>NW_027223762.1:69792803-70992803 GCF_028538775.1 Myotis yumanensis
ACTTGAAACCTATATAATCTTATTAACCATTGTCACGCAATATATTTAATTAAATTATTTTAAAATAAAAAAGATTTAAAAAATTGACAAACCTTTAGCTAGACTAAGTAAGCAAGAAGACTCAAATACATAAAATCAGAAATGAAAGAGGAGATATTAATTACAACTGCTACCACAGGAATGTAAGGTATCATCAGAGACTACTATGAACAATTATACACCAACAAATTGGATAACTTAAAAGAAATGAATAAGTTCCTAGAAACCTTCAACCTACCAAGACTTAATCATGAAGAAATAGAAAATATGAAAAGACAAGAAGTAATAAAAAACTTGCCAACAAAGAAAAGACCACAGCACTTGGTGGCTTTACTGATGAACTCTAGAACACATTTAATGAAGAACACCAATCCTTCTCAAACTCTTCCAAAAAATTTAAGACAACCTTCCAAATTCATTTTATGAAGTCAGCAAGGCACTATAAGAAAAGAAAATTATAGGCCAGCATTCCTGATGAATACAGATCTGGGAGAGTAGACCTTATTCTCACGACACACAGTGGAAACTCTGTGAGGTGATGGATGTGTTTATTAACTTGATTGTGGTAATCCTTTCTCAAAGTACACAATTTTAAATCATCATATTGTATTTTATTTTATTAGTCAATTATACAATAAAGCTGAAATAAATTTTCCAATTTTCTATCCATTTGTTCTATCTTTTGGGAGACTTCCTCAATTTTATCTTCTAAATTTTCAATTAACTTTAAAACTTCCTACTATCATGTTTTACATTTCAAACAGTTCCTTTTTCGTACTGGGAAGGTCCCTGATTTGTTTAAAAATACCATTCTGTTTCCATTGCCAAGCTCTTCTCTTCTCTTTCTATGGATATTACTGACATTAATTATTTCAAAAGGTTTTCTCTGTTTCTCATGTCTCCATTTCTTCTCTTCACTGTTTTTTTTTTTTTTTGGGGGCGGGGGGATGTTGGTTCTTATTTTCACATTATACACTGTGGTAGTCTGCTAGGACTGCTATCACAAAATGCCACAGATGAGCAACTTAAATGCCAGAGATTTATTTTCTTACAGTTCTAGAGGCTGAAAGTCCAAAATCCAGGTGCCAACTGGGTTGGTTTCTGGTGAGGCCTCTCTCCTTGGTTTGCAGACAATAGCCTTCTCCTTGTGTCCTCAGCCTTTCCTCTGTGCATGCACATTCCTGGCATCTCTTCCTCTTCTTACAAAGACACCAGTTCTATTGGATGAGGGTTCCATCCACCCTTATGATTGTTTAACCTTAATTACCTCCTTAAATGTCCTATCTCCAAATACAGTCACATGGGGTTTAAGGCTTCAACATGTGAATTTGGGAGTGTGACACAATTCAGTCCACAATAGATACCTTTCTCAAATATTGATAAGTTTGGCTATCGGTTCATATTTAAGCAGGAGGCCCTGACAGCACTGTGTGGCATGAAAAGGCCTGTTGAGTGACGGGTGTCATTACCAGACAATGAGAGCATCAGCTGCCTTCTATGTTGGGAATTCCTGAATATCAGTAACCATTGGTTTTTTAGGAAGGGTGGTTCATTTTTTCTAAAGAAAAACCCTCCAGTCCTGCGGTGGGAGATGAAGCCTAGTTGCTGGCTCTGTGGAGCAGAACGGGGCTGGGGCAGGAATCTGGGCATCTCAGCCTCTGGTGCTTACACTTTCATTCCATCCCGTTTTCTTCTGGGCATCCTCACCTTCAGCTGGCCGTGCATCTTTGCATCCTGAGCTTCTGTAGATCAGCCTCTCCAGGGACAAACTTCTACTCTTATGCTGGGGTCAGAGAACGGGCATCATTTGGGTGCACAGCCTGCTTAGCAGGTCTGTTCTGGGTGCAGGAGACACAGAGAAGTCAGCAACCTGTGCTTATGGAGCTTACTTTCTAGAAGGTAAAGGTGTTCAATAAGCAAGTAAAAAGTATGTCGGCAAAACACCAGGTAGTGGTAAGTGCCATGGAGAAAGCAGAACAGGAAGGAGGGTGTATATTTATAGGGATGGTTGGGGCGCCCTCTCTGGTAAGCAGTCTTTCGGGCCAGAGGAACCAAGGGAAGAAGCCATTGGGCATCAGAGAGGAGGGCCTTCCAGGCTCAGGGCACAGCGAGGGCAAAGGCCCTGAGTTGGGAATATGTCTCAGTCTTTAAGGATAATGAAGCCGGGTTAGAGTGACCAAGAGGGGAATGATTGGAGATAAAGTCGGGGGGTGGCAAAAAGTCAATTACATTAGGCCCTGGACCTGGGTGCTGAGTGTGATGGGACCATCAGAAGGTTTTGAGCAGAGGAGCGATGTAGAATCTGATTTAGTTTTTAGGAGAATCCCCGTGACTGTTTTGTCAAGATGACCAGAGGAAGAGCAGTTTTAGAGGGGAGTCAGGAATTCTGCTTTAGTCACGTTAAGTTTGAGATGTCTATGAGATATGAAAATGAAGATGCTGAGCAGACAGTTAGATATGGGGAGATGTCTAGGTTAGGGGGTATGCATTTTGGAATTGTTAGTTTATGGTGATGTTGGATCACTCAGGGAAAGACTGTAGAGAGAGATGACTAATGACTGAACTTTGCAGCACTCCGATTAGAGGATGTTGTCAAAATGATGGGGAGCCAGCAGAAGAGTCTCAGCGGCTTTTCTGCCCGAGGCTTCTCAGATTGCTCCTCTGCTGCCCACTGGAGACACTTAGCTTTCAGCTTCTGCTCAGACAGGTCAGGCGCCATGCACCTTTCTGATCTCCACCTTCCAAACTTCCTCTCCTCTCCCATTCTCTTTCCTTGCGTAAGTCCTTTTTATTTTTTTAAAAATCCTTTTACGGCCATTTCTGTGAGATTTGAAAACGGACAGAGAAAATAACGTGCTCAATCCAAAGTTTAATAGCAAATCTCCATGTTTGATTTTTAAAAATTAACAAATTATTTTTTTCTCTAGTTTGGTCAGGTCTGTTGGTCCTTCATCATGCTTATGTCAGATGTTTCAGAGCCCGTGTTTTCTGAATGAGATGGACCAGGAATCTGAGGGACATTCTGGCTGGGTGGCTCAGTTGATTGGAGCATTGTCCTGCACACCAAAAGGTTGCAGGTTTAATTCTTAGTCAAGGTGCCACTGATCGATGTTCCTCTCTCACATGGATATTTATCCTCTCCCTCCCTCCCTCCCTCCCTCTCTCTAAAAACTCAATGGACATATCCTTGGGTGAGGATTAAAACATAAAAAATAAGTAATCTGAGTGACAGATTTTCTTTCTGCCTTTCTCCTCTCTATTTTTCTCTGACATGAAACAATGTGTTTTATTGTTTCACTACCACTGGGCATCAGCCTGGAAAAAAGTATGCTATACCTTAAAACTTCGTGAGGCATTTGCTTAAACCAGCGATTTTCAACCTTTTCATCTCATGGCACATAAGATAATTATAAAATTCTGTGGCATACCAAAAAAGTATATTTTTTGCTGATCTGACGAAAAGTATGTATAATTTTGATTCATTCACAATGGAGGGCTATTATTGTGTTGGCTGTTGGCTGTTGTAACTTTTTTTATTTGACAATCTAAGGCCGTGATTGGCAAACCACGGCTCGCGAGCCACATGCGGCTCGGCCCCTTGAGTGTGACCACGAAGTTTCAGTCGCACTGTACATGCGTGCCCACACGTGGTATTTTGTGGAAGAGCCACACTCAAGGGGCCTCAGTTTGCCGACCACTGATCTAAGGGAAAAGAGGTCAGTACCCCTGACTAAATAGTCAGATATTGCATATTTTAAATTTCTTGTGGCACACCAGTTGAAAGTCACTGGCTTAGACAATGTGAGCTTGTATAAGTGTGTGTGTTTGAATTTGAATGTATGCCCTTTATCTTTACTCGGGCTTTTTCATATATTAAAAAAAAAAAGTCAGAACATTTACTCTTAAGATGCAGTAGAGAGTCACAATCATCTCTATTTCTCATAGGCTTCAGCCGGGAAAGTATGCATCTCCTTGTGGCATGCAACCTCGAGAACTCTGAGTGAATTTATAGTCTGGGGACCAGGAAGCCTATCTCGCAGATTCTTGCCGTGGATTCCTGAGAGAACTGGTCCTGGGTCCGTCTCAGGCATTTTCCAGGCCTTGACAGCCCCGTCTCTGCCCTGAGCTCCATGACCTGCGCTTCAGCTGACTCAAGTTGGTCTCAGTAACTTGCATCCAAGGAGTTAGTACTAAGATTAAACCTCTGTTTCACTGATCTGGAAGGTTTACTGAACTTTCCGTAGAGAGTTAAAGCAGTCTCTCTCTTCCTATGCCATCAAAAGGAACCAAAGCCTTGGCTTGGGACTAACAGCTCCAACTCAACTTTGCTGGGTGCGGGTTAGCAATTCCCATGACCTTGGACCATTTTTGGGGCTTTGGTAGAACTTGGTCTCAGGGACCAGCCATGCCTCACCAGATGGAGAAAGCTGCAAAAGGACATAAGCCTAATTGATCAGCACTTCCCTTTCCCCTTCACCAGACAGTAAGCAAACCAAGGAACGTTCTAAATTGCCCTGAATTTGGGGCGTAGTGGGAGAGTTTTAGAAATGTACTCCTAACTAATATAGGAGATATGAGAATCACATTTCTGGATTAAAAGTAAGTGCACGTCCCCAAACTCAATTTCCTAACAATGCTACATATCTTGTTTTCAGACTATCTCCTCTGGAGGAGGTCTTTCAAAGGGTATGTCTATAAGAGGTTCCGACATTTTAGGAAAGCCCAAGGGCAAAATACTCCCGTAGTGATAGACCAAGTCGATAGATCAAGTCAGCAGGAGAACCAAAAACAAAGCCCAGGGCGGCTCACTTCCCACTCTATCAGCAAGGCCCTGGGGCCTGCGTGCACCTGGGAGGGTGGAGTCTCTTTCTGCATTTTATTGGATGAGTTCCCTTTTGTGGGCGTTCTAAATACAAACACTGAGGGCAAAAGAGATGAATAAGAAAATGATCTCTGATGCTGGTGGTATTCAAACATAAACACACTCTAAACCAGTGGTTCTCAACCTTCCTAATGCCGCGACCCTTTAATACAGTTCCTCATGTTGTGGTGATCCCCAATTTCATTGTTAGAAATTGAACATAATTAAAGCATAGTGATTAATCACAAAAACAATATGTAATTATATATGTGTTTTCCGATGGTCTTAGGCGACCCCTGTGAAAAGGTCGTTTGACCCCCAAAGGAGTCGCGACCCACAGGTTGAGAACCGCTGCTAAACGGAGGCTCAGTTCTGTTGTGGGAATAGCACTGGACAGAGAGTCGGGCACCAGGTTTCTGGTTTGGATTCTGGCACTAAAGAGCTGATTAATTTTGGACAAATAGTTTAACTTCTCTGGACCTCAAAGCAATGGTCTGTAAAAGAAAAGGGTTGTAGTAAACAATGCTTTCCCTAGTTCTAAAATTTTATAAAAAAACCTTAATTTTAAAGGTTTAAAAACTAAATAAAATGAATTGGAATCATGGTTGTCTCATACCATACTGAAATATTCAAAATAATACAATTCACTTAAAAAGCTAAAATGGTTAAAAATATATTCAATTAAAGATAGGAGAACAATAGAAAAGGCTTTTGTTTCTGATCTTTTTTTTTAATATATGAAAAAGCCAGAATAAAGATAAGGGGATTATAAAAGACAAGCAGAATTAATCATTATGAGTTTAATCAGGAAAAGATTAAAAAAAAATCAGGAGGCTCAATATTGCAAGCAGCATTCATAATCATAGGCTTTTAAACCACATACACAAGACATCAAATATTTCCACATGGGGAAAAAGGGGGCTCAGAGAACAAAAGGGATAAAGAAAGTCTAGGCTTTGAAAAGACAATTTCATTACTCACAGAGGGAGAGAGTGGAGAATTGCCAAAATGAAGAGCCTTCTCTCTAGGAACAACAGCTGACATTCAGGAGGCTGAGTGAAAGGGCGGGGACAGTAGGAAGATTATTAACAGGCAGAATGCATCTCGGCTAAGCAAAGCACCGAGCTTAGATATTATTGTTTCAAAGGCGTTCGGCAAATAAACAGAGGTATAGAGAAAATTTGAAAAAATTATGAAAAAACCCCAACCAATGTGAAGAAAGTTTTCAAAGTAGGAAGAAGCACCGTTATCTTGAAGGGAAAACAACAAACAAAAACTGAATGGACTAATCAGAATATACAATGGTTTAGGAAAATGGAAAATCTAATATGGGAAAAAAGCCAGCATGAAAGTATGGGATATAATTTCAATTATGTGGAATCTAAAGAATATAAATGAACAAACAAAACAGAAACAGACTCATAGATGCAGAGAACAGACTGATGGTTGCCAGAGGCAGGGGGTTGGGGGCCGGGGTGAAAGAGGTGAAGGGATTGAGATGTACAAATTGGTAGCTACAGAATAGTCCTGGGGCTGTAAAGTACAGCAGAGGGAATAGAGTCAATAATATTGTAATAACTATGTGTGGTGCCAGGTGTGTACTGGGAATATCAGGGGAATACTTGTAAAGTCTAAGGTTGTTGAACCATTATGCTACACACCTGAAACTAATACAAAATAATATTGAATGGATATATATATATATATACACTTTTGATTAAATAAAACAACAAGAGAAAGTATGGGACAGTAACAGGAATTTTTAAAAGCACAATTAGGTTTCATTTTAAGACACAAGCTATTTCACCAAACTTTGGTCAGTTCTAGAAGTTACTGCAATAACTATGAAATAAAGCTGATGGTTGCCAATCAGCACATTCTAATTTTTAGTAAGAATTCTTTGAAAATTCCAGCATGGGAAATTAAATTTAAATGCTTAGTCAGAGACTAGGAAGTTCCCTATTTCGGAGCCAGGAAGCGGTAGGAAGTGGCCCATCAACGGCCCTGGGACTAGGGCACCACTGTTCAGGAAGCCCAGGTCCCAAAGGCAAACGGGAAGTGCAGCAGGAAAGAAGGAAATAGTGAGGCGAGGACCAGGAAAGGGGCTTCTGAGGTGAGCAGCATCTCTGCAATTGGGTTCCCCTCCTTAGCAACATTCTTATCTTGGCATCCAAGACCCTGTGACTGGCTCTGCTTCCTCACCAATGCCATGCTGCTGCGCTCTCCCCTTCACCCACCACTCTGCAAACAAACTGTGCCTTTCCTTGACTTCACCTCTGGGGCTGTGCCTTTAATAGGTTTCCTCTGCCTGAGGTCTGTTTGGCCAGCTTCCGCTCTCCTTTAGGCTCGGCTCATAGCTCACCACTGCAGAATGACATCCGGTGAACAACCTGATCAGATTTGCCGCCGCCACACCTTTTGTTCACCTACCATCGAATCCCCATTTCTATTATCTGTCTCCTCGCCTATCATATGTCCAAATGGTCCCCACCCTCCTCCTCCCAATTGGGATATGAGCTCCCCGTGAAGGGGACTTGGTTGTCTTGTTCAGCATTGTGTCCCACCACCTGGCATGCATTGGTTGCCTAAATAAATTAACGATAATTACTCAATCTCTACCAATTCTTCTAAATGTCCCTTTTTCTTTCATGTTTATTCCCATGACACAGTCTTAGCACAATTCTTCATCTCTTCACAAACAAAACTGCTTCTGAAATAATTACACTGTCCCTTTCTGTGGCCCATCCCACATGTTACTTTCAGATGACTCTTCCTAAAACATCATATCTGCTATGACTCTCCCTGTGATGACTTTATCAGTGCCTCCGGCCAAAGACCACCAGGGTCACTCCTGTAGTTGAACCAGTTGGGTTTATTACTCACTGTGGAGAGCACACACCATGGGGAGTGACTCAGTCAGGGGTGAGAAAGGATATGTTATATGAGTTGGTTTGGTTGGGTGATTTGGAATAAGGTATAAGGAAGTGGGGGTCACTGGATTGGATATTGTCAGAAAGCAGGGGTAATTCTATGATTGCATGTCTATAAATCTTATCTACAAGGAGACGAGACTAGAAGGAGGATAAAGTTGTAATTGGTAAAGAAGTAGCAGTCACTCATTTGACTGAGAAAGGGAGTATTTGGTACTTTTTGAGTGGCAGAGTGACTTTTTTGTTTCATGCTCAGTCAAAATTATGAAGTAGGCTTGCTTTATTTCATTTTGTCACAGTCTCAGAGTGGCCTTATCTGAGAATTGTTTACATCTAATAAGAGACTAGTATACCTAGCCGTGAGGGTCAGGCCAGCTTCTCAATGTCAGGGGCTGCTTTTTTTGTTCTCTTTCTTCCCTTTTGGCCACAAGCAGATGAAGTCAAGCCACAGGACGTTAATTATGTTATCTAGACTTTCACTATTGCCAAGATTTTGTTGAGCAAGAGCAGAAAAGTATCTTTGAATGCAGCCTGTGGTTGGTCTAGGGTTAATCTTTCCTTCTTCTCTTGTATGAGAGTTGTTGAAACTCTGTGACAATGACTTTGCAGGAGCATGATGGACAGGATACATCAGCCAACTGCCACACAGGCAATTATCAGAAGCAAAATGCCTCTTAGTTGCTCTAAGAGGGCTTGAAGCCAAAGGCATAGATTATGAAAGCCAGGCAATAAAAGTGTCTCCCATAATCCACCTGTGTGTGTTTAACAGAGCCAGATGGCTTTTCCTTTCAGCTTAGTCATAGATCATTCTGTTTACCCTGGAGTATTTATATAGGTCCAACAGAGAGTATTTGCTATGGTATCAACTCCCCGTTGGCTGGCTAAGAGGAAATGAAGGGATAATATGATTGTTCATGACAACTCTAGCTAATGAGTCTAGATTAGCTCTTCAGATTTCCAGAGTAGAATCATTCATGATTTCTGCTCAAGTCAGACACAAGTTTCAACCCACTTTTCTAATTGTATTATTTCCATTATGGGAATCCCCCTGGACATTCTCCCAAATAATTTGTGCTGCTTTGGAGGCTTTGGGTATCCTTCTTAAGGAAATAGGATCCAATGAAAGGATTGTGCTTTAAATATCTGGATGTCTCTACCAATTGCTCCGAATACACAGGGTCAGTGAGTGTGTGGTAGAGAGGAAGTATGTCCATAGAAGTAGTATCCTAGTGGAATGCAGATTGAATTAGAAATGTAAGCATCATTCATTGCCATGGGCATGAGTCCCCCATGATGGACAAATTCCTTGAGTGAAATTTAATAGTTCCTGCAAAGGAGGCCGAAGTTATTTATGAAGAGAACACATGATCATGATCAGGATAGACCCAATATCTAGTCCTGATAGACAAGGCTCGGCTGATAGGATTGTAATGATCTCAGCAGAAACATTTCAAAGTCCAATTTTTGCAAGATTGGAGATTGGGATTAGTGATGTGAAGGAAATTCAAGAGTCAGAAGGAATCTGTTAAAGGGAATTTTTCTCCTAAAGAATTTAAAGGAATAGTCATTAAGTTTTTATCACAGGGGCAGTTAAGGAGTTACAGATCCGGTAATCCACTGGATTCAGAGTAACAGCAATGATCTGGAAGAAACATATAAGAGAGTTTTGCTTTTCCTTAAGGCTTAAGGGGTAGAAGGGACCATAAGGGACCAGAAATAAAAGGATGAGGATAAGAGGGATTACATTAGTGTTTTGTTTTGGCAGATGTTAAAGTGGAATAATAATCAACTTCGTGCAGTAGAATGAAGGGAAATCAGCAAATTGTTGAGGAATCTGAAAATTCATCTTGTCCCGTCATCCTGATTGGGAGCTGTCCACTCTGAAGTCCCTTATTTGTCCCATCATCTTTGGTAGACACTGACCATCCCTGAAGATGGCAACTTATGGAGGATTGCCAGGGGCTGCCTGTTTAAGGTCTCAGATGAAGTAGATGTCCAGTAGTCAAACAGAAGTGACATATATATCTTTTTAAATTAAAAAAGTATTGATTTGAGAGAGAGAGAGAGACATCGATTTGTTGTTCCACTTATTTATGCATTCATTGGTTGATTCTTGTATGTGCCCTAACTGGGGATTGAACCCACAGCCTTTGCCTATTGTGACGATGCTGTATACAACTGAGCTACCTGGCCAGGGCAGATAAGTCTTTTGACCTGAGACATATGAAACCGAGGGCCAATGCTCCCCCTGCCCCCCCGTAAATTTTAATTGCAGATGCCTTTAATAATAATGTTCCCTTCAGTAAGTTGCAACAAAATTGAGAACATATGATGTGGGGCAAAAGTAGATTTATAATTATTCATATCCTATCTAATAAAAGAGAAACATGGTAATTAGCCATATGGCTGCTACCCTTCCCATTGGCTAATCAGGGAGATATGCAAATGAACTGCCAGCCAAGATGGCGGCCGGCAGCCAGGCAGCTTGAAGCGAACAGGGAGGCTTGCTTGCTCCAGTGACTGCGGACTCCAACGTTCCCCGCCTGACTTGCCGGCCTCTCAGCTGCAACTCTAAGCAACTATGTTGCAAATATAGAAGCTAAACAAAACCCCAGAAACCTGCTTTAGTCAGCGGGCTTCAGCCAGCAGGACCGCAACATTGTATCAAATACAGAAGGTAAACAAAGGCCAGAAACCTGCTTTCAGCAGCCAAGGCCTCAGAGCTAAAGCTGGCCCAGAATAAAAAAAAAAAGAAAAAAAGGAGCAGTTGGGAACTTCAGTCACCCGCCAGCCTGAAAAAGGCCCTCAGCCCCTCAGCCAGACAGGCCAGGCACCCCAGTGGGGACCCCCACCCTGATCCAGGACACCCTTCAGGGCAAATCAGCCAGCCCCCACCCGTGCACCAGGCCACTATTCTATATAGTAAAAGGGTAATATGCCTCCCAGCACTGGGATCAGCTGATCAGCGTGACAGGGGCCAGTGCCCAAACCCCCTGATCGCCCTGCAGCTCTGTGTGTGACAGGGGGTGGGGTCACAACCTCCCTATCCACCCTGCTCTGTTCGTGACAGGGGGAAGGTGCCCCAACCCCCTGATCAGCCCTGCTCTGTGCCTGATAGGGGGGAGCTCCCCAACCCCCTGATCGCCCTGTGGCTCTGTGTGTGACAGCGTGTGATGCCCCAACCCCCTCCCCCCCACAGGCCCTGCTCTGTGTGTGACGGGGTAGAGCCATAACCTCCCTATCGGCCCTGCCCTGAGTGTGACAGTGGCGGCACCCCAGCCCCCTGATCTGCCCTGCTCTGTGTGTGACAGGGGGCGGTGCCCCAACTCCCCTATCGGCCCTACTCTGTGAGTGACAGGGGGAAGCTCCTCAACCCCCTGATTGGCCCTGCTCTGTGCGTGACAGGGGGGAGCTCCTCAACCCCCTGATCGGCCCTGCTCTGTGTGTGACAGGTACAGAGCCCCAACCCCCCTGATGGGCCCTGCTCTGTGCATGACAGGGGGCAATGCCCCAACCCCCTGATTGTCCCTGCTCTGTGCGTGACAGGGGGTGGCGCTGCAACTTCCCTATCGACCCTGCCTTGAGTGTGACAGGGGGCGGTGCCCCAACCCCCCAATCAGCTGTACCCTGAGCATGACTAGGGGTGGCATCGCAACCTCCCGATCCGCCCTGCTTTGTGCATGACAGGGGGCGGCACCCCAACTCCCCAATCGGCCCTGCTCTGAGCCCGACCAGGGGCTGCACCTAGGGATTGGGCCTGTCCTCTGCCACCCGGGAGCAGGCCTAAGCCAGCAGGTCATTATATCCTGAGGGGTTCCGACTGCGAGAGGGCACAGGATGAGCTGAGGGACCCCCTCTCCCCCTGAGTGCACAAATTTTTGTGCACCGGGCCTCTAGTAGAAAATAATCCAAAAATTAATAATGATAAAAAAATAAAAACTGTTTCATGTACTCACAACTATAAATCTACTTTTGCTCAACTTGTATGAGTAGATCAAATAGCTCCAAGACCACATCTTTATTTAATTGTACCTGCAAAGACCCACCTTTTTTTCAAATAAGGTCACATTCACAAGTATTGGGGGTTAGAAGTTGAAGATATCTTTTTAGGAGGCACAATTCAACTTGCATCAGATAGGATCTAATATTGGGATTCAACTGTTACTCATAAAGAGATAGTGTATGGTTTCATCTTATAGACATTAGAGCTATGGCAATACTTCAGCTATGGGAGTTAAGGGTTTCTGAGAGCTTTGCTAATTTTGTTTTATAATTTCACTAGTTCTTTTCTTTTCTTTTTTTTGAGCATTGCAAACGAGTAGTTTCAGATTAAAAGACAAAACTTTACACAGCTCTTTAATAACAGGACCAGTAAATGAGTGTCCCTCTCACTAGAGCAGTGGGAGTTCCCCAACGTGTAGAAACAAAAGCAAGACATTTTCTTTTTTCAGTTTTCCCTTTCTTTCTTTCTTTCTTTTCTTTTTTTTTTTTGCCATAGTTAGAGCAGTAGATCTTTGGCAAGAAAATTCAACCTGCTCTGAGAATAACAAAAATATATGCATAAGTCAGTACAGGAGGCATTTCTAGAAAGTCCACATGGAGTGTTCAAAGGGCCCTCAAGCTTTGGTTCCTGCCCGAATCTGCTCTTCACCGTTTTGCAGGATTGTATCACTGGCTGGTAGGATGTATTTTGGAAACACCCTCGCACACCTCTAAAACTACCCCGCTAACGTTGCCGATTGATTTCTGTTATTATGTGTAATCTAATGAAGCATTTTTGCTAACTCCATCTTCAGTTTTTTTCACACTACCAGGTGACCATCCTGAGAGTGCCAATCAAATATTATTCATGTGCAATCATTATCCTACTTCTTTTTTTTTTAATATATTTTATTGATTTTTTACAGAGAGGAAGGGAGAGGGATAGAGAGTTAGAACCATCGATGAGAGAGAAACATCGATCAGCTGTCTCCTGCACACCCCCCACTGGGGATGTGCCCAAAACCCAGGTACATGCCCTTGACCGGAATCGAACCTGGGACCTTTCAGTCCGCAGGCTGATGCTCTATCCGCTGAGCCAAACTGGTTTTGGCTATCCTACTTCTTGCCATTTTTTTTAATGAATCAGGGGCTTGTCTCTGATCGTTAATAACAGCCTCTTTGGATTCCTCCGAGGCCTTTCTTTTCTGTGTGATTATAGGAGCAATTATCTTGGTTAATGTTGCCTTTTTAGACATAGTGGTCAGCTAAGACATTTCCATGACATTCAAGGGCTTTGCATTTTGAATGACCTTCCACTTTTATTATAGCTATTTCCTTACGTAAAAGCAAAGCGTTAAAAGTTCTTTAATTTGTCACCCAGTTCTTATAGGGGATCCTGTCTATGTTAGAAAACCTCTTTGTTTCTGAAGCATTCCAAAGTCATGGACCACTCCAAAAACATATCCACTATCGGTATAAATATTTGCTTTTATTCTTTTGCACTTGGTAGATTCTGGTGAGGGCAACTAATTCAGCCAGCTGAGCTGATTTGGTTTCTGGAAGTAGTTTATATTCCACAGGTGAATTCAGTTCTGTGATCGCCTGACTTGGTTTCAGATTGCTTTGTACTACGGTGCTTGCAATAGGAAAATGACCCCCAGCTTCAGGGAGCCGGGGAACAAAGCGTGGATTTTCTGCTCAGAAATGCATCAGTTCAGCCTCATCTAGGAGCCTCCTGGGCGGTTCCTCCTTCAGGATCTGGTGGGCAGGATAGACGAAGAGGAACTCTGTTGCAACATTCAAAGTGATTTTGATCACGTAATTGATGGAGCCAGCAGATGGCTAATGCAAATCAGAACAGAGTGAGTGAACAGGATAGTCCATGAGCAAAGAGCGAGTCTGGGGGCAGGGCACGTTTGCGGGTCCTCCTCGGTCGTGGCTGGGCACTGATGGGTCCCCCCACCTCATGCTCAGAGGCAGCCACCAGACGATCACTGCCAGAAGTGCAGGAGGCAATAAAACACACTTGAGAAAAGTCAGTGTTTGAACAGAGACCATCTGGAATAAGCAGTAGTCACCAGAGAAAGGATAAAGTACTTTGCCTGGGTTTTTTAAAAAAAGCCCAGTAACTGATGTAAGTACTATGGGCCTCACTTTTTTGAAATATATGGTATGAGGGGCCAGCAAGCATTTTTATGGCTGAGCTAATGGACTTCTAGAGATAAAAATGAATATAAAAGCAACATTTACTACTCATATAACCTTAAAAAGATCTCTAACAGCCTTTCTCCTCCTTTCTCTACTTCCTTCTCTCCCTTTCCCTGCTTCCTTCCCTTCTTCCCTTCCTCCCTTCATCCTCTCGCACTCATTTATACTCTGCATCTACTATGTGCTGGACATTGTGCTAGGTACTGCTGGCAAAGAGATAGAGTCCCACCCTGGCCTCCAATCTAGTTCAGAAGCTGGTGCCAGTAAAGTTTGCACCCAGGTGATTACCAGGTAGTGCAGGAAGGGGCAGGATGGAGCCCTGAGCAAAGTGCTCTGGAGTCCAAATGTGGGCCCCTCACCAGATTGGGGGGTGGGGAGAGAAGTAAAGGACGGTTGAATTTGGGGGGTGGGTAGGCTGGATGAAGCCTGCATGTTTTGAAAGCTAATAAGGAATTGGCTGAGAGAAGTTGGAGAAAGGTGGTCTAGGAAGTGGGAAGAAGGAGTGCAAAGCTCTGGAGGCATAGAGGGTGCTCAGTTCAGAACTCTCACGTGGCTTGGCATGGTGGGAGTCCCCTGTGGGGAAGTGAGTGGGCTGAGATCAGAGAGGCAAAGGCCAGGTGGCTGGGGTCATGCATGTCAGTGCGGCTGGACTTTCTCCTAGAGCAGTGGTCCTCAGTGTGGGGAGTTGTGTCCCTCAGGAGACGCTTGGCAATGTCCGGAGACGGTTGCAGCTTGGAGAGGGGCGCTGCTGGTATCCAGTGGGTGGAAGTCAAGGGCGCCACTCCACATCCTACAGGCACAGGACATCTCCAGGGCAGGCTGCTTGGTTTGCAAGGTCCGGATGAGAAGATGGCTTTTGACCTAATAGATACTTGAGTTCCCTTTGACCATGAATATACCAAATACCTGATTATTTGTGTCTTTGTTTGCTTCTTGGAAATTCTCCTGTTTTCTTTTTTTTTTTTTAGTTTATTTATTTACTTATTTATTTAATTAAATCTTTATTGTTCAGATTATTACATTTGTTCCTCTTTTTCCCCCCCATAACTCCCCTCCTTCCAGCTCCTACCCCACCCTCCGCCCTCACTCCCCACCCACTGTCCTCATCCATAGGTGCACGATTTTTGTCCGGTCTCTTCCCGCATCTCCCACACCCCTTTTCCCCCCAAGAATAGTCAGTCCATTCCCTTTCTATGTCCCTGATTCTATTATAATCACCAGTTCATTCTGTACATCAGGTTATTTGTTCACTTGATTCTTAGATTCACTTGTTGATAGATGCATATTTGTTGTTCATAATTTGTATCTTTACCTTTTTCTTCTTCTTCCTCTTCTTAAAGGATACCTTTCAGCATTTCATATAATACTGGTTTGGCGGTGATGAACTCCTTTAGCTTTTCCTTATCTGTGAAGCTCTTTATCTGACCTTCAATTCTGAATGATAGCTTTGCTGGATAAAGTAATCTTGGTTGTAGGTTCTTGGTATTCAGCACTTTGAATATTTCTTGCCATTCCCTTCTGGCCTGCAAAGTTTCTGTTGAGAAATCAGCTGACAGTCGTATGGGTATTCCCTTGTAGGTAACTGAGTTTCTTTCTCTTGCTGCTTTTAAGATTCTCTCTTTGTCTTTTGCTCTTGGCATTTTAATTATGATGTGTCTTGGTGTGGTCCTCTTTGGATTCCTTTTGTTTGGGGTTCTCTGCGCTTCCTGAACCTGTAAGTCTATTTCTTTCACCAGGTGGGGGAAGTTTTCTGTCATTATTTCTTCAAATAGGTTTTCAATATCTTGCTCTCTTTCATCTTCTGGTACCCCTATAATTCTGATGTTGGTACGCTTGAAGCTGTCCCAGAGGCTCCTTACATTATCTTCGTATTTTTGGGTTCTTTTTTCATTTTGCTTTTCCGGTTGGGTGTTTCTCGCTTCTTCGCATTTCAAATCTTTGACTTGATTCTTGCGCTCCTCTGGTCTGCTGTTGGGAGTCTGTATAATATTCTTTATTTCAGTCAGTGTATGCTTACTTTCTAGATGGTCCTTTATCACACCATCGAGGGTCTCATTAGATTTCCTGTACATCTCATCAAGTTTATCAACAGACTCTAGAAGCCTCTTGAGAGACCTCAAAAGTGTGGTTCTGAACTCAATATCCTCCCTTGATAGTTTTGTCCTGTTTCTTTGTCTCCGAATTTTTTATGCTTTCTTGGTACACCCCCTAGTGGTCTTTGTGCGCAGTCTTGTTGTAGTTAAGCCTTGATTGTTGTAATTAATACTAGAGGGATTTGACCTCCAGGCCGACTGGCTGTGATAATCAGCTGTGTCTGCAGTGGAAGAACTTGTGTCCTCTAGGGAGGTGCTAATCTAGCCTTTGCCTGAGGCTATCCGGCAAATGCCTCTGTACAGGGCTTGGGCAGGGCGGGTCCCACAGGATCAACAGGGCGGAGGAGGGAGCAGTTATGGCTGCTCTCAGTCCGTCCCCAGGGGCTCTGCCTCTCTGTCCCAGCAACCACTGCAAACCTCGGAGGGACCGTAGCCAGACAGTCCCGCTTCTCCCCTTTGAGTCTGGGTCCCTAGAGACTCGCCCGGATCCGGAGCTCAGAGTCTGAGGCTCCCTCCGGATTGAAACAGACAACCGGGCCCTCAGCCACCAGCCCGCTCCGCATGCACTCCGCACCTTAGTATTTTACTTCAGCACTGCGCCTCCTCTGAGCCTCGGTATGCTTTTCTCTTTCCTCCTAGTTGTAGAACTTCCATTCAGCCAGCCTTCCTGTGGTTCTGGATGATGTCCATTCCGTCTTTTAGTTGTATTTTTGAAGTGGTTGCTCGAGGCAGCAAACTCCAGCTTTAACCTATGCCACCATCTTGGTTTCCCTCCTCTCCTGTTTTAATGTTTGGAGCAAACACAGCCTGTTCGAAAGTCTTATTTCTTTGTGTGGAGTCCATAAATCAACAAACCTCGATAAGGGGAAAAAAAAACCCACGCTTTTCCTAGACAACAAGAATGTGGAGGGTAGGGATTATCTACAAATTCATTATTCAACACAGACCCACACTCTGCTCACTCTGCAGGCCACCTGCCCGGTTCTCCACGGCCCTTCCCTTTGCTTTGGCTCAGAGGTCAGGACCATCCCTGGGACTCCGCAGGGTGTGGGAGGAACCTGGGCAGCACCCCTCAGGAAAAGCCTGTGCCTGTGAGCTCGTTCCTGCGAGTCCTCCCGGTTCAGAGCCCTCCTGCACCTCCCCTTTCTGCACGCTCTGGGCTACAGCTGTTGCCTCTGGTACTTCCCATTTTGACCTTAGATGCAGAATTTTCAACCTCCAGTAACTACTTGGAAATTCTTGGACCAAACCTGTACATTTTCAGAATGAATCTCTCATAGAAAAATAGACATGAAGTGTCCGTCCCGTGGGAAAGGATTGATGGATGAAGACAGACCCTGCCCCTGCCCCTGTCAGACTCTCAGGCTAGGAAACCCGCTCAGAGGCGTGCCTGGGGAGAGGGCAGCAGTTTTACTGACCTCTGACATTCATCTTAGCATTGCCTGTGGCTGCCTCTCTCCAGTCTTAATAAATCCATTTGGATGAAAAGAAATGGGATTTACAGACTTTACCCAACTATGAATCTCTCTTTCTTCCTGCCTCTCCCTCCCTTCCTCTTCCTTCCTGAGGAGTCAGGTGTGGTGACAGACAGGTCTCCTAAATGTCAGGCGTGTGTGCATGGGTGTATCACATGAAATGCCAACTTGGGAAAGGAGCAGAGGGATTGGATGGTCCAACTGGTCGGCTTCCAGATGTGGAGAACGTGGCCCACAGAAGTGCATGCACTTGTTCAAGGTCACAGGCAGTGTGACTCCTGGCCCCCCCCCGCCCCCCCCCCCCCCCCCCCACACACACACTAGGTTCCTCAGCTGCAGTTCCTAGTGCCTCCCACCCCCTTGGAGCGAACATCTCAGAACCGCTGGAAACCCTGTGTTTGCCCCTTGTCTGTGTTCTTTGGCATGTGTAGTGGCCACTGCTGAACTCGGTGCTTGAAGCTATCATTTTCATACCAAAACAAAACAGAACAAAACAAAACAGCCCATTCAAGCTGAGTTACAAATCAAAGGCACCTGGTAACAATACGTGGCATTTCTGGAGAGTTTTTGTCTGCAGAGCACGTCCAGAGCGGTAGCTAATGAACTCTACACGCCCCTTAGGAATACACACGCACCTCCCCGCACGCACCAGCAACTTAATTTACATGAAACGACGAACCCTGAAGTGGCATTCCACTCAGTCACAGTTATAGTCTCTCCCACTGGGGAGCTCCCTCTTAGATCCCCGCGCTGCCTCCTCAGGGAGGACAGGCCAGGAGTGTTCATGCAAAGTCAACTGTCTCTGGGATGAAGGTCCCGTTTTAAAGGCAATGACCTTCGGTAAAAGACTTGTTAAGGCGCAAAGGCGGGATCAGTGGTTGGAATTGAATGTGGCCTTCCTCCTGCGCTGGGCCCCTCCCCTCCTCTGTAACCTTCCTGGCACCCCCTACCTCCCCACAGTCTCCTCCTCCTAATTGGGGAGAAGCAGTGTGATAAGATGTCATGCCAGGAGGAACGGGGTGTTCGCTACATCTGAGACAAGGGGCAGTAAACGGAAAGAACTTTGGGGGAAAGGCTGAAAACTCAAATGAAAAGTTGAGTGCACAGCCAATAATCCCTAGTTGACATTTGAAAACAGCCGTAAAAGAGAGGTACCAAGCCCAAGAAATGGAAAAGTTTACATCCAAAGAAGCAGTTAATAGAGCAAACAGAATTTGGCACATGTATAATTAGAATCTTCAGAGAGAAATAAAGTGATATTGCACCCATAAAAAGGAAGGTCTTCGAGATCTTGAAAATGAAAAATCTGATGATTGAAATCAAATTCTCAGTAAATGGGCAGAAGCATTGAAGCCGATAAAAGAACAAGTGGAAAGGCTGAGCCAAGGAATTCTCTCAGAATAGTAAAAACGAACAAGGAGACAGAAAGTATAAACATGGTCAAGAGCATTGGAAAATAAACCCAAACGTTCCCACCTCTCCTCTAACAGATCTTCAGAAGGACCGAGACCATGAAGGAGAGTGTCCTGGGCCAGAACTGGAGAGCAATGTCCCCGGGTGAGGACAGCTGAGCAGAATCAAGGACAAAAGGAGAGAACAAGAGATTTATCCAGCAATGTTCTAGTGAAATTCCCGACAGCAGCGGCACAGGGAGCAGCCATGCTCTGGGAGTCGGGGTAGGGAACTGAGGGCTCTGTCACCACACAGAGAACACTGGAGACAAGGAGAACTGAGCGATGTCTTCCAACCTCTGAGGCCAGTCCTTGGGAATCGGCACTCCTCACCAAGTGAGACGATGGCACAAGGGTGAGTGTCCAAAGCCAGATATTTTCAGACTTGCAAGGATTCCAAAATGTTACATCTCAGATCGGACCTGAAGGAAGAATTAACTCAGGGAGTGTAAGGAGCAGCAACAACAAAAAAGCTGGGAAGCCTTATGGTTAAGTCTAATTAAAAAAATATTGACTACTTTTAAAATTGAGATATAATTCACACACCACAAAATTCATCCCTTTAGAATGTACACTTCAGTGGGTTTTAGTATATTCACGTGCTGTGTGACCTTCATCACCAATTCCAGAATGTTTTCATCACCCCAAAAAGAAACCCTGAGCCCATCAGCAGTCGCTCCCCATCCTCCCCTCCTCCCAGCCCCTGGCAACCACCAGTTCACTTTCCGTCTCTGTGGATTTGCCTAAACAGTTCATATAAATGGAATCATGCGACAGGTGGCCTTTTGCATTAGGCTTCTTTCAGTTAGCATAATGTTTTCAAGGTTCATCTATGTTGTAGCATCTTATTATTCCATCATATGTGTATACCTATTTTATCAACATCAGTTTATGAACTCTTGTTTCCCCTTTTTGGTTATGAATAACGCTGCTATGAACATTTGTGTGCAAAATTCTGTGTGAATATGCTTTCAACTATCTTGGGTATATATGGAATTGTTGGGTCATATGGTAGCACTATGTTTAACTTTTGAAAAATTGCCGAACTGTTTTCCATAGTGTCTACATTTTATATTTCTAACAGCAATATATGAGGGTTCCAATTTTTCCTCATCTTCATCAATGTTTGTTATTGTCTGCCTTTTTTATTATAGCCATTCTACTGAAAGAGAAGTAGGAGCTCATTGTGGCTTGGATATGCATTTCCCTAATGACTAATAATGTTGATCATTTCAAGTGCTTATTGATAATTTTTATATATTCTCAGGAGAAATCTCTATTTAAATTATTTGCCAGTTTTAAAGTTGGGTCATTTGCCTTTTTTGTGGTTGCATTGTAAGAGTTATTTATATATTCCAGACGCTAGACCCATATCAGATATATGACTTGCAAATATTTTCTCTGGGTTGTCTTTTACTTTCTAAATGATGTCCTTTGAAATATGAAAGCTGTTAATGTAGTGATGTTCAACTTATCTTTTTTTCCTTTGGTTGTGCTTTAGGTGTCACATCTAAGAAGCCAGTCCTTGATTCAAGGTCACAGAGATTTATAGCTACATTTTCTTCTAAAAGTTTTATAGTTGGAGCTCTTACATTTAGCTCTTTGATCCATTTTGAGCTAACTTTTGTATATGGTGTGAGATAGGGGTCCAAATTCATTCTTTTGCACATGGGTATCTAGTTGTCCTGGTACCATTAAAAAATAATTTATTTTTATTATTTTAAAATCCTTACCCGAGGATATTTTTCCATTGATTTTTAGAGAGAGTGAAAGACAGAGGGAAAGACAGAGAGCAATATTGATGTGAGAGGAACACATCAATTGGTTGCCTCCTACACACACCCTGACCAGGGCCTGGAGCCAGGGAGGAACATGAAACCATGGTATGTGCCCATGACCAGAATCAAACCCAGGACCCTTCGGTCTGCAGGCCGACACTCTGCACTGAGCCAAACCAGCTAGGGCCCATTTGTTGAAATGTTGATTATTTTTAAAGAGTCCAGTCTGGAACTAAAAGTTTCCAAATGGTATCTACATGAGAGACTAAGGTGAGGTAACCCAGTTCGCTAAGGTTTATTTTTTTTTCTTGTTGTTGTTGTTGTTGGGGGACATAGATACTAGTATTAATTCTAAGCATTGACAGAAAAACATGTATTTATGTTTGTGTATTAAAATCTAAGGGCAACCACTAAAAGAAACTCATCAGAGGAAAAAGTAGAATAAATAAAAGTTGATTAAATCAATGAAACAGAAAAGAGAAGAGAAAGTGTGGCAAATAGACACATGGAAGGTGGCAGGAAAACCCAAACATATCAGTAATCACAATGAATGTGGCCCTATAAAAGTCACCTATTAAAAACATGGAGATACTCATGGTGGGTAAAATCCACAGTCCAACTACATGCTGATTACAACTACATGTGAGAGACAAATCTAAAGCAAAACAACATAGGAAAATAAATGGTCCTGGGATGAAAACAGATACAGGCTAGCTAACACATGGAAAGTCGCCATAGCGATGTGACATGGGACAAAATAGAAAATGAGGGGTGGCCCCCTTGTGGGGAGCTGAGAAGGGTGGCAAACCCCATGGCCACATGAGGCCCAGGTCTTAATTCTAGTTTAACTGAATGTTAAATAGAACTCCCTTTCTCTAAGAGTTGTCAGTGTGCTGTGAGTGCCCTTTCTCACATTATACATAGAAATCATCTTATTATTTTAAAATCAATATTTTTATTGATTTTTAGAGAGAGAGGAAGGGACAGGGAAAGAGAAAGAGAAATATTGATGTGAGAATGGAACATCAATCAGCTGCCTCCTCCATGCCCCACACTGGGGAACCCCACCCCCGCCATGCCCCACACTGGGGATCAAGCCTGAAACCTGGGTGTGTGCCCTGACCAGGAATAGAACAGCAATCTTTTGGTGCATGGAACGACACTCACCCAACTGAGCCACACCAGCCAGGGCCACAAAAATCATCTTAAAGTGGATCATACATCTAAATTTTAGAGCTAAAACCTTAAAACCATTTGAAAAAAATATAGGTGTAAATCCTGACAACTGTGGATTAGGCAAAACCTTTTTATAAATGACATAAAAGCACAAGCGACAAAATTAAAATAAATAAGTTGGATCTCATCAAAATTAGTCTTTGGTAAAATAAAGGAAACTATCAAGAAAGTGAAAAAATGACGACCAAATGGGAGGAAATATTTACAAATCATATCTCTGATAAGAAGCTAGCATCCAGAACACACAAAGACTCTTACAACTCAAGAGGCAAAAGACAAATAATCTGATTTTAAAATGGATAAAGGATTTGAATAGACATTTTTCCAAGGAAAATTTTAAAATGGCAAATAAATACCCAAAAGGATGCTTAACATTATTAGTCATGAGGAAAATGCAAATCAAAACCACAATGCATACTACTCACACTCAATAGAATGGCTGTTAAAAAAAAGATGGACAATAACAAGTGTTGGTGAGGATGTGGAGAAACTGGAATGCTCAGATGTTGCTGGTGGGACTGTGTAATGGTGCTGCTCCTGTGCAGAACCGTTCAGCGATGCCTCAAAAAATTAAACATAGAGTTCCCTTGTGACCCAGCAATTCTACACCTAGGCATATACCTAAGACTAGAAACATATGTTCACACAAAAACTTGTGCTATGAATGTTCATAGCAGCATTATTCATAATACCCAGGAAGTGAAAACAACCCAACAGCCATAAACTGATAAATAAAATGTGGTATGTCCACATAATGGAATAGTATTAAGGCATGAAAAAGACTGAAGTGCTGACACATGTTACAAATGGATGAACCTTAAAGACATTATATTAAGTAAAAGAAGGCAAACACAAAAGACCATCTGCTGTATGATTCTGATGATACGAAATATCCAGAATAGCCATAGAGATAGAAAGTGGATTAGTGGTTGGCAGTTGCTGGAGGAAAGGGTAATGGGGAGTGATTGAAAATAAGAAAGAAGCTTCTTTTTGAGGTAATAAAAATGTTCTATAATTAGGTAGCGGTGACTGTCACAATCCTGTGACTATACTAAAAACCAATGAACACTTTAAAAGGGTGAAATTTGCCCTGGGTAGTGTCGCTCAGTTGGTTGCCAGTTCCATTCCTGGCCAGGGCACATGTCTGAGTTTTAGGTTCGATCCCCATAGGGGGCATGCAGGAGATAGCTGGTCAATGTTTAACCCTCACATTGATGTTTCTCTCTCTGTTCTCTCCCTCTCCCTTCCCCTCTTTCTAAAAATCAATAAAAATATTTTTTAAAGGGTGAAATTTATGGTTTGTGAAATATATCTGAATTAAAAATATATAATGAGTCAACCTAAACATCCATCAATAGGGGATATCAAATAAATTACAGTAGCCCACACTATGGAAATACTGTGCAAAGGGTCAAACAATGGGGTGGATCTTTATGTACTGACTAGAGGCCTGGTGCACAAAATTTGTGCACTGGTGGGGGGGGGTCTCTCAGCCTGGCCTGTGCCCTCTCATAGTCCGGGATCCCTCAAGGGATGTCCCTCTTGCAATCTGGGATCCCTCGCTCCTTAACACCTGCCCGCTCACTCCTTACCACTTGGCTTGCTGCTCCTTAGCAGCAGGCTCCTTACTGCTCTGCTTGCTGCTCCTTAGTGCTGCTGCAGAGGCAGGAGAAGCTCCCATCACTGCCGCTGCACTTGCCAGCTGTGAGCCCGCCTTCTTGCTCAGCGGCCACTCCCCCTGTGGGAGTGCACTGACCACCAGGGGGCAGCTCCTGCATTGAACGTCTGCCCCTGGTGGTCAGTGCACATCATAGCAACTGGTCATTCCTGTCGTTCAGCTGTAACAGTTGCTTAGGCTTTTATTATATAGACTAGAGGCCTGGTGCAAGAATATTGTACACTGGAGGGCGGGGTCCCTCAGCCTGGCCTGCACTGTCTCACAGTCTTGGAGCCCTCGGGGGATGTCCGACTAATGGCTTAGGCCTGCTCCCCCTGGGGACCGGGCCTAAGCGGGCAGACATCCTTAGCACTGTTGCAGAAGTGGGAGAGGCTCCTGCCACCACCACTGTGCTCGCCAGCTGTGAGCCCGGCTTCTGGATGAATGGCACTTCCCCTGTGGAAGCACACTGATCACCAGGGCCAGCTCCTGTGTTGAGTGTCTGCCCCCTGGTGGTCAGTGCATGTCATACCGACTGGTAGTTTCACTGTTCGGTCAATTTGCATATTAGCCTTTTATGCCTGTGGGATCGGGCCAAAACTGGCTCTCCGAAATCCCCCACGGGGTCCCAGATTGTGAAAGGGTGTAGGCCAGGCCGAGGGACCCCACTGGTGTACGATCAGGGCCGGGGAGGGATGCAGGTTGGCCAGCTGGGAAGGGACCGTGGGAGGGCTCCAGGAAGTGTTCAGCCCATCTCGCTCAGTCCTGATCAGCCAGACCCCAGCAGCAAGCTAACCTACTGGTCAGACGTCTGCCCCCTGGTGGTCAGTGCACATCATAGCGAGCGGTTGAGTGGCCTTAGCATATCATTAGCATATTATGCTTTGATTGGTTGAACGGGTGACCAGATGACTGGACAACCGGACACTTAGCATATTAGGCTTTTATTATATAGGATAATAAAGGGTGCCCAAGACTTACTATTAAATGATAAGTTCAGGACACAGAAGAGCATGCACAGTATGATCCTATTTCTGTAAATACACAGATAAAGTGAATATAGACAAATACACCCAACTGATTCCTGTGGCTCCCGTTGGGTGAAACAGGATGAGAACCAAAGGGAACTTTTGTCTATCTGTATTGCATGCCTTTTTAAAACAAGAATGTATTCTTGTATTGTTTGAAAGTGAATTTTAAAGAAGAAAAGGGGGAAAATGTAATGAACTAAAAAAATGGCTTAAATCAGTCTTCATATCCAGTATTTTCAATATTAGTGTTCAAACCACATATAGCATCACAGCTTCCATTGGTGCATTGCTTTGTAGTAAACAAGGTTTGACACATAAAAACACAAAGCCAAAAACTCTCTTAGCAATGATATTCCAGGCTCTACCATAGGAACCTGCATTCCATACTCACTTAGGCTGGTGCTCCTTTCTTTACATACTTTCATAGAGGAAAAGATAGTTTGTTTATATTTAAACTAGTTGATTATATTTAAAACCAAATACTCTAACACATAAGAAAGGACATTTTGCTCCGAAGTTCTAGGAAGAGACAGTAGCATGTTTTTGAGACAGAGTGATGTTGATTTCAAGGTTTATTAAGACACTAAAAAGCACTAGTATTTACCTTTACCAGCTGTACCGGTTAATAATGCGGATTTTTTTCAATAGGTAGAGTTACACATATGTTGATATATATGCGATTTGATATGTATACTATTTTGTTGAATTGACAACAAGCTTCAAAACTTCATATGTCAAATTTTCTGAAGGTGTTAACATCATATTTTTACGCTTAAAAATGTCAAATTTCATGCCAAAAAAAGGGCATTTGCAGGAAGTTTTAATTCATTACTTTATTTTGAAGAAAAGTACTGCTAAAAGTTATCGTATACTTCAGGAAGCTTATGGTGAACACGCTCCATCTCAAGATACTTGTGAATGCTGGTTTAAACGCTTAAAAGTGATGATTTCGATGTGAAAGACAAAGAATGTCCAGGTCAACCGAAAAAGTTTGAAGACCAACAATTACAAGCATTATGGAATGAACATGCGTGTCAAATTCAAAAACAACTTGCAGAAAGATTAAACATTGCTCAGCAAACAATTTCTGATTGTTTACAAGCAATGGGAAAGATTTTAAAGGAAGGAAAATGGGTGCCACATCAACTGAACTAAAGACAAATGGAAACCGAAAAGTCATCAGTAAAATGTTGCTTCAATGGCACAAAAGAAATTCTTTTCTGCATCAGATTGTGACTGGCGGTGAAAAGTGGATTTATTTTGAGAATCACAAATGCACAAAATCATGGGTTGATCCAGGTCAACCATCAACATCGACTGCAAGGCCAAATCGCTTTGGAAAGAAGACAATGCTCTGTGTTTGGTGGGATCAGAAAGGTGTGGTGTATTATGAGCTCCTAAAACCAGGTGAAACTGTTAATACTGATTGCTACCGACAACAAATAATCAATTTGAACCACACTTTGATTGTGAAACGACCAGAATGTGCCAGAAGACATGGCAAAGTAATTTTGCTTCATGATGACGCACCATCACACACTTCAAAACCAGTTAAAGACACATTAAAAGATCTTGCCTGGGAAGTATTAACCCACCCGCCGTATTCACCAGACCTTGCTTCTTCAGATTCCCACTTGTTCCAATTGATGGCACACGCACTTCCTGAGCAGCCTTCAAAACATACGAAGAGGTGGAAAATTGGGTCTCTGAATGGTTTGCCTCAAAACAAGAAAAGTTCTATTGGGAAGGTATTCACAAATTACCTGAAAGATGGGGGATGGATATTACTTTGAATAAAGCACTTTTGATGTTTCTCTTGAAATTATTGTGTTTTCTTTGATTACAAAATCTGCATTACTAACCAACCAGTACACCTGGTAAATACAAAAGTGCTTATTCATATGAATCCTTCAGGCTCATTCTGTTACAGTGTTTCCCAGCCCTCAGACTGCGCTGCCTGTTTTACGGGACTTACAGACGCGGCAGGCTCTCCAAACAGCAAAATAAATGGTCGATTCCATCATCTTCATACAAGTCAACTCAGACAAAATATAAGACCCCTAGATGTACTCCACTCCTTCCTCACATCTTTCCAAAATAACTCACTATTGAGTTACTCATGATTTAAATGTGGAGTTGTGTTTATCTGCAATATGGTAAACACAGCTGTGAGGGAGCAACTTTTCTTCTTATATGAGAAGGAGACAGAAAAAAGGGATTTGACATGTGCCCTTCTTATGCAGGTCTGGGCACCACCACAGTGAAGCCCTCCAAGCTCCCCATGCAGGCAGCTCAGAGGTGTCCTGGGAGACACAGCCTCTGCAGGCACAAGAGAACCCGGCACCAAGCGGGGTCTGCTGGAATTTCCTTGGAAAAAGTGTTCTCGAATTGTGAGAAGAAAAGCTGGAGGAATGACCCTCACTGAAGCCACTGGTGTTTGTTAATTTCTGGGGTGAAGATTTCCCCACATGCTTGAGGGCACAGGTGAGAGCATGGGGGTTCCTCAGTGGGAGCGGTCTGTAATGTGGGTGCTTAGCAGACCATTGTGACTACTTGGGTTAAAATGGTGACAATCCACACAGATTCTGGAACTTTCTCCATAACCATATCCAAGTGCTCTAATCAAAAACCCCAAGTAATTATCATGTGGCAAAAATGAACTTAAGCTCTTTTAATGTTGAATTGCTAGACAAACATGAAAATGATATTGGGCCCTATTAATCAGCACTTTCAACAGTGCTACAATATGTATCTTTTTTTTTTTTTTTTTAGCATAAATTATTGTACAGAATTGGCCCATTTAAAACCTTCACTGCTGGGAACCATCCTGAGACCAATTCCTCTAAGAGTGGAGAAGATGAAGGCCTGTGACTTGGTGGCTGCTAAAATCTGATCATTGGAAAAGTCTCGAGGGAGATGAGCAGGTTGCCCGGTTGCTGGCGACTTACCCAAGCTGGAGATGCAGAATTTGAAATGGTGTTTGCTGTGATCCCCGGGGCGTTTGATACTGGAATACTGACTCAGAGCTGCCCATTCCTTGGCTAAACATCCGAGGTGACAGCATGAGAAAACTAGTGTTTTATTTATTTTATTTATTTTTATTGATTTCAGAGAGGAAGGGAGAGGGAGAGAGAAACATCAATGATGAGAAAGAATCATTGATTGGCTGCCTCCTGCACGCTCCTTACTGGGGACCAAGTCCACAACCCGGGCATGTGCCCTTGACCCTTGACTAGAATCGAACCCGGGACCCGTCAGTCTGCAGGCCGATGCTCTATCCACTGAACCAAACCGGCCAGGGCAAAAAACTGGGGTTTAAATTCCTGCTGTGACAACATGGAGTGACGTTAACCTGGATTCCACTGAACCAAAGCATATCTAGGCTTCCTCGTGCTAATACACCTTGCATTGCTGCTCTGGAACTTTTTACCGTAATGTGGGAATTCACACTGGTTAAGGCGTTGTGCTTCCGTGGAAAGGACGTTAGAATCTACTGGGGCTTAAATTGGGCTGGATCTCTCAGGACCTTCAGCCGCTGTTCTTTTGAACTGAGAAAGGCTAGGAAAGCGATTGCCAGTGAGTATGGAAGGCAGGGTTCCTTTTGAGAGTACTTCATGGTTATTTTGGTTAACCTCAAAGCACTGATTTAGGGACATGGGGAGCCCTGTGTCTAAGTAATATAAATATTAGATAAAAGCTAAACACTTTGATCCACCTTTCAGGGCCTTGACCTCAGTGGTATGAAACACTGAGATCACTGGTCAAATTTCCAGTCTTTGTCCCAATGTTGGGGGCTAGAATGTTTAGTTTCTAATTGGGCATCGCAAAAATCACTAAGTTATTATGTTGATTTTTCTCTCTCTTCGGACAGATTAAGGTTTAACCTATAATTAAGAGATCATGTTGAGGCAACCACCTAATCCACTAGAGAAAGATCCATCCATTTCCCCCAGAGAGGTTTCCTCTTTCCTGAAGCCCATGATGTACCCACATCCCTCATGACAGTTCTCCTTTCTCAGGGACCACTCCCCAGAGCAGCTGTCCTCCACTCCCCGGCCCCAATCACCACCACCACCCACCACCACCATCAGAGGCACAAGACCCACACGAGGAGAACTCAGCCTCCCAGCATCACAGCAAAACAATGAGCGCAGGAGGGGAGGCTGCTGGCTGAGATAGGGGGCCCGCTGTTCAATAGGCGCATTGTTTTGTCACGGCAGATGCACACGCTGGAAGCCTGGACCCCATGGTCCTTCTTCCGCTTCCGTCAGGAGGCCCCGCTTTCTGAAGGCCAGGCCTGGATGGGAAAGGGGACGTGAGATCGCACCACTCGTTCTTGGCGGCTCTGCTGCTCCTGGCCAGGACAGACCCCCACTGGTTCAGTGATCTCTGCCTACAGGCAGGATAGACTCAAGGTGGTAACAACAAAGGCTGAGGAGCTCCCTGTCACCCTCTTGTCCCATGAGGGGCCTGTGACTACCTGCTGTCACCCCCTGGGGCCTCCAGAACCGAGTGAGGACTGAGATGAGATGCAGCTCCCATCACACACCTCTGCACACTGGTGCCTGCAGATGCAGTGCGTTCCTGCTGCCACTGTCCTGACAGATGCTTGACTCCTGCTGAGTTACACCTCACAGAGAGGAAACGGAGGTGTAGAAAGGAGTTTCCTTCAAGGGTCAGGTGCAGCAGGCATGGGAGGGCAGTGTTTGGCAGCCCAGTTGTTTTTCTGACTTCTCGTCCCAAATGTCAACAAGTTCTAATGTTGAATCTTTGTCTCCTTAAAGCCCCACGGCCTCTAATAACTGTTCTCCTATTTTATTTTTTATTTTAAAGGATTTTAAAAATTGATTTTTAGAGAGAGAGGAAGAGAGAGAGAGAGAAACACCATTAGGAAAACAAAACATTGATTGGCTGCCTTCTGCATGCCCCACCCCTGCACAGCCCCTACTGGGGATTGAGCCCCCAACCCGGGCACATGCCCTGACTGGGAATTGAACGGGCAACCTTTTCCTGTACAGGATGACGCCCAAAAAACCGAGCCACACTGGCCAGGACTAAGAACTATTCTTTTAAAAAGTCAAGATATTAAATCTAACAGAATTTAGAAGGAATAAAAACCCCAAAGACACACAAAAATCAACCCAGCTCCCAGAGAAGGACATTTTGGGTTGAGTTGGCAGCCTTGGGAACCTCAGGGGATTACTAATCAGTTTGCAATTTACTCCAAGGAAAGTGTTAATATTGGTATTTCACCAGACAGGCCGCAGAGACAGCTGGCGATGCTGCAAAGTGCCCATCACTCGCGGGAGTTCTATCCCCAGACTTGTGGACATCTGGACGACATGGCCATTCTTGAGGCTCTGTGGTCAGTCCCGCCGGAGGGTGATGGAAATGAAGGGGACTTAAAGAAAAGCCACCTAGCTTCGGCTGCTGCGGCAGGACGCTGTTAGCCAGGCGACGCCTGCTCCTCGGGCTAGGTCCTTCCTCTTTGCTCATTTGGGAATCAGAAATAGAGACGATACATTCTTGGGGGAAAATCAGTTTTGTCTAATGAAAACTAAACAAGGGTGGAAAACAATATGGAAACTAAAATATTGTAATTATTTTTGTAACCAAACAGCACTGTGAAAACCCAAAACACTAATTTTATTTTATCTTACATCATGATAGGCTAGATATATTCTCTGATGAGCTTTTCCAAGGTTAGCTTATGAGAGTCCTTGATTCAGCTTTTGGGCCCCATTGTTGCTTCTTCATATATCTATCTATCTATCTATCTATCTATATCTATATATATCTATTTCCGGTCGGGCTCATCGTTGCTTCTTGATGCTTAAAGACAAATGCTAATTCTTGTGTTGACTTGTAATTAGTACCTTGAATTCATCCCTGAGATCAGTGTGTTTAAAACAGGCTGTAAGAGGATTTCCAAAGAAACCCATGGGGATTTACTCCCCTGGCTCCCATTACTGAAGAGCTGTGGATTTAAACCCCTTGCAACCGACCCAACATTCACCCCTGCTGCCGCAGAGTGCCAATCAAACAATGCAAACCCAAACCGCGGTCCCGTGTAATGAGTTGGAGAACAGGTTTATGGTTTTCCTCATGCCAAGAAACAAATGGGCCCCTCTGGTGACAAATGCAGGGTACTTCGGTTTGGACAGAAAAAACACAAATCTCACACCTGGACATTCCTTGTGCTGCTTGGCAGGAAGTTGTAATATTGAAAGACTGAGAACGAGAAAAAACTCTGGTTCCAAATAGTTGGAAATGCAGGTCATGTAGTTGTTTTTTCTTTTTTCCTTTCATTAGAGCAGCGGTTCTCAACCTGTGGTTTGCGACCCCTTTGGCGGTCGAACGACCCTTTCACAGGGGTCACCTAAGACCATCCTGCATATCAGATATTTACATTACAATTCATAACAGTAGCAACATTACAGTTATGAAGTAGCAACGAAAATAATTTTATGGTTGGGTCCCAACATGAAGAAGTGTATTTAAAGGGCCAGAAGGTTGAGAACCACTGCCTTAGAGAAAAGAGTCAAGACTTCAGTTGATTCAGGTTTCATAAAAAGGTGCTACTTAAAAAAAAATAGGATTCTCATAGGGACAGGCTTTAGGTGAGCAGCGGGCAAAACCGCCTAAGAGAAAGACAGTTCTAGAAAGACTGGGGTGTGAGGGAGTAGCAAGTTGGTGGTCCTGGAGCAAGTATAGCCCAGTGCCCATCCTGGCTGGTGTGGGAGTGAGGCGGTCTCCATGGTGACCGAGCGAGGGCTCTGCTTCAGGACAAGGCGTACAGGAGTCTAAGGATGTGGGCTGGGTGAGGTGAAGTCATCCGGGTGTGTTTGTTACTGCTTCTGCCTCTTTGTTTAGTTTAGTTTGGGGGAGAGGGGGTTGAAAAAGGAGGGAGAGAAGAATAAACACGAGGTGAACAACAAAGCCTCCTGCACAGGGGGACAGACCATGGCAGGACACGGGTCTAATATTTTCATCTTTGCTAATTCAAAAGTCTTTTATTCTACTCAACCAGATATTGCGGACATTATTTCACCATGCTGGTTTGAGCTGGAAAATCCTGGAACACAAGGCAGGGAATGAACTTGGTCATGAAGAGATGTTGAGTAGGACAGTGTCTTTTGGGCGCTGGCTGGAGGTGTCCATGTGGTCATCAAAGTCAATTCCTAATCAGCGTTTCCTGAAACACGTGGGTGTGTTCTCCCCCATGTGTGTGCAGGCTTGTGTATGGGCTGGGAAAGACAAGTAGCAACGTGCAGGTATAATGAAGAAAAACATATCTTTTTTTCCTCATGAAAAATATTAGACTGAGTATTGATAACCTGTGGGAGCTGTTAAAAAAAACCTCATGAGCCCTAGCTGGTTTGGCTCAGTACATAGAGCGTTGGCCTGCGGACTAAAGGGTCCCAGGTTCGATTCCAGTCAGGGGTACATGGCCGGGTTGTGGGCTCCATGCCCAGTAGGGGGTGTGCAGGAGGCAGCCAATCAATGATTCTCTCTCCTCACTGATGTTTCTCTTTCCCTTCCTCTCTAAAAACAAAAACAAAAAACAAACTCACAAAACAAGGTCACTTATAAAGAGATTATGATCTGGGGACCAGAAAACTTACTTGAACATATTCTGAGTCTAAAGTTTTCTTGTAAAAATAATCACAGAAACTGGTGGATGTTTTTTACGTACAACTCAATTTCTCTCATTTACAACATAAATCATTTAATGTAACATTTGCAACCTTAGAAAGGCAGACATATTTAATCCAAGTCAGTTTATAAATTCCAATTTCACATGGATTAAAAACTGCAGATAAATTAAGTCACAATAATATCCTGTACATGCATTAAGGCTGGTGACTGCTAAAGTCTCTTGGGTATCTACAAACAGGAAATCACACACAGATTACTGGGTCTGAAGAGTGTTTACATCATTAAAAAAATCTTGCTTTTTTTTTTTTTTTTGGTGATACAGATTTCAACAGTAACTCTGGAAAACTGTGAAAAATGTTGTTTAAAAATATATATGTATATACTACTGCACAGTTTCAAAGATGTGATTCATAAATAATGTTGGTTGCACTGATTAATTTTATAACAATTACCGTACTTCCAAGGTGATGCGAACACGCAGTGACTTACACTCAATGTTAGGCACTAGTCATACCCTTCAGGCGTACTACAGTCTCATGGTAGCTGTATTGTACATATATATTTTTAAATGTATGCATTTATACAAACTGTGTCGTATGCATGGGATTTCAGAAATGTACACATCACTGTTATATAATACACGCATCAGTGTTGCACACACTGGGGTAAGTTTTAGTGCAGGGAGTCTCATTGCATTGCGTTCTATGCGTTCAATCTAGTACACAATTTGTCAGCTCTTCAGATTATTTTTCCAGTACATTCCTCATTAGATCGTGGGTCCGAGTTTCCATTTGTAATTGGAAAGTTTCCAGAAATAACTGTTTTAACCAAACCTCTCTTTCCAGCACAACTCTGCACATAAGTCTGAGCTGTGTAGAGCAGTCACAAATCCCACATGTTGATCAGGAATGCATTTGATTACATTGTGTTAAAGGGTGGCAGCCGTTCAGGTCACGGAAGGATAGGTCAGTTGACTTGTGCTGAACGGCTAAGGAAATACGTCTCCAAACAGAAAGACATAATAATGGACAGTACATGTTGAAACAGGAGAGTCACTAGAAGGACAGACATGAAGCTGTGAATAGTGGTTGCTTGGGGGTGGGGGGAGATTGGGGTGGGACTTACTACTTCTACTTTCTACGTTTCCGTGTTGTCTGAATTTTTACATTGAAGCATGTATTGCTCTTATAATCAGAAAATGCAAGAAATATATTTCTACTTTGAACAAAACTAAATAAAAGGAACAGTTATGAATGACTTTCACACGCAACAAGAAGAAGTTGGCTCCTTACCATAATCATCTCTTCCAAGCTAACACACACTGCCCCATCGTGCTCCACGATGAAAGGAAAGGCCACCCCCACGATGACAGGTTTTGTTGGGAAACATGGTCTTCAAAACACTGGTAAAACGCCAGAGATCACCTGTGTGTGTAGATGGGGCTTCACGGGTAGCACACCACGTCGATACCGCACAGGCCTGCAGCTTTAAGATGGACGAGGCCAGCAGAGCACCTGGGGACGCACCTGAGGGTCACCCCTTATGTGAGAGTTTGAACATTTCAGCGGAATTCAGCAAGAGCAAGCAGAACTAAGCCTCAGTCCTCCAAACAAACAAACAAAAACACCCCACACACCAGTTCACAATTTCTTAAGTTAGACTGAAATTCCCAACACGAATGGGATCATGAACTCCACCCACAAGGACTAGCGAGAGGGTGTGACAAACCCCTCGGCTGGATAAAAGTAAAACAAACTCTGTGAGCAGTGCAGATGCTCGAAGGCCCAAGCCAAATGCCAATTTCATAAGCCCTTCGCTTGCTCTTTCTAAGTTAATTTCGGGTCACCATGCGCACAGATCAATCATTTGTACAGTTTTGAAAGAGTGCTGAGAGCTAGGGAATTACAGCAGTCTTACTTCCACTATCCATCAGGCTGACAATGTCAACATCGAAACTGGACCAACTGACTGTTGGTGAGAGCACACGAATATCTGTTATAAATGCTGGGCGCCACCGGCCCCTGGAGAAAGGGGGAGAGGGGGCTCCGTAAACCGCACCGCCGTCTTTCTCAGACCAGCCTGGTGCAATATGGTCAAGTGAGAGGCCTCAGGGACATTGTTTTTGTTTTTAAAATATGGCAAAGTACATCCTTTTTTTTCCAGAAGGTTTTCTTTTTAAGCAATAATTTTATATCCAAATATATTTAATAAGAAGACTAAATCTAGGACATGACAGGGGACTATAACATAAACAAGTTTCAGACAAAAACTGTAAACAGGTGTCAAAAAATTAAAATGTAAACTTAATAAAAAAAGAAAAGAGTTAAGGGCGAGACGTAAACATACCAGACACAGAGGACATGAGCGTGACGTTCTGGGGTCGCTACCCCAAACAGCACCGCGACCGAGGCAGGAAGACGCACCCTGCGCGGTGAGCAGCCAGCTAACCAGAGCCCCACACGTGCCCCCGTTCAAATGCATTAACGTGGCCCATTCTGCACGAGGTGTGAGAGCATCAGACACCGTCAGGAGCACGAGGCTTTCAGCCCCATAAGCAACACACACAGGCTCCCAGTGAAGGGGCAATCGGGGTAGCGTCCTGATTTGGCCAAGACGTTTGTAAGAAAGCTATCGTGGAAAGAAAAGGCTTAAAAAATCGCCACATTTAAAAGACTGACAAGTGCCGCAAGGCTCCCCGGCCACGTGCCACAGAGGCAGGAAGAAGGAACACCTGTGCAGGGCGGGCTTGCCGCAGGTGCAGGAGGTTCCAGTTCCTGACTGGGCTCCCAAACGCAGCCGTGGCTGCCTGAGCGCTGGCTGGCTTGCTTCCAAAAGCACCGAGTTCTCACCGAACATCTGCGCCGCGTTCAGACCACGTGAGGGCAGGGCAGTGGATCCATTTGCTCACCACGCATTTAGCTGATGATAAAGTTGGATGGAGGGGGCGAGTAGTAAATGAAAGGCAGGGCATTTGGTAACATGCAACCTAGTAAACATCCAGCAAAACGTGACTGACTTTCATTATTCAATTACCCATGAACATGTACAACCAGAGGGTAAGTGGGGATCGTCTATCAACACTGAAAGTCATCAACAACGTAAGGACTAGGTCGTCTTCACTGGCAGTCAGGCTGTTGGTGTGCTGCGTGTGCTGCACCTGTGAACTCACAGCGAGATTTTGGTTGAATGTTCTAAAAAGTCATGGTTTAGCTTTGAAGTAGAAAGTGTGTGTGTGTGTGTGTGTGTATGTGTGTAAGTGTATTTCCTCTAATCAGAAACCTCTGATCACTTTGTCTAGCCTGGGATTATGGAAACTAGACAAAGAAAATAGGTCTTAAGAGCTGTGCATCTTACACACACAGGCTGCTGCTTCTACACCCACACATACAGGCACACATGCCCTGGGAAAAGACCATTGTTCGAGGCTGAGAAAATATTCACTGGATTTTGATAAATGCTGTGGCTGGGAACGTCAGTAGCACAGTGTCCAGAAACATTGAGCCGTCCGCGGAGGTGGGAGCACAGTGTGGCCGCAGGGCGCGGTCCCTACGGCAGGTGGGCGCTGTTCCGCAGCCAGTGCAGGCCCTGCTGGGAGTACTGGACCAGGTGCTCCATGCTGCTGTGCAGGGTGACCGGCCCCATGAGCAGATCCAGGTCGTTGAAGAACTCTAGGGGACAGACAGAGGGGTTAGAGTGCCACACGCGCTACGGGTGCTACCCTGGGACCCAAGTGACTTAGGAAGAAACTCCGCTCGTGGCCCCAGATAGGCAGGCTTTCTCTGTCCATCAAGCGGCTTCAGCATCCCACCGAACAGAATGAAACACACAGGTACAGAACTCAGACTTTTATCCACATAGTCACTCCGTGGGCAATTTTTAATTCAAATGAATAACGTTTACTTAGCCCAGGGGTGGGGAACCTCGTTTCTGCCAAGGGCCATTTGGATACTGATACCATCATTCTCTGGCCACACAAAGTCATCAACTTAAAAATCAGCCTGCTGCGTTTAATAAACTCACCCCCAATGCCTTGGCAGGGCCAGACCAAATGATTTTGCCAGCCTTATAGGGCCCGCGGGCCGGATGTCCCCCCACCCCTCCTTGACTTAGCCAAACAGCAAAAAACCTGACTTCCTCAGGACATTCTCCTGGAGCAGCAATACTTCCCACTCTGGATGTGGGCTGTGTGTCTGTCGCCCTCCCCGTCGCCCCAGCTGTGGCGTGTGCTGCACTGACACGAGTCCCATGGAGGAGGCTCCAGGCTCCAGGCAGCAAATCAGAGGCAGTTCTGAAACAGCTCCTAGTCCTTGGACTTTCTCTGGGCTGGTCCTTCCATTAAACATGTACTATGTGCCAAGGCCCTGTGCTAGGTGCAGCAGGGTAGACAGGGAGTGTGCCAAGAGATCACAGCTGAGTGGCCGGGAGAGACAAGTACATTCACAGGGCTGCTATGCCATCGTCGTAACTGGATCACGGAGCAACACTCCTTCAAAAGAAGGGCCTGGGAGATGTTTTCAGAGGTGCCCATATGCATACATGCTGAACGAGGGCCTGCTGGGAGGCCAGGGAGGGCGAGGGAGACGCCGGGTCCAGGTGGCTGGGAAGGTAGCCACGCAGGGACCAGAGCGGAACCGGGAGGGGAGCTGGTCAGAAAAACAATACTGACTTCCCGTTAGACATGTGCCCTGGGCCCTCACGGAGGAGCCGTCGAGTAGGCCGCTGCCAGTGCAAGAGCTGGCCTGCTCAGGGTGTCCCAAACTGGCCACACACATTTTTATACATTTGTCCTTCTGTTTTGTCTACTTGGGACACCCTTCCCACTCCATCTTGGCTACTCAACTACTATTTGCTTTTCAAAATCCTGTTCCATGCCGGCTTCCCAGTGGATTTTCAGGGTCAGCACCTCTAGGCTGCACGTCACATGCTACCTGGCTTTCTCATCAGTTTCATGAGCTCAGGCCCCACCTCCTATCGATGCTGTAACTTCCTCGTCACATTGTGGACATCCTGATCTTGTCCTCAGAGGCTGTACGCTGTCATGGCACCAAATGTGCATTCAATGACTGGAAAGTGACCTTGGATTTGTACTTTCACCGGAGTAGTAAGTTGGTATAATCATTTGGGAGAAAAATTAACCATATATATATTTATACCAAGATATCTATATATATAAAAGCCAAGTGACTGGAACGACCGGTCACTATGAAGCATACTGTGGCAGCCCACCAGCCCGATCAGGGCCCTCATCTGCCTCCCATCCTCCCTGGGCCCCTCCCTCCTGTCGGCCCAGCCCTGATCAGCCCCCATCAGGGCGGGTGGCCTGATTCCACCCCTGCACGAATTCGTGCACCGGGCCTCTAGTATAACAATATAGATCTTAAAAGAATGTATACCTGTTGACCCCATAATTCTACTTCTGTAACTCCTTCCTATGAAAATAATAAAAAAATATGGGAAAGGACTTATGCAAAACTATTTATCATAACCTTATTTGTAATAGTGGAAAAAATTGGAAATAACCTAAATGTCCAACAACAGGGGGATGGCCTAAGAAATCATACTTTATGATTGTATAACCACTGTTCTGACAATACTATAGAACCAACATAAAGGGTGTTTTTGAACTAGTTAGTAACATGAGAAAATTCCTGATATACTATTAAACAACAACAAAACAAAACAGGACATAACACTGTAGATATACTATGACCTTATTTTGGTAAAAATCACACATATTTGGAGGAGACTAGAAGAGACTTCAGTAGAATGTTAACAGTAATTATTTCTTGGTGGTATGATTACTGATGATATAAAAATCTTTTTTTCCTCTACAACAGTTTTCTGTACTTTATAAATTTAGCCACAATAAACATGCACTCTGTTTATAATCAGTAAAAAAAAAATTAAAAAAGAAATGGAACTTATTGCTTCATGTAAACACTTTTTTTTCAGTTGTAAGCAGCTATCACTTAAAAAGCCAGTAACATTCACACTCATTAATTCATTCATTCAATGTTTCAGACCTCAACCGTGTTCTGGGCTCGGTGCAGGTCTTAGGAATACAAAGTCGGATGAAACAGAGTCTATCTTCAAGGAGCTCACTATCAGCAGGGAAAAGAACATGTGTGCGCACATCTATATCTGTATCTACAGATCTGTATCTTTGCACATTACTTGTGTCTTTATCATCTCTACTAGAGGCCCGGTGCATGAATTTGTGCACAGATGGGGTCCGGCTGGCCTGTCCTAATCAGGGCTGACCCTGATCAGGGGCAGGGCCAGCCGGGGGGAGGGGCTGCAGGTGGTTGGCTGGCTGCCCCCCTTCCCCCCCCCGTCAAACTCCAGGTCGAGGGGACAATTTGCATATTAGCCTTTTATTATATAGGATGTGGAATCTTCCACAGTGAAGATAAAGGTGGGTTAAGGCCCGAGTGAGGGGAGAGGTCAGGAAGTTTCATGCAGTAGGTGACAGCTTCTAGGATTTCTTCTTCGGTAAATGATGACAACTTGTGTGGAGACGCCCAAGGTCAGGTTGTCTCCCTGAGCTGTGGTCGGGCCACGCACACACACCCCAAAGGCACACACCTCGGTTTTCCTTGGCCAGGTTGTCTGCCATCTCCCAGTAGTCGTAGCTGTGGAGAATGCTGTTGGTGATGCTGACGTGATTGGCTGCCATCTGGTGGATGCGCTGTGGGATGCTGACGATGGTTGAAGGGGACAGGGCGCTGGTATTGGAGAGGCTCCCCTGAGATCCCACGGAGCTGGTGGGGGAGGGGCTGGGGGACATGGGGGATGGGGTTCCAGTGCTCCTGGAAGGGAAGAGCAAGAAAAGCAAGGTGGAGAGGCTGGTTCCCGGTGAGGCGGGCCAGCACCAGGGCACCGTAAGGGAAGTAGCACACTGCCCAACACCAGGCAGTGCCTCGTTTATCGCCTTTACTTTGGAAAAATGAACTTACTCACATATGTAATAACTTAATAAAGAAATTAAAAAAATAAAATGCTGAATGAGAAAAAAAATAAAATGCTGAATGAGAAAAAAAGAAAAAAAGGAAAAAATGAACTTACTTTCCACCGGCCCCCCATGGAGATGGGGCTTGGGCAGCTTTAGATGAATTCTGCAGGAAAATAGAAACATGGACAGTGAGCCATCTGCGTAGGCTTACAGAGCTGACAATAACATGCTCTCGGGTGATGGCTGAGGTCAGTAATGGCTGACATTGCAGAGAAAATGCAGATTCCCAGAAGTGAATCTGGGAAGTCGCAAATCCTAGGCTACTGGCTCCCTCTCTGCAACCCAGTGGGGACAGCTGCCTGGCCTGCTGGGGTCCACAATCGGCTAAAGCCAAGAGCTTATCCTGTAGCCTGGGATTTCATGCACCAAATGCAATGTATCAAATTAAATCATAATCCAGAGGGTCTGCTGAATCCTGAGCCAGTTTAATTTTTTCACCTGAAACTAGCTTAATTTTTCTGAAAAAGAAAAAAGACCAGACCTCCCGTCCCCCATGAGAACACCTCATATTGAAATGTAGGGCATATCTGCAGGAACCGTTGGCATACATTTAATGCCTGGAAATATGAGACATCAACTTGTATTATTTTAACTTATGAGACTTAAAAGTATTTCTCTTGAAGAAAGTTCCTCTTGAATATTTCTAAAAGGACAGATTTAAATATATTTCCTTGACAGGTAGGGTGTTCAAAAATTCTGATTTCCTGAATATCCTGACTGGGGAGGATATGTTTCCCAAGCCAGTTGTCTGCATTGGGCATTTACAAGAAGTTCTGCCTTTGGTGAGGGAAGTTCCTAAATGTACAGACAGACCCTCTCTGAGAGCCAACGATGACTTCTGGGACCTCCGTCTATGGCCGGTTAGAGGGAAGAGGTCCCTATGCGCTGGTGTGAGTTTCCCTCAGTCCTTGGCTTGTTAGAGGGAAGAAGTCTCTATACGCTGGTGTGAGCTTCCCCCTATCCCTGGCCTGTTAGAGGGAAGAGGTCTCTATATGCTGGTGTGAGCTTCCCTCCGTCCCTGGCCTGTTAGAGGGTTAAGAAGTCTCTACAATACTGATGTGAGTTTTCCTTCCCGAGACAAGAAAACAGCCTTGGCCTGGTTCCCTAGACACAAAGCACTGCTTTTGGTTAAAAAGAACTTTACGAAGTGGTGACTGAGTTTTAGACTCTAGTGGGGGTGCTAAAAACTTCTTGTGTTCCTTCAAGTTCTGTGGTAACTGCTGTGGCCTACAGAGTTCAGATTCCTTCTCAGTGAAGCATTTTTCTTGACTGTAATAACTCTCGTTAGTATTAGTTCTTAGATTCTAACATTTTTAAAATGACTTATCTTGACCTTAGGTGCCCAAAATAAAGGGAAAGGCTTAATGTTAGCCAAGACTGTTCCCTTCTTGGCTTAGCACCTGGTTACTCTTCAGGCACGACCAGGAAGGGGGTGGCACGCTGCATACAGCCCGCGGACCCCAACTCAGCCTGGTCACCAGAGATAATCTCTAAGTGGGGCTGGGGATAAAGGGTCTAAAATGACGGTGGTGCATGGGTTGGTGGAGGTAGAGGTAGTGTAATTTCTTGTTCCTATAGACAGACAGTAAAGAGGCCCCAAATCTCAAATTAATTATTACTTCAAGTCTACATCACAAAAGTGTTTTTTGTTTTATTTTCCCAGTGAAAATGATTTCATTTGCTGAGATAGATAAAAGCTCTATCTTTGTGTTTACATATTGCTAGTGCCTCTGAGTTCCAACAAGCCATTTCTTACCATTTTAAATAACACCGTCATCAATAATTAAAGTAGCTACTGGAATTAGCTAAGATGTTCTAAGTAGTTACTTCCAAAAGGAAGAAGCTCGAGGTGCACATGAGGAATCTATGTGAAATACCAAGATGCATTTCCTACGACACGGAAGTGGGAACTCAATCTCCTTTCCCTGGAGGCCATCGGAACGCCCGGGCTCCAGGCAGGGACCCTGAAGGCCATGCTCAGCCCTGCGCACTACGGACATGTCACAAATGGGTCAGAAGGCTCCTGAATTCTCCTCAAAGCAATGGATCCTGTCCTCAAAACGTCCCTGGTAGGGAGACAACTAAATACGGGGAACCATGTCCTCCGATAGCCAGACAGTACCTTGAAATAGTCGATAAGTGCTTTTGAATACTTGACAGCGTGATCTCTTTTGAGTCGAAACATCCGCCAGTACAGGAGAGCCAGGCATCGGTAACTGCAGGGAAGAAGAGAGATGAGCCCTGCGGGCACGAGTGTGTCCTGTGCAAACAAAACTTTTCAAAAATCTTTTTTTTTGTTTTTTTGTTAATCTGCACCCGAGGATATTTTTCCATTGATTTTTAGGGAGAGTGGAAGAGAGAGGGAAAGACAGAGAAACATCGATATGAGAGAAACACATCGATTGGTCGCCTCCTGCATGAGCCCTGACCAGGGCCCGGGCAGGGGAGGAGCCTGGAACCTTGTGTTCCAGTCAAGGACACAAACGCAAGGTATGTGTCCTTGACTGGAATCAAACCCAGGACACTTTGGTCTGCAGGCCGATGTTCTATCCACTGAGCCAAACCGGTGAGGGCTCAAAAAATCTTCTTGTTCCAAGCACTCAATATTTTTAGCCTGATTACATATACAATATACATACATACATGTCTGTAAGTGTCTGATCTTCCTTTTGTTCAGAAGGTATACTTCACAATTTCAAGGGGCTACTCCATAAATACATTTGCCATCAGATCAGCGGTTCTCAACCTGTGGGTCGCGACCCCTTTGGGGGTCGAACGACCCTTTCACAGGGGTAGCCTAAGACCACCCTGCATATCAGATATTTACATTACGATTCATAACAGTAGCAAAATTACAGTTATGAAGTAGAAACGAAAATAATTTTATGGTTGGGGGGTCACAACATGAGGAACTGTTTTAAAGGGCCAGAAGGTTGAGAGCAACTGCATCAGATCATTTAATAATAGCTTTATTGTTTTGTTGGGGTACGGGGCTGGCCATTTCTTCTGCCACCACTAGAGGACAGTGTCTCTCCACGGAGGAGTGAGGAAGCTGCAGCTCACAGCTTTCACTGCTTAAGGGGAGTTTTGGGGCAGAGTGACCTCACTCTGATTTCCCTCTGACACCCTGGACTTCCCGCACCAGCGGTGTTGCTGAAAGAATAACCATCCACCTGCTTTTATTCCTTTACCTTTAAACTATTTTACTCAATTGCAATTAGTTCAAATAAAGGAACAGATACGTGTTTTTATAAATAGTAAAAACTCTATGCTGAGAATAGTTAACATTTTATTTTATATATTTTATTATTTACATATTAGTAACCTTCTATAATGCCAATTATTAATCATCATTAATTTATTAACCCTAATATGAAATTTAAAGTTTGAAAAGAGTGCAGAAAGCATTTCCCGAGATATACCCTCTTTTGCTTGGTGCTTTCCACTCATAATTATTGGCTAAGTCAGGTGTGGTGTTGACCTGGGAGATTACCAACATACCCAATACAATATAACGGTCTCTTCTTAGCAGATCAAACTCCAGATGATGTGATGATGCTAAACTATGTGAGGCCCTCTTTTTTCGTGTATGTTGCTGTTATTTATTTATTTATTTATTTGTTTGTTTATTTATTTATTTTTGAGGCTCAATTGTCACTGCAGATCAGGGAACTAAACCTTTGGGGGCAAACCTTTTGGATCCCTGTCACAGAAGGAACAAATAGAGAGGTGTCTTGTGATTTGTGGGCATGGGAGGAGGTGTACTGAGAAGATGTCACAGGGAAATTACTATTATAATCACATATTCATTATTAGTGTAATCGTTATAGAAATAAAAACCTATTAATGTTGGTTAACATTTTACAAGGAAAGCTTTTATTATCAAAGTGTAATGAGCCGCTCCTCAGTTTAATGTGTTGAGGACTTGAATGCGTCATCTTCATTCACTCAGACTAATCCCATGTGTAAAGAGATAGATGAATTATTTTGACTGCAACTAAAATGTTCAACACAAGAGAAATTACATTTGGCACAATTCACATTCAAATCATTAAAACACAAACCTACCTGGTTTTAAAACACACACACACACACACACACACACACACACACACACGAAAAGCTATCCTTGCCTAATGGACCTGTTGATTTTCAATACCTGAGTAGGCACCTCCTGGCTGGCATAGCAGCAAGCAAAGCAATGGGTGGGCTCTCCCTGGCCACCAGTGGACTTGCATTTGGTTTTGCATGTCAGAGGCACTAGAAAAACATTATGCTCCAGCACCTGGTTTACCAATGACCACACACAGGCTGGGCAGGCTGTTTTAAGCCGGTATGATGCACTCACCATAACGCAGCCAGCTGTTTATCCTCTGGTGTGGCATTGGGGCCTGAGTGGGTCTTTAGTCTCATAGCATATCTAGAGGAAAAGAAAACAAAACCGAAGAAATTTAAAAAAGTTTTTATTAAATTTATTGGGGAGACATTGTTTAATAAAATTATATAAGTTTCAGGTATACAATTCTCTAATACATCATCTGTATATTGTACTGTGTGTTCAACAACCCAAGTCAAGTCTCCTATCACCATTGAACCCCACCTTTCTCTATGTAATCACCATACTGTTTTCTGTGTCTATGGGTTTCTTTTTTGCTTAATCCACCTTTTTCACCCAGCCCTGCAACCCCACTCCCTCTGACAGCTGTCAGTCTGTTCTCTATGAATCTGTTTCTATTTAGTTTATTTACTTTGTTCATTAGATTACACATATAAGTGAGATCATATGGTATTTGTCTTTCTCTGACTCACTTATTTCACTTAGTGTAATACTCTCCAGGCCCATTCATGTTGTCACAAAAGGTAAGATTTCCTTCCTTTTTTTATGGCCAAGTAGTGTCCCCTTGTGTAAATATACCATAGCTTTTTTTTTTTATCCACTCATCCACTGACGGGCACTTGGGCTGCTTCCAAATCTTGACTATTGTAAATAGCAATGCATTGAATATAGGGGCACATATTCTTTCGAATTAGTGTTTCAGGTTTCTTCGAATATATTCCCAGAAGTGGAATTTCTGGGTCACAAGGCAGTTCCAGTTGTAATTATTTTGGCGAAAACTCCATACTGCTTTCCATAGTGGCTGCACCAATCTGCATTCCCACCAACAGTGAAGAAGGGTTCCCTTTTCTCCACATCTTCCACAATACTTGTTTGTTGATTTATTGGTGATAGCCTTTCTGACAGAAGGTGACATCTCATTGTGGTTTTAATTTGCATCTCTCTGATGATTAGTGACGTTGAGCATCTTTTCATATGTCTATTGGCCATCTGTATGTCCTTTTTGGAGAAGTGTCTATTCCGATCCTTTGGCCGTTGTTTAATTGGACTGGTTGTTGTATTAGTGTTGAGTTGTCCGAGTTCTTTATAAATTTTGGAAATTAGTTCCTTTTCAGATGGATCATTGATGAATATGTTCTCCCATTCAGTAGGCTGTCTTTTCATTTTGTTGAGGGTTCCTTTTGCTGCACTAAAACTTCTTAGTTTGAAGTAGTCCCATTTGTTTACTTAATCTTTTGTTTCCCTTGCGTGAGGAGATATGTCAGAAAAAATATTGCTATGAGAAACGTCCAACATTTTACTGCCTGTATTTTCTTCTAGGACTTTTATGGTTCCAAGTCTTACATTTAAGTCTTTACTCCATTTTGCACTTATTCTTATGTTATGGTGTAAGAAGGTGGCCTAGTTTCATTTTTTTTGCATCTATCTTTTTCTTTTTTTTTAATATATTTTATTGATTTTTTACAGAGAGGAAGGGAGAGAGTTAGAGAGTTAGAAACATCGATGAGAGAGAGAAACATCGATCAGCTGCCTCCTGCACACCTCCTACTGGGGATGTGCCCGCAACCCAGGTACATGCCCTTGACCGGAATCGAACCTGGGACCTTTCAGTCCGCAGGCTGACGCTCTATCCACTGAGCCAAACCAGTTTCGGCTTTTTTGCATGTATCTATTCAATTTTCCCAACACCATTTATTGAATAGACTATCTTTACCCCATTGTATGTTCTTTCTTCTTTTGTCAAATATTAATTGACCATAAAAATGTGGGTTTACTTCTGGGATCTACTCTTTTCCTATGATCTATATGTCTGTTCTTATGCCAGTACCATGCTAATTTGATTACTATGGCCCTATACTATAGTTTGATATCAGATAGCATGCTTTCTCAAACTTTGTTCTTCTTTCTCAAGATTGCTATTCAGGTCTTTTGTGATTCCATATAAATTATTGGAATATTTGTTCTAGTTCTATGAAATATACCATTGGTATCTTGATAAAAATTGCACTGACTCTGTAGATTGCATTAGGTAGTATGGACATTTTAATGATGTTAATTTTTCCTATCTATGAACATGGTGTACATTTCAGCTTATTTCTATCTTCTTATAATTTTCTGAGCACAGGTCTTTTACATCCTTGGTTAAATTTATTCCTAGGTATTTTTTTTGATGCAATTGTAAATGGGATTGTTTCCCTCTCTGTTAATTATTGGTGTATAAAAATGCAACAGATTTCCAGGCATTTATTTTGTATCCTGCTACTTTACTGAATTCATTTACCAGTTCTAGTAGTTTTTTTGGTGTTATCTTTAGAGTTCTCTATACTAGTACACAGTATCATGTCATTTGCAAATAATGACAATTTTACATTTTCTTTTCCAATTTGGATGCCTTTTAATTCTTCTTATAGTCTGACTGCTGTGGCTAGGATTTCCAGTACTATGTTGAATAACAGAGGTGAAAGCAGACATCCCTGTCTTGTTCCAGATCTTAAGGGAAATGCTTTTAGTTTCAGTCCATTGAGTATGATGTTGGCTATAGATTTATTATATATTGCCTTTATTATGTTGAGTTATATTCACTCTATTCCCTCTTTAATGAGAGTTTTTATCATAAATCGTTGCTGGATGTTGTTCAATGCTTTTTCTGTATCTATTCATATGATTATGTGATTTTTATCCTTCATTTTGTTTATGTGGTGTATCAGGTTTATTGGTTTGTGCATATTGTACCAACCTTGCATCCCCAGAAGAAATACATTTGATCATGATGTATGATCTTCTTAATGTATTGCTGGGTCTGGTTTGCTAATATTTTGTTCAGGATTTTAGCATCTATGTTCATCACAAATATTAGCTTATAATTTTCTTTCTTTATAGTTTCCTTATATAGGATACCCGTGTTCCTCTTTCTCCTTCTCCTTTTTTTTGAAATTAGGAAAATGCTGGACTCAGAAAATGAGCTTGGGAGTCTTTCCTCCTCTTGAAATATTTGGGGTAGTTTGAGGATAGGTGCTAACTCTTCTTTGAATGTTTAGTAAAATTCAACTGTGAAGCCATTCTGTTCAGGACTTTTGTTTGTTGGGAGCTTTTTGATTACTGTTTCCATTTCATTAGTAGTAATTGGTCTATTCAGTTTTTTTATTTTTCCTGATTCAGTTTTGGAAGACTGTATGTTGCTAGAAATTTATCCATTTCATTTAGATTGTTAAATTTGTTGTCACATACCTGTTTGTAATATTTTCTTACAATCCTTTGTATTCCTGTGGTGTCAGTTGTTACTTATCCTGTTTCATTTCTGATTTTATTTATTTGGGTCCTCTCTCTTTTTTCTTGATGAGTCTATAAATTTTGTTTATCTTTTCAAAGAACCAGCTCTTGGTTTCATGGATCTTTGTATATTTTTTTAGTCTCTATACCATTTATTTCCACTCTGATCTTTATTATTTCCTTCCTCCCGCTTACTCTGAGCTTTTCTTGTTGTTCACACGATAATTCTTTTAGTTGTGGGGTTAATTTATTTGAACTTTTCTTATTTCTTGAGGTAGGCCTATAATGCTATAAATTTCCCTCTTAGGACTGCTTTCACTGTGTCACATAGGTTTGGGTTGTTGTGCTCTCATTGTCATTTGTTTCAAGGTATCTTTTGATTTCTCCCTTGATCTCATTGCTAACCCATTCATTGTTTACTAATATGCTATTTAGCCTCCATATCTTTGTGTGTTTTTCAGCTTTTTTCTTGTGATTGATTTCTAGTTTCATACCATTATAGTCAGAGAAGATGTTTGCTATGATTTCAATATTCTTAAATTTATTGACACCTGTTTTGTGTCCTAAGATGTCGTCTATACTAGAAAATGTTCCATATGCACTTGAAAAGAACGTATATTCTGCTGCGTTGGGGTGAAATGCTCTGAAGGTACCAATTAAATCCATCTGGTCTAGTGTGTCATTTAAGGCCACTGTTTCCTTTTAGATTTTCTGTCTGGAAAACATTGATGTTAATGGGATGTTAAAATCCTGTACTATGACTGTATTACTGTCCTTCTCTTGCTTTATGTTCATCAAGATTTGCTTTATATAATTAGGTGCTCCTATGTTGGGTGTTTAAAAGGGTTATATCCTGTTGTTGGATAATGATCCCTTTACCAGTATGTAGTGTTTTTCTTTGTCTCTTAATATAACTTTTGTTTTTAAGTCTATTTTGTCAGCTATAAGTATTGCTACCCCAGATTTTTTTCACTTTCATTTGCACAAAATATCTTTTTCCATTCCTTTACTTTTAAAGGGGTCTCTTGGAGATGGGTCTCTTGTACATAGCATATATATGGGTCTTGTTTTCTTATCCGTTAAGCTACCCCGTATCTTCTGATTGGAGCATTTAAGTCATTTACATTTAAAGTGATTATTGATACGTATGTATTTCTTGCCATTTTCTTCTTTACTAGAGGCCCGGTGCACGAATTTGTGCACCAGTGAGATCCCTCGGCCTGGCCTGCAGGATTGGGCTGAAATTGGCTGACATCTCCAGAGGGGTCCTGGATTGCAAGAGGGTGCAGGCCAGGCAGAGGGACCCCACAGAGGTTGGCCAGCCAGGGAGTGACTGTGGGAGGGCTCCAGGGCAAGTCTGGCCTATCTTGTCCAGTCCCAATTGGTTAGACCCCAGCAGCAAGCTAATCTATTGGTCAGAGTGTCTGCCCCCCGGTGGTCAGTGCATGTCATAGCGAGTGGTTGAGTGGCCTTATCAAATCATTAGCATATTATGCTTTGATTGGTTGAACGGCTGACCAGTCAACCAGACACTTAGCATATTGGGCTTTTATTATATAGGATACCCATGTTCCTCTTTCTCCTTCTTTTTTTGACCCTTTAACATTCCTTGTAATACTGGTTTGGTGGTGATGATGCTTTTAGCTTTTCTTGTCTGGGAAGCTCTTCATTTCTCCTTCAATTATAAATGACAGCCTTGCTGGGTAAAGTTGCCTTGGTTGTAGGTCCTTGTTTTTCATTACTTTGAATATTTCATGCCAATCCCCTCTGGCCTGAAATGCTGTTGAAAAATCAGCTTTCAGTCTTTTGGGAGCTCCCTTAAGGGTAACTATCTTTCTCTTGTTGTTTTTAAGATTCTCTCTTTGTGTTTAACCAAAGCCATTTTATTTTATTTATTATTATTTTTTAAATCCTCACTCAAGGATATATTTTTATTAATTTTAGAGAAAGAGGAAGTGTAGAAAGAAAGAGGAACATTGATTAGTTGCCTCCAGCACACACCCTGATTGGGGATCAAACCCGCAACCTAGGTATGTGCCTTGACCAGGAATCAAACTGGTAACCTTTAGGTACATTGGATGATGTTCCAACTAACTGAGCCACCCAGCTAGGACTAACCTTTGCCATTTTGATTATGATGTATTCTGGTATGGGCCTCTTTGGATTTGTCTTGTTTGGGATTCTTTGTGCTTCCTGGACTAGTCTGTCTTTTGCCTTCACCTAGTTAGGGAAGTTTTCAGTCATTATTTCTTCAACTAGGTTCTCAATTCTTTGCTCTGGTACCCCTATGATGCAGGTGTTGTTATACTTCATGTTGTCCCAAAGGTCTCTTAAACTATCTACATTTTAAAAATTTCTCTTTTCTTTTTGCTGCGCTGATTGGATGCTTTTTGCTACCTTTTGTCTTCTAAATCACTGATTAGATCCTCTGCTTCATCCAACCTACTATTTATTCCTTCTAGTGTATTCTTCATTTCAGATATTGTATTCATTTCTGACTGGATCTTTTTTTTATGATTTCTATGTCCCTTTTCACCTTGTACTTCTTACTAAGTTCCTTGAGCATCCCTATAATCATTTTTAAAAACTCTGTATCTTATAAATTACTTACCTCCATTTCATTTATCTCTTTTTTTCCCTTAGAGATTTCTCCTGTTCTTTCATTTAGGGCCCTTTTCTCCCCACTTTGGCTGCCTATTTGTATTTTTTTCTATGTATTAGGTATATCTCTTATGTCTCCCAATCTTGGTATGCTGGCGTTATGTAGTAGGTGTCCTGGGGGATCCAGTGGCACAGTCTCCTTAATCAACTGAGCTGGGTGTTCCAGGAATGTCCTTTGTGTGGGTTATGTGAGCCCTCCTGTTGTAAGTAAGTCATGAGTTTGCTATTGGCCCATTTTGTGTGGGTTTGACTCTCAGGCTGTTTGACTGTGAGGCTCAGTGTACTAGCTGCTGTGCAGGTGCTGACCACACTAAGTAGAATTTGCTTCAGCAGAGTCTGGTGCCCGCAGAGATCTCACTTAGGCTATGCCACTTGTAAAGCTATCTGGATCCTGCTCTGATGTTGTCTGAAGCTGGCCATTGGGTGTGTTGGTTCTGGGGCCTCTTGGGAGGGACTGATGCAGGTCACTATCAGACACTGCCTATGACTGCTCCTGGGAAACTTGTTTGGAGCTACATGGGGATCCACAGTTTCTGGATGCCTCTGCTGTACCTGGGTATGTGTGCAAAGGATCAAGCTGTACACCAAGGCTGACTTGCATCAGCACTGAGTCCAGTGTTCAGTCAGCAAAAGGCTCAAGGCACCCTGATATCCACCTTTGCCTGCCTCCACCTGCTGGCAGCCTGTCAGGCTCAGTCACTGAAAGAGCCTCTGATGGTACTTGAGTTCAATAGGTAGCTTCTCAGTGAGTCACCAGGTATGAATGGTGTTCACTAGATGGATAACACGGTCAATCATAGAGCCAGTGCTGGGTCTGAGGCCACTCAGCCAAAGTCCTAGGGTATACCAAGTCTAGCTGCCACCCGCTGGGTAACTACAGACCTTTGTGGTGAAGCAGGGTCTTAGAAAATTTTCAGGGTGAGGCCAGGAGGGTTTATCAGGCCCAAACTGACCACGGTTTGGCCGTGTGAAGGGAGGGCTCTGCACTGGTCAGGCATAAGAAAGAAAAATGGACCCTGTCCTAGAGCCACACAACTCAGTATGTCCCAGATCCTGCCAGGAGCTGAGCAGGGGAGGGCTTCTGAGAGATGGGAAGGTGGGACTAGTGGATCTCCCATGTGGGGGAGTGCTGGTCAGGCTTGGGGGAAGGAGGGAGGAGTGGCCCCACTCCAGGGCCACACAACTCAGTCACCGACACCCTGAGTCTGCCTGGATATCTATACTCTTGTCAAGGCATTTGAGTCCTCAGCAGGGTGTGAGCTCCACCGGATGGGAGACAGGGATTCCGGAGGGTGGGGCTATTGCATTTACCCAGGTTCATGTCATAAGGAGTGGGGGGAGTGCTCTGCCAAAAGAAAGATGGCGACTAGAGTGTGGGAGAGGGACTCAGCACAGGGATCATGACAGCTGTCCCTTTAGCTCTCTCCCCAGAGCCACAAAGCCCAGTCTCTCCTCACACTACTCAAGTCCACTCTGCCGGAGCCCAGGGTGAGTTGCTGTGAACAGGATTTTGTGTGCTGGCCCTTTAAGAGGGCACCTGTGTCTCTAGCAGACTTCTGTCTCTCCCTGGTGGACAGAATCCCTGATTTTTATAGCCCGATGTTATGAGGGTGCCCGTTCCCAGCTCTGATGCTCTGGTCTGGGGAGCCTGGTGTGGGGTTGAGACCCCACGCTCCTCAGAGGGAACCTCTGCAGCTGAGATATCCCTCTGGGATCTCAGATGCCACCCATGGGAATGGGCCAGCCCTTTTCGTCTCCACTCTTCCTGCCAGTCTCGATGTGGCTGCTGTAACTCCTTGGTTAGAAGACTCCTCTTCAGCTTGTCTCCAGTTGGTTATTCAGGATGATTGTTCTATAATTTAGATGTAACTCCAGTTTGGTCCTGGGAGGGGTAAGTGCAGATTCCACTTATCCGTTGCCATCTTGGGTCCCATCCAAAAAATTTTTTAAAAAATATCTTTCTTATTAACAATAGAACATCTTCTATGATGGAAGTCCTCTCTGCCTAATACTTAGATTTTCATAGTGCTTGCAGATAATTCTTTCTGTAAAGCTACCCGATGCTGCCTTGTTTTCCTGTAGCATTATATTACTGTGATGCCTAGGACAAAATGATTTTTATAACCATCTAGCTACTTTCTGCTCTTTGATGATACAAATTCAAATGCTACAGATGGTTAAGAGTGACGCCAGTTCAAGCATTCCACATATATGGTGACACATCCATTTTTACAAATTTTGATTTACAGCTGAGTGGCTGACAAGATGGAGGCAAAGTTCAATTCTTCTGGGCCAATCTCCAGAAAAAAATGTTCATTCCTATGCTCAGATAAATGCCTGGACTTACCTCCTTTTCATTGTGATATTTACTTTGACAGTAGTGTAAGTGTCCTGGGTGTGTAATTAGTGGCTTTTATAAACTGAAATGCTCTGGCTCCCCAGACCAGAGCATCAGAGCTGGGAACGGGCACCCTCATAACATTGGGTTATAAAAATCAGGGATTCTGTCCACCAGGGAGAGACAGAAGTCTGCTATTTATTTCTTGGGACTCTGGCCATCTCTCCAAAAACATACCAAGTTACTTGCAGACTCTGAGAGAGCTGAAATAGTATGTGGAATGGTCAGGGAGTCCTGGGTCCAAATCCCAGCAGACAATTATTAGTTGTGAGAGTGTAGATAAACTAATATCTTTAAGCCTCCATGTAAAACTAATACTGCTAATGACATAGGACTGTTGTAAGAATTAACTGAGATAGTATTTGGAAAGCTCTTGACATAATGAACTAGCTTGTTGTAAACTGCTCAAGAAACGATACTATTATTATATCATCTCTACAACATGCAGATTTGTAGTGTTTTCATGTGTATCTCTTTGCATAGTTTTAACAGTGGCTGCTGTGGATTTTACAATATACACATAAGACATCACAATTTACTGATATCAACATTCTCCACTTTCGGCGAAGTGTGGGAGCCTTACTTCTATTTATGTCCCTTTACTTTCTCCAGTTTTAAATAACATTGCCTGGAGTATCAGATAGTGGTATACTTTTTGTTTCAATCAACACGTATGATTTATAAAACTCATGAGATAATTTATTGCACATATCTTCTTCAGCTGTTCTTTGTTCTTTCACGATGCTCCAAGATTCCTTTTTATTTGCCATTTTCTTTCTGTTTGAGGGACTTCCTCTAGCTAATCTGCAATGTTGGGTTTTTCTTAGTCAGATAATATATTTATTTCCTCTTCATTCCTGGAAAATAGTTCCATTGAATCTAGAATTCACTGTTTGATAGGTTTTTTCCCTTTTAGCACTTAAAAAATGTTGTGCCACTCTTTTTTGGCTTCCACGGTTTCAGATGCGAAGTCAGCTGTCATTTGAATTGGTATTCCCCTACAGTAACATGTCATTTCTCTCTGGTTGCCTTCAAGATTTCTTTTTCTTTGCTTTTAGTTTTCAGAAATGTAGTTATGATGTGTCTGCATATGCATTTCTTGGGGTTTATCCTATTTGGGTTTTTCTCAGCTTCTTGAACCTGTATGTTTATATCTTTTGTCAAAATTGGCAAGCTTCAGCCATTACTTCTTCAAATACTCTTCAGTCTTGCTGTCTTCCTTTCCTTCTGGGACTCCAATGATACATATGTGGATCTTCTGTCATTGTGTTTGAGGCTCTATGCATGCTTTCTAGTCTATTTTCTCTCTGTTACTTAGATTGCGTAAATGCTATTTTCTGTTAATTGACTCTATCCTCTGTCATCGCCACTGAACTACTGAGCCCATTCAGTGAGATTTTTATTTCTGTTAGTTTTGGGAAGAATTATTTTATATAATGGGTATTAGACATTATCCAAAGTTCATTATCAACTGAACTCGCTAAAAACATAAATCATATGACAAAGGTTCTCAGTAGGATTAACGGCTGAAATGCCCTTATTGGTTCATTAATGAGATGATAAGGATGTGCCTTTCCAGGTCTCCATCATGAAAAAGAAATGTCTCCCACGCACCCCTTCAGGTGCCCCCATCAGAAACTCTGTTCTGCTCACATGCCATGCCTTAACCCAGGGTGGGGAATGATGCGCACATCTAAGTCTTAACACTAGGACAACGCCAGGACCTCTGAGATATTAAATCATAGGATACATTTCCTTCCCTAAAATCCCCTAAATCTGCTTTCCTTTCATTAAATACTTCTGAATCATTATTGATGGAGTTAGAATTGAGATTACACCAACATGAATCAGATTTTAAAAAAAGCAGCATAGAAGTGAAGTGAGTTAAAAATTTGCTACTTCCTAGCTGGGTGAAGTGGGCATTCATATCTCACCCAGACTCAGCTTCCTTCCTACAGCAGTAAGGGGTTATAGGAGCTGCCCTGCCTCATCATAATGAGGGCAAAGGAAGCAGGGGATGCTGAAAGTGTCATGCAAAATCTTACATCCTTACTTTCGGAGATGAACAAAGGTTCTTAGTAGCTGGTACTACAGGTTGACATCTTTTCTCTGTATTCAGAGTACTTACACACATTCCTCACTCCCCAAACCCACCCGCCCAGCGAGAAAACACAGCACTTACCTGATGAGTTCCACTGTTTCTGAATACATTGTGTATGGAGATTTGGATTCCATTGGGCCCTGTTCCATTGCATTTCCACACTCAATGAATGACAGGGCTGCTTCGGCGTAGTTCAAAGCCTTTCCAAACTTTTCCACCTGTTCAACAGAGTTAACACAGTGTTTTCCCTGAGTACAGATTTTAAACATTATTGTCACACAGTCTATACACGTCATTTGAGAAATCCAACTTTTGAGTTCTAAAATCCTGTGAATGGAACTGAGAGAAAAAAGATGGGGCACTTCCTCCTCTAGTTATCTTCATAAATTGCCACTATTTTAGGGTAAATGAGTGAATGGTTACAGACAGAATTGCACCAAATCTATGTAACAACTGCCAATTAGAACTGCTCAGAACTTCATGGTTGCTCCTCTTTCAACCCCCAGGGGCGTGGCAGCTTCATTCCTTGTTCCTCCATGCTCTGCTAAATACACAGCGAAGCTGGTAGGTATGATTCCATATAAGAATTTCCATACTCTTTTTTGCATACTTCAACTTTGATGATTTACAGCATAAACCTGTACTTTTGTATTTTACATTATCTGACATTTCCTCTTCCATGCCTTCCTCCTATTGTGTGTGTGTGTGTGTGTGTGTGTGTGTGTGTAGTTATGTCTTTCATAGTCAGGACCCCAGTCAGAGATGAGGGTGAGGAGAGGAGATAAAACTCAAGGCAATATTTCAGCTTAACTAAAAGGGGATACAGAGTTGATATTTAATAAAGAACATTTTTTGGATTATATGATGTTGTCTAAATTGATGTTAATCTTTCCCCACAATAGCAAGAATGAGCTTTATATTCTTAGGTTCTATTAAATATAAATTTACACATCAAGTTCCTGGTTCCATACTTTGCTACTCTCTGTAGATAATTACATATTTTAAGTTTGAATTGAATAATCTCTCCAGTATTCATTCGTGAATCAAAACAGAATTACACAAATACTCTAATTACTAATATAAGTCTTGCCTCTAAAAAAAATTCTCATTGATAATGATGCCTTAGAAAACAGAAATGTAGAGCAAAATACTCCCTCATTAGCAAATCAAATTTTTAAACAGCTTATAACCCTAATAGGCTATCCAGTAATATTTCTTGGCAATGCTTTCAGGTTAAAGAAGCCATTTCATTCAGTAAGGATTTCCTGAAGCACCCAATTCTGTCCTATGAGTACTAGATACACACAAGTTCCTCCCAAGAACATATAATACAATTAGAGAGAAAAAATGTGCACCCACAGGACAGTTCACAGTGCAAGGCAGCCTGCGAGTGACTTGAAATGCAGAGCAAGGAGTTCAATGCACATGAGATGGTAGGAAGGGAGCAGGTGGTGGGGCTTCAGAGGTGGGAGGCCTTGGGGAGGAGACCTGAAAATGACAGTGGGAAGGAAAGGATTTGGGGAGCATGCTGAAAGTGAGTGTGGCGAGGGTGAGAGTGTGTAAGTACGTGCGAGCTGTGAGCGTGTGAGTGTGAGGTTCTACAAGTGCACAGGCCTGCTGGCTGGCATGAGCAAGGTCTGCTTAGAGGCCGGTAGGAACACAGGCCTGCTGGCTGAAGCTGTGTCAGGTTGGACAAGGTGACACTGAGTGAAGAATCCTAGTAACCCTGGTGATTCAGACAGAACTTTTCATTCTGCTTTAAAGTTCGCTGCTCTTCTCCAACAGTGACCTTGCCTCAGCTCCTCAGGTGACCATAACCCTTCATCAGCCTGTGGGAGTGTGAGGGCAAGAACTGCACCTTCTCTACTCTCTGACACGCTGGTTATGTCCCTTGCACTGATGAACCTGGGCAGTGATCCTCAGACAAGTAAATATTGATGGGCAACATCGGTAGCATTGGGAGCAGAGTGCTGTTATGGTTTGGGCATCTTCAACACCGGAACAATACGATAAAGGTCATTTGAAATGTCTTCTCCATCTCCAGCTCCCGAGCCTCAGTTATACACGCTGGTGGGGAATGGAGCTGGCATTCCCTGAGGAAAGAGTCCCTTTGGACGAGGCCTCAAGATGCAATAACCATACAATGGCTTTTAGAAAAAACACACACATACGTTTTTTTAAAAAAAATCTAATGTCTAAACAGCTTCAAGCTTTCCAAAACAGGAGATTATCCAAGTAAGAAACATTATTTTTTTTATAAACATCAAGTCATGGTGACTCTAGAGCAGTGGTTCTCAACCTTCCTAACGCCGTGACCCTTTAATACAGTTCCTCATATTGTGGTGACCCCCAACCATAAAATTATTTTCGCTGCTACTTCATAACTGTAATTTTGCTACTTATGAATCATAATGTAAATATCTGATATGCTATGTTTTCCGATGGTTGCGACCCACAGGTTGAGAACTGTTGCTCTAGGTCAGTGATGGTGAGTGAACCTATGACACGCCTGTCAGAGATGACACGTGAAATCATTTTTTTGGTTGATTTTTCTTTGTTAAATGGCATTTAAAAATATCAAAAATATAAATCTTTGTTTTATTATGGTTGCAAAGATAAAAAAATTTCTATATGTGACAGGGCACCAGAGTTAAATTAGGGTTTTTCAAAATGCTGACACACCGAGCTCAAAAGGTTCACCATCACTGCTCTAGAGGCTTATGTGCGTTTTAACAGTTTCTGCTGTACAGTTTCAGAGAAGTATTCATTTTGGCAGATACCCATGAAGAACACAAGTCTTTTTGAAAAGTGATTAGATCCTGGGACCACGCCAAGGGCTGGCCAGGCTAATATGACAGAAAAGTGCAAACTTAGATTTTATTTTTAAAGAAAAAAAAATGCTACCCACTGTCTCCATTACCTCTAGTTACTATTCAAAACTTAGGACTAAAATAAAATATTCATTTCTCCAGGGCTTTCTCCCTGTCAGACATTATTGGTTGAAGTCATACTTTATTGGGTGATGAGTGCTTGATTATATAAACATTTCTCCATTTAACGGACTCAGCCATCCTTGTAATAGATTTTATAATTACCCCAGCTACACTGCCCCAGTGATGAAGGTGCAGTACAAACATCATTTGGAAAAACGTATCTGGAGAGAAAAGGAACTTACCATTGCATCTGCCTTATGCTTCATCCGCTTAGCTTCTTGCATAAAATAATCTGCACTGCGCGGCCTACAAGGAGAGGATGATGCCACATGTCACTATTGTGGAAGAGTAAGGTCTCCTGAAAATATTCCTTCCTTTTGCTCAAACTTAAATCACAATTTCAAAACTCTGCTTAATAGGGAAGCAGGTACTTTTCACATTTCCAAATCACTGCCCGTATGTAAAATACCACGATTATATTTCGCTTAAGTTAGCAATTCAAAACACAGTATATGCCGATCATCTGCATTTGTAGTGATTTTAACATGGCTCCCCAGTGCCTGATTTGAATCAGATTTTTTATTGCATGGTTAAGAAAACAAGTAAAAAACTTACTTTGTGATATTTACACGAAACAATGGCTTTTTAATGTAAAGATTGCAAAATATACCTCATAATAATTGCATGGGTGAGTATATGTATGTATCCTTATGAAAATCTGTGTCATTTACAGGTATAAAAGGTAGAGTTATATGTACCCATATGTAATTATTTTAAAGCTTGGCAGTGGGAAATGAAAAGAGGTAATGCTGTATGATTCCAGTCCAGGCATAAGGAAATTAACTGTAAAACGATGTCTACCTTGTAACAACGCAGTCGTGGCCTGGTTCTCTACAGCTCTGATTAGCTGGCTGGTCAATATGAGCAGCAGCCGTGCATTATTAAAGCAACACCCCGGCCAGCACTGCTTCTGCCGGGAGATGATCCGAGTGTGCGTGTAACGTCAAGTTACACTGAGGTACTCATCACACTGCACCTTTAAATGCTTAGTCTGATAGTTTTTACACATCTTCATACTTTAGGTGATATCAGCCTAAACTTTTTTTGTGATATTATAGGTCTTTATGTAGTCAATAAACTTGACTTACTCATGGATACCCAGTATAAGCCAGGACTCCCCGAAAGCGATAAGACGTAGGTAGTGATATGAACCATGGACTGTTTAACCTGTTGTTACATGCTTATTCTGAACTGTCTTTTTCAGATTCAAATGGGTCTCTTTTCCCACTGCAATATTAGGTGGTCAGATATTAGGTGACCTTTTATCTGAAAAGGTCAAAATGCTTAGAAAAACCATGAATATCATATTGCCGATACCACTGCAATCCAAAACGATTATGCTCATTTTAATGGTTTTAATCAACCAATCAATCAAAGAAACAAACTGGTCATAGGTCACAAATCATTGAAGCATAGAATAGTGTCAGGACTGTGGTACCACACTAGAAATATTCAACTTCAACAAAGAAATGAGGAACACAGTTGCAGGGTTTCCTTAATGCATTAGTAAAACTTCCGTTTTGGCTCATCTTCCCTTTGCCATTCCTCCTGTCACTCAGGCCTGCAAACTCCCATTCATCTTGGCGGGTCTCCACTGGCCTGCAGGTTCCTTCATTGCAGGCCCTGGTCCTACGGTCTCTGGTTTCTCCAGTTCCCTTCCTAGATGTCCATACTTCTTCCGTTTGAATGGCTTTAGTGGCCTTTACATGGTTGTTTTCCAAAGTTCTTTGTCCCCATATTGACCTCTGAATACATGTTGGCTGTCTGTTAGGTCTTTGATTCCAATTCTGGCGATTTACATGATTTTTGTTGTTGGTTTTTTATGAACTGACTTTATTTTTTTAGAGCGAGTTTAGGTTGACAGGAAGGAGAAAGCACAAGGGTTCCCATGCATCTCCTGCCTCACACACCCACTGTCAGCATCCCTTCACTATCAGCATCCCCCACAGGAGGGGTGCATTCCTTACAATCAATGAACCCGTATCATTACCACCCGAAGCCCTAAGTGCACTCTAGTGTTCACTCTTGATGTTGTATATTCTGTGGGTTTTGACAAATGTTTAGTGACATTTATCCACCATTCTAGTATCCCACAGAGCAGTTTCACTGACCAAAAAAATCCTCTGCATTCTTGTTTGGTTTTCCCTTTGTTTCATGTGGCGAAGACGAAGACCAAACTCCACTGCTAGCCCAAACCCAGGTCAGACTCCTGAGCTTCAGATGTGGTCCCAGAGCCCACTTGTTCAGAAGAGGAGTCCAAGTATTTCCATCAATTTCTCCCCTGTTATGAAATGCTATGGATGCTTTCTTATAAATAAATTCCCCTTTCTTTTCTCAAAGAAACATCCACCACAGAAATCTAGGCTCCCAGCACCTCCCTTGGGTTACAGTTTCACTCCCCTCCAGTCTATCCTGGACTTCAGTCCTGATCAATATTTGTACAATATGGCTTTCCTTACCTCACCAGCCTGTCACAGACCTAAAGCCGTTCTCCAGTGCCCAGGACATCTCAGCTCAGGCCTCCGGTAATCTCACCCAGCTGTCACTCACTCACCAAGGCCTCCAACCACAGGGGTCGCCTCCTCACTGTCTTGTTACCATGTCGTCCCTGTCTTAGCAGCTCTGCTCCCACTTTTTCTCCTGTCTGGAATATTCCCCTCTCTGCTCCTTCACTGAGTCCTACTACGAGCCAAATATCACCCATCCCTCAGATTTCACGGCCACGAGGCCTTCTTAGTTACTTTGGTCCATTCTCACGTCTTTCTTTCCTAATCTGAGGCACTACCTCTTGTTCACACTACACTTCTGTGCACTCAGTTATCTTCTGAGCTACCCTGGGCTACAGTCATTGCATTCACACAACTCGGCAGCTGGTACCTTTCAGCAGGGACGACGCTGTGGCCTCTTTGATCTTTCCCACCCTGCAGTTTTAGGCACATGGGAGAAGGAAAATGAATTCCCCTTGAATAGCACTGAATTCATTTTGAGCTTAGAAGAGAGTGGTGGCTTCTGATGGCAGCAACATAGCCAATGAGCCAGAGAACGTCTCCATGGCAACCTGAAATTCTCTACATCATTATCTGCTCTACACTCCAGTATATGAGTTTGGTCATTTTTTTTCCTTCCCATTTGGTAGGTCCTGTTGCTAACAGATCATCATTTCAAATGCATTTCGTTTTCATGAAAGGATTCTCTTGATAATAAGCTAAGACATCTCAGTTTTTACAAGCCTTCTACATTACCCTTATGGATGGCAGTGCCTCCTAATTCCTATTATGGGGTCCTCCATCAATGCTGTTTTTATCCGCAGCATATGAATGTATTTTTAAACCTGATATGAAGGCTGGGTCACAAACCCTCATAATAGTGGACGTGGATAAGTAACACAGCTAATGTTCTGCCTGTATCACTGCAGCAACACCAGTAACCTGAGATGCTGGAAATGCACCATCCAGAGGCCACTTACGAACACATTAGAATTCTCATCTTTGCATGCAGTGGAGGGCTCGTTACACTGATTCACTGAAGACGGCCTGAAGATTGGCCCATTTTTCTCCTTTTAGGTGATTTCTGGTGCCAGGCTGCTAGACCAGGTCATTATAGAGGCAAAGGGACCAATGGGATGTCGCTGAAATTGTCCACCGGAGGATGCGTGCTGTCACCAGGCATCGCTCCACCTGCAATGCTCAAGTCAGTAGGAAAATGAAATTGTTGTTACTATTGTGGCAGTTACAGAACATGATATGGTAAAGGTACTAAGACGAAATCTAATTATCTCAGTGTTCAGACAGATTTATCATCTAATCTATTTTTTTTTACACGGAAAACCTGAAGATTTTGTTTTTCATTTAGATAATGACATTCTTCACATTGTTTGTCAGTGATGGTATTTTACGAGGATACAGGAGCAAGCCTAAAAAAAGTTCAATTAAACATCATCCATGTAATTGTGTAGCTTGGGCTGATCTTCAGAAATGGGCCTTGAGTGACCTAAAAAGGCAACGCTTAGCTGCATATATCTTTGTCATAAGAGGTCTCAGCAGCAAAAATAATCTGAGCACTTGATCCGCAAGAATGCTGCATTCTTTTTCTTTTCCTCTCCTCGCCCTCCCACCTACCAGCATGCGCCTGCCTTCTAAACAGCGACTGGTCTGAGCTGCCCTAATATTTCTCTGGCCCTAGAGGATTACGGCAACCTTGTCCTTTTTTTCTCCTTCGTGGAGGAGACAGAGTTGAATGGGCTCCCAGGGAGAGGCTGGCAGACTGCTTCCTGTCATTCCTGCCTCTGGGAAGGAGCCCCAGCAGCGCCAGCCTGTTCTGTGAAACCTGGCAGGCAGGAGCGCACGGCTGTTTGAATAAACAGGTGCCTTGGCACAGCAGAGATCGGAGTAATTTTCTTGGGGAAGTTGAAATCCAAATCAGACAAATAGGCAACTGCGTGCCAAGTGAATTCATCACCTGACTTCCCGTCAGCTGCGATTTGATAAACCCCAGACGGGTCCCAGTGTCCTGAGCGTTGGGGTACTTTCTTCACAAAGAAGAGTGTGTAGGAAGTTGCCAGATGGGAGAGGGTGGGAGGCTGGCTGAAAAAGGTGAAGGGATTAAAAGTACAAATTGGTAGTTACAGAATAGTCACAGGATATAAAGCACAGTATGGGGAATATAATCAATAATATTGCAATAACTAAGTAAGGTGCCAGGTGGGTACTTGAATTATTGGGGGGTCATTTTGTAAATCACATAAATGTCTAACTGCTGCGCTGTACACCTGAAACTAACATTGAGTGTGCACTGTAGCTGAAACAGGGCAGTTCAGGAATGGTTTAGATGCACTGAGTGACGCCGCTGCTGAGGCCTTGCAGAGCCCGCCCCTCCGGTGCTGGAGCTGGCTTTGCAGGTGGCCTGCATCGAGGAAGCATGGATTCACCTGCAGCTTGTGTTCTCTAACCCTGGGTTGGCTGGGACCCGAGTCCCTGGGCCCCGGCTTCTCAGACGCACCAGCGACCAGTCATTGTGCCTCCTTCAGGCTTGGCTGTGCAGATGACTGCTTCCCTCGGTCACGGCCACACACAGAAAAACAGCACGCGCTTTCCAGGACACGGGCGGAGAGGGGCAGGGTTTGTTATTCCATGAAAAGCAACTTTCTAGTGAAATGGAAACTCATCAATTCGATTTCTGTTGTTCTCTGGGTGTGACATCTTATATAATAAAAGCCTAATATGTTAAGTGTCCAGTTGTCCATTTAACCAATCAAAGCGTATGATATCCTAAGGCTGCTCAACTGCTCGCTATGATGTGCACTGACCACCAGGGGGAAGATGCTCCCACCAGTAGGTTAGCTTGCTGCTGGGGTCCGGTCGATTGGGACTGAGTGAGACGGGCTGGACATGCCCTGGAGCCTTCCAGCAGTCCCTCCCTGGCCCCAATCATGCACTGGTGGGGTCCCTCTGCCTGGCCTGTGCCCTCTTGCCATCCAGGATCCCTCGGGGGATGTTGGAGAGCCGGTTTCAGCCCAATCCCATAGGCCAGGCTGAGGGACCCCACTGGTGCATGAATTCGTGCACCGGGCCTCTAGTTTAAAATAAATAATATTACAAAACCCTTTACTCCCTGGCCAGGTAGCTCAGTTGTTTAGAGCGTTGTCCCACCACGTCAAGGTTTTGGGTTTGATCTCCCATCAGGGCACGTACAAGAATCAACCAATGAATGCATCAATAAGTGGAACAACAAACTCTCTCTTTGTTTCTCTCTCTCATCAACAAAACCCTTAAAATGATCAGAGAGGTAAGATTTCAAACAGGGAAATCTGAATTCTTTGTTGCCACCCACCCCCAAGCCTACGTCCCCTTTTCTCTCTCTTTTTTGGTTAGAACAAAATAAGGACCTGGTTGAGAGGCAGGAATTCCGTGGTGGAAAAAAATCCCATATGAAGAACATAAAGGCATACTGATCAAAAAGGTGGGGTCCAGCTTTGAAGGGACGGGGAGCCCCTCAGGAGAAGAGCAAGGTCACAGCAAGCCCTCCATGGGGGCGCCCTGTGATGTCATCACCTACTCAAGAATGTCAGTTGGTGTCCTCTGACTAAATCATGCTGCGTGAGAGCCGACCTTTTACATACCGGAATCTTCCCATCCTCTATAAGATTTAAATCCCTTTAGCCCTGAGAATGCCAGGCAGAAGGACATTACAAATGCCAAGTCCCCTTCCTTCCCCGCCGGGCACATTTCACACGCCATGGCCTCCAGCGCCCGGTGGCTGAGGGCGTCTGTTCTCAACGTTGGAGGCTGGAGGAGCTGGGCTCCTGTTATTGGTGCCACAGGACAGATGGGGCGTTTGGCTGAAGGTGATGATCGTGACTGACTTCCTAGTGAAATGTGGGCAAGAGACAGCCCATCCTTCTGGGAGCAGCAGGCGCCGGCACGCGGGGTCCCTGGCTGCCAACGCAGCAATATGGCCCGTGGGAACGAGGCTGCGTTCTCCAGCCGAACAGTTCACCACTGAGCTCTGCCCAGGACGTCTGTGCTGAGGCCTGGGACACAGTTGTGCTCCCTCCCCGGCCGAGAACTCCCGTCACTAATTAGGACACCACGCAATTTACAGCTCCTGGCTCTGCACTGTGAGATCAGCTTCTAGGCGCTGAGTTGAATGCAATGCTGTCACTCACTGACATAAATTCTTATGATTTTTTTAAAAACAAAAGCTTGGTAATCACACCAGTGTCACCTCAAGACCGTGGCTGTCAAGTAGTGATGTCAGCCCGGGAGGTGCAGTCGCACTCCGCCAACCCGCGCCTGCAGTTTTCGCAGAACAAGCTGACCTGGATCACATTTTCAAAATCAGGTTATTCAGTTCAGTTCCTTCTGCATCCTGAGACACACACGGGTGCTTGTTTAGCTGGGAACAGAGAAAGGGGCCTGGAAGCCCGAGGATTCAAATGCACCTGCATGTGGATCCCTGACACTCAGGCAAAAAGGCAGAAGCAGGCACTACCCCTGGGGATGTCAGGCTAACTCAGCGGGGTTCATCCCACACTTGTCACTGGGCCCCCAGTGGATTCAGCTGCTGTCTGAACCGCATGTTTATCCAACCATTAATGAGTATTTATAATACAAAGGATGAGTTTACTTTTTAAAAAAGCTACACGATGCGGCTTTAAGAATTAAATGACAGCCCAGCATCTGTTACTTTTTGGATCGCTGTAACTGGGTTTCCATGCACTTGACGTGATGTCAGTGCTATTCTCTTGCTCTTTTCTTCCACTGGTGGCCTTTCTTTGGTCATTCCACTGCTTGTTGACACCCTGAGTGAGGAGCCAGGAATGACGACACAGGAGTCAGGTCGCATCTGTCGGGGAGGCTGCCGGTGGGGGAGCTGCCTGGCGCAGGCGAGCGGAGAAGGAGCAGGACGCTCAAGTTTGTGGTCCCAGAAACCTTTCTGGGGAGGCCACCATGTGCCTCCGCTCCCCTGAATTCATAACTGAGAGGTAATTACATAATCATGTATCCTAGCTGCTTCCTGCCACTGTACCTGGCCCTTGGCAAGCCCTCAGCACACACCAATGGGACCTGGGAGACCTTTTACAAAATCTTAGATGACTTTCTCGCCCAGGGATCCCTTCAGAGACAATCTCTTATTGCTTCCAGGGAGACACATGCTTATTTCTACTTTTCCAGCTTGACAAATCTGCCCAGGACGTTCTTGGTTCAGTGGTGGGGTGGCGGGCTGAGGTGCATGTTTATTTCACTGCTATGGGTTTCAAATCAATTGGGACACAGGGCGACTTGAACACAACATCTCCCTCTCCCTGTGATGGATGTGGAAGAGAGCTTTCTTTATTCTTATTATATCTATCTCCATAAAAGGAGGAACAGTTTTATTGTGGCTGTCAGCCAGAAAAATTAGACATATTGCTAATAGGAAGACCCATGGCAACACCTCCTGGTTGATATACATGGTGACAAAATTATATTAGTTGCAGCCCCAATAAACTGAGAAACATTTTCTTGTATAAGTAGTTCAAGAAACTGCAGCTCAAAGTACAATTTGTTGTTGCTGTGTCTGACTTAGCTTTCTGGTCCATAGTTAGAAAATTCCTTACATTTCCATTTCCCGTGTGTGTGTGTGTGTACCATGCCTTTAACATTACTCGCTGGAAATGTTTGATGATTTGGGCATATCAGTGTTTGATCCTATTGTTAGATTATGAATTCCAAATGCAAGTTTCCATGTGGTAATTAAACACAATTCTAATCTTCCGTTTTTACCACGGTCTTGAGGTGACACTGGTGTGATTACCAAGCTTTTGTTTTAAGCTCATGCGAACAATTTATACCACGGAACCCTAATTACATATGACCAACTGATTGTATTCACATTACACATCCACCACCTAGGGCAGTGGTCGGCAAACTGCGGCTCGCGAGCCACATGCAGCTCTTTGGCTCCTTGAGTGTGGCTCTTCCACAAAATACCACGTGCGGGAGTGCACGTACAGTGCGATTGAGACTTTGTGGCCCATGCGCAGAAGTCGGTATTTTGTGGAAGAGCCACACTCAAGGGGCCAAAGAGCTGCATGTGGCTCGCGAGCCGCAGTTTGCCGACCACTGACCTAGGGGATTAATGATATGAGAAAAATACTGCGATGTCTCAAATTAAATTACAGCGGTGGAGAGTGAGAGGTAAGAGTGACATAAGCAGTTAGTAGCTATGGGCCAACTAACAATAGTCTGCTCACATTCCTGAATGGCTGTTGGAGCTTTGCATAAACTTCTATAGGGAACAAAGATGCCACCGCATCCTGTATGTGCATGAACTTTCAGGACTGCTGCCCGTACATGATCAAAATTAGTAAATAGTTCATCTTTATGCACTGTGCACCCAGCCTTAGCCTACAACTGTCTCTGCTTCACCGTGTCCTGGTCCCGCTCTGTAACCAATGTAAATTCTTTCAAAACAACTTACATCTTTCTTCCCCAAAACATGGGTGTAGAAGATCAGGCCTACTCCCCCACAGCCCTGCTCCTGGTGGGTCGGACCGCACACCCCAGGACCTGGTTCTTTTTCTGGCAGCATTTGGCTCAATAACCCCTTTCTTTCAGGAAAACTTTGGTAGATTGTCCCCTCTATCTTTATAAAACGTCTATCTTTGCATCTTGTTACTTTCTTTATTTTGTGACCTATTTTGTCAGATGAAAGTATGGCTACACCACTTTTCTCTGGGTGTCGTTTGCTTGGAGAATCATTTCCCACCCTTTCACTTTGAGTCTTATTTGTCCTTGCAGCTGAGATGTGTCTCCGGAAGGTGGCACATGGTTGGGTTTTGTTTTTGATTCAGTCCACTACTCTGTGCCTTTTTAATGCAATCCACATCAAAATCCCAATGTCATTTTTTTTTAAAGAAATAGAAGAAGAAGTCATTAGATTTGTATGGAACCACAAAAGACCCCGAATAGCCAAAGCAATCCTGAGAACAAAGAACAAAGCCGGAGATGTCACACTCCCTGACTTCAAATTATAAAACAAAGCAGCAATAATCAAAACAGCATGGTATTGGCAGAAAAACAGACAGACTGACTAACGGAGCAGAATTGAGAACCCAGAAATAAACCCCCCATATATATAGGCAAATAATTTCTGATAAAAGAGCCAAAAATTTCTAATAGAGAGAAGAAAGCCTCTTTAATAAATGATGCTGGGAAAATTGGAAAGCCACGTGCAAAAGAATAAAACTAGATTGCCATTTGTCACCATCTGCAAAAATGAACTCCAGAAGGGTCAAAGCCCAAAATATAAGACCTGAAACAGTAAGTTACATAGAAGAAAACATAAGTACTAAACTTATGGACCTTGGTCTTAGTGAAAATTTTATGAATTTGACCCAAATGCAAGAGAATTAAAGGCAAAAATGAATGAAAGGGACTACATCAAATTAAAAAGCAAGAGAAACCATAATCAAGACAAAAAGGCAAACAACACCTCTGATAAGCGGTTAACATCCAAAATATATAAAGAACTCATATAATTCAACAACAACAAAAATAAACAATCCAATTAAAAAATGGGCAGGGGACCTGAACAGACACTTCTCCCAAGGACATACAGGGGGCCACAGGTGTATGAAAACATGCTCAACTTCACTAGCTATTAGGGAAATATAAGGCGAAACCACAATGAGATACCACCTCACACCTGTTAGAATGATTACTGTCAACAAGATAAATAATAACAAGTGTTGGAGAGGTTGTGGAGGAAAAGAAACCCTCATTCACTGCTGGTGGGAATGTAGACGGTACATCCACTATGACAAACAGTGTAGAAGTTCCCTAAAAGATTAAGAACAGAGTTACCATATGACTCAGCAACCCCTCTTCTGGGTATCTACCTGGAAGATTTGAAAACATTTATTCATAAATATATATTTACTCCTATATTCATTGCAGCATTATTCATGGTGGCCAAAACATGAAAACAACCAAAGTAGCCTTTGATAGATGATTGGATAAAGAAGATGTGGTACATATATACAATGGAACACAACTCAGCCATAAGAAGATAAAATACTGTCATTTGCGACAACATGGATGAATCTTAGGATATCATGCTAAGCAAAATCAGACAGAAAAAAGTCAATGACCATATGATTTCACTCATGCCTGGGATATAAAACTGAAAGCAACAAACAAACAAAGACTCACAGATACAGACAACAGTATGGTGGTTACCAGCGGGGAAGGGCATTGGGGGGAGGTAGAACAGGGTAAAGAAAGTAAAATATATGGTGACTCGACTTTGGGTGGTGAACACACAATGCACTATACAGATGATCTACTATAGAAACGTACCCTTGAAACCTCAAAGATTTCACTAACCAATGTCACGCCAATAAATTCAATAAAATTTTTAAAAAAAGAAAATCTTTGGGCTGTGAAATTTTTTTATTTAACAAAGATGACCTCCCTTGGTGCTTAGGGCCGTGGAGAAGATGAGGAGGTTGTGAGGGCCGAGGGAAGAGGAGAAAAAGACACGTCCTCCTGGGCCACCCTGTTGTTGTTGTCTTTAAAACTCTCATCTGAGAGGGAAGGGGAGAGAGAGAGAGAGGAGACATAGAGAGGTGGGGAGAGGGAGAGAGAAACACTGATGTGAGAAACATCAATTGGTTATCTTTCCTATGTGCCATCCAGGGATCAAACCCACAACCCAGGTATATGCCCTGACTGAGAATTGAACCTGCAACAACCTTTCCATGCACAGGACGGTGCTCAACCAAAGGAGCCACTCTGGCAGGGCGTCCTGGACCACCTTAGCCTTTCATACATCCAATGATCTTGGAATATGTTCAGTAAATGAAATTAACAAAGAATGTGGATTTGGCTTTCTATCCCCGAATTCTGGGGTCCTTGGAGGACAGGTGTGGGGGCTATCACTTCTATGATAAGGACGCTGGGACTTGGGGACATTTCGCACCCTTTAATTTTCTGACTCCGGTGGTGTTAGTGGTTTAGTGTCTGTCCCTGGGCCGGATTGTAGGCAATCTGGCCTGAGGGCGGATCTCTCATTATCACAGGCGGCTGCAGCCCCGTTTAATGTGGTGCCTCACACAGAGATGGACCGGTGCCTGGTGCACAGCTGAGGTTGCAAACAGGCGTCAAGCCAAACTCTTGAAACCATCTCTTCTGCTTTCCAGGCTTGTCCTTGACACATATTTTCTTCCCTAAGAGCCTCAGTAATTTTCATAATTTCTTATTTGTCACTTTCAGCATCTCAAGAGCATTCCAGGATGTTATCTTTATTCATCTCCTTCTCTCGTTTCTCCTCCTTTTAAATTGCTGCTGGGAAAGGAAGTAGTACTTGGGTTTTAGTGCAGGATGGAGTGACGATGACAGGATATTTTTCCTGTATAAGAGCTGTTTATACTGGTATAAAGAATATAGATTTCATTTTCTTTTTAATCCTCACCCGAGGATATTTTTTTCATTGACTTTTAGAGAGAGTAGAAGGGAAGGGGGAGAGACAGAGAGAGAGAAACATAGATGCGAGAGAGACATATCGACTGGTTGCCTCCCGCAAGCCCCCCGACCAGGGCCGGGGATTGGGCCTGCAACCGAGGTACATGCCCTTGACCAGATTCAAACCCAGGACCCTTCAGTCCGTGGGCTGATGCTTTATCCACTGAGCCAAACCGACTCAGGCAAGAATACAGCATTTCCGAGGAGAGAGCTTCCGGGAGTGAATCACTATTATTTGCCTGTTTTATCAAAACAAAAACACTTCTCTCTGGTAGCATACAACCGCCCACAGTCGCGAGTACAAAAGGCTCGCTGATGCCGTTCGCCTTCCTTTCAAACATCCTGGCTGCAGCCCCCTGCGCGCGGTGGTTCTGGCTGTTCCGAAGTCCCCCCAGGCCCCAGGGGCCACTCAAGTTCAGCTGCACGTCCCTTTGAGAGGACACTTACCTGACAGGTCGCGGCAGGAATGGCCACTGCATCCCAGATGCACACCCTCTCCCCTGTGGGACTGCCCTTTCCTGCTGGCCCTCACCGTAGCCGCAGAGTCCACACTTACATGTCATCGAAGACGAGTTTCTGCCTCTTGCAGTCCCGGTGGCCGCTGGAGCCCGGGGACCACGGCTCCGTTTGTGGCCGTGGCTTGTGGAGAACACTTTCTGAGCTGTGGTGAGCTGCTTTCTAAACAACAAACAACATGCCGGTTCTGAGAAACTGGCCACGTGGCTGAGAGAGCAACCCATTGCACAGAATATCTTGTGTCCCGGACTCTGTTAGAATCGGTGGTGCTTTTGTTTAAATAAAGAAAAAGAAATATGTGCATTCCAGTTCTCAAAAGGGGCTTTCAGACACAGGGTGGGGCAAAAGGAGGTCTACAGTTGTTCATATGGAAAAAAGCCACGCAGGTAATGATTGTAATAATACAAGAATAAACCCCGTGTTTCGCACACCCACAACTGTAAACCCACTCTGCCCGCCCTGTATGCTGTGCAGTGTCATCTCACAACAGTATCATCGGAGAAGGCTTGGCGTGGCCTCTCACAGACCCGGGCCCTGCGGTTCGGCGAGGTCAAGTGACAGCCCGACCCCCAGTGCTGGGACGGGGCCCGGGGCTAGCACTCGCCCTGCTCTCCTCCATTGGCGAGACCTGCGGTTCTCCAAGTTGACTCTGCATGAGCTCATTCTGTGCATAGCAGCACACAGACAGCGGCGCCCCCTCCGGAGCCTCCAGGTGCGTGGGTCAGGGGCGGAGCCTGAGAGCGTGCATTTCTAACAAGCCCCAGGGGCTACTGACCACTGAGCTGTAATCCACAATCCCTTGCAAAAGAGGTGTTCAGATTACAAACAGACTGCCTCTTATTCGCTGTCTGTAAGATCAGAAAAAGCCATAGGGAGTTACTAGAAATTATTTAAAATATGTTTTTAAAAGGACACTACTGATTTGTGGAAAAATTTAAAAAATTATAACTCTTGGGGACACAAATATTTATAGAGCATCCATTGTGTGCATACACTTGGATCAGAAGGCAATTGCCTTTGGTTATGAAATTCAAATCAATTCCTCTGAAGTAATTAAAATAGAAGGTAGCCCAGCCAGTGTTGCTCAGTGGTTGAGCATCGACTTATGAACCAGGAGGTCATGGTTTGATTCCTGGTCAGGGCACAGACCTGGGTTGTGGGCTCCATCCCCAGAAGAGGGAGTGCAGGAGGCAGCCAATCAATGATTCTCTTATTGATGTTTCTCTCTCCCTTCCTCTCTGAAATCAATAAAAAAATATTTAAAAATAGTAGAATGAAAAAAAAGTGACAGAGTGTATGCCAATGCTCCTTTCAGTGTGGAGCGATTTTATGTGGGGATCAGCCTCCTCGCTGTAAGAGCCCCCGTGCATTTCCTTCTTGCAGGCGCGGTCAGAACCGCGGATGTGTGGCCGCTGTCTAGGTCGCTCTCCCCAGCTGGACGGGAGGTTTCACGCAGGCTCAGATTGAATCTGCTAGACTGTCCTTGCGTCTCTGCTGCTGGGCGCAGTGCCCGGCACCCAGTAAGCACTTGCTCAATAACCATCTAGTCAGGGAAAGAATGACTAAATAAAGTCTCTAATTTTTTTACAAATTTCTGCACACCATACAATCTTTTGCTTGTGATATAAGGACCTAGAGGCAAAGAGAAGTTTTGTTTGTTTTCAAATTTGAATTGGTAGTTTTTTATTACAGGTTTTCCTAATATGGTTTTCTCAGATTCTTATAGTTTAGAATTAAATATAATTGTTCTCAAATGAGGGCACTTTAGAGGGTTAATTTCCTGATACAATGAGATTTAGGCTCTTGTAATACCTTCTACTAACCCTTTGATCTCATTATGGGATAAAGCATTGAGTACTGCCTCCCCATCTTCTTGTCAGAGTCATATTCTCATATCTCACCTCCCCCAGCCTCACAAAGCCCCACTGGTTTTGACAGGCACAGTGACAGAGAGAATGCAGTGGGGAGATGTGGAATGAAATAATGTAGCCCAGCGGATGCGTGGTCCAGCGCCCAGCTGGGGGGCAGTACAGAGGAACTAGCTTGTAGTGTTAGTTGCACAGGTGTCCACAGGTGTTGGGTTCTTTAGATAACATCATCTCATTTAAATCGTATGATGCTGTTTTGCAAATGAAACAGGCTCAGAGAGACGAAGCAAGTGACCCAAGGCCACATGTCCACTAATTATGAAGCTAGATGGATGGTGCACCCCAACCCCCTGCCCTCCCCAGGGGAGTGTAGGGCACTGGAATCACCCCAGGAGGTCGCCTAAAGAGGGGTGGTGGGGGTCCCACACTGTGGCTGCTACACTGGTCACCCAGGGTGGAGTGGAAACCCCAACATTTTGGCCTGGGGTTTCCATTCCAGGCTTAGCTCTGTCCTGGGACAAGGAATCTTTTCAAATGAAAGGGTGGGTTGGTCCCAAACTCCCGATTTCCTTTGTCTCGTGATAGTATTACTCTGGGCTGTTCTTTTTGGAATGGGGAACGAAACCCCACAGGCTTGCTGAGCAGAGGGCTCCTCAGTTTCTCCTCCCGCAGTTGTCCCTGCACCAGGTCTTCCCAGAGCAGCCTTAGGGATCCTTTCTGGAACCTCAAGTGTGTGTCCAGACTGTGCTGGGCTAAGACAGGTGGCGTGTCGGGGTGTGCTCAGCTTCATTTCACATTCAATGGGGACAGGAAGAGCATCAACGTACCGTGAGGTCTGCGGCATGAGCCGGCAGCTGGCTCTCCGCCTTGAGCTTTTTGTTGGAGGTGGTGGAAGGGAACAAGCCACTGCCGCTGGACCTGCTGGAAGACGTCAAGTCCTCGCTGGAGTATTTGTGTTTAGAGGCGTCGGAGAGGGGTGAGATGGGCGACCGGAGCAGCTTTTCATTTTTATTGATGGGTATTGCCAAGCTGCAAAAGAAAATCACAGTAATGGAATGTCACAAGCCAGCACAGGGAGAAGTAAATGTCTTATATATGACCCAAGCCTCCTATTTAAAGCCTGCTGGCAGCAAGACGTTTATGGGGAATTATTATACCCGGAAACAATTTTATGGCATTAGGAGCATAACAAACAATAAGCAAATTTCACTCATTGTTTCTTTACTTGTCCTACAGGATGAAGAGTAACTCTGGAGTTAAATAACTAAGAATAATAAGACTTTCATTTTCTAAGTTTTTCACCCATGGATCTCAAAATGCACAACCAACTTCTTCCTGTTTTCCTACTAAGTCTCAGCAGCAAGCAATGAGGAGTCAATCAAATGACATACTTGTTCCTACTTCTAAAAGGACTTTTGCTAACAGCTGAGTTTATACTAATTATTTTATGGAGAATAACAGAATTACAGAATGACTTGCAAAGCAAGAAGCAACTTTCAGTTGTTAGGTTTCCCAGCTAACCAGGCATTGATCAGAATGAACACAGAACAAAAAACTCATCAGAAGTGACATTTTCGAATTCCAGCTCCTGATTTTACCTTCAAAACTCCAGTCTGGAACTCCCTCCCCGCTCCCCTCTCCCCGCCCCCCCCCCCGCCGCCCCCCACACACAGACACACACACTTAACCATCAGAGAAGTTAGTCATTATCCTAGAGTTATTGTTAGGACTCTCTCCATTACTTAATTTGAAAAAAATTGGGGAAAGACACATGAGCTTGAAAGAAACTCAACCATTGCTAATTTGGGATGCTTGTAGAAGTCCCCTGATAGAGTCAGTTAAAAAAAGAAAAGGTAAATTCATTTAACAAAATGCAGTCATTATTCCCACAGTTATGATTGCATGTGTTGGCTATCCCTGCAAACAAATCATTAAAGTCACTTCAAAAGAAATTTCCTTAGTCGGTGGTGACCATGTAGAAATAGCAAACACAGGCCTCAGTTGACAAAGCCAAGGCTCTCAAGATTATGCAAATAGACATGTTTAGGGATAGAATCTGTGGTGATCGACTTCTGGTTCAAAAAGCACTGGACGACTAACAGCTTAGCAGTGGGAAGGCACGTCTGAAAAACTGCCGTGGGCCAATCACAGTCACTGGGCTAGTGATGATGGAGGCGCTGACGGTGAAGATGGATGTGAACAGTCTGAATAGAACTGTTTCTTGACATGTGAGTGAAAAAAGCCCCATATCTAACTCTATCATTGTACATATATGTGATTTTAAATGTTCATGGAAAATTGGATTATTACATTGTACTATCATGGACATAGGATTATTTCTTCTTTATCATTATAAGTTTATATAGTCAAGCTGACCAAAGAAAATTTCTTTGGATCTCCTTTTTGGGATGGTGACCACTTTACATATGGGGTTGTCTTATCACACGGGTTTAACTGACAGCAGTCAGCACCAACCGGGGGTACCCAGACCGCCTTTCCTAGAAAGTACTCAAGGCACATTGCTATGCACAGTGCCATCACTTAACATGAAACCACCAGACGGGGCATGTGGAGAAGCATGGGACTTGGTTGGAAAGTCTGTAAGGAGGATTCTCCGAAAGGCTGAGGGCCTCTGGGAGGACCCTGCCGAAGGCGGCAGCCCCTACCGTGACTTCCAAACAAGTCCGATCCTCAGGATGTTTTGCTAGAATCTCTATGTTTGGTCTTTAGACACGACCTTGTAGAAGCATATACTTTCTTTAAGGATGCTTACCCTGCTGATTGTATCTAGAGGTTAATTTTAGTTCAAGCTGTTGCTACAATAAAAACCTAAGGAGGCAGGCAATCGAGGCTTTTTTGATGCCTTATGCCAACTAGCCCCTTAGCTTCTCTTGCACAGAAATGTGTGTCAGAGTAATCATTCATCCGTCGTTCAGGGTCTGCCGGTCAGCCCCGGCAGGGCAGGCTCTGCCAGGCAAAGGCTCTACTGCAAGAGCTTATGAGTACTGGGCACCGTGTAGGATGGAAGCGACACCCTCACTCTCAATAACCTCTCACTGAAATTGAGCATAATGAATACTGTTTATAATCATCACTACAATCATGGTAGTTACACATGTGCTAGAAAGGTTACTTATCCTGGCGGGGGTGGCTTAGTGGTTGAGTGTCAGTCAACCTATGAACCAGGAGGTCGAGGTTCACTCCTGTTCAGGGCACATGTCCGGGTTGCTGACTCGATCCCCAATAGGGGTCATGAAGGAGGCAGCTGATCAAGGACTCTCTCTCACCATTGATGTTTCTATCTCTCTCTCCCTCTCCCTTCCTCACTGAAATCAATAAAACAAATATATATATGTAATTTTAAAAGAAAGGTTACTAACGCTAATGGACAAAGAATCACATATCTATACTAATAAAAGGGGAATATGCTAATTAGACCGGGTCAACCGGCCATCTTCCAGATGTCTGAATTCCTTCTGGACAAAGCCATGGTGGTGGGGACCGAGGCAGAGGCAGTTAGGGGTGAGATCAGGTTGGCAGGGGGGGGCAGTTGGGGGCAAGACAGGCAGGCAGGTGAGTGGTTAGAAGCCAGTGGTCCTGGATTGCGAGAGGGATGTCTGCGCAGGGATTGGGCCTAAACTAGCAGTCGGACATCCGCTGAGGGGGTCCCAGATTGGAGAGGGTGCAGGCTGGACTGAGGGACACCCTCCGTGCACGAATGTTGTGCACTGTGCCTCTAGTATAACTATATGCACATTTGAAAGACGATTTGGAACCACATTGTCCCCATTAACTTTTTCCCAGTTATTTTGGGATACTGTCCACTCGGCACATAATTTGTGGACAACGCCAGCTTGTGTGCAGCTCTCCGTCCTGCTCAGACCTTCACAAGCCCTGGCCCCTCCCAAGGTGGCTCTAATACGGCAGCGGGCCTGCTCACGCGCCTCGCTCTCGGCGTGTTAGTGCCGCTCTCCATCTCCTCCTAACCTTTCTGCTTACAGTTTTATGTGCTGTGCTGCAGCATTCATCTCCCCTTACAAATGCTATGTTCGCAGCCAGGGAGAGCGAGGAGAGTCTTCGCAGTGGAAAAGTGGGTTCCGAGCTGTGCTGTTTCGAAATGGCAAGAGCGCCTATGACTGATGAGAAGCTACTTGCTTGTGATGAATACCTGGGACCTTGCCTTGGGAGAAAGACATTTATCACAGAGGGGACTCAGTGCCACGCGGGTCCATCTGGAACGCCTGTGGAGGCGTCACTCGGCGGCCGTTTAACCTTGGAGACAGATTCTGTCCAACACCATGATTTTCGTCTACATCTAAGAGCGTTAGGTGCGTCGTATGGAGATTCAGCTCAAAATTTATATTTCTCCATTCGTGTAATAAGCGTAGTGTCCTAAGTTTAGCTATTAAAATCATGATTTAAGAATCCAGTTATTAAGCTTTCAGAGGGAAGCGTGCAGAACTGTGGAGGTAGTAACTGGCCTTTTGTTACAGAGAAGCACTTACACACCCCGAGCGGTGACCCGAGGTGCACATCTCAGTGTAATGAGGAGCCTTAGGCTAACCGAGGAGAGCAGGCCCGGGCACCCAGACCAGAGCAGTCATTGAAAAACCGGACTTTCCCAGGTGGCACATGACTTCAGCCCTAGAGACCCCACCAGCTCACCTCCGCCCCCGAGGGAACACACACCTGCTGACGTTCATGTTGCAAGGATTCGCAGACACAGTGTTACTGGCAGAGGCGGCCTGTCGGGAAGAGCTCTCTTTCTCTCCCTGGGCCTTCTTGACCTCCCGGTAGTCGTCTTCGTTGTCACACTGTGTGCAAATAAGCAGAAACCAATCAGCTGCGGCTTTTAAAGGATCGTAATGAGCTCCCATCACCATCTTGCTCAGAGCAAGGCCTTGGAGACCAGCTCTCTCGCCTCTCTGGAAGGCATCTGAGCAGCAATGTGGTCCAGCACCCTGGCCCTGGCCTGGGTTCCCAGTCAGCGCCTCATCAAATAAGGATCAAGCTGGTCAGTTTTACTATTGGCAGTTCAGTGAGAGGGAAAGCCCGGCATCCCGATAAAAATGCAGGACACAACACTGTGAATGACGAAAACAGCTCTGCCGTCAACAGACCTGACTTAGCCTCCGGAGACCTGCCCTGTCCGCAGCCTCTCCTCCTGGCATTTCTCGGCATCCGAACAGGGCACAGCAACCTGTTCTCAGTGCCAGGAGGGCAGTGACAAGCTTGACCCTTTCTTCTGAAATTCACAGCTTTTATGAATTTCAAGCAAAGGTGTTACTTACCTCTTGGTGCCTTACTCCCAGTTCACAATGGCTCTCCCATGATATCGGAGAACCTTTGAAGCACCTTTCTGTGAAATAGTACTTGAATTCAAGTATGTTTCCTTGGTTGTATGTAACATTAGACGTGTATTAGGGTGCCATGCAAATGTGCTCCAGCTCTGGTGTGGCAGCGGGAACACAGGGATGGCAAGTGCAGGGCCCTCGGCAGTGCTGTCCAGAAGACATTTCCTCTCTCGCTGGGATTGTCACAGCCTCTCTCATAAGGACCCCAAGGGCTCCACTGAAACAGCGGAGGATCCCCAGTCCTTGGCTCTGGGCTCCAGCAGAGTTAGACTCTGCACCTTTGGCAGCCTGGTCTACAGGGTCCCATTTCCTGCACCCAGTATTGGGGTCTTAACACCCAGATGCTGAGTAAAGAGCACTAACAAATGATCTTTCACTTCTCTGTGTCTGTATTTAATAACCAGTCATTAGATTTTATGAGCTTGGTGTCAGGCTGGGCATAAATGAAGTTTCATAAGTTAAAATTTAAAAGGGTCATAAATAAAACTATTTAAATACAGAACATTATGGAATTTATATATACTTATACATATTTATATATGTCTTTCTGCACATCTCCTTCTCTATATCTATATATGCCTATACATGTATCTGTATTTCCAATCTATGTTTATCAATTTCTCTCTCTGTATGTTACATATCAGTGGTTCTCAACCTTGGCTGCACATTCGAATCACTTGGGAATCTTTTTAAAATCCTGATTTCCAGGCCTCATCCTCCAGAAATTCTGTTTCTTTGTTACTAATGTTGTGGCCTCACCCCATAACAAAGAAACAGAATTTCTGGAGGATGACGCCCAGAAATCAGGATTTTAAAAAGATTCCCAGGTGATTCTAATGTGCAGCCAAGGTTGAGAACCACTGTTATATATCTTTGTGTCTCTCTTACCCAAGCCCCCTCTCTTTTCATTATTCTATCCATGTATCCATCAATCCCCAGGTGGTTAATTGATTGTTCAGTCAATCGATCACCTGAGGCCTGATAGATAGATCAATCCAAAAGTAATGAGGAGGGCAGGATATCTAGAGGAAAACAGGAAGAAAGAGGGTGAGGGAAAAAGTGGGTTAACCCATATTACTGAATTATATTGTTTGAACTTGACAGTGCCCTTGCAAAGGTGTCACCATTTTACAAATGAAGAAAATGAAATAAAGAGAAGGCAAGGTCACCAGATTATGGTCACCCAGGAGGCAGTGAGGACTACGTAATTTGCTGGTTCAGCATAAAATGAAAATGTTGGGCTCCTTGTTAAAAAAGCAAGAAAAGTTCCTTGTCTTGAAGATGATTTTTTTTTGACAACAAAAGCAAAAATAAACAAGTGGGACTACATCAAACTACAAAGCTACTGCAAAGACAAGAAAACCATCAACAAAATGAAAAGGTAACCTACTGAATGGGAGAAAATATTTGCAAACCATATATCTGATAAGGAGCCAATAACCCAAATATATAAAGAAGTCACAACTCAAAAGCGAAAAACCCCAAACAAACAATCTGTTTAAAAAATGGGCAGAGATCTGAATAGACATTTCTCCAGAGAAGACATACAGATGGCCAACAGGTACATGACAAGGTGCTCAACATCACTAATGACCAGGGAAATGCAAATCAGACCACAGTGAGCTATCATCTCACACCTGTTAGAATGGCTGTGATAAAAAAGACAAGAAACAACAAGCATTGGCAAGAACATGGAGAAAAGGGAACCCTCCTACACTGTTGGTGGGAATGGAAAGTGGTGTAGCTACTATGAAAAACAGTATGGAGGTTCCTCAACAAATTAAAAATAGAACTACCATGTAATCCACCTATTCTGTTTCTGGGTATTCATTTGAAGAAAAAGAAAACACTAATTTAAAAAGATATGTATATTCCTTATACATGCTCACTGCAGCATTATTTACAACAGCCAAGATATAGGAACAACCTACATATTCATCAATGAATAAATGGATAAAGAAAATCATCCTATCTAATAAAAGGGTAATATGCAAATTAACCATCACTCCGTCACAAAATGGTGGCGTTCATAGCCACATGATGGCGGTGCCCAGTCCTTTCAGCCCCGCCGGAGTCCCCCAGTCCCGGGGGTGGGGTGTGGCTGTTGAGAGCAGGCAGCGTGAGCAGCCTGGAGGAATGCTTGCTTCATTGCTGCAGCGTCAACCTGGCCGCGAGCAGTGGGCACGGAGTGGCTGGGGCGGGGGGCGGGGGAACACTTGCCCTTAGCGATGAGGCAAGCATTCCGCGCCTGGCTGCAGAGGGCCTCTGGCCAGGCCGGGCACGGAATGCTTGCATCTTTGCCGGCCGGGCTGAGGGACAGCCCCTCACCCCCGTGCACGAATTTTGTGCACTGGGCCTCTAGTAGCTATAAAATATATATTCACACACATATACACACGATACAAACAATGGAATATTATTCAGCCATAAAATAAAATCTTGCCAAAATGGATGTATGTTGAGGGTGTTATGATAAGTGAAATAAGTCAGATAGAAAAAACATAAATACTATATAATCTCACTTATATGTGAACTCCACAAAACAACAAAAAACCCCTAAATAAACCCCCAAGCTTATGTACCTAGAGAACAGACTGGTGGTTGTTGAGGGGTCTGGGGGTTTTGGGGGGAAAGTGGAAGAATACATGAAGGGGATCAAAAGGTACAAATTTCCATTTACATAATAAAAAAGTCCCGGGATGTAATATACAGCATGGAGACTATTGCATATTTGAAAGTAGACAGGAGAGTAGAACTTGAAAGTTCTCATCAGGAGAAATGAAATTTGTAATTATGTCCGATGATGGATGTTAATTGGACTTACTGTGGTGACCATTTTGCAATATACACAAATATAGAATCATCACACTGTATACTAGAAACTAATGCAAGTTATATCAATTATACTGCAATATTTTTAAAGCAGGAAGAGCAATGTAGAAAGTACTAAAGTAGAAAACATTTCCTGTCTCTCAGTGTCTCCCTCTTGATCTGCCATGGTGGTGTTTACTTGCAACTGTGGTCCTTAAGGCGTTGGCATACTTGGGAGGGGGGAGTGTAGACTCTCAGTGCCCAGGATCCTGTCCGGCGACTGGGCGCATGCACACACCCCACCGGCAAAGGATTTCCACTGCCTGCCAGTGGTGGGCCCACCTGTTGAGGGTAGAAAAGTCCAAGGGGGCATTTCCCCTTTCCCTGGTCCCCACAACCCAAGGAATCTGGCAACCCTTAGGGGATTGCAGTCTCCTTTCTGGGAATACTCAGAACAGGACAGGTCTTCTCTGGACCTCGCATGCTCTATTGTTCTATCACACTTCACTTACAGAGCACAAATTCAAAGAGAAAATGAAGAATATGAAGATGACAACCACCAGCATTAAACTCCAAGCCCAAGCCCTTCTGAGCAGGGAAAGTACTGCACAAACCTAAGACTGCCTTCTATTGGGAGACCTGAGCCAGACAGCCTAGGCCAGTGATGGCGAACCTATGACACGCGTGTCAGAGGTGACATGCGAACTCATTTTTTTGGTTGATTTTTCTTTGTTAAATGGCATTTACATATATAAAATAATTATCAAAAATATAAGTCTTTGTTTTACTATGGTTGCAAATATAAAAAAATTTCTATATGTGACATGGCACCAGAGTTAAGTTAGGGTTTTCAAAATGCTGACATGCCGAGCTCAAAAGGTTCGCCATCACTGGCCTAGGCTCACTCCTGCTCTACCCTTATCACCTAGGGATCCCGGGCAAGTTGCTTTAAGCTCCTGAGCCTCAGTTTCCTCATATGGAAAATGGGCATGACAATGATATTTGCCTCATAAAGTTATAAGGACTCAATGGTTTAATATACACAAAGTGCTGCATCCCTCAGGAGGATAAGCATACGTGTCAACTGTTGTTAAGGATTTTGTCCTAACTTTGGAACCATCCATGATCACTGCAATCTTTGTTTTGTCACCCATTGTGTTTTTCACTGTGGTCCAAGTTACTTTTGAAGACACAGTAACAGGAGGGGACAATAATCCTCAGAGTTGGCTTTAATTTCTGACTGGGTTATTTCCATGCTGAAAAATCTTCGAAAACTGCTGAGCATCTGGGTCAGCTTCCAGATGTATTTCCAGCCTCCCGTCCTTGCACTGCCTTTCTCGCGCCTGCGCTTCCCTGGTTTACCCGTTCCCCTCTTTCGGTGCCACTTCATCCCTGACCCTCTGATCGCAGTCACGTGCCACATAATGACATTTTAGTCAATGATGGACTGCCTATACGACAGTGGTCCCATGAGACTGTAATGGAGCCCGGCCGGTGTGCTCAGTGGACTGAGTGTCATCCCATGCACCAAGAGGTTGCTGGTTTGATTCCTGGTCAGGGCACATGCCTGGTTGTGGGTTCGATCCCCAGTAGGGGCGTGCAGGAGGCAGCAGATCAATGTTTCTATCTTCCTCTCTCTCTCAAATCAATAAAAACATATTAAATTTTTTAAAAAAATCATAATGGAGCTGAAACATTCCTATTGCTTTGTGATTCTGTGGCCGTCCTAACATCATAGCGCCATGCAGCACTCACGTGTTTGCGGTGAGGCGGTGCAAACCAAGCAGCTGCACTGCCCGTTGTATGACAGTACAGCACACACAACTATGCACAGTCCGTAATACTTGATAATGACGACACACAACTATGTTACTGATCTATGTATTTGCTATACTTTTTATCATTATTTGTGTATTCTTGATACTTATTAAATTTTTTTTCTGTACAATAGTATGTCGTCTTATGTTAGCAACAGCCTCATACGTCTCCTGTTTATCTAGCTCTTTTCTCTTGTGCTTGATTTAATGTCATGTTGTTTTCTACAGTAACATGCTCTGCAGGCTGGTAGCCCAAGAGCAATAGCCTATCCCATACAGCCTATCCCATACAGCCTATCCCATACAGCCTATCATCCCATACAGCCTATCCCATACAGCCTATCCCATACAGCCTATCCCATACAGCCTGTCCCATACAGCCTATCCCATACAGCCTGTCCCATACAGCCTATCCCATACAGCCTATCCCATACAGCCTATCATCCCATACAGCCTATCCCATACAGCCTGTCCCATACAGCCTGTCCCATACAGCCTATCATCCCATACAGCCTGTCCCATACAGCCTGTCCCATACAGCCTGTCCCATACAGCCTATCCCATACAGCCTGTCCCATACAGCCTATCCCATACAGCCTGTCCCATACAGCCTATCCCATACAGCCTATCCCATACAGCCTATCATCCCATACAGCCTATCCCATACAGCCTGTCCCATACAGCCTGTCCCATACAGCCTGTCCCATACAGCCTATCCCATACAGCCTGTCCCATACAGCCTATCCCATACAGCCTGTCCCATACAGCCTATCCCATACAGCCTATCCCATACAGCCTATCATCCCATACAGCCTATCCCATACAGCCTGTCCCATACAGCCTGTCCCATACAGCCTATCATCCCATACAGCCTGTCCCATACAGCCTGTCCCATACAGCCTGTCCCATACAGCCTATCCCATACAGCCTGTCCCATACAGCCTATCCCATACAGCCTGTCCCATACAGCCTATCCCATACAGCCTATCCCATACAGCCTATCATCCCATACAGCCTATCCCATACAGCCTGTCCCATACAGCCTGTCCCATACAGCCTGTCCCATACAGCCTATCCCATACAGCCTGTCCCATACAGCCTATCCCATACAGCCTGTCCCATACAGCCTATCCCATACAGCCTATCCCATACAGCCTATCATCCCATACAGCCTATCCCATACAGCCTGTCCCATACAGCCTATCCCATACAGCCTATCCCATACAGCCTGTCCCATACAGCCTGTCCCATACAGCCTGTCCCATACAGCCTGTCCCATACAGCCTGTCCCATACAGCCTATCCCATACAGCCTATCATCCCATACAGCCTATCATCCCATACAGCCTATCCCATACAGCCTGTCCCATACAGCCTATCCCATACAGCCTGTCCCATACAGCCTATCCCATACAGCCTGTCCCATACAGCCTATCCCATACAGCCTATCCCATACAGCCTATCATCCCATACAGCCTATCCCATACAGCCTATCCCATACAGCCTGTCCCATACAGCCTATCCCATACAGCCTATCCCATACAGCCTGTCCCATACAGCCTATTCCATACAGCCTGTCCCATACAGCCTGTCCCATACAGCCTATCATCCCATACAGCCTATCATCCCATACAGCCTATCCCATACAGCCTATCCCATACAGCCTATCCCATACAGCCTATCATCCCATACAGCCTATCCCATACAGCCTATCCCATACAGCCTGTCCCATACAGCCTATCCCATACAGCCTATCCCATACAGCCTGTCCCATACAGCCTGTCCCATACAGCCTATCCCATACAGCCTATCCCATACAGCCTATCATCCCATACAGCCTATCCCATACAGCCTGTCCCATACAGCCTGTCCCATACAGCCTGTCCCATACAGCCTGTCCCATACAGCCTATCCCATACAGCCTGTCCCATACAGCCTATCCCATACAGCCTGTCCCATACAGCCTATCCCATACAGCCTGTCCCATACAGCCTATCCCATACAGCCTGTCCCATACAGCCTGTCCCATACAGCCTGTCCCATACAGCCTATCCCATACAGCCTGTCCCATACAGCCTAGGTGAGTAGCTTAGACCATCTAGGTTTGTGTAACTGCACTCCGTGAGGTTTGATCAAACACAAAACCACCAACCATGCACTTCTCAGAGCAAATCCCAGTCATTAAAGGGCACGTGACTATCCTCAAATCCCTCCTCCTCAGGCCCTGTCCCAGCCCCTCTCCACCACCAAGCTCCTGATCAACACGATGAGGCTGGTGCTTCTCCCACAGGGCCGTCCTCCCACCGCCTGGCTTCGTGCACTTGTCTTCAGGCTTCACCCAGTCACAGCCTTACATTTTGCTGGCTCCTCGGTTCAGTGAGTGACCCCACGGTTGATGTCATTGCACCCCTCCCATCAAAGAATGGGGTTCACCAACCACGTGGCTGGCTTTCTACAGGCCCAGCTGGCCTCGCACACACTTGATAAAGACTTCCTGTATGCCTACTTCAACACGCAGCGGACAGGGCTTCGTTACCAGAGCTGTAAAATGGGAATTATAATGGTTCTCCTGCACTGGGTGGCTATAAGGGTTTAACTGAGTGACTGTATCTCAACCATTTACGACAGTATCGGGCATGTGTCAAGTGCCATGTGAATGTCTGCTGAGTGAAGACACACAGAACTGCTGCTGCCTCGCATTCCAGACCAGCAGCTGCTTGTGCTGTCACCTCACCCACAAGTTAAGGGGCAGCCCTCCTTCCCCAGTCCCGCAGCCCCATGCCTACCTTGCGTTTCCTCTTGGATTTGGGCAAAGCCTTTTCTACGGGTGTGTCCGATGGGTGGCTGGGAGGTGCGCTCTCAGTGTCCTTGGCTGCAGGCGCGCTGAGGGCCGCGGCCTCCTGGGGCAAGTGTTCTGGGATCCTGGACAGGAGGGTCAGGTCAATTTTGACCCAGAGAGACCTGACCTCATCACTGTCCTTCAGCGGGGAGAGAAGTTCGTTGCGGCCGAAGGGGACCAGCGTGTAGAACTGCTCCTCCAGCTCCTTGGCGATGTCGCTGGTGGTCCTGGCGTTGATGGAGCCCACGGGTGCGCGGGGCCCGCCGCCGCTGCTGATGCTGCCGGCGGCCTCCTTGAGCCTCTGGTCGCTCGCAGAGGCGGCAGCCACGGCCGGCGCTTTGGCCAGAGGGTACTCCTCCTGCTCCGACTCCAGGTCGGAGTCCGAGGAGGAGGACGAAGATGAGGACTCTGTCTCGATGAACTCCTTGGACTTGGGGACGATCCTGCTCAGGCCCCGCGTGCGGCGCTTCTCGCAGGTGACCGAGGCGCGCAGCTCCTTGCGGTGGCTCGTCCTGCTGTTGGCACAGGGCCTGGCTTTGGTGGGCTCCGGAGGGATGGGCGGGATCGCGGCACTCGCCCCCAGCGCGTCCGCGGGCTCCTCCGGCCGCTGGCAGTTAGCGCTCTCGCCGGCAGAGGTCCTCTCCGTGCGCCTGGGGGGCTTCTTGCCCGCTGCCCTCCGCGTGGGAGCGGGCGCGCTCTCCAGGGGCGCACCGGGGAGCGGAGGCGGCGGGGCGGCTGCGGTCACGGCCACGGCCACAGCCGCAGGCGGGGACTTCTGCTTCACCCCCTTCGTCCCCGGGGCCTTGTTGGCTGTCCTTGGCCTCTGCTCTTCCTTGCAGGCGCTCTTGACATCCTTCTCCCTCAGGCCGGACTGGCACCCGTCGGTGAGTTTCCCACAGTCCTGCGCGGGGTCCTTCCCGGGGGCATAGTACTGACTGCTCTCCAGGCCGTGGCTTTCATTCTGGATCAGAATAGGCGGCTTGTGGGGATTAACTTTGTTTAGCCATTTATCCAGCTGCCACTTGTTAGAGGACGCGGGCTCAGCCTAAAAGCAACAAACAAAACATCCTTTATTACAGACCTACTCAAAGGCGCCTGGCTGTTTCATCTTCACTTACTCCTCTAGGTGTATGAGCAGAAAGCAGTGGGGGGCTGGGGTGGTGGGGAGGAGCAGGGGCACAGCCACGTGGGGAAGCTCTCAGTTGGCAGCTGGATGCAGGGTGGCGTCCCTTTCCTGTCCCAGGTCGCTGAAATGTCAGGGCAGTACTTTGAAGCCAATTAGAAAAAATTTAGGGATAGCACTGTGCTTCATTAGAAGCCATTTCCAACACCTTTGCGTGTTATACAATGTGTATCTTTTATAATTATACACACACACACACACACACACACACACACACGAGATTCCGTGAAAGTTAACTGGGGAGCGTCTGGAGGCCAAGTGTTGAAGTGCTCCGTTTCTGTAAGGCTTACAATTTTGGGGGACATTAGTATGAGGGGGCTACGTGGAGCCTATAGTCCCAAAGAAGGGACATAGCGTTCATGCAGGGAAGGCAAGCAGGGCAGTCACCAGCAGAGGCAGCAACTTGGGGCAGATGGCCTGGCTAGGGGTGCAGAACTCCCATTGAGCAGCCACCAGTGTCCCGTGAGCTCTGGCTTCGGGACTTGGATACTCCATCCCTAACCTGCTCCCACCCCGCTTTGCCAGAAATGTTTCAGACATGAAAGTGACCATGGGAAGTCTTTCCTGCGAGCGATTAGTTTAGAGCAAATCATGGTTATTCCAGGTTTTAAACTCTGCCCCATAGACCGGTTCCGGGGTCAGTGAAAGCCTGGCACAGAATGTGAAATGCTTCAGAGACACCTTTGCCTGGAGGGCAGTGGTTCTCAACCTTAGCTGCACATAGAATCACCTGGGAATCTTTTTAAAATCCTGATTTCTGGGCCTCATCCTCTGGAAATTCTGTTTCTTTGTTACTAATGTTGTGGCCTCACCCCATAACAAAGAAACAGAATTTCCAGAGGATGAGGCCCAGAAATCAGGATTTTAAAAAGATTCCCAGGTGATTCTAATGTGCAGCCAAGGTTGAGAACCACTGGCCTAGGGGAAGGCCTTAGTTCTCTGTCCCACAAAAAGGTGAAGAACCGAGGACCTGCTTGATCGATTGATTTCTAATGAAGTCCATTGATCCATTATCTATGATTAATAGAAAGGAGGTATATTGGTAAGTGTAGAACTCCAACCAGAGTGTTTGCATTTTGTGACCATACGTGAGAAGGAGGAAATATCTGAGTTAGGTGATGTCTTTTTCCTTCCCCCGGCCTCTGACCGTGGCACCTGCTGTTTCAGGGGAGACCGGAGACCAGCCTAGAGGAGAGAAGACATTGCTTGGCGTTGCCTTTCGAACATGACTGGTTAAAGTCCAGAGCAAGTCAGCCTCCCTCGTAGGAGAACACATTTTCTTTAACACAATAATTTCATGTATCAAGATTTGTTTTTCAATAGTGGGCTCCACATGAGGAAGAATTCGGGGCACAAACCCTTGAGAGTGAAGGGAAGGAGGGACCTGGCTGCGTCTGGGGGAGTCTGGGGCCGTAACTCAGGAAGCTGGGAGCTTCTGAGGGGCCAGGGGGCCTGGGGCCAAGGTGAGGGACACAGAGAGTGGGAACCAGGCACCGAGCCCTGGCAGGGACCAGGGACATCCTGCTGCTTCTTCCAAAACAGATGAGACCGGCTGCACCTCAGGGACCCCGGCGCCAGCGTCCAGTGGGCCCAGCGTGAGCGTCCGAGGCCCTTGCCCTGGGCTGTTGGGAGGCGAGGCTTCCCCCTGGGACACAGGTGTGGGAGGAGGAACCCTCGTGGCCCTGATTGGGGGTAGGGTGTCAGGTCTTTGCTTTGTTTGTTTTCATGCACCAAAAGCAAGACCCAAAAGAACACAAATATCTTTTTGGCGGCCTCGAGTGGTAACACGGCAATTCCGACCTCGCTTTACTTGGCTTCTCGGAGAGGAGCCCACAGGACGCAGGAGCACCCCCGGTGCACACTCACGGCGACGCAGAGCGCCCCCGGGGAGCGGCAGGCACAGGCAGCTGCTCCACCAGGGGAAGCTGAGAGGAGCTGAGTGTGGCTGAGAGCTAATTTGGTGGCAAACAATTTACAGCTCCTGTTACTGTCTCCTCCCACCCCTATTGCTCTCACTGTTTCAGTGACTTGTGTGCCTCAGCTTCCCTAGACCAGTGGTTGGCAAACTCATTAGTCAACAGAGCCAAATACAGTGGTGCCTTGACTTACGAGTTTAATTCGTTAAGGAGCTCGTTAACTCAAATTACTTTGTCAACTCAATGCAAAAAACCGGCCGGCCGAGAGACAGCTGGTATCTCAAAAAACTCATTAGTTGGGACACTCGTAAGTCAAGGCCCCACTGTATCAACAGTACGATTGAAATTTCTTTTGAGAGCCAAATTTTTTAAACTTAAACTATATAGGTAGGTACATTGTTATTAACTTAATTAGGGTACTCCTAAGGCTTAGGAAGAGCCACACTCAAGGGGCCAAAGAGCCGCATGTGGCTCGTGAGCCGCAGTTTGCCGACCACGGCCCTAGACAAATGGGGCGCAGGAAATAGGGATGCGGGCAGAGGGGCCTCTTGCAGAAAAGGGACACCTATGGGGAGGGGGGCCAATCCCTCACGCTGGCCCCACCACACGTTAACACTCCTTCCCCGCCCCCACCATCCTGAGCCTCCCACAGCTCACACCTCCCAGCACTTCCTGCCCGGCCCTCACAGTGAAGGGGGAGTTAGTACATTTAATATGCGCCTGCTGCCTCATGTGCTTTGGGGTCATTTTTTCCCCCACGTCACAGCTGAAGAAATTGGTCTGAAGTACCATCTACACCACTAAATCACGCCACCTCCTGCCTCTCAAAGGGAATCCAAATTTCTCGGCTGGTGCTCAGGACATCCATCTCTTTCCAGTTATCCTTCGTTGCTGGAACATCTACAGTGTGCCTCCCGCTTCACATGTGCCATCTGACTTAATCCGTACAGATAAGAAATATCGCCGCTAATTTGTGGATGCGGATCAGAGAGGTTAAGTGACATGTCAAAGCTGCACAGCTACCAGGCACCCTGAGACTAAACACATATCGGTTTAGGTTTAAAGACCAGGGTCTCTCCCCAGCTGCCTCGCCTAATCTGCGCCCCCCCCCCCCCCCCCCCCCGCCCGCATAGCTTCAAAAAAGAGGGACCTCATTCCCTGGAGAAACGTGGGTCTTCAACCTAAAATGAGAGAGTCAGGTCTGACTTTGGAGAACACCACTCACTCTCCAAACAATGCCGGTGCCTCCTGCTAACCTCCACCGCACGGCCTGTTGATGCTGATGTTCGCTTCACGTGTACCTGTGCCTTCAGCAAAGCCCAGCCCTCCCGTTAGGCAGGAGCCAGGTCTCGGCTTCGGCGTGTCCCTTGCAGCTTCTGCACCGGTTAGGGAGGCAGGCTGCTGTGGCTGCTCCTGAGAACAACGCTCCCTGGCTGTCCCTCAACTCCTCCTCTCAGTCCTCGGAGCGGCCATTCTGGGGGCCGGGCTGTTGTGGCCCTGGGAGCTTAGCCGTGAAGACTTCGTGGCGGTGAAGGGGGACAGGGTGGGACTCGTGCACTGGCATGCAGCCGGGATGGCCGCCTTCCTGAGCCGCCCCAGGGCTTCTGCCCATGTTTGCTTTGCTTGCTCACTGCTTTCTATTTTCAGCCACGATTCTCCTCCCTGGTTGATTCTCCTCCCTGGTGAACCTTCACTCCCACTCATGCCTAAGCCTCCACCGCCACCGAGCGCTGCAGTCCCTGCTCCATCGGACTCCTTCCTAGCACCCTCTGCTGTGCACCCCAGACACCCTGCTAAGGAGAAGCTAGTTCAATCAAGGAATACCTTGCATCACATTTCTGCTGATTTTCAAGAACAGCCCAGGGCAGCATTTCCCACAGGTGCTTTTAGTTCATGGAGTCCACGGAAAGGTTTCCATGTCAGATAAGTCTGGGGAATGCGCAATGGGAAACAGTTTCCATGAGCAATACCACGGGCTGGGTGGAGCCCTGGGGTAAAGTGATGGTTACGCCGACAATCCTGGCCTTCCATGTATCCATGTGGCAGGGTCTGGGAGCTCTCTGTCAGGGTGCACTCTGCTCACTGAGGGGGAGTCACTGTCGCCTGGAAAGCTCTGACATGAAAGGGTGCATCATGCCAGAAAAGAAGATGAAACTCGAGTGACACAAATTAGACTGAGAACACTCAGCGAACACCAGGCCACAGAGAGGGCACTGCATGGTGGGGTAGTGTTTGCAGTGGCCGCTCTGTGCCAGCGTGCGGACAAGGCGTATATGATGGTGAGTCTGTTCAATGCAGTGTCTCTACAAGCCTGGTCGTGGAGGGCAGTGCAGAGGGAAATCAGCTGAGCCCCCTGGGTTCCGGTGCTGGCCACTGAGGGGAGGACGTGGGTCCTTGGAACGTCATGAGGGCCTCCTCTCCTCCCCACACGCCAGGCTGTTACGGTGACTAGCCTGCTCTTGCCACTTACACGGCCTCTCTGCACCCAGAAGCAAGGAGCTGAAAGCTGTGTGTGGCCCCTGGCAGCTTGGCTCCAGGCCTGCTCTCCAGAGCCAGGGCCTCTGAGAGCTGCTGGGAGAAACGACAAGAGCTTCCTTTCCTCAGCGAGGAGTTCAAGCCTGTGATCATCTCAGGGACATTCAGAAAGAACTTGCTTAAAGTGCCTAAGAACTTACTTGGAAAACTACAGGACGTTGAAAAAAGAGATAGAGGAAGACATAAACAAATGGAAGAACATACCATGTTCATGGATTGGTAGAATCAACATCATTAAAATGTCCATACTACTCAAAGCAATCTACGGATTCAACGCAATCCCCATTTAAATACCAACGGCATTCTTCAAAGATCTAGAACAAACTCTCCAAAAATTCATCGGGAATACAAAAGACCCCAAATAGCCACAGCAATTCTGAGAAAGAACAAAGTTGGAGGGATCACAATACCAGATATCAAGCTATATTACCAAGCCACGGTTCTCAAAACTACATGGTACTGGCACAAGAACAGACATATAGACCAATGGAACAGAACAGAGAACCCAGAAATCGACCCAAGCCATTATGTTCAATTAATATTTGACAAAGGAGGCAAGAGCATACAATGGAGTCAAGACAGTCTCTTCAATAAATGGTGCTGGGAAATTTGGTCAGATACATGCAAAAAAATGAAACTAGATCACCAACTTACACCATACACAAAAACAAACTCAAAATGGCTAAAGGACTTAAATGTAAGATGGGAAACCATAAAAACCTTAGAAGATTCCATAGGTAGCAAAATAGCAGACATATGTCATAGCAATATCTTCACTGATACAGCTCCTAGGGCAATGGAGACTAAGGAGAAAATAAACAAATTAAACTACATCAAAATAAAAAGCTTCTGCACAGCAAAAGAAACCATCAACAAAACAACAAGAAAACCCACTGCATGGGTGAACATGTTTGCTAATGCTATTTCAGATAACGGTTTAATCTCCAAAATGTACAGAGAACTCATATAACTTAAAAGGAAGATAATCCGAATAAAAAAAGGGAAAAGGACCTAAACAGACACTTTTTGAAAGAGGACACACAGAAAGCCAAGAGACATATGAAAACATGCTCAAAGTCACTAATCATCCAAGAGATGCAAATCAAAACAACGATGAGATACCATCTCCTACCTGTCAGAATGGCTATCATCAACAAATCAACTAATGACAAATGCTGGCGAGGATGTGGAGAAAAAGGAACCCTCATGCACTGCTGGTGGCAATGCAGACTGGTGCAGCCACTGTGGAGAGCAGTATGGAGTTTCCTCAAAAAATTAAAAATGGAACTCCCATTTGACTCAGTAATCCCACTACTAGGACTATATCCCAAGAAACCAGAAACACCAATCAGAAAGGATATATGCACCACTATGTTCATAGCAGCACAATTTACCATAGCTAAGATTTAGAAACAGTCTAAGTGCCCATCAGCAGGTGAGTGGATTAAAAATCTGTGGTACATGTACACAATAGAATACTATGCTGCTATAAAAAAGAAGGAACTTTTACCATTTGCAACAACATGGATGGAACTGGAGAGCATTATGCTAAGTGAAATAAGCCAGTCAGAGAAAGATAAATATCACATGATCTCACTCATATGTGGGATATAATGATCAACATAAACTGATGAACAAGAATAGATCCAGAGACAAATGGCAGGGGAGGGGGAGGTTAGAGATCAACCAAAGGACTTGTATGCATGCATATTAGCATAACCAATGGACACAGACACTGGGGCGGTGGGGGTTTGTCCTCAGGGGTGCGAGTGGCAGCGAGGGGGGTGTCAATTGGGGAAAAAGGAGATAGAAGTAAAACTTTAAATAACAAAAAAAATTTTTTTAAAAAGTGCCTAAGAACTGCACTTCTCCTAAGCTGGGCTTTGGCCTCACTCATGAGAATGAGACTCAACTGCTCATGGGCTTAAGCTTCAAAGTCACAGAGAAGAGCCTGGACAGGGGTCATCACAGACACTAATGCTTTTTACCCACTCCACTGCCCCCTTGGCTCCTGTACTGTCCTGGAACCCAGTTATTTCTTATAGCTAATACTCTTCTGGAGTTTCTCAACAAATTATAGCATAACTTTGGATTTGAAGGAGCCTGGCTAAACTCCTTTACTTTATTGAACTCCTGTATTTTTTTTTGTTTCATATTATTGCCATTATCAGCCCAGCTCTGATAAGGCAGGGACATGCCGGATAATTGCTGTATCCCAGAGCCAAGCACCAGGTCTGGGGCGCATGCTTGATAAATATTAGTTGAATGAATACAGAATGAGTGAATGAACAAAATTATAAAGAAGGAATAATAATTTAGTTTTGGGGAAAAGTCAGCATTATATCAACCTGAGGCTTTTATAGGTTAACTAGAAGCCCAGTGCACAAAATTCGTGCACTGGAGAGGGGCGTGTCCCTCAGCCCAGCTTGCACCCTCTCCAATCTGGGACCCATCAGGTGATGTCCAACTGCTGGTTTAAACTGGCAGTCAGACATCCCTCTCACAATCTGGACTGCTAACTCCCAACCGCTCGCCTGCCTGCCTGCCTGATTGCCCCTAACCGCTTCTGCCTACCAGTCTGATCGCCCCTAACCACTCCCCTGCCAGCCTGATCAACACCTAGCTGCTCCCCTGCCGGCCCGATTGCCCCCAACTGCCCTCCCCTGCCAGCCATCTTGTGGTGGCCATCTTGTGACCACGTGGGGGCGGCCATCTTGGGCGAGGGTGTGATGGTCAATTTGCATATTACCTCTTTATTATATAGGATGTTGCTAAGAGCCTTCCTTTATATGGAGGCCGGGCAGGGGGGAGGAGGTAAGCCTCATGGAAAGGGAAGGAAGTGCAGGAGAGATGGTTTATTTCAGGGTGCATGACAAGTGCTTGGAGCAGAGCAGGAAGGTACTGGAAGAAATGAGGAGTGTGGGGAGTATATTCCCTGGGTTTCTCAGTGCTGGTGGAGGGGGAGACCCTGAGGGAATTGAAGCGCCACTCTCCGGACTGCAGGTAAGGCCACAGCTGCTCTCCAGTGTCCTCAGGCACAGGCACAGGGCTGGGCACAGAGTCCCAGAGGGCTCCCTCTCACCGCCTTGGTTTACATACGTGGCGTTGGTTTCATTCCACAGCCCATTTAGAAATGTGGGCCCCAAAGTGATACAGTGGGTTGTTAGGTGAAAAATTAAATCCTACCATCCAAGGTAACATCAAATGTTTATACACGCAAGAGGAAACTATTTTACTCCTTCTTTAGAAATGAAAGTCTACCGTACAGAGCCATGAACTTGAGAAATTTGCCCTCAACCCTCTCCCAAGAACCTCCATGCCCTGAAAGCCTGTTTAATATTTCCCTTTAAAGTTGAAATAGCAATGTTTTTATTGGCACCTTATAATGTTTTTATATGAGGCATCTAAATCTCCCACATAGATACTCATTATAGCTAGATAAGGTTTCATTATTATTTGTAGGTTGATGCTAATTTTTAAAAATATTTTCACAAAGAAAGCATAGTTAGGAAAGTCTTATTAATACTTACAGCTCGTGTTCTTCTAATCTGTGACAAACTGCACAAAGGTACGGTCTTTGTGCATGTACCATGTCTAATCCATAAACTCCTTTCCCCGAGTCACAGGTAGCCTCGCTTCCCATTCAGCAACCGGCCCTGGCTGCGTACTGCCCTGCTGACCCTTAGGGAGACCGCATCCACTCCAGCCAGCGATATTTCCAGCATATTTGGGAATTTCTGGCCATCAAGATAGAGATTTTTGGAGATGAAAGATGCAACTTCAGTGCTTCCAAGGAAGCTCTGTAATTACGAGAACTGCGAGGAGGGGGCAGAGCAGGGAAGATGATGAGCCCAAACCAACCTGACAGGCTGCCAAGGGGCGGTGGCCTTAGGGGTCGTGGCTGTCACAGCACGAAGGTGGGGGGCTGTGAGGACCAGGGTCCAGGACTGACTGAGGCCCAGGGCTTGGGCCGTGCAGGTCTTACCTCGGGGCTGGAGTAGTGGGCGGGCTTGCTGCCCTCGCTCTCGCTGGAGCTGCTCTCGCTCTCGGAGTCGGATCCCGAGCTGCTCTCCGAGTCGCTGGACGAACTGCTGCCGCTGCTGCTGCTGCCGCTGCTGCTGCCCTTGCTGGAGGGCACCGAGGCTCTGCAGCTGGCCTGCTGGACCCCGGCGCTGCCAGCCCACGGGCCCGGGGGGAAAGGGAAGGAAAGTCAAGTGAGCCAACACGCAGCACCACCGCGCAGCTGTCACTCCACCAAAGGAGCGAGAGGGCACAGGCGGCACATTTGTCCACCATCACTGGGCACTCGAAGAGCAATCGTCAAGGTCAAATCCTGCCAGTTAAGTGGTTACATACATGTCGATAAAATTGGGAGTGAGGGCTGGTGCCCTGGGGTCGCTGGCATGTTATTTGTATGGCCATTCCGAGGGGAAGGCGGCGTGGCTCGGCACGGCCTTCTGTCCTGTCGCTGTTCCTGAGAACGCCTTTTCCAGTGCACCCCCAAACACAACCATCTACAAAGAGGCAAGGAAATCCAAAATGCTTGGAATATTTTGTGAAATTGAAAATGTCTGTTTGCTTTATTTTAGGACGTGGGCTGTGAGGAAGGGAAGTGTTCTGCTCTGTCCTTCCCTGGCCTGCTGGAAGGTTCCCTAGACCGCGGCCCTGCGGTTACATAACCCTGCGCCCCACCTCTTCCCGCCCTCAGACTCGAGCGCTGTCGTCTTCCCAGGACCTGGCTTGCTGAGTAAACAGTCATTTTCCTCTGAGCCCTTCACTGAAGGACTGGAGATCCATCACTTACATGGTTTTATATATTCCAGACCCCAGGAGAGTGGCTGCCTTAGAGCAATAACATTTCAAAGCATACTTCATGTTCACATTTCATGCTGAAATGCGCCAGCAAGTTATGTACGCAAATTATATATTCAGACAGAATAGGAAAAATGGACATTTTCTAATGGTAATGAATTCACCACAAAAATTCAAGGAACACACAGCCACCCAAAAAGTGTTTGAGGCAAGAATAAAGTTTTTGGTACTCCCATAATATTCAACATTTTCAAAGTCTGTATTAATTAAAACACACCTAAATCTGTTCTTTTGAGGTCGAAAGCTAAACCCAGAAAGGCAGTGACCACGTTCTCATGTGATGGGAACCAATACTTGCTTGCTCCTTCCCACTGTGACCACGGACCGTGGGTGCAGGCCGGGCGCCGGGGCTTGGCAGGGGCTGCTAGGGTCTCAGTGCAGCTCAGCCTGGACAAGGTGAGGGACCATTTTCACCGGCCCCTTCACCTCTGACAAATGCTCTGCCAGGGACGGAATCGCATAAATCCTTAGTGTGGGGCGTGGGGGTGGGGTGAAGGGGTTATTACTCATTGGAACCCGCTTCCAGAAGCATGACAAGACAAACACCGTCTTGCAGGATAGACCTGAAAATAAAAGCAATTTGTGAACTGCAGGCCAGGGAAAGAGCGCGCTGGAACATAACCTTGCCTAGAGGTTTTTATTTCTCCCACAGTGTCACGGCCCATACCCACGGCTGACAAACCCTTCAACACCAGGCGGCAGGGATTTCTTGTGCAGCCTCTCGCTTGCGCCTGGTGCTGAGCGAGAAGTCCTGGCTCTTTAGAAGAGAGGTGAGTGATCAAAGGCTGTAAAATGGCTTTCTTCCCTATGAACGAAAACCCATCTTTCCTGCTGGTGGAGCTGAGATGGCTACTATCAATAAAGTCATTACAAACAAAGGAGATTGTCAGTCTCTGACCCAACACGAACACCTGAGATCCACGTTAATCGTTAGTCGGGGGGCCCCCAAAACACCGGGGTGGGGAAACTCCAAAACACAAACCGACCCCCCGCCCCCCACTAATAAAGCCAAACCAAATCCAAAAAGCCCCCAAAGCGAAGCCACACATGGCGGAGGGAAGAGATAGTGCCCCGCCCACTCTGGATGCCCTTTTCTGCAGCCTGGGAAACCGAGATGAATGAGGAGCATGTTGGGTGGTTTTATGTGATGGCCAAAGGCTTGGATCCCGGAGGAGTACGTCCTACCTGCGCCAATTCCAACAACAAAGAGCGTGTGATGTGGGCTGGTGTGTGGAGTCGCGGGCGCTTGCACCACAACACGACTCCTTAATTTCTGGGAGATGTCCATTGAGCGGCCCATGCCGCCTCCTCTGCGAGGCTGCCCTGCAGGATGAGACCGCAGCCCAAGGAGACAGAGCCTCTGGTCCCTCAGAACGGCAGTCAGCCTTACGCGTTCACGTTTTCCTCCCTTAGATTGGGAATCCCTGACAAGGACAGTCTTACTGGCATAATGACTGTTTGTTTTTAAAACAGTGGGGAGAGCCAAGAATTTTAGGTTTCTCTTCATGCTTTGCTCCACGGGCTGAGGCTCACGCTGCTGCAGGTCAGGATAGAATATATTTGTGGTTCAGGGTCCGAGCAGAGTGTGTGTCGCCAGGAAGAATCATGTTAAGGGTGGGAGCCTGGAGAGCTCTGTGCCCCGATCTGGGACCAAGGAACTGCCCGCATCCACCTGGGGACAGCTGGCCGGGCTGACCGCAGCGGGCCCGCTCCCGCCTCAGCACACAGAGGTGCTGCGCAGGGAGGTGGCAGTAAAGACCAGGACGGGGATGTGGTCCCCACTGCAGACGAGCACTGATAAAAGGGCTCTTTGGAGACACGGAACCAAGAAGATGGGAGAAGACGTATTGGAAAGACATTCCCGAAGGAAGACGGGGCTGCATATAGTTAACGTTTTAGTGTGTCAATAGGTCTCATGTTTTTGTACTGGAGATATTAAAAAATTAATTTAAAAATTTAACTTTTTCCTGAAACAATAGCATAGAACAGTTGACATGATGACATGGTCTTGGGCAGTTTTTATGAGTGCTCTCGGGCCCTCTGCCACACCAGGAACATGGTGCGGCTGAGTCTGCCGACATGAAAACATTGATGAGATCATGGAATAAATCTCTGCTGCCCAGCGTGGCACTGTACCTGGGACACAGTAGGCATTCACATGTGATCACTGAGTAAAAAAGTCAATATAAAAAAATCCATCATTGGTTTAATGATTTTTTTTTTTAAAAAGCATTTAACCTTTCAAAAAGGTTACAATTTCTCTTTTCCAATAAAAGAATATTTAAGGGGATTTCAGCACCTCTGTGCTCTCCCAATTTTAACATTTTTTCCTTTCAGTGACTATTTCTTTAAATGTACTCTATATTTCATATGCTATGATTTAGCCCAGTTCTCTCTCGGGTGGTTATTTAATTTTTGTATTTAATTTCGTGGAACGTCTTGCTGGTTTTGTTCGTGGTCAGGACCCAAGGCCCCCTGGAGAGTCCTGGCTTTATTCTAATGACCGGCTTGCTGTGCCCCTTCCTTTGGCTGCAGTGACACATCCCTGCAGAAGCCGGCCTGGGCCAAGTCTGAACACAGACAGTAACAGAAAAGATCGGGAACCCAAGCGACAAATCGAGTTCTCGAAGTCCAGGGTGTCCTGCCTGCCAAGGGTAGTGTGGGGCCTGGATAAGTACCCACAGGTGTCCACACGCTTTCAACCAACAAGCGCTGGGGGCAGGCTCCCTGACGCTGGCACTGTGTGGGCGCCTAGGGCCCCGGCCGAATGATACGACACAGGAGGGCGGTGCTCCTTCTCACTCCGCACTGTGTGAACTCAACAAATGCGTGATTTCCAAACTGTAATCAGTCCCCTGGCAACAGGATCCTGCATAGAAATCACCTTTACTAGTATTGCTATTATTTGATCTAAAACTATAATCAATGATGAGACGTGAAAATGGTGAAAGCTGGCGCAAGGGGGTTCGCATTGCTGGAGTTATCTTCCAAAAGACAACACTGACAGGACCGTGGACTGATGTATTTTTGTTTGTTCTGCATTATCGCCAGGAACAGTTCTGCTAACACATGGCTGTTGAAGCTCTTTGTGGTCTGGCCTCAATCACGGGTCCATCCGAAACCCCCGCCGTGATCATTTCTATCACTTTGACAGTGTGTCGGTTTCTGGCTGCGTGCCTTTGCCGTGCCATCTCCGCCGGAAGGAAGCCCTTTCTCCCCTCTGCTTGCCCTGCAGGCCCTCTCAGGACCGAGCTGCAAGGCCCCCTGTCTGCACAGGTTTCCCAATCCCCAGGCATGGCAGCTGTTCCCTCACCCGACCCCGCAGCACACCACGCATTTCTCTGCTATTATCCTTCTATCCCCAACGCTGGCAGAGGGTCTGACATAAATAGATTCTCAACTAATGTTGATTGACTTAATAAAATAACGATTCCTGACACAGAGTGTAAAACTGATTCCTGATACAATGTATTTTGTTATACTACGAAATAGCCCAGGAGATGTTGGTATATATGTATTTTTTCTGTTGCTCTGGGGCTGTGTAGGATTTCATAAAACTGGTATCTTTAGAAAGCTGCCATCTGTATTATTGGTTACAAATAGAAAACCTACAGAGGCAAGGCGAGTAGCATAAGTGACTAAGTGTCCAGGTGTGAGGAAAACAAATGTGTAACCTGTGATGCTAAATGACAGCAGACCCGTGGCTCCCTCGTGGGCAAGGTGTTGACCTGGAGCCCAGACAGCTCCCCAGGACAGCCTCGCTCTGCCAGGTGGAAATGGGAGCCCGGTGTTACCAAATCCTTTGATTTTCCAGAGGAAGCCCCAAATCCCGATGTTTATTTCAAATCTCCTGATTTTAAAATGCTAGCACCTAATTTGAAAAGTTATGACAATGAAAAGTTCCATTGTATGTCAGCAATGAGATGCATCTGTGGTCCGTGGAGGCCTGTGAGCGCCAGTCGGAGACCCGGGCCCATGTCCTGTCATCACACATTCTGAAGGCCTCAGACGGTTTCACGTAAAAGAATGAACAAAAAAGACCAGACTAGGAGTTTTACTCTCTCAGGATTAGATAAGTAGGGCCAACAAGAGGCTAAACAGATACAATGGCTCTCTCAGTGCACTTACTTCGAAGTTTTTAAGATTTTGAAATAAACTGATTTACCAGAAGTTGCAAAAATAGTAGGGATGTCTCATGGAACATATTAGGGACCCCTCAGTGTCTCTCATGGCCTCATCTCATATAATTACAGAACAACGTCAACACCAGAAAACCGACAACGGAACGATGTGCGTATAGTCCTATGACATTTCATCACGTGTAGACTCACGTAGCTGCCCCCACAATTAAAACACAGAACGGTCCCATCATACAGGAGCTCCTCATGCTACTCCTCCAGAGTCACACCCACCTCTCAGCCCCACCCACCCTCACCCCTGGCAACGACGCATCTGTTTTCCATCTCTAATTTTTTTTTTTTCATTTTAAGGATGTTAAATAAAAGGTATCAGATAGTGTGCACTGTTTTTAAATGAGATTTATTGAGATATGATTTAAATATCATAATATATATCCTTTTGAGATGGGTTTTTTTTTTTTTTTTTGATCAACATAATGCTGAAATCCCTTCCAGGTACTGAGTATATCAATAGTTTGCTATGTTTTATTGATTCCATGGTATGGATGTTTAACCATTCAATCAGGAACATTTTGGCTGTTTCCAGTTTTTGGCTATTACAAATGAGTCTGCTATCTGTGTATAGGTTTTTGTGTGAGTGTATCTGTTCATTTCTCTGGGACAAATGCCAAGGAGTGTAATTGTTGCATTGCATGATAATTGTATGTGTAGGTTTTAAAGAAACTGAGAAACTATTTTATTAGTTTTGGGCTCTATTGTTTGGTAGTTACAAATTTAAGAATACTATATCTTTTTGCTGACTTGACTCTTACCCGTATGTAATGTCCCACTATATCCCTGGTACTTTTATGTGCTCTGAAGTCTACTTTATCTGATAGTAATATAGCCATTTTTGCCTTTCTTTTGATTAATGTTTTAATGGTATATATTTTATATCCTTTTACTTTCAACCTACTTGTATTGTTATATTTAAATTGAGTTATATTTATTTATCTTCTCTTTTAATTGGTGAATTTAGGCCTTTAACATTTAATATAATTATTGATATGGTTAGAGCTTAAATTTGCAATTTTACTTTTGTTTTCTGTTTAATCCCTCTATTTTCTTTTTTTCTGCCTTCCTGTCCCTTAAAATTTGCTTTAGAATTATCTGTATATTTAAATTCAATTTACTGAAAGTAAAAACAGAAGTTAACCCATTCCTGCCCCCCTTCTCCAGCCTCTGGCAACCACTGAGATAGAATTATAAGTAAATAAAAGTAGAATTACATTTTGATTTATTTACAGTGTTTTTTAAATTTGTCTCTTTGTACAGAGTCTTAAATCATTTTTCTAGATGCTACAATATATATAACTTATCCCAATCTACTGGTATTATCATTGACCAGTTTAGGTGAAGGGTAGAAACCTTGCCTCCTTAATAGTCTTGAGTATTTTTTTCTATCTACATAGAGAACCACATCAAACCATTTTTCAAATTATCTTTTGACTATCAAACACAATTAGAAAACACAAGAAGGGAAGGGAAATTTATTATATTTACCCTATTTTTACTCTTTCTGTTTTTCTTCTTTCCTTCTTGATATCATTTTGTTTTATCAAAGTTCCTTCTTTTAACATGTCCTTTCTGTTTCAAGAACTTTCTTTAGCCATTCTTTTTGGGTAGGTCTCCTGGTGGCAAATGCTTTTAGGTCTTTTTTTTTTTTTAAAAAAAATCTCAAAATGTCTTCATTTGTCCTTCATTCCTGAAGGAAATTTTCAATGGATATAGGATTTTAGATTGAAAATTATTTTCTTTCAACACTTGAAAAATTACTTAGCTACTTCCTTCTGGCTTGTATGGTTTCTGAAGCAGTGCTATTCGAATCGTTTTGTTTACTGCTACAGGTAAGGTGGTATTTATTCCTGCTTTCAAGATATTTTTCTTTTGTCTTTCATTTTCAGAAGTTTGTATTTTAGTTTCAGATATATCTTGGCATGGGGTTTGCTCTGTTAGGGGTTTGCTCAGTTTTCCCAAACAGATGTGTAGGTTTCTATATCTTCTGCAAAACTTGGAAACTTACAATGTTACTTTAAATGCCTTTTGAATAATTTTTCAGCCTCACACTTTTTCTCCTCCCATTCTGGTTCTCTGATGACACAAGCAGATCTTTTGCTACAGACATATGGGTCTATATAGGAGGCTCTGTCCTTTCTCTTTTCTTCTCTTTAGTTTTTTTCTATTGTTCATGTTGGTGATTTCTCTTGTTCTATCTTCAGGTTCACAGAACCTTTCCCCTGTTCTCTTCATTCTACTGTTGAGCTCATTCATTGAAATTTAAAATTTCAGTGGAAGGAAGTCAGGCTTCCCACCTGGCCTTTGCTGAGGAGGAGGAGAGTGGGGTCACTTCTTTTTCTTTACATGGTGTTTGGCTGGAATAGAGTAATTGCTGTCTAAATGTTTCCTTCTTGCTAGGATACCCATTTCCTGGTCCTTTGACTAGACAGAACTGGCTTTCCCGGGTATTTAAAAAAATCTGTGCCTACTGGCATTTCCAAGTTGCTGGCTTCTCCAGCGTTCCCTCTGAGCCATCTGAGACAAAAGGACACCCAGGGAGCTCGCCGCCGTGTCTTTCCTGAGGACCCCGAGGTCCGAGCTGATCTGCCTGCTCTTAACCTTTGTCTTATATTTGTTTTAAATGTGACGTCTAGGAATCTTCCTATACTTAGCAGGAGAGACAGGGAAAAGCACATCAGTATCTTGACATTTATCAGTGGGAGGAACCTTCTCTCTCAATACTTCCAACCTCCAGGTCTGGTTAATTGTCTCAAAGGCTGATCAATGAAACAGCCATGCAGGTCTCTGCTACAGTGCTTACCCATTTTAGCATAGAGTCAACTTAGGCCTTCATTCACTTACATAAGAACCACTTCTTGTGGAGATGAAGCTCAGATTTTATAAGTATGTGTTCAAAGCCAGAAAGAACATGCCACTAACAATTCATATAGGTAGCCTTGTGAGAAAAAATGGCTCATGAAACGAGCTTATAAAAAGGTTAAGGATGAAAAGGTGAGTACTGTAAAAGTTACATTCAGAGGAAATGGCATGGGGGTCAGGGGTGGTATTGGGGTGACATTTGTTAAGAATCCACTTGTGTCAGGTACATCAGAGCGACAGCACGTGTGTGTGCTGCGTGTGCTTGGGAGGAGGGAGCTGACAGACACTCGGCCACACACAGACACTGCAACAGTCAGCTGCCCTGGGCTTCTCCAAGGGAAAAAGTGTAACCGTCATACACACTACAGAATCATAAAAAGTAGATGAAATCGGCTGTGAGAGCTACAAAGCAAGTTAAAGCACTACCTGTTGACAATGCAAAAATTGCATACTTTTCATGAATCTAGAAAAATCCAAGAAAAGCTCTATAAATAAGTCAGAATAGAGCACCCAGTACCCATAGGGAAGGAAACAGTCACATTCCAACACAAAATAGTGACCCAGGACAATGGACAATACCTCCCGCCAGCCCCCAACCCCTCAGGATCATTTTATTTCTTTATGCCTTTGTTGCCCCCTCACAGGGTAAGTATTATTGTTACTTTATGGGTGAGGACAATGAGAGACAAATAAGGGACTAAGCTGAGATTCTACTCCCAGACATTTACCATCTATATATATATATAAAAGCCTAAGTGACTGTTATGACTGAATGACCGGAACGACTGGTCGACCAGTCACTATGATGTGCACTGACCACCAGGGGAGAGATGCTCAATGCAGGAGCTGCCCCTGGTGGTCAGTGTGCTCCTATAGCCAACCTCTTGCGGCCCCTCCCCCCTGCCCCCCACAGGCCCCGATCGGGTGGGGGCAGCCAGCCAACTCCCGGGGTCCCTCCCTCTGGCTGGTCAGCCCCTCTGATAGGCCTCGATTGCCAGCCAGGCCGAGGGACCCCACCGTGCATGAATTTGTGCACTGGGCCTCTAGTATGAAAATAATTAGGGATGTTTAAAACACTTATTTACAAGGATTTATGCTCATATTATTTGCAATAGGAAAGGATTTGTAAACAACCCAAATGCCCAATGACAGGGGATTATTTAAAGAAGTAATGACAAACCTTTACGAGGGAATACTTTTCAGTAGTATGTCGTCACTATAAACATAGCGCAGGATACTTCCTATCATGAAAGTCCTCACAGTGCAGTGCTGAGGAAATGGGCTTTTCAGTATGCAGACCCGGAACACCTAGGTGTTGACTCTGCTTTTTCCCTGGGGAGGATAGGGTTTTGCTGACTGGATTTTATTTAAGAATCAAAGGGTCCTTATGTCTGTAATCTGGCTCCTACACGGGATTATTAAGCACACAGATCGTCTAAATCTTCTTGACTAGTTATGTGAGGCCCAAGCATGAAAGGACTGAGGTGTGACACCCTCGAGGGGCACATGGGGGTCTGTGCAGGTGCATGGGCCACCTGTTCTGTGGGCCGCTTTTGCCACCTAAGTTGAGGACCTTTGACTGTCAAACACAATTTAGAAAACACAGCAGAGAAGGAATTTACAGGATATATATGTGTGGTATTTCCTTGATAGTTGTTGGCTACAAAGCAGCATAATCATAATTACAAAATATGTAAACAGAGGAACAAACCACTAGAAGGATATATACTTAAAGGTTAACTGTGGCTATTTTTGGGTGGTAGAATCATGAGGATTAAATAGTTTTGAACTTGCCTATATTTTCCAATTTTTTCACTTTTTCTCCAATAGAACATACACTATCGCTTCCAAGTATATTTGATTGTGAAAGTTGATTCCACCAATATAGTACTGAAATTAGCTTGCTGGTGTTTATAGGATTTTGGGAGGATCTGTATTTACTGGTGAACTTGACATATATTTATGTTTCTCTATTTTGTATTTTGGGGGCAATTTTTGGCAGGTTTTACATCATAGTGGTTTTAGCTTTAAAAATAAATTGGAGAATGTTTTATCTGTTCACAATGTTCTAGAAAAGTTTAAATACAATGAGAATTATCTGTTCCTTGAAAATTCAGAACTTACAATCAGTAAAACCATCTAGCCCTCGAGCCTTTTAGAATGGCAATACTTTGGTATCTTTTACAATTTATTCCGTAGTTAGTATCCATTCTTTCTTTTGTCAATTTATATATATTCCAAACAAATCTGTTTATATTTTCAAATCTATTTATTTCACAAAATTTATATAATATTCTCAACAAATATAAAATGTATCTAGTCTATCACTTGCTCTAAACTTTGCTTTCTCTTCCCTTTTTCTTTATTATATCTGTCAAAAGTTTTTCTATTCTATTCTCAAAGAAAAAGCTCTTAATATCTATATATATAAAAGCCTAAGTGACCATTCGACTGGTCCACTGTTTGACTGGTCGATCAGTCGCTATGACATGCACTGATCACCAGGGGGCAGATGCTCAATGCAGGATCTGCGCCCTGGTGGTCAGTATGCTCCCACAGTGGGAGCACTGCTCAGCTGACCAAAGGGCGCAGACACAGAGCTCACGGCCGGCCACCACAACCCAGAGACTGCATTGGAGCAGCAGCAGCAGCAGTGGAAGGCACAGTGGGGCCAGGATGAGCAGGAGCGGCAGGCAGGAGTGGCAGGCAGAAGCAGCAGGCCACGCCGAGGGACCCCACCAGTGCACGAATCCGTGCACTGGGCCTCTAGTATATTTTAATTCCTGCATTTTCTGGCTGTGCTGTCTTCTACATTTTCCATGTTTATTTTACAGTACTTTTACTAACTTCTTGAGTTGAAGGCTTATTTCAGCTTTTCTATTCTTTAATAATGGAAGCATCTGGACCATCATTTTGCCGTTGAGTACACCTATAATTGCAGGCGATCATTCTCATTATGCTGTGTTTTTATTTTCTTGACTTTCTAAATAGATTGTTGTAATAGTTTTAAATTCTCCTTTGATCAAATAGTTATTTAGAAGACTGCTGTTCAATACAAGAGGACATTTAAGAAAGATCAGTATTTAGGTCCAAAAAAGAAACATGGGGGATGTAGCCTAGTAGATGGTAGACATCCCGTGGGATGGTGGCTGCAGCCTGAAGGGGAACTCCTAGGGCTCAGGTAAGACAACCTGGTAAAGGTGAGAAGGAAGGGGAAGGCCGCAGAGCTCTGTTACTGTGAACGAGGAGGAGCTGGGAATAGGACATGGCCTGGGGAAGGGGTCAAGGCCACAAGGAAGACTTACACAGCACCGTGCATACTCCAAAGGTCTCCCAAACCTCCCGGTGGCCGTAGGGAATGATAAAAGGCAGCAGAATCTGCCACATTTAGCAGGAGAGAAATTCAGTAACATGGAAGGTCTATAAACTTAGACATAAACTATGTCTTACTGTTGATGCCATTGGAGCATACGGAATTCTTTCTGTTACAAACAGAAGAATCCAGAGAGCCGCCCGAGGAGCCAATTGGGCCATTTCTATAGTCGTACAGGGAATGAGGAACTAATGCCCAAATTCCAGTTCCATGAGAAGCTTTCAGACATAAGGCTTGACCACCAATTTCAGACACCAGAGAGCACAGATGTCACCTCATGGTGCTCTTGTCATTTCCTGGGTTTCCATCCTTTATGGAATCACATGTCATAGATGACAATAGCCAAGAATTCTTAACCGGCTGCCTGATGCTCTGCTTTCCTGGCTTAGACTGGTGCCATGCCTTGGGGCGCCTGCTGGAACAGCACCACAACATTCTTGAGCTCAAGATTGCCGAGTTTTCAGCATTCACACCTGACTAATGACACCTAATAAGGAATATTAATCCTTTGGATTTAGCAGGTTTCCTTTTTAGGACGGGTGAAGAATGTTCTCTTCTGAATGGACTAAGACAAGGAAAGCTATGGCTTAGGCTCTGGGTTCCATTTGGAGCAAAGTGTTACTGTAGTTGAATGAAGAACCACATGTGACTCAACCAGGGAGAAAAGCATTTCATAAATAAAGGGGAAAAAACAATAACATACAAATAAATATTGGTTCCCAAATACTTCTGGGCCTGCTGATAGTTTTTGTCTGTTTCTAAAATAATGTTTTCTTTATGTATTTCTAAACAAGGGCCCATCAGAGAACATCTTCTCTGGACTGAAGGCTCTGAATAGCGTGGAGCCCTCTGGTCCCTCCTGCAGATGGCAGTATTCTTGGCAGGGGAATGTAAACATCTCCGGAAGCAGAGGACATCTGCACATCTGGTTAGTGTGACGGACAGGGCTTAAGCGGGAGTCATGCTGCGTGAGGGCCCTGGAGGCTGCTGGGCTTGAGCCCATGTGGAATGTTCTCTGAAAGCCCTGCCTCGGCCTGTCAGGCCACCTCTGCACCACACAGCCAGGTGAGACCACGGCAGGTGCCTTTCCACGCTGTGCCTGGGCACCGTTTGCCAAGAAGCAGCTGCCTTTGGTGACACAAACATGCTTCCCTTACAGTCACGTGGGTGGTACCACCAGTGACACAGTTGAAAAGTCCTGCTTGGCCAGAGAACCTTAAAGCAGGGAATCCAACGTCCTTCTCTTGACAATTGGGATGGGAGCTGCAATGTGGCAGCAGCTCTGGAGGGCCTGGGCCCAACTGCCAGAAGCTGCAGGACCCACCAGCGCAACCACTTCCCTGGGCGGAAAGCTGACCCCTGGGTGAGGCGAAGGCCACCTGGTGGGAGTGTGGGGACATGGGGCAGTGAGACGCAAGGCCGCTGGCCTCTGTGAGGCTGAGCTGGCTGGCTGTGGGGACGGTGCTGCCGGTGTGGGTGTTCACTCTCCAGCTGCTGAGAGTCGGCCGGCCACTCAGATGAACGATCTCAGCAGTGCATCGTTTGACCTGCTCATAAGACAGATGCAGCTCTTCTAACTGCCTAAGCATGTTTTGCCCCAACTCTATGCCTCTGGAGTTGAGCAGGGAGCCTTCCAACTCGATTGATTTTCAGCCACCTGGTCTACCACAGGATGCTGAGAGATTCTGGCCTATCATAATTTAATGCTGGCCTGAGCTCCTTTCTTACCATCCTCAGGGCCAGGTTGCCCATGGACAGCTTCTAGAGATGAAATCATGTGGGGACATGTGAGACCTACTGCCCCCTGCTGAGTTCCATGGTTCAGTGTGACAGTCCTGGGAGAAAGAGGTTCGGCTATAAAGAGCATCTCTTGTACCTTTTGAGTATCTTAAAGGAACAGCCAATTAGAGATCTTGACACTGTGTCCTCGCGTATCTGGTTCTTAATTTGCTAACCTATATTTCCAGTTCACGGAGGCTTCACACAGTGTACCCCCCTCCCCCCCACCCGGCTCTCATGGGAATGCTGTAATCCATGTGGCAATAATACTTTCTGGGAGCTCCTCACTGCTTTAAAAAAATATCAGCTTCCCTGTGATGTAATTTACACACCACACATTCCACCTGTTTGAAGAGTGTAATTCAATGTGTTTGAGTATATTCACAGGGCTGTGCAACCATCATACAATCTAATTTTAAAATATTTTGGTCCCTCTTTAAAGAAACCCTATACCTGTTAGTAGTCATTCAACATCTCCCCTACCCACGTTCCACTTGTTCCAGTCCTAAGTAACCACTAATCTTTCTATTGCTATAAATTTGCCTATACAGACATTTTATCCTATACAATAAAGAGGCAATATGCAAATCGACCCTCACACCATAACACCATCACAAGATGGCGGTGCACACAGCAGGGGCAGGACCAGCGGCCACTCCGCGTGGCTTCCGCCAGGGTTCCTGCAGCCCCACGTGGTCCCGGTGGCCGCTTCATGTGACTTCTGCTGGGGTTTCCGTGGCCCTGCAGGGGTGGGGCCCAGCGGCCACTGCATATGGCCTGGAGGTGGGGCATCAGGGCGGCAACCAGGACTTGGGGCCAACCTGCGATGCGTTGGCCATGCGGGGTAGGACTCCAGGACTTGCAGTGGTCCCATGGCGTGGGGGTGGGGGGAGAAGTTCTGGGTCTCACATGATTTCGCATGACGGGTCACTAGTATATAATAAAAGCCTAGATGGAGCAATGTCCTCACGCGACGTCACCACAAGATGGGCACCACAAGATGGCTGGCAGGGGCAGGCAGTTGGGGGTGAACAGGCCAACAGGGGAGGGTAGTTGGGGATTGGTGAAGAATGTTCTCACACAGGCCAGCAGGGGAGGGCAGTTGGGGGTGATCAGGCTGGCAGAGGAGCGGTTAGGGGGTGATCAGGTTGGCAGGCAGAAGCGGTTAGAGGAAATCAGGCAGGCATGCAGGTGAGAGGTCATGAGCCAGCAGACCTGGATTGTGAGAGGGATGTCCGACTGCCTGTGGGATTGGGCCTAAACCGGCAGTCAGACATCCCCTAACAGATCCCAGATTGGAGAGAGTGCAGGTTGGGCTGAGGGACCAGCCCCCCACACCCCTTGTGCACAAATTTCGTGCATCGGACCTCTAGTGTTATATAAACGAAAACACATAGTAGGTGTCTTTTTTGTGTGGCTCCTTTCATTTGGCATAATGTTTTCAAGTAGTGTCCATGTTGTACCATATATCAGCACAATCTAGTGGCTGAGCAATATTCCCCTGTATAGATGAAACACCTTTTGCTTATCCATTTATCAGTTAATGAACACTGCATTGTTTCCACTTTCCGTTATTATGAATAAAGCTATAAGCATTTGTGTAAAAGTTCTTGTGTGGACATACATTTTCACTTCTCTTGAGTATATACTTGGGAGTGGACTTGAGGGTCCTGTCTTAACACTATGTTTAATCACTGGAGGAACTGCCAGTTTTTCCAGAGCAGCTGCACCATTTGGCATTCCCACCAGGTGTGTACAAGGCGCAGTTCCTCCACATGCTTGTCAACACTTGTCATTGTCTCTCTTTCTCTTCACCCATAGAAACAGGTGTGAAGTGGGAGCTCATCGCAGGTCTGGCGGGCATTTCCCTGATGCCTAACCATGTCGAACATCTCTCTTCATGTGCTCATTGGCCATTTGTATATCTTCTTTGGAGAATGTCTAGTCACATCCTTTGCCCTTTAGAGTTTTTTTATTATTATTAAATTGTAGTAGTTCTTTATAAATTCTGGATAGAAGTCCCTTACCAGATATATAATTTTCAAATGTTTTCTCCCTGTCTGTGCATTATCTTTTCACTTTCTTGATGGTATCGTCTGAAGCAAAACTGTTTTTAATTTTGATGTGGCCCTAATCTATTTTGCCTTGTCACTTGTCCTTACTTGACTACTTTTAATAGTATATATGCTTGAATTTATATATTCTTTAAGTTTTTGAAAGCATTTTCTTTTGAAATCCCTTCCCTGAGCCTCGCAATAAATCTATGAAATAGGAAAGCCAGCTATCATTATGTCCACTTTACAGAAGGCAAAACAAAAAAGCTCAAGGTTGCACAGCTGGTGAGTGGAGAGAGAGGCTGGAGCCAGTCTTGGGCTCCTAATGCTAACCTGTGCTCTCTGAGGAGTCGAACTTCCCCAGCAAGTCGGGTCCATGACCAGCCTTTCTGGCCTCAGTCAGGCACTTTTAGATCATTTTGCCACGAGGCAGAATGGTATGTAGGCGTTAGACAACACTGTACGTGAGCTTTCCAACACTACTTCACAGAAACCCCTTTCATGTCCATACACCCAGCTTTAGTGCAGGGCCCCAGACAGCTATGACACTGAGCAGGTCCAAGGACCCCCCCAGGGAAGGTGAGGGGCCCAGAGAGAGGCAGCATGGATCGCCATCGGCCACCATCATGTTGGCTCCTGAAACTCTCCTCCTAGCCCAATCTCTGTCTGAATAGACCAGTTCCATTTCTCTCCCATGTTTAAAGCAAATAAAGGAAAGCCTCTGAATGCCAGCTGCCTGTGGTGTTCAATCTGCATCTCACCAAGGAATACAAGACTTTAGGATGATGAGCTCAAGGGGTTTTTGTGGAAACCAAATTACGGCATCTGAGGGGCAGACTTGTGGCGGCATCGGCTCCAGCTGTGACTTGTTGGCTGTTGTAACCGGATGGTTTGTTCCCGGGACAGGAACTCTCAGGGCAGACGTGTTAAAAACTTCTCGAGGCGTTTGTGGGAAGGGCTGTTCCCAGGGCTCCCTCAAAGGCCCTGTAATAGAGCACAGCCGATGGACTGCTCCAACAGAGCAGGCCCTACAACTGAAATAAGCAAAACCGCAGCGAGGACGTGCGCGCCTCCTGATCAGGAGCCCCGAGGAGGGCCTTTCCAGGACTGGCTGACAATCAGAGGCTCCGGTGGCCTCATCACTCCCCGCCTTCCTTTCTCACGGCCACCCGGGCTGGGCTCCAGGCTCACTCTCCTCACAGCCCCAAGAGGGCTGCCACGCTCATCCCACAGGTGACGATGTCCAGAGGAAGGGATATTCCTCTAGGGCAGTGATGGCGAACCTATGACACGTGTGTCAGAGATGACACACGAACTCATTTTTTTGGTTGATTTTTCTTTGTTAAATGGCATTTACATATATAAAATAAATATAAAAAATATAAGTCTTTGTTTTACTATGGTTGCAAATATCAAAAAATTTCTATATGTGACACGGCACCAGAGTTAAGTTAGGGTTTTTCAAAATGCTGACACGCCGAGCTCAAAAGGTTCGCCATCACTGCTCTAGGGCTTCCCTTGTTACAGAGACCATGCCTGGTGCCTCCCCGGCTTGGATTCCATCACCTCTCCATGACTAACCCGGTCCCACAGCAAGGCTCAGAAGGCCACTGAGACGGACTTGGGAATTCAGCGCTCACCCCTTAGGACTGGACACCTACCCACCTCCCTGAAGAACCTGCCGCTGAGGGTGAGGTGCACGGAACAGCCTCTCTTTGTACGGAGAGGGGGTGGCTGTCGGACAGGCAAGCACTGGTGAATTCCTCTTGCGGAAAGCTTGCTCCATCATGATCCTGGGAAAATGCAAGGAGCCCAGCCAGTTGGCTACCGGCTACAGGACCAGCAAGGCTGGCTTGATAGGTCACCAGCTAAGATTCAAGAAGAGACCAGTGCAAACACCGTCCCTGTGGGTCTCCACCTCTCATCTATCAAGAGCTGGGCTTCTAGTGGATGACGCCTAAGGTCCCTCTCACTTCTAACATTCTTTGCTGAATATATAGTTAATGAAAAAGAAAAATCTGGCTAGTGGAGGGGAGAGGCCGGGGCCTAGTCTTGGGCTCCTAATGCTAACCTGTGCTCTCTGGGGAGTGACCTACTTTTAGTTACTTTTCCCTAGGAATGCCCAATATCAGAATTTCTAACTCGAGGCCATGTGAATCTCTGTTAATTCTATTCCTCGCCCCCATTCAGCATGGTGAGTGGTGGGTGGGTTGAGAAGAACCGGGAGAATGTTGGAGCCGGAGGCATGGATGGTAGTTCGTTGACTAACATGCTGTCCTGTGTGTGTTTTCTCCCGAGCACCCGGTTTTCCCGAGGAGCTGACGTGGGCAGGCCAGCGGGCAGGGGGCCCAGCAGCTCGGAGAAGATGTTGGGCCTCTTGGCAGTACAGCCTGGTGTGTGCGGGCGACAAGGCCTCGGTGGGACAGCGGGAACTTGACCTTGGGGTCTGGAACTGCTTGGCTGTGGTGGTGGCACTTGCTGGCCACGATCTCCTGCTTCATGACCGGGACTGTGTGGGCGCGGGCGCGGGCACCGTGTGGGGCCCATGCCTCAGTAGCCCTGGGTGTGAAGGTGCTCCTTGTGGGTCTCAGCGCAGCCAGATGCGAAGTTCTTCGCCCAAAGGGTTTTTTTTTTTAAACACCTGCCCACAGTAGACGATTTCTGTTTCTTCACCTTCTCCAGCTGAGACACAAGGTACCTGAGGTGCGACTTGGCAATGAGGTGGGGAGGTGCAAAGATGCACATGCAGCAGAGGGTGGGGTGCAGCCTTGGGGGTGGTGGGGGGGGCAAAAGGAAGGTGTCCTGTATTACAGTGGAGCAGACGCCAAATTTGTTGGGGCTGGAGGTTTCTTCTCTGGCTGTGGGCAAACTGACTTCAAGGCCAAGCCACAGGCATGACCTGCCTGCAGCCAGTCGCTTCCAGAGCATTGTCCATTTCTGGCTGAGGTCAGTGGGGGCTTTTCTGCCTTAGGCATGGAGAAGGCTGCCCGCCTGCACTGTGGCTTCGCACTCACTCCCTTGTCTGCACTGTGGTGGCGCAGGAAGCAGGGTTCATCCCTGTCCTGGACGTCGGAGGGCCTAGACTGTTCAAAGGAGACAGTGCCTGGCAAGTGGTAAGTTCTGGGGCACGAGTCTTAGTTCTAAGAGCTGAGAGACCGGGAATACCAAGGGCCCGAGCTTGCAGGAGGACCCGGGAGGAAGTGGCAGCTGAGCACGGCCTCAGCGTCAGGGTTTAGCTGGGAGAACAGAGGAGGGGCAGGCCCAGGCCCAGTGGGGGAATCATGGCAGGAGCAGGTGGCCAGGAGCCAGAGATCCAGGGGGGGGGCGCTGAGGGTGAAGTCAGAGCAGCCTCCGACCAGGCGGTGGAACTGTGATCCTTCGGAGCCGGGGGTGATGATGGAAAGAGCGGACAGATAGAGTGGGACTGACTGATTCTGTGCGCGATGCGAAGAGGAAGTTCTCCAAGCAAATGCACGTAATTTAAAACGGGGCAACTATTCTGAGTGGGGGAGCATTGCCCGGCCCCGCTCTGGTGCGGGCCCTGCGGGTGGAGGCAGCCCAGGCCGGTGGTGGGGTCTCCCCCAGCTCACTCTGCAGAAGCTGGGAGCCCAGGACAACGCTCGGGGAGACCCCAGCTTTGAGGGAAAGCGACACTCCGAGACACAAGTTGAGAATGAGCTGAACCTGGAGAGGGAAACCACCACGACGTACATTCTTAAACACACATTACCAGGGCGTCCGCAGAGCGTTAAACCGAGTAGACAGTCTGCACGGGCTCCTGAGACGGCTCGGGCCGCTGGCCCAGGCTGTTGGTCCTGCTGGAGCTGCAGGGTTCTCCGACCTATCCTTCTCTAATCAGAATGACCACCACAGGCTCCCAGCTCCTGAGAGCCTCGCCTTTGGCGGGGGGAGGAGGTGGGGGCAGCTCCTGCCTGTAATCAAGCCAGTGACCTCTCTGCATACACACCCTGAGTGACTCTAGCGTAAAGGTGGAGGCAAAGCTCCCGGACCATCTCCAGGTAACCAGGGGGAAGCTCAAAGGAGGCTCTGTGGAGATAAGATTTCAAATAAGTGGGAGTCCCATGTAATTAAAATAATTTTGAATTAGCTGAAACCGGTTTGGCTCAGTGGATAGAGCATCGGCCTGCGGACTGAAGGATCCCAGGTTCGATTCCGGTCAAGGGCATGTACCTGGGTTGTGGGCACATCCCCAGTAGGAGATGTGCAGGAGGCAGCTGATCGATGTTTCTCTCTCATCGATGTTTCTAACTCTCTATCTCTCTCCCTTCCTCTCTGTAAAAAATCAATAAAAAATATATTAAAAAAAAATGTTTAATTTTGAATTAAAATTGCCACTTTAGTAATTGCTTTTCTGTTATAATATTTACACCGTTGCCATTGTGTAACTTATCTCATTAATTACTGTTGGAAAAAAGTGAGGCACTGAATAATTAATGTGATGTGCTAACTAACCAAGGGAGTCCTGATGCCTAAGGAACAGAGCTTGAAAGAAAGTGTCACCCACACGCAGTCCTGCTAACGAGGGTCTCGAAGCCGATGGCCACCCGCTAGGGGGCCGTGCTCCAGTTCCGCCGCCTGCTGTTCTTAGAGGGCAACGGAGAACCCCCCCGCCCCTACCGGCCTCATCACAGACATGGGAAGGAGGTCAGGAGTTCTCTTCAGTGGCAGCAAGAAAAAGCTTGCACTTTATCAAAACAGACAGCACTTGGCACAAATAACTCAGTGAAACAGAAATTAGAAATGGCACCCGAAGGTCAGCAGGGTTGGGGCAGCAGGCCATGCTGCACAGAAAGTGGGAGCCTGATGCTTTCCATGAGGGTACGCACGGTGGGAGGGGCAGGGAGCCAGTCCAGTCAGATGCCCCCAGCCTGTGAATGGTACCTCCCCCAGATGCCCCCAGCCTGGGAATGGTGCCTCCCCCAGATGCCCCCAGCCTGGGAATGGTACCTCCCCCAGCTGCCCCCAGCCTGGGAATGGTACCTCCCCCAGATGCCTCCCAGCCTGGGAATGGTACCTCCCCCAGATGCCCCCAGCCTGGGAATGGTACCTCCCCCAGATGCCCCCAGCCTGGGAATGGCACCTCCCCCACCTGGATTTCCCAATAGGCCCCACACTGACAGCCAGTATGGCACACTCCACACACACAGGTACACACTCGGAGGGAAGTGCAAGAGGCACCATCGGGCAGGATTTTCTATTGGAAAGAAATGCTTGTTCCACTGAAAAGGGAAACCTAGTTTTCAAGGAAGCCTCCTCAAGAGTGAGACAGAATTTGATTTAAGCCGCACCCACAGTGTCTATACAGATGGCCCTCCAAGATCCCGACATATTCTTATGGACTTTCCAACAACGATCAAATACTCTTATAGAATATTTTTTTCTTAAAAGATATGTTTTTATTGATTTCAGAGAGAGGAAGGAAGAGGATAGAAACATCAATGATGAGAGAGAATCATCAATGGATTGCCTCCTGCCTGCCCCCTACTGGGGATCGGACCACAACCCAGGCATGTACCCTGACCAGGAATCAAACTGTGACCTCCTGGTTGATGGGTTGCCCCTCAACCACTGAGCTACACCCGCCTGGCTATTTTTTCCTAATGGTTTTTCAATCAAAATATGGCTTGGGTAGGGTTGCCACATCAAGTACAGGTTATCCAGTGAAATCTCAATTTCATATAAACAATGAATAACATGTAAAATTAGGGACATAGTTATATGGAGACTTATTTGTTGTTCCTGTAGTTTTATTTGCTAAACCTGGCAACCTTAGGTTTAGTGATCTTTCTTATCCATCCAATGTAAACACTGTAGGTTTCCTCCCAGGGGAAACACCCTGGGAGGTGGTGGATGGTTACTAGGGATGTGAATGACCCTGTTGACCCTGGCAACAGCCCCTCTACTAAATAATGTGCAGGTGATTTCCTGCTTGCCATTTTGCACTGTCTCCTGGGTTATTTCACAGGATCCCGGTTGGAATGACAAGTGAGAGGATTAATTATAATTGGTCACAGATCGGGAAGTTTGGGAACCCAGTAAGTCATCTTTCACGTTGCCAAAGCTATATTTTAAGAGCAATGTCATACAGGAGACATTATGATAGAAGAACAGTCAGGAGATACAAGGAACGGGGAGATAAACTGTCATCTGAGTCTACTTCAAAGTTACAAAACTCAGGGTTAAAAGATGGCCTTTTAAAGCTTTTCAGTCAGTTGAGAGGGATGAACAGTGAGCCTACCAACCACTTGCCCAGTGAAACGAAAGTTGTTTCTGTCTCCAGGACTGCAACGCCCACCAGCTAATTCAGAGCCATAACGTGGCCATATGAAGAGGTTAGAATTTCTATGCAAAGAAAAGTCTGAACTGCTCCCAGGGAAGGTGTAGAGAAAGCCAGCACCTAAGGGTCTTAGCGCATCCACGGTAGCCGCGCTCCACCCACCTCAGCAGTGTCCGGTGCATCTGGGCAACGGAACACTGAAAGGTGTTCCATTCGGCAGAGCTGGCCTGGCAATTGTGCTGCAGCGAATAGAAGGAGAGTGGGATCTGCAAGCCTGGAGTCCATTTCCCAGCTCCTGTTCCTTGTTACATGAAAGCTAGAAAATCCTAAGCATTCTTCTCCTTCAGACCCTATCTTTTGCACCTTCCTATTGTGTGGAAGTTAGGGAGGGTGGAGAGATAGATGAGGGTGACTGCACGTGGCATATTTCACTCTCGACTCCTCTTTGGGGACTGCTCATGGCGGGGGGGGGGGGAGGGCAAGGGACCCAAACCCCTCAGAAATGCGACCGTCATGGGAGATCCAGAGTTCATTTAGGAGCGCTGTCCCTGCCAGGGTTTTAGCATTAAAATGTCCAACAGATGACCTTCACCAGAAAGCTCGGAGATAGAAAACACGGGAGGTGTGACCGGATGCATTGCGGGAAGCTGGAAAAGAGGAAGGTTAAGGCACCGAAATGCTAAATACCAAGTAAAGTCATAGCAATGGGGTTGGGAAACAGAAAGAAGCCTAAGATAGTCACGGGAGACCCATCAGAGAAATAAAGAGATGGCATTTATGGCACCTCTCACTTCCCTCAGGAACTTGATCAGCTGATGGAGATGAGTGGTGGGAGGATTACAGGGCGGGGGAGTCCACAGGGCGGTTCACAAGCTGAGATACAGGGAAAGGGCCACACCTCCAAGGGAAGGGAGAGGCCTGGCCCGCCTGGGGCTCGCCTGGTGGATGAGCTGACCTTTCAGAGAACACGGTCTCCATCGGTTGAGATGTAGGAGCGTTTAGGAGGCAGCTCCTGGCTAAGCCTTGCAGATGGAAGTACTGAGGGCCGCTGCGGGAGAGCGGCTTCACAAAAACTATCTCTGAGGCCTGGCAAACGCTTCACGGTGGACAGAGCAAGTGCTACCACCTCAACTTAGCAGGTGAGAAAGGGACACAGAACAGCCAGCAGTGCTTGCTGAGCCGAGGCTGGACAGGCACACGATGGAGGCTGGACAGGCACACGATGGAGCCTGTCCTCCAGGGGAAGGCAGGGGCGGGGAGAGGCCAGGTGAGTCAGAGGGGAGGAGGAGAAGGGGAGAGATGGCTCCAGCAGGAGGAACAGGATGTGGGCAGGCATGGAGAACTGACACGTCTGTGCCCGGTGCCGCAGAAGGAGGCTGTGACAGAGCAGGGCTGGAAGGGGCATGGGGAGTCATGCTGGTTGAGCCCCTACTGCTACTGACCTTCTGACACCCAGGGAGTCTGTGTGGCCCCCACGACCTGGAGCTCCGCTTCACTAGACGGAGGCCGGGAACTGATGACGGGGCCCCAGGAGCAATGTGTGGGAAGGGCTCACATTTTAAAGGCCCACGGGGCACAGAGCTGCTGTCGAGGCCTGAGGAGAGCCATGCCGATGGTGTTTCCTAGGACGGACATTTCCTGAGGTTTCCTGTTCCCTTCCCGCTGGCTGGGGCAATATTATCCTCCCCAACGTTTCAAAGTGAGGCCACGTTTTGCTCTGACGTGTCAGTTCTCCATGCCTGCCCACATCCTGTTCCTCCTGCTGGAGCCATCTCTCCCCTTCTCCTCCTCCCCTCTGACACACCTGGCCTCTCCCCACCCCTGCCTTCCCCTGGAGGACAGGCTCCATCGTGTGCCTGTCCAGCCTCGGCTCAGCGAGCACTGCTGGCTGTTCTGCGTCCCTTTCTCACCTGCTAAGTTGAGGTGGTAGTTCTTGCTCTGTCCATGGTGAAGCATTTGCCAGGCCTCAGAGGTAGTTTTTGTGAAGCCGCTCTCCCTGCTCCCCCCCCCCCCCCCGCAGCTGGTTCCCTCCGCCCTTTCCCGCAGCCTCAGGCAGTGTGGGCGACTAGCTCACAGACGCTGGCTACAGGAGCCAGCAGGGAGGGTGGGCTCCTCACCACAGGAGATCAGGGTCACCTGCAAGAGGGCTTCCCTGCCAGCAGAGAAGGGAGGAAGGAATCTCCAGGCCAGAACTCCAGCACCTCAAATCCGAGAGAACACTGCTTCCCAGTCTAGACATGAGAAAGGGGACCACCAGGGAGGGGGTGTCTGGAATATTAGGATGTGCAGAGACGTAATATGTGTTTTTTTAAACTTTTGATCGTGGTTTCATATAGACAGGGTGTCCCAAAAAATGTATACACAATAACAGCTGATAGCTCAACGGGTGTTTCTTTTCAGATTTAACCCATTGGAATAAATAATTATTCAAAGTGTATATACATTTTTTGGGGGGACACTGTATATATCATATAAAATGCACCATTTTAACCATTCTCAAGTGGCATTAAGCACATTCACACTGTTGTGCAGTCATTCACACTACAATTCTTTTTTTAAAGAGGTCAAACCCTCTTAAGGCCACGCTGAGTCGCCCAGCTGTTCCTGAAGCAGCTGTGGGCTCTGATCACAGGGTTAAACCTTCTCCCACCCCACCCCCGCCGGCCCTCCTGCTGCTCCTTTATACCCAGGCATCAGGTTCCCGTCATTCCTGGACTTCCCCAAACCCACTAAACCATCCCAAAGGGCAATCAGTGGCTTCATACAACTCATTTACTCAAAAAGGCTGAACAGTTTCTTCCAGGCTGTCCTGTTCTATTTGTAAAATACAAGTTTGGGAGCTTTTAAAATGTGTGTTATTTACCTGATAGAACTCAATGGCTTCTCAGGAGCTATTCAGTTGTAGTGTGGAAATTAGTTCAGGGGGTTTTAAAAGCTGATTTGCAGACCTGATAGCCTGCATTTCAGATGGTAATGTGGCCTGTTAAGCTAACAGCCGCCCAAGGTGGGGCAGGAACACTTACAGCCTCTTGGGAGGGCTGCGAGGCAAGGGGGCCACCTCGGTGAGCATGGCCGGGCCTGTCGGCCTTGGAGGACATGTGGCCATTCAGTGTTTTCTCTCTTACCATAGTCCCCAAACAGATCTCCACCTGAGATCCCCACGTGATCTGAGAGATCGTGTTGGCTTTTGAAATGTAATTATTTGCTTTGAAATAATAAAATGAAAACAGTTCTTTGGCGATCAGCTGGATCAGCTGCAGGCGAGTGTGAGCCTCCCAAGGATCCCGAGACCCACCAGTGGCTCAGGGGAGAACAGGCTGGATGAGAACCTGCCCCAAGGTAGGAGCGGAATGACAACAGCGAGGGACAATTCTTGGGATACGTTGATATCGTTTTCCTATAATGTAAGCGTAAAAACATGCCCCATACAGTCCTAGCTGGTTTGGCTGAGTGGATAGAGCGTCGGCATGCAGACTGAACGGTCCTGGGTTCGATTCCGGTCTAGGGCATGTACCTCGGTTGCAGGCTCCTCCCTGGCCTGGGCCCTGGTCGGAGCTTGTGCAGGAGGCAACCAATCAATGGGTTTCTCTCACATCAATGTTTCTCTCTGTCTTTCTCTCTCTCTTCCACTCTCTCTAAAAATCTATGGAAAAATATCCTCGGGTGAGGACTAAAAAAAAATTTAAAGACACAAGCTAACAAACGAAAAACATGCCCCATACAATTAGTTATTCATGTTTCCACATCTGAACTCCACACTAATACTTTTCTTCCTTTGGTTTTTAAGCCTCTTGGTCGGGCTGGAAGAGAGTCTCATGGTACGTTGGGGAGAGACTTTGCCTAGTGGGCAACAGAGTGATTGCTAGATTGACAGAGCCCTTCTACTCACCACCTCGTTTGACCTGTCCAGAAACCTAACAAGGGGACACTCTTATCCTCCTATTTACACAACTAGGAAAGTTCAGACTCAGACGGTGACTCCTTGGCCCAAAGCAAGTTCCAACCCAAGTGTAAGGATTCAGACTCCCTTGCTTGCTCCTTGACGGCCAGGCTGCAGTTGGTATTTCCCCTCCTTCCCAGGAAAGCAGAGATGAGGGCATTCTTGGTCTTTCTTGTTGGAAAGGCGTTCGGTAAGTCATCACTGAGCAGCCGCTTTGTAGGCAGGGCGCCCTGCATTCAAGGTGTGGATCCTGTCCTTGCTCGTTGTTGAGAACAGACATAAACGCATAAGGAAGCAGAGAGCAGAAGCACGCCCGTGTCAGCGAGTACACGCTGTGCTGACGGAATAGGAGCTGTGGGAGTGGGGCACGTTGGTTATTCACGGTTTCTGTGGAAGATGAGGCTGGACCGCAGGCTTGAGGAAGCGCTGTGGAGCGATAGGCACCCCCACCCTAGCGCCTTGCCTGGCGGCTGCCGAGAACCTGCGGGGCCCACACCTCGGGTGGGGGCTGCTGCTCCTTGCTCATGCCTCACCCTGGCCTTGCTCAGGCCATTCTTTCTGCAGAGAAGGCTGGCCCTCCCCTTCTCCATCCTGGGTGGCCTGTCCTGATGCCACTTGTCCTTCACATGCCACCTCAAAGGCCCCTCCCCTTCTCTGTGCTCTGAATACTTCAGTGTTACCCCTGTAACCCCTGGTGACACTCTTCCTATTAATTTACGGGTGTGTGTGTGTGTGTGTGTGTGTGTGTGTGTGGTGTTACTGAAGCAGCTAAGAGAACTGACAGAGTCAGACAGACCAGTTCGGAGGCTTTGGCTAAGTTATGTATCCCTGGAAACCAGACTCCCTGGGATTTTAGGGAGAGTATCTGGTAAATGAAATGAAACTTCATTGAAAATGTCATCTCTCAGGTCCTCATGCTAATCTCTCCTTCCTAGCTGAGAGGGTGGTGTGAGGATTAAAGGGAGTCATGTGCGTGAAATGCTCAGCGTAGCGCCCACACACGGCTGCAGTAGTAGACTTAGGGCTGTGTGCACATGTCCACGTTTAATACACAGTGGTTATGCGGACATCTACGTGTCCTCGGCCACTGTCAGCTCCTGCAGAGTGGGCTCCATCGTAAGGAATGTGTGTGTCTTCCATGGAGACCAGCACAATGCCTCGCCAAGTGGAGGAGCTCAGAACTGAACCTGCATCAAATGAATGTCGGAGAGGACAGAAAGAATCTATATATATAAAAGCCTAAGCAACCATCTGACTCTTCACCTGATAGCTATGATTTGCAATGACCACCAGGGGGCAGATGCTGCAACCAGAAGAGGAGGGAGCCCGTTTCCTTGCGGAATTGGTGGTGGGTTAGGTTGCCGCTGGGGCACTGTCGGCCCCAAATCTGCTTCACTCACAACCCAGACCCAGATAGGAGGGAGCCCAATTCCAGGGTGCGTCACCTGAGAACCACCCTCTCGCAATCTGGGACCCCTCGGGGGATGTTGGAGAGCTGGTTTTGGCCTGATCCCCCCAGGCCAAGCTGAGTGACCCCACCAGTGCACGAATCTGTGCACCGGGCCTCTAGTTACAAATAATTGGTGCTAATAAGATGGAGGCAGTTTGCCCAGTTGGCGCGGCTCAGTGGCTGAGTGTTGAACTATGAACCAGGAGGTCACTGTTCGATTCCCAGTCCAGGCATGTGCCCGGGTTGTGGGCTAGATCCCCAATGAGGGGCATGCAGAAGCAGCCAGTCAATGATTCTCTCTCATCACTGATGTTTCTACCTCTCACTCCCTCTCCCTTCCTCTCTGAAATCAATAAACATATATTTAAAGAAAAATGGGGGGCATCTTAAGTCCTTGGACAGGGTGAAGCATGAGAAGGGGAGGGACTGGAGGTCATGGCCTTCACTCCCTCTTGGTGCAGAGAGCTCTCGATGGCATCATGTGTTCTCTTCTATTATAATTTCTAATTTAATCCACTCTAATTTCAATCCTTTGACTTTTTTAAAAAAGACTTTCAATCCTTTGACATTTTAAAAAAAGACTTTCTTACCTACTTTTGGACTAATTTTTTAAATTGAATTTATTGGGGTGACACTGGTTAACAAATTACACAGGTTTCAGGTGCACAATTCTACATCATCTGTACACTGTATCGTGTGTCTATCACCCCAAGTCAAGTCTCTGTCCATCACCATTTATCACCTCATTCCTTCGGTACTTCCCCCGCCCTCCTGGCAATCACCACATTGTCGTCCATGTCCATGAGTTTTTTTCTCTTTTTTCTTTTCTTTTTCTCAATCCCTCTACCCCCCTCCCAGCCACCTCCCCCGACCGCTGTCAGCCTACTCTCTATCTATGTGTGTGTCTTTACTTTGCTTGTTAGTTCATTTTGTTCATTAGATTCCACACATGAGTGAAATCCTATGGTACTTGTCTTTCTCTGACTGGCTTATTTCACTTAGCATAATGTTCTCCAGGTCCATCCATGCTGTTGCAAAAGGTAAGATTTTCTTCTTTTTTACGGCTGAGAAATATTCCATTGTGTAGCTGTACCACAGCTTTTTTTATCCACTCATCTACTGATGGGAACTTGGGATGCTTCCAAATCTTGGCTATTGTAATTAATGCTGCAATGAACACAGGGCTGTACATATTCTTTCAATTAGTGTTTTGGGTTTCTTTGGATAAATTCCCAGAAGCGGGATTGCTGGGTCATAAGGCAGTTCCATTTTTAATTTTTGAGGTAACTCCATACGGCTTTCCACAGTGGCTGCACCAGCAGTGCACGAGGTTCCCTTTCCTCCACATCCTCACAGCACTTGCTGTCTGGATTTACTGATGACAGCCATTCTGACAGGTGTGTGTGGCAGTGAACAGTGCGTCTCAATTCTATGGCATCTATAGGCAGGGCTGCTTGGACCCTCAGGGATGAGCCCTGGCTCCGGACTCTGCCTCCTGAGGTGGTCTGCTGCCATGGGAACAGCCAGGTTCAGGAAAGTGTTTCCTATTTAAGTCCAAAGTCACCATTTTTAACCACAAAACCTTCATTCCTGTGTTCATTGTTCTCTTCCATTCATCAAATAACTTATTGTGTTTCCTAATTGCCAGGCACTGTGCGAGGTGCTAGGGATAGAAAGATCAACTTAGTTATGAATGAAATGTTACGATGATTATAATTATTAGTGGAAACGAAGACAGTTTTAGTGCACACCGAGTCAAGTCTTGTCAGAATATGCGTGGCCTGAGTCGCCTGCCTCCGAACCCACCCCAGCCTGCTTGTTGCTGAGTGAAGACGGACAGGGGCCTGGAGGCCCGTCCCAGCTCTGCCGCTCGCTGCCTGTGGCCTTGGCTGAATCCCGTCACCTTCTGAGGTCAGTCTTCTTGCGGGTCAAGTGAGTCCTACCTACCTCACGGGGTGGCTGTCCATGTGACGGGGCTGTGAGCGCTGCAGGAAGCTGTTATTTACCCGGCATCCCAGAAGAACGTCATTACAGAGTCCCTGGCACTGGAGACTAGAGACTGTGGGTCTCAGGGTTGACACCCTCCCTCCAGTGTGCCTCCTGGGCATCTTCCAGGTTCAAAATGTAGAAATTCTTAAAAGTCCTCCCTGCCCTGCTTCGGGGACACGTCCAGTCCTGCTTTTAGATGCAGACTCACAGGGAGGTAAAACCTCTTCACTTGATGCGACTTCTCACTTAGTTAATTTCATCATCTTCTCCTAATGGGAAGAGGGCATTCGATGGGCGAGACTGACTCGAGGAAGCTAAACTGAGAGCAGCACATGCGGGAGCCAGCAGCCCTCTGGACGACGAAGCCCCGAGGGGTGCGTGGCCGCTCCTGGTCGCCCCCGCAGCCCTGCACCGCACGGCGCCCGCTGGGTTCCCGGGATGCGCTCAATAAATACTTGTGGCATAAATGAATAAATCAATGGTAGTTGTTTGGATTTCAATATAAATGGATCCTGGAGCTGAAATATTGCCAGATGGGCTGACAGGGCACAGTCTGGTGATGCGTCTCCAAGGCTATAAACACGCAGGCATCTCTGCCGTGGCAGCTGACATTTCAGAAGATGATTACATGCACGATTTCACCAGGGCCGCGCGTGCCCTCCAACTGCCAGCGCTTCAACAACTGTTTTCACGTTGGCTTTCTTGTTCATTCCCCCCCCCTCCTTTTTTTCTTAAGTTGAGCACCATTTTTCCCAGCTCCTCATATCTGTAGCTGAACATGATTTATTCAGATGTAATTAGGCTCCGTTTTTATAAAGCCCAAGTTACTGCAAATGATGCTTGAGGTTTCGCAGCAAATATGAATTCCTGATCAGCGGCCATAAAGCACCGCTGCGGAGCTCGAGGCCTGCCCCCGGGACCACGGAGGCGCCGGGTGATTGACACGAAGTCCTCGCTGCCTCCCGCTCCTGCCCAGGCTTCAAGATGGACCTCCGCCTCCTGCAAATGCACAGCTGCTTGGCTTGATAAATCACAGGACCCTTCTTTTCCATCACAGTTATCTGCTATTTACTGCTTCGAGGGGAAGTGAATCACCGAGAGGACGTTGTGTGCTGCGTACACATCCTTCCTTCTCCTCCGGCACTTTGCATGTTTCCACATTCCCGCGGAGCACGCTTTCCCGCGCAGTGCGTCCACCCCGGGCTCACCTGGACAAGCAAGCCTCCGGCCCATTTATCTTGGTTCTCCTCGCCCCTCTCTACCCACTGACACAAAATCCCTAAGAACAAAAGACGCCTGAGAGGCACACACTACCAGGAGAAGGTGAAAAGCACTGTGTCGTTTTGCAAGTTGAGGTTTCCTTGTAATTGGTTTGTCTACCATACTGAGGCTTTGCCCCCTCTTCCTGCCCTGGCCTCCTGATGTTTTTCATTACTTGAGGCATCACCGCGCCTTTGGTATAGCGGACACCCAGCGGCATATAACAGATGAAACACTCTACAGTTGATGTTAGAAAAGAATGAAAAACAGGCCACCCCACCTACACGTGGCCCTTCCCGTCGGGGGGTGGCAGGCGTAAGTTGGGGGAAATCAGATTTGTGTTGTGACTGTGATCTGTGATCATCTGCGGACACGCTGGCTGTTCTTGCTGAACCGTAAATGAAGCTCATCGCTCAGGCCAAACAAAGCAAGGCCAGCACATGGTTGACCTCAGATAATTTTTAAATTTAGGTAATGAAACATTTCATAGTTTTAATTTATCAGGGTTGTGCTTTGGTTACCATGGACTCACACACTTTAAAGCATACAATATGAGCTACCAGACACCCGAGTTCTCCTAGAATGCCTACTTCAAACAGGAGACCGGAGAAGTGAAAAGACAGGCAAGACTGGCCTTCAAAAGATGCTTGGATAGTCTCTACCCTCTGACACCTCACAGGGATGAGCCTTCTACGGTCCTTACCAAGGACAGAGAAATGCCATCCCTTTGCACTGTCACTGGCCTACCAGGTCCCGCCTCAACGCCTTGGAAGCAGGCTTCCTGCCCTGGAGCAGAGAACAACAGCAGGCTTCCTGCACTGTAAACCCACATCCCCAAACCCTGCCGACCAAACCCACTTCATCATCAAGTTGCACATCTTGAAACAAAACAGCGCTAAGCCCCGCACATAACGTCCTTGGGCCTGGGCACTCCAGGCGGTGGTGCAGCCACATGGAAGCGGGACGGGCCCCGCGGAGCTGTGCACCATGACCTGGGCCAGCTTGCGCCACCCTGTTCAACTCGACGTGCAGAACTCAGGACGCACCCCTTAAGGTCTAAACAGTGTTCTGTTTTTCTGGGATAAAAACGAAAGTGCTGCCACATATGGAATTTTATATGAAGAGATGGTTAACACGCTGAAAAATGATAGTTTAGAAACTAGAATAGTCTGTGTATGAATGCGTACTAGGTGAGTGCCAGGCGATGGGTAGCCAGTGATACTGGGTTAGATCTCCACCTCGGGAAGGTCAGAACCTGGGGTGAATCTTTACTCAGTTCCATCCCCACCCGAGGGGTTCCTCTGACAGGCAGACTGTTAGGCTGTCACGAGGAGTCACGCCGACTGTTTCCTAGAAATTACTGGTTTCCTCCAGATTAGGTAAGGTGGTAGGAAATGACTTCTCTCTCTGAGTCTCTAATTTAAGACCCTAGAAAATGTGAGTGCAATGAATTCAGTAGGTGTTCTAAGTCCTTATTTGGAAGGAGGGTTTCCGATGGCATCTCCAAATGGTTACAGATGGTTCTCACTTACGGAGATTACACGTGTGGCCCGAGCCAGGGGACACAGGACAGGAGCAGCACAGAGCAGGTAGCTGCAGATAAACCGCTGCTAGGCCAGCAGGCGGAGGAACTCATTACTTTGAAATGAGCCAAGTTCCCCCAAGTTTGAACAGAAAAACTATTATATTTAAGGGGGAAACACTCCACTCCACGGGAAGATAGAGAAGTTTGTAAGAAGAGTAGTGACAACGGGAGCCTCTGTCTTTAGGGAGTGGACGGTTTTCTTTTCATGTTATTTTGCACTTAGTCATGCAATCAACAGGGGCCCAGGTGCTAACTTACTAGCTGATGAACTACGGGGCTTGACCAGGAGGGTTGGAGGGAATTTCAGAACAAAGTCAAAGGGAATGGTGCTGCTCATCACCCATGTACCTTTCTACCCAGGACAGGGCCACATGTCTTCTGGGAAGAAGTCCTAATTTCTGATTGTATCTTGCAACCAGGTCTTCAAAGGGAGCCCATACTTTCCTAAAATAGGTTTGATTCCTTCTACCAGAGGTCATAATGACATTTATTGAAATACTAGAGGCCTGATGCATGAAATTTGTGCAAGAGTAGGCTTTCCTTCCCCCGGCTGCCGGCACCGACTTCCCTCTGGCACCCGGGACCCAGGCTTCCCTCGCAGCCCCAGCTTCGTCTGGGAAGTCATCCAGTCTAATTAGCATATTATGCTTTTATTATCCCATATAATAAAAGCCCAGCGACCAAAATGGCAGAACGACCAGAATGACCAGAGACCAGAACTACCAGCCCTTCGCCCAGGCCGGTCTGCAAACCACCATGGCCCCTCGCCCTAGCCAGCCCCGCCCCCCCAGCGGGGACCCCCACCCCAATCGAGAGCCCCCATCAGGGCAGGCCAGCCAGCCCCCACCCATGCACCAGGCCTCTATCCTATATAATAAAAGGGCAATATGCAAATTGACCCTAACGGCGGAACTACCAGAACTACCTCTGGACCAGTCACTATCAGGCGCACTGACCACCTCTCAGTCTCTTCCCCTGGCCAGCAGGCTCCAATCTCCTGATGGCGAATGGGGAGTGGGTGGTGGCGGGGGGCGGGGCTGGCCGCAGGCAGGCAGGGAAGATGGCCCTGATTGCAGGCCAGGCCTAGGGACTGTACCCATGTATGAATTTTGTACGCCGGGCCTCTAGTTATAGATAATTTATCACCATAAAGCTTACCCATTTAAAGGCTGCAATCCCATGATTTGTAGCATAGTTACAAGGTGGTGAAACCATCACCACGATCTAATCTTACATTTTCGATGCCCCCAAAAGAAACCTGGCAATCACTGGCAATGGAGCAACATTGTGAACCAAGGACTTTCTCTTGCTTTTCAGGGCATTTGGTTGAAGAAATCACCTAAGAAGCCAAAGGGAATGAATGGGCCAGATTTTAAGTGTTTCGATCCAGAGCCTCTCCTCCTTCTACCCACAGACTCAGAAGCACTGCAGTCCCAGCTCCTGGGAGAGTCCCGGAAGGAGCTGCTGAGGAGATGCAGCAGCCACCTTGGAGCACGCGAGCTGGGGCAGGCTTTCCAACAGCAGTAAACATACTCGGGCTCAGCCCACCACCAGGAGGAAACGCTTTTCACCCGGGTGCGCAGACAACGTGCCCAAGTGACGGGCTTTCCCTTGTAGAAGCTGAACTGGTCTTGGTTACATAGTCAATTATTGCTCAACCCACACAAGAAGAACTGGTAAGGAAGGGAGGTGGTGACAGTCCACTAGGTTACACTGAGGTGCCCACCAGCCACCTGTTCTGATGCAGTAAGAACCTCAGGTGTGCAGAGAAACATCTTTACCTCCTGATAATTCTTTTAAAAAATATATATATTTTATTGATTTTTTACAGAGAGGAAGGGAGAGGGATAGAGAGTTAGAAACATCGATGAGAAAGAAGCATCTATTAGCTGCCTCCTGCACACCCCCTACTGGGGATGTGTCTGCAACCAAGGTACATGCCCTTGACCGGAATCGAACCTGGGACCGTTCAGTCCCCAGGCCGATGCTCTATCCAATGAGCCAAACCAGTTAGGGCTTTAAAACACACACTTATGCACACACACACACGCATGCACACACACATGCACACGCAGAACCTTAGCAAGTGAAAAAATAAAAAACCAACAACAAAAAAGGGCCTGATCTGCTCTCAAACATAACTATAGATCCTATTCAACTATTTTGATACAGTAAAGCCAGATGTGAGACACAGTTTGAGTGACAGTTGATTAGGTTGGTAGATCTCATTCATAATACAAGTCAGAAAACCAACCGAAGCGCGGCGCGAAGAGCCAGGCACTCAGGACCATGACTTGGGTGACATGCATAAAGTATTTCAGGAGAGAATCTCATCGAAAGCCAGACAGCTCCCGGGGAAATGATATGGAAAAAGTCTGAAGAAAACATCTCAAAATAAATGAAGTACTTATTGCTGAAAAATGAGCTCAGATCGCAGCCAATTCCAAAGTTCAGAATTTACTGCGCGCTGAGGCCTTTTCCTCCAGTTCCTTGTCTCTTGTTTCACTAACAACAAGGGACTCTCCACACTTCCTGTGAAATACAACAAGGCGATTTTTGCAGTAATAAACCCACATGGGCATGACAAATCCAAGCATGCAAAACGTTTAACACCCCAGCTCCCAGACACTTGAGGGACAAAATCCGATTATAAATTATATGCTACAATAAATAGGGCTCGATGTTTCATAAAGCAATTTATAGTTCATAAAAATGACAAAACGTACCTGTCAGACAGAGCGTGGAGCGCGGTTCCCTGGGCTGCCTGGTGGAAGAAAGGGCAGAGATGTTTACTTAATATTCTGACTTCTAAATTACGTGGTCAATCAGCACTTAAAAAAACCCGTGTCACACACATTTTTGCCATGTGGCCAAATATTACTAGTAAACTACAGGCAACACAGTAAGAGCTCTGCCATGTTATACAGTAAATGCTCCTGTAGAGTTAACTGAAGCCCCTGCAGTGCCCACCTGCCACCAGGGGGCGAGCGTGGGGAGGCAGGAAGTGCCAGGCTGGTGAGGCTGGACAGGTCTCAGGAGACCCTTCCCCCCAAACCCTCCCCAGCTATTTCATTTGTATTCCCTGTTGCTTTATTCTACTTTCCTGTAAGAAAAAAAAAAATCTGTTTTGGTTCCTTTATAGCATCTCTCCGAATGAAGGTACACCTTTTGACCCAGTTTTCTGATTTATTGAAAAAGTCACCACAATTGTAACCTGGAACACTGATGGAAATATGATATTATGAGATATGGATTTGTTTTTAGGCAATGATTTTGTGGCAATTTTAAAAGAATCTTTAGAGATTCATGTTGAAATATTTATGGATACCATTTCAGGATCTGGGATTTGCCTTGAAACAATATACTTGGAGGGAAGGGAGGGTGGGTGGACAGGTAAATAAAACAATGTCCTTGGTTGGTAACTGCTGAAACCAGGTGATGAGCACACTGGGGATTATTATATTATTCTAGACTTTTTATGTGTTTGAAATGTTCTATAAAACAAAACAAAAAAACAAAAAAAGAAAAAACAAAGCTAAAGACCTCCATTTCTCCATCAGAGTTCCCCCATTTTGTACTCACTGCCTTTTGTCTGCTTAGCCTAGCTTGTCCATGTGCTCCGTGTGGCTGAGCTCCGAAGGCAGGGGGCACACTCATTCTACGCCTCAGAAGTCATTATTGGGAGGGATCACAGCACGGCCTGTGAGACCAAGGCTTACTCGGGTGCACAAGAAATTGGAAGTGCACATGGCCCGTTTTCACCGCGTACAGGACACAGGGCATGTTTACTGTTTACCAGGGGCGCCGGAATGTTTCCCATGCCATTCCTCATTCCATGTGGATAGCAGACAGACAGACAGAATCTTCAGATGAGAAAAACACGACCTGGCAGAAACCTGAACCCTGTCACAGAACTGAATCCACCCTTGGCGACACACAAACATGTCTTGGATCACTCGGTCAGCCCAGCACTGGCCGGATTCCCAGCACATGGAGACCACTGCCGGAGGCTCCAGGAGGGATCAGAGCAAAGGCAGGACGCACACTCACTGTGTTAGAGAAGCCAGTCCCTAGGCAGGAAGTCTGAGCAGAGGTCCAGGGAGGACTTGAAGACACGTGGGCATTAACAGGCAAGTGGAAGATGATTGTGGGGGAGGGGGGGAAGTGGGTGCTGGTAACTCAGGGCCAGTGGGCCACGGGCTCCTCAGTCAGGGCCTGGACAGCTGGCAGGTGCTCAGTGCACATCTGATGAGGAAATGGCAAATGGATGAACAAATTCCGGAATCCTCCTCACTACTATCTGAGCAAAGCTGCAAAGACAAGGAGGGATGTGTTCAGGGGAAAGAGGCATTGGTCGCTCCAGACTGCAAGGTGGAGCCAGGGCCTCCGTGGCCAGGCCTCTAGCAGCGGTTCTCAGCTGGGGCACCTCTTGCCCAAACAGCAAGGCTATTGGAGTCGAGTAGGGGTGTTTCTGTGTCTTAACAGCAAGGGGGGTCACTACTGGCCATTGATGCCCGGGGTCAGGGATGCTGTAGCCTCTCCAAGGCCCGATGGGTCCCTTGTACAATGAAGCGGCCCCCTTAGACGGACAGGGGTTTCTGTGGAGAAACACCGCAGCAAAGGCGGGAAAGAAACCAGACAGGAGCGACACAGGAACTGAGGCTAAATCAACAACCGGAACTTGGATAATTCCCACGGGGACATAACCACACTGACTGAGGAACACATAAGCTCTGTTGCCTGGGCACTGAAAGTCTTCATCCCGGGAGAGGTTCACTGTGCGTTTATGTGAGCGCCTCAGGACTCAGCTGCCAAACTGCTCTTTCTACCCTAAGTGGGATGGGGAGGGAGCTGGCCAGCCATGTCCAGGCTCCAGTGAACAGTCTATGGGGTTACTGCCCCTCTCTTTTCTCTGGATTCCTGTGAATTAAGGGCCAAATGCCAGGGCATTCCAGTGTCACGAGGGGAAAGAATATCCACAGAGTGCTCTCTTGCTGAGGACACCTTAGGGAGCAGAACGAGGCGGGGAAAGAGGTGAAAAGCCTCAGGAGGCCGTGGAGACCAGGAGTCCCTCCTCCTCCCCCCATACCCCTCCCGTCTTCTCTGTGCTCTCAGGGGCGGGGGGCAGCCCAGGCACCGCTACAAGGAGCGCCCGGCAGGTGCAGGGCAGCCCCCACCGTCCCCAGGGCCCCATCGCTTAGCAAGATGCTCTCCTTTTTGGCAGCTATACCTGAAAAGAACCGAACTCCCTACTCCTGACTCTGCTTGGCTAAATATACAAACACGTATTTTGAACTCCCCCAAGAAAAGGTGGCATGCGTGATTAGTTCAGTCTCAACGCATCTCCGCAGGAGGCACGGCAGACGGACTTTTCCAGGAATAACAGAAATCTTAAGGCGCGATGTGGCTGGAAGGTCAACAGACACCTCTAACACGGCGCCTGCGTGTCCCCGGCCAGAGCTGCCAATGTTTCAACAGCCTGCTGACTTTGTTCTCTCTTGCCTCCAAATACTTCCCGCTGACTTTTGTGATAAAGAAACGGTGCCCGTTGATGTGCAACATATGAGAAAATTATTTTAAAAACAAAAGCAAAAACAAGCACAAAACAAGCAACTATGCTGTGGTGCCTCCAGGTGGCGGTCCCTGCTGAGGACGCCGCGCAGGTGGCTGCCGGCCACGTGCTCGGATGGGACTGAGCGGAGGCGCGGGGCAGGGCCGCCTTCCGCCAGCAGATGGACCTGACGCTGGCACCAGAAGGCCCTCTTGGGCTGAGCCACGGCATCCCACCAGCGCTGGACAATGACTTTCTGTGATCCTCACTCTCCCATCTGTCCGCATGACCAGCATTTCCGCACACTTAACACTGTGGCACGGAGCACCATCGGCCACCTGCACCACGATTTTTCATGCCTGAATTTGATGGCGCTATTTAATTTGCAGTTATTTTACATCATTAAAAACGTTATGGAGATGGCTCATCATCCATCAAGAAAGCAGATGAGAATATGTTAAAGTTTTAAACAATAACTTTGAAAAAGCTTTATGGCATTACGTTAAAATGGTATGTCATATACCAAAGCAAAGACCGCCAATTTTATTTTATTTTTTTTACTGTTCTTCTTTTAAATAAACTTTGGCTTTTGGACACTATTTTCTTTTACTGTTGAAAATAATAAAATAAATAAACATTGGAACTAAATCGCAGAGAAAAAACTGCTTAGGTGACTCATAATTGAAGCCTGAAGGAAGACGCAGCGTAAACTAGATGAATTGCTCAATTTCCTTCTTTCAAGCGTTGAGTATTACAGCACCCATATTTCTCCCTTCCTGAATCATCACCTCGGCTAGTAACTTTCCTCATCCAGTTCTCGGCAAAATAGTGGAGAGGGTGAAGGGAACACTTCACTGATCTTTCCCAAGTGCCTTACGCATTCACGAGTGACTCTGAAGCATAAGCTCTGAGACAAGTTTTCTGCCAGAAATAATCATTTTCCAGTTCTTTTCAAGAGATGGCTTCTTTTTCCTGTCTTTATTATAGAAAGCTTAGAGCGTGGGACAGAAGCTCTATCCAGGTTTCAATGTATGCGAAATAAGTTACTAGTCCCAGTCTGTTACTGAAGGAAAATCAAAGGAGAAATGAGGTGCCCTTATTGCAAACCGGGTTGAACGCAGGGCAGGCTCATGGACGCTGGAGTGCGGAGGGGAGCGCGGGAAGAGGCTGGGATTCAGAGGGTGCCAGGAAGATGCAGTTTCGTTCCTTTGTGATGGAAACAGAACGAAACGGACAGCTCCACGGTTCAATCTGAAGCACCTGTGGTGTGCAGGTAACAGGCTGGGCGCGGGTGACAATCAAACAGAGAAAGCTCTCGCCATACTGTATGTAGGGCCTAGAGGTGTCAGACATAAAAGTTACACATTCTTGATTGCACAGACGTTCTAGATTGCAGGGGCTCTGGCTGAAGAGGAGTGGGTGCCGGGGGACCTCCCGTGGAATGAGTGGGTGAGAAAGGCCCACTAAGTCAGGGGTAACTAAGCTGATGCCTAAAGGATAAACAAGAGTTACTGGAGCAGAGGCGTGAGAGAGGGTGTGGAAGGATGAGCTCCACGCAGGCCAAGGTCCTTACTCAGCTAAAGAACAAGAAGGTCACTGTGAGGGAACGCAGAGGGTGGTGGGGACACTGGCAGGTCCCAAGGGCTTTGGAGGTCAAGTTAAGGATTTGGGGTGCTCTCCACCTAAGAAACCGCGGCGTGGTTCACATTAGGGGAAGTTGGGTAAGGGATGTACGGGGCCTGTTCGTACATTCTCTGCATCTTCTGATGATTCAACAAAAGTTTTTTTGTTAATCCTCATGCAAGGATATTTGTTCCATTGATTTTAGAGAGAGTGGAAGGAAGCGGGGGGAGGAGGGGAAAGAGAGGAACACACTGATTGGTTGCCTTCTGCATGTGCTTGGACCAGGCCTGGGGATCAAACCTGCAACCCAGGTACATGCCCTTGACCAGGAATCAAACCCATGACCCTTTGATGCACGGGTCAACTCTAACCACTGAGCAACACCAGCCAGGGATGATGGATCTATAATTAAAAAAAAATAAAGTAGGGAGTGAGGCAATATGATTTACTTTTTTTTTCTTTTTTCAAATTTCACTTTGGCTTCTGTTTGGTAAATGGATTTGGGCAGGAAGGTTCAATGTTTAAGGTTGTTGCATTAATCTCAGCAAGAGAAGTGCATGGTAACAATGAAGGTGAAGAGAGTTTGTGTTACATTTTGGATGCAGAACTGAGGAAATTGGTGATCGATTGGATGTGACAGGCCAGGGTTGGCGGCAGGAATGAACCCCAGGTTCCAGCTTGAGCCCCTGGTATAGATGGAGGGCCACTGACTGGGACAGGCCAGGTGGGTGCAGGGGTAAGGGCAAAGCTTAATCTGGATGTGTGAAGTTCAAGTTGTTTTCAGGATGTTCAGGTGGAGATGCTAAATAGATGTCTGGACACATAGATCGCAGCTGTCAAATGCCAATGAAGTGCAAAACATTGGCATGTTGTTGACAAATTACAGTCATAAAAAGGAGATATAGGGCTAATGCGCTGGAGCTACAGTTTGCTCTCATTTGAAGAGAAGTAGGTTCGGGTCAGCTGGCTAGAACAGCCTGTCCATTCCAAACGCACGCAGCCCATCTGCGCTGTTCCCAGCACCAGGCTCGTTATCCTGACAGTAAGGGGGGCATCTCTGTGGCTGTGATCTGAGTCAAATTGCTCCACCTGTTGGAAGGCTGTATCCACATTCAACTGCTCGAATAAATGCCATCCCAGCTCGTTTTTGGTCATTTGTGTTCAGCTGTTATGAAGCAGGCCGTGACGTTTAGGTCCCATCACGTGTCTCTGTGGGAATTCTGTCCAGGAAGGCTTTACATTCTTTCTCGCCATTCCTTTGAAGTTGAGACTTGTATTCATTAATGTATTTCACTGTTTAATTTCCTTCCACATCGGTTAACACATTCTGTTTCATTTGCTGAACTTTCATGCTGTTGGTTTTCATTGGAGTCCTCGTTGGTTCTTTTTAACAAAATATAGTTTTATTGATTTCAGAGAAGAAGGGAGAGGGAAAGAGAGATAGAAACATCAATGAAGAGAGAGAATCACTGATCGGCTGCCTCCTGCACACCGCATACTGGGGACTGAGCTGCATGCCCCACACCGGGGATGAGCCCGCAACCCGGGCATGTGCCCTGACCACCACCAGCTGGGCACGTCATTGAGTGTTGTGACCTTCCATTTGGTGTTCTCCAACCCATTCAGAATATGGCAAGACAAAGGGAAGAGTCCAGCTCTCTGGTTTTTCCTCTGTAACAGTAAGCACTTCGCATTCCCAGATGCCTACAGACGCTGCCCAGGAAGCATTCTGTTCAGGAGACTTGGACCTTATTCTGTTCCCTACGGGGGGTCAGGTCGATTTGGGGATAACAACATACATCATCCAAATAAGGACATTTTTTGAGAGCGAAAGGGGATATCCTGCCCCCCAAACGGAGCTGGGGACAACAGGAGAGAAAGTGCTTTTCTCAGCACACTGGCCATGGGGCTGCTGGATCAAGAAGGCTCGGTGCAAATACAATTCGATCAGGTGCGGAGGCAGAACTTCAGGGGCCGAGGAGCTTGTCAAAAAGCAAACAGCTCCGAAGGGGGTCAGCAGGGACAGATCGCTTCGATTCTCGGTGTCTCTGAAGTCAAACCAACGCATCTGCCATTTTCCGGCTCTTCCCGGCTGCTCCTCCCTCTACTGAGATTCTGCCTGCCAGTGTCCCCGAACACCCGAGCTTCCGGGCACCTTCCTCTCTCAACTCCTCGTCTGGAACCTGGATGAGCACAGGCTTCTTTCTTCTCTTGAAAAGTTCGCCACCTGCTTCATGAGAATTTTAGTCTTGGCTCCTCAAGTTCCTGGAAGACACTGAAGGCAGAGATCCTAGCTCATCCTCACCCAGAAAGAGCTTCCTCGTGACAACACTCGTAGTGAATCCACTACCGGTGGATCAGCAGGTAGGATGCGAGGAGGTGAATCAGCTACCGGTGGATCAGCAGGTAGGATTTGAGGAGGTAACTTCTGCAGATGACCAATTACTATTTGCCATGGCTCTGATCTAAGAGATTTGTTAAAATACATTTCTTTCTGCGCTATATATTCTTTTTTCTATTTCACTTTCTTTAAAACGTGGGTCCACTTTTGGCTTTAGAGAAAGGTTGCCTAGTTTTGTTTTTTAACACTGGATTGCTTAGGTTAGTTTATGTCTACCAGAAATCCAATAGAGGCAACAGCACACACTTACTGAGCACCTGTTACACCCCATGAAAATGCTGGTTAGGGTCCACAATGCCAGGTGAAGTGCCTGGATGACATCACCTCACAATCGGTGCCCTGTTACCAACTGCCTGGCGTGGGGCCGTGTTTGAAGCCAGGCTGTCAGTGATAGTTATTAACTGGGAGATTCTGATCTCCTGAGAGGGGTTGAGAGCATTTCCAGGACCTTGACTTGCTAGAGCGACACTGTGAACCACCTATGACCTCCGCTGCCAGCCTTGCGGTCTGTGCCGTCACAAATAAAACTCGGGGCAGCTGCTAGGAGCTAGGAGAGAGAAGGGAAAGGTGATGACAATGTGAGCACATGCAATGGGCTGCTCCTCATCCGCAGGCATTGGATCCTCCCAGGGGTGAGGGTCCGCTGAGGGCGAGGGCCCAGTGAGGGTGAGGGCCCACGAACTGTGGCATTGCTGTCCCACTGCTTCTACCTGGGGAGTGGACACCCACCCCATAAAGGGCCAGTCTTAGGGAGGCCAGATGCCAGCTCCTTGAGGCCGGAAGTGCAGTTTCATTACTGAACAGCCTTGGCACAAGGTCTAGCCAACAGCACAGGGCACACAAATGCTTGACAAATATCATGTCCTGCCTCCAGGTGAGCACGCCTTAGTGAGGCCTCCCGGACCCCTGGGGGTGATGGGTTAGCCTCTCCCATTCATTCATTCAGTTCCACCTCGTTCCATAGCACGTGTCCTGTCAGAGGGTGAGAACTCAAGATTGGCAACTGGGCGCTGGTTTTAACACAGATTCTAAAGTTTATTCAAGCTCTGTCAGTGCAATTACAAGCAAGCATTCCTTTGCTTTTTGTTTGTCTGTTTAAAGGAATGAACAAGGAGCATTTTGCTTTTACTAAACAGGCATCGTCCTTCAATGATCAGTTACCCTTTAGGTAGAAGGATCTGACAGATCTTTGCTGAACTATGATTTTGTTAAAAACCAAAATAGCAACCTCCATGAAACTCCTTTCCTTGTAAGAAATTCGTTTTCACCAGTGTTTCCCAGTAAAAGCCTCTATTAAGGCTGCACATAGGGTCCCTACTGGGCAGGTGTTATTACCAGTCTCTAACCTTCTGTTCCAAACAGAAATACTTTGTCCTCCTAAGTAATATGTTCTCAAAACTCAGCCCCACTCATTATGAGCTCGGTTCTCTTGTTACCGATGTTCTCAAGTTGCAAAATGTCACATCTAGCCAAAGCCTTTCAGATTTCACACCTCACCTTTGTTGTGTGTGCGTGAGACATAATCACAGGGATACGTTTAAATTCCCAGCCCCCAATTTTTACATATTTTTTCACTTGTCCAAGTGGTATGTGTTCATTGCAGAAAAAAATTAGTACATACAGGAGGCCAACAACAAAAAACGACAAAGGCGAACAGAAAACTGCCTCGTTTCACCACTGGGCCCACAGTGACCATTATCTGTTCGGTTGACTCTGTCCCTACCTTACATGTACAACAAATCCAATCACGACTATCTCTCACAAAAAATGCCACGAAAGCCTTGAAAATAAGGTAAAATCAAAGATTTTTTTCTGTTTTGTTAATCCTCACCTGAGGATATTTTTCCCATTGATTTTTAGAGAGAGTGGAAGGGAGGGGGAGAGACCGAGACACATCGATTGGTTGGCTCCGGCACACACCCTGGCTGGGGATGGAGCCTGCAACTGAGGTACGTGCCCTTGACTGGAATCGAACCCTAGAGCCTTCAGTCTGGGGGCCGATGCTCTAACCACTAAGCACCCGGCTAGGGCAAAATCAAAGATTCTTGACAAGAGAAGTTCCAGGGGGAGAACCCCCTCAGAATCTTCTCCCTCAGCTGTCTTTTCTAACACCCACCTGGTGGCAGTGCCTTCTCTCTCTGTCTCCTTCCCTCCTCCTCACCCTCTCCTCCAAAGCTCAGCCCACCATTCTCTCTTCCTCCTCCACCTTTGAGTTCTGTTTTCTATAATTAGCTCCTTGCCTTTTCTTATAAAATTAATGGTCTTGCATTCTTCCTGTACACCTCTCCTATTACTGAAATGAGCATTTAAAAAAGTGTCAGTAATGCAAAGAAAGAACACTTTTGAGGGGAAAAGGAAGGGAAGAAGGAGGATGTAAAATGTATATTTTAATAGTTTTACAACCAGATCTGCCTCTGTAATATATACTTATATCAATATGGAATATTTTCCACTAATCTCCGTTAGTACTTCTGTCCCGGCACATTAAAGCTGGCTGGCTCCTGGTCACAGAGCAGCCAGGCCAGCCCCAGCCCTGCCTCGGCCCCACTGCAGTATCAGCACAGAGGGTGAAGGGAAGGGGACTGGGTGAATCTTGAATTCTGCGAGTTTCAGCTTAAAGAGAAATAGTGGATGCTGAGGACGCTAACAGACGCTGGGCGAGCTTTCTCAGGGGATGCTAAAGAGGAAGTGCAGGCGGCATCTCCTGGACAGGGGTTTGCGGAGGGACGGGAGGGTTTCAGGACTCTGAGACTGATACCTTCTTCTCAGGAAGTTTGCAGGTGCAATCACATTGTTTATCTGAGAGCTTGCCAGGAGCTCCCGGGGAAGAATTCTTCCCACCTCTGACCTCATCACGGCAGGACTACATATAGTATAAGGAAAGAGCTGTTGGGCCAGGGCCGGGCAGGTGCAAGGACCACTGCGGACTCTCAGGCACAGGGGGCAAAGCCCTGGCACTGGTGGGTGGTGGCAGGAGACCCGGGCTTGGTGGGTGATTCTCAGAATTGTGAGAGCGGCAGAAAGCCCTGGACTCGGACAGAGCACTGACAGGGTTGTAGTGCCTTCCACATGAGTATGTGTGTACTCATGTGCGCATGTGTGCCCGTGTGTGAGTGTGCATGTGTGCACGCGTGTGTGAGCGCGCATGTGTGTGAGCACACATGTGTGTGTGAGCGCGCATGTGTGTGTGAGTGTGCATGTGTGTGTGTTTGTGTATGTGTGAGTGCGCGTGTGTGTGTGTGATTGCGCACAGGTGCTTGTCTGGCACCTACAATTTCAAAGTGAAAGCAAACTCACTAGAATAACCTGCGGATCTGGTGGTGGCTGGTTGCTTGGAGCTGCTCTATGGACAGCATGTGGGTCTGAAATCCTGTTCCTAGGAGTAGAGGTGAAGTTGGGGTGAAGTGTGATGTGGCCCCAGTCCTGCAGGTTCCACCCTGGCTTTGTGGCTGCTCCTCAGGGATTGGGGCAGCACATGCTGCTGGAACCCACCTCCCAGGGCAGTTTCAGAGCAGGCCGGGCCTGGGCGCAGCCAGATGGCAACGGCCCATTAATGATGCTCATCTTGGGCACAGCAGGGGCACGGGGTTTAGTCGCTTCCCATTTTGTTGGGTCTGCCAAATGCCTTTTGGAGCTTTCAACCAAGTTCTTATGATGCCTCAATAGGGTGCCTGGTGGAGTCCCACTGACCTTCCACTGACCTTGGTTGGTGGTTACTCTTAGGAATGCAACTGGGGCCCAAGTTGTGGGATGCAAATGTTGTTTTGTTCTCATATAAAGGCAAGATGGAGGGAACATCGATGTTTTGATAGTTTTGTTAAACATACAACCTGCATTTGAAGAACCAAAATTAAGTCTGTCTTTATGTTTCACTTAAACATCTCTTTTACTCAGACAAAAATAACAATAGTTGAAGGTAGAAACTGACATTCTCAAAATTGCACTTTGCCAATCAATTATGTAACGGAAGAGAAAGCTGAACCTATTCTCATTGTGTTATTATTGTTATTGGTGTTAGTGACCATTGCTATGGTTTATACTAGTGCATGAAAGTGTGTTCATGTATGATATGTTGTAATCTCATGCCCTTCCTGAATGGCCTTGGCCTTTTATGAATAAAGTCCCGGTTGAGAGGAGAGGTGCCCAGACACTGTTGCTGGACCAGACTTCCCAGAGAGAGATTCCGGCTACCTGCACCCCCACACTTGTGCAGTCTGTGGAGGACCATGGCTGTGGCCTGGCATTCGGGGGACTGTCTGGCCACTTCTGGAAGATGGCCTTGTTTCACTCAGCACAACCTGTTGGCCGCAGATCTGGTCAGCATGGCACTGAGAAGTGCCTGGGGCGCTGAATTACTACAAATGATTATGCTCCATGTAGCAATAAGAGGCTAAGAGCGTCTCCTGAGAAAAGCTGTGCTTATGAGATAACCAGCCCCATGAAGACTTGGAAAAACACAAATGTAAACAAAACTTTCCAAGTGTAGAGCTGGACCAAACACCTGAGTGACTTAGGGAATCCTTTGCTACATGCAAGCACCCACGCCTGGGCAGGAGTGATAGCATGCACTCGCAGGAGCACCCACTCTTGAATGGCTGCACTTCTGGAAACAGCTATTGAAGGAAGACACCATTCAAGTCACAGGACAAAGGACTATTCCTGTGCGTTAAATAGGAGCGTCCCCTGGAGGGAGGAGTCCACCCCTCTCCCCACAGCAGCCCTGTTGGCGCTGAGTGAGAAGAGCCGCCTGTCAGTAACACGCACAGCCGCTTCTGTGCTCCCATTGGAGGGGCTACTTGGGTGGCATTGACGTGCACCATTAACGAAATGCTCAACTTAAAAAATGTTTCTCCTTCAATTCTTCAACTTGACAAAGCAATAATTCTCATCTTTCTGTTAACTATATGTTTGCCCAAATTTAATGAATCATCTATGATTTTTATATCATTTTTTTTCATTTTCCCGATTTCTAGTCAGGGTCCTCAGACTGAAATCAGGCACGTCCTAAGGTCCAGGCTGGTTGGACACAACCACATCTACATAAATCTCAGTCAGGTCCCCAGCGGGCGTCTGAGAAAACATTTTGGGAAAAGGGTGTGGGCCTTTTTACATCTGTGCTCAGTGACATTGAAGCTGGTTGACCATTCAATTTGGGAGATTATAGTTCATTAACAAGAAAAAAAAAGGCAATTACATTTTTAGGTATCTCCACCTACGCTAGTGTTTTTCACAAATGTTTAGAAAAAAATGACATGATATAATAAAATTGGCCATCTTAAGAGAATTTTGCAATTGCCTATGGTGACAGTAAAATTTTACTGATAAAATATAATTACTTAACTAAGTTTGAGAACTTAAACATATAAACGTAAGCCTTCTGCTGAACACGTGGGTTTCAGCGGTTGTGACTGAAGGTTCCAAGAGTGATTCCTTCATGTGCAGATGACGAAGCTCTGACAGGCAGTCGTTTTCAATTAGAGTGATTCCTCTGCTCCCACATTAAAAAGGGACCAATTTGTCAGTACGGTTAAGCTGTGCAAGACTAAACATGAACATAAAAGTAAACTACCTTTTTCTCTACTTTGCTATTAGGTTTAATATACATGTAATACTAGATATTTGGTGTGTATATGCATTGAAGCAAGGGCCTGGCATTTCCTGATATTTAAAATTTACTTCCAATTTCTGAGGACAAATTACTATAATGAATATTACCAACGAGGAATTCATCAAGACCAACAAGCCAGCGTCTTGTACAATTTGGCACTTAGTAGGCATTCAAGATTATTCTCGAATGATTTTTATGTAAAAATTTTGTAGCTCTTGTTTTGACTCCAAATAACATCTACCCTACAGTTCATTTCTAACGCGGGGAGAAACTTGATTTTGGAGCCTGGCCCCTCAAACCTGGTTCTGATTACTGCCTCCACTCCTGTTTATATAATTCTGCGCAGTTTTGGCAGGATTCAAGAGCACATACCAGGGTGTTGGCTTTTATGAATCTCCTGGGATGTGAATGTCAAGCCGACTGGATGAACCCTGGCCACAAAGCCCAGACGAGCACAACGACTCTATTTATTCAGACTTGGCCGCCTGAATGCAGATGGACCCTGTGGGTAATAAATTTTCACAGGCCAAGAGCTCCAGCATCAACCAAGCTGATCCCGGGAAGAAAAATGCACCCAGGGCAGTGCAGCGGGGCTGCTGATCCTCCTGTGCTGTGGTCCACGTCTGGGTGTGGTGCAGCCAATGCATTTGGTCGCTGATTGACAGGCACGGCCAGAGGTTCCTTTTTAAAAGCTCTGCTTTCTGTTACGCAATAGTCATATTAGAAAGAAACAAGGGAAAAAATGAACAGCACTCACTGTAATGGGCAATCTGCTCTCACTACCACACCCCACACTGCTGTTCGTTCGTTATCCAGCGAGCTCTACGGCACAGAGCAGAGACCCGACACAGGAATGTTCCCGTGTCTCCCCACGAGAAACCCAAGGTATCAAAGAGCAAGACGTGCGGCTGAGCCAGCCATCCCGGCAGCTCCGGTGCAGCCGGGCTTTCCGTTCACACTGAGATTCCTTCTGAGAGACACGATTAGTACTCCACGCGTTCAAGTAAGACAGGAACTGGCTCTTTAACTTGAAGATTGATGTTAACTACCTAGATATCTATTACATTAATTGTGCTCTCCAAATATTGATTGGGGATTAAAAGGTAACTTTTCTTCATGGTGAGGAGTAAATTATGCCAGTGGGAGAATTTCCCTCTACAGACTTTACCCAATGATCATGGCCTGCAAAATTAAAATTGTCAGTTGTAAGTGGATAACCCATGCTCATTTGCAGAGAAATATGCAGTTCTATAATTAAAATGAAAAGACGGCCTAATATGCATGGATAATGTAATCACTGGAAGAGCTGTAGGCACATATGTAGCCATTCGATTTGGACCCTGCTCCCTTCCTTTCTCCACGCTTACACATTTGTCATCTCGGAGACACTGCCCTCACCTGCCACCAGCTTGGCTGCTCCTTGTGAGAGCCTCAGTCCTTGTCCCTCTCCTCATGCCTTCGCTGTAAGTTCATCTAGACATTTGCTGTGTCCCTCCTCCCGAGCCTGGCTTGACATGACCAGAAGAGCTGTCCTTTTCAACACATGCAATACAACTCTCATCTCCCTTCCAAATGCATTTAGAAACTCCTTTGGTACTTTGTAGCTTCAGGAATAATTTTGTCTTCAACCTTCTAACTTATTCACATCCCTCCAGGGAAACACTGCTCTTTGCAATTGTTCAAAAACCAAGAGTTACAGGAAAGGAGATCAAACAAATTGCTACAAGTATCACATGTCCTTCACGTACCCAGACAAACAAGAAAACTGGTTCTCATAGTTTATCCTATTCCCAGTTTGAACCTCATCAAGTATGAAATTTATAGGAGCAAACATGCTTCCATTTCAATGATATGTCCAAGCTCTCTGGGTAGACCCCGTCACAATCCCGGCTCTAAGGTCACAAAGTTCTGCTCTCCTCGCAAAGGAAGGCTGTGCAGACACCCACCTCCTGGCTTTGGAGGCTTCTGTCTAAGAAAACGTCTGAAAACGTATAACTACAACATGGCTTGGCGTTAAGCTGTTTACTAAGTGGCTACAGACATTTCCAGGGAACCTGGAAAGACGCTTTCCTCCTAAATAGGGAGCTTACTGGTGCATCACTCCACAGTCCACTTAGGATCTTGGGTCTTACGTGTGGTCTTCTCTGCCAGCACCTTTGATCTTTGGATAGATCTAATTTGAAAAATCAGTATTGGGTAAAGAAATAAAGGCAGAGAAAAGTAACCTTTGATACTGGATAATGGACAGCAGCAACTACTGTCCATTCATCTCCACATTGTGCACTCACTCAATTTAGCGCCTCTGCTGTGCCAGACACAGTCCCTGCCTCGTCGGGAGAGAAAGATAGTTTAAAAAGTAAAAATAACACGTAACTACAACTGTCATGAGGCTTGAAAGGTTAAGGTTATTGTGAGAAGAGCTAACCATGGTCCAATTTAGGGGACGGGGACGCTTCTTGAGGACGTGAAAGCTATGCTGGACTTCCTAGACGAGTAGGTGCTGGTCAGGGAAAGAATGAGGGAGCCGGCCGCTGGGGGCCCTGAAGAAGCTGCGCTTGGCTTGCTGGGGGGGGGGGGGAGAGGGGGCGGGGAGCTGAAAGAAGGCCCCCGTGGCTGAAGTGCCACGGATGAGCTCAATGCGAAGTGATGGGGAAGAGTGGGGGCGCCACGCTGTGTAGAGCAGTGTTGGCTCCGGATTTTATCCCAAGTGGAATGGTTAGTTGAGATTCTAGAACAGTGGTTCTCAACCTTCTGGCCCTTTAAATACAGTTCCTCATGTTGTGACCCAACCGTAAAATTATTTTCGTTGCTACTTCATAACTGTCATGTTGCTACTGTTATGAATCATAATGTAAATATCTGATATGCAGGATGGTCTTAGGCGACCCCTGTGAAAGGGTTGTTCGACCGCCAAAGGGGTCTCGACCCACAGGTTGAGAACCGCTGTTCTAGACCAAGAAATGACTTGATCTGATTTACATTTTTAAAAAATCAGTCAGCCATGAATTCACTAGGGAAATAAAGGTGAGTAAGGTGCAAAATCATTCTGGATGTTCTCTCAAGAAGTCAGGAAGAGAGAAGCAAGTCCCATATTACCCACTTAGCATAATTCTGTGACAGAGGTAACTACAGGATACTAGGAGATTAAACTTGTAGAATGCCACCACCAGTGAAGTGCTAAAAGTTATGTATATATAATGTAATACCTAGAACAAGTACTTAAAAAGCTAAACAAAGAGATACAATAAAAATAAAAAATACTATAGATAAATAAAAATGGAGTTCCCAAAATGTTCAAGAAACCTATAGGAAGCCAGGAAGAGGAACACAGAAAAAAGGGAAAAAAAAAGAAAAGAAAAAGAACAAACAGAAAATAAAAATAAAGTGGCAGACTTCAGCACTAATGTATTAATAATTACATCAAATGCAATGGTCTAAATACATCAATTAAATGATAGGCATTGGCAAAGGGGATTAAAATATGACAACGATATGCTGTCTATAAGAAACTCATTTCAAATATAACGACATAAGTAGGTTGAAAGTAGAAGAATGGAATTAGTTCCATTACACAGACATTAATCAAAAGAAGGCAGCAGTGGCGGCATTGATGAAGTAGACCTCAGAACAAAGAAAATTACCCAAGAAAGAGGGGACATTCCAACAATAAAAGGGGCAATTAACCAAGAAGACACAGAAGTGCAAAATGTTATGCACCAAATAACAGAGGTTCAAAATATGTGAAGCAAAAGCTGATAAAATGGAAAAGAGAAACAGACAAATCCACAATTAACGTCGGAGATTTCAACACTCCTCTTCCAACAATCGACAGAGTGACTAGGCAGAAAGTCAGCAAGGATATAAAATAACTCGGCAACATCAACAGCAGGATATAATGGATATTTACAGAACACTCCACCTAACATCAGCAGATTAGATATTCTTTCAGGAGCCCACAAAACAGATACCAACACAGACCAGATCTTGGGCATAAAAATTACTCCATAAATTCACAAAAACTGAAATGACACAGTCTTTACAGCAGCCCTACAAAGTGGCCACATACCGGCTGGTCAACAATATCCTATATAATAAAAGGGTAATATGCAAATTGACCCTAACAGTGGACAACCGGGAATGACTGGTCACTATGATGCACACTGACCACCAGGGGGCAGACGCTCAACGCAGGAGCTACCCCCTGGTGGTCAGTGTGCTCCCACAGGGGGAACTCTGCTCAGCCACAAGCTGGGATGACGGCTGTGAGTGCAGCGGCGGTGGCGGGAGTCTCTCCCACCTCCTCAACAGTGCTAAGGATGTCTGACTTCGGCTTAGGTCTGAGGCTTAGGCCACAGTTGGACATTCCCCGAGGGCTCCCAGGTTGCCAGAGGGATGTCTGACTGCCAGCTTAGGCCCGCTCCGTCATGTGGACATCCCCCGAGGTGTCCTGGACTGTGAGAGGGCACAGGCCAGGCTGAGGGACTTCCCTGAGTGGACAAATTTTTGCGCACTGGGCCTCTAGTATCTTTATACTGACTTAGACAAAAGAGGCTTCTTGCCAAATAGTGACATCAATATTTGGGTTATAGAAAGGTACACCTGTGCATTGTGTACAGTAAAACTGCTGTGTCATTGCCTTTGCACATGCACAAGGCAAATTGGCCTTGACCATCCGGCGTACTCTGATTAGGGTTCCCACAGCAGTGATAAGAGTGCATATACAGCAATAAATGCTTATATTAGGAAAGAGGACAAATCTCAAATCAATAATCTCAGCTTTCTCAGGAAACTAGAAAAAAAAGAGCAAAATGAACCCAAAGCAAGCAGTAGAAAAATAATAAAGGTAAGAAATCGATGAGATTGAAAACAGAAAAACTGATAGAGAGCATCAATGAAACAAACGTTTGAAAAGATCAATAAAATTGATAGACATCCAACAAGACTGACAAAGACAAAAATAAAGGTCAGTTTCAAGAATAAAACGTGGTATCACGATAGCTCAGACCTCAACAGGACAATAAAGGGATACAATTGTACACACATGACAACTTAATGAAATGATGAAGTGATTATCTGGAGAGCACATAACCTACCCAATGTGAAAAAATATGAATAACCCTTTAACTAGAAAGAAAATAGAATTCATAAGTTTTTAAAATCTCCAGGCCCACAAAGTTTCACTGAAGAATTCTGACAAACTTTTAAAGAGGAATTAACATTAATTTTATATAATCTCTTAAAAAATGGGGAAGAGCTGGGGACACGTCTCAGTTCATTTTACAAGCCAGTGTTGGCCTTCTGCCAAGACTAGACAAAGACGATACAAAGAAAAAAGCCTTAAGAACAATATCCCTCATGAACATAACAGACAGATGTGAGGATGTGGAGCCACTGGAATTCTCTTCCGTTGCCGGTGGGAGTGTCAGCAGTGCAACCGCTTTGGAAAATGGTTTGGGACAACCTACTGGAGTTGAACGTGCACACACTCTATGGCCCAACTGCTCTCCAAGAGACCTGGACATGGGTAGTTTAGATGTAATGTGTGGTTTATGAACATTCATCAAGATGTATTCTTAGGTTACATGTGCTTTTCTCCATGTGTGCTTCACTCAATTATAAGTTAACTAGAAAACGATAAAAAGCCTATTGGATCTGGTGACATGAAGATAGCAGGGAAGCAGAGTTCTGAGGGAGTGGCGGGCTCTGGGGACCTCAAGTTAATTCCAATTTTACAAATAGTGTGACTGGAGCAAAGAGCAGTCCAGGCAGTGGGCCAAGCTTGCAGGATTACTGAGTCAGAGGGCAAGGGCTGGAACCCAGGGAGCGGGGATGCCGAGCCCGTGCTAACCCACCACACTGCCTGTCTGCTTGTCCTTGAGGGCACCAAGGCAGTGAGGACAAAGCAAACACTGGACAGGAGCAGTCACACGCACTAGGGCAGTGATGGCGAACCTTTTGAGATCGGCGTGTCAGCATTTTGAAAAACCCTAACTTAACTCTGGTGCCGTGCTACATATAGAAAATTTTTGATATTTGCAACTATAGTAAAACCAAGACTTACATTTTTGATATTTATTTTATATACTTAAATGCCATTTAACAAAGAAAAATCAACCAAAAAAATGAGTTCGCGTATCACCTCTGACACATGTGTCATAGGTTCGCCATCACTGCACGAGGGCCTGAGGCCCCTCCCGGAAGGGCCAGCAGGCACTGCAGCTTGATGCTCCTGTAGATGTCGCTTTATTGTGATGTCCAGGCTGTTGACCAATATTCCCAGGACAACCAGGCATCATGGAAGAAAAGATGAAGCATTTTCGTTTACTATGTTTACCAAGACTGGGAAATGTACAATATATTTTTGAAATATTTGAGTTAAGGGACAAACTCTGAGTATGTCTGAAAGTCAATTGTGTTAACTGTCTAGTCATCTCCTAATGCCAGAGCCACACAGTACGCGCACGTGTGCCCAGGCTCCATCCACTCTTTCCGGCACAACCGTATTTTGGTCTTGGAGAGAAAAAAACACACCGTATCATTAGAGTTTTTGAGAAGCACGGAAATTACAATTTTGTAATTAGGCCAGGGTATAATTATAGGCTACAGCCAGATAATATAATTAGTGTTAGAGCAATCCCTGAAGCTACCACACACAACCACTGTGTGAAGCCTTAATTAAAAAGAGGAGATTACTGTATAAAAGTCATTCATTCTGTCAGCTGCTTTCATTGCAAAAGGTGGGAAGGTGCCCACACATAGGGACTACATGCAAGAATAAAGGATCTGACACTATAATCACAATACAATAATATCAGTGTCTACAAATGGAAAAGAAGTCACTAATAAAGCAAGATGAGTCAACTCAAAGTTCTTGCTGCCTTAGAGAACATCTTTGATAACTAGTTTTTTTTAGAATTGAGTTTGCAGTGGAAATATTTCCTGGAAATAACTCAGGAAATTCTTTCCGAATTAAAGAAGGCTTGCTGAATGAAATAGCCGGTAAATCCCTTTTCCAATATGAAGTTTACACCATCTCCATGCCTGATATGACTTAATCCCCAACACACCTATGTGAACTTCTCCCTGGGAAAACACACACACAGATGAAATCATTTGCTTATGGTCACACAGACGAGGACCCAGACGAGAACTGTTCTCTAGGTCTAGCACAGTGGCTGTGTTATGGGCAGCTGACCGCCCTGGTGTCTCCACCTGGGACCAGCGAGCAGTCTCCAAGAACCCTGAGTGGTCCTCCGGGTTCAGTTAACCTCCCTCCACGTGGGGTTCCCTCCGCTTGCCAATCCAGTTTCAAGATGCACCGAGTTCTATCTCACGCCAAGTTGCTTCTTTGGTGCCGCACCACCTCTCACCAGGTGAGCAGACGCTTCGCTGGCTGCTCTCCTAGCCACACTGCTCAGCCGCTCTTCCTGGAAGTTTCCTTTCACTTTCTTCTCACCTCTGCACACTCTCTGTGCATTGTTCCCATCCGCAGGTCTAGACAGCGCCTGCGCCTGGACCGCGGTACCTTTATGTAAAATTCCCTCTCCCAAGGCGACCGAATGGCACACGTGGCTTGTCGTGCACGTAAAAATGACTTAGAAAAACCTCTCCGAGTCGTTCTTAGACCTCCCACATTTATCCACACTGACAAAATGCGGCACAGGTAACAAGAAAAAGGAAACCGTGTAGGGAAATCTGTCTTTAGTGTTTCCAAACATGCCTTAAAACGCAGGCACTGCCTGGAGCGCAGAGGTGAGAGTGATGAATGCTGAGTGGGTATTTTTTCACTTTAACTGACTGATCAGAAGAGTATTTATAAAGCCCCGACTAATGTCTGGAGCTGATAAATCAACACCAAAGGAGAACATTTCAAGCACATTTATCATTTAAGACAAACGGGCTATTCTGAGCATGAAGCTTTCTTATTCATCATTGTAGCTCACCTCTACGCTTGCATCTTCTCAATGTTAATAACATCTGCATAAGGCTCCTCAATATTTAATGTGGACAGCTTGCCTGTTGCATGCTGATGAGGTCAGGATCACGCCTGATCGCCAGCAGGCCAGTCAGCTTTCCAGAAAAAGAGGCTTCCCCTCTGAAGCCTGACCCCAGCCAGCTTCCTTATAAATAGCTGCTGTTGGTTTCAATGCCATAAAAAGCGAAAAATCACTGTTTTAAGGGAAATTAAGGTCAAGATATTTTAACAGACTTTCCCAGCGGCACCAAGCATTGTCATCAGCAAAGGAAGCCCAGCATCGTGGGCCCCATGTTTCAGCATTTGTATGACTCAGCTAATGTCCGGACGGTCTGCCAGGTCGGCGTCATGGCACCACACCCAAACAGCACAGAGCCCAAGGGGACTTACCTGTTCACCCTCCTCTTCATCACTGCTTAGCTTGAGGTCATCCTCTAGCATTCTGGAAGAGGGAACAGAGAGGTACCAATGCTTAGCAAATTCAAATAATTCTCAACAAAATATCTGCATTCGAGCAACGTTTCAGTCATAAGCCTGTTTGATGTACTGATTTGGAAAAGTGTTCGTTTGAAGCCCTTTTCCTGTGATGCACCTAGAAGCAACACACGGCCACGTCATGAAAATTACCCCTCACAGCAGTCACAGCATGAGATGGGGTGCTTCCAGAACGTGAGGCGCGTTTCCTGGGAAGGTTTTCCGCGTGGCAGCGGCTGTGCTCCGTGTCCACCGCCACTCACGGGAACAGGACCAGAGGGCCAAGGGGAACGCTGCGGAGGCTAGAAAACAACACGCTAGAGCAGCGGTTCTCAACCTGTGGGTCGCGACCCTTTGGCGGTCGAACGACCCTTTCACAGGGGTCGCCTAAGACCATCCTGCATATCAGATATTTACATTACAATTCATAACAGTAGCAACATTACAGTTATGAAGTAGCAACGAAAATAATTTTATGGTTGGGGTTTACAACATGAGGAACTGTTTTAAAGGGCCAGAAGGTTGAGAACCACTGCACTAGAGGGTGAGCCACACCGCTCGGGGCTCCCACCCGCCGAGACCTGGACACACCTGCTGCAGACCCTGCCGGACAGGGAGAATCAGAGGGAACCTTCCGGAAAGACTCCGCAGGCAACTCCCCCGCGCCCGCAGATCTGTATGACAGCACACTCTTGGGTCCATAAAAGTTAAGGGTAAAACAAAAGACAAAAAACACTTCAAGCCCTGTGATTTCTGATGATGATAAAATGACATTCTTATCAGCACCGCTGAATTGTTTCTTTACAGAATACTAGTTTTCGGATTAAGTCATTTCAAAAGAAATCTCACTTAGGAGTGTGCTCCACAGCAGAAATGCACGCAGGCTGGGGCACCAGGGCGGGTCTGAAGGCCCTGGGCCCCTGCGCTCCAAAGGCCTCACTCTCCTCCTCAGTCACCTTCCAAAGACGGTCCCTTAGAGTGTGCCTCGATCCCTTTAAAAGCCCATCATCAGTATATTCCTCTGAATACTTTAATAAGTCATCTTGGTGACTTTTGGGGTGAACCTGGGAGAAAGACCTGCCAGGATGGGTCATGGGCAGAGTTCTGCCCCAACGCTTCATGCTTAGGGCAGGTCACTTAACTCCCCTGTTTATAAAACGAGGTGATTCCTGGCAATCTCTAAGGTCCAATCTGCTTTAGATTCCATAAGTCTAGGAAATAAATCTGCCCCTCTTTTGGAAAGTAGGAAAACTCTTGTATTGTCCTTGAGATCACCACCGAGGAATTGCTAAGCAACTGTGGCGTACCATTGAAGCCACCGCCGCTGGGACGCCACGTCCACGTCCTCACAGGCTGCGGCTATGCTGCCTGCCAGTAGTGAGAAGTCTCATTCGCTCATTATTTAAACCTCAAGCAAACAAACAAAACAGCAGCAAAGACTGTAGAGCAGAGACTGCCCCCAACTGCTCTTTATGTCCGTCTGGCATGCCATTCATTTCCCTTGATCTCAGGAACTCGTACCCCCGGCTTCCAAGAGGAGATGTGGTGGAGATTTATTAGAGCACTAGTAGCCCTGCGCACGAATCCATGCACCAGTAGCTTGCTGCTGCCCTCCAGTAGCTCTCTGCTGGCTGCTCCGCCCTCCTGTAGCTCCCTCCGCCCCCCGCCCCACCCCGCCCCCACCCCTAGCTCATGGCTTGCTGCCCTACCTTCTCCTGTAGCTCCCCCCGCCCCCATAGCTTGCTGCCCTGCCCTCTCCTGTAGCTCTCCACTGCCCACTTGTAGCTCGCTGCCCCACCCTCCTGCTGATCTGTGATCCGGTCCTTACACGGTCGGTCGGTCGTTACGCTTTACGGTATAATGACCATTTGCATATTGCATCTTTATTATATAGGATTGTTTGGGAAGAAGCTAAGGAGGGGATGGTGTTCTCTTTGTCCTTGAGTCCCTGATGACTAGCACAGTGACGACAGAGTACAGTGCCAGCTTGCTGGCTGGGCTAAGGGCACCTTCCCCAAGACTATTTTCCTACCAAAAGGTACACATGCCTTTCTGATGAAAAATACCAGAGAAGCAGGCCAGTTTCTTGCCTCTAGCCCTTCCTCCCTCTTTTGGGGCAAACTGCCAACTGCAGTTTGGTTTAATCTCACAGACTGCCCTTTGAGCACTGGGTGTTCTATGTGTGGGTGGTCCTGTCAGTGGGTGGGGAAGGGAGGGGAGAACACACACAATCGTTGCTAACAACCCCCTTGTTGATACATGGAAGTCCTGTCAGGGGTGACTGAGAAGTTTCATCTTTATCCAGGCAATCGTGTGCACGGATTTGAAGGCCACTGTCAACCGGAGCAGGAAACCCCAAAACCCTTCAAAGCAAGAGATCTTAGCTGGGCTGCACACCAGCCGAGTGACTCGGCCACCACACGAAGCTGGCGCTGCCGACAGTAACCACAACCGTGAAAACAGTGCGTCAGGGTCTCTTCTAAGGTACGGAGAACAGCTCAGTTTTGTCTGTTTTAAGCATGTGCTAAATGTGTGGACAAGCCTCTCACACCCCTGGTCCCAGGCATGGGCACCTCTGGCCTCGGGTCAGGTCTGCAGCGAGACTCACCTGCCTGGTCATCGCTCAGAGGAAAAGCAGGAGACCCAGCTAGCTTTGGGGGCAGTGATCATCCTCCCACTGAAGCTCTCGCTCGTATTTACAAAATATCTCCTGGCTCATATCTAATAATTGAGAATCAAATGTAAGAATACTCTGCATTCAAGAGAGATTTCAAGAGAAGTCAGAATCCAATGAAACTTCAGAATATCTTGAATCTGAGGAAAGGGGAACAGAAACGCTGAGTGAAACAGACACAACCCAGCGCAATTCTGGCTGCTGTTCTCAACCAAAGAGACGCAGACCCAGTCCCTGCCACCTGGAGCCTGAACCCCAGCAGACACACCAGAGGCCGCTGGGACTCAGCCCATCCTAGAGCCTGACCAGCCTTCTGCTTGGCTCTGAGGGTCACAGCAGAGCCCTGTGACTCATCTTTCCAGGGCACAGTGCTTGTTCCCTTCACGCACTTCATTCTGGCGTAATGTTCATCAAGTGCCCACTTTTAATGCTGGAAATATCAGAGTGGCCTCTGGGGGGGTGGGGGGGGTGGGGAGGGTGCGAAGTCTATTTGAGGTTACAGCTGAACAAGAAACCATGGCCAGAGAAAAGAGAGCTGTGACAGCTACGGCATCCCAAGCGCTGTCGGGTGGTGTGGCAAGGAGCCTACAGCCTGTGCCTCCGCTGAAACGGGTCCATGGCTCCTGCAGCCCTGCCTCCACCCCCGCCCCGCCCAGGAGACAACACGGCTATCGTCTGTCCATTTTCAAAAGGAAAGACTGGGCTAGGTGCAATAGACAAGAACTACACAAACGAAAGTTTTAAACCAAGAGTAAAAGGAAGTGAAAACTAAGTGTTGGTTAGCCCATGGGGTGGGGGTGGGGACCTCTAATGACGTTTTCGAAAAAAGGCAATTCTGATGCTCAGAAGGCTGAGGACAGCTTAGGATGGGTCACCTGCACACAGTGCAGGGGTGTGCGGGAACCCCTCCTGGCACCCCGCCACACCCCTCCACCTCTCACCAGAGCACCCCCGGCCAATGCTGCCAACCACCCAGAGCCCCGCCCCTCGTGTCCCAGATCCCCGCCCCTTCGTCCCCAGAGCCTTCTTGGTGGCTGAGCTCCTGATAAAGGGCAGCAGCTCTCAAGTTTGAATGATTCTGGCCGGGCCTGCTGAGCACTGTCTAGACCCCCTCAGTCAATCCCCACAGCAAATCCTCTGAGGTGGGCATGCTGGGCAGCAGGCCCGGAGGTCAGAGCGACTGCCCAGGCTGAGTGAGTCCAGCTCTGAGACTCAACCAGCCGAGTGACTGGACACCTGCCTCAAGGCTTTTCCAGAGAAGTCAGTACAGGATCCCTGGGAAGCGCTCAGTACAGAACCTGGCGCAGGAGGAGCATCTATAGACGCTCACTTTTATTAACATTTCTTTACCTCTGAGGGTGATTAAAGCTGCGGAGCATTTAAGAAACATGATGGGTAAACAATTTAGGAGGCAAAGATGTTTCTGCAACGAAGCCTTCAAACTAAACCATTTGCTCTGCTTCAGGCCATTTTGCAAAGAAAGTATGTTCTCTGGAAGCTGTGGAGGGGTTACAACTGCTGCTGTGGTTGATTGATCTGAGGTGACTCTACGTCTACAGAAGACAGACAGCATGTCCGTCAGTCTGAGTGCACAAGGAGACATGCCCTGGGAGCCCGTGGTTGGCCTCGGGGCCAGGAGTCCCTAGCAGGACCCACAGCCTGATGACAACAGGGACACTGAAATGAAAGATAATAAGGTCACACTTTGAAAGTGAATGCAAGAGAGCAGAGGAGCAGCCAGCAGGGCGGAGACCCCGGATTTGGCCCTGAGCACCCGGGGAGCTGCCCAACTGCTGTCAGGAGCACAAGTCAGCGCCCGTTGAGGCCGCCCTGCGAGTCTGCACCGGAGCACCTGGTGCGGAGGATCAGCATGTTTTGAGCCGTGGGCTGAATGGTCTTGCTTTCTTATATGGACCAGACCACGTGGAAGAAAGGGTGCGACGGGGCCTGCTCTGCCAGGTGCCCCTCGGGGGGCCTCTCTCTGGAAGGGGGAGACGAGCGGAAACTGGGTCTCACCACCGGTGGCAGCATTGGCGTCCAAACTCCCAACCGTTGACTAAGTCGCACGTGTGTTCACTGGGTGGGACCGCTCTCCATGGGCGCACCCGACTGCCAGGGCTGGGTCCCCTCACACACTGCGCTCAAACCAGCACTGCCTCCCCAGCCACTTCTCAGAGCGGATAACCGCGACGCGCAGATGCACGTGATTCTAACAGAGCCAACCGCTTCGCCTGAAGAGATCTTCCCTTCGGCTCAGGAAGGTGGGTTCAAGGCAACCCAGCAACTTCCATTTGATTATGGTAACTTCCACGTGTGCACTACTCTTAATGGAGCCACAGGCAAATGTATGTTGTAGCTGGTGCTTATGTTTTCAGGCCCAGCATTCTCAGGAAGCAGAAGTAGCCGCCTGCCCTTAACAGATGGCCAACTGCGTCTCAGGCTCATCTGTATCTTACAGGTGCTGCGCAGGGGCACTTCACCTGCACATGTAACGGCGGTCATTTCACAGAGCAGTGGTTTTTAATTAACAGGATTTCCCTGCAATTACTTGTCATTTAGGGCTCTTAACAGATGACGCCTTTAGTCCTTTAAAGTTCATTTCATTTAGGTATATCTTAATGGCTTTTTAAAAATCTGAGTTTAATTGGGCTGTTTGATTTTCAGATTTGTTTCTATAGCTGATGCTACTACTGTCTCCCCCTATTTGAGATTTAAAACCAAAGACAAATGTTTATGACTCCCCATTAAGCATATTCATATATGCAAATATCTCCTCTAGCAATTAGCAATGCATGATAGCCTATGCGTTATGCAAGTACACCCCTCTGAAGGCATTCCCCGAGCCATCATCTCTACTGCTTGGAACACGGGAGGGAAAGTGGTAAAACTCATTTTATTCTGAAGTCCGGGTCAGTGCTGCCATCTCCCTGGCTTATTTTCATCACTGGTGGCCACCTCCTCTCTGCATTTGTTTAGGAGAATTTAGCTCGTGCCACTCCAGTTAACTGGGAACCAGGAAGTCTAGGGTCGGCTCCCACTGTGATGGGTCCGAGGCACATGAAGTAACTGAGTCTGGAAGCAAATGGAGAATCAGAACAAGACAAAGGGGTGGTCTCGGTGACGCAAGAGTTCCCCACTCTGGTGCTTTCCCATCTGGGTGTCAGTGCTACGTCTTTTTAAAAAATATATATTTTATTGATTCTTCACAGAGAGGAAGGGAGAGGGACAGAGAGTCAGAAACATCGATCAGCTGCCTCCTGCACATCCCCCAACAGGGGATGTGCCCGAAACCAAGGCACATGCCCTCGACCGGAATCGAACCTGGGACCCTTGAGTCCGCAGGCCAACGCTCCATCCACTGAGTCAAACCGGTTAGGGCAGTGCTACATCTTTTGAAGCCACGGTGATTCCAAGGGAGACAGACGGCGTTTGCTCACACACACTGCCTTCCTGGACTTCTCTTTCCAGGGTCTGCTCTGGTTGTCAATGACAACACAAAAGGCCTGGTTCTGCCAGGTCGATCCTGGGCAAAGGTGCACCGTATCTCTCCTGCTTATGATCTTGTTTTTTTTTTCATGACAGTAAGTCCCAATGGTCCTTTTCGAGGACGTATAAGTGACGGAGTCCATCTGCCACCTTCTCCACAGGCCCACCTACCTGCGAACAGAATCTCATTTTCTACCATCTAAGAACCTCAGGAAAAGCAACCTCACTGAGGAAACCTGCCAAACCCTGGTGAGACATGGGATGAATGCGTGCCTTTAAAATCTCAAGTGAGCCCTAGCTGGTGTGGCTCAGTGGATAGAGCGCCGGCCTGCAGACTGAAGGGTCGTGGGTTTGATTCCGGTCAAGGGCATATGCCTGGGTTGTGGGCTCGATCCCCAGTAGGGAGCATGCAGGAGGCAGCCAATCAATGATTCTCTCTCATTATTGATGTTTCTATCTCTCTCCCCTCCTCTCTCTCTGAAATCAATAAAAATATATTAAAAAACAAATCTCAAGTGAGCAACGGCTTTCCCAATACACTAGACCCACATCTGGTATATTAACACAGGACAAAGGGAAATCAGAGGGAAACAAAGCTCAACACTAATAAAAGGACACGGTCAGTGGTACCGAGTGTGGGGAGGGGGTGAGTCCTGAAATGGCAGCCGCAGCCTACGTGTGAGTCTGAGTTCTGTCCCTAGCTAGCTCTGGGAAAACCACTTCATCTCTTTAGACATCATTTCCACCTCTCTGAAATGAAGCTTGGATAAAGTGACTCTGCAGCCTGAATCCCATGGGTCTGTGCCTTTAGCGATGGGTGGGAGCCTGGGAAGACTGCTGGAGGATGCGGAGGCAGCTGGAGGGGAACCACACACAGCTGCAGTGACCACAGGAGGGGATGCTCTGAGTCCCGGCCCAGGAAGAGGGGCGGCCTCGCAAATGCTGCACCTGGGCAAGGCTGACCGCGGCAGGGAGGTCTGTCCACCCATTCCCCCGGGTTGCCGGCCCCCACTTCTCCTGGATGTAGTACAGACACCTCTCCCTGAAGTAGTTTGAAATGTCCCAGGTGTTCTGGGTTTTAGTTGTGTAATTTTAAAACTCGGCTGGTTGTTCCTCTCACTGGGAATTGAAGTTGTAGCAGGTGCCAGGCCGCCCCGAGGGAACTCTCGGTCTGGGGGACATGGAACGCTGGGCCCACACCCCTTGAACTTCCCAGGACTCCTTCCACCCAGAAAGATGTAAAATGCCACACACAGTTCCGGTGATTGTAAAAACAGGAAAATGCTCCATCTTTTCCTTTTAGGGCAGTGGTTCTCAACCTTCCTAACGCCGCGACCCTTTAATACAGTTCCTCATGTTGTGGTGACCCCCAATTTCATTGTTACAAATTGAACATGATTAAAGCATAGTGATTAATCACAAAAACAATATGTAATTATATATGTGTTTTCCGATGGTCTTAGGCGACCCCTGTGAAAGGGTCGTTCGACCCCCAAAGGAGTCTCGACCCACAGGTTGAGAACAGCTGATTTAGGGCAATGCGGACCACGGTATAAAGTAGCATTCTCCGAACATATTAGACCTGAAAATTGCTTCCTCCTGAAAGAATTTCAGGGAAACTGGGCCGTGGGTACTTGATGATTTCTATCAAAAAACAACCGAGGCTCTAGCAAGAGTGCTTTGATAGGGAACGCTTTCTCCTCAAAGATGGTTTTATAATCCCTGTCCTTGTTCCTCACAAGGACTTCTAGAAAATTACTTTCTGAACTCGCTGTTCTCGGTATTAGAGGATGAGGTTGGGAAGGCGTCACAAAGGCAAGTACAGTGTGTGCAAAACAGGGCCCTTTTCCGAGCAGACACCAGCGAGAGGTTGTAGGACTCTGTCAAGGGCACAGATCCAACAGTGGGCGTTTCTCCCCCTCACCCTCTCTGCAGGGGACTCTGTCCCTAAGAGAAGGGAACTGAGATGCTTTCGGATTTGGCTCAAGTGTGTGATGTCGGATATGAATTGCTTGTCAGTTAATCAGTAAGCTGGTTGCCTATTCTGTTTGCTAACAAATGACTTGCATATTTAATTGATAACTTTTTTTAAATCCTCACCTGAGGATATGTTTTTATTGATTTTTTTTAGAGAAAGAGGAAGTGGGGGAGGGCAGAGGGTGAGGAAGAGAGAAAGAGAGATAAAGAAACATTGATGTGAGAGAGACCCGACCAGAGATTGAACCTGCAACCTAGGTATGCACCCTGACCAGGAATCCAACCCACAACTTTTTGGGTGTATGAGGTGACGCTTCAACTGAGCCACGGGCCAGGACTTAACCGATAGCACTGAGAGTGAGAAAGCATTGACTCAAGAAGGGCCACTTGTACAGCAGGCTCAGATTTGTCGTTTGTTCACAATACATACTTTTGATTTTTTGGCTATTGTTATTGACAAGTTAATTGCTAAGACAGTCCCTAATTAAGAGACTTATTTGAACAGATAAGCTGTTAGGACTGGAAAAGAGAACCAAGCTTAGCCTGCTAATTAGCAAATGCATGTAGGCTACACGGGCCTCACATGTTGCCTGAGCACCATAGGACACAGTGGTCTCAGAACCTGACTGGGCACTGCAATCACCGGGGATCTTTCAAAGGTGTTGCTGCCTGGCTCTCCGCCCCCCCCCCCACCCCCATACTCCGATGTCATAGGTTTGGGTGTGGGAACCACTGCATAACACAGAACTAGAGAGAGCGTCGCCACAGGTCAAGGCCTTGCATAGCTCTGGACCTTGCATAAAGCTTCAATTCTGAGTTTTAGTTTGTTCATAAACAAAACAGTATGACAGTCAAGTCTCAAACAAGACAATAAAGGTGAAAGCAGATGCAAACTGTTGAGCAGCATTGAGGGGGGGGCGTTCCTCAGTGATGGGGCTAGCATTTCCGGGGGTGCTCAAACACTGACTCATGGCTTCAACCCCAGAGATTCTGATTTTACTGGCCTCGGACTGGCACGGGCATCAGTCTTGTTGACATGCTTCCCAGATGAATCTACCTTCAGCCAGGGTTGAGAACCAGCAGTAATGCCAAGTGGACGATCACCTTCTTCTTAAAGCTACCTCCAATCCACAGGACAGAATCCTCTCTCCTCTAACTGCACAGACCTAGTGCATTGTGCTAGGACTGCCTATCAACGCATCTGCTCCCCTGCGCCACACCCCCCACCCCGCTTCCCAGCCATTTGAATGAGACTGTTTCCGGGGGAGGGGTGAGTTTCCCCAGCGCCAAAGATAAGGCACAAACCCATCCTTACTGGTAAGTTAAGGAATTCTCTCAGGGACACTCGCCAAATCAAATAGGCACATCTGTTTCTTCGTCGTTTGATCGCTCTGATTTATGTGATGTTAGTATGTGACACTCCTTTCTTGAAATGCTCCCTGCACAGCTCCTCTAACTCTCCAGCTTCTCTTTACCTTTGACCTCCCTTTCCTTCAAGCATTTACGCCTTCCAGCCACTCGAACTAGTCAATGTCACCCCAGGCCCTGGCCCGCAGTCCCTTTCTCTTCTGCACCTTCTCTTCTCTCTACCTTCTCCCAAGGATGATCTATGACCTTGTCCTGTAAGTGCCATCTCCACAGGGTCAGCCGCACCCTGGGGATCTCTGCACCACGGAGCCCACACAGTTGATCTCGCTGGGAACCTTCAGTATCTCGTAAAGTGGCGAGCACGGAATAACACAGAATAAGTGTTTGTCGAGCAAATAAATTAATCTCTACTTGGATGTGCCTCCACCTTGATTTGTCCAAAACCAGAACCCATTACCTCCCTAAAATCCCACATTTACTGCTGAATTCTATATCCAGGTCTGTGGCACTGCCACTCAGCTGGTCAACTGCATACGGCTTTTGACTTCCTCTCGGTCCTCCTTACAGACAATAAAACTCTCAGATGTGTCTGCCCTATTTCTTGAGCTCTCTTTTGGAACACCCCCCGCCCCCTCCATCCCTTATCATACCGCTTTAGTCCATGCCTCCAGTTCTCAGTATAACAGCACATCCCACCCTGCAATCCTTCCTCTGTCCTGTTCCGCATCTTGCTGCTGTCCACCTACAACCTAAATCCAGTCTCTGCTGCTTCCTAAGGCGCACAGGCTCTCCATAGCCGGGCCTCAGCTCACTGCAGCTGCCCCCCTGGCCTGGCCCTTGAACTCCTTCCTGGAACAATACAAAACTACACACAATTCCTCTTCTCTGCATCTTGGCCTGGCCTCTCCTCCTGCCTGAGTGCCCCTCTTTCTGCTCACCTATGACTCACCCTTCAAATGCCACCCAAAGGGCACACCTCCTTGATGCTCAGTGACCTTCATTAACTTCCCTCTTCTGTACGGGTCCATTAGTGCACTTGCCACCCTGTGTTATAACTGCTTGCCTTCAAGTCTGTTTTATCTACTGACTCATGGGAAGTGTCTGGTCTCATTCTTCTCTGTGTCCCAGGGCCTGGGGGACATAGGTATTGATTTAATTGAAACAACATAAGCACACACTCCTCAAAATAGGAGCCAACACCTATAATTTCACAGAAAAAAACTTGATCCATGACTCCAAACGGAATGGAATAGACTTAAAATATACCTTCAGTGAACTGAGAGATAATGAGCTCAAATAAGTTATATAAAAACTTAGTTAAAAAATGACTTTATAATAACACACTTGAAAGTTCATTGTCTATTAATTTCAAAAACAAAAAGCAGTCAGACACATTTGTCCAGTCTAGAGTCAGGCCAACACGGGAAGGGCGCAGACAGACCCCAGGGGACCTGGGGCTCCCAGGGCGGAGTGGCTGCTGAAATGTGGGTGGGAACAGTGACCGGCACACTCTGCTCCCAGAGTTCCTTCAGGAGCCTGGCTATTGGAGGTACTTCTTATCCAGATCTTTCCCAGTAAAAATTTGGCTTCTGAAAATATATTTTGGCTAATGGTATCTTACCATAATATTATTAAAAAGAAAATTTAACTTGTGTTTTGAAGAGTTTCAACACAGGCATAGTGGAGAGTGGAGTTTTTTTCATTTTATATTTTTTTCAGTTCTCTTGTTGGAGAAGGCAGGAGTAGAGAGGACCAAGGGGAGTGATGGGGAAGGACGAAGATGCCTGTGTGCTGTGCTCCGTGTCAGGAAAACTGGGTGTGTCCATCTGAGTGTGCTGGGTGTGGGCACGGGTGCCGGTGTCAGTGGTATGTGAGCAAAGTGTGTTTAAGGAACTCAGGCTCGCTTTGCTGTGATGTTGTTTGGAGCTTAGAAAACCAACCCCTTCGGGGAGCCGAGGCCCAGAGGAGGTCTAGCTGTGTCAGAGGCTCCCTCCCTGCCCTTCTTCTTCTTCATCAAATGATTCTTAACCGCAATTTCCTCACTTCCCTGCCGTGCACTCCTGCTCCAGAAAGATCTCAGGCTCTCAGACTACCAGGCGGGTCCAGGCCAGGCCATGCCCAGCTGGCGCATCTGCCCAGCAGAGTCAGGGGTGAAGGGGGAAACTTAGAATCTCATTTGTCACCGGGAGCTCTGCATAAGATCCTTCCAAAAACTCAGCCAAAAATGTAGCACCCGGTGTTGCCGATGCTCTTGTGCCGTTGGCTCCACCGCATGTCGAAGATGGTCATTTCTCTGCTTTCGCTCAGCTGCCTTCCCCAAAGGAACCCTTCTCTGGGAGCCGGTGAAAGGACTCAGACCACAATGAGCTTGTGGGGATTTTAGAAGCAATGAGGCTCTGGTGACAATCGAGGCGAGTGGTTTATAAACTTCAGCTGTTGTTGGCACACCCCAACCCTTTCTTCACAGGAAAACCTGTGGGAAGGCAGGGGCCTCCCTGCCACTCACCCCTCCCACCAGGCAGCAGCACTGTGTGTGGCCACCTTGCCATCAGCAAGGGCGCCGGCTGGCAAGACAAGCCAGATTCTTGGAAACCAATGTTCTTTCTAGTGGCAGATACTGTAAAAGCTGGATGTGTCCACATCTAATTTCATATGGGCATATTTTACATAGCACTACGACTTATCTATTGTCATAATTTATTAAAGGAAAAATGTATACCTTTTTAGAAATCAAGGTGATTTCAGCCAAAGAAAATGAAAGAGTTGGTGGGAATTACAGAAATGGCATTGCCTCCTGGACCCTGGAACGTGTCCCTCTGGTTCATGGCTGCTTGCTGGGTAACAGGAGACACTATTGCATGACCCTTTTGTCCTGTGATAACAAGTAATTCTACCTTTCCCTTATCACTGGAAAATAAACTCACTTTTTTTTTTTAAAAAAAATGACCATGACAGCCAGTGAGTCTGGTACCTTATTTATACTCTCACTTGGCAAATAAGAAAAGCCCCTGTTTCATTTCCCACTGCACCATTATTCCCAATGCTGAGGCATCTTATCTGAAGCCCAGCCCTTTCACTGTGTAAATACTTATTCCTCACTCCTCAATGCTTTTCAGAACGCTCTAGCCAAGAAACTGGGAATGGCTGCTTCAGACTTTCAAAGCGTTTGGACTCAGGGTCACGTTCAGATGAAGGAAGACCCGTTTGGCTGTCCCTGCCCCACTAACCATGCAGCAGGGATCAGGATGGGCGCCGCTAACAGGAGCAGGTGGGCACACTGGCAGCCCAGGGGAGCAGGGTGCTCCGGGTGTGCGTGAGTGATGGCCCGGCTCTACTGCCAGCCTTCTTCACTTGCTTGGTGACCTATGGCAACAGTCGCTGTCCATTTCCTTCTCTCTAAAGGAGCAAAGGAAACTGTTGGAGCTGTTGTATTTGAAACACAATATGTGGACAAAGGCTTTCATACTCCCAGGAATAAAACGTTATCAAAGTTGTCATTTGGTGACACCCTTGGAATTTGTTTACTAAAGCCTCGCCCCTCCCTCTCATACATCCCCAAAGGCAGCTCTTCTCACCGATGCAGCACCTGGGCATTTTTGCTGCAGATGCTCCCGAGGTATTTGCTGCCGCCTCTGCTTCATCCAGACATTTCAGAGGGCGGGTTTGGAGTAGCATTTACTAGGTGTACCGGTTAATAATGGCGAATTTTGTAATCAAAGAAAACATGATAATTTCAAGAGAAACATCAAAAGTGCTTTATTCAAAGTAATGTCCATCGCTAGCTACACCTTCCCCCATCTTTCAGGTAACTTGTGGATACTGTCCCCATAGAACTTTTCTTATTTTGAGGCAAACCATTCAGAGACCCAATTTTCCATCTCTTCATACATTTTGAAGTGCTGCTCAGAAAGTGCATGTGCCATCGATCAGAACAAGTGGGAATCTGAAGGAGGAAGGTCTGGTGAATATGGCGGGTGGGTTAATACTTCCCAGGCAAGATCTTTTAACGCGTCTTTAACTGGTTTTGAAGTCTGTGATGGTGTGTCATCATGAAGCAAAATTACTTTGCCATGTCTTCTGGCACATTCTGGTCGTTTCACGACCAAAGCGTGGTTCAAATTGATTATTTGTTGTCAGTAGTGATCAGTATTAAAGGTTTCACCTGGTTTTAGAAGCTCATAATACACCACACCTTCCTGATCCCACCAAACACAGAGCATTATCTTCTTTCCGAAGCTATTTGGCCTTGCAGTCAATGTTGATGGTTGACCTGGATCAACCCATGATTTTGTGCATTTGGGATTCTCAAAATAAATCCACTTTTCATCGCCAGTCACAGTTCCATGCAAAAAAGACTTTCTTTCGTGCCACTGAAGCAACATTTTACTGATGACTTTTCGGTTTTCCATTTGTCTTTTGTTCAGTTGATGTGGCACCCATCTTCCCGCCTTTACAATCTTTCCCATTGCTTGTATATGATCAGAAATTGTTTGCTGAGCAATGTTGAATCTTTCTGCAAGTTGTTTCTGAGTTTGACACCATCTTCATCCAATAATGCTTGTAATTGTTGGTCTTCAAACTTTTTCGGTTGACGTGGACGTTCTTTGTCTTTCACATCGAAATAATCACTTTTAAAGAGTTTAAACCAGTGTTCACAAGTATCTTGAGATGGAGCATGTTCACCATAAGCTCCCAAAGTATACGATAACTTTTTCTTCAAAATAAAGTAATGAATTAAAACGTCCTGCAAATGCTCCTTTTTTTGGCACAAAATTCAACATTTAAAAAAATATATATTTTATTGATTTTTTACAGAGACAAAGGGAGAGGGATAGAGAGTTAGAAATATCAATGAGAGAGAAACATCGATCAGCTGCCTCCTGCACACTCCCCACTGGGCATGTGCCTGCAACCAAGGTACATGCCCTTGACCGGAATCAAACCTGGGACCCTTGAGTCCGCAGGCCGACGCTCTATCCACTGAGCCAAACCGGTTAGGGCTCGACAATTTTAAACGTAAAAATATCTATGATGTTAACACCTTCAGAAAATTTGACATATAAAGTTTTGAAGTTGCTGTTAATACAACAAAAATAGCATACATATCAAATTGCATACATATCAACATATGTGTAACTCCATGTATTGAAAAAAATCCTCATTATTAACCGGTCTCACTCATAAGATCTATCCTGGAAGTGTCTGAATGTTTTGGCCACTTTGGCAACTAGTAAGAAAAGTTACATTTCTGGGCCAGGAGTGGGCACGCATTCATCCCTCCTCAACGACCTTCAAATGTCCAACGTGTCTACTTAAAATAAAGCTCAAGGCACAGGGAGACACAGGAAGTCGCTGACACCTGCACTGGAAAAGTGCTGGATTAGCAGCTACTCTGAGACTTCTGTCACTTCCCGCTCCATGGCCTGAGTGAATTAGCCTTGCTAGGCCTCCACTTCTGAGTGGAAACTGAATAGCACACAACCCCTCAACTTTAAAGGATTCTTGGGGAGTTGAATAGATAATGTAGACTAAAGTATTCTGCAAATTTTAAAGCCCAGAATAAATGTGAGGATTATGAGGGTGTTGGCTCAGAGCCTAGTATCCAGAAGGATTTCGCTAGATGGGAACTGCATGGAAGGGCCACCAAATCACCACCAATTCCTGGCAACTTGACGTGCAGTCCAGAGGCGAGGGGGAGGAGGGAGAGCCGGCAGACTATATTTGGGCTCAGCAGGCTCCAAGCAGCTTCCCTAATTGACAGAGGGATGAGAACAATGAACTTCATCATCTGGTCATGTTTCTAAAGAATCAGTTCAAATGACAAAACACTGGGGAGACCTTTCATTCTAGCAGGCTGCATCCTTTGGGTGCCCCTGGGCCCGCTGGAAAGGCAGGCAACAAACCCTCGTTAACTACCTGGAGAAGACGCATGTCCAGGTGAGGAAGCAGGAAGCTACACGCCCCTTTCCTTCCTTCTCTTCCCCCACCCCATCCTGCCACCTGTCCAGCCCTACCTGCCCCGCCTGCCCCTCAGCACGCCCGGGACCGGGCCCCACGCTGCTCTGCTGTCTTGCTTCTCTCGTTCTGTTCGCACTGGTAGCCAGTTTCATTCACTTTTGCCCTCAGTCCTTCTATTGTTTGCTGTGGTTCCTGGTACTTCATCTCCCCGCTCTGAGGCCAGAGACCATATTTCAAGTGTCTTTTGAGGGCCATCAGTCCTTGTCAGAGGGCTGAGCCCTTGGCAGGTGATAAACACCTACTGATACGGAGCCTGGACACCTGTTAAGGAGCTGGAACCTGGTCCCGGAGGCTGTGAATCCTTCAAGGGACCTAAAGGAGGACGGGCCCCGATTAGACCTGCCCTTCAGAAAGGCGATCTTTAAGGCAGCCCAGACGGAAGCCTGAGTGAGGGAGGCCAGATTTTAAGAGGGAAAAATTGCTTCAGGTCCACAATCCTTACATGAAACCGCCCAGTCTGGGTGTGTTTGTTTCAGGATTCAGAAGTTCGTTTGTCATTTAGAAAGGCCAGCTGATGCCTACCCTGCACATTCTACAACGCCCTGGGCAGGGCCTGGGTGTCTATTGAGTAGTCGCAGGAAGTGTGGTCAAAGCTACACCTGGCTTTGAGTCAGGTCTTCCAAACGGGGTTTTAAAGACTGCAGGAGTTCAGAGCATTTAACATTTCTGAACTGAGGGAGAGATTGTGGGTCAATATTTTATAGGAAAGCCCTCCAAGGAGAATGAGTCTTGTTAACTAAAGACTCCTGTGTTCTGCTGAGCACCTTCAGGGAAGTCAGTGGAGAGGTCAGACTGAGGAGTTGCTCAGCTCAACAGAAGGAGAGGTTTGGGAGCGTGAGGCCACCCTGGAAGGAGGGAGAGGCTGAGGAGGTAAGCTGGGCAGCGGTGGAGAGGGGCTGGCAGCTGGCCAGAAGCTGGCACTGGCTGTGCTGAAGCCACCAGAGGGAGAGACCTGTGGGCTTTTAAGAACAGGGATGCCTAAAAATCACTTTGAAAGAGTGCATTGCTTTTCCCACCCCACATGCTGGTCAATTATCTAGAACAGTGTTGCCTAATAGAAATATAATATGAGCCCCCTATGTAATTTAAAAATGTCTAGTAGCTATGTTAAAAAAGTTTAAAAATGGTGAAATTCACTTTAATAATGCATTTACTTAACCCAATCCACCCCGAACATTTAACATTTCAACATGGGATCAGTAACAATGACTAGTAACACTTTTCTTTTCTGCATGAAGTGTTTGAAATCCAGGGTCTTTTACACGTCCAGCCCATCTCGGGTCACCTGTGCCTGGTGGCTCAGCCCACTCTCAGCTCTTCACTGGGTGGGTCTCCATGGCTGGTCCCCAGTACCCTCAGTATTTTCACTTGTGTGAAGTTTGGCTCATTTAATTCATTTAGTTTTCTAACCAGAGGACTGGGTTCTAGGTACTTATATCTATGAGCAAAAACATTCTTTTTAGTCAGATCTCTTGAGATAGGCTAGAAGTATGCCCTTAAGCCACAACAAATAAATCTGGTAAATGTATTTTCCTATGAAAACTCTGACGTTCCTTGCATGCCCACAGCTACACAGGATGGAGGAGGGCTGTTTCTGCCTCACTTTTTTTTCCACTGTAAGTGGACATGTTTAGTTCCAGCAATACAATAAGATTTCTCCAATGAACAGCACAGCAATGCATCCCCGTTTACTGGTAAGAAATGGGATTTCAATTGTAATGTGTAATTCTGAGAATTTGTGGGCACTTATTGCACTTGATGCCATAAAATATAGCAAGGGAACTGGTAAGAAACTGAAATAAAGCATCTCTAAAAAGAAAGATTAACCAGTCGTTTTCCCTAGCCAAAGAACTCTCCAGAACATGTGGCAAGCTTACATGTGTGGGGGCCCCCACACCACTCCAACAGGGCACGTGCGAAACATTCGCCACCAGCTCCCCACAGAGGGCCTTCTCAGCCTGACTCCTCACACAACAGTAAGCTGTCCAAACCCATTCCAACAAAATCGATTATTTTTTTTTGGTGAGGGGTGCAGACAAAATAAATTGCCTGAGAAACCAATTTGACATAAAATCTTGGCTGCTTGGAAGAATGGTAAAACGTTCCATCGACATAGCTTCATTCTCTCCCATCTCACGCCGACATCCCCACATGTCACAGCATCAAGACAGGTGGTTTATAACACAGGAAGCTAAAACCATGGCATCTTAGCTGCATAGTATGCAATTTCAAGCCAGATAATCCTATGCTTCTATTATTTAAATTCTGCATTGCATTTAATGCAAAAGGTCTAATCCGAGGTGTGCATTAGCAACTACACAGATATGTCAGCACCCACGCAGCCTGCCACACAAGGAAGAGAATCAGGTTATACTTATTATTACACTCTGTTGCTTTTTCCTCTTTCTACTCGAGACATGTGGTTTCTGGAAGCCCAGATCTTGACCAAGGAGAGTTCTACCCATCTCAGAGCAGTGTGTGGTTCCTAGGCACTGGTGGAACTCTTGAGGGATATGAAGGAGGCCAGCCCTGCTGTTCCCTTTGCTTTCAGCCTCTGCCATCTACTTCTCCTGGGAGGGCGAAGCCCTTGCAACACATTCAAGCTGTGAAGACATCAGGACTCTTAACCCAACACTTCTTCCCACACCAAGGAAAAAAATGTCAGCTGGCTCTTCATAAGAAGAGATGAGAAGTAGGAGAAAGCTGGTGAGGGGGTGTTTCACATGAGTTCAAATGAGGTTTCTGCAGATTTGAGAATTCTCAATGCCATGAGGTGTCCTGCTACCCTCAGCTGGGTGGCACTGAGGTGGAATGAGATGGCTTTCTGCCCATCCCTGCTTTAAATGTGATGAGTGGTGGATGTATGTGTCTGTTTCAGGTTGTGGATATCATACCTTGAAAAAGACTTTCCAACCCAAAGACCAACTATGAAGAGCCCCAAGTTTTTTTCAGAGAAAGAAAAAATATGCAAGGTTCAGCTCTATAGAACAAATGTAGTAAGGAAGAGCATTAGTAAGACGATGAGTTAGGTTTCTGTGCGTACTCCCATTGGAAAGGCTAAACTTATTTTAAAAATATATTTTATTGATTTTTTACAGAGAGGAAGGAAGAGGGATAGAGAGTTAGAAACATCCATGAGAGAGAAACATGGATCAGCTGCCTCCTGCACACCCCTTACTGGGGATGTTCCCACAACCAAGGTATATGCCCTTGACCGGAATCGAACCTGGGACCCTTCAGTCCGAAAGCTGACGCTCTATCCACTGAGCCAAACCGGTTAGGGCGGCTAATCTTATTTTAAATGAGCAAGACATCCTGCTCTTGCAGCAAGGTCTCTGGGATCAGGACAAGAGAAAAGTAAGTCCTACTGAAGACCTAAGTCATGAAAACTCCTTTCAGGGTGTGCCAGCTCTGCCAAGAGTTCAGAGCTGAGAATCAGTAGGTCCAAGGATCTGAATTCTCCTCCTGGTTCTGATGTTAACTAGAGAGAGAGGCTACAGTGCTTGGACAGGTTCAAGCCTCAGACTAATGAGAGAGCATGGTCCTCTCGTGGCAAAGCCACGTGCAAGTCCTAGCTTGGAGGGCAAAGCCCTCCCAGCACAATTATAGCCAAAGGCTATGGTTGTGAGCTTGACCTTATGGTCCGAACCTGTGGTCCCACATGGCTGAATGATATGGGCTGCGGGAGGTGTAGCAAGTAAACAAAGCTTGATCAGGTGCATGTAACTGAGTAGATTTGAAACCCATGAGAACATTATAAACATCTTGACCACGCCCTTACTTTGCCTCGTGGAATCTGGTTATAAAATAAAGACTTGGCTCGCAGGCTGTGGCGCTGTCTCTCCATCAGAGAGGGCAGTGTTCCACCTAGCCCCAGCTTTACTCTCTTGTCTGTCTTTTCTAATCCTTCACTGCCCTGCCTCAGGTTCACTCATGGCCATGCTGAGCGTGGCACAGTTAACTACATAGCCACAAACTTCTTTGTGATTTCTTTATATTGGGGATAATAAAAGCAACTCTGCCTTCTTCACAGGTTGCTGAAGAAAACATGATCTAATAGAATAGAAAATGCTTTGAGAACATTGTTTTATGAACATACATAAGGCAGTAAACAAACCCCTAACCTTGTGAATTTGCACGCTTCCCAGATATCTACTGCCTGCATCACAATGGCTCGTCTATGATGCTCTATGATATCTGCCTCTGCTTTTCTATCCCTGTCTGTTCAAAATAGAGTTCCAAGTGTGCATCATCCGCAGGATTGGGCAACGGCAGAGTGCTGTTACTCCTGGACCTCACCCCAAGTCCCAAGGACCAGACCATCTCTAAATGTCTTCCCAGCTTAAAAACCCCCATGTAAGCTCTGCCACAGTCTCTGGCTGGGCATCTCTTGTCCTTGCCTTTGGACTTCTGTTTCAGCAGCTTAGCTGTGTTTTTTAAAGCTCACACCCTGCCCCCAGGCCCCGTGTGTTTTCCAACACCACTAAGGAAGGAGTGCTGGAGCCAAACTGGGCATCTCTTCAAGACCCCACTTGTGACTCATGTCTTGAACTACCCAGCATTGGGGCTGGGTGGCTGTCACATAATATTTGCAGCATTTGGAAATTCTACCTCAATCTCAACTCTAAGGGCGTTAATCCTGGCTGACTACATTCATGCAACGGAATCCAAACACTCTGACTCACTTTAGGGGTCTGGCATTCTTGGGCTTTAGATATTGAGACAGTGGAAAACTTTTATATCAGTATAGGTGCTGCCAATAATTTTTATCCATTTAAGGACTTGACCTTTTATATATTTACCCAGCAATTTCCAAGGCTCATCACTGACCAGAGCTAGTACTCTCTGCAAGGAGAGACGGCTCCACACCGCTCCACACATTAGTAGGCACCACGTGAGAACAGTTTAGGGATCAGTATTTTGTAATCTTCATCACAGACACTGTACACATTTTGTTACATTCACACTTAAGTATTTAATTTTCTTTGAAGCAATTAAAGTGGTATTTTAAAAAATTTTGGTGTTGCTGAAACCGGTTTGGCTCGGTGGATGGAGCGTCGGCCTGCGGACTGGGAGGTCCCGGGTTCGATTCCGGTCAAGGGCATGTGCCTGGGTTGCGGGCACATCCCCAGAGGGGGATGTGCGGGAGGCGGCTGATTGATGTTTCTCTCTCATCGATGTTTCTAGCTCTCTGTCTCTCTCCCTTCCTCTCTGTGGAAGATCAATAAAATATATTTTAAAAAAATAAATAAATAAAAAATAAATAAAAAATTTTGGTGTCTACTTGTCAATATATAGAAATGCAATTGATTTTTGTGTGTTGATCTTGTATCCTATAATACTACAGTCCTCATTTATTCTATTTTGTAGGTTCTTTGGGATTTTCTATATAGAAAGGCATGCTGTCTCCAAATAGAAACAGTTACAGTTCTTTCCCAATATGTACACTTTCCATTTCCTCCTCTTGCCATACTGCAGCGGGTAGAACTTCCAGCACTACGTTAAGTAGGAGGGGTGACAGTGAACGTCCTTACCTTGCTCTCCATCTTCGAGGGAAAGCATCCCCTCTTCCACTATTATGATGTCAGCTGTTAGCTGTAAGTACTCTGTAGATGTTCTATATGAGGCTGAGGAAGGTCTCTCTATTTCTAGTGCACTGAGAGCTTCTGCAATGAATTGGTGTGGAAATTTGTTAAATGTTTTCATTGCATCAGTTGATATACTCATATGTCTTTTCTTCTTTAGCCTGTTTATGTAGATTACATTGGTTGACTTTTAAATATTGAACCAGCCTTGCATACCTGGAATAAATCCCACTTGCTCATGGTATGGTATTCTTTTTATATATAGGTAGGGCAAAAGTAGGTTTACAGTTGTTCATATGGAAAATACAATAATCAATCCTATATAATAAAAGGTTAATATGCAAATTGACCAAACTGCAGAATGACCGGTTGCTATTATACGCACTGACCACCAGGGGGCAGACACTCAATCACTCAATGCAGGAGCTGCCCCCTGGTGGTCAGTGTGCTCCCACAGGGGGAGTGCCGCTCAGCCAGAAGCTGGGCTTGCAGCTGGTGAGCGCAGTGGCGGTGGCGGGAGCCTCTTCCACCTCTGCAGCAGTGCTAAGAACCACTTGGGGAATGTCACCCCTGAGGAGTCCCAGACTGTGAGAAGGCGCAGGCCAGGCTGAAGGACCCCTCTCCCCCGCTCCAGTGCCCGAATGTCATGCACCGGGCCTCTAGTATATAATAAAAGAATAAACTCTGTACTTGTGTACTCACAACTATTAACCTACATTTGCCCCGCCCTGTATGGTTAGATTCAACTTGCTAGAATTTAATTGAAAAAGTATATATTTTTTATTTTGTAAATATTTTTGTTTTTAAAAATATTTTTACTGAATTTATTGGGGTGGCATTGGTTAATAAAATTATATAGGGCTCAAGTGTCACAACTCTGTAATACACTATCTGGAAAAAAAATTTTAATGTCTAAAGTAATAGGAGCTATTGGCCTCAATTAACTTTCTTCCTTCCTTTCTTCCTTCTTGTCTTTGTACTAGTATGTCTTAGGTACCAAGGTAATACTGTCCTCATATGATTTGGGAAGTGTCATGTCTGCCAAGCCCCTCCCCTACTTTTTCTGGAAGAGATGATAAAAAATTAATGTTAAACTTTCTTTAAATATATGATGGCCCTGGTCAGGTGGCTCAGTTGTTGGAGCATCATCTTCTACAACAAAAGGTTGTGGGTGAGATTCCTGGTCAGAGCACATACCTAGGTTCTTGGTTAGATCCCCAGTTTGGGAGCATATGGGAGGCAACTGATCGATGTTTCTCTCTCACATTGATGCTTCTCTCTCTCTTAAAATCAATAAAAACACACACATATCCTTGGGTGAAAATTAAAGAAATTGTTCATTAAAAATAAAAGTATATATATGATAAAATTCTCCAGTGAAACTACCTGTACCTAGAGATTTCTTTTTTTGGAGCGAACTTTGAAATTATGAAGTACATTTTTAAATAGTTGTGGGACCCTGACCAGAGTACCTGGATGTTGTTGTTAAAGGCCCATGTATCATCCGCATGTGCAATGGCAATGACACAGCAGTTTTACTGTATGCACTGCGCAGGTGCACCGATGACTGGCTGCTTTGTTAGCAATGTGTGCAGTGGCTGCTATGTTTGCAATAAAGTCTCTCCCCTCTTCCTGTGGCCGCTCATGTCTTCTTCCAATACCCAGCGCCCAAGGGGTCCCATCTCTAGCGTCCTGGTCCTGTTGGGCTCAGACCCAGCAATAGATACAGGGCTATTCAGGTTAACAATTTCAACCTGAATGAGTTTGATAATTGTAGTTTTCAGGGAACTGGTCCATTTCATACAAGCTGTCAAATTTATGTGTGTAGAACTGTTCATAGGATTACATTATGCTTTTGACATCTGCAGGGTCCATAGCAATATTCTGTTTCATTCCTGATATTGTTTTCTCTCTGGTTATCTTCAATTTTGCTAGAATCTTATGAATTTCTTAAAAAACCAGTTACTGTTAATTTCCTCGATTGTTTTAAATTTCATTGATTTCTACTTCTATCTTTATTATTTCATGTTTTTTCCTGCTTGCTGGGTTTATTTTGCTTTTCTTTTTCCTGGTTTCTTGAGGCAGTGCTGAGTTAACTGATCTGAGATCTCTTCCCATTGTAATGTAAGTATTCGGTGCTGTAAATTTTCATCCCAGGACTGCTTTACCCCACACATTTTGATATGTTTATTTTCATTTTCATTCATTTCTATGTATATTGTAAATTTCCTCCTTGACCCATGGGTTATTTAGAAGTGTGCTGTTTAATTTCTAAATTTAGAGATTTTCCTGTTTTCTTTCTATGATTCTGTTATGGTCAGAGAATATACTTTATACAATTTCAATTCTTTTAAATTTGTTAAGGATTGTTTTATGACCCAGGATAGGCTTATCTTGATGAACATTCCATGGGTGCATGAAAAGAATGCGGATTCTACTGCTGTTGGGCAAAGTGTTCTGTGAATGCCAATTAGATCCCGTTCTTCCATGGTATTGCTCAGTCCTCCATATCCTTGATTTCCCCTTAGCAGTCTATTAATTGCTGAGGGCGGGTTCTGATGTCCCTAACTAGCGTTGTGAATGTGTCTATTTATCTTTTCAGCTCTGCCAGTTTTGCTTTATGTACTCTGAAGTGCTGTTTTATCTACATACACGTGTCAGATTAGTATACTTTCTTGGTGGATTGATCCTTTTATCGTTATGCAATTTCCCTCTTTGTCCCTAGTAATTTTCTTCTTACTCTGGTCTACGTTTTAATATTAATATATTATATTGATTCCTGATATTACTTTTGCATCCTGTACCTTTTCAGTATTTTTACTTTTAACTGACTTATGTCATTATGTTTGAAGTGAGATTTTATAGACAATTACAAAAATTGTTTTGTGCTGATTTGGGTTGGGAGAGAGGTGGATGGAGGTGGAAGAGGGTATAGGGAGTTTACAAATGGTGATCAAAAATATAAAATAGAGAAAATAAAAATTTAACAATTAAATTTTCTCTACCAACCTCTGTCTTTTAATTGGTGTATTTAGACCACTTATGTTGAATATAACTATTGATAGGGTTTAAGTCTGCCATATTATTCATTGTTTTTTTTAACCCTTTTTTCTCATTTCTTTTTTATTGCCTTCATGTGGATTAAACATTTTTGAATTTCACTTTGATGTATTTTTTAAAAAATATGTTTTTATTGATTTTTAGAGAGAGAGGGAGAAGGATAAAGAGATAGAAACATCGATTGGCTGCCTCCTGCATGGCTCCCCTTCCCCCTACTGGGTGGGGATGGAGCCCGAAACCTGGGCATGTGCCCTGGCGGGGAATCAAACTGGTGACCTCTTGGTTTCTGGGTTGAAGCTCAACCGCTGGGCCACACTGTATTTGTCTTTTAGTGCATTGCTTTGTTTAGTTTCCTTAGGTGTTGTTCTAAGTATTGCCATACACATAGATCACTTATCACAGCCTATTGGTATCCACTCTGAGTGAAGTGCAGAAACTTCCCCTCCACTTAAGTCCCTTTGTCCTCTCTGCTGTGAAAACTATCTTCAACCCGGGGCAAGAAAAGAGTTTTGGAAATTCGGGTCTGAAATATGCAAGCCTGTGGCCCCTGAACTTCTGGGTTCACCTTGAGGTCTCAGCCCTTCCTGCATTTAGTGATGCCTTCCTGGTATAGGCACCAGGTGCGCAGGGGTCCAATGTCACACACTCTCTATTACGGCCATGGTGTGTCTTAAAGAAACATAAGATTATAACCACCCACTATGTCTCAGACTTCACATGTAGACAGAGACCAAGGCAGAAGCTCAGCATCAGAATACAGTGTCTTTTCTGAGCTGTAATTGGGTAAGATGCAGTCTGGGCATTGGAAGGAATGGATTCCACCACAGAGAGCCACTCCACTTTCAGAATGTAGATCCTATACTATCTCTGAATTCTGGAAATTAAAATCAACAAGCAACTATTATGTTTCTTGCCCTTTATTTGCTTTCCTAGCCCCTGGATCATCTACTTAGTGGATTAAAGTACAGAGCTCTGGATCATGGGATGTATTGTGTGGCTGACACACATTTCAAAATGTTCAGGAAATAACTAAGGCGATTTTCCATTTTTTAAGTGATTTTCTATGCCTGTCATATTTATTACTAATATATTCCAAGAAAGTATATTAGGGGCAAAATCAGACATCCAAAATATTTGGTATCATGGTAGATGTAGACACTGAGCTAGATCTTGAAACCTGAGTATCATTCTCGTAGGAGAAGTGGGTACAATAGGGGAGGATCTCATGAGAGTCAAGAGAAACTCATAGGAGAAGTAGGAGAAAGCATTCTGAGCAGAGAGAATGGCATGAACAAAGGCATAAGGAAGAAAATCCCGGGCATCATCGAGGAATAGCAAGCTTACCAGCTTGAATGGTGCTTCCTTCGGGGGTGTGGGGCTTGGGGGGAGGTAGTGGGAGAGGAAGCTAGAAAAATAAGTGGGGCAGATCACAAAAGATTCTTAGGTCCAGACTTGGAATTTGAACTTCATTTTTGGTAGAACAAAGTTATCACACATGTTAAAGCAGAGAAGTGGCATGAGCAGAACTGTACTTTGAATGAATTAATCTGACAGCATCACTGGATGAAGAAACTGCTGGCAGGGCAGTCAGGCTCCTACAGAGGATGGGGAATGAAGCAACGGAGGCCTAAACAAAGGTGTGGCCATGGGAACTTTGGAGAAGCTGAATATAGAAGAAGCCATGGAAATAGAACTTGATAGAATATAGCAAAGTGATTGAATCTGGAGGCCAAGGAAGGGAAGAGAATCCATTATTTTGAGTCTGGGTAGCATCATTAGCAAAAGTAGGTGATATAAGAGAAAGAGCAGGGGGCGGGAAGGGTTTGTGGGAAGATGGAGAGGAATTTGAGATTCCGAGCCTGTAGTGTTTGAGGTTTGAGTGAATGGCTGGAAAGACTCCTTCGGAGCTCAAGGAAATCATGAATTCGAGATCTTCATCTGGGAGGCATCTGGACGGAGAAATAGGAATGGATGAGATGGCCATGAGAAGGTTGTAGTGAAAAAGAAAGGGACCAAAGACTGAAGCCCGGTAAGAAAACCAAGAAGATGCAGTAGGGAGACAGACAAGGAATCAATGGTTCAAAGAAGGCATGATCAACAGGTCATGGGCTGCAAAGACATCAGGAAGTTAAGGACTGGGAAAGGGCCATTCATCGGTTTGGTCCAGTGGCAGATAGGTCACGGTGACCTCCGAGTACTGATGTCAGAAACCACCCTAGTAGACAGGCGGGATGGACTAGGAGACAGTTTAAGGTGAAAACGATGGAAATGGAGGATGCTCCATAGCCCCTGCACACCTGACTAGATTATTTTCGTTTTAAATAACCCGCACCCCTTTTTACTGAAATGAATGTGGTTCAGTTAGGGCAAAGGTGGTTTCCAATTCTGACTAATCAACAAAAGTAATTGGAAATTTCCCTAAAATACAGATTCCTAGGCCCAAACCCAGCCACGGTGATTCAGAATTTCTGTGGTGGGCCCAGGAAGCTGCGTTTTAAAGCCTCTTCAGTAATTCTGATGGTTGGCTAGTTCTGGGACCTCCTGACTATGGTTCTCAACCAAGGCCGTACGTTAGAATCGCAGGGGCAGCCCTGACTGACCGCAACTCTGCAGAACTCCAGGTTAATATTTTACAAAGCTCCCCAGGCGATCCGATGTGCACCCGGCTAAGAACCTTGGTGAGGAGATTGGATTAAAAATAAATTAGTTGGATGGGATACTTAAATTCACCAAACCGATTGGTTCTCTGTTATTTATGCCACCTGACAATTTCCTGTGGCGAGTTCTCCTATCAAGACCACACCTGCTTCTAACCTGCTATCACAGGCTGACGGTGTGGTTTCCGGCGGCTCCCAGTGCAGGTCCACCGGCAGCCAGGCCTGGGCGGGTGCCATCTCTGGCTCTCTGGGGAGAGACTGGCTTTAGAACTTTTTGAATCCTCTTTAAGGGAAGCATACAGAATAACACTGTTCTTTCTCTGAACTAACCTCCAATGTACTTTATAAAACAACCACAACAACAACAGGGTGCAGGATGGAGGAAAGATGATAGAAAATGCAATGATGGTTCATATTTCACAAATACGAAAAAAGTATTTTCAGGCAGATTCATAATTAGTTTGGTCAGAAAAGTCCTTGCACTGTTAAATCAAAATTTTTTAAAAAGTATCAACAATAATACAAAACTACAGAACTGAGAGCCTAGCACCTAATTGTTGGCTTTCAGCTGAGATGTAAGCCCAACCCTTTAAATCCCTCTCAATAAAAAAAAATAAAAATTTTCTTTTATTTCAAATGATGGGACGATGCAATTCTGCTCCCGCAGCCCCCAGGATCATCTGAGATGGAAACTGTCAGTTTCCCTCCCGTTTTATAGGGCATCCCATTTGCATACTCAACAGACAGTACAAGTTCAAAGGCCATATTCCCCAAAACGTACAAATCCTATAATTGAAAGATGTAACAGTAATGTGGAGATACTCTTACCCCAGTGAAGGCTGGCTCCAGCGGTGGCTCAGGAAGTCAAAAACTAGTAAACTTGCTTGTAATAACATCCTAAAATTTCCAAAGGTTATTTTCTCCCATCCACAGTTAAAAAGCCATCTCCTACAAAAGTGTCACATCTGTGACGTGTCCAGATTAAGGCAAGAGTTGCTTGCTTATAGTAATTTGTCTGGCTAGAGATTCAAGAAAAACAATCTGTTTTGAAGCTGTCATTTAATATTTTCTAATAAAAAAAGGCGAAGCCATCTTCACGTTTCCCAGCAGAACTGTGTGATTTTTAAAGAGGTTAAGTTCTTCTCCATATCAAGTATCTGATAGATTTTTGCATTTCAGTGCAAAGCAAACAGGCAAAAGGTTACCCAGAAAGTTTCAAGCACATCTTAGTAAGGTAAACTGAAGTTAGGAAGCTTCTTTGGTATCAAATTACTGAAGCATCTTATTGAAAACCCTAAATCCTCCTTGCAATTAATAAAGAATTGTGGTATTCTGACAAGGCTGGGAGCTGAGAGCCTTTAAATTCCAAATCTTTCCATTCCTGGATGAGCTTTGCTCTTCAGATGTGAATAGGATGCCTTTCTCTTTCTGGCTAATGTTCAGGCTGGAGTCTGGGAAACAAACTTTTTCCATCCCATGACCTCAGTTTTAGGATTTCTTTCTTGCAAAATGTTAGTTTTACTTGGCAGATTGCCAGAATTCATTCTCTCTCTCTCTCTCTCTCTCTCTCTCTCTCTCTCTCTCTCTCCTTGTATTATTTTTTTCTCTTTTCCCTCCCTTCCTCACTTCTTTACCTTGTCTGTCTTTTATTCTTCAATAAATTATGGATTTAAGTTACCTAGACCTAAGCTTTATGTGTGGTGTTTGGTAGGGTTGCTAGAATTAGCAAATAAAAAATATAGAATGCCCAGTTAAATTTAAATTTCAGGTTAAAAAAACCCCACTAATGTTATTTAGTATAAGTATTTCCCAAATATTGCATAAGACATACTTATACTAAATAATTATTCCCAGATATTACATGGGCAGAACTACACTAAAAAATTATTCCTTCTTAATCTGAAATTCAAATTTAATTGGGTGTTTTGTATTTTATCTGGCAATCCTAGTTTGAAAGTTAAACAGAAGGGATAAAAAAACAACAAAGACATCCATTTACAACTCCTGGAAGAAGAGAAATTTCCATCCTTCTGAATGCTTTTTGTCTAGGCACAACCTTCTCCTGGCATTCCTTTCATTTATTTTTGACCCATCGAGCTTCGCGAACAGCTCCACAGAGCATGCCACACTCTGATACTGAAGAAGTTCAGCAGGGTTTCAGGTCTCACCAAGTGTCACCTGAGTCCAGAACATGCAACATCATTGCCCAGGCAACATGGGATCTTAGGCAAGCAACAAAAACCATACAAATACTCATTTTAATTCATTGTTTTTCTTTAAAATCTGAACATCGAATTTCGTATTTTCAAAGGCACTGAGTTTTCTCTCCACAGTTCTCTGAGGTGATTTAGCATGATTAGTAACAGTAGTTATTTAAAAATATAGAATTCAAATGTACTTTGATCTGTACTAAAATGACCTCTTGGACATTCTGAAAGTTAAGAAAAATATTAATTATGTTAATTATGCATTCAAGTGTATTTTCCATTGTCTATGTATACTCAGGAGTGACACATAATTCAGAAATGCTGTTCTCTTATTCAGAGACATGTTAATATTCAGCATTTTGAAAAGATTTTGAGGTCTAACAGCTGAAATCGAGGCTGTATGGACCTGTGATTAAAAGCACGGGCTCAGGAGTCAAACTGAGCTCAATTCCCAGTTGTCACACGAGCTGAGTGTCTCTGGGCAAATCACTTACCCTCTCTGTGCATCATTTCCCTTATCTGTAAATGGGGATAACCACCCCAGGGAGCAGTGAGAATGAGGTAAGTAAATGCCGAGAAGAGTGCCTAACACACATAAATGCTCAGTACATTTTTTTTGGGGGGGTGGGGGGAGGGTGAAGGTCACATGACCTAGCCCAAACTGTCAAAAGGCAAGCAAAAGGAAAAATCAGAGACTGTCTTTATTTTACAATTGGTTCATGAGAAAAAGATTTTTTTCTTGGGTTCAAATGCAAAATACATTTTTTCCAAAATCGTGAATAACAGTATTTTATGTATTGATCCATTAAAAATCTTTTTGTTTTCAGTCTACAACTTCTGGGGTTATTGAAGTTGGCAGCATATTGCTTCAAGAAGTGAAGCTGTGTGGCTGACACACCACCCAACAATGGGTGTTTTTCTTGTCTCACCTGCTGATTACTCACTCTGCCCTCCAAAACTCCAAAAGCAAAGCAAGAACACTCTCTCTCCACTCCGAAAAGGCCACTGATTGATCAATCCTCTAGCCTTCGTGTGAAACAGGCTTTCAGTGCAATAGTGCCCTGGCGCTGGGCTGGCTGCCATCAGGCACTCTGACCTTCGTGTTCGGAACCAGCCTTGGCGTCCAGCAGAGCTGGACCCTCAGGGCCCCGCTCAGGAGTCTGAGTGCCAGGCGGCACTGCAGAAAGTGCTTTCTAGTCAGACCTCTCTGGGCGACGCTGGCTCGGCCACTCTACCTGTTTCTTTATCTGTAAAAATGGAGGTTTCCATGCTGCCTACTTTTCGAGTTGCTATGCGGATTCAAAGACTGGACTCTTCCAAGCAGGGTTTGTAGTTTACCCCTGTGGTCCCTGCGCAGCCGCTACCGCATCTTATATAGGTATCCCGTGTTCACAAAGCATTTCGTGCACAGCCGGCACACAGTTAGTGCTCAGCATTTGTTATCTCCTAATCGTTTATATCGGCACTGGTAGTCTTCTAAAGAAAGGCCTTCCATCTATTGTTAAACAGGAATGCCTTTTTAACGTAGAAACGTGAGTGTGTGCATGGGTGTGAAAGTTTGGTCAGCGCCCATTATCCCTTCATGCCCTGTGTCTTTGAACATGTCAGTCATTTAAGAAGCTGAAAGTGGCCGAAACCGGTTTGGCTCAGTGGATAGAGCGTCGGCCTGCGGACTGAAAGGTCCCAGGTTCGATTCCGGTCAAGGGCATGTACCTGGGTTGTGGGCACATCCCCAGTGGGAGATGTGCAGGAGGCAGCTGGTCGATGTTTCTCTCTCATCGATGTTTCTAACTCTCTCTCTCTCTCCCTTCCTCTCTGTAAAAAATCAATAAAATATATTTTAATAAAAAAAAAAAAAAAAAGAAGCTGAAAGTGGAGGTGGAATTTTGTGGTAGAACTGTTCGGGCAGAGGCTTAAATACTTGACATGCTTTGATGGGATCATGTGAGCACTGTTCACCGAAATATCCTGGGCCAACAGCAGAGGTGAGCAGGTGGGCCAGGGCTGCACAGCCATCCTTTCATTTCTGCCAGATGAACTCCAGACTCCATTCCCTGCTATTGCCATGACCTCCATCACTGTGCAGAAACCTCCCCTTTACCATCGCCTGTAACCAGGCATCCTCCCACCTCCTTCTCCAAGCTGCCTTCCAGGCTTTTTGGGACGGAATCTCTGAGAAATGTGGAGGGAGTCAGGTACCCAGGGCTTTCGGGCCATACCGGCCCTTTGTGGAGAAGCAGGATTTCTTCCTCAACATCTCTCCCACTTCCTGTGCCCTCTGCACTGGACCACAGACCTAACGGGCGCCACCAAGCGGCTCTGCAGCCAACCTGGTCGGAATCTCGGCTCTGCCAACTGTGTGACCTCCACGAGCCAGCACATTTCTCTGAGATCTCGACTTTCCATTCAGTAAGATGAGACGTAATAATGTAATAATACACCTCATTGGATTGTCACACGAATTAAATAAGACACCGTGTTCACTAGAGCGCCTGGCACAGAACAGGCACTGAGTACATGGGAGCATCATCTCGGTGCGGCTGCCAGGGGCGGACGAGCATTAGGGCTGGGGCCAAAGGGAAGCTGATCTGGGGGCAGCGCGGGGAAGGGACAGAACTAGGCTGCACACATATGAGCTCTGCATTTTGGAAGTTTACATCTTCACTGAAATCTGTAGATGAGAAAGGACAATTCTAGCTAATGGTATTTCTGGAAAAAGATACATAAAATGCACAACTGTACTCCAACCACCCTGTGTTATTGTGCACTCATTAATTTATTCATGCTAATAATTCCTTGCTGAATAAGTGTTCTGTTCTAAATGCTGGGCCCGGCTTCAACACAATGTCATGAAGAAGCTATATGAAAACAAACATATGAAGCAAGTATGTATACTCAGTCTGTTAATATCAGGCAATATTTATTGATTACCCACTGCAATCAATAAATATGGTAACATTTGTTGATTTCCCACGCTTTCTCATAGCCACAGTGGCTCCCCAGAAAAACGCTGCCATCTGCCAAAGCTACAGAGAGTACAGACTGCTCCCGTGTGCTCATTAACATCTCCGCACACTGGAAGTCACTACAAAGGTGCAAACTCCCCTGTTGAGACTCTGTCTGCCTTAATCATACGTGAACGAGGCAGTTGCTATGTGATCTAATGAGGGGTCACTGAACGACTTTACCTCCTCTTAGGATATACACCCCCAAGTACCTGCTTCTTGAGCTTTGATGGGGTCCTAAACTTTCCTGAATTGTCAGTCCTGGGGGGATGCGTGTGGGTTCTGAGGGGAGGACAGGGTTCCACCTAAGCTAGTTATGTCCTGCAGCTGGCAGAGCTGAGTGAAAACAGAGTCACTGGATACAGATCTTTGGACCAAATTCTTATACCCTTTCAGCCTTGGTTTCCTCACCTGTAAAATGGGGAAAGAACTAGGCCATTGGGCGGACTAAAGAGGTCATTTCCATAGTGATGCAGCCAGGGCTAGCGCAGGGCAGTGCTCAGTACTTCCTTCTCCTCCCCGCTTTAGGCACAAACTGTCTTGTCAGTTAGTCAGTAACTATTGTATTTTGTGAACATGGGTGGACAGTTTGTGTGGTTTGACCTACGTTTAAACATATTATATAAGAACTAGTGACCTGGTGCATAAATTTGTGCACAATGAAAGAACATTAATTAGAAGAAATATTTTAATATCGCTATTCGCCCTTTCTCTATAATAGAAATGTCAACCAAAGTCACGATTGACAATGACATATTGAAACACACATGTGCTATTGGCACCAGCGAGAGCTTTTTATGTATCGTACATGCGCGAGTCAACTTAGCCTTTTATTCTATATAATAAAGATACCTCTTTATTATGCAAATTGATCATCACTCCAACACACAAGATGGCTGTCCCCATGTGGACACACGATGGCCGCCACAAGATGGCCAGTAGGAGAGGGCAGTTGGGGGCGACCAGGCCTGCAGGGGAGGACAGTTGGGGGGGACCCAGGTCTGCAGGGAAGGGCAGTTGAGGGGACCATGCCTTCAGGGGAGGGAAGTTGGGGGCAACCAGCCTAAACGGGCAGTCGGACATCCCTCGAGGGGTCCCAGATTGGAGAGGGTGCAGGCTGGGCTGAGGGACACCCCCCACCCCTGGGCACAAATTTTGTGCACTGGGCCTCTAGTATATATAGAATAAACTTGCTTAATTAGACCTGCTTTCTGAGTTAGCTTAACTTTTTCCAGCCTATGGAAGCACCCCAAATTCTCTTTCAGGTAATTGTCAGCAACACAGCAGTAAATATCAACATGAAGCAGATTATTATTGTAGATCACACAGGGAGAACAAAGGGTAAAATATTTAACTGCAGCAGTGTTTGACTATATTGTGCGCAGTGAGAAAACCTGAAGTCATTTTCAAGGTCCACCATTTCTTACTTCTCTTCAGTTGGGTCAAGTTTCTAAACTTTCTAAATCTCTGTTTTCCAGCTAATGAAAAGAAAATAGGATTCCCGAGTCTCCTATCTACCTACTCCAGGACTTCTGTGAGGATCAAATAAGATGAGGCACGGGAAAATGCTTCACAGACATTTGATTAAAGTGTGAAATGTTTGCACCTGGCTATAAAGCAAGTTGTGTTCCTGGACTGAAGAAACTGTAAGGAGGTTAGTCATTGCTAGGAAGAGGAAGCTGGGCATTGATACATGATGGCATTACCCGGAGCCCACAGTGACCGTTTCTGGGCTGGGCTGGGCTGTGGGCCGCATTTTGCACCCTGGGTTTTGGCAGCATCAGCTGTGATTTGGTGGGCTTGTCACTCTGGGGTGGTGGCGGGGCCTGTGTCCCACTTGGGGTAAGCCAAGTGTTGCTTTGTGGTCACCAATTCTGCAGTGCCATTTCTCTGTGGGCATCACGGAAGCTCCTGCATTAAGCGTCTGCCCCTTGGTGGTCAGTGCACGTCATAGTGACTGGTCAGACAGTTGGACACTTAGCATATTAGCCTTTTATACATATAGATGAAAAAATGTGAGAGTCACAGTAGGTAATGTTTGTGACACTTGCTTCTGTCACAGGATATGATGTAAAATGTGCTTTTGACTGTGTGGGTTATGTTCAAACAGTCTGAGATGAGTATACACCTATATCCATAATTGAAAGCAGGGACTCAGAGAGATATTTGTCCACTCACATTGGTAGGCAGCATTATTCACAACAGCCGAAGGCAGAAGCAGCCCAAGTGTCCATGGGTAGATGATAAACAAAACATACATACACATAAGGGAATATTATTCAGCCTTAAAAAAGGAAATTCCTTTTCTAAAAAGGAAGGAAATTCTGACACAGGCTACAACATGGATGAACCTTGAAGACTTTTTGCTAAGTGAGATAATCCAGCCACAAAAGTGCAAATACTGTATGAGTCCACTTCCAGGAGGAGCCTAGAGGCAAATTCAGAGAAACGGAAAGTAGGGTGGTGGCTGCCGGGGGTGGGGAGAGGGGAAGACGGGAGTTATGTGCTAAGGCAATTTATTAATTTGGCACATTAATGGGTACAGAGTTTCAGTTTGGGAAGATGAAGAGTTCTGGGAACGGTGGTGACGGTAGCAAACAATGTGAGTGCACTTATGCTACTGACCTTTCCCGTGGCCCCCCTACCCGCAGTTTTGCTTTCCGCCGTTTCAGTTACCAGTGGTCAACCAGGGTCCAAATGTATTAAATAGAAAATTCCAATTGTGTGCTGTTCTGAGCAGCGTGGGGAAACCTTGCACCATCCTGCCCATCCTGCCCGGGACGTGAATCATCCTTGTCCAGTGTCTCTGCACTGTGGGTGTAGACCCGTGGTTGGCAAACTGCGGCTCGCGAGCCACATGCGGCTCTTTGGCCCCTTGAGTGTGGCTCTTCCACAAAATACCTCGTGTGGGCGCGCACATACAGTGCGATTGAAACTTCGTGGCCCATGCACAGAAGTCGGTATTTTGTGGAAGAGCCGGTATTTTGTGGAAGAGCCACACTCAAGGGGCCAAAGAGCCGCATGTGGCTCACGAGCCACCGTTTGCCAAACCACTGGTGTAGACGCTCCCCACCCGTTCGTCACTTAGGAGCCATCTGGGTGATCAGATCATCTGTCGTGGTGTCGCACCCATTTTACTTACTAATGGCCCCAAAGTGCAAGAGTGGTGAAGCTGGCAATTTGGATATGCCAGAGAGAAGCCGTAAAGTGCTTCCTATAAGTGGAAAGTTATGTGTGCATAGGCAAGCCATGGTACATGGAGGGTTCGGTACCGTCTGCAGTGTCAGGCACCCGAGGCTGGGCTTGGGATGGCGGGCTACTGTATACTTAAATGGTTAAGATGGTACATGTTATGTTATGCGTATTTATCACAATTAAATTACAAAACATTAATTTACAAAACAAAAGTTTGAGAACCCTGATCTAGAAACATCCTGAGTGGAGGTTCGGTGTGATGGAGCCGCATGCGCAGAGCAAAGACAAGGAGTGACTCTCTGGGAACAGAGAGGGGCCAGGGGGCAGACTTCCCCAGAGCCCATAGGCCTTCCAGCCTGATGTGAGAACTTGGGAGATAAGGTGTGCAGCCTTGTTCTGTGATGGCATAATTTCTACACATTCTTGGGCTCGCTTAGTGTTTGGATCTGAGAGTAAAGCAATATCACGGTGTCTAATTCCCCTCTCAGGTGAGACTGACAAAAACCTCCTCCCAGCTCTGCCCAGCCGCACCTGCACGTATGGCACCTGAACGCTGGGCGCAGGGCTTCCTTCCTTTCCAAGGCCTTTTAGTCTAGTTTGCTCATCTAATGCAACGTCACTTTTTATTCTTGGTGTCTGAGATTGCAGACACGGGACCTGGCTGATGTTTTCTAGGCAAAGGCTGTACACTAGGCTTCTCACTTCCGTAGCAGACAGGATCCTGGCAAATCACTTAAACAGATATGGGAGGGAAGCCTCTGGGGACGGGGCCCTCATAAATAAAGGAGCAGCCGCAGTTCATCATTTTAAACACGGGCTGCTATGGCCAAAATAAGTATCAGGAGGGTTTCCAGTTTCTCTGAAAAAAAGAGAACTTGTTTCGGTAACAGCCCAAAGCAACGTAGATCTCTCAACTTCCAGATCAGTTTGTGTAACCTGATTATTAAATGCACGTGCATAAGTAGTACATTTCTTTATATGTTTAGCACATAATTGTTCCTCTGTAAATTCTCCTTCTTACTTAACATTTTCTAAGATAGCTCCATGATGGGCATATTTTTAATGAACACTGTTATGAACTATGAATACTGTTACCTTCTTCCAAAATTCATAAATTGAAGCTCTAAACCCCCATGTGATAGTACTAGGAGGCGACCCTTTGGGAGGTGACTAGGTAATGAGGGAGGAACCCTCATGAATGGGATTAATGCTCTTATAAGAAGAGACCGGAGAGAGCTGACTTCTGCTTTCTCTGCTCTCTGCCATGTGTGGACACAACGAGAAGGCAAACCAGGAAGCGGGCCATCGCCAGACACTGGAGCTACCGGTGCCTGGATCCTAGACTTCCCCGCCTCCAGACTGTGAGAAATCAACTTCTGTTTACAAGCTACCTGGGTTGCGGTGGTTTGTTACAGCAGCCTGGACTGATGAAGACAACTACTTTTCATTGATATGAACATATTTCACCTTTCATCTTTATGAACGACTCACGGAGTTGCACATTACACACCTGGAAAGGGGCTCTGGGCATGATCTCGGCCCAGTCTGTTCACCATTCGACGATACCCAAGTCTTCCCAGATATTTTAAAACAGGAGTCAGTGGTGGAGGTGGATTCTTTAGCCGCCTTCAGGTCATGTCTTCTTCCCTGGGAGAGGTAATATCACGCGCTCCTGGCCTCGGCCCATCGTCAGAAGGCTTGGAGAAGTTCCCATTTAAGTTGACATCTTTGGAGTAGACTGACCACTCAACCTTTCTTCTTCACTAGAAGACCTATATAAATTTTTGTTTTTATCACCCTTAACCCTTTCTAAGTTTTCCACTTTTTTTTTTTAAGTAAGAGATTAAAATTCTCATAAGCTCTGGTCACTAACAACTGTCACGGCAGGGTTGTTTTCTATCTTTTATTAATCATGAATCTGGTTATGGTAGTAATAATAACTATTTACTGAGTGCTTACTAGATAATGGGCACTTTCTATAGATTAATTCCAACTAATATATTAACTTTGGAGAAAAAACATTTCATGGGTCTGATTCAGTTTGAGCTTATAATAATTTCCAAGTCTTTTATTGTACAATGAGTACCTCTGATGAACCATTTCCCTCCTGCCTGATTTTGCTTATTTTTCTTCCTAGGAGTTGAATACTTTGTGTTTAATCCTATTTCTTTATGAAGGTCATTTCAAACCTTCATTTACTCTTTAAGGTTACAGTTACTTTGTTCCACTGAGGGTCCTCTACAAATGCAGAAGGAGCCTCCTCAGGACTTTCCCACAAGCCTTTGCTGAAGACCTCTGACTTCAGAGTGAATTTGTTGTCGGCAGGAAAATCTGGATTAAGCGAGCAGGGGGACCCTGCCAAACTGTGGCCTTCGTAGTATTTTGGAAATGTCCCTTTGCTAATTATTTCTAGAGCTTTTCTGGTACAGATGACTTTCTAGCAGGATCTCCGTCTGCCCTTCCTCTGCAGGCCTTCCCTGGAGTGATTTTCTGGGAATGATTACCATCTCCAGGGAAACTGCCTAAGAACACTGAGATGCCAGCAGAATGGGACAGTGGTTAAGAGGTTGGCTTCCAGGGTTTGGATTTTGGGTTCGAATCTTGATTTTGCCACTTGAAGGTCTATAAAGCAGCAACCTTGATTAGCCTATTTTGCCTATAAAATAAGGTATTATTATTAATTTTTTTTGGTAACAATAAAACATGTCCAGAGTTAAGACTAGTACGTGGACAATGTAATGGCTCAAAACATGTTAATTATTATTATTATAGGGAAGAAAGGCTGCCACATAAATATTTATCCTTTCTGTAAATTTGTTTTTTATTTCTTATTTTTTTAAAGGGAGGCAAATTTTGTGTGTGTATATAAGTTTTCAGCAGCTTTACCCAAAGAGTATATACCAAGGAGCATAATGGCTGGATTACATGGCGAGAGTATATTTAGTTTTGTAAGAAACCATCCAACTGTTTTCCAAAGTGGCCTTAACATTTTGAGTTCCCACCAGCAATGTTTGAGAGTTCCTGTTGCTCCACATCCTCGCCAGCATTTGGTGCTGTCTGTGTTTTGGCGATTGTAATAGTGGCCTATCACTGTTTTAACTGGTATTTCTCTGATAACATATGATGTGGAGCAACTTTTCATGTGATTATTCATCCACCATCTGTATTTCTTCCTTGGTGAAATGTCGGGTACCTTCTTTGGCCCACTCTTGGGTTGTTTTCTTACTGTTGAGTTTTAAGAATTCTTTGCTTTGGATGTCAGTCCTCTATCAGACGTGTCCTTGGCAAACATGTTCTGTGAGCCTTCTCATTCTCCTGACATTGTCTTGTCACTTCGGCAGCCCTGAGCTCCATCCTCCGACACTACCTGCCAATACGACTGTGGCTTTCTCTTTGAGTTCTTGTTGTCCTATATCAGCGGTTCTCAACCTGTGGGTCGCGACTCCTTTGACGGTCGAACGACCCTTTCACAGGGGTTGCCCAAGACCATCCTGCATATCAGATATTTACATTACGATTCATAACAGTAGCAACATTACAGTTATGAAGTAGCAACAAAAATAATTTTATGGTTGGGTCACAACATGAGGAACTGTTTTAAAGGGCCAGAAGGTTGAGAACCACTGTCCTATATGGAATGGGGAGTACTCTTAGGGGAGAAGCTGTATAAACGTAGATCTTACCCGTCCAATGTTCTTGTTTCAAGGATCAAATTACCAACATTTTCTGCTTTCTAACAGTTTAAAAAATATTTTGTCCAGGATTTTTTAATAGTTAATTCTCTGCAGGAGTATTAATCCAATATAAGGTCTCCATCCTTAACATTATTGGTACGTGACAGAGATTCTAACTTTTGGTGTTTTGTGTGTGTTAAGAATATACTACACATTTCATCTTTCTGAATACTCATAGTATCATTGAATAATATCTCCTGAAGGGATCTTTGGGTGTTACGCAGCTACTCTGTCCTATCAGGCAATGACTAAAACTGAACATGATGAATTTTCTGCTGATTTCATCTCCAGTGAGGAAAGATTCCTTTTTCGGAAATTAGCTCTCTGTCTGGAGGCTCCCAACTTTATACTTCAATTTAAGTCCATATGATGGTTTTAAGTGACTCCCAGGGTCATGGAGTTGCACAGACAGAGGGATATACAGGCATTACTAAAGCCATGTCTCTCTCACCAGATCACGGGTGTGAAAATGATGTCTTTCCTAGTGCCCCGTGTGTGTTATCTGCAGTTGTCTTTGCTCTGCTTCATCCCTCAGCTCCCATGAGCTCATCATTTCTGGTCTGTTTTACTGAGATTCTCTCCCCTTGTTCTATCTCCTGGCATCTGCACACCTGCTGCTGCCAACCTGACGTCGGAATCATTCTGATTACTGTGACCCTTAATGTTATGAGTTGAATCCCCCCCTCCCCCAATTTATATGTTGAAGTCCTAACCTCTCAGAATGAGACTACTGGGAGACAGGGGCTTTACAGGGGGTAATCGGATTAAACAAAGCCTGTAGGGTGGGCCCTAATCCAAGATACCAGCCATTGTTATAAAAAGGGGAAACGGACACAAGAGGGAAGGTAAGAAGAAGAGTCACATGGAGGAGAGTCCACCTGTAGAACAAGTCAGCAGGCCTGGACACGTCCTTCCCTCCCAGAGGAAACCAATCTTGGACGTCCAGCCTCCGGAACCATGGGATTATACATTTTTGTTACTTACAGCACCGAGTCTGTTGTACTTTGTGCCTTAGCAGCCCCAGCAAACTAACACACTAACCACTTAACAAATAGTTGGACCCCAGTTTTTCTACTTCATTCTGACTCATGGCTTTACTTTGTCTCCTAAGATCCACTGACTCCTTAGTAGGGTTAATGGGCAAAAAAGCAAAATATCCAAAAATTTATAACCTTTTTTTACTTAAGTTGAATAGCTTTTCTGATCCTTCTAGACCAGGGGTGGGCAAACTTTTTGACTCGAGGGCCACAGTGGGTTCTTAAACTGGACCGGAGGCCGGAACAAAAGCATGGATGGAGTGTTTGTGTGAACTAATATAAATTCAAAGTAAACATCATTACAGAAAAGGGTACGGTCTTTTTTTTTTTTAATTTTATTCATTTCAAACGGGTCGGATCTGGCCCGCAGGCCGTAGTTTGCCCACGGCTGTTCTAGACTAGTGGTTCTCAACCTTGGCTGCACATTAGAATCACCTGGGAATCTTTTTAAAATCGTGATTTCTGGGCCTCATCCTCCGGAAATTCTGTTTCTTTGTTATGGGGTGGGGCCACAACATTAGTAACAAAGAAACAGAATTTCCGGAGGATGAGGCCCAGAAATCACGATTTTAAAAAGATTCCCAGGTGATTCTAATGTGCAGCCAAGGTTGAGAACCACTGTTCTAGACCAAGCATGTCAACCGTAAAGGCTAACATGGGCCAAATAAGCAAGGTTGAAGTTTATGTGGGCTGTAAAAAGATAAAAGCTTCAATTTTCATAGAAATGTAGGTTTATTTCAATAGAGACATGCTGAATACAAAGGGCTGAAATAAATGAGTAATTGTTAACATAAAATAATAGAACATTTTAATAAAAATTAATGTTTTTTTCTTGAACATTAACTTACCAGATACTGAATAACTTCACAAATTAATAATTGTAACACAAACAAACCTATTTTTTTTGTTCTCTCAAAGTGAAATATTTCCTGTTGCGCATACCAAACAAGTTAGTCCAAGACTAATGACATGGCCATCAGCTGCTAAAATAATCACTGCTAGGATTAGTGGAGAGAAATGGTGCGCCTGCGCATAAGGCACATAAAGGAAATGAATGCTACACATTATAGTAATCAGTCATTAGCGAATGTTGTAGTTCGTTATTAATAATTACATGTAACAGGATATTATAAACATTAAGTTACGAAATTTTACTAACATGTTTCTTACATACCGTTATATTGGCTGGGGCCACAAAAATACTCGTTGTGGGCCGCATGCAGCCCACGGGCCGCGAGTTTGACATGCTTGTTCTAGACTAAGTAAGGATATTGTCCCTGCCCACCTAAATAAAGCCCAGACAAGGTACCGACAGGGAATGTAACATGCCGAGTCCTGGCTCTTCAATCATACACGCTGCCCCTCTGGCCCAATTCCTACAGAACTCCGGGTGGCGAGCTCCTCCAGGGGCCCACGTTCAGAATCCTCCACTTTTACCAGAGATCCTTGCAACCTCAGCTTAGTTCTGCTATTCCTAGTTCAAGAGGCGGGTGAGGCCGATGGCTAAGCAACTGCTCTGCGTGAGGAGAGAGGAGTGTGGGGTGATGCTCCAGCATTCCCCCAGAGATAACAGAATTTAACAGCACAACTCAGACAACACATTTCCCCAAGGAACTGACTGTGGAAACCAACTCCCTTAGAGAACAGAATTTTTTTAGGAATGCATAAGGGAAGAAGAACTTTCACGGTACATCAAACTGCATTAACAAAATTGGTGTCTACTGACTGAGATTTAAAATTTGTACAATTAAATGCAGGGTGTTAGCAGTTTTCCAATATATTTTGTTTTTTAAATGATATTTTTTAAATGAGAAATTTAAAAAATTATTGTCTCTGCAATAATTACCACTTTTATAAAATTATTTATAAAAATACAACTTACTCCTAAATCACTTACATTCTAGTTGTATAAATTCGCATCCAGTCTCAAATGTTATTTAAAAGAACCAAATTTTTAAATGATTCTACCCATTTCAGTTCTCTAGAATGCCTCCAGATGGCATTAAAACCCTTTTCCCATTATATTTTGCAGCATAAAAATTTTAAAGCTAGTGATATTTTAACCATTTAAAACTAATCAATGTACTATATATCATTAGAAATCATAGCAATGGAACTGTTTATAACTTTTAGTGTAACATCTTCAGGAACACAACATATAATCACATCCTTTATGAAATATGTAGCCATCCTATGTGTAAGGGAAGCCGAAGGATTTTTCTAGACTGAGAAACAGATCTTAGACAAACTAAGACACTCAATAATATTATATCACAAACTGTGATTTCTATTGAGTAGCATTTTAAATGCTTAGTAGTAAGAGTGCTGATCCACATAAAGATGAATTCACAAACCATAGAGGAATAAGGAAACCGTGTTCCCCCTCAGAGTTAAAGATTTTCAAAGAGCAAATGTGATTCCTAAAATAATTTGTTAGCTCCTGAATTATTTCATTTAAACTTTGGTGTATAAATTTGGTATCAAATGAATCATTAACACTTTTGGATTCCTTGAGCACCTAGAGGAAAAAAGCAACATGCAAAGTGAGGAACGTGTGCTCTCTAAGGGCCTTTTCTTCTCTTTTAAAAAATGCTTTTGTTAATTCAAAAACATCAGCAAACTTGTGAGATTCCTGAGATATCTGTATTTTTCACAAACTTCCGAGGGGAGGGTGCAGATGGCGGCGTTTTGAATGACATCGGTCCCTCCCAGGTGTGCGGGACAATGCCTCCCGCAGGCGAGCTAAGTTCTACATTATTTACAACAGTGACGATGAAAGTCTCAAACACATTCTAAAAGAGTGTGCCACCAGTATGTGCCCTCCCATCTCATTACACCTGGACTTTCCGAAGAAGAGCACCTGTGTTTTCGATATTATTCTTTCTGTGTTAAAGCACAAGAAAGACCTCCAAATGCGTGTGCACTCGGAGCATTTAAAAAGACATTATCAGGAGAAGGAGAACTGGCCCTCCTCCCATTATTATTATTACTGCTACGCGACACTTGCACTGTTTCGCATTACAGGCACATTAAAGAACCGCCATCACGAACAGAAAGAGGAAAGAGACTTACGATGTATTCGAGGTGCCATTGTCTGGACTCTCCGGCTCAGCATCACCTTTCTCTTAAAAAGGAAGCAGAAAAAAAAAACACCCAACGTGTGAGTATCACAGTCTTAAATATTTAAGAGAGATTAAATACATCTGAATGCTCCTATTTCCTATTAACAATTTTTCAAAATGTGCAGCAGGAGGCTTTTAAAACACCTTTTTATGTCTGAGAACCGGATTTGCAAAATAATTTCTTCTCTGTAATACCACTGCCCAGCACGGATCTGTGAGCAGGTACTAAGGAGCTGTTTGTAAACAACCAGAGACTCAGACGGAAACCTCGCCAGGAGATGAATATCTGACAGCTGGAACCTGTTTCCTTCCACTCCACTTTACAGAACATTTAAGGAAATAAACCCCATTCGCATTCCACATGCAAGGCGTGCTGAACTGCGATCCCTTTTGCTAACATAAGCCGAACCAGGTCTGGCTGCCTCAGAGCTCGGAGGAGAGCATTTTACTGAGGTTGTATCCTAGGTTACGAGGTCCCCAAGAAATACCCCTACCAAGAGCCCTGGCTTAGGTGTTGCCCCCTCCCTCCCCAGTTAATGCAGAATAAGACGTAAACCAGAAATCCTTCCTGTCTGAGAGGTTAGGTAGAGAAATGTTTCACGGTGGTCATCAAGGATTTAATTAAGGAGGCCTGGAACCAGTTCACTTTTCTTAGTTTTAAAGGGCAAATTCCTCTTGCAAAGACACTGTAATTCTTAGATCCTCGGACACTGGGGGTTTGAATTACGCGTCCTCGTGCTGTAAGGTGCTCCCTCCCTTTTGGGAGATGAAGGAGCAAGGGTCGTGCCTGCCAGTGTGGGTCGGCTGTGTGACGATGTCTGTGCCGTGCTAACAGTTTAATAAACCCCAGGCCAGGCTGTGGGCTGTGGGACATGGGCCTGATGGTGGCAGCTGCTTTGCCATCTGAGTCTGGCCTGGAGGTCGCACAGCTCCCCCGGTGTGCTCCGCGGGGCCTAGGCCTAGGCATGTGCAGGCCCCTTTTGTCAGCACGGTCTCCCTACACTACATGATGATCACATTCTGAAGATATTGTCCAAACTGAGCCTCAAAGCAAACTTGATCATTTCTTCTTTTTTCTTTTAGGAATTAAAGTTGTGAGAGAAAGAAGACCGGTAGATGTGGTTCACACGTCTGCCTTAGATATAACAGAGGTAACTGGGCGCGGGAACAGCTACGAGGGACAGCCACTCCATCAGAAAGCCAGCCATGGGCTTCACTGCCTGGGTGACAAACGCTGATTAACGGGCCCCGTGCATAGACAACCACGTGGAAGCGCAAGTAGAGGCAGCAAACCAATGAAGTGGCTCTAGAGCTTGTACTGTGCGTCCGTCCTCCAGGCCACGCCTGTGGTGCCTCAGACACGAGAGGCCTCATCACGGGCTTGAGAGCTGGAAAACAACCTCCTCAGTCCTTTCCAGAGTCATTCTTCCACGCAGCGACAGCAATTCTTGCCAGAACCCTACATAGTTAGTGACCCCGCGTTATGTGAGCGAAAGCTACGCACAGGTTCCAGTTACCAGACTGATCCCCTCCCTTTAATTTGGAGGAAGGTGTTGCTTTCCCCAGCCTCCGCACTGCCCACAGCAGCCACACCGAATACAATCACAACGGAGTGTGAAATAGCCAGGCAGCAGCAGGAAACAGTCAACATTTCCAAACAACTTATGTCAAGAAAACAGGAAACCGGGACCGTCAACGAAGACACTGTTTGGATGTTTGAGTAAATGTTTTTCCCTGGCCAACAATTCTGCCAAAGAACCCGCAGGTGGAGGGGACACAGGCCTCTGCACGTGGGGCCGGGGGCTGGGAGTCGGGCTGGACCAGCGCAGGGACAAAGCTGCCCCAAGCAGCACTTCTGCTGTGGTGACAGGGACAAGAGAGGAGGTTCTGGCCAGCAGCTAGGACACCCCGGGCCAAAGGAGACATTAAGGCACAGCCTGGGAGGGAGTGCGCGCAGCACCTTCTGGGGAAGGGTAGGTACAGGAGGGAGAAAGGGACCAAATTATTTTTGTCTTTCAAAAAGAATGAAATAAGATTCTCCCAACATCTTGCAATTGTAGTTGATGCAATATCTGAAGTTCCCTTGAAATGTTTAAGTGCCTATGTCATTAAGAGCCATCGTTTCTTTCTCATGACCCAAGGGAAAATTATGCATGAAAGCTAGATGTTTCCGTGCAGCTACCAAAGAGGACCGGGGTCATCCTGGCTATGTCAACTGTTCATGATGGATACCCCGCGGGTTCCTCTGGGAGGGAACCGGCATGGATCATTAAGGAAATGGACAGGAGAGGTTGGCCCGGGTGCAGGGCAGTCATTCTGCACATGGAAATACAATTACAGAGAGGAAGAGGGGGAAAATGAGCCACAGCAAGGACTCACACACACAGACACATGTACACACAAGTAAATCATGTAGATACACATGTGTAGTATATGTGTACTTTCAACCTGACGCTTCGCAGGGTCTCCCTGTGCCTCGCACAGTCCCTGACACACTGCACGCTCAGCGTCTGTCTTCTGTCTGATGCCTGTCGTGAGCACAGAACCCCACACTACAGGGGAGAGATGAATGTGCAGTTCCAATACTAAACAATCTGATGACTCCAATAAGTCACAAAAGAAAAAATACCGAATTTGTGCCCTTCAGACGCTTAAGCGAGTGCACGGCTGGAGGCTCACACTCTCCATCACCCTGCCCGGAGAGGGGCTCAGGATGTCTGAACAGGGACAAATATAGGTTGCGCTAGGCTGGATTCTGCTGCACAGGTAAGGTTTGCTAAACTACAGCTCTTCTTTATAATACAAGTAATCCGTGTGGATGGTAAAACGATGGACCAGCAGAGAAAAGCTGACACCTTTGCTTGCTTCTGGTTTTATTCTGTGAGTCCTTCAGCCATCCCTCTGAGTAACACCCGTATTTGTAGCTGTGTCAGCGTTAGAGGCCACCTAAAGATCTCTGATATGAAGGATGCGAGATAAGGTACTTAATATACTACCACCTCCCCTCTCCTTACAATTTTATTAGTCCTATCATTACTTGTACTGCCTCCAGTGAGTATTTATAACTTTCAGTACATTTAATCATCCATTTCTTGATTAATCAACTTCTGACAGTATCTTTCCTCTGAAACCATGCACAATGAGGAAATTCCCCCACCCATTCTCGCCCGCCTTCCCTCTCTCCATCACCTACAACTGCACAGCTATCCCTTCCATCTACATAGCCGAGATTTAAAATATTTATATTCTGTTCAGTGATTATTAATGAGGCATCCTTGTTCATCTTAACTTAATTAATAACTTAACTTTTAGCCTTTCCTATAGGCCAACTAGAAAAATTATAAACCAATAACAGAAGTTTAAATACTGCAACAATATAAACATTAGTCAGTGAAGAAGGGGGACTGGGCCTGAGTGAAGGCCAGCGCTCCCTGCACGGAGGCCCCAGGGAGTCTCATTCTTAATTCCATCATGCCACAGCTTACCTGGTCTCAAGTCTCCCCTTTTCCTTAGGAAATGTTCAACAGAACATGAGTTTAATGTCCATAAAATGCATACATACAGTTTTTAAAAATTAAAATGAGTTAACTGTGAAGAAGACACTGCCAAGAAATAACCCCAGAGTCTCTAAGTTCCTGTCCCTCCCAGCGGAATTTCGTGCTAATCATTCTCTTCCCTTCTCGATAGTTTTTACCACCCATGCGTTTATTAGTAAATAAAATATTCTTCAGTTTTCCTGATTTTGAAATTTGCATGAATGGAATCATACTGTATGCCTTCCTCTGAGACTTCCTTCTGTCACTCACAACCATGATGTTTAGACCCAGCCACCATGGTGCACGAAGCTGTGGTTTGTTCACTGCTGTGCATCCTATAAAAAAACCTACCAGGGTTTTCTCATTCATTCTACTGGTGGACATTTAGGTTTTTCCATATGAATGACACAGTTACACATGTTCACGAACACCCTTCCTTATGCACGTCGGGAGTGTGGGCCACAGGGCTTTCACATGTCCAACCTTACCAGGGAATGCTGAACTGGTTCCAAGTTAACTTAGGGTCAAACATTAAAGAATGTTTTTTCTCATTTAATAATATAAAGTGAAATTTCAGTGTAGCGTTTGCATTTCTCTGAGTACCAATGTGGAAGAGATATTTTGTGCTTACTCTTCTGTGACATTACTTCTCATTTCTCAAAAAAACAGCCTAAGTGCCCATCAGCAGATGAGTGGATTAAAAAAATTGTGGTACATCTACACAATGGAATACTATGCCGCTATAAAAAAGAAGGCACTTTTACCATTTGCAACAACATGGATGGAACTGGAGAGCATTGTGCTAAGTGAAATAAGTCAGTTGTAGTAAGATAAATATCACATGGTCTCACTCATATGTGGGTTATAATGATCAACATAATTTGATGAACAAGAATAGATCGATCTAGAGACAAATGGTAGGGGAGGGGGGGTTAGAGAGCAACCAAAGGACTTGTATGCATGCATATTAGCATAACCAATGGACACAGACCCTGGGCAGTGGGGGCTTGCCCGGGGTGGGAATGACTGGGGGGAGGGGGGGGGGCAATTGGGGAAAAAGGAGACATATGTAAAACTTTAGACAATAAAAAAAGTATTAAAAAAATTTTTGGTAGTTTTTTAGCTCATAGAAGCACTTCATTGTCTTGATACAAGTCTTCTGTCACTGTCTCTCTGACTCTCACACACACCCTCTAGTAACTTTTCCCAGTGTGAGTCTTTTACTCTTTTTCTGGTATCTGTGCATGATTATAAGTTCTCAATTTTAATTTACTTGAATATATCAATATTTTCCTATATTTTATACTTTTGTTGTGTTTGTATTTAAGAAGTACACCAAAATATGTTCTATATTGTCTTTGGAAAGTGTATAACTAAACTGTTCACATTTAGATCTTCTACAAATACCAGGAGAAGTTTTTTATATGACATAAGGTAATTTCATTTTTCTTGTAGATAACCAATTATTCTGGTACTATCTATTAAGAAGCTCATTCTTTCTCCATTGATCTACATTATCAGCTCTGTCATGAATCTAATTTTTATATATTAGTGGGCCTGTTTCTAGGTCTCATATTATCTTTCATTGCTCAATTTGTCTATTACAGTCTGTATTACTTAGCTAAAAACATTTATATATTTTTAATATGGGCAAGGCCAACCTTGTTGTTCTTTAGGAGTGTCTGAGCTATTTTTGGGCCTTTGTTCTATCAAAGAAATTTGAGAATCACCTTGTCAATTTCCAGATACACAAAAGTGAAGTTATAATTGCACTGTTTCCTATAGCTGCTGAGAAAGAAGTCAACTGGAAGTTTAATTGTTGCTTCTTTGAAGGTATTAAAGGGCAGTTTAAGAATTGCTTCCTTATCTATGTGGTTTGCAGATGAACTATAATGTGTCTAGTGTGGCCTTTTATTTTTACTGCTTAATATGCATTGGTTTTCTAGAATTTGTGGGTTAGTGTATTCCATTCTAAATTTTTTTCAGCCATTATCTTCTTTAATATTTCCTCTGTTCCCTCATCTCTTTCTGAAATCCTACTTAAATATATGCTAGACTTTCTTACTTTATCCCTGTTTCTAAATATACTTTTATTTATTTATTTATTTTTATTTTTAGAGAGAGAGGAAGGGAGAGGGAGAGAGAGAGGAACATCCATCGGTATGCATCCCAACCAGGGATCAAACCCACAAACTGGGCACGTGCCCTTACCAGGAATCGAGCCAGTGACCTTTCAGTGTGGTGCATGGGATAACACTCAACCAACTGAGTCACACTAGCCAGGGAATATCCCATACGTTTCTTAATTTCCATATTTTATATTTTCCATTTTCTCTAGGCTGCATTCTAGATAATTACTTAAATTCAATTTCCCAATACATTAATGTTTTTAGCTGTATCTAATCTGCTGTTCAACCTGAATGAGGAAATTTTCATTTGTTATTATTTTTTTTATTTCTAGAGGTCTGATTAGTACTTCTTCCAATCTTCTTGTTCTTAACCACATTCTCAAACGTCTCATTCTGGAAATTGAAGCAAGCACTCTTATTTTATATTCGGGCTGGGTAATCCTGATGTCTGAAGTCCTTACGGGTCTAATTCTCTGCATCTGCTGTTCTCCCTACTCTTGTTCATGGTCTCTCTTGCTTCACTGTATATAGTGTTTGTGATATGGAGTAACTCATTTCCCTTGGAATTATGGTTCTATTATTACTTATTCTTCTCCATTTTGTTTTCTTTTTCTGGTATTCCTATTAGCTGGATTTTGACCTTCCCACCCCAATTAATCATCCATATATCTTAACTTCCTTTCAAATTTTCCATCTGTCTTTTATGTTCAGAAAAAAATGTTTTCAACTTTATATTACAAATTATGGACTCCACTATTACCAATCATTTCTATTAATTTTTGTGAACCATATATTTAATTCTCAAGTGCTCATTTGTTCTGTAACTGCTTCTTTTTCATACCAGTCTGTTCTCTCCTTTTATTTAATAATTTCAAATGTTTCTGAAGGCTGTAGCTATACATTTTTTCTTCTGTTTCTTGAATTAAGTGGATTTCCACTGGTGTCAGTCCTCTTTGGTACTTATTGGTGACACATTCATGTTTTGAGTGATAGCAGGCTGGTTAACAAAGGTAACTGATGTGGATTTCCTGTAGTAAGTAGTACACCGATCCATTTCCCTAACACATCTCTCTGGTAGGAAATGCTGCTCTGAGCTCTTTGTAAGTGGGAGGGTATGTTAACTGCAGACTTTATCCAGGGTTGGGAGGAGAGAGACCTCAGGACAAGCTGGGAGCCCTGATCCTCTCATCACGCTCCACACCAAGGGAGAAGTTCTTTACTCTGGGTGTGCAGCATTTTTGTTTATTTCCATCTTGAAAAAAGTTAACTCTTCTTCCCCCACTCACATATGTCTTTTTTTAAAGTCTGGTATTACCTCAGAATCTATACCGCTTCTCTTAGGTATCAGCTCCCAACTAGGGCATCTGGTCACCTGTTCTTTTCTTAGCAAACGATACTGTGTTATTTGGTATTTTGTTGTTTTGTTTTGTTGGTTTGTTTTGGGGGGGAATCCAGATGGAAAGCTCTGTATGAGAACCAGCTGGGATGGGGGTGGAGGGGCTAGAGATGGAAGAACGGCCCAGGTCCCTACCACCCTCTGAGCGCCAGGCCTGTTCCCTGTGAGACTGAGCAGAAATCTGGGGTCTGTCTTGAAGTCCCAAGGACAGTCCCACTACCACTAGAGCTGGTTCCTGTTTGTTTCATTATGACCGTCCTTGCCCAGGATTACTTAATAGGAGGGTCCTGTCTACTCTCTGTTTTCCAGAAACTCACCTGAATTTCTGGTTTGTTGATGCTCCCCTTTCTGTCCTCAGCGCTATTACAGATGTATGTCCATGGCGACAAAGTTCTGGTTATTTAAACAGAGATTCTGGGGGGAGGGGGAGCGCTCATGCTCAGTCTGCCCCTTGAACAGGGCACCTCCAGACTTTAATAGAATGCAGACATAGGTCACCTCTTTTAATATTTAAGTTTCTCAATGCTTAATATTAATAAGCTTTTATTTTCGAAAATTAAATTAAATTAACCAGTAACTTAGCAAACTGACTAAAGTATCCTTGAAAAGATCTGGCTTAAAAATAATTTTCTGTTCAATTAACATGCTCTTTTCTCTTAGTATCTATATCATACAACATCTCCAACTTCAAAAAGAAAAAGCAGCCCTGACCTGAAGTGGTGACGGTTAGCTCATCAACACACACATTTCGTGTTTGGTTTCTCTAAAGCTCACTGCTTTTTATTTTCTACTTATTTATGAAAGTCACGATTCCCAAAACTGTAAGGATTCCAAACCAAATACAAGAAGCAGCAGACGCGTGCTGGTGAGTCCACCTCTCCTAAAGCTTCAATGGGCTACAATCCAGGTGAATGTTCAGGTTTTTAAACAGTGATATTATCTGTATATAGGTGTGCTTGGCTTTAGGAGATGATTTATTTTAAAAACACAAAAAATAACCTCCCTACCCCCAGAAAAGGAAAAGCCAATCAGAGATTTCCCTGGGCGATGGAATGCCAGAGGGTTTCATACCACACGCGGCAGGTGCCACCTCACATTCCACAGACGAGGGTCAGCTTTTTCATAAGCCAAACGCAGCTTTAGCTGGTCACTGTCAGGGCATGCTGTAACAACATGCCGGACGCACACAAAACCCACAGTACACAGTTACGGACAAGAATTCAACTTCACACTGAACCATCAGAAGCAACCTTTCTGGGGTCAAGGTTAGGGGAGGGAAAGTCTGTTGTCTTTGGGGCAGACACCGCTGCATTCAAACCCTCATTGTCATTTTTTTTTTCACTAAAAACAAGGTTGGTTATTAACCTCAGAATCTCATTTCATCATGTGCAAAATGGGGACCATCAGGCCTACCTCATCCAGGCACTGTTAGGATTAAGTGAAGTAGCGTGCGTCCAGGTGCGGGCACATGGAAGAGACTCAGTACTTCCTTCCTTTGTTCTTTATGTCAAAAACTCCAAGCTGAGAGAAGGTACTTTTATTCACCTATTGTCTCCTCCCTCTGCCCTGAACTGTTTAAATTCAAATGGAAAGACACGCTGAGGAAAGTAACAGCACTTTTTCCGTATACTCTGGTCTTTGGCACATGGTGTTGATGCCTGCTCACCTTGTGGACTTATCCGTGCATTTCTCCCGATTCCTTTTCTTACTACTGAATTTATGATGTTCTTTAGGGTTCAAGTCCCCTGGCATTTCTCCTCTTTGCTGGTATGTGCTCACAGCAAATTCCAGCCGCGGGTGAGATGACTGAGTGATACTGCCTATGCATCATTATGCCACCGTCGCCCTACCCTGACCTTTCTCCTGCTGTGCATGGGAAGTCTGGGCCTCCCAACACATCTCTCTGCATGTCTTTTCTGCACAGCCCTTCTGCCCTCACAGATGCTCAGTGAGTGAGTCTCAGTTCCAAAGACACATCTGCTTGCTCAGAGTGATTTTCATGTTCAAACACGGCTTTGTAATTGGCAAGGGGTACTCTCAGCTGACTGGCTGGTCATCGGTGGAACAAAGCCCAGTCTTTGTGGACGTTGTTCATGACACGAATGAGATAGCGTGTGCATTTTTAATGCTCAAGAAAACATTAACAACAATTAGTAGTGCCGTGAAGAGAATGAAAACACCACTTCGTGGGATGATAACATCCTCTCTTTGACAACAAAGCCGTGACATTGGATTCAATAAGGAATTCCTTCCTAGACACTTCAGTCTGTCTGTCTCTGAGGGAGGGCATGGTTTCCGCATGGATTCTAAGGCCGTTAATCTTGAGGTCTTCTGATTGGTTCTCTTTGCCCATTCTTTTTCTGTCAATTTAGATAACTAATTAATGTTTTTAAAAAATGTTTCCCCTCCACATAGACCGGAAACCAGCTATAACAGAGAATAATGTTCCTTCAACCTCGATTGTTTTGATAACCACCATTTATGTTTGGCCTCCTCCCCTTGAAAAAAGACAGGGGCGCTCAAGCTCACATGAACCTCATGCATTTGGAACATACTTGAACAAATGGCCGTCTTTTTCCCCGTTTGATTTTGTTTATAGTGAAATTCATTCACAACTACTGTTTATTGCATACATCTCCCCTACTCACCCCCTCAACAGCCCCTCCTCCGCCACCACCACCACATACACACTCATAAAGCTGTAGAGAGAAGCCTTTCTTACTTGGATTATTGTGTCCAGAGGAAACCAGCTGAGAGTCCTAAAAGAACAAGAAATATCAATTAACTTTCTCATTTTGACTTTTAAAATCTAAGTTGAAAGTGAGATATATTCCTGGTCAATTTCTACCAGCTACTGTAATGAAAAAGATTTGCATAAATGTGCTCGTTAAAAAGTTCTGGTACAATAGTTCACAATCACTTCTCTTTTGTATTGTAGACTTTTTGTTTTGTTTATTGAGTGAAGTTCACATAACACAAAATTAGCCCTTTAAAGTGAACAATTCAGTGGCATTTAGTACATTCACAATGTTGTACAGCCACCAACTCTCTTTAGTTGCAAAATATTTCCATCGTTTCAAAATAAAACTCCACAGCATTAAGCAGTGTCCCCCCAATAGCCCCCCTCCTCAGCCCCTGGCAACCCCCAATAGCCCCTCTCCTCAGCCCCTGGCAACCCCCAGCCAGCATCCCGGCTCCATGACTTTGTCTGTTCTGGATATTTCGTAGCCCTGGAACCATGCATCATGTGACCTTTTGTGCCTGGCTTCTTTCACGTTGCCCGTTGTGGAGATTCATCCCCGTGGTAGCTTGTATCAGTAATTCATTCCTTTCTGTGGCTGAATCATGTGCCATTGTGTGTATACACACAGTTTTTATTAACAGGCCCATTCATCTGTTAATGCACATTTGGGCTGTTTCCACCTTCTGGCTATTGTGAGTAGTGCTGCCATAAACACACATGCATGTGTACTTGTTTGAGTCCCTGCTTTCAATCCTTTTGGGGATACTCCTAAGAGGAGAGCTGCAGGTTCATGCGGCGAGTCTATGTTACGCGGCACTGCCAAACTGTTTCCACAGTGGCTGAGTCATTTTGCATTCCTACTAGCAGTGTCTGAAGGTTCCAATTTCTCCACATCCTCACCAACACTTGTTATTTTCTGTCTTTAATTTTTATAAAACTTATGATAGCCATCCTAGGGGATGTGCAATGGTTTCTCATGTGGTTTCGATTTGTATTTCCCTAATGACTAATGATGTTGAGTTTCTTTTCTCTTTTCAACGATGACTCGTTTTTCAAAACAACAACAAAGCAGCTTTATTGAGGCAAAAACAATTTAACACAAGCTGCACATATTTAAAGTACACAATTTAATGATAAATAGCATTAAAGGGCTGCTACTATTATCATCTTCTTGACTCAAGGACTGTTCCATTTTATTAAGCAGCACTTAGTATTTAAACAAAGAAGAGTAATACCTACTGATTAAAGAAAATTTAGAGGCAAGTATACAAAGGTTGTCTATAATCCCAATTCAGGTCATTTCGGAGGTTAAGCTGCTGCTTTTGGTTCGCCAGTGCGATTTGAGTGTGTCACCTGGCAGTCACATGCACAAAGGTGACACCCACTTCTGGCTTCTAAGAAGAATAGTTCCTGATGGGCATTTCTCCTTCTCCATCTTTAAATCCTGAATTCCCAAAACCTGAACGCTTGTCTGGTACGTGGGAATCCCACAGCTTCTTTATATGAGCTCTGTTTAGCTGAGAAGTCAAGTTGGTACAAATCCTTTTGCTGAGGACAGAAATCACCAAGCTCCCCCGTGTGTGAGGAAGCCATTCCACGGAGCGCCATAGCAACCACTACGTCCCACCAAGTGTGAGGTGCCATCAGAAGTGCAGGAGGCCGCGTGATCTCAGGGACCGCCAGCAAAGAAAACGGCTGCCAATTAACTGTGAGATGCCACCAGCTGTAAAACACACCCTGATTGGTAGGGAGCTTACAATGTGAAAAACCACGCACCTTACATCAATAAGTCCAGTCATCTGTAAGCCATGTTGCTGACGGAGGACAATACTCCTACTGTGCGAGCGAGCATTACGTCAAAACTGCGTTTTGGAACCACCTGACCACTGGGCCACTCATACCTCTCCTTGTCTGTCTACGAGCCCATTGTTAGAACTACAAAAGGCAAGAAATGCAAAACTATCTTTTCTTATTCTCTGATGCCCTCCCCCCATACACAGTGAGTTAATTCCTAGAGGAAAAAGAACCATCTTATTTGGTTTCATCGCCTTCCACCCCCACTAATCACTTTCTTCTGAATCCTATTCTATAAAGCCTCAAATAAATAGTTAAAATAATGTAATTTACAATGAATTTCAATGTTTGATTTGAGGTAATGCTAAACATAGAGTTTTTAGTCCATTTTGTGGCAGTTTTTGAGGCATCCTAGCAACCCCTCGGAGGGAGGGAACCTGCCACTTTCCTCACCCCGGCTTCCGTTCTCCTTCTGGGCGCCCAGAGGAGGCATTTCTGTCAGGACGCCAGCGTTCAGCCGCACAATGCTTCACAAATCTGCCAGCCAGGACAGTTTCAGGCCAGGGCTGATCCCCGGACTCAGCACCCATTGCTCTGTGACATGTTTGTGAAATGCCATTAGGTTTGCCCGTATGCCTTCTGAGGATGGGGAAATTGTATAATTTTCAGTTCTTTATTTGCATTTCACAACTTTTGAGACTACTACAGAAATGAAGGGAAAAGGGCAAAGTAAATCCCCCCCCGCCCCCCCCCCCCCCGCCAACCTTTGTTGAAATACCCGATAATGGCAGCCAATTTAAAGAAGTCACGTATTCTTTTCTTTACCCAATTCAATTACTCTTGAGATTCGAAGAATGCGGCAGACATGCCCGGTAGCATTTGTCCAGGAAACAGTGACTCCAGACGAAGTGTTCAGAGGATAGAAGAAGTACCCACGTTTGGTCACAACTGACCTTACTATACGTTATGTCCTTCCACACCCGGACAAATCGGGGAAATTCCCGGAAGTATTTAGCTAATTAATTCAGTGGCGCTGCCAACTCAGATGCACAGTTAAATCAACTTTCCTGGTGAGGTCAAGTCGCCCCTTTAATCTTAACAAGATTAGGCTTAATTCAATTATTTGTTACTCATTTAGGAGATTTTGCCCCTCAAATTCTATGAACAATTCTAGCTCCTACATGCTGGTAATACAGTGATAATCTCAAATGTTAATAATCTATCTAATTAAGGGAATGCAAGCCTCCAGCTGACAGAACACTAATTAGTTGAGATACAGGTTGGAAGAGGTACAGTATGTGCCAAAATTAATGACAGTCTTGCAGTAGGCAGAACAAACGCTCCCCCTACCCCCCCCAAAGATGTCTGTATCCTCATTCCCTGACCCTGTGAACATGTTACTTTTCATGGCAAAAGGGGCTTTGCAGCCGGGATTAATGATGAGTGTGGGGTGGGAGATTATTCTGCATTACGCAAGTAGGCCCAATCTGATATTCCCGTGTCCTGGCAGCCCCACTGTTGTTACCGCTCTGTCATTGGCTGTTCCGTGCCCATTGGCTCTGCCCTGGCCCCGCTGGCCCTGCGGTGCCTCCCAGACCCAGGTATGCTCCTGCCTTTCCCCTTCTCTTCCATTTCCGTGGACCTCTCTGCCCCTCGTCTGCACAACCTGCTCCCTCACCTGCTTCAGGGAGTTGCTCAAATGCCGCCTCCTCAGAAAGGTCTTTCTTAAGCTCTCTATTGAAAAGTCATCCATTTCTAGTCACCATCAGCATTCACCTCCCCCTTGCTATGCATTCTATTGTCCCCTACTAGAAAAACATAAGCTCACCAAAAATCTACCAGAGCCGGAAGGAATTCAGTAAGTAGATATGTAAAATCCAGTGAATTTCCTTCACACCACTGAGGACTAATTAAAACATGAAAACTTTAAAAAAAGCTCATTTAAATACAAAAGTAAGCAAATATCGTTAAATATCTGAGAATAAACCACAGAACCAATGTGAAAGAACATGCAAGAAGATATGAGAAGAAGTGAAGAGATATCCAAATTCTTGGACAGGAAGATGATATTGTCAAATGGATATACTTTCTTAAATTAAGTTAGAAACCAAACAAAATCCCAAGAGGACTTTTTTAAGGAACAACAGGTCATCAAGATGATTCTTAAATTGATCTGGAAGAGAAAAATGTACAATAGGCAGGACTTTTGGATAACAAAAAAGGATACTGGCCTGACCACATGTATGTATAAATAGGCCAAAAATCATTAATAATTTAAACTAGGAATCAGCCAAATATAGCCCACAGGCCAAGTATAGCCCAGCCTTTGATTTGTTTTATCTTAAACAACTGAATGCTTTTTAGCGTATTCAGAGTTTATGACCATAATACATTTTAGAATATTATCAATTAAAAAAATATCCTTTACCCTTTAGCCAACATTCAACCCTACCTCCCCACCTCTGAGCTTCAAGAAACCACTAACCTAATTCTCTGTCTTGCTCTATTTGCCTACTCTGGACATTTCAAATATATGAACTAATATAACATAGTATGTGGTTGTTTGTGACTTTCACTTAGCATAACATGTTTAAGGCTCATCCACATTGTATTAGGTATCGCCATTTCATTCCTTTTTATGCCTGAAAAGCATTCCATATGTTACCTGTGTGTATCTATTTATCAACAACATTTGTGTTGTTTCCACTTATTGGCTACTATGATTAATGCTGCTACGAATGTGCATGTCTAAGTTTTGTATGGGTGTGTTTTCATTCTTTGGATGTATATCTAGGAGTGGAATTGCTGGTTCACAGGATAATGCAGTGCTGGAGGAACTGCCTAAATGTTTTCCAAAGAGGCTGTAACATTTTATGATCCCACCAGCAACTGAGAGCAGGTTTCCAATTTTTCTACACCCTTGCTCACACTGGTTACTGTCTGCTTTGCTTTTAGCTATTTAAGTAGGTATGACTCATTTTCTCAGGGTGATTTTGATTAATAATAGTGATAGTATCTTTTCATATACTTATTAGCCATTTGTAGATCTTCTTTGGAGAAATGTCTATGTAAATCCTTTGTTCATTCTTAAAATGAGCTATCCTTTTATTGTTGAATTATGAGTTCTTTATACTAGTATATTACTAGAGGCCTGATGCATGAAATTTGTGCAAGAGTAGGCCTTCCTTCCCCTGGCTGCTGGCACTGGCTTCCCTCTGGCACTCGGGACCCAGGCTTCCCTCTGGCCATTGGCAGGCAACCAGGACCCAGGCTTCCCTTGCAGCCCCATCTTCGTCTGGAAGGTCTTCCGGAAAGGTGTCTGGTCTAATTAGCATATTACGCTTTTATTATTATAGATGCTGTCACCTGTTTCTGTAAATAAAATTTTATTTGAACATAGCTACAGTCATTCATTTATATATTGTCTGCAAAGCCTAAACTATTTATGTCCTGAGCCTTGACAGAAAAAGCTTGTCAGCATTTGATTTAAACAATGAGTTATTGGGAAAGAAGTAAATACACTGAAAAAACAGAATAGATACTCCTGAAACAAATCTATGTATTTATGAGAAATTAAATTGCTGATAAACACGGTATTTCAAAATAGTGGGGGGGGGGGGGGGAATATGAGCTAATTTTATTAATAGTGTTATAATAATTTACTAGCCATTTAAAGAATACAACTAGAATTCTGTTATACCATTCAGAACGTTTTTTTTTTTAAAACCTAAAACCAAAACTCTAAGATAAGACTTAGAATAAAATAGAGAACACTGTTAGAATATTGGTGCAGGGAAGATTTTTTAAAAATCTCTGACAAAAATGAAACACTTTGCTCATATAAAAGGTACATAAATCAAGTTACAAGAAAATAGTTATATCATATATAATAGACACATAAATAAGCAATAAGGAGTTCCTAACAAATCATTTTTTAAAATGTGATATGAATGGGCAATGACTATGAATGGGTAAGTTGCAAAGGAAAAACAGCCCATTGTTAAACTCAGAAGAAATTGGAGAAATGCAAATGAAAACAATGAGACAGCAAATTTTCACCCAGAAACAAGGATAAAAAGTCGGATAATATTAAACGCTGGCAAAGATGTACAACAAAGTGCTCTGGAAATGCAGTCGAGAGGAATTATGGCTTCGGATGCCTCCAGCACCACGTTCCTGCTCAGGCATCAGTACTCGGGACATTCAAAGAGGCACCTGCCACACACTGTTTGTTGAAACAGCGTTTGTGATAATAACCAACCATAAACAACCTGAATGTCCATCAAAAGGAGTTTGAGTCAATAAATTACAGCAAATTCATACTAGGAAATATTTTGCTGCTGTTAAGAAGAATGAAGAAAATATAGATTCACTTGGAAAGCTCTCCAAATACATTTTGTTAAGAAAAGGAAAAAACGCTTAGAATGGAATTTATCATTGTGATGATTATAATAAATAATTATTTCAACAATTCACTAGAGAAAGTTGATATGGCTACTTAGCAAGGATATTTATGTACTGTGGGTATCTGGAAAAATTTCAACCCTTAGAAAAAATGCTTTTAGCACAATACCATTTATGATTTTTAAAAACTGCATATGCACATACATGTATATGTAATGCACAGAGAGAATGACTGGAACGTTACACATCAAACTCTTGTTGAATGTAGTCCCTGGGGAGGGAAATAAAATCTGGATGAGGGTACTGGAAACTCACATTTCGCTCCTTCTATTTGCATAATTTCACCTTTATAATGAGTATGAAGTTATATGTTGTAGTCAAACAAAACATATTAGACTCATGTATAACTTAAATATATTTTGTGGTTATTCTTTTTGTGTACTTTTGTTTCTTTAGAAAATATGGAAATCTTCTTTTAAATTCCTAGATAATATTTTATGCTTTATAAAAGATATCTAAGAGGAATTAAATACTACCTGCCCTCAATTCTAAGACATTGATTTTAAGATTCATTATTAATTTAGGAAAAAATAAGCAATCACACTGAATGTATAACATTATTGTAAGAAGCAACTTCACAAATGTTCTCGATAAAATGACACATAATATGCATCACATTTTGCATTAAGTATGGAAGTGTAGGTGTAAAATTGCAATCTTCATTTTCCCCTTTGATGAATAAATATATGTTTGAAAAATGTTGAAAATCAGATCCATATGCCTCTGGCAGGAATATTTTCAAAGGAAAAGACAATAAAGGGAAGTCCCACTGTCCCTGGAAATTCTGCGTGGAGACAGCAGGCTGCTCCTGAGTGACACAAGACCTCACCTTATTTGGGAATGAAAATTTGCTGGGTTCCACCTTGCCAGGCGGCTGAATAGCAGAAAGTGGTGGAAGCCAGGTCATCTCCTAAAGGGAAGAAAACCAAACAACATTAATACAGAGCGCATAAAGCCTGCCTCGCTAAAGCACGGAGGGGTAAGAAATGAACAAGAATGAAAGGGAATGAGAGGGATTTAAAAAAACAACAGTGAAACCCACTTCTATGATTTCTCCCCATAATTTTACCAAATCCTTGGTTCCGTGGCTAGCCTCATGTCCCCTTTATATGTTAAGTAGAGGTACAAGGTTGTCCTATTTTCACTTCAATTAAGCTCCTGAGTAAGGGACAACTCGGTGGTAAAAGTTCTATGGAAAATGCCACACACAGGGGGCTGTTTCTCTGGGACTTGATCCCACAGAATTCTCAGGGTGTTTCTGCAGGACTGCATACCGCACTTTCAACTTTAGGAATCAGTATTGCAGGAATTGTTTATTTTATTAAAACTCACATTAGTATGAGTTTCCAGTAAGCACTACCCCCCATCACTTTCCTCTTCATAAAAATGTCATTCATGGAGAAGTGAAGACACAATCACACACATGAAACCAAGAGAGAGCGTGTGGTGATGTTTATAACAGTATTAAGAAGACAGCTTTGGTTCACCATGCAGTGGACTGCCACATGCTTCCAGACATGCACTTTCACGAAGATGAGAGGGGCAGGGTCCCCTGATCACTCCCAGCATTCCTCGCCAGCCCATCTCCTGGAAGATATCTGCATTCACTAAGTGACTGTAGATTAAACTGAATCAATTTCTGATGACCAGGAAACTGACTTAGAGTTGACAGAGACTCTGAACCCGATTGCTTGATTTACATCCACTTCCAAACCCAAGCAAGCATAGGAGCAGGTGGTCCAGTTTAAGAGATGTGAGCAATTCCCTTTAGGCGAAGACGTGTTCTCAGTTCCCTTGGTTGGGGGTGGTTCTGTCAGGTGTTTGGAGTGAGAGTTTCCTGAGGATGGTCTTGTGCCTTCTTTCCCTGGGTAAGTCTCCTCCCTCAGCATGTCAGGTGGTGTAGACCCACCCAGGGAGCAGAGGGGAGGGAGTGCATTCACACCTCCTTGGGAGGATCACTGACCCTCCGTCATCTCCCGCCCCCGCGACACATGTACCATAGGTGGGTTAGGCTCCTATGACCTGAGGTATCCCTTCTTCATTCTGCTGGCACCAAGGTTTCGTCAACGAAAGCACAGGAAGACTCAGTGACCCTTTCTTGTCTCTCACCTCTCTCCCCAAGTACCTGCACACCCTACTGTGTCTCTATCCCTGTTGTCTCTTGTGAAGACTGTGTCCAGGAACAGAGTGGGTACTCAGTCCATTTTTCAATGAATAGAAAATTAGACAGTATCTCTGCAATGTATCTGCCTTTCTTTCTGGTTACCTGAACTACCATTCTAATCGCACCTTTGTTATTTTTAACCTGAATGACTTTAGGAGCTTCCTGATTGGTTCTCTTTCTTCTCTCATGATGAAGCCATCCTCCACATGTCTGCCAATTTTCCATCTATTTTTCGTAAAGTGCAGATGACAACGGAAAGCACCACTTCTACAAGACATTCATCTACCACCACATGTACAACAATGACGACCACAAGGGCCTCGACGCCGCCTGCGGTGCTTACAGTTTCAGAACACCTCCACACGAGCCTTCCCATTCACACCCAACCTTTAGTAATCATTATTACATCCACACTGGAGGTGAGGAAGGGAAGGCGCAAAAAGATTAAGTGATTTGCCCAAGTTCACTCAGTTCACGAACGCCACCGCTGAAGTGTTCACGCACGTCTCCTTCCTCCCAGTCCAGTGTTTGCTTCTCACTCTCCCGCATCTGCCCCAAGGACAATGGTATTCAAGACCTTCTGCGATAAGGTCGCAGGTGTCAGCCTGGTGCCTTTTATTAATCTACACGCACACGACAGATAAGAAAACGACAGTCTCTGCTATGACTTACACTTGCCCCTGTGTGTGCGACTGCCCTACCCCATATGCCTTTTGGATTTCTATCCATCCTTTAGGGCTCCTCTGAAACATCATTTATGTCATGGGCCTCAGCTGATTGCCCTTCTAACCCAATGTGATATGACAGTCCCCTTCTCATGCTCCTCCAAAGCACTACTTCTCCCTCTGGTTGTAACTCTTAGGTTCCTTTCCTGTGTTTAGTTTTATAAGCATACACCTCTATCTGTGCTCAACCATTCTGCTTTCTTCTAATACCTTTCCCCCAATGCAGAATAAAACAATTCTCAGGAATCCTAATAATCTCTCTCAAGAGTATTCAGTTTTACTAAACATAACCCCCAAGAAGGAATCCTAATAATTTCTTTCAAGGATATTCATGTTTATTAAACATAACCTTTAAATACTTAGTTATTAAATACTATGTTGTTTCCACCTAATTAGGGCATGAGAAGGGAACCAGCATATCATATATGAAGGAATAATAAAGACAATTGTGTTGCTTGAAACACTTACATCTATTAGAATTTCCAAAAATACACACTTATTTATATGAACTAATTAAATATTTGTTTTTAATGAATATGCAATGACTTTTAAAGACTGATTATCCACTATATTAAAATTCTCCATTAGGGTTGCATGGAAAAAATTAAGGGCAAATAGACTATTTCTATTTCCTCTTCTGTCACTTACTAGCTCACTGAGCTTGAGTAAGTCACATTGTCAGTAACTTGTAGTGATTTCTTTTTTTTTTTTTAATATATTTTATTGATTTTTTACAGAGAGGAAGGGAGAGGGATAGAGAGTTAGAAACATCGATGAGAGAGAAACATCGATCAGCTGCAACCCAGGTACATGCCCTTGACCGGAATCGAACCTGGGACCTTTCAGTCCACAGGCCGATGCTCTATCCACTGAGCCAAACCGGCTTTGGCAACTTGTAGTGATTTCAAAGCATAGGCTTTCGAATCAGTCTGATCTCAATTTGTGGTATCTTAGAGCCAGAGAAAATAGAGTTGCTAACTAGCTCATGGTTTAATCATGAGCATTAAATGAGATAATACATATAAAGAGCATAGCATGGTTCTCTTATGTTTAATCATTCAATAAAAGACAGCACTGATTAATATCAAGCTTAGCTTCAGAATTCTTGTCTCTAAAATAAGAAATCAAATTTCTCTCTGGGCTTTAGATGTTGAGAATCTGGGGATAGAAGACTATATGGAAAAGTGTTTTTACTGAAGAATGAGGGTATTATGCAAATGTAGTCTATAATTAAGCTAGCAATTATTAATTCAAACTACATATTGCTAAAACATAAAGTTATTTAAAGAGTTTATTATGATTCTTAAGTATGATATGTATTTTCCATTGGAGAAAATGTCCCTAAGTTTTCTCAAGGGAATGGAATTCTGACGTAATAATAGTAGTCAGTGAGATAGGATTTGAGGAGAAGGTGTTTAGTAGTTTGTATCATTTTCTGGTAGTGACTTAATCTGTAAGCAAAGGGGAAATTTCATAACTGCTGAAACTCCCCTTAGTTTGCCTCACTACACAGGGTAAGAATGCTATTTCATTGCAAGGCCACCAATCCCATGTGCCGTTCCACACCCCGCCATGCTCTGGACCTCCCAGCCTCAACCATCCCTTCCTTACTGCTTCACTCCTACTTCCTCCACCTAGGTGCCCTTCCGTCACATCCTGGACCACAGGGAAGACAGGACGAGAACTAGGATGTTTAAAGCCAAGAATGCCAAAGTCCTTCTGATCTCACAAACTCCTCTACTACTGCCTGTCTTCCTTCCTTTTTATTTTCTTGTCCCGTAGGAATGAGGCCACCCCCATTCCCGAGCACGGAGAGGTCCTCGGTTTGGAGCCGATGGATGAGATTCATAACCAACATATCTGTGTTCACACAACCTCACAGTCCCAGCCCTCAGCAGATGTCTTGTTACCCAAGGGACAGATTTCAGGGCGTCTTCCTATTTCTCAGACAGACGCAAAATGCCAAGTCTCTTTATAGCCAACACATTCCTTTTTCTCCTAAATGTAAGAACAGATGGTTAAATGATAAGAGTAGAGAACACTGCATTGCATTAACTGTCCAGCTTTTCTCCATCTTCCAATCTCCAGAACACCATGGGGCACGCACGAGGTTTCCAACCTCATGCCTACTGCATAGCAACACAACCGTGAGTCCCCAACATCCATAGCTTCAGCGGAGTAGAGTGCTTCTCTTGCACAGCCCCCCTCCCTCCGCAGCTGCCCACTTACTGTGACGTCTCCTGCATCAGCCTGTCTTAGGACTAACGGTTGACACTTAGGACACCCATTCACTAAGCAGTGTAGCTCTTTGTTATTTAAAAAGAGGAGAAACAAAAATTAAATGTTAGCCTGAAATATAATCTTAGAGTTCAAAGTGTACACTTATGAAGATCTGAAAAGCACATTTAGCTTGCAGACAGGTTAAACAAGAAAAAAAATATAAAAATATTTTAATTTTCCTACTAAAAACAGTAAATGGAAAAACACTTTCCCTGGTCTCTTTTCCTATCTATGCTTCCCCATAGCCACGGATCTCAGCCACAGCCACCACTCCAGCCTCTGATATCAGCCACGGCCACAGATCTCGGCCACAGGTCCCAGCCACGGCCACCTCTCTCAGCAATAGCCGCCAAACCCAGCCAAGGCCATGGAAGTGTTTTCTCAAAAATCGTTCTTATGATGCACTTGCTCAGAAGATCCCAGTGACCCTGCTCCAACATTGAAGGTGCTCTTTTACAGGGAGCTGTCAAGGAAGACACAGTGTCACTGCCTGTTCCCCTCCTGGTGCAGTGTCACTGCCCGTTCCCCTCCTGGTGAGGTGTCTCTGCCCGTTCCCCTCCGGGTGCAGTGTCACTGCCTGTTCCCCTCCTGGTGCGGTGTCACTGCCCGTTCCCCTCCGGGTGCAGTGTCTCTGCCCGTTCCCCTCCTGGTGAGGTGTCTCTGCCCGTTCCCCTCCTGGTGAGGTGTCTCTGCCCGTTCCCCTCCTGGTGAGGTGTCACTGCCCGTTCCCCTCCTGGTGAGGTGTCTCTGCCCGTTCCCCTCCTGGTGAGGTGTCACTGCCTGTTCCCCTCCTGGTGAGGTGTCTCTGCCCGTTCCCCTCCTGGTGAGGTGTCTCTGCCCGTTCCCCTCCTGGTGAGGTGTCACTGCCCGTTCCCCTCCGGGTGCGGTGTCACTGCCCGTTCCCCTCCTGGTGCGGTGTCACTGCCCGTTCCCCTCCTGGTGCGGTGTCACTGCCCGTTCCCCTCCTGGTGCGGTGTCACTGCCCGTTCCTCTCCTGGTGCGGTGTCACTGCCCGTTCCCCTCCTGGTGCGGTGTCTCTGCCCGTTCCCCTCCTGGTGCGGTGTCACTGCCCGTTCCCCTCCTGGTGCGGTGTCTCTGCCTGGTGCAGTGTCACTGCCCGTCCCCCTCCTGGTGCAGTGTCACTGCCCATTCCCCTCCTGGTGCAGTGTCACTGCCCGTCCCCCTCCTGGTGCAGTGTCACTGCCCGTCCCCCTCCTGGTGCAGTGTCACTGCCCGTCCCCCTCCTGGTGCAGTGTCACTGCCCGTTCCCCTCCTGGTGCAGTGTCTCTGCCCGTCCCCCTCCTGGTGCAGTGTCACTGCCCGTCCCCCTCCTGGTGCAGTGTCACTGCCCGTTCCCCTCCTGGTGCAGTGTCACTGCCCGTTCCCCTCCTGGTGCAGTGTCTCTGCCCGTTCCCCTCCTGGTGCAGTGTCTCTGCCCGTTCCCCTCCTGGTGCAGTGTCTCTGCCCGTTCCCCTCCTGGTGCAGTGTCACTGCCCGTTCCCCTCCTGGTGCAGTGTCACTGCCCGTTCCCCTCCGGGTGCAGTGTCTCTGCCCGTTCCCCTCCGGGTGCAGTGTCACTGCCCGTTCCCCTCCGGGTGCGGTGTCACTGCCCGTTCCCCTCCGGGTGCGGTGTCTCTGCCCGTTCCCCTCCGGGTGCGGTGTCACTGCCCGTTCCCCTCCGGGTGCAGTGTCTCTGCCCGTTCCCCTCCGGGTGCGGTGTCACTGCCCGTTCCCCTCCGGGTGCAGTGTCTCTGCCCGTTCCCCTCCGGGTGCAGTGTCACTGCCCGTTCCCCTCCGGGTGCAGTGTCACTGCCCGTTCCCCTCCTGGCGCAGTGCCACTCCTGTTTCTCTCCTGCACAGTCCTCCCCAAGCCTCGGGGTTAACATCCATTCCTCCTGTCCTGCCCTAGGTTTCCTGTTCCGACATTTGTCATTTTCTTTTCCTGTTATTTCTAACTTGACGTACCTCTTCAGGAAGCTCAGTGACCAGTGCTATCCTCAGCCAGGGTTACACACTTCACCCTCCTTTACACAGGATTTGTGCCACGTACTTAATATCTACATGCTACCTGAGCTGCCAGTTGTCTTTCTGCCTGTTTCCACTGTCACATCATACACTCTTTAACCCCTGCACGATTATAGCCTCTTTGAGGGTAGGGATCTCCTGTAGCTCCCGAAGGCTTAGCACAATGGGTTCAAGAACAGGAACTCATTGAATCTCTCTAGGCTCTCTGTTTTGCTTGTAAAATGATGGCAACAGGGCATTACACTCGTTCCACCAAACACACAAGACTGGTGCCAGCGTCAAGGAGATGAAGCTGTTTCTTGCTCTTGCAGCAACGCTTCAGTGTGGACGCAGGGTCTGCCGGATAGGAGACCCAGGCCTGGCAAAGAGCCCCTTTAACCCCAGGATTCTGTCTCAGAAACTTACTTTTTTCTAAATAAAACACGGCTTAATTCTGTCACCTGGAAGGAAACATAAAGTGCCGGTTCGTTTCCTGTGTGGCAGGGGCGCTTTTTGCTTTGAGTTTCCGTATGAGAGAACCACTCAGCATTTCAGCTCTCACGCCCATTATCTGTGTTATGACACTCTGATCAGACAAGTGCTGCCAACGACAGAACATGGGCATTTCATTACACGGCCTGTCCCTTAAATGCCGCCGCGCACAGGACCGCGGGTCTGGTGACGGAGAGAGCGCCGCGGGCCTGCTCCTGGGAGGCCGAGCCCAGGCCTGGAGCAGATGAAGTGGGAGAAACACTATTGGGATGAGAACGCCCGTTCTAATCGTCAACCCATCCTGGCCCTTCACTGGGACGAGGCCAGACGTCAAGGCTGGGCAGATCTGGGCTCAGAACAGGATCACAGTCAAAACCTCTATGTCCATGCCTAAATCAACGAAAGTCCAAGATGATCTCATTCTGTTACTATGGGAGAAGGTCCCATAATTTGAAAAGTAATAGTAATAGAGTGTATTTGGGACCATTATTTTGATGGAAACATTACTTATCAAAAGATTTTGGAAAAACAGTAGCTGTTGAAAAAAAACGCCTTCCTTACTAAGATTTAAAAAAAAATCTATTTTTCATAGCATAATTTAGGCTGCTAAAATTACAAATAAGCAAGTAACCAATAAAAACCTGTAACAACACCATTACCAAAAATCACAGCAAAATCTCATTTCTTTAAACGGAAAGCCCAGGAATATGTCCAATCTGAACCAAAATTGACCCGAGAAGGAGATGCCCAGCAGCTCAATAGTATTTTCTGGTCTCGTGGACACCCCCGGATGGAGAATCTCAGATGGGAACACCAACTAATCTAATTCATCACTAGCGGGAGCTTTTTAAACTTCTCGCCCTCCCCTGCTCTCAATGAGGTTGATCCCTGATGGATATAACGGAAGGGGCACCTCAGAGGTAAAGATTAATGGAATCAACTGACAAGCAGCTTTCAGGTCGGCTTCCGCAGCCCGAGAAAGTCGAGAAGCGTGTGCACAGATAGCATGGGCCCCCGCGGGCTTGAGGCAGGAACGGGAGCATCTGGCGGGAGGAGGAGTGAAGAGTGTTATTCACTGTAAGGGAATCAGTTCCTGCACCGGAGTCGCCTCTCCCCTCGCTGCCTCCAGCCCCGCCCCCCCCCACCCCCCCACCCGTGAGCTCTGCACTCTCCTTGGAAAGGGATGAGAGCGTTGGCTGAAGCTGGTTCCACTGCCCCTCTTAAAAGGCCCCACGGAAGACGTCTTGTTCTAGAGACAGTGTTGCTGTTTCCCAGCGTCTCTGGGCAGGAAGGTGGCGGGACTTGTCTCAGCTCTTGCCGCTCTGTGTTCACTGCATTCCCCGACTCATCTACTCACTGGGGACCTTTTGGAACAATAAGAACCATACATCCCTCAAATTAATTTTTAGAATCACCTGGCTTTCAGGTTCATTTTATTTCTGTGTTTCAAACACACTGTAATTCCCCTTCTTTACTTTGCGTATTGTTTCTAGAACAGAACATTGTGTCAAAATGCTAGAAATAGTCAAGTCTACACGGGGCTCTCAGGATTTAGAGGAGGAGGTTGGTACTGAGCGTACAGCTGCAGGAGCTGGACGCCTCCTGGTCCCCAGGCGGCACGCCAGCCCTGGTTCCCGCGGCAGCACGCGGAACACCGCTAGTTTCCTGCAAACCGTGTGGCTCCTGGGGAGGAGCATGAAGGGGTCTCATTTTAAAAGAGGTTTAAAAAAAGAATAAGGCATCTGAGGGGTAGGAAGAGGATCTATCAAGTTCTGAATCTGGGGCTGGGCCAGATCTTTTCTGAGATAAACCATGTTAAGTCTAGGTTTATAGGAAGTAGGCTAAATTTCTGACCAGTTCGTGAGAAAGGTCGTGTTATTAATGATGCCACTGACACCTATTTGTGATCTCCATAACACCTTTTAGCGGTAGCACAACCCCCAGAAACTGGCCCTCCAAACAGACATGTAGATTACAATGCGTTCTAGAAGGAGCTCTGGTTCATAATGATCAGCCTTCTCTTTCATAGGCACCGCAGGGTGAAGATGGTTTATTTGGGGCAGACAGGAAGGCTGTGGAGGACAGAAGGGGAGGAGGGAGAGAATTACATTCTTGGCCATGTTTATCCTCACCCCCCACAACGCAAACTCTTTTCCACAGAAGATAATGCGGAAATGTGCGTGTGACAAAACCCACGTCTCAATGACAGAGAAGCAGAGTGGTAGAACAGACCAGGCCTGGAGCTGGCGCCTGAGAAACCTTGTCCAACGGTGACCCTGCCACGGACCCGCAGAATGGCCCTGGGCCACTGCACTTTTCTGATTGCTGGCGTCCACATCTGAAACCTGGAGTCAATAACCCTCTCTGGCAGGATTGGTGATAACGATGCAGGTACCCAGCATACATCTGGCACAAAGCAGGCACTCACGGAGCGTAATCACTGCTCTTGGACTGACTACCTTTGTAATTAGTGTTGGCAGCGTCTGGCATGGGCCTTGGGAGGGAGGGGACACATGAACACAGGAAAAGACATTTATGAGTTTGTTTTTTAATCCACTTCACTCAGTTAATTATTTAATATTTAACTAGTTAATTATTCATAGTCAAATAGAAGGCACCATGCAAGAGTGCTTATTAGGCAGTAACTTGCTTCCCTAACTCCCTCTGCCTCTGAAGCTCCAGGGCGCAGGGGGTGGCTGGGCCATCTCAGCGTTGGAGGCATTTCTTAAGCTGGTCACTGGGGTTCTAAAGAGCTTAGAAGCTTTGCCTTTAGACTACCCCGGGGCAACAGTTAGGCCAGTTTAGTGAGTCCGCTGGCCTGCGAGCTCTTCTCAGGTGACCTGAAGGAGGCCGTGGGGACATGTGCATGTGGAGGAGGAGAGCTATGCTATGGTGACAGGACTTAGCACCTGGGCAGGCACAGAGGAAGGCAGGCCAGGATGGACAAGAGGTGTGCGAGGTGATTTATAAATCACTGAACGCCTTGCCCTTGTCCAGCAGGAATGGCTCCTAGTCTCAAGGATGAACTTTCACGAAGGACAGGATGACTTACAGGAGACGGGAATATCTCCCGGAGGACTCCAGATCTGGACAGCCAGACCCAGAGGCTGCAGGCAAGCTGGTTAGCTTCGGAGAAGGAACAATGTTTTTTTTAACTATGAGGTTAAAATATCCTTAAAAAGTAGAAGCAAAAGATTAATGTATTTTCCCCCCCAAAGTTCATAGTCTGTAAGAAAAGGAAAGTTAGGACCGAAATAAAAATAAAATGACAACTATTTTTATTAGAAGAAAAGGCATTTAAAAAGACGGAGTTAGGAGAGCTTGATAAAGAGATTATTACCCTTTGGGAAAAGATGTTCTGTAAGAACAAAGAAATAAAGATAAAAGAGGAAGACACAACATTAATGCTGTCTGCAGATAAGATCCTGAGCCCAGCTGCTAAGTGTGTCTTTAAATGGGGAAAGGGAGAAAAGAGCTCCAGGAAATTAGGAAGCAAAGACGATCCTGCCGAAGTCTCCATGGGGAGAATGTGAGAAGGAAGGGTCTGCATACACAAGGGCAAATGGGCAATCCACAAATTTCAGGCAGATGTTTCCATTCTTTGATCCTCGCCCAAAACACAGACATGGTTCCCGGCCTTGAGAAGGGGTCTGCAATCATGCTGAACAGCTTATGACGTAGTAAAGCCAATCAGCAGAGTTTCTGCCAGTGCATCCAGACAGGCATTCAACCGAACACATATCTGAGCAGCCACCATGTGCCAGGTGGATACCGCACAGAATGCAGCAGCCATGGTCCCGCTCGGAGGAAGCCTGAGAAACAGTGGGGGATATAAGCAATCAACAATGGACAAAGAAATGTAAAGGCAACAGGTTCCTAGTCCTCGTGGTTGCTGTGTGTCCTTTTCTTTTTGGGGTGTGTGTGTGTGTGTGATGAAGCTGCCCCAGCCACCAACACCCATCCTGGCCTTAATGGATGCTGGTTGAGGTACCATATTCCTCATGGTTGCTACACTGATCTGATGAATCTAATTAGTGTTTTAGCAAAAAGGAAGCATGAGAGGGGCATGGCTGCTGTATCAGACATCTGAGGAGCTGCCTTGTGGGAAACACATTCCGTGTGGTTTATGGAGACAAGAAGCTCAGTCAGCGCCAATGTAGTAAAGCTACAGGAGAAAATAAGCAAATGGGGCTACGTCAAAATAAAAGCTCCTGCACAGCAAAAGACACCATCAACAAAATGAAAAGGGAGCCCACTGCATGGGAGAACATATTTGGCAGCGATACATCTGGTAAAAGGTTAATATCCAAAATATATAAAGAACTCATACCACTTGCCAAAAAGAAGACAAACAATCCAATTAAACAATGGGCAAAGGGCCCTAGCTGGTTTGGCTCAGTGAATAGAGCATTGGTCTACAGATCAAAGGGTCCTGGGTTCAATTCCGGTCAAGGGCACATACCTTGGTGGCAGGCTCCTCCCCGGCCCGGGCTCTGGTCGGGGCTTGTGCAGGAGGCAACCAATTGTTGTGTTTCTCTCACATTGATATGTCTCTGTCTTTCCCTCTCGCTTCCACTCTCTCTAAAAATCAATGGAAAAATATCCTCAGGTGAGGATAAAAAAAGGGCAAAGGACTTGAATAGACCCTTCTCCAAAGTGAACATACAGATGGCCAAGAGACATAAGAAAAAATGCTCAAAATCACTGATCATCAGAGAGATGCAAATTAAAACGACAATGAGGTATCACCTCACACCTGTCAGAATGGCTATCATCAACAAATCAATAAGTGACAAGTGCTGGCTAGGATATGAAGAAAAGGGAACCTAGTATGGTGGGGCCTTGACTTACGAGTTTAATTCGTTCCGAGACCGAGCTCGTCAAGGAGCTCGTTAAGGAGCTCGTTAACTCAAATTACTCTATCAACTCAATGCAAAAAATCGGCCAAGAGACAGCTGGTATCTCAAAAAACTCGTTAGTCGGGACACTCGTAAGTCAAGGCCCCACTGTACACTGCTGGTGGGAGTGCAGACTGGTGCAGCCATTATGGAAAATAGTACGGAGTTTCCTCAGAAAATTAAATATAGAACTGATATTTGACCCAGTGATCCTACTTCCAGGAATATATCCTAAGAAGACTGAAACAACAATCAGAAAGGATATATGCACTCCTATGTTCACAGCAGCACGATTTACAATAGCTAAGATCTGGAAACAGCCCAGTGCCCATCAACAGATGAGTGGATAAAGATCTGTGGTACATTTACACCATGGAATACTATGCAGCAGTAAAAAAGATCTCTTACCCCTTGAGACAGCATGGAGGGACTTGGAGAACAATATGCTAATCGAAATAAGCCAGTCAGAGAAAGACAAGTATCACATGATCTTACTCATATGTGAAATCTAATAAACAAAATAGATCCAGACATGTAGAAGCATGGACTAAAATGCCAAATCTCAGAGGGAAGGTGGGGGTGGGTAGGTGGGTGGGAAGAGAGGAACCAAAGAACTTACATGCATATATGCATAACCCATGGTCATGGACAATAGGGTGGTGAAGGCTTGGGGTGGGGGGTTGGGGCGGGCTAGAAGGGGTCAATGGGGGGAAAGAGGGGACATATGTAATACTTTCAACAATAAAGATTAAAAAAAAGACTTAAATGTGTAAGATCTGATATTATAAAACTCCTAGAAGAAAACAGGGAATAAGTTCCTTGACAGTGGCCTTGGTAGTGATTTTTTGGATCTGACAAAATAAAGGCAGCAAAAATAAGCAAGTGGGACATTAAACTAAAAAGCAAAAAATAATAAAACAAAACAACATAAAAAAAATGACAAGGCAACCTATGGGATAGGAGATTTGCCAACCACATATCTGGTAAAGTGATAATATCCAAAATATACAAATAACTCATAAACCCTATATAATAAAAGGCTAATATGCAAATCGACTGAACTGGGGAATGACTGGTCGTTTTGATGTGCACTGACCACCAGGGGGCAGACGCTCAATGCAGGAGCTGCCCCCTGGTGGTCAGTGTGCTCCCACAGGAGCCTCTCTCGCCTCTGCAGCAGTAAGACATCCCCTGAGGGCTCCCTCTCTGCGAGAGGCCGGGCTGAGGGACCTCGTGCACCGGGCCTCTAGTGCAATAATAAAAACCCCCAAATAACCCAATTAAAAATGGGCCAGGGCCTAAATAGACGTTTTTCCAAAGAGGACATACAGATGGCCAACAGGTATATGAAAAATCATCATCAGGGAAATGCAAACAAAAACCACAATGAGATAGCACCTCACACTGTTAAGGTGGCTACCATATAAAAAACACACACACAAGAGATGACAAATGCTGGCAAAGATGTGGAGAAAAGGGAACCCTTGTACACTGCTGATGGTAAGGAACTACTGAAAACAGTATGGAGGTTCCTCAAGAAATTTAAAAAAGAAACACTGTATGATACAGCAATCCCACTTTCGGGTATATATCCAAAAGGAACTACATCATTATCTCAAAGAGATACCTGCATTCACCGCAGCATTAATTACAACATCCAGGGTGTGAAAACAACCTAAGTGTCCACCGACAGATACCTGGACAAAGAAAATGTGAGATATCTATATTATAAATTATAAAATTCAGCCTTAAAAAAGAAAACCCTGCCATCTGCAATAACATGGATGGACCTTGAAGACATCATGCTACGTAAAATATGCCAGACGGAGAAAGACAAATACCATATGGCATCACTGTATGTGGAGAAACAGCAGAAAGGTGGTTGCCTGGGGCTGGAAGGTGTGGGAAGTAGAAAGAGGTTTGTAAAAGGGTACACCTTCCAGTTATGTCAATAAAGTCTGATGATCTAATATATGGTGAAAATAATGCATTGTAAATACTATACAACAGAAATTTATCAAGAGAGTAGAGCCTAAGTGCTGTCACCAAAAAATAAAAATAAAAAGGTAAATATGTGAAGTGATGAATGTGTTAACTGAGGCAATGGTGGGTGGGGCTCCTTTCACAATGTATGACGTATATAGAAATGATCACGTGCACACTTTAAATACATTGCAATTTTATTTGTCCATTACACCTTAATATACAGTCATTTTTTACCTCACTGTTAATTTTATAGAAAAAAATGCTGAACTGTTGCTTTAATTGTATCTCTAATTTTTAGTATAGCATATGTATTAGACATATTCCTTTCCTATTCCTAAATACCTACTTATATCTTTGCCCACTTTGATATCAGAATATATATTTTTCATGTTATTGTTTTAAGTGTTTCGAGTATTTAGACAATTAACTCTCTGTCTTACCTGCTAGGTTTCTGTTTTATTTTCAAATACATCCAATATTATTCTGTATTAGTTTCAACTGTACAGCAAAGTGGTTAGAAAATCATGTGCTTTACAGAGTGATCCGCCTGCTGCTTCAAGTGCACCCCTGGCCCCACACCTGTTTGTCTCGATATTATTGGCTCTATTCCGTGTGCTGCAATCTACAGCTCTGTGGCTATTTGTGTAAATATATTTTCCATATCACATCTTTATGGAAAGAATTTCTAAAGTAAAAATGGAAAAGAAAACTTGGAAGGAAAAGCAGCTCTTGAGAAGAAAAGGTGAGCAATAAAATGTTTTTGGAAAGTATTCAATATAATCGTCAAAGTATGTGGCAGGAAATGTTATTGTACAGCAGCAAACGTTTCCAAATTTTGAAATGCGACTGCTGAAAATATTTGTTGTAATAAAAGCCTAAATAGGCTCTTAGCAATATAATAAGATTATATCGGTAATATTCCAGTTGAACCATTAGATGTTTGAGTAAGTGTGTGTGTGTGTGTGTGTGTGTGTGTGTGTGTGTGGTTATTTTCTATACAATGAGTTTGAGGAATCTTACGGGGTGATGAAATCTTCTAAAAACTATATTGGGCTGATGCACAGCTCTGGAAATTTACCCGGTCACTGAGTTGCACACTTGAAATGGGTTAGTTTTTGATACGTACACTCTGCCTGGATAAAGTTGTAAAGAGGAGAGAGGTCTAGGGCTCCTGATGCCCTGCAGATCAGGAGCAGAACAGTGGCGCGAAGGTGGCAAACGCCCGCTGGCTGGGGAAGGGGCCACAGCGCGGGAGCAGCAGGTTTGTGATGAAGGGTCTGACCCAGTAAGTGTGGCCCTGCCGGGGCGTGGAGGACGGTGCTGGGGGTGGGCAATGAGTGCGCTGGCCCAGACAGAGACGGAACTGGAGTAAGTAATGAGCGCCCAGGTGATGGAAACCTCTGAAAAACAGCAATTCAGACCCGACATCCAGCCAGTGAAGATACCAAGGCCCGGATGTCATGATAAGAGTGGTTCTGAGAAGAAAGGAGGCTGGCACACGTGGGATGCGCCAACCAATTGCTAGAGACGCAAAGTTCCTAGGAGTAATTGTAAACGTCCCCTTGCTTATAGAATATTTTTATTTCAGGACTTTATGCTTCTCCCAGCGTTTCAGAGTCCCAGAGAGGGAGAGAAGGACATTGTGCAGAGAAGCAGAGCAAGGGCGCCCCCTGGGAACGCGGAGACACCAAGGCTGGCCCAGGTCCCAGCTGGAGGCTACTTGGAGAGCAATAGGATTTCTCCAGCGAGAGGGCGTGGCCTGTAGAGGTCACCTGGCCAAGGCCACAGACTTCTCTGCGGCTCAGACAGAACACTGAACGGGCTCTGGGCCCTTCAGTTGGTGAAACAGTGATAAGAACATGAACTGGGCTTGGGTGAGAGGGAAATAAGACACTGCCCTTGGAAGTATTTCGTAGATAAGCCACTTAATGGAGAACAAGCAGCGCGGCCAGGCTTTCTTGAGTGCGCACGGCATCCTCACCCTCTCCCAGCCGCTGCTGCACAGCCCTGTGTCGGCCTCAGCGCTGGGCCCTCTCTTTCTCACCCTCCTCCCACTCTGGAAACAAGAACTAGGACAAGAGAAGAGAGAAGAGGAAGAAAACGGCAGAGACCAGACTTGGCGAGCTGGCAGGCCACGAGGGGCAGGTGAGCAAGCGCCACAGGCGTCAGGACCCTGGCTCTGTCCTTGAACAGGGAGCGTGCACGACTGGACTCTGGGGCCTCGCCTCTCCTCTGTGAGCACCGGGAGAAGAAATGCCATAGCCAGGACTTCACCGAAAGAAGCAGTCGGTAGAGGGCTCTCCCCCAAGGGCCTGCGCAGGCTTCTTGCAAAGTCTGCAGAGACGGCTGGCCCTGTCCAGCCCTTCTGAGCAACAGAAACGGAAAGTATTTACTCCGGAAATGTGGTCTCCACGTCCAGCCAAGGTCTTAAAGTTTTACATCCTCTGTATCTGCCTCTTCCCTTTTGTTATTTCTCCTCAGGAAGACACGGTGGCGATTTTTATAAATACTTTATTTTGACCAGATTCAAAAGCTGTGTTTAAGCCAAGTATCATTTTAACTTCAGCACTAAACCACCATGCTTTCATTCTCGAATTGCCTCCCAACTTAGGAAAGTTCATGTCCCAGTCTCCGATGTATAATTCCAGAACCATTGTTCATAAAATGGACTTGAGCACAAGGAAGTTAGGACCTCGCAGCCAGGAGAAAGGCCATTGGTCCTGATGCCAGACTAACCTTCCCTGAACACCTTTCCTATCATGCCACCTGCCCACCTAAGAGTCCGCTGATCTGAGAGGGCCCCTGATCACGCATTAGACTAGGTCCGGTTCTCAGCCTCGTCTCAGGCCCTGCTCACTTGACCTTCCACAGTGCTCCTCCCAGGACCCCTCACTCAGGTGGGTGGGTCCCCCTGCCGCTCACAGGAGGGGGCTCTGAGCATCCCACCTACAGGCCTTTCTCAGGTGTCTGCCCCTCTGTGTCACTTCCCTGTCCAACCCTTCCACCACTTCTCCATTCAGATCCATATTGCTCAGGAAACATGTGCGTATGGCTCCTTTTCTGAACCTCCCCTTTCTCTGAGCATCTAGAGCACGAATTGTTCACAGCACTCCGTCAGCCACCGAGACCCACTCTCCCTCTGTTCACGGCTCCAGCCCGTGTCCAGCGTGGCGCCGTGCCCATGGCCGGGCTTGTTAAAGATCCCTGAGTAGTGACTTCACATGTGAGGTATGACAGGGAACGAGGCTGACTGTCCAACTACCACGCGTAACACACATTCATACAATTCTTTGTCTCTGCCAGGCAGCGAGTCTTTTATTCCCACAGCGCCATGATAGCTCAAATGTCTCTGCAGTCCTTTGAATTCCCAGGGGATGCGGGGGGTGGGGAAGCTAACAGTGGACATGAATTCAGAGAGGCTGAAAAGTCACTCAGGCAGACTTGATAAAGTGGCTGATGACGCTAAGGAGCTGTTTTGGAACAAAACCTGAAGGAGGAGGCTGGTCCCTCACTGCTTCTGGCTCTCAGGAAGAGAGCAGTTCTATAGCAGTGTGTGGGCGGTGACACCGTTAGAACGAGTACTTATTCTCAAGATGGCTTTCTGCAGGACAATGAGTGATCCCATTGAATGCATTAAAAACACCCCACACTATTTCTTTTAAAAATGAACCTAGCAACTAAGCACACAGTAGGAACTAATTCGACACCCACTGACCTAACCTACTTACAGTTGTGGTAGAACACTAGTTTGGTTCAAAGAAATCTGATGCTTTATAAACACAAAGCTCCGAGGTAGACCAGTAAGACAATGCAGCAGCCAGAGACACACGGTGCGCACGACACCTCTCAGGAGGAAGGGATGTGTGGGGAACTTTTAAATTACAGTTCTCAGAGGGGTTTCAACTAACGCTGGGACGAAAAGGAACACACTCCATGTGCCTGGAGTTCCTTATAATTGTGTCTTTTTGGCTTCTAACAAAGACCAGCAGCAGAATCAGGGTTATTTTGGGCAAATTTCAAGAAACAAAAACAAAGGTTAAAATAGAGGCCAGTCTGCTCACCTAGTGCAGCCGATGGCTGTATTTACATGGTTAGAGGTTGAGCAACGCAGAAAGACTTCCAAAGTTCCACGCACCGTATCTGCCAAGAAGCTGCTTCAGGTTGGCAGAAGGTAGAAACCCTGTATTGGGTAAATATTTAGCAACACTGATGCATTTTTAACACTAATATCTCATTTGCAGTGGAATACACTTTACGGTCTGAAATCTCTTTCTCCATTCTGCTTCAGAGGTGATGATAAAAATCGAAACGTATCACCTGTCCTCCTTGAATCCCGCACCTGTGCCACGAGGTTTCCCACAGGCCAGCCTCCTAGTTGCAGGGAGGGGAACTGCTGTGAGGAAGCCTGCTCCTGCCACCGTTCCCACAGGGCTCCAGGCTCGCAGATGAAGGGCTGCTGGCGCAACCACGACACACTGCTCAAATCATCTTTTATTATTCCTGTCTGCACAACAAATAGCTTTGTCCGGGACTCATGGTGGACTTCAGCCAACATCTAAGAGGGCTCAGCTCTGATAGCAGCTCTGCCGAAGGCAGAAGGCAGACCACTGTGTCACGACCGTGGCACAGGGCACTAGGTGAGCTTGCGGAGGCGCATGGAAAACAGGAGCCACGGACTCTGCTGGAGGGGCTGACAGTGCTGCTGGGGGGAGGATACCAGAGACACATGCAGAAGCAATGCAGTCCCTCACCATGTGTGGCAAACTCCAAAGACAGTAACTGGCAGTGATGCTCTGAGCTGAGCGAGGGGTGTGCTCACTGTGAGCTAGCGTGCTCAGGGCTCCATGGGAGCGGGGGGCTGCCTGGAGGAAGCAGAAAGAGTGCAAGCCAGTAAGCAAAGTGAGATTTGGGTAATTCCAGGAACAGGCTGGCACGGCATTTGAAGGGGCGAATGGAAGTCAGCTGGAGTGGAGAGGTGAGGAGGGTGAGGAGCGGGGTCTACAGTGCAAGGGCTTTGAGTGCCAGACTGCACCATGGAGGGTGTGGGGCAGCAGCTGGAGGTCAGCGAGGGCTTGGGCATGGAGGTGCTGCTCTAGGCAGAGTAACTTGGCAATGGTGTGCCAGACAGTTTGGAGAGGGGACAGTGGAGAGAAAGGCAGCCTTCTGGGAAGAAAAGCTTTTTAAAAAGTTGAGAATATAATTACAACAGGTTAGGAATGAGGAGGTGGAGGGCTCCAGAAAAATCAGATGTTTCAGCATCAGAGTGAGGAATTGCTTTTAGAGAACAGAGTGTGGGGCCAACATCTGACCTCAGAATAGGTTTCTTCGAGGGCCTCACCCCAACTTCTGGACCCCAGACCTGCCCAGGCAAGGCCAGGGTGGGTGAGCTCCCCTTCGACCTCTAGGGTTCTCCTTTTCTTCACTGCAGACAGGAGTGGGCCTGGTCGCCTGCACTTGAGTTAAACAGGCAGACCAACCCACCTGATTTCTTCAGCGGCACTTAGGGGCTTAGCTCTGCCTTTTCCCGGCTTCTGGCCGCACATAAGACATAGAAACCGCAGGCCTCCCCTCAGCAGGCTCACGAGTGGCATCTGGAGCCCGACGGACGCAGGCCGGTTAGGGAGCAGCCCCAAGTGGCATGTCATTTAGGGCGGCGTTATGTATTTTAGATCAAAGCAGCTACAGGTTCGGGGACATTAGAATCAATGATCAAATATTTTAAAGGCATAGAAGAGCCTGAAAAGGAGCAGCGCAGCCCTGCCTGCAGAGCGCCCGCTCTCCCCTGACGAAGAAGGACTTTCACACAGAGAAAGTGCTGGGCTCTGAGGAAGGGGAAAGACATCTGAATTGAGGTATGAAGAGTAATTGGTACCATGGAGTGGCCAGCGCCATCACTGAGGCACCTGAACTGGAAATTTCCCATCTAAAACCACAGTGCGGGTGTGAGACTGGCTGGTTCAGCTCCTGGGGCTGCCGCTGTTCAGAGCAAGAACGTCTAATATATGTCAAAGGCACCATGGGCTGAACGCTCACTTCCTCCACATTTCCTCATGTAACCTCAGAGCAAGTGTGAGGGAGGCACTCCTGCCCCGTTTTAAGGATGAGGAAACTGAGAGCTTCAAGTTGTCCCGGGCCACACAGCCAGGGGGTGAAGGGGTGGTGCCTCCGAGCCACCCATCTCTGTGCCACCTCCCGTGGAAATGGGCCTGTGCGGGTCTTCCCCAGGGAGACTGGCTGCTGAAACGGCGGCCCCTGCCCTGGGCAGATGCCTTCTGCCACTGACCAAGCCCTGGGCGCAGCGGCAGAGCCGTGGGGTAGGGAGGCCTCCAAGTTCCACAGTGAACGTTCCGGAGGCAACACAGCCCTATTTTGGCACTTACTCTTGGAGACATGGAGAATTTGACTCTCAGGGAAAACCTACTTTCTACTAGTGCGACCTTGTAAGCAGAGCATGTGCCTAGAGAACTGGTGACTTTAGACGCAGACTATTGGTACGAAGGGGTGTCCTGGGCATCCAGTCACCCTCGGCCCAGAGCAAGGGGCCTGTGATTTTCCGAACAAACACGCAGGCTTTTGAGTAAGTGGTAGCTGCGGTGCGTCTGTTTTTAAACTACCATTTACGGGGAGCCTCCTGCTGTGGGGCCCCGGGCTCATCCCTGTGCAGGCCCTTGTTCACCTGCTTCCTTCCCCGGATGTTGTGCCCAAGTGCCCCAGGAGTCCCCAGTTCTCTCTCACACAGGAAGCTGACACCTGGTCTTCTCTCTGCAGGTCTCAAACCGGCTGACACCAGACAGCGGCCGGTGTGCCCCACGGCTGGCGGCTCAGGGCAGTGGTCCCCAGGTCACAGGCATCTGCAGACTGACCCTGCTGGGTGGGCCCAGGGAGGGGACTCCCAGCTGCTCCCCACAGAGGGAAGACACTGCCCTGGATGTGGCCTTGTCTCCGCCACGGTTGGGTTAGACATCCTCACAGCCTTGCCTTGTAAACTTCTCTACTGGATTTAAGTACAAGGTTCCTCATTTCTAACCACTAAGTTAGCTCAGGCAGGATTGCTAGTGCAACATCTCCAGCCTTTCTGCAGCCACGAAAACGCCCAGGAGCTGGTCTCTGCCAGGCCACCTCCCTGCAGCCCTGCCTTCAGGCAGCGGACCAGGCAGCCACCTCCACCCCTGCGGCTGTGCAGAGGGGCTGCCCTGCAGTCTGAGGTCCAAGGGCCTGGCCTGGAGCACAGGGGCAGCTCGCACAGCATTACCCAGGCGGGTGCGGGTTCTTGCCAGTTCAAATGGGCAGCCCGCACTCCCAGATGGCCTGGCCCTGCAGGTCTGAGTGTGTATTAGACAGGTTTCAGTTGGCTTGTTCCAGGTCTGAGAACCAAAGTGATCCCTGCACCTGCCTCACGGGGCCAGGCTGCGGAGGGTGCTCCCTCTGCTTGTCGCACATCTCCCCTTCCCCGTGGGCTGATCTCTCCCCTCCTCCCCCTCAGCTCTCACCTCCTACAGGCCCATGGTTATTCCCCGCACCTTGCACAGTACCCAGCATTGAGTAAAGTCAACAAATATTTGTTCAATGAATAGGGAACGTACCACTGATCCAAGAGAGGGATGGAGCAGTGGTGTCTCAGCCAGGCAGTGCCGGGATGGGAGTGAAGGAAACAGTGGGGATGAAGAGCAGACGTAGAAAGCAAGGGAAGTACTCAGGTCACATTCTCCACATGCTTCCCCAGCTCTCAGCATCACCGGCTGGGACACCATCTTCCCTGCTCTGTGAATGTCAGTGTGATCCTCATGGACGCCCACCTGTCTACGGGTCTATGTGTCTGTCTGTGTACATGTATCCATCTATCAAGTATCTTCGAGGGTTCTCTGAGTGTGCCACCGCCACCCGCCCCCTCACACACACACACACAGAAATACAGAAATAAGGAGCTTAGAAAAACCATGTCCACCTAAGCAGTTCCTCCTCAAACTTTCCAGTATAAGCGTACCTTTCTGAAATCAGAATTTTGTGGACTTGTAGTTTTTAGGATTTAATGATAAGGAAATGACTAAAACATATTAAATTCAGCATCACCTCTAAATTGAACACATCCTATATAATAAAAGCATAATATGCAAATCGACCGAATGGCCGGACAGTGGAACAACGATCCAGACAACCATCCGGGACCACGCTATAACAACCACTGGTGCCAGGCCAGCCGAGGCAGGTTCAATGCGATTGGTCGAGGGCCAGGCCATTGCCCCATGATCGCCCCCACAGAGGCAGGCTGCAGCAGGTGGGCAGGGCCTCCCTCTGCGAGGGAAGCCCAGATCCCAGGTCCCAGAGGGAAGCCGGTGCCATTAGCCAGAGGAAGGAAGGCCTACTCTTGAATGAATTTCATGCATTGAGCCTCTAGTACAGTGGTTGGCAAACTCATTAGTCAACAGAGCCAAATATCAATAGTACAATGATTGAAATTTCTTTTGAGAGCCAAATTTTTAAAACTTAAACTATATAGGTAGGTACATTGTTATTAACTTAATTAGGGTACTCCTAAGGCTTAGGAAGAGCCACACTCAAGGCGCCAAAGAGCCGCATGTGGCTTGCGAACCGCAGTTTGCCAACCACGGCTCTAGTATTTAATAATGAGGAAAAATGACATTTAAAAAAGCATAGTCCCGCCTTACGGATGATCTTGGATTTAAAAAATTCTCATTGGTTCACATTCATGAAACAGGAGTGCCGGGGTCCAACCCCAGCAGGTCCAGGGGTCCCCAAAGGTGTGGACGGAGTCAGTGAAGAAGGAATGACATGGAAACAGCCTTCAGTTGATCATCATAACCAGGTTCTGTAGACAGGTTCTGTTGCAAGGTTCTCTAGCCAGGTTCTCCAGCCAGGTTCTTTAGCCAGGTTCTATCCAGGTTCTATCCAGGTTCTTTTGCCATGTTCTGTCTAGGTTCTCCAGTGAAGTTCTGTAGCCAGGTTCTGTCCAGGATCTTTTGCCATGTTCTCTGGCTAGGTTCTGGTTAGGATCTGATCAGGAGCTGATGAGGAGCTGATGAGGAGCTGATGTGGATCTGATGATTATTGTCTTGTTACATCCGTATTTATACCAGCCGATTTTAATCCTGTCAATTTCTATTACAAAGGTTAGGGCGTTTCTTATCTCCATTCCAGGGAGTAAAGATTATGTAGCTTAACTACCCGCCTGGCACTTAATTAAGGGGTTGTATCCCCTCCCTAACCTCAGGGAAAAATCCCCACCTGGGGAAACAACCTTTCTCAGAGAGGTGACCTTGGTTAAAACACATGGCGCCAAGAAGGGGAGCAAACATATTAAGAACAGTATGCCATATATGCCAGGTCCCTTGAAACAGCAAGGATGGACCGGCTCCCGGCAAATTCCCCCTTTTTTATTTTTTAAATGATAGCGCATGTAAATCAGCGGCCACCTCTCGGATTGGGTTGTTTAAGACTCAGAAGAAGACTGACAAGCAATGATAGTGAGCATAGCTATAAACATAGTGGATGGAGTGCACAAGGAGCCTTGTTCTTGTAGAAGGTTGCTGGCCTCTTCAGTCTAGGGATTTCAGCTGTCCTCAAGTCGGGGGTTTGGTTGTCCTTGTTGATCTGGCTACGGGCGGCATCATTGGTGATGGGCTTCCCGAAGCGTCAGCGAGTTGAAGGGCTGCATCAAAGGGTCCATCAGGGCCGTGCTTGATGGTGGTGTCGGTGTCCGGGGAGGAGTCAGCTGTGTCCTCTGCGTCGACCGATATGGATAATACTGGGGGGGAGGAGGATGAGGCGGAGACGGAGGGTGGTGTGACATAAGGTCGGATTAGACAGTCTGGAATCCACACAGCTGAGTCTGCATCCTGTGGAAATATACAAACATCTCCTCTCCCCCAGGTTAAAAGTACATCAGGTCCCTCCCAGGCTCCTGTAAGTAAGTTTTTCCATTTGACGAAATAAGTGAGTTTCTGCTAAATGAAAGTTTCTTTTGCTGATTTACTCAGAGTCCTCGGACTTGGCTGAGAGAGTAGCTTCCACTTCTTGCTTTTCTACCATTTGTTGGGCCTCAGTTGTTAACTTCTTCAGCTGACCCCATGTTGGCATCTCAGTCCCTTGCATAGCCTTCCTTTTCTTCTTTTTTCCGCTTTTCTGTCATGGGGCAACTCCAAGTCTTTGGAACGATGAGACAAGGAGCTTCTCTGGATCCATTGTGGTGACGCACATAATGCATTTACTCAATCCAAGGCAGGCATTAAAAAGAAAAAAAACCCAAATGCTCTCTTGTATCCATTTTAAGAGTAGGATTGGTGCTTTCTGATATTACTGGAGTCCTGATCTATCACCCCAGGGAGAGCTTTCCAATCCTGCACTTTTCCGGGGTGGAAAGGCTGCAGTGGGGTTAAGGATAAGGCTCCTTGGGCCTATCTTCTCCCATGCCTCTACATTTACCTTTCCGGCACCTTTCCTTCCTCAGAAAAGCATGGACATACTTCTTGTATAAAACATTCCATCTGACTGGACGTAACCTTAACTCCTCTGCTAGCAAGCATATGTGTTAAAAGATTAATACAGAGTCTTTTTTCTTTAGACTCAGTATGGCACATCTTCTCAATCTAAAGATCAATACAGAGTCTTCTTTCTTTGGACTCAGTATGGCACATCTTCTCAATCTAAGCTCTGTACTATCCACCTTCTTACCCTACTTATCCTCTATAGGGGGGTCTGTAGCACCCTGGTGGAGTCCTATCCGTCCCGAGTGTGGGGGTTCTCAATGGGGGGGCTTACCTAGGGGAATCCTTTTCCAGGGGTTCCCAAAGGTGTGGACGGAGTCAGCAAAGACTATCCACCCTCTTTCTACGGTGGAGTCCTATCCGTCCCGAGTGCGGGGGGGTGGGGGGGGGGGGCCTTACCTAGGGGTCCCTGTTCGGGCGCCATCTGTTGGGGTCCAACCCCAGCAGGTCCAGGGGTCCCCAAGGTGTGGACGGAGTCGGCGAAGAATGAATGACATGGAAAATGGTTTCAGTTCATCAGCATAACCAGGTTCTGTAGACAGGTTCTGTTGCAAGGTTCTCTAGCCAGGTTCTCCAGCCAGGTTCTTTAGCCAGGTTCTATCCAGGTTCTATCCAGGTTCTTTTGCCATGTTCTGTCTAGGTTCTCCAGTGAAGTTCTGTAGCCAGGTTCTGTCCAGGATCTTTTGCCATGTTCTCTGGCTAGGTTCTGGTTAGGATCTGATCAGGAGCTGATGAGGAGCTGATGAGGAGCTGATGTGGATCTGATGATTATTGTCTTGTTACATCCGTATTTATACCAGCCGATTTTAATCCTGTCAATTTCTATTACAAAGGTTAGGGCGTTTCTTATCTCCATTCCAGGGAGTAAAGATTATGTAGCTTAACTACCCGCCTGGCACTTAATTAAGGGGTTGTATCCCCTCCCTAACCTCAGGGAAAAATCCCCACCTGGGGAAACAACCTTTCTCAGAGAGGTGACCTTGGTTAAAACACATGGCGCCAAGAAGGGGAGCAAACATATTAAGAACAGTATGCCATATATGCCAGGTCCCTTGAAACAGCAAGGATGGACCGGCTCCCGGCACAGGAGGATGAATTAGAGTCTCCACGGTGGCTAACTTCGGGTGTCCAGCAATGCTGTGAAGAACCTCAAGTCGCTTTCAGTTCTAATTGCTGTAGAAAAACCAGCTCATGCATGACTCCAGGACTTAAAATGTAGACAACAGGCACTTAGAAACAGCACATTTTCTATGTAAAGCTCTTTCTGTTATTGTCTGTCTAAACTGTCTACCTACACAATTAAAAGAAAGAGAACAGTAGGAAAGGAAGACACTTGGGACTTGTGCGTATGTGTCTGTGTTTAGGAGAGGCCCATTCCGAGAACTTGGTCTCTTCCCAATAAAGTGCATTCTACAGTTGTATTTATTTTGGCACTTCAGAGCCCCAAATTCCTATTGTGTTTTTAGTAGGAACTATAAAATAACTTTAAAAATTTGAGATAAAATTTACATAATATAAAATTAACAAATTTAACCATTTTAAAATACACAAGTTAGTGGGTTTTAGTTATTTACAATGTTGGGCAACCATCATCCATATCTAATTCTAGACCACGGCCATCATCCCCCCCAAAAACCTTGTACCTTTCGGTTCTACTCTCCCCCGATCCCTTCGCAACCACTATGTACCATCTGTTTCAGTGGATTTGCCTATTCTGGACATTTCATGTAAATGGAAGCAAACAATATATGGCCTGTGTGTCTGGCTTCTTTTGCTTAGCAAAATGCTTTCAAGGTTCATCCTTGTGGTAGCATACGTAAGCACTTTATTCCTATTTATGGCCAAATAATACTTCATTGTATCACAATTTGTTTATTAATATATCGGTTGATAAGCATTTGTGCGGTTTCAACTTTCTGGTCATTATGGATAATGCCACTACGAACAGTTACCTACAAGTTTTTACGTGGAGATGTTTTTAGTATCCTGAGGTATATACCTCAAAATGGAACTGCTGGGTCATATGGTTTAACTTTTTGAGAAACTGCCAACTGTTTTCCACAGCTCCTGCAACTTTACGTTCCTTGGCAATGTATGAGGGTTCCAATTTCCACACATCATTGCCAATACTTTTTAATTTTAGCCATCCTAGTGGTGTGGGTGTTGATCTCTATCTTCCCAATGACTAATGAATGACAAGCATCTTTTCATGTGCTTCTTGGGCATTTGTATATGTTTGTATACTTGGACAAATATCTATTCAAATCCTTTGCCCATGTTTTAGTTGAGTTGTTAAGAGTTCTTTATATATATATTCTGGGTAAGAGATCCTTATCAGATGTGTGATTTACAAATATTTTCTTCCAGTCTCTGGATTATCTTTACACTTTCTTAAACAATATATTTTTATTGATTTTAGAGAGGAAAGGAGAGGGAGAGAGAGAAACATCAATGATGAGATAGAATCATTGATCAGCTGCCCCCTACTGGGGATTGAGCCTGCAACCCAGGCATGTGCCCTTGACCAGAATTGAACCAGCGACCCTTCAGTCTGCAGGCAATGCTCTATCCACTGAGCCAAACCAGCTAGGACTCTTTTCACTTTCTTAATAGTGTCCTTTGAAGTACAACAGTTTTAAATTTTGATGAGGTCTAACTTAGCTATTTTTTCTTTGGTTGTTTGAACTTTTCATGTCATCTTTAAGAACCAACTGACTACTCTAAGGTTACAAAGATTTATACCTATGTTTTCTTCTAAGATTTTTATAGTTTTTGCCTCTAAAATTTAGGTCTTTAATCCATTTTGAGTTAATTTTTGTATATGATTTGAGGTAAAGGTCTGACTTCATTCTTTCACCTGTGGCTACCCAGTTGTCCCAGCACATTTGTTGAAAAGATTATTCTTTCCCCATTGAGTGGACTTGGCATCCTTGTTCAAGGTCAGCTGGCCATAAAATTATGGGCTTACTTTGGGACTCTCAATTCTAGTCCATTGATCTAAACGTTATTCTTATGCCAGTACCACAGTCTTGGTTATGGTTGCTTTGTCATACACTTGAAATCAGGAAATGTGAGTCCTTCAACTTTGCTCTTCTTTTGAAGACATTTTTGTGGTGTGTTTTTTTGCTTTGGAGGTCTTTTACATTCCTATATGAATTTTAAGATCAGCCAGTCCATTTCTGCAAAACAGGCAATTGGAATTTTGATAAGGATTGTACTGAATCTGTAGATGAATTTAGGGAGTATTGCCAAGGGTTTATTAAGGAAACTCCCATGTGAGGCGTGTCCTGAGTGCCAACATAACATGGATAGCCTCCACCCTGACAGTTACTTATTTATTTCTTGTCTCCCGCCACTAATATGTAAACTTCATGAGAACAGAGAACTTTCTCTGTTTAGTTTACTGCTCTATCGCAGAGCAGGGGCCAGTAAACAATGGCCTCCAGACCAAAGTGGCCTGTCACTGATTCTTGTAAACACAGTTTTACTGGACATGACTACCCCCATTTGTTCACTATGGTTGTCTATGGCTGCTTTTGTGCCTACAAAGGCATGACTGCATAGCTGCAAGATACCGCACGACCCACAGAGCCTAAAATATTTACCACTGGGCTCTTTACGAAAAACATCTGCTGATTCCTGTTTTGAGGCCTGGCATTCCGTGCTGGCATATGATAGAGGTGCTGAACACACCTGTTCAATGAATGAGTGAATAAAAGGGAAGAAGAAAGAAACAAAGAAGTAGGGTTAAGAAATATCATCTCAAAAGGGCATCTGCATTTGTTATTAGGTTAATCATAACTATAGCAAAACATAAATAGGGATTTCAATATAATAAAGTCCAAATGTATATAAAATATTTTATAATGCTGTTTTCTGTAAATTGGGAACACAATGTGTTTTCTTTTTATTTTTGGTGGTTCTCTCCCGGGGATATTTTTCCATTGATTTTTCAGAGAGAGTGGATGGAAGGGGGGGGGGGGGGGGGAGAGAAAGAGAGAGAGAAACATCAATGTGAGAGAGAAATGTTGATTGGTTGCCTCCCTTGCACCCCGACCAGACCCGGGGATCAATCGAGCCCACAACTAAAGTGTGTGCTCCTGACCAGAACTCATCCTGAGAACCTTTGGTGCAAGGGCCCATCTCTAACCACTGAGCCCGCTGGCCAGGGCTACAATGTGTTTTCTTTGACGTGATGTGAAAGTAATGCTGAGGGCAAGGCTATCATTCAAAATTGAAGGGGAAATAAGAAGCTTCACAGACAAAAAAGGGCTAAGGGAGTTTATCACCACCAAGCCAGCCATGCAAGAAATGCTAAAGGGACTGGTGTAAAAAGAAGAAATATCAAGCTCAGAAAGAAAACAGCCACACACACACACACAAAAAGAAATGGCTACAAACAAATACCTTTCAATAATAACTTTAAATGTAAATGGACTAAATGCTCCAACCAAAAGACATCGAGTGGCTGAATGGATAAAAAAACATGACCCATACATCTGCTGTCTACAAGAGACCCACCTCATTAGAAGGGACTCACACAGACTGAAAGTGAAGGGATGGAAAAATATCTTTCACGCAAATGGAAAGGAAAAGAAAGCTGGGGTAGCAATACTTATATCTGACAAAGTACATCTCAAAGTGAAGGCCATAACCAGAGATAAGGAAGGCCACTTCATAATACTAAAGGGATCAATACAACAAGAAGATATAACCCTGGTAAACATATATGCACCCAATGCAGGAGCACCCACATACATAAGAAAACTTCTGGAAGATATCAGGGGAGAGATCGACAACAATACAATCATAGTAGGGGACTTTAATACACCACTGACATCACTGGATAAATCCGCTAGACAAAAACTCAGCAAAGAAACAGCAATCCTAAATGACTCACTAGATCAGATGGACTTAATTGACATCTTCAGAACACTTCACCCCACAGCTGCGGAATATACATTCCTCTCAGGTGCTCATGGGACATATTCAAAAATAGACCACATATTGGGTCACAAGCAAAGTCTCCACAAATTCAAGAAGATTGAAATCATAAAAAGCTTCTTCACAGACCACGATGGCATAATGTTAGAAATAAACTACAATAAAAACAACCCAAAATACTCAAACACTTGGAAGCTGAATAGCATGTTATTAAATATTGATTGGGTTACCGATGACATCAAAGAAGAAATTAAAAACATCCTGGACACTAATGACAATGAAAACACAACAATCCAAAACCTCTGGGACACAATGAAAGCAGTCCTGAGAGGGAAGTTTATAGCTCTACAGGCCTATCTCAAAAAACAAGAAAAAATGGTAGTCAATCATCTAACTCTACAACTCAAAGAATTAGAAAGAGAGCAACAAGAAAACCCCAGAGTGAGCAGAAGGAAGGAGATAATAAAGATTAGAGCAGAAATCAATGAAATAGAGACCAAAAAAACAATACAGAAAATCAATGAAACCAAGAGCTGGTTCTTTGAAAGGATAAACAAGATTGACAAACCCCTAGCCAGGCTCACCAAGAAGCAAAGAGAGAGGTCCCAAATAAACCAAATCAGAAATGATAGAGGCGAAATAACAACAGACCCCACAGAAATACAAATGATTGTTAAACAATACTACGAGCAACTCTACTCCAACAAACTGGACAACCTGGAGGAAATGGACAAATTCCTAGAAAAATACAACATTCCAAAACTCAATCAGGAAGAATCTAAAAACCTCAATAGGCCAATAACTATGGAAGAAATTGAAGCAGTCATCAGAAAGCTTCCAGCAAACAAAAGCCCAGGGCCAGACGGCTTCACAGGGGAGTTCTACCAAACATTCAAGGAAGAACTAAAACCTACCCTCCTCAGACTACTACAAAAAATTCAAGAGGAAGGAACGCTTCCAAGCTCATTCTATGAAGCCAGCATCACCCTAATACCAAAACCAGGTAAAGACATCACAATGAAAGAGAATTACAGGCCAATATCCCTCATGAACATAGATGCCAAAATCCTCAACAAAATCTTAGCAAATCGGATCCAGCAGTACATCAGAAGGATCATACACCATGACCAAGTAGGATTCATCCCAGAGATGCAAGGATGGTACAACATCCGTAAATCAATAAATGTGATACATCACATAAACAAATTGAAAGAAAAAAACCACATGGTCATATCAATTGATGCAGAAAAAGCATTCGACAAAATCCAACACCCATTTTTGATAAAAACTCTCAGAAAGGTGGGAATAGAAGGATCATACCTCAACATAATAAAAGCCATATATGACAGGCCCACTGCCAACATCATACTCAATGGACAAAAACTAACACCATTTCCCCTAAGAACAGGAACAAGACAGGGATGCCCACTCTCACCACTCCTGTTCAACATAGTACTGGAAGTATTAGCCATTGCAATTAGGCAAGAAGAAGGAATAAAAGGCATCCAAATTGGAAAAGAGGAAGTAAAACTGTCCTTATTTGCAGATGACATGATATTATACATACAAAACCCTAGAGACTCCATCAAAAAGCTACTAGACTTAATACATGAATTTGGCAATGTAGCAGGATACAAAATTAACCCCAAGAAATCTGAGGCATTTCTATACACCAACAGTGAACTTTCAGAAAGGGAGATCAGAAAAACAATCCCATTTACCATCGCACCAAAAAAATTAAGATACCTAGGAATAAACTTAACTAAAGAGGTTAAAGACCTCTACTCAGAAAACTACAGGACGTTGAAAAAAGAGATAGAGGAAGACATAAACAGATGGAAGAACATACCATGTTCTTGGATTGGTAGAATCAACATCATTAAAATGTCCATACTGCCCAAAGCAATCTATACATTCAACGCACTTCCCATTAAAATACCAATGGCCTTCTTCAAAGATCTAGAACGAACTCTCCAAAAATTCATCTGGAATAAAAAAAGACCCCGAATAGCTGCAACGATCCTGAGAAAGAACAAAGTAGGTGGGATCTCAATGCCAGATATCAAGCTGTATTACAAAGCCACTGTTCTCAAAACTGCCTGGTACTGGCACAAGAACAGACATATAGATCAGTGGAATAGAATAGAGAGTCCAGAAATTAGCCCGAACCAATATGCTCAATTAATTTTTGACAAAGGAGGCATGAACATACAATGGAGCCAAGATAGTCTCTTCAATAAATGGTGTTGGGAAAATTGGACAGACATATGCAAGAAAATGAAACTAGACCACCAACTTACACCATACACAAGAATAAACTCAAAATGGATAAAGGACTTAAATGTACGACAGGAAACCATAAAAATTCTAGAAGAATACAAAGGCAGCAAAATCTCAGACATATGCCGAGGCAATTTCTTCACTGATACAGCTCCTAGGGCAGTTGAAACTAAAGAGAAACTGAACAAATGGGACTACATCAAAATAAAAAGCTTCTGCACAGCAAAAGAAACCATCAACAAAACAACAAGAAAACCCACCTCGTGGGAAAACATATTTGCCAACGTCATATCGGATAAGGGCTTAATCTCCAAAATTTATAGGGAACTCATACAACTTAACAAAAAGAAGATAAACAATCCAATCAAAAAATGGGCAAAGGATCTAAATAGACACCTTTCAAAAGAGGACATTCAGAAAGCCAAGAGACATATGAAAACATGCTCAAAGTCACTAATCATCCGAGAGATGCAAATCAAAACAACAATGAGGTACCATCTCACACCTGTCAGAATGGCCATCATCAACAAATCAACAAACGACAAGTGCTGGAGAGGATGTGGAGAAAAAGGAACACTTGTGCACTGCTGGTGGGAATGCAGACTGGTGCAGCCACTATGGAAGGCAGTATGGAGGTTCCTCAAAAAATTGGAAATGGAACTCCCATTTGACCCTGTGATCCCACTACTAGGAATATATCCCAAGAAACCAGAAACACCTATCAGAAAGGATATATGCACCCAGATGTTCATAGCAGCACAATTCACCATAGCTAAGATCTGGAAACAGCCTAAGTGCCCATCAGTAGATGAATGGATTAGAAAACTGTGGTACATCTACACGATGGAATACTATGCTGCTGTTAAAAAGAAGGAACTCCTACCATTTGCAACATCATGGATGGAACTGGAGAGCATTATGCTAAGTGAAACAAGCCAGTCAATGAAGGAAAAATACCACATGATCTCACTCATTCATGGATAATAAAGACCATTACAAACTTTTGAACAATAATAGATACAGAGGCAGAGCTGCCTCAAACTGATTGTCAAACTGCAGTGGGAAGGCCAGAGAGAGTTGGGGGGCAGGAGGGAGGGGAGTAAGAGATCAACCGAAGGACTTGTATGCATGCATATAAGCATAACTAATGGACATAAGACACTGGGGGGTAAGGGAGGGTAGTGGTTTGTCAAGGGCGGGGGGGGGGGAAAAGGATACTTATGTAATACCCTTTGTAATACTTTAAGAGGAAAATAAAAAAAAAAAAAAAAAAAAAAAAAAAAAAGAAAGTAATGCTGAGAGGAATACTGCTAGCCTATGTGGCATTTAAGCTCATACTGAACTTTATTATCTGGGGGATTTCAGTCCAAATAAACCAACGTGCACACACCAAAAACTATTGCTTCCGAAGACTAAAAAGCAAGTTTTTTTTCCCCTTTTGCTTCTTTAAATTATTCTGGCCAACGTTTGCTTTTCCATTTCCACGTGGGCAGGAAGACAGCTTTTTGAATTTGGAACCCTCACATTGTAATAATTGTAAACAGTGCACTTAAAAGGCTTAATGTAGACATTACCAAAAGCTTTGTAACTCAAACATCTGTGAATGCAAGGGAACATTATAAAATACAGAAACAGGATTGCAGGTTTATGATGTGATTTTTTTTTTAAAGGCATTAATTCTGCGAGCATGAGAGAGACAAAGGAAGGAACAGAAACCAACAAAGAAAAGGCCAGCACCAGGAGTTTGTAATATGGTACAATGTCCCCACTGAACGCTCGGAGCACAGAATGCCTGAGCTGTGACCTTTGTTGTCGCTGCAGGACGAGGGGCCTACAGGGTCCTAAGGTGTTCCCGGGTAACCCATCTGAAACTCTCCTGAAACTTTTAAAATCTTGACCTGCAACACTGGTTCTTAAGAGATCTGGCTTGAGAAGCACTTGTTCAATTCCTTCTGAACTTTGGTTTTAATGTAACATTTAGTCTCAGGCCTCACCTGATATTTGGTCATTCAAACTGTTAGTTCAGTTTGTGGACACATAGTCCTAGCCGCGCACACGCGCACACGCGCACACGCACCCTACTCGTGGTGAATTCTGAGATAAGACTTCTGAAGGTAAAATGTGTGGCGAGCCACACTGGGTACCTTATGTGCCGCGCCAGCATAGCCAAGGGTGATCCTGAGAGGGGGCGGTGAAGGATTGAGAAAAGACAGACAAGAGAAGAAAGCTGGGTCTGGGTGGGACGCTGTCCCCTCTGATGGAGAGCTAGGGACAGCACCACGGACTACAAGCCATGTCTTTATTTTATAGCCAGATTCCACTCGGCAAAGTAAGGGCGTGACCAAGATGTTTACAACATTCTCGTGGGTTTCGATCCTACTCAATTACATGCACCCGAACTCTATCAGGCCCACATCACGCAGGCACGTGGGGCCATGTGTTCGGACCATAGGTTCAAGCTTACAACCATAGCTGTTGGCTATAACTGTGCCCTCCAAGCTGGGACTTGCACGTGGCCCCGAGAGGACTGTGCCCTCTCAATAGTCCAAGGCTTGAACCTGTCCAAACACTGTAGCCGCTCTCCACAAAAATGAGTGTTCCAAAGCCCCCTAACAAGACTGAAAATATTTTAGACTAAGGACAATTTGATGTCCAGCACCAAAAAAGACACAAATGATTATTTTAGTCTGTGAATGTGTAGAGGATCTGTTTGCTTAAGCCAGTGGTTCTCAACCTTGGCTGCACATTAGAATCACCTGGGAATCTTTTTAAAATCCTGATTTCTGGGCCTCATCCTCCGGAAATTCTGTTTCTTTGTTATGGGGTGGGGCCACAACATTAGTAACAAAGAAACAGAATTTCCGGAGGACTAGGCCCGGAAATCAGGATTTTAAAAAGATTCCCAGGTGATTCTAATGTGCAGCCAAGGTTGAGAACCACTGGATTAAGTTGTTTAGATAAGGTCCTAGAGTTTGAGAGAGCCTGGATGGTACAATGTCATTGGTTGTAACTTGAGTCCAGGTGGCCTCCTGGTCTCTTGGTATCTCTTTTGCAAAAAACAGTGTTGGATAAAATACATCCCTCACAACAGAAAAACGGACAATGTGTAAAGATTTAAATGAGAAAACTTGACTATTTTTCCAACTTCAAAATGGCAATAAAGCTTTGCTCTATCTCAAAGTTTGATGACTGCCACGCATTGCCAACCCCTCGCCCCCAATATTCCTTAATATCCTCCTCTACACTTGAGGGACTGAAATTCCCTCCATCTTTAGAAGTTCTGAAAAGCGGTCGCAGACCCCGTGCTTCCTGGGGTCTGTGCGCTCTGAGGGGCTTTGTGTGTCGCCGGTGCCAGGGACTCTGGGTAGACAGTGAAAAAGCCGGGATACATGTAACCTCTGCGGTTTGTCCAGGAGCCACTGAGGCCCTGAAGTGTGAGCGAAGCATCCTATTTCGGGCGCCTGACTCAGGTCTCCCAGGAGGGCGCTGCTGTGTACTGACGGAGGACACCACCAGACAGCGAGGGTTAAACAACAATGAGGACCCACTGCAAGCTTCCGCTGCCCTAGGCACTAAGTCAAGCTTGGTCACGGTCCCATGTGTTCTTTTCCCAACCAAACAGCCTTCTTGTTCAAACTGCCTATTGTATAGCCCGACTGTCTTTCTAGAATCCAGGCACAGTTTGTGATGTGGAGGCTGTCATTTGTAGAAACTTCTAGAAGAGGAAAGAATGGTCAAGAGACCACCCTGAAGATATAAAACCAGTCTATCTTCTGAACTCTTCATGCTGTGGTTGTAGAAGACGAGCCCTGGTGGACAGGCAAAGGGGTCCAAGTTCTGTGTTTGGCTAGAGCAGTGAATCAACTTCCTCGTTTGAGCACCTGCGGCGTGCGAAGCACAGACTGCACGTCGTCAACTGCAGTCATTAACTGCATGTACTCTTGCAGGTTGCAAAACTGATGGAAAGTTTACTTTTGAGGTGCACTGAGGCCTTCCCTAACACTCAAAGAAAGCACTCAGGGGACTTCATGCATGCCTCCCGAGAAGCAGGGGTGTACCTAACCAGCTGCTCTGGCCCGAATGATCAGTAAGGGAGTCTGGTCTAGGCCAGAGAACCTGGAGGCAGTATCTGTAGGTCAGAACAGGCCCAAGAAGCCTCGAGTACTCAAGACTGTCATCTTGAACACGTCCCTGCCAGGAAATAGCCTGCCGTCCCCAGCACCCTTGTGGGTGGTCCAGGGGCACTCTGTGGGTTCTCAGAGTGTATGTCTCAGTGCAGTCAGACCCTGTCAAACCTCTGCAGGCTCCAGGTCTGGCAGGATGCAAGGGGGCCCACAAAAGGCCCATGGTGCACCCCACAGAGGTGACAGACACAGGCCTGGGACTTACATCCCTACAAACAGACCTGCGCAAAGGCCATTGGGCTGGCAAACAAAACTGCACATACCAGGAAACTATTAGTACACGTCACACGACAGTGTGATAGTGTGATATTGAAGCCGTATAAAGCTTTGTTCAGGATAAACAGTCTTCTTGCAGATTTAAAATGCTTCCTGTCAGCATGTGGGGAACAAGCGCCATATAGCATTAAACACTGGAGCCACTTCCTTTTATTGAATAACGTGAACTCAATGCTTTCAGCCATTTTTAATTTCAGGTTCCAAAGGAAGAATATACCAAATGCAATTGTACTGCCTTAAAGTTTAGTCCATACCCTTTCAATTACCTTTAGAGACTATTTCTGTCATGAGCACATCCTGAGTTACTAGAGTTTAAAAATTCATAATGAGCTGATAAGGAGGTTGTATTCATTTTCCTCTTTGCAAATCTCTTCTTGATTCTTTTGTATGTTTCTTCATCCCTTAACTTTAGCTCTGAAATATCCATTGAGGGAATCTGGCTGCAGTTTCTTGCCCTATTTGCACCTGGTGTGGTGTTTATGCACAGAGGTGGAGCGGGACCGCAGAGATTTTAGTCTCTTTGTCCTCATTCATAGCTCTGCTAGTATCCTGGCGGCTAGAGGACACCGAGGTGACAAGAAGCAGCAGAATGAGTTAGAGTTACTGTCTCAGCCTGAACTGGTTTGTCTGTTTCTATTAAAAATCTGGCTAAGCCAATCCAAGCTCTACATCTATGCAGACCTCTATAACAGAAAGAGGGTAAGTGGAGGGTAGGGAATTACAGCAATGGAGTCTATAAGGAATGAAGTTATACTTCACGACCTTCGTGCCACGACATTAAGTGGCCATTTCTAAATCTAAAATAATAGCACCAAGGTGGGTTCCACCTACCTGACGGTGCTAGTCCAAAAATTATCTCTGAATCTCCAACGATTACCTGTAAAGGTTACAGCTACTACAGCTACTACCGATGAGGAGACTGGCCTAGAAAGAATAAAATGTTCCTCTCTCCTTATTCCTCTTCTCCCTTTACAACAGGATCTTACAGGAACTGTATGGGCAATACAAGGAGGCAGGTTTCTAGAAGGTACTTAGAAATTCCTAAAGAATGCTGCAGAGGGAAGATGTCAGTGCTGTCATCTCCCACAGAATCTGTGGAAGCCTGGAGGACTCCAGAAAACTTTCGCCATTTCCATCACTCAGAAAATCCTGGGAGTTGGAGTCAGCATAGACTTTCATTCCTGGTGTTAGTTAGTTAAGGACTTGAGTTCACCTGGTGCGATATCTACATATTCCCCGCCGTCCATCTCACACACTCCTGCGCGGGGCCTCCTGTGGGGACTTGCGCCCCAGCTGGCGCCTGGCGGGTCTGCAGGGCGGCAGGAGGCGCAGAGGGTGTGGGCCTGTCGCTCTGCTCCGTGCCCTCTGGAAAGGGACTGAGCTCTCAGTTCAGCTCCCTCATCTGAAACGGACTGATCATAGCACCTGACTCCTGGGCCAGTGGTAGCTCCAAAGAGGCAGCACTAGAGCCACGATCAACACACCAGCTCCTTGAATGTCCCAAGTGTTAGTTGTGGCTGTTGAATTTAGGACTAAAGATTAAAGTGGTCATAAAGGGAAGGACAGAATGTTGGCTATTCAGATAAAAATAATGTTTTGCCTTCAAAATGACAAACGTTTACAAAGTAAAAGCAGGGTTTCCCACATCCTGTTTCCTGGTCCCGGACGATAAAGGTGTGGGTGTCCTGCAGAATAAGTTATCAGGCAGGTAAGCCTCCTGGACTCTGCACAGAAGTCAGGGGCGCAAGGGCCAGGCAACAGAGCTGACACTGGAAAGCACTGTGGTTTGATGCCGTAGTGCTATACAGTAAGACGATAAAATATAAAGATCACTTCAGCTGTATCCTTTCACCTCCGCACACTGACAGCACTGGGCCTGCTGGGACAGACTGTGCCACGGGGCCCGTCCTGCACCTCTGGCTCGGGTGGCGGGATCCCACCACACCATCTGCTCCTGACACTCGGTCTCATTAGCACGACTATTTTTATTGATACACACAGCCATGCTCCTTGTAGCATCTTAGCTAAGCTTTATTTATTGTATCTATCTATCTATCTATACAACAATATTAACACAGTCAAGCACCAGGACCGGACTTGAGGGCATCATTAAAATCAGCCAGTGTTCAGTGAGAGATTTAACGATGGATTTAATAGTACTAAATGGAAAAAAATGCCCTTGGCCTTTACATTCTCATTTAAAAACATATAAAAGAGCAGTAATTCAGGCAGTTAGACTTCTCGCAAAGATTTTGCTCTAAATCACAGATGGCAACGGGAGGCCACGGCTGTGTGCTGGCTCCCACCCACTCACTCGGACCGTTAAGCCAGAAGTGCCTCGTGCAGTCGTAATTAGCAAACTGCCTGCAAATGCAATCCCTTAAATCAGAGGCCAGTGAGTGCCAGGCGGCGGCACAGAGGGTAGAAAACAGCAAAAATCATGACCCAGGCTTCTCTGGAGGCTGCCTTCTCTGCAAGCCCACGTCTCAGCCTCAGTCCAGGCACTGCACCTGCACCGGGGCAACGCGGAGCAGGGCTTCCTTTCCCGAAAGCCTCCTGGGTCGGTTCTGGGTCTTGGGGCTTTGAGGCAACCTTCTGTCCCGCACCAGCGCCTGCCTGCCCCTCGCTCTTTGCCACGAGGTCATCTGTTTCTGTTTTGGAAACACATCACTTAACCAACTAATTCTCAAAATGTGACAGTATGTCCGGAGAGCTCTGATTGGGGGCTACTGGTCTGAAAGGCTAAGCATTTCTGATTAAAGACCATTAAGCTGGGTTTCATGTTTGGACAGATAGAGTTTTGGCAGGCAGAGCAGAAAAGAAAATCCTGGATTTTACTCAGAGGCCTGCGCTTGCTCAGTTACACACCAGCTCTGGGATCCAGGGCTGATCCACCTGAGTCTGCTCTCTCCTCTGCAAAGTGCCTCCCTGAGTTGGTCTGACTTCTCATAATTGTTCAGAACCCGGGCCACTGGTACTGTCTTTTCCAGAGACCCAGGCATCGTGAAAATGTTCAGAGTGACACCACGGCTGCCCTTCCCAGGCTCCTCGTCAGGCTCCTCTGGGTACGAGGTGGGCTCACAGGCAGCGGGAGGCAGCCTTGCTCTTCTGGGTCCAGCATAGCACGGACTTTCACCCTGGAGAACGGGTCACGCAGGAGGGCTGCCCAAGGATCCGGGCCGCCTCCACGGGGAGTCACAGTGCAGAGTCCTCCCACACTTTTAAAGTCTTGTCAGGAGAAATAAACATCAGTGGCAGAAGCACAAGCTCTGCAAATTAAAATATAGCTACAAAATGATCTTCTTTGCATTTTTAAAGCAAATTACAGAATCACTCAACGAATTTCAACAATGAGAGGAATGTAGATCCAGTCAAAATTACACATGCATGGACGCTGGCGACACCTAAAATTAGATTCCCGGTGGCAGCTTCTGCAAAAATAGTGATTGCTCATCAGAAAATACATATGTTCCTATGCGAATTGCTCTCGCCTGCGATAAATTCTTCCAAAAAATGACGACTCAAGCATTTAGCAACCTGCTTTAGAAAATACTGCAAGCTCATGCTTCTTTTCCAAAAATGAGTAAACAGCAGCACAGATAAGAGAAGGAGTGTGACAGCGACATTAGAGTCCTGAACTGTTTGAGAAGCCTATTTCGCAAATGAAGTTCCGTAAGAGCTTCCTGAAACATGACTAACAACCAGGTAAATATGGTAACTATAGTATTCAACAGTAGCACCCAAACAAAACAGCTAAAACTTTATTAAATAAAACTATCATATGCTTTCCGACATCTAGGCACAATGGGCCTAATGCTTTGGGGTTTTTGAATGAAATGCACTAAATAGAATCTTCCATGAATGAATGAAAGAGCTAAGATTTGCTTCTCTCTGGTAAAGAAACTCTTAAGACACATTCACGCATGTGAAAATAAAGTATTTCCTTTATTGAGCACTGTTTGCTTTTACAATATTATCATCAATCTCCACTAAGTGGCTAACGAATTCTATAGTGGTTCTCAACCAGGGGTGATATCTGGAGAAATTGTTGGCAATCGCAACCTAGGGGGTGCTACTGGCATGTAGTGGGTAGAGGCTAGGGGTTTTGCTAACCATCCAACAATGCACAGGTCAGTTTCCCACAAACAAGAATATCTGGCCCCAAATATCAATAGTGCCAAGGCTGAGAAACCCTGATCAACATATAACCCAGCAATTGTACTCCCAAGCATTTACTCAATATAAATGTCCATGAATGGGCAGCCACAAATGAATGGGTAGGAATGAATAGTTAGATGAGGAGGTACATAGGGTGAGGTCCAGAAGACCTTGAACACAGGAGCTTCTGTCCCCATGGAGTTTGGGGTGTACCACTCTCTCGGCCCATGAATGAGTTCCTGTTCACCAACCCGGAGCGCCAGCCTTCTGGATTTTTCTGAAGCCTTCATACCTAGGCATGACTGATTACATCCTTGGCCACTGGAGATGAATTCAACCTTTAACCCCCTCTCTGCTCCCTGGAGGTCAGGAGGTAGGGCTGAACATTCCAGCCCTCTCCACTTTCATGGCTGGTTCTCCTGGCAGCTAGCCTCCATCCTGAAGTTATCCAGGGGATTTCCAAAGCTCACTTCATCAACAGAAACTCAGGTGTGGTTGAAAGAGCTTTGCTATCTATTAGTAACAAAAGAAACCTTTCTCTCTCTATCACTTAGGAAATTCCAAGGGTTTTAAGCTTTTGTACATGAAAGAGGGAGGAAGACCAAATATATATTTATTATAAATCACAGTATCATAGTGGTCATTCACGGACGTGGCCAGAATGGTAACAATTTAAATTGCTCAATGTGCATGTTCCCAGCTGAGGCCCAACAGGTGACACTGTGCCTCTTCTCAGCTCTCATACTATAAACAAGGGTCATTCTCTGGTATATTCAACGCCATTTATTTTATTTTATTTTTTTGCATTTCTGTGGGTTTGATGGTGATTTCCCTGTTTACAATGTCCCCAAGTGCAGTGCTGGAGTGCTTCTACTGCTCCTACGTGCAAGAAAGCCGTAATGCACGTTATGGAGAAATCTGTGGGTTCGGTAAGTTTCACTCAGGCCTGAGTTAGTGTTGCCTATCAGTTCAATGTTAATGAACCAGCAATACATATTAAATAAGGTGTCTTTAAACAGAAAGACACATAAAACAAACTTGTGTATTGATGGGTTGATGAAATCATTGTGACCAAACAGGCTTGCAGGAACCTAACACTCTATTTTCCTTCGGGTTGGTATTTGTGAATTCAGTCTTCATGGCACTTTACAGAACATAACTACTGTAAACAATGGGGACTGACGGTATATATGGGTCTTTTATAGATTTCATTACACTGGCATTTCTGTCTGTGTCAGTGTCTGCTTCCCTAAGAACCACACTTTAGCTCTCCATTTATTTAGGCTTTCATTTCCCTTAATAATTTTCTATAGTTTTCAGAGTAAAATTCTTGCATGCAGTTTGCTAAATTTATCAGTAAGTACTTTATACACAATTTTGATGCTGTTTGAATGGACTATCTTACTTCATTTTTATATCGGTCATTACTCGTGTATAAAAATTGGCAAAAGAGTATATATCCTTGGCTTATTGATTAACTTAAGAGGAAAGCATTTCACTAATTATATTGTTACTATAGGCTTTTTGAGGTTGCCTTTTAACAAGCTGAAGTTCTCTTATGTTCCTAGTTTGCTGAGTTAATTTATATATTCAATTTTGTCCAATGCCTCAATTGAAATAATATGGTTTTCTCCTTTATAAGTTAATATGAAACATTAAATTGATTAATTTTGTATGTTAAACTTTTCCTACATTCTTGGGATAACTTACTTGGTCATGGTATGAACTTTTTCATATATGTCTGGATTTGAATTGCTATAATTTCATGAAGGCTTTTGAGTCTATGCAAATGAAAGGTGCTAGTCTATAGTTTTCTTAATCTGTTTCTCTTGTCAAGCCAATGCTATCTTCAAATAAGTATTTGGGAAGTATTTCCTACTTTTTAATTTTATGAAAAATTCTGTAAATGATTAGTATTCTTTCTTCCTTAACTCTTGGTAAAATTTATGAGTAAAGCCTGGAGTTTTCCTTGGGGAATTACAAATTCAATTTCTTTAACACAGACAGAACTATGCAGATATCTATTTTTCCTGGTGTCTGATTTGGTAATTTGTATCTGAATTGTTGACTCTATTAGCATAAAATGGTTCATAATAGCCCCTTATTATTTTTAATATCTGTAAGATCTGTGGTAATGTCCCCTCTTTCATTGATGATAGTGATAATTTGTGTTTGCTCTTTTTTCTTATTAGCTCACTTAGAAGATTATTATTTTTATGGACATTTTCAATGTATCAGCTTTAGATTTCATAAATTTTTCTCTTCTCTTTGTTCATGTTTTCTTTAAATAAATTCTTCTCTTATGTTTATTAATTCCTTCTACTCCCCTAAGGGCTTAACTTGCTCTTTATACTCTAAATTCTTAAGGTGAAAACTTACATACTTGCTTTTCAACCTTCTTTTCTAATATAAACTATGAAAGCTATACAATTTCCTCTAATGCTGCTCTAGCTGAATCCCACAGATTTTCATCTGATACATCTTCATTAGATATTAAATTTATAAAAGACATTCTAATTTCTCTTGTGATTTTTTTCTTTAATCTAGAAATGTGCTGCTTAAATATTCTAACTTTGGGGAATTTTCCAGAGATTTTTTGGTTTTTGATTTCTAAATTAATTGTCTTAGATGGAGAACAAATTATATTTTTCAATGCTTCTAAATTTATTGAGATTTGTTTTATAGACTACTATATGGTCTATTTTACCAAATGCCCCATGTGCATTGATAAAGAATACTGGGTGCAGAACTGCTGGGAATAGTATTCTTTCTAAAAGGTTAACTAATAAATTATTGGGTTTAGTACTACTAGGCACAGTGTCAATTAGGTCAGGTTGGTTGTTAATATTTTAAGGTCTTCCATGATACTACTAATTTTCTGTCTACTTGTTCTATCAAATAATAAGAATATTGAAGGTTGAAATTTCCAATGGAAATTGTGAATCTGTCAGTTTTTCCTGGCAATTCTACCAGTTTTTGCTTCGTGTAATGCAAAGCTGTTTTATTAAATGTATGCACATATCAGGTTGTTATATACTTTTGATGACTTGCTACACAATTTTTATCACATTAAAACATACCACTATATCCCTGGCAATATTGTATTTATCCTGTATTCTACTTTGGCTGATATAAATGTAGCCCTTTATCATTCTTTAGATTAATATCTACATATATTTTCCATCCTTTTACTTTGCCTATCTCTATATTTAAAGCAAGTAGACAACATACTAGTATAGTTGATTACTGCTTTTATTATCTTTACTCTAACAATCTTGGTCTCTTAATCAGTGTTTAGGCCATTGCATTTAATGTAATTATGAAGTGACATTAATTTAATGTTAAGTGTATATTACATTAGGCTTTGGTTTAAATCTATCATTGGATAGTTGTTTTTTATGTGCATTGTCTATTCTTCTGTTGTTGTTGTTTTTTTCTCTTTTCCCTGCCTTTTTTTTGTATGAATTGAATCTTTCTTGGAATTTTCCATATTTTTGGCTAGTTTGCTATATCTCTATTTAATTTTTAAGTATCTGCTCTTCTGTTTAAAATATGCATTACTATCATATCTGCCATATAGGAATATGTAATTCTACTTCTAATGTAAGAGCTTTACAACAGTAATCTTTATTTTCTCCCTCCAGTCCTTTGTACTATTGTTTGTCATTCATTCTACTTTTACATATATTATAAACATTTCAATAAATTGTTATCATTTTGTTTTAGAGTCCAGTTATCTTTAAAATCAAATTAGGAAAATATTTATAGTCACTAATATATTTACCATTCCTGGAACTCTTTATTCTCATAGGTAGCTCCAAGTTTCCATCTGGCATTATTTTTCTTAAGCCTGAAGAACTTTCTTTAATATTTCTTTAGTCCACTTTGCAATGAATTCTCCCACCTTTTATTTATATGAAAAATTCCTTTTGGCTTTCATTTATGAAAGATATTTTCACTGAATATTGATTTCTACATTGACAGATTTTTTTCTTTCAACATTTTAAAGATTCCAATCCACTGTGTTGCTGTTTGTATTGTTTCTCACAATAAGGTGGTTGCCATGTTTTTGTTTGTTCCCCTATGTATAGGGTTCTTTTAATTTTCCCCTAGCCTAGCTATTTAAAATTTTTCTTTCTTACTCAGTTTTAGCTTTTTAAGTATCATCTGCTCTGATGTAATGTTCTTTGTATTTATCCAACTTTGAATTTGTTGAACTACCTGGATCTGTAGGTTTGTAGTTTTCACTAAATATGGAAGAATATTGGCCAGTATTTCATCACCATTATTTCTTTCTGCCTCTAGATATCACTTGAGGTTCTGTTTCTTCCCCTCAATCGTTTTGGAAAGCCTACCTGCCTGCCTGATCACTCCTAATTGCCTCTGCCTGCCAGCCTGATGCCCCTAACGGCTCCCCTGCTGGCCTGATCACCCCCTAACTGCTCCCCTGCCAGCCTCATCACCCCCTAACTGAGGCTTGGGCCACTGGGCAGCCACCATTGGTAGCTTGCCTGAGTCTCGGGCTGGCCCTGGGTGGCTGGGCAGCTGCCATCACTGGCTTGCCTGAGCCGTGGGTTGGTCCTGGGCAGCGGCAGTCACCATCCGTGGCTTGCCTGCGGCTTTGTCCAGAAGGACGTCCAGATGGTCATCCGGAATACATCCGGTCTAATTAGCATAGTACCCTTTTATTAGTATAGATCACTGAAATACAACACCTTATTACTTTTAGTTGTAAAACATAATGCTTTAATATTTGTACATATTGTAAAATAATCACCACAAGAAGTCTAGTCACCATATATAGTTACAATTTATTTTTATTTTTTTTTTTTATTTTTATTTTTTTTAGATATATTTTATTGATTTTTTACAGAGAGGAAGGGAGAGAGATACAGAGTTAGAAACATCGATGAGAGAGAAACATCGATCAGCTGCCTCCTGCACATCTCCTACTGGGGATGTGCCTGCAACCCAAGTACATGCCCTTGACCGGAATCGAACCTGGGACCCTTCAGTCCGCAGGCCGACGCTCTATCCACTGAGCCAAACCGGTTTCGGCTATATAGTTACAATTTAAAAAATATATATTTTATTGATTTTTTACAGAGAGGAAGGGAGAGGGATAGAGAATTAGAAACATCAATGAGAGAGAAACATTGATCAGCTGCCTCCTGCATACCCCCTATTGGGGATGTGCCTGCAACCCAAGTACATGCCCTTGACCGGAATCGAACCTGGGACCTTTCCGTCCGCAGGCCGACGCTCTATCCACTGAGCCAAACCGGTTAGGGCTAGTTACAATTTTTTTGTATGATGAGAACTTTTAAGATTTATTTTCTTAGCAACTTTCAACTATGCAATATAATATTATTAATTATAGTCACCATTCTATTCATTATATCCCCATGACTTAATTATTTTATAACCAAAATTTATAATCAAAGTTTGTATCTTTTTACTCCCTGCAGTCCATTTTGCCCACTCCCACCTCTCCCCCTCCCTTTTTTTAGACTATATATAAATAAGGTCATAAGGTACTTGTCTTTCTCTGTCCGACTTATTTCACTTAGCATAATACCCTCAAGGTCCATCCCTACTGTCACAAAGGTCAAGATTCTTATTCTTTTTTTAAGGCTGAATATTAGTCAATATATGCATACACTGCATTTAATATATATATACACACACATATATATGCACACACACACATATATACATACATACATTCATATATACACATATATATATTATATATACTACATATTCTTTATTTGTTCAACCATTGATGGACATTTAGATTGTTTATAAATCTTGGCTATTGTAAATAATGCTGCAGTAAACATGAGGGTGCATACATTTTTTTTTTAATTAGAGTTTTTGTTTTCTTCATATAAATATCTAGAAGTATATATTAATGGATCATATGGTAGTTATATTTTTAATTTTTTGAGAAATGTCCAAACTGCTTTTCATAATAACTGCACCAATATACATTTTCTATCAAGAGTGGAGTGTTCCCTTTTCGCCACATTCTTACCAACACTTACTATTTCTTCTTTTACAATATATTTCTTTATTGATTTCAGAGAGGAAGGGAGAATGAGAGAGAGACAGAAACATCTGTGGAGAATCGAGCCCTACGGGGATCGAGCCCGCAACCCGGGTATGTGCCCTTGGCTGGAATCGAAACAGGGACCCTTCGGTCCACAGGCCGACGCTCTATCCCCTGAGCCAAACCGGCTAGGGCCCAACACTTGTTATTTCTTGTCTTCTTGATAACAGCCATTCTAACAGGTGTGCATTGGTAATTGTTTCACCTTTTTTCTTTCTTCAAAGATAAATACCTGTGGATCTTATTTATCTTTATAAGGCTTAAATTTAAAGTGTGTTAGGGTGGGTCCAAAGGAGCCTTTACTCTGGGGACATTTCAGACTTCTTACTAAGGCATGACTCTTCTGGTGTCTCTACTTAATGTTCTGCTCTTTTAAATGAAATTTCTCCATCATAGCTGTGAGGATTCAAATGCACCTCTGCCCTACATGAGCTCTGGGAATTGTTCCGTTTATAGCTCCTTGGAAATTTTTATTTGCATGGCCTGTGGAGTTTCACATTATGTATGCAAGGATTGGTACTCAGAGAAGACTCAAGGGACTCCCTGTGCAGATTTCTAGAACTTTCTCGGAATGCCTCCATTTTTGTATTCTGCCTCGCAAATCCCAGCTCTCTAGGCTCCTCTATGCCAAATTCTCCTGCCCCTCGTCCCAGGGAGACTTCTAGGTCCTGCCAGAAGCTGCCTCTCTGCACTGCACCTCTGAGTGTAAATCCAAGGAACTGCAGTTGTCACCTCGTTTATTTTCCTTCTTATAGGATCACAATTCTGCACTGACTGTTTTCAAATGTCTAACAATACTTATTTCACTTATTCTGTGCAGTTTTCTATCTGTTTGTGGCAGAAGGACAAATCCTAAGCCATTAATTACTTCATCAGAGGAACCAGAGTAATCATTCAAAAATACAAACCTGATGATGTCACTCTAGTTTAAAATATTTCAAAGCTGACTCTACAATTTATTGTCTATGTTGGGATATTTTTGAAGTACTAAAACGCTAATCAGAAGGGGAACTGTGCTAACAGCATAGAGCAGGATAATCGCAGAAAACTGGGATCTCTACCATTGTCAATCATCTAGGCTTAGCTTCTAGGCTCTCATTACATTACCCCCACCTCAATTTCCTCCTTTTCATTCCTTACGCTTTAATATTTCTATAGTGATCTTTCTTTTGCTTGTGGCACCTCCCCTATTGTCTATCTAAGTAAATTCTTCTTCTTCCCTTCAGGTGGTTGAAATACTACTAGTATGTTCCTCTACATCTATATAATTATTTGTACCTCATTTGGCAGGCACCTCATAGAACTGTATTAATTTGTTTGCATAATGTCTCCTCTTATTAACTAGGTTGATGAGGAAGTGAGTTCAAAAATCAAGAAAGATGTTTAAGAAAAATTAATCCAAAAGCAATATTTGTGAACAATGGGATAAAGGATGAGTGATAGAGACAATTTAGAAGATTGTTCAAAATCTATAGTCTCTTAATTTCAACATTCAAAGCTAAAGAAACCCCAAATCCTCTGAATACCAAATCATCTTACTTCTTCTTAGACTCTCTACCACAGTTAAAACCTATTTAGAAATTCAGAATTTTAAAATGTAAAAACCTCAGTATAGAGATCTTATGTTCCGTATTTTATTCTCCATAGTTTATGATTTAAGCAAATCTGCCAAATTTTGGTGAGTTTTAAAGTTGGAAAAGTATCTGCAATTTTCTCAGTGAACTATATTTAATATTTTACTGTAGTGCCCATTGCAACTGGCATATATGAACACATTGCATCTACAATCACACTATTACAAAACCTTACAGCTTAAAACTGGTCTAATGTTATGATATTACAAACTAAATGCTTATGCACCTAATAACAGAGTTTCAAAAGGTATGAGGCAAACTCTGATATAATAACAAGGAGAAATAGACAAACCCACAATTATAACCGGTTTTACTAATCCTCCCTTAGTGAATGACAGAATAACTAGGAAGAAAATCAGGCAGAATGCAGTCTTGATGGTCTATGTAGAAAAATCAGTGAAATCTATAAAAAAACTACTAAAATTAATGGTAGTGCCACAATGTTGGAGGACAGAAGATCAATAAACAAAGATCAATTGTATGCCTATATGCTAGCAACTAATACATAGAAATTAAAATTAGAACACAATATATACAACATAGCCCATATACAATAGTATAAAAATATGACTTAGGGATAAATCTGACAAAAAATGTTCAAGTCTTATACACTAAAAACTTCAAAAACATTGCAAGGAGAAATTAAAGAAAATTTAAATAAATGGATATATATATATATATATATATATATATATATATACACACACACACACATACATATACTGTGTTCATGGTTTGGAAGAATCAAAATTGTTAAGATTTCAATTCTCTTCAAATTTATTTGTAGGTTCATTCAATACAATCCTAATAAAAAGCCAATGGAAATTTTATTTTGTAAAAATTGACAACCTGATTCTAAAATTCAAGAAGGTGAATTGGAAACATGAAGGTGTTAAAATAACCAAAACAACTCTGAAAAACAAGAACAGAATTGGAGAACTAACACCACTTCATAGAAAACCTTATTATAGAGCTACAATGACCAAGTGAGTGTAATATTGGTGTTAAGATTGGTGTTAAGACAGGAACAAAATAGAGAACCAAGAAATAGACCATATAAATATGGACAACTTATTTTCAATAAAAATGCAAAGATAATTGAATTGAGAAAGCAAAATATTTTTAACAATTATTGCTGGAACAATTAGATATCCATGTGTGAAAACTGAACTTCCATCCATACTTTAAAGTGAATCTTAAATGCAAATGTAAAACTTTAAAAAATAGGAGAAGCCCTAACTGGTTTGGCTCAGTGAATAGAACATCATCCTGTGGACTGCAGGGTCTTGGGTTCAATTGCAGTCAAGAGCACATGCCTGGATGTTGGGCTTGATCCCCAGTAGGGGCTTGCAGGAGGCAGCCGACCAATGATTCTCTCTCATCATCAATGTTTCTATTTCTCTCTCCCTCTCTCTTCCTCTCTGAAATCAATAAAAATATATTTAAAAAAATAAATAAAAATAGGGAAAAAATCTTTGTGACTTTGGATTAGGAAAAGATCTTGTAGCCATGACACCAAACATATAATCCATACAGAAAACAAATGATAAACTGGACTTCATTGAAATTAATTTTTAAAACACTATCATCTTTGAAAGCTACCAAGGAATGTAAAGACAAGCCCCATACTGACAAAAATATTTGCAAAGCACATATCTACAAAGTATATGAAAGACTCATATATCAAATATGTATAAGTAATTAAAAAAACCCAAATTCACTAAAAATCCAAACCTCCAAAAGGTCCAAAGTTTTAGATACTCCACCAAAGAAGAGATATATGGATAGAAATTAAATACATGAAAATATGCTCAACATAGTTAGTCATTAAGGCAACACAAACTAAAACCACAGGATACTATTCCCATTAAAATGTTCAGAATTGCCGAAACCGGTTTGGCTCAGTGGATAGAGCGTCGGCCTGCGGACTGAAGGGTCCCAGGTTCGATTCCGGTCAAGGGCATGTACCTGGGTTGCGGGCACATCCCCAGTGGGAGATGTGCAGGAGGCAGCTGATCGATGTTTCTCCCTCATCGATGTTTCTAACTCTCTATCTCTCTCCCTTCCTCTCTGTAAAAAATCAATAAAATATATTTAAAAAAAAATAAAAAAAATAAAATGTTCAGAATTAAAATGACCAAGTGTTAGCAAGAATGTAGAGGAACTGAAACTCTCATGTACTGCTGGTGGGAGTAAGTACTTAGAGGATACTTTGATCGGTTATTTTAGAAAAGTTAAACATTTTACTTCTATCATTTGCTCCAAACATCTACTACCACTGGGTGTGTACTTCAGAGAAAAGAGAACATAATTCCACACGGACCTTTTATATGTAACAAACATGTGCACAAATGTTTAGAACATATTTCTTTTTAGTAGCCAAAAAATGGACAAGCAAATGTCCTTTGAAAATGAATGGATAAACAAATTTTGGTATATCCATACCATGTCATACTGCTCAATAATGAAAAGGAATAAATTAGTCATACAAGCCAAAACATGGATGAACCTCAATTATGCAGAGAGAAAGAATCCAAACAAGAAGAGGACATACTACAGGAGTCCATTTATATAAAACACACAAAAAAAAACCCCTTCAAACTCAGCTATAATGACAGAAAGCAGATCACTGGTGGCCTAGGATGGGGCAGCATGCGGAGAAGGGTAGGAGGGATGAATGACAAGGGGTTCTGAGACACATTTTGGGAGTGACGGATATGTTCATCTTGATCATGAGGATGTTTTCACAGGTATATGCCCATGAGAAAAACCTATCAAGCTGTCTTTCTAATTATGTGCAGTTTACTGTATATCAACTATTCCTCAATGAAGAAATGCAATGCTACTTCCCATTTCCTCCCAATTCTACCCAGTTCAGATTTTATACATGTAATCCTTTCTGTAAGTTTCTGGCAGTGTATCTTTTATTAAAACCAGCTCAATAATTTTGAGGGAATTCTCAGAAATTTCAAAGTATGTCAACTTCTTGTAATTTTAGAGGTTAACTTCCCTCTCTAGCCATGTTCATCCCAGTGTGCTGTGAGGTGTTTTCTCATGTGTCAGTAACCTGGTCTTCACTGTCACAGGCCTTTTTTGTTTATGTTTTAAAACATTATTTTATTTATTTTTATAAGATTTTATTTATATATATTTTTCTTTTTTTTCTTTATTAATTAGCTACTCACAGTCACAGGAGTGAACCAACGGCACCGCTACTTGGAAAGGTGGGCTCCTAAGTAAGGCAGTCGCTGCCTCAGCAGGAGACTCGTGTAGTAGGAGCAGCAAGTTCCTACCACAGGCAAGACTCATCCTTCTTTCCTTCAGGAAACCAGATGGAGGAGCCTCCTCTGTTAAAGACGTTTCACCAACCAAGTCCCCGTCCTGACGTCTAGTGACAGGAGCTCTCATTCTTAAGCCCCGTCGCAGCTCTTCACTTCACGCATCCACCTCTGACCACAGAAGCAGAAAAGGCGAACACAGACGCTGCAGCAAGACTACTTACGGGGAGTTCCTGCTTCATTTCAAGTCATTCATTAGCCAACTTCCTTTCTTCTCTGTGAGTCAATACTCTTGTGGCTCTTCCCATAAGTATCTCCCTCAAAATTTCCTTTGTTAAATATATGCTTCCACAGGTTTTTACATGTGTATTATGTATCAAATGTATAATTACATAATTACTGTAATATAATTTAACTGCATAATTAGAATGTATAATGACATAATTAAGACATATAATTACTAAGTTTAAAAATTTATGGAGATTATTTTTTTAAATGAATAATGCATGTACGAGGAGGCAACTACTGAAATTCATGATTTGGGCCTTCTAAAAATTACTTCAACTGAAAACAATGTGTAACCAGTAACCAATTATTTCACTTGATGTCTTGAGTGATTTCAAACATTTCAATGATTTTTTTTATTTTATTAAAATATTACCTACCCTGCCGAAATCGGTTTGGCTCAGTGGATAGAGCATCGGCCTGCGGACTGAAGGGTCCCAGGTTCGATTCCGGTCAAGGGCATGTACCTGGGTTGTGGGCACATCCCCAGTGGGAGATGTGCAGGAGGCGGCTGATCGATGTTTCTCTCCCATCGATGTTTCTAACTATCTCTCTCCCTTCCTCTCTGTAAAAAATCAATAAAATATATTTAAAAAAAAATATTACCTACCCTGGATACAGGAGGGAGACAGAAAGGCAGCGCTCATGAAGTGTCCCTGAGGCTGCCTGCATTCCTGACCTCCTCCCACAGATACAGCAGAGGTTTCCTCAATGTTGCTGACTGATTATTAACATGCAAGTCATTACCCAGCTGGTGTTTTGGTGAATCCAGGAAACAGTGTATCTGATTCTGAACCCCGGAAAGTCTATACTTGGTCTCAAAGGTATAGTGTTACTTTAAATGTTGATTAAATATCAGTTTCATAATAAGAAAACCTACCTGATTTCATTTAATTTCAACTTAAAGAATACAAGTTTTTAAAAGTGATGTGTATTTTATCAGCGGAATCATGACAAGTCCACTACGCCAGATGCCGGGGATAGAAACAGGAAGCAGATGTGTTTTCTGGCCTATGTCATTCAGACAGACACATAAGCCAATAAATAAGACCTGGAGAGAATATGAGCAGTAATAGCTTTTGAAAACTTTAAAAAACCTAATGTCATAATTTGGTGCCTGAGGAAATAATACTCACTCTAAACCAGCAATCAAGTATTGATTTTCCTGATCCAAATCAGCACAACAGTTGATTAGTTTCTGTGCAGGCCCATACTTTGTTCATACTTATTAATACAACACTTCTCCCCAGCACCTCCTAACTGCGGATCTGCCTGCTGCTGCTTCAGAATGTGTGTTCCAGGAGGGCAGCTATTCAGTGCAGGAAACAGGAGTCCTACACACACACACACACACACACACACACGCACGCACCGAAGGAACATCGCCTGCCCTTCTCATGGGAGCAGAGTCCATGTCTCTTGACAACATATGTAACCAGCACATCTTCCAAAACTTAAGTTTAACCTGCAAGTATTCATAAAGATCCTTCTCAAATGATTACTTATCCTTGGAAAGAAAAAGGAAGCACATGCACAAAGTAAAAGAACATGCCTCCCAGGGACGGCAGAAAAAGTGATGAGAATTTGTATTATGAACCTTTGTATCATGCATTACACTGGCCGTGAGAAGTGAGGTCTGCGTCTGTCAGAACCGCCAGCCCGGTTTCAGGAACAGCCCCATTCTGCAGACTGCTCCACCATGGGCCATCTTGCTCATTCATCTGCAATAGGTTCACGTACATTCGCTCGTTAATTACTCCCGTCAACACTCATTGAGCTTCTGCCTAGTATATGTGCAACGCGGTGCTGGGCATGGCAATTCAACAGAGAGCAGGACACAGCCCCTATCGGCATGGAGTTTGAGTATCAGAAACAGGGCAGACACATCGGCAAACAACAGTGCATGTGCTCAGCCCAGGGATGGGCGTGAGTGCCAGGACCACAGTGGAGGAGGACGGGCACCCCAAAGCTCAGTGCATGCACCAGGGAGCTCCCTCCTTCTTTGTTTCTTCTTGGTGACCTCTCAGATCTGATGGGGATAATCCAAGCTGAACTGCGTATGACAGAGCGAGTAACTGAGAACCGGCCCATGTCCCAGACCTGGAGAGGAGAGCCACTCGTCTCAGGGGTCCCGTTCCTTCTATAGGCACCTGGCCTCCCCCCCCCCCCCCCCCCCCACACACACACCCTCCTTCCAGATAAAAACTCACAGGCATCTTCCTTAATGTGTCGTTCTTGGGAAGCCAGGTGGAAGGCTGGGCCCAGCACACTGTCCGGCAGACAGTGAGTTAGCATCCAGGCTGGATGCTGGATCCTTATGGGGTGTCCAATCAGCTGTGACATAGGGTATATGACTGTGTTTTTCGTACCCTTTTCAATAGTTTTCATCATTTCTGAAGAAAGAGACATACTAATGGAATGTGGCAGCGCATGCAGGCCTCCTGCTTTATCATGTGTCATGCAGTTGGTGGTGGTCTCGGAGTTTATCGAAGCATGTTTACGGGCTCCAAGCTCAGCTGAAGCTTCTGGACTGAGAAAGGCTGCATGCATGGTCGCCTAACCCAAAAACATTCCTTGTTTTGTCTGTGGGCAATACCGGCATCGCCAGGGCAATTCCTTGCATCCTGTAACACATACTGACAGAAGGCCACTGTTAACATGTGCACGAACTGAAACCTGTCCCCCAGAAAGGCCAATCTGGTTCATCGGATCAGCCGCTGTCATCTCAGACATGAGAAATAGAGTCCTGGGTAGAATGGGAGAGAGATGGGATGCGAGAGAAAATGGCTTGGTATAAAGGTTGAAAAGTCCTGTAAGATCACAGAACCCCAGGTCTTGGAAGGATGTTGGCCTAGCCACAAAATGAATGCACGCATCTGTACCAACACCCCCCGTTTCTGTTCTTCCTAAGATGGGGAACTGTCACGCCCCCAAAGCCCCTTTGACATCTCAGCTGGTAGAAAGGTCTTCCTGATAAAAGCCACAAACTGCAAGTTCCGCTCCTTGGTTCTGTTTTTTTTCCCACCCTGAAGTCAGAAGAACCAACCTAATCACCTGCTGCTGTGGTGCAAGGCCTGCAATTATGATTCACTCTTACGTGCTGCTGGACATCTGGTGAAACCAGGCCTCCCGCGGGCTCACCACAGGGCCCCCACCCGCTCTGCCCCGCCGTAGATGAGGTCTCCCAGCCAAACAGCACTCCTTATGAAGGGGACCAGGCGCAGTTCCCGCTTATTCCCACAGGGGGTGTATTCCCCTGCCAGCCAGCAGTTATTCAAACAAGCCAATCTCAGCCCTGTGGGGGCCAGAGGGCACCAGACCCTCTTGTTCCTACACAGCCTGCCTCTCAGCTCTGTTGGTTCACTGTCCAGAGTGCAGCCCCTGGGGCCTTGCATGCCGCCCCCCCCCCCCCCCCCTCCAAGGCTGGGAATATATTTGAGCAATAAACAGGTGTGGATCACGTCTGTCCAGGTCAGGTGTTGCATGTGTGGCCATCCCCACTAATCCAGGGCAGGAACCCCTCCTTCAGCAACAGGGCGGAGAGGAGACAATAAAAACAGCTGCCCGTGCGTGGTGGACTTGGGAACCTGGGAAGAGGGGGTTAAAGAGAGGCCCGAAGAGCTCCACTTCATGGGAATTTGAGAATTTAGAAATCACATTTCCTCACACTTCCTGCCTCCTTTAAATCCCACCCTGACTTCTGTGGGTACAGCTGCTGACACAGTGCAAAGGCAGCAACAAGGAAAAGTGAACAGAGGCAGAAACCAAGGAGTCACACTTCAGGAAAAAGAAAACAGAAATGTTCTGGGGTTTCAGGACCACGGTGACAGGAAGCTTATTCTAGAAAATACGTGTAATTTTGCATTTAATTCATCCGCAGATTCTGTCTGCATCTTACGCTAGTTCTTTGAATATCACATCCCAGGGTACCGGAATTCTACCTGTCTCTGTGTGGAAACAAAGCGTGATGAGCAAGAGAGCTAATGATTAGTACTAATGTGTGTGTTCGCCTGACAAACGCCAGCCAGTCTCCTCCTCCCCCCCCTGCCCAAGCTAATGGCTGAACCTCAATCAATACACTCAGGAAAGACCACAGAATCAATAACAGGGCTAATTTCGCAGAATTAAGAAGTGGCTTTTTTTAAAAAAACAAGAAAGTAGACACATTTGCAATAACCACATTCGTATATGTTGCCTAGCAACAAGATATAAAAATGATGCACTGTATCAGTAACTTATTTTCACATACAAAACCAGCTCCCTGCCTTCACAATGCTGCACGTACTTTTCCCCAACGAGAACTCCGCGGAGACTATTAACACTACCATTTTCCATAATACACTCTGTTAAACAATCATGTGTTTTTGCTAGTGCATTGAAACACTGAATTTACTTAATGACTAGTCAGTGAAGCAGCGGGAGGCGGTTTTTCTGTTTCCATTTTAGGCTCACAGGTTCATCCCCTGGGCAGGAGAATTCAATAGCTACAAAGTGGAATGAATCAGGACATTGGAATTCACATACACAAGGTGAGAGGACAAGAGGTGGTCTTACGTACCAGTGTTTTTTAAAGGGAAAGTAGACAAGGAAGTTAAAGTGCATTATTAGTGTTTCCAGTTTTCTCTGGAATATAAAAGAAGCTTCTGGAAGGCAGAAAGCCTTTGAGGTTCCGAGGTTTGACCTTGGATAGGGGAATGAAGGAGCCACTTCCGTGGAGGGCAGCAGAGAAGGGGAAGCTGTTGAGCTGCTGCGCCCCTGCTGGCCACGTGGGGGAGCTCTCAGTGAGGGCAGCTCACTCCCAATGTAGCGGCTCTGGCAGGTGGGAAGGGGAGCAGGTCCACCCAGCTTGGGCTTTACAGGTCTCCTCTCACACCATCCTCCTATGGCACTGAGTCCATTTAACAGAAGCAGGAAATGGGCTCAATGAGATTACGTGATTTACCCAGAACCACTCATCTGGCAAGTGGGAAAGCTGGATTCAAAATGGGATCTGTCTTCAACGCCACCACCCACCTTTGCCTCAGTTGGCTATTACTGATTTCCAGCTGGCGGGGATGTTCTGGTATCCAAGGATCTAAGGAGAAAACCTAGCCCCTCAAAAGAAACAAACAAACAAATAAACAAAAAAACCCAACAACTTTCCCGATGAGCCCACATCACACTGCACTGCACTGACGTTCACTGCAACTTGCACGCTTACAAGAATTTTGCAAGTTTCTTACTCACTGTTATGTGAGATCATTAACTCCTTAGTTTAGGGACACGTGTTGTATTTTGAAAACTAGTCTCTGCTGAATAGAGCGTTTTATTCAGGAGACTTCCAGTAATAAAGATGGCCAACCTGTGGGTCAAAGGATAGTTAGTTTTACAAAATTTGGGGGGGCAGGGATCTATCTTATCCACAGTGCTATCTTTTAACACCTGTGCTGGAACACCGCACGCACTCTGCTCTGTAACGTGTATAAGGCCAACTTCATGCACTTGTTAATTTCAAGGTTTCCCTAATAGATGACTGACCAGTGATTTTGACTCAGGACCCTTTGGGACTTGAATCAATACTGCTATCTATGAAATAGCCTGAGATGGGCAAAAAGACAGATCTGTTATCGCTGGATGCTAATCTGAAGTGGAATGTGTTGTTTAATGGGAAGAGCAGGTGCTTATAGTTGAAGACTCCTCATGGCAGCTGAGCATCCTTCTGGTTGCTATGCAACTCCAGACGTCCCTGTCTTACCCAGCCTCTCTCACCTCACCTGTTTCCTCATCGAGGAAATGATGACAACACTTACACTGTCAGAGACTCAACAAATATTGATGGCATACCCACAGGGCACAGAGCAATAGACTTACTGCTTATGTAAGCCAGGAAATGAGGCTAAGGCAAAGTGGAGGATTAGTCCAGAAACCGGGGCAAACCAGAAACAAGTCGAGGCATGAGGCCCTGAAACTTTCCAGGTGACTGTGGCCACATGCAGTCCTGGTGTTGGGGTATTTTAAACTTAGTTTCTGAAAAATCTTGTCTACTTACTTTAGCCAACATGTTTGAATCTTGGTTTCTGTTGCTACGATAACAAATCACATCAAACTTAGTGGCTTAAAATAACACAAACTCAGGATCTTACAGTCTAGATGGGCTAAGGCCACGGTGTGGCAGGGCTGTGCTCCGTTCTGGAAGCTCCAGCGGAGAATCTGCTCCTGGACCCTGCTGGCTCCTGGAGGCCCCATTCCTCACGGCCCCTTCCTCCGTCCTCAAAGCCTCCTCATACTCCTAGCCCTTGGTTCTCGCTCTCCCACTGATGAAGACTGATTACACTGGACCAAACCAGATCATCTGGACAATCTCCCCATCTCAAGGTCTCTGATGAGTAACCTGAACCCCATTTATAACCTGAACTCCCTGCCTTGTAACCTAGCATCTTCACATGTCTGGGGCTGAGGATGTGAGCATCTTTGCGGGGGGGGGGGGGGGGGAGTAGGAGCACTTTATTCCACCTACCACAGTGCGGGTCTGCATTTGAGTAATTACTTGTCCACTGAGAGCAACGATGGGTTATGATTTACATGGGTGCAGCCAGGGACCTGTAAGACGTCTACTGCTGCCTTGAGGACTTGTGGTCTAAGGAAGGTGATAAATACATAAAATATTAACTACAATAAAAACAACCCTGACATTTATAGCGTGATTTATAGTTTGCAAAGCACTCTGAAATACACTTTGACCTTGAACAACACAGATTTGAACTCTGCAGGTCAGCTTAGATGCAGTTTTTTTCAATAAACACTGTAAATGTATTTTCTTCCTTATGAATTTCTTTCTTTTTTAAAAAAAAATATTTTTATTGATTTCAGAGAGGACGGGAGAGGGAGAGAGACAGAAACATCAATGATGAGAGAGTATCATTATCAGCTGCCTCCTGCAGTGGGAATGGAGCCCGCAATCTGAGCATGTGCCCTTAGTCCAGCGGTTCTCAACTTGTGGGTCTCGACCCCTTTGGCAGTCAAACGACCCTTTCACAGGGGTCGCCTAAGACCATCCTGCATATCAGATATTTACATTACGATTCATAACAGTAGCAAGGAAAATAATTGTATGGTTGGGTCACAACATGAGGAACTGTATTTAAAGGGCCAGAAGGTTGAGAACCACTGCCTTAATCGGAATTGAACCTGGGACCTTCCCGTCCACAGTCCAATGCTCTATCCACTGAGCCAAACCATTTAGGGCCTTTATGAATTTCTTAATGTCATTTTCTTTTCTTTGGCTTACTCGGTTATAAGAATACAGTGTATAATGCATTTAATATGCAAAATGCATGTTAAACAACTGTTTATGTTATCGGTAAGGCATCCTGTCAAAGGCAGGCCAGTAGTAGTTAAGTTTTGTAGGAGTCAAAAGTTATAGATTTTTAACTGTGTGGGTGGTTGGGGGGGGTGGGGGGTTGGTGCACCTGACTCCCAAATTGTTCAGAGGTCAACTGTACATTTCTTATTGACCTTCAAAACTACTTTATAAGACAGGTAAGACAAGTGTTATTATCTCGGATTTATGGATGAGCAAACTGAGGCACAGAGGGATTTCCTTAAGGCCACAGAAGTAGCAGGTTCAAACCCCGGTATTCAGAGTTCTGGTCCAGCACTCTCTGCACAAAACCGTACTGCGTGTGTCATGTCACCATACAAAGCCCAAAGAAGCAGTAAGAGATCTGGTTTCTTCTCTGTGAAAGAAAAGGCAGGTGTGAGGCTGTTCAGAAACCTAACAAAGAACACAAAGTAGGAGTCCCGTGGAGCTGAGGGGACTCTCCCCCCCACGAACTCAGCACCTTCCCTGTGACACATCGCAGAGCGAGAGGACAGGGAGAACGGGGCACAGGCAGGGTCTCGAGCCCCCGGGGCAGAGCACCCGCGCACCTCACACCCACAGTGAAGGGGAGCTGCCTGCTCCATGTTCAGTTCCTTCCTATGAATAAATGAGTGCAGTTACAGGACGGCTTTATCCTGTGTGCACGTTGGCCACGGCGTACATGCACACGTCACCAGAGGTCAGGAGAGTGTTAGAATCCTGCACTCCTGTTCACACTAGCTATTTTATTCTCCAAAAAGCTACGTCATTTTCACGGAGAATCCAAGATCAGAAACTTGTTCATTCAAGCCACGGTCTCACACATCTGTTCTGACGCCTTACCTTTAAAAAGCAGCGGATGGTGGCTGTGTCCCACCCAAATAGGTGTGCCGACGACTAGTGAGACATGGCCACTGCTGACGACTGGGTTGGACAGCTAGGGCCCGTCCCAGTGACTGTTCAGTCACTACCGCCCACCCTCTCCTTTTAGCGGCCTCCACAGTGGCCTCTGGAAGTCATATATCACTGTTTTCCTCCCGGAACCTCTGGAGGAGAGAAACTGAGAAGTCCCCACCCCTTGCAGGTAACACCCCACAAAGGCACGCGGGACCTCTGGCGGCAGTACCCTGCCCAGCCTCCTCCGGAGGGGACCTTCCGAGCCCTAGAGGCACCACGTCTCTGTGCATCACTCACGACCTGACTCCCAGGGCTACACTGAAGGCTGAGATAGAAGAGAGTCACTGGAACAATGCAGTACAATACATACTATAAATGTGAACGCATAAAGGAAAGTCAAGTGTGACTCCCTTTCTTAATTGCCTAACACAATTCTCACTGGATGCATAAATTACAGTGCCTATTAACAGCATATGAATAATAATCAGTTTACTTTCCGACTTGTATCTAAATATACTTTCTATATGATTTCATCTTTTATTCAGCTGTTTAAAAGCAGAACATCTAATTACAGTTCCTATTAGTCAACATTAATTTTTTTTCTTTTTTTTGCCATGAAACATGTGTGACGACTGATTTTCTAAAAACAGAATTCTTTAGCATATGGAACAAATTGTGTTATTATTAATGTAGTCCCAAATGACTCTGCATTTCAATTTCCTTAATTACTCAGTCATTGCTGATTATGTCTTTTTACAATTCATTATCTCATTTCTTGCAACATGGGCATTTTATTCATTAAGTGTCAAAAGGAAGGGTCTGACCTCATAAAAAAAGATAATCAGGAAATACTGACATATTTTTAAAAGCCTGTGTGCCCCTCCTTTAACACTTCATGCGATGTGGTAACACGCTCTACACAAGTCTCGCGCGGAGGGGGTGCAGATGGGAGCACCGTGAGGGTGGAAGTTGGCAGGGGTTGGAGAGGAGTCGGGGAGGGGAGGCTGTGAGCGGCTCACCTGAGACCTGGCTAAGCACACACCAGTTCCAACCACAGCTCAATCACCCTGTGAAGTTCTCATCTTAAACAAAGTTGCTATTTGGGAATGTAGACTATTGTACCAGTTTTATTCAAAAGCTAAAATGATCTTTTTAAAAACAGCTCTTTCAGTGGTACCAGGAAACGCCGGGTGAGAAACGCTTCCTAAATTAAAAGAGAACCAGCTCTTAATAAGAGTACCGCTTGTCCTCTGGCGGATTCTGTGACGTTAGAAAACCGGAGCCTGACCTGGACCATTTAGTAGGGCCCACGCATCACGACCCTCAGGCAGACGGCGGCTCATGATTTCAGGGCGGTCTGTGCACCTTGTCTGCTACCACATCCATCGCAAAGATAAAAAAAAGGCAGGAAAGGCTGAGACTGTGAGGAAATTAAAGGAGAACAGACTGCTTTTCTACCTGGTCATGCCTTGTCTCTGAGGTGTGAGGGGGCTAGGGAAGAGCACCCCCCAGGCTTCTCATCATTTGCACTTTACTTATAACCTGGACGGACGTGCTACAGTAACAGAACAAAGTGGGAAACCTTTCACTGAGCGTAGCTTCCAGCTCAGCATGCATCTCCTGGTTGTGCTGAAGTTGAGTCTGCTGAACAGGGTATGCTAATGGGACTTGGTCTGGTTTGGTTTTTTGTTAATCCTCACCCCAGGATATTTTTTCCATTGCTTTTCAGAGAGAGAGTAGAAGGGAGGGAGGGAGAGAGAGAGAGAGAGAGAGAGAGGGAGAGAGAGAGAAAGAGAGAGAGAGAAACATTGATGTGAGAGACACATCGATTGGTTGCCTCCTGCACACATCCCAACTGAGGGCGGGGAGTGAACCTGCAATCCAAGTATATGCCCTTGACCGGGAATCGAATCAGTGATTCCTCAGTGCAGGCCCACACTCTAACCCAGCCGTGGGCAAACTACGGCCCGCGGGCCGGATCCGGCCCATTTGAAATGAATAAAACTAAAAAAAAAAAAAGGCCGTACCCTTTTATGTAATGATGTTTACTTTGAATTTATATTAGTTCACACAAACACTCCATCCATGCTTTTGTTCCGGCCCTCCGGTCCAGTTTAAGAACCCATTGTGGCCCTCAAGTCAAAAAGTTTGCCCACCCCTGCTCTAACCACTGAGCACACCAGCCAGGGCTGGCTTGCTTTGTTCTTTTTTATTTTGAATGAACCAATTGATACCAAATAATCCAAAGGACTTGCACCAAGGCAAGGAAAAGCTTGCAACAGAGGGAAGTGTTTATGACTGTCTGCTCAATACTCATCTGAGCCCCAGAAAGAGAATGTCTTTGGAGAAAGTTGCTGAAATATTTTGACATTTTTCCTCCTCCATTTGAAGTGTGTGAGGGGAAGGGAGTCAGTTCCTTCTCACCTCCAGCCTAAGCAAAAGGTTAATAAACACACGCGCACACACACACACACACACACACACACACATTCCTCTGAGGACTTTTATTTTCTCTGGGAGCTTGGGGGATGCCTCATTTAAGCCTGAGAACATCAACAGGGAAGTGGCTGACTGAATGGCCTAGGTGGACTGCAGAGAGACCAAAGATGGCAATGGTTGGGGCAAGACAGGGAGAGAAGAGAGGGTCGTGGGAAGACTGAAAGAGAGGCACTGCCCTCATCAGAGGAGCTACAGGTGATGTCCACAGGGGGGAAATCTTTTGGGGGCCATTAAAGCATCCCAAGAGAGAAAGAGACCCACTAACCTGTGAGAGAGCCGACGCCTGCTCGCAGGGCTAGCCAAGGACAACTCTTTGGCCCCTCACTCTTTTGTGGCCCTCGCTCTAGCCCTGGAGGAGCCAGGAACCCCAGCGGAGAAAAAGAAACATGCAGACCAGTGAAACAGACGGAACCACCGTGCCCCTCCTCCGTCCTCCCGGGATCCCGCCTGAAGGAAGCCCACAACGGGGGAAGAGTCTTTAAATGAAGTGCAGAGATTTGACGATGGCCTGTGCCTGGGCATTTTAATTACTGAAATGAGGCATTCTTGTGGCTCAGAATGTCTAGAAAAGTCACAGGAACTGTTGAGACTCCTTTCGGGGCCAAGGGGAGAAGGAGCCACCAAGACGGGGTCTCAGGAGACAACTGGAGCAAAAGGAGGGTTGCTTTATATCCTACTGAGTGCTCCTCAGACGTAGCAGCTGCCTTTCCTTCTTGTGGTAAAAGACACATAAAACTCACCATGTTAAGCATGTTTACCTGTGTACTTCAGTGGCATAGGTACTTCACATTGTTCTGTAACCATCATCCCCACACATCCACACTAGTTTTTCATCTTTCCAAATGGAAACTCCATTTCCACTCAGTAATGTGTAATGGCTGCATTTTCAGGAGTAAATTCAAGAAATCGGCATAAGGCCTGGCTCCCAGCTCCCGCATCTACTATGCTGTTGTGGCTCTTTCACTTTTTGTTTATTTCACGTCTGACACTTTTTATTTCTGCATGTGTAGAACTGAGTTTCTGACTACATCATATTCCGTCCGCCTCAAGAACTTCCTTTAGCATTCCTTGTGAAGTAGGTCTGCAGGTAATAAGTTCTTTTCATTTTTGTTTGTGAAAAAACTCTATTTCTCTTTAATTTGTGGAGAATGTTTTTGCTGAAACAATTCTGAGCTGACAGTTTTTCCTTTCTGCACTTTAAAGATGTTACTTGTCTATTGCTTGCTTGGTTACTAATGAGAAGTCTGCTCAAATCCTCATCCACGGTCCCCTCTTGGTAACGTGTCTTTTTATTTCCTTTTTCTGGCCAACTTCAAGATCTTCTCTTTGGTTTTCAGCAGTTAGACTGTGGAGTGTGTGTGTGTGTGTGTGTGTGTGTGTGCGCGCGCTTGTGTATGTGTGTTTGTTTTTATCATGTTGGGCCTCCCAGAGCCTGAGCTTCTGGAATATGTGGTTTGGTGTCTATCACAAATTTTGGAAAATTTATTATTATTAATTTTATTATTTATTTTCTTTAAAAAAAATCTTTATTGTTGAAAGTATTACATAGGTAGGTCCTCCCCCCCGGCCATTAACCTCTTCCAGCCTGCTCCCATCCTCCCCCCAGGCCTTCACTACCCCATTGTTTGTGTCCACAGGTGATGCATATATGCATAGAAGTTCATTGGTTGAACTCTTCCCAAACACCCTCCCCTGCCTTCCCTCTGAGGTTCAACAGTCTGTTCATTGTTCTACGACTTGGGGTCTATTTTTGATCATTAGTTTAGTTGGTTCATTAGATTCCACATATAAGTGAGATCATGTGATACTTATCTTTCTCTGACTGGCTATTTTGCTCAGCATAATACTCCCCAGGTCCATCCATGCTTTGCAAATGATAAGAGTCCTTTCCTTTTTATTGCTGCATAGTATTCCATTGTGTAAATGAACCATAGTGTTTTTTTTATCCACTTATCTGCTGATGGGCACGTAGGCTGTTTAGTTTTGGAAAATTCTTGGCCATGATTTCCTCTGCCCTGTTTTTCTTTTCTCCTCGGGGGATTCCAATTACACGAATGTCAAACCACTTATAATTGTCCTACAGGTCTTGGATGCTCTGTTCATTTTTTTTCTCCCCTCACATTTTTATCTCTTTGTTTTCAGTTTGAGTAACTTCTATTGACTTATTTTTTTTTGTTCATGGGTTCTTTCCTCAGCTGTGCCCAGTCTACCGATAAACCCATTACAGGTGTTCTTGGCCTCTCTGCTTTCCTTTTCTCAAAGGTTTTCATGTGCCTCTCTTTGTAGTTTGTATGTCCCTAGAGAGGTTACCTACATGATTTTGCATGCTCTCTTGTCTTTTCCTTAAGAGCCATTAACATATATATTAATCATAGCCATTTAAGTTCCCTGTCTGATAGTTCTAACAGTTGGGTTGCATCTGATTCTGGTTCTAATAATTGCTCTGTCTCTTCAGACTGTGTTTTTCCCCTTAATTTTTAAAATATGTCTCATAAGTCTTTGTTGAAAGCCAGACGTGTTGCATGGAACAGTAGATTCTGAGGGAACTATGCTCCATGCCTGGAGATGAGAACACCTTTCTTTCTGTTAGGTCTTCAGAGTGGAGGTTTGTTAACCTAGGTCAGGAGTTGGGCTGGACATAAAGTCTGCTCTCTGCTTGGCTCTGAGTCTTCTCTTCGCACAGCTTCCCCGGTTGTATCCCACTGCTATTTCTACTTAGTGCTCGTTCGTGTGGTGGCTGGAGAGTTGGGAAGAGGGTCGCTAGCGTTCTGCTTACGCCTGGTTTTAGCTGGCACCGTGACCATGAGTGTTGGTGGGGTGGCCTTCCTCTAGGCCTCATGGAATGTTAGGCAGCAGGCATTCCTGCCCTTGCCCAGGGGCAGAACTTTTAGTTTTCTCTTGTTCTCCTCCCCAGGGATGATGGGTTTCCTCCAGGGACCTCAAGATGCATTTGAACTGCCCTTCTCCGTGAAGATGAAAAGCTTTTGTTTCTTAGAAATGACAGGAGATGAGACAGAGTGGAGTGCTGGTGGTGGGTGCCATTCCTCTTCCCGAGCTACAGGGGTCAGCAGGCCCCCAGGCTGCAGTTCTGTGCCCTTCGTCCCGCAGAGGAAGACGTCAAGTCAGAGGGAGAGACCGAAGAGGGTCTGGGAGGTTTGGCAGAGGCTGCTGTTCATCGACCCAGCCAACACCCAGGAGAGGCGCCTCTGCCTGCCCCGGGCTCCCCAGGAGCACCTGGTGCAGGAAACACCTGAAAGACCTGCAAACCGCCCTGTTTTGGTGGCGCCCTCCTGGGAGCCCAACATTTGCCTTTAGCAACTCACAGCAAGTTTCCCGCTGGCTCTTCTCACTGGTCCATGTGCTTTGCGTGGCCTCCCATATAAGCAAGTGCTCAGGTCTTGCCTTTCTGAAGGTGCTGTCCCTCTTCACCTTCCAGGTTAATTGGTTGCTCTGTGACTTCAGTGGGTTTAACAGAAGTAGTTAATTGTCTGTTTCTCCAGCTTTTGTACTGATGGAGAAGAGGAAGCCATGCTCCTCCGGCTCCGCCTTCTGTAGCTCTGAGCTGAGGGACTGTTTTTAACAGCACGTTACCAGGTTGTGTGCCAGCCTCAGTCTCCTTTGAGCTACACAACCAGCCTGTGAAGCACACGATGGGTGCCCCGGGCAGAGAAGAAATAATTTAGAAAACTTACTACTGATTATTCTTCATTTTCAAGTAATCATAGGTATCATTATGAACTCCTAGTTCACTCAAGTAGATTCCTACCCGAGGCAAAAATAAAGTTTATAAATTTAGATGCCTTTGCATTACCATGAAGACATGAATTTAGCATATATGCAATGTAAGCTCTTACTCATTTATGGACCCTAGAAATCACTTTTTAAAAAAAATAACTCAAGGCATTGAATACAATTTAACAAGTATTATGTCCCATACTTGAAAACATATATTATGTCTTTTTTTAATGAAATGTGTCTTTATTGATTTTGAGAGAGAGAGGAAGGGAGAGGGTAGAAAAATAGAAACATCGATGAGAAAGGAACATCATCGACTGGCTGCCTCCTGCACAGGCCCTACTGGGGGTCGAGCCCGAAACCCACACATGTGCCCAGATCAGGAAATGAACTGGTGACCTCTTGGTTCCTAGGTTGATGCTCAACCGCTGAGCCACACCAGCCAGGCTGTATGATGTCTTTAAATATGGAATGAGTCAGTTTTCTCATGAAGTTAAATTTCCAATAAATCATTTACTTATTGAGATTATTGCTGGGTGCTACCAAACCATACAGAAATGAAGGTCTTCTCATTCTAACTGAAATTAAATATATATATAAATGAAAAATACAATATTGAAAAGAAACACACAACCCTTCATATGTCATCCCACTTCCCTTCCTGTGTCTTCTTTTAAGGGCCGTGTGAAGGCTGCGATTTTGTGAATTACCTCTTTACAGACTTCCACTATTTTCACTCACCGTCCTTTCAACTCCCAGTAGACTTCCGAGTTTTACATTGCTCTCCTCAGTTGCTAAGTCTTTATGTAGAAAGAATTTATATTGAAGTAGGAGGGTTTTATGTAATGTGCCAATAAGCAGGAGGGCTGGTCCAAGCAATCTACCAAGTGTATTTCGATGTGAAAATCCTGCTGTCAGTTAGAAGTTGTGCATGAGTTTTAATCCTTTCTGAGCTCTCTAAAGGAGTCTTGAGAAACACAGTAGACTAAGACATATATTATAAAAATTACTTTGCCTGGGTAATCTGATTCATAATTAGGCATACTTAGTATAACCATATACTTATAAAAGCAATGTATAGGCATAAGCTGACATAAATGAACATGGTTTTACAATCAGCTAAGACGGCACAGAGATTTAAATAAGCGCTTTAACTGTACTTACAGTGATGAAAAGCTATCAACTGCCTAGCAAACATATGTTCCACCAGGGGGTGTAGTCTGCTTTTATTCCCTTTGCAGCGCCTTAGTGCACCTACCTAAGGAACAGTTGTATAAAAAAAATCCTGTATTTTTTTTTTTTTTTTAAATACACTTCATTGATTTTCTACAGAGAGGAAGGGAGAGAGATAGAGAGTTAGAAACATCGATGAAAGAAACATCGATCAGCCGCCTCCTGCACATCTCCCACTGGGGATGTGCCCGCAGCCCAGGCACACGCCCCCGACCGGAATCGAACCCGGGACCCCCGAGTCCGCAGGCCGATGCTCCATCCACGGAGCCAAACCGGCCTCGGCAAAATCCTGTATTTTTATAAAGTGATTTATAAAGTCCTATTGGCTTTCATTTTTATTCCAAGGAAGCTTTGTCTTTATATTTTATTACTGCCTTTCAATCAAACTCAAAGTGATTTCTAACACTTTTGTTTTTCTATTAATGCTAAGTTTTTAAGAAATTGTAAAGCAAGTATCTAGAATCTTTAGGGAAGTTTGCTACTAATCCTAGGTTAATCTTTTCCTATACATATCCAAGAATCCTTTAGCAAAGGAATTGTTTCTTAGCAATAAAGATAATCTTACAAACATCCTACAATTAGAGTTTACAGACTAAGATTTCTTTAAGTAAACCTCATCTCTAAGGAATTTGAAAACACTTGATTATCCTAACAAGAATATATTGCTGCTATAGTAGCCAGTTCCACATTAAAATGCTTTTTCCAATCCCACACTTACAAAACTTGTTTGCTTCCAGAACCCTACTTGTTGAATGAAAACACTTTATTAGAGAGGGTGAGGCACGCTGACTCACCAAGACGTGCGTATTCACAAATTTATCCAGCAATAAATGTTACAACCGTATCAAATGATGAGGGAAAACAACAGCTTTTCTTTTTGTCTTTGCAAAATGTACACTATATTGAGATCTCTGTTGGCTCCGTGTCCCCCAGCCAGTCTGTGGAAGAGCTGTGGTTGAACAGGAGAGAAACTCACACCCTTAAGGGAGAGGTGCTTCGGCTTCGCCCCTTGGAACCAACTCTTGGTGTCTCCGGATTCTCCATCCTCCCCTGCCCCTCTCCTGGGGTCAGGGCAGTGTGGACTACTGTGGCCCTTCCTGGGGCCAATAAGGGCAGGGGGAGTCCTAGGAGGTGTGAGTAACAGAGCTCCTCAGAGGGCAGCAGGAAACAGGCTGACGAAAAAGAGCCCAGTTTTCAAGATGCAGAACTCAGGAACCAGGACACGCGTGAGTGCACAGTCGAGAGCGACGTGTCCGGGGCTCTCGGAGGTATCTCTGTGCTCACTGCGCACCCCTTGCGCTAGACTGCAGGCCTGGACCCTCAATCGACCCTGGGCAGCTTCTCATCCCAGAAGCAATGAAGGCAGCATCCGGCGCGTCACCTAGCTTCCTCAGGGCTGTGAGAAACAGGCAGTACAAACACTACGGTCCTGATACAGCTCCACAGGAAGAATGTGCTTAGTCTTCCGTTTAAAAAATACTCAGATTTTTAAAAAATCACACTGTACTGTGTTTATAAACGGGCTCCGTTGTCTGCGAGACCCAAGTTTAAACCCTAACCAAGGCTCATAATTGCTGTGTGTTAACCTCCCCACATGTGAAGTTCCTCTTCCACAAGATGAAAATGACATCATAGAGGTCATGGTGAGGACTGAAAGAGATACGGGATGTTAAGGGCACAGGAAGCCATCGCCACAGGTTAAGCAATGCCGTCACTGTTGTTTCTGTTGCGTTAAGTCATGGGGTCTGCTCCAGTCCCCATCCTTTGACCTCCAAGAAAGGGAGGCTAACATGCACTATTGATTCATCGGCTCTTGATGATTTTTAGTGCTGACAGGTCCAGCACACACTCTGCGAGGGACTCGAAGTGTTCCCGTGCCGCTAAGACACTGGGGCCTGGGTAGAGCAGGGCGAAGGAACACGTTTTTAAAAAGCTCAAGCCAAAATCATCGCTGATCTGATTTCCTAAACATTTGTTCTAATTCACCAAAGATGGTGCTCACTGCCTTTTCACTTCCCCTCCTTTTGCACGTGCTTGGCTTTTGATGTGGCCACGCTTTAAAAATACATCATTAAGCAGACAAGCATGTGCCCCCTGGAGCTGGCCCTCTTAACAAATCTCCTTTTGTGTTCTTTTGTGCCGGAGTGATTAATCATTCCAATCATTCGAGGGCTGCTGCTGATCGGTGGATGACTCCAGTTACCACGGCCCTCCCCCACTCCACACGGCTGGAGACATGTTCGGAATCTGCGCTTGGGTTTTTATTCGCATCGCAGTGGGCTCCTCGTTTCATAAAATAACTGGGGAACCTCCCAAAGAACTCAGGTCCATTTCCTGTCTTTTCCAGAGTCTGGGGTGGGGTGTGTGTGGAGGGGTAGTGAGAGACGATCAGGGAAAGAAACAAGGAAATAGAAAGTTAAAAAGTCAGAAAAAGAAGTGCTTATGAGGCAGAGCAGAGGAGAGGTTTTTGTCCTGCTGTCTGGAGAGAGCCGGTGGCTCTATTTTATTCCACTTGCCTGTGCAGGATCATCTTTACTGCATGTGGCTGGTTTCTTTCCCTCTTCCCCTTCCCCCTGGTTCTCTGCGGTGGAGCCTGGGAAAGGCTTTCGGATTTGAAGGGCCTTACTATTGGCTCAGCAGGGCCTTACTCTGTAAGTTGGTTTCCTGTGAGGCAGCCTAGGTAGGCTTTGGGGGGCTGCTCATTTTTTAGAAGCTGTTACTAACATGTTTAGTTAATTCTTAAGGTTCTAGGTTAAAGAGCCTATTCTCCACCATTCCCACCACAGATATACTCTGTTAACTGAATTCAAACATATTTTTAAAAAGCTGAACCAACATGCTGTTAGGTCACAGTTATTGCCAGAGAAGGGAAAGCTAAAATGGCTCATAAAGTAAATATGCAGATGCAACTATTTTGACAATATTACATTAATTAATATAAAATTCTGGAATGATTTTTTTAAAATGTACTTTACATAGAGAAATAACTCTACATGGGAGACTATTAGAAGGTATTTAGCAGTAGCTGAGGATTTAAATTAATGTATAATAAATCGATAATAAGCATGCTGATCTCAGGATTTTAAAATCAGGTTCAGAAGCCCAATCAATGCTCATAGAGAAATACTTAAAAAAAGAGAAGAATATAAAAACCTTATTATGTTTAATTCCACAGAATCACAGACCTCTCTAATTTAGAGTTACAATTTTAAAAATTAGGCACTAAAATAAAAACATTGTAATGAAAAAGTTGTAATAACAGTGAATTGTCCATAGATTACAACTTCTATAACTTTCTAGGAAATTCAGAGAGAGAAAGATATCCTTTTGCACAAATAGGCTCCCCCCTCCTTCACCTCCCCTCCCCCCCTCCCCTCGGCCCCGGTGGACAAGCAGGGGAAGAAGGGAAACTACAATAAGTAAGTCACCTAGTGTTAGCATATGACAGTTCTTTTCGAGGTTAGTGTCTGGACACAGGCAGATGCACCGCTCCTGATTTCGATCGGACCCTGGAGGTATGGGAGAACGGTGCTGGGCGGGAGGCTCCACAGCGGCCGTGGTGCCAGGCAGCACTGTGCCAGGGCAGTGAGGCCCACACGGGCCAGGAGTGGAGCGAGGCACGAGGGAAACACCTCATGCTCAAAAAGTAGTTAATCTGGGAGGTCCAAGACTGGCGACATCCGGTTACCCATCATTTTGTATCTTAGAAATTGTTTTAAGCTTTCCTGTGAGTGTACAATAGTCATCTGCAGAAAATTGGTATAATTTCACAACCCTCAATTCTAAAAAAATAACAGAAAAGACTGTGTGTGGTTTAATGATAATAAACACAATTTTAAAATGAATGTCTTGAGTTGATCACTTTGGATGGATGTATTTTAATGTGTTCTTGTTACAAGAATTGCTTTACACAGAACATATTAACAGTGGCAATAGCTTGGAAATAGCTTTGACTTCCAGCCCTTGATTCTAGGAGCAGCAACAAAGTAATTAACCAAATTATCCCTGCAAAGTTATTATCCTGATTCTTCAACTTGTACATCGCACTCATTATCTCTCAAAATGGAAAACTCAGGCTCATGGAAGATCACAGGAGTACAAGGGGTGGGTGCGGAGGCGCTGGGGTTGCTGCGGGCACCGCAGGCAGAGGGCCAGGCTCCTCGCTCCCCACCGCGGTGCGCAGGGAACAGACTGCGCATCTGTGCTACTGCCGTGTCCTCACACCCCAGGTAACACGCAGCCTCGCAGGGCAGCCCGTGGAGATCTGATGTTTTAAATGAACACCTCAACCTTTTTGTTGCAGGACTGGGAGGAAGACAGGTGGGGGGGGCAGGGACAGACACTGAGCAAAAGGTCAAAGTCATTGGTTTTCACCCACTTAGTTGGTATTTACTAGACATCTACCATGCGCCAGTCATTGTGCCAGCCCCAGGAGACGGGCCTAATGGGGCAAGAAAGACCTTGGCGACTCAATAAGAATAAGAGTAGGGGGTTCCTGGGAAATAGGGAATCGGAGCATTAAAGTCAGACTCGGGGAGCCAGGAAGGATCCCTGGAGGAACGGACGTCTGAGTGAGGCTTGGAAGGTAAACAGTGGCTGGAGGTGGGGTGACCGAGGTAAGACACCTGCAGGCAGTGGTGCCAGGTGAGCCAAGTCAACAGGGAGCTCCCGAGAGCAGAAGCCACACTTGAGGGAGACGGCCTAGTCCAGCCACCGTGATCCTGCCCTGGAAGTGGGTCCAGCATAAATGAGGGGGCGCTCTGCCTGGCTGACCTCAGGGGTCCATGATCCAGCCCCCAGCGCGGGCTGGTAGAGGAGGTCTCACGGCTCCATCCCAGAAATCCTGGAGGAACTCAGGCGGCGAGACTCGGGGACAGAACAAGGGCCCAAGCACGACGATGCCCTGCTAACAGAGACCAGAGGAGCTGCCCACAGAGGACCCTGGCTTGGAGGGCAATGCCTCGCGCGTGGCTGTACCAGCCACAGGCTGAAACTGGGAGGAGGACGCAGTGATCTTAGGGAAGCTGACGGGGCAGTGATGGCACCGAGGTCTCAGTGATCTGTATTCTAGGACCCATGTGCGAGGACCAGCTGCCTGACTGTTTCCAGGTCAGCGAGAGAACCAAAAGGTGCAGGGTGAGGTGAAGCAGGTCACAGGGCCCTGCGTGCTAAAAACGTTCTCACACAAACACACACTCCAAAATACTTCTGCAACACGTGGAACTATATTTGCCTTTGTATTTTAGTATTAATATCACTTCACCTAATATTTTAATATTTTATGCTTCTTAATTAGTACCCCCAAATATTCTTTATTAAAAGACCCCCCCATATAATAATGCACAAGTCATTTTCAGAACAGCACTTAAGAGAAACCCAGATTAAATGTCCAAGACATTGAAGAATAACCCATGGACACAGACTATAGGGTGGTGAAGGCCTGGGGGTGGGGGGCAGGTTAGAAGAAGTCAATGGGGAGGGCGAGGAAGGGGACATATGTAATACTTTCAACAGTAAAGATAAATTTTTAAAAAGGACGTTACCAGAAACCCAGCCCGTCATGCACTCTGTGCAGCATGCCCCCTTGGCCCTGTCCTGACTGCCAGCCTGGGTCGGCGGGAGGCATGGGCTCCACTGGCTTCCATCGCAGCCAGTGGCAGCTGGTCCTGGTTAACACGATTTGCGTGCCTCTTCCTTTCTTCCAGGAACATACTGACAGACACCCATGCAAAGACACTGACTAAGGTATCAGAACCCGCCCTTTAGGGCAGAAAATATATTCCACAGACTTCCAGCTGCTTTGGCTGCTAACATCCCCTTGGTCTCTATCCCCAAGGTCCTGTAAATGCCTCTGTGACTTCTCATGGTGCAGATTAGGAGGAGACAGCGGAATGTAGAAAGGCAAGAGGCAGTCCTTCATACTGGGGGCTTCGGCACTCCCAGGGTTCTTTTGGCCATCCCCCCCAAATGCCTGGGCTCAGAACAGATCCTGTAGAGTGGTCTCCTGCCCCAGCTCCACGGAAACTGACCACCTGCAGAGTGTAGCCAATAGGATCAGGCCGTGGGACACCCTCATAGACACTGGGCGCCCTTGGAAGGGGTGCAGCCATTTAAGTAGAGTTTTTGGTTTCACCTCAAGGACAAATATAATAACATCTATTGAAAATGCAAAAAGGGGCCCTGGCTGGTTAGCTCAGTTGGTAGAGGGATACACCAAGGTTGTAGGTTCAACCCCTGGTCAGGGCACATACAAAAATCAACCAATGAATGCCTCGGTAAGTGGAACAACACATCAGTGCTTCTCTCTCTCTCTCTCTCTTCCTTGCTCTCTCACTAAAAATGATAAAAAAAAATATTTTTAAAAGAAAAATTCAAAATAAAACCCTGCCAAGTGAAGCTAATTTCTCTTGGGCAAGTAGAGTAGGTTTTTTCTCAGTGAATTTCTCTAACCTACTTCCCGTTGACTTTGATTTGATTTTACTACAACGAGTAATGGGAGATGCCAATGGGGCTCCCTTATAGTTATAGTTATAAAATGGCATTGATTTTGCCATTTGTGGGCTTCTTTTAGTCACTGGTAAAATCTTTACTGTTTGAAACAAATGAAGTAAGTTACAAGGAAGAGCTGGTCTGGTCTGAAGCAGGGGAGTCCGACCTGGGTCTCTGCAAATGACCCAAACAGTTACTCAAAACAAGCCGCCTCTTCCTTCTCTGGCTGCTCTCAGGTGGCTAACATGTTCACTGGGTTAAGGAGCATGTGGGCATTCAAGCCAAGGTTCCTCTCAGCCCCCCACCCAGCGTCTGAAGACATGGCGGGGGAGGGGGCTCCATGAGGTGCATTTCGTGTGACACCACTCTCAGCTCTCTCCTCACTCACGGTCTCCCAGGAGTTGCCTTAGTTTCCAGAAAACCAGGGAGAAGGAGTTCCCTTTACTTGTCGTCCGTCTGTTCAATTACTGCGTCAGAGCACTGCTCTGGGTCTCCAGAATTTAAACCACCACCAGTTACCCGCTTCCGATAAACGGAACTGCAACTCTAGGGAGGTACCCACTATGACTGTCTCACAGGACACGGGCACTGAATGAGCGTCTTCAGATGAAAGCCAAGAAGGTCATCTGCTCAGATGCTGCACTGAAATCGACGCCGAGTTCATCCCTTAAGTCCAAGCCAGAATCTCAACTCGGGTCTCCCGCTGAGAGGCTCGCTCTGGGATGCACGCTGCCCCTCAGCCAGCGCCAGCTAAACCTGTCTGCATGAAATGTGTGCATCCCAGGTTCCAGCCCCGCACAGCCCCATTAAGTCGTAAATGGATTTTATTTGCCGAACAAATGTTAACGCCATTCTACACTAATGGGTAATGCTACGAAAAGCACCTACGTTCTACAGCACCGGAGCCTTTATGGTGAAATGTTGTGTAACTTAGGAAGCTGTCTGTTATAAACAGATGTCAGCCACGAGGACTTCCAGCCCTTACTGCCCGTCTTCATAGAAGTCAGTTATAAGGTCTCCCTCGGTTAAGTGAATTTTTCAATAGTACACAGATTTATTAAGTCCTAGGATTAAAATTCTCTGAGTAAAAATAATTACCCTTTAGAACATAATGTAATATTTAAATGACTTGAAAACAGTCACCTCAGCAAAAATAAGACAGGGGTCAGAGAAAGAAGTTTAAAAATGAAGTTGGAGCCCAGGCTGGGTGGTTCAGCTGGTTGGAGCGTTGTCTCACACACCAGAAAGGCTGCTGGTTTGGTTCTCGGTTGGGGTGTGTACGAGAGGCAACAGATCGATGTTTCTCACATGGATGTTTCTCTCTTTCCTTCTCCCCCTTCCTCTCTCTCCTAAACAAACAAACAAAACAAAACATACCCTTGGGTGAGGATTAAAAAAAAATAAAGTTTGTAACACTGTCCACAAAACCTCTATGAGTTCAAGTGCACAAATGCGTGGTCTGGCACTTCTGATTCATAAACATGTAAAAATGGAAAACCTCCCATTCACAGTAAAATACACAAGTGGTTTCATTAATGAACCATCGAGTTGTGTGTGTGTGTGTGTGGGGGGGTGTTGCTTCTTAATTTAATAAAACACCATAATTGTTAAGACAGAGAGAGGGTACTGAAGCCAGATGATGCTTGTTAAAATCCTAACTCTCCCACTTACTCACTCTGTGACCTTGGGCAAATTCTATTTAACTTCTCGCCTCAGTTTCTTCATCTGTGAAGTGGGGCTGTTAACAGTGCCTCCCTGTGGGCAGCTGTGATGCTTCCATGAGTTAGCACATGCAAGGAAGTTAGTGTCTCACTCATCATAAATGCTAGCTCTCCATCATCTGGTAGTTGTCACAGTGTGTCACGTTTACTGCAAATGAAAAGGGATCTGGTTGAAAACTATGGCCTTTCCTCACGAACTGTGGCCTTTCTATGACTTTTCACTGTTCAGAGAACTCACTGACTCCATCTTCTCCAGATGGGATTCACCCCGCCTCCCACAGAACCAGCGCTCCAGGTAAGTCACCAGTGACTTTTCTGTCGCTTGCCCAATCCATCAGGTGGTTTTCGATCCTTGTCTCTCTTGTCCCCTTGGAAAGTCTGAGCACCACTGAGCTTGACACGCTCTTTCCATGGGTTGTATGACTTTTCACTGTCACAGTTTTCCCTCGGTGTCTCCAACCACTCCCTCTCGCCTCCCCTGGCCACTGGATCTTCCTTCTCCTGACCTTTAAATGTTGGAATTTAGACTCTCATTGCTCTTCAGCCTCTAGTCTCTCTCCAGGCAAATTCACCCATTTCTGTGGTTTTATTGCCAACATGCTAATTAACCCAAAAATGTTGGTCTACAGCTCAGACCTCTGTTCTGAGCTCCAGACCCATGTATGTTCATTTACATTCTCCATGTTACTGAAATGTCTCAAAAGGTACTTTAAACTCAACATGACTAAAAATAATTTATGATTTCCTCTCTGCTTCAAAGCCAGCATCTCCCTCACTGCTCCCTTGTCTGTGAGTGCCCCACAAAGCAACTCCCCTCTGGACATTGGCAATAGCCTCTACTCCTTTTCTTCATCCCTTTTGCCCTCAATCCATTCTCCGAAGCAGCTAGTGGTGCATTTATATTGCCAATGTGACCACACTTCTTCCGGCTGAATCCTTCACTGGCTCCCTGTGCTTATGGGAACTTGAACATGGCCGAGAAGGAATCCTAAATTCCAGACACCGGGACCACAGTGTAGGAGCAGTACTGATACACAGCACATCTGGCTTCTCCGACCGACCTTTATCCGCTTGCACTCCAGCCTCTCTGGCCTTCCCTGGCCTTTCTGCGTCTCTGCAAGCCAAGCTCTTGCATGTCCTCTGCTTGGAACCCTCACCATTGCATCCCTGAGGCTGATTTCCTATTCATCCTCCAACTATCAGTTCAAATGGTGCTTCCTCAGGGAAGCTGTTCTTGACCCAAAACTAGGTCATGTGCCCTATGATAAGGAGGCTGTCATAAAACTGTAAGTGTTTATCACAATTGACATTCTACATTTATTTGTAAAATGAAAACTTAGCTATATTTTCTGTAGGGTTGAAGAGGGCATGTCTGTTTGGCCCACCGTTGTTCCCCCAGTACCTCCCATGTGAAAAGGGCATACTCACACATGTTAAATGAATATCGCAGTTTCCATCATTTTAAGGCATTTGTTGATGCCCTTGCTCTTACTCCACAACAAAAGGGAACCTTCACTTAAACGTGATGGCCGTGAGTAACCAGTAACTTTGGTGACCTTGGACCACGAGGGGAGAGGAACTCACCTGGACAACTGGGCTCCACAAAGACCAGCCATGGGAACCCAGCATTGAAAGGGCCAGGGCACCGTTTCCATGATTTACGGCCAACAGAATGTTTGTGAGCTGCCAAAATGATACTCACCCTTCTCTTTGGGAGGGTTCTTCCACTCACTCACTCATTAATTTATCCACACAACAAAATCGTGAATTCTAAATTCCAGACACGGGGGCCATAGTGTAGCGGCAATACTGATGCACATCAAACACAGGTACACACACAGGAGGCTGCAGCTGAGAGAGCCCGTGCTTGTGTTTGCAGGAAAGGACATGCTTACGGTAAGAGGGGAAGGTGATCCTGGAGAGTGAAAGGTGTGCGTGGGGCAGGGGACAGCCAGAAAACAGTCCAGGCAAAATGAGAACACTGACAGGGTCTTCGAGGAGCTGCCTAAATACCAACTACTACCTAAATACCAAATACCAATACCTTAGGCTGACAGGTAAGGAGAGAGGCAAAGTCTCCCTATGCAGCACTGTTTCCTCCAACTCTGCAGCTCCTCTCATCCCGGACACTCCTCATGGGCTCTAGGAAGAGGGGAGCTTACAGAGAGCTCCGCTGTCTGCTAATGAAGGCACCGCCTCCACTCCCCTAAACCTTGCCTATGCATATGAATCAATGATCTGGTTGGTCCAGGCCTTCCCTTTTATCCACACCCGATTCGAGGTGGGCTGTGGCAGTGGTAGATGCACTAGGGGTCAGTGTCCTGGGAACGCAGCAGTGGGGTAAGGGGGACTGAGGCTCTCCTCAGCTCTCTTAAGGAAAAAAACTAATGCTTTAAACTCTTGGCTGCAGTGTTCAGTTTATTCTAGGTACATTTTACATTACTTACACTATATCCTTTTTAAAATATATATATTTCTTTATTGATTTAAGAGAGGAAGGGAGAAGGAAAGAGAGAAACATCAATGATGAGAGAGAATCATTGATAGGCTGCCTCCTGCATACCCCCTACTGGGGATTGAGCCCGCAACCCAGGCATGTGCCCTGGGCTGGAATCGAACCTGGGACCCTTCAGTCCGCAGGCTGACGCTCTATCCACTGAGACAAGTTGGCCAGGGCTACACTATATCCTTTGGTCTGTGAATTACTCAAGCTCCTACTCAAACTTGGAGCTCTGCTTGAAGTATGGAGAAGAAGGGTCACATGACAGATTTCTTCTATATCCTGAGAGAAAATAGAAAAGGGTAGGGGGGTAGTGTTTTAAAGAGCAGCACCCAAGAGGGGCCGGTGTGTTCTGGTATTGGTATTCCATAGATGTAAACACCATAACCAACCAAAGGAAGATGACCTAAACATTGAATATTTGGACTCAAAGAGGAAAGTACGTTGAAAGAGAAAAACAGGAAAAGTGTATCAGCATTTTACACTATCTGTTCTTTAATCTGAAACAAAACTCCAGGACAGAGAAAACATAGATATAAAATAAAATCTGTATTTTTTTAACATATCCTTAAATGCCAGAAAAGAAGCTACCCGCTTTGAAAATGTTTTCTATATAAATCTCTACCAGAAAATCAAAAGTCAGTATTAATTCAACAAATCGAACTTTAATTCATTATTTTGGTCAACTTGAGTTCCAAGATTTACTTATGGCATAATGCTTTCCAGGAAGAAAAAAATATCCTGTCCCGGAAAACAAGCTGATGGTTAATGTAAAGTTTTAACCAAATAATCATATTACTGTAATTCACTAGAAAGTCAAGAAAAAGTGTGTAGAGTGCCCAAAATTTAGAAACATATTAAAATGAAGTTTTTTTTCTTCCTTTATAAGGAAAGAACTTCCATAACATCTGGTCTAAGTTATCTTGGTGTTCTCCCGAATGCAGTGTCAGCTTGCTGAGAACTGTAAATTATTAGGTTACACCCCTAAAAATATGAGTGAAGAGAAAAATGGATGAAGAGGACACTGACTATAAGTTTGGACACGCAGGAAAACACTAATATGGGACAACAGCCCAGCCCAAGTGCCTGTGGGTATGAAATGGTTCCTGGAGGGCAGCCACTCCATATTACCATGACGAAAAGGACAGGTTTACCAGAGTAACACGCAAAGTAGTAACATGCAAAGCAATACCGAAGTGCATTTCCAGACTCCGAGACGCCTCTTCGTCAAAGTGCTTCCGATTCCAGTTAAATTTAGGGGGAAAACAACAAGGCAACCCCGCCTGACTTAACGTACAGACCATTACAGCTGCTTCTAAACGCCTCCTAACAAACGGGGCCTACAAATGTGAGCACAGCCACGTATGCCACCTCACTCTGTTCTCCTGTCTCCCAGCTAGTCCTGTGAGTACAGTGCCCCCTCAGCCCCGGCAAAGGCACCCACTGAGGAGCAGCTCCCAGAGCTCGAAAAGAAGTGCGTTTTCATCAAGAGGCATTTAGGCAACTTGCGTGATTCCCCGCAGAAAAGGTAAAGTGCCAGACACGAAACGACCGCTCCCTCTGACGACGCAGCCACATGGCTGCTTTCTATCTGGAAACTCTGTCCAGCCAGCTGGTAAGATTTGTAAAGGAAGATCCTTACCCGGATTATGTCTTCCACACAGCTGTTGGTTTCTCCAGATCGACTCTCCTGGAAGCAAAGGGAAAAACACACAAATTAATAAGCCTGATAGACTAGATTTATGGTTACAAAGAAAAGATGCCATGTTAACTCCTATATTTAATAGAGTTTGGACTCGGGGAAATGCCTAAACTGGGACCTACCCATAAGCTCCTTTCCTTAGCGGGACAGCTCCCATCACAGCTACGGCTGCTCTCCCTTCCCCACTGTGCTCTGCGCTGGACAGCTCCGCGGGGAACACCGCACATGCGGGGTCAGGCTGGGCCCTCAGCCACAAGGACACCGAACTGCAGGCTCCTCGGAGTAACAGTACACAACCTGCAGGGCTGAGCTCTCTTTGCCTTGGGCTCATCCAAATGTAGAAACAGGGCATCTACTGCAAAGCGGATCCAGTTCACCTCCAAATACATACAGTGGCCCTGCCAAATACAAGGTTGCTGCGGCGGCTTAAGGAAAAGGGTGGCAGTTCCGCTGTCCTCAAAGCCTAGAGTTACTAGTTTGATGGGCCGAAACCCAAAAGACCAAAGGAGACACATCCTCTCAACATTCGCACGGCATTCTGGGTGTCATATTCCAGAGCCGCTTGCTCCAGAACCCACACTGCCCTGTGTCATGGAGATGTTAAGGGGTCTGGGAATGGCAGCTTCAGGTCACAGCTGACTCTGTGGAGCATTTTAAGCTCCAGAGATGCTGTGTGGTGACTACTGGTGACACAGCCTGGAATGCAGGAGGTGGCTGTGTGGGGACATGAAAGCAGCACCAGACACAGCAGGTAGAAGTACTGTGGTGTCAGGGAGAGAGTTCTCTTGCCTTTTAATTCAATGATACTGACCACAACTCAGCATGACATCCTAAGCTCTCCTCACCCTGAATGGAGACCCATGCCCAGTAACCAGGAACTCCCCATTTCTTCCTCTCCCCAGCCTCAGGCAACCACTAATTTACTTTCTGTCACTATGAATTTATAAATTCTGGACATTTCATATAAATGCAATCATAAAATATGTGGACGAGCCATTGTTTCTTAGGATTATGCTTTCAAGGCTCATCCATGTTGTACCACGTATCAGTACTTCACTCCTTTTTGTGGCTGAATCGTACTCCACTGTATGGATAGACCACATTTTGTTCATCCATTCACCAGCTGATGGACATTGCTGTTTCCACTTTGGCTATTGTGATAGCACTTGTATGAACTTTTGTGTACAGTTTTTGTTTGGGTATGTAACTAGCAGTTGACTTGGTGGGCCATACGGCAGTCCTATGCTTAGCTTTTTGAGGAACTGTCAAACTGCCTTCCCTAAGGGCTGTCCCATTTCACATTCCCACCAGCAGGTTCTGATTTCTCCATGTCCTCATCAACACTTGCTATTTTCCAGTTTTGTTCTTGGTAGTAGCTAACCTAGTGGGTATGAAATGGTATCACACTGAGGTTTTGATCTGCTTTTCCTAATGATTAATGATGTTGAGCATCTCTTCATGCACATGTTGGCCATTTGCATCTTGGTTGGAAAAATGTCCTTTGCAAATTTTTTAATTGGATTGTCTTTCACTTGTTTTGTTGTAAGAGTTCTTGATATATTCTGGATATTAGACCCTTTATCAGCTATATGATTTGTATATATTTTCTTCCATTCTGTGGCTGTACTTTCTTGATAGTGTTTTTAACTTTGATGAAGTCCAATTTATCTGTTTTTTTCTTTATTGTTTTATTTTTGGTGTCATATTTAAGAAAATATGGCTAAATCCAAGATTATACAGGTTTACCCATTTTCTTTGAAGAGTTTTATAGTTTTAGTTTTTATACTTAATCCAATAGTTTGGAACTTTAGGTAAAATTTATTTCCTTATGGATATTTGATAAGTTTTAGTTAAAACAGAAACATTATCTTTGTATAGATTATTCCATTTTAGTCTCCTTATTAAAAGATCAATAACAAAATGTGTAAGGCACAGCCATTGTTGCTAATGGTGCATGAACACAATATACATGTCTATCCTTATAAATCAAGGAAAACTATGATAAATATCATGACAGAATTAGCAATAATACTTCACTACCCTCTCCTACACTCACCCTTTCTTCTGTTCTTCTAAAGGTTACAGTTTGGTGACATACATCTAATGAGTCCCCACTTCACCCCCAAGACTTATTCCAGGACTTCTCTGGAAATGTCACTAGTCTGACACTCTGATCACAATGGCTCAGAGAGCTCTTTTTGGAACCTGCCCCAAACCTGCTTCCTTTCCAAGGCAGCCTGAGGAAACCATCACAAATGCTGCTGGTAAATTCTTACTCAGGCAAGGCTTGATGGCCCTTAGAAACGATATTTGGAATTTAGTGGTGGGAATGAAGGTCTCAATTAAAAAATGTTTCTTCAAACCCATAACCATTTCTCTTACTCTACTTCCAAGTCTCAACCCTTTCCTACCATGTAACATACGGTAGAGCACATGCTAAATTCTCACTGTACTATTCTCCACCCTAAAACAATTAATCAAGGAAAACTTGATCTCATGTTCTCCTGGTGGACTCACCCAGACACACAGTACACTGAAAAGACAAATCAAATTAAACTCTGGGTTTGATCGCTTAAAGCTAAGCTTCTTCTGAAAGTAGATTTATATACAGGACAGATTGCTCTTATAAGCAGCTCTCCCTATAGTCCTATAAGTTTCCATGACCCTACTCTGAAAAGGGAGGGAAATGCAGTATAGATGCCCCAGAGACAGGGTATGTAGGATTAATACATTGCGTCATCTCAGTGAGCTCCAACCGTGAGCTCTGATGGTCTAGAATGACATCAGGTCTTCTGTACTAAGAGGGCCCCTTGCAAAGTTGAGGAAGTGAGACCAGACCCAAGGACTTCTAAGAACAGTCTCAGGCCATCCTGGTCTTACATTCCCGTGTGGAAAGTCCTCAGCAGGGGAAAGTCTTGGGCCTTCTCTGAAGCATTTCTGACTCCTGGGACACCTGGTGTTACAACAGGGGGGACCTAAGACGGGTAGTGCATTGGGTTTGAATCTCTAGGACCCTGTCTGGAATGGAGTGAATGCATGAGGCCTATGGTATTAAAGAAAGTTTGAATTAAAAGGAAACCTAGAACCCATTTCAGGCCACTCAGTGACTTTAGCAGATGGGGGAACTGTGGCCCAGAGAAGTGGAGGACTTTGTTTAAAATCATTCCGGTGGCAAGGGGCAGGCAAGGTAGAACCCACACACATTTCTTCAACACCAGTTCAACCCTTAGAAATGCCTCAACTTGAGGTCACTGTCATGTTTAAAGTATGAAACTAAAAGGACTGGACAGTATTGGGGTAAATTTCCTCCTTCCTTTCCATGCTGCAAATTCTCCAACACTCGGTCACTCTGTCTCTTCCTCACTAACTTCTGACATCACATGCAGAGGCCAAAGCAGGAAGTGACAGGAGAGGAAGTGGAGAGAAACGGTTAAAACTACTATCCCTTCTCTGACATTAACAAATGAGACAGGACTTGTGTGCCCTGAAACTGGAGGACAGAATTCCGCCTCTTCTCTCCCAAATACACAAAAGGGGGTTGGTGCGGAGGGCGGCGTTGGCAGGACGTAGGGGTGAGGGGAGACCAGAGGGCCTTTCACCTACTTGAGATCTTTCTCAAATCTGGTTTCAGTTGCAGTTGTGTACTCTGATTATAATTACATTTAAAAACTTCCAGTGTTTATAAACAAGATTCAAGCATGCATGTAATTTACATCTCCAAACCTGAGTTTGTTTTTTTCACAGTGAAGTTACTGCTTTCCTTGGAAAGGTACCCACTGAGACGGAGGGCTGCACAATGAAAATTTTAATTACTCTGGAGTTTTTGACGGTTTGTAGCTGTTGCTTCCCGCTGAGTTGCTGAGCTGTTGTTCTTATTTACTCCGGTTTTGATGAACCCACTCCATTTCGCTATCATTACATTTTGAAATCTGTCATAACAGTCTCACCTCATTGAGTCTCCAAGTAAACTTCAATTAAAAGCGAGCAACCCCAGCTGATTCTCCTCCACAGCCTTGTTTGTCACGTCCCTTTCTCACGGAACTGCTTTCCCCAGATTCTACCACTGAAGAGTGCACTCCACACCCCCTGCCAGGGAAATGCAAGGAGCGAAGTACAGCAGGTCCTCTAATAATGCTGTTCCACCCGTCAATTTGTTACACTATCGATGAGATGCCATAGAAACTTAACTCTTGTTTACATCAATTAGTCTACGGTAAAATTCCACTATCCATCAGCTCCTCTTAAAGTCACAAAACCTACTGACCACTAAGTGGGGACTTATTGTATAGCTCAAGAAACAGCCAGGAGCATTCTGTCAGTGAGAGCAGAAGTCCCTCATTACCATGCCAAGCACAGAGTCCTGGAAGAAGCAAGCAAGGCTTAAGGAGAAAATACTTGATCAAATCAGTGGGAAATGGCATTTCACTGCAGAGGCGATGAAGCCTATTTTAAAAAATAGCTTAACTCTTCATCGGACACATTTAACGCAGAACTTTCATTCTAAAATAATACTACTTTAAAGTCACAGTGCCTTTGTCTGCAAGCTCTCAAAAGGCCCTCAAGCATTTAGAAATTATTTTATCATATGCACACTCTTAAATACTTCACCAGAAGTATTTTAAAATAAATCTTACTATTCTGGATTTACAGAACACCTCAGATACAAAGAAATTAAGTGTGCCATCAATGCCCCCAAAACAGTGGGTGAGGGTCTGAACTCAAATTTGGGGATCATCGTAATTCTGTATGAAGGCCGTCCAATCAATGACTGTGCCCCCAGCCTCACCTGAAGCTAGGGTTACCTGTGGACGAGAAGGCAGTCAGCCAGTTCTCTTCCAAATTCCGCCTGTCTTACACCAACCTAACACCTCCCCTTCCAAGGCCTACATTCTGTTCCCTATCACCCAAGCCACAAGCCCGGCTTCCTCCCTCATCAGTCTCCTCCTTATCTCCTGAATCTTGCTTTACCCGCCATTCACATCCATCTCTTCCTCCACGATCCTACTGTCACCATATCTCTAGACATTTATACAATGAGAGAAAAAATAAGCAAACAAAATCGTAAAAGATGTATTAAGGCATAAAATAAAAATGCAAAAAAAAAGGGACATCAGACAGTATTAACTAAAAGACAGGTCATAGAAAAAAAGAATTAGAGAGCACAATACAGAAAGAGTAAAAATAGGGCATTAATAGGAATGCTATGGAAAAGGAAGGGAAACAGAAATATTATGGATATTAAATATATATTAATCCACCCCTATTTTTCCTAATAGACAAAGGACACTCCTCCAAAAGCTACATAGGGAGATAATTCAAAAAATAAAATTAAATAAGGCTAAATTAACAGATAAAATGAACTTGGAATGCTAAGAGGAAACCCCAACTTTTCAAGCACGCCTGAGATAGTTACTGAATGGTGCTTACTGAAGTGGTCATGCACACAGCTACAAAACAGCTTCAAAAAATTCCAAAAAGTAGCTGTTTTATAGCCCAGATTCCTTAATTACAAGTTATCAAAATAATAAGTGATGAATTAAACATTGTGCAGGCATAAAATCTCCTAGAATTCTTGGAATAAAATGGATACCACACACTTATCAATAATTCTTTATATTTACAGAAAAATTAAATTAAAATGCTGCAAAACAAAACTATGGGATGCCCCCAAAGATATTCTTTGAGGCAAATTCATATACTAAAAGCTTTAATTATTTTTAAAAGGAAATTTATGTATTAAGTAATATATTTAAAATTTTAAATGAAAAGAAACATACAAAAGGAATAAAATACATAGGGAAAACCAAAGAAATATTTATAAAACAAAAAATCAGTAGAATTTATAAAACAAAAATACAATTTCTTAAAAACCAAAATAGAATACACTACCCAAAATAATAGAAAGGGACTTAAAAATCTGTTCAATAAAAAGTAAGCCCAAATAAACATAATTTGATATAAGGGGATAATAAAATATGTAGAAAAGATAATTAGAAGAGAATCTTAATATTAATATTAAAATAGAATATAATACTAGTAAGTAAAAGTTTTTATGAAGTTGGCAACTTTTTGAAAAACATCTGACATAAGAAATAAAGAAAAATGAGATTAGACCTACAAACTTGAGAATGCAGACTAAATTAATGAAAACTTATCTTCTAATAAGGTGTTCAGCCCGACAGTTTTAGAGTGAAGTATTTCAAACTTTTAAGGAATAACTAATTCCCATATTCTTTCTCTTCCAGAGTAGAAAGTACTAGAAAGCTCTGTCACTTACAAATTAGTCTAAAAACCTAATGTAAAGAAAATAAATAATTATCCCTTATGAAGTTAAATATAAAATCCTCAATAGAATATTTTTTATTGTTTAAAGTATTACAAATAGTAGTACATATATCTCCTTTTTTTAGAATATTATAAATATAATTCAATAAAATATTATAAAAATTACTAGAAATTTAGTGGATTTTGTCCCAGGAATAGAAAAATGGTTTAATATTAATGCCCTTTGAAGGTAGTGCATCATAGAGGGAATATGTAAAACTGTGATCATCTCAGCTTACAAATTTTTGATCACATACCTGGAAAAATCCAAAAGACTCCACTGTTACTCTTATTTAAAAGGGAGTTTAAAATGTGGAAACCAAATACTCAAAGCTCAATAGCTCTTCTGTGTAGCAGCAATAAACTATTTAAAAATATGAAAAAAGTCCCACCTGTAATATCAAGAAAAATAAATGAGGAATAACCTTAACAAGAAATGTTGAAAACCTTTAAGAGAAATCTACAAAATTCTACTGAAGAACACAATAAATAAATAAATAAATAAATAAATAAATAAATCCATCTCTGAAAGGGACCGAGTTAGACTTCTCAAATACTTCCCAACTCTGACATATAATAGCATCTCAAAACTGCATTAACTTAAAATAAAATTAGATGAAAACCATGTAACAGAAAATCAACCATTTAAAGTGTGCATACAACTCAGTGGCATTTATGCATTCAGTGTTGGGAATCACAATCACTTCTATCTTGTCCCAAAATGTTTCTGTCACTCCAAACAAAACCTCTGGCCCCTTAAGTAGTTTCTCCACACTCCCCTTCATGTTAACTTTTTAAACATGACTTTTTTTGTATTACCAAACACTATGCTGAACTCAAAGAACAAAATCAGAAAAACATTGATGAGTACATTTACTTGTATTAGTGGATTTTATGGTTGATACAGCTCTCATTTATGTGCTTATGACCAGATCCTGGCAGAGTACTTGTTACCTCATAGTAAGCACTCCATGGTGTTTGTTGAATGGATAAATAAATCAATGGTCATATACTAACAGAAAAAAAAAGACTACTTAAAAAGTAATAGGGCTGGTCATCTACATTACAAAGGGAGGTCTGCTCTACCCACAAACAAAATAAATCATCACTAGAGTTATCCTAAAGACAAATTCTCAGAACATCAACATTTATTTACTTCAATAAGTTAAGCTTATTCTGATGAGTACAGAAACTATTAGCACGTTGGTGTCTGTAAATCAGAGAACAAGTATTAGCCTTCTAGCAACAGGCAATAGTGCTAAAGAGTTAATAATCAATTTTCTATCAGATTCTTAGCCATTGGACAAGGTCTTTCAATTATGTGATTATTTTCATAATGAAAATTAGTGACCTCAATCAGAGGCTGTGGTTAAAAGTGTACTGGTTTCCAGAAAGTTAAGTGGTCTGTCAGTGCGATGACCTTGTCAAAAGCCATTGATGACATAAAGAGATCAGAACAGAGACAGCGGTCTTACATCCTGATCACTAATTGACATTGAGTGCTTTCCCACTTAATAAAGAGCCCGAGTACTGTGTACTGGGGACGTCTTCCACACTGTCCTGTCAACGCTGGGAAGAAACCACAGAACAGGGATAATGAACACATGCTTCCCACTTGCAATCTGACACTGACAAGAGTACTTCAAGAGCTCTGTGTTCTGTCAACTAAAACGGTGTGGTCATTGCTTTCAGCAGGAGGAAGACCATGCAGGTTCAGGCAGGAGTGATGATGCTGACGTTACTGCATCCTCACGTGACAAGCAGACTGCGGTGAGACTTCTAAAATAGACCATTCCTTTTTAACGTTTTCCTGAATCCCATCCTGTGCCCAGTCTATGTAATCCTATTTAATAAAAGGTTGAAATGCAAATTGACTGAATGGCAGAACGACTGGTCGCTATGACGGGCACTGACCACCGGGGGACAGACGCTCAATGCAGGAGCTGCCCTCTGGTGGTCAGTGCACTCCCACAGCGGGAGCACTGCTCAGCCAGAAGCCAGGCTCATAGCTGGTGAGTGCAGCAGCGGTAGCGGGAGCCTCTCCCACCTCCGTGGCAGCACAAAGGATATCCATGGGGAGCGGGCCTAAGCCGGCAGTTGGACATTCCCCGAGGGCTCCCAGACTGCGAGAGGGTGCAGGCTGGGCTGAGGGACGACACCCCCCGCCCCCCACCCAGTGCACGATTTTCATTCACCGGGCTTCTAGTCTAAAAAATAATATGTTTTAGGTAGCAGAAGGCTTGCTATAATATAGTTCTTCTGTTTTCTTAAATGATGGAGGAAAATTTTCAGGAAAAACACATTTGATTATCATTTAGAGGTGGCAACACAGTTTTCTTTTATAATCATGAAATTCTAAACACAAAAGCTTGTGTGATGGAGAGTCCAGCCCAGTGTGGCTGAAGAAATTAGCCAATTACAGATACTAAGGACTGCTCTAATTTGTGTCCCAACGGAAGACAGGTAATCAATTCTCTTCAGCCAGGAACTGAAATCACTATTATAAATGCCAAAAGTGGTGCTATGCATTTGACAATATTCTAGTTGGCACGTGCTATTAATTTACTTCAGCATTTTGCCAAAAGAAATAAAGGATAGATTCACAAATAACCCTTAAAATGTGATGTTATTATGACTCTTTTTTCTCCATCATCATATCACCTTTCCAAAGAGCTCTCAGGTCTGTCTGACCTCCAAAATAGCATTCATTCTGGGTGTGCCTGACATGGACTGTTGTCTGAATGCTCTCTGAGGAGATGGGCTGTAAGTAAATGCTGGGTAAAGAAAGACAACGGCAATCAGCTGGGGAGCAGGGGAGAAGGCTTACCTAAAAGGTGGGAGTGGGGAACATGGAAAACAGGAGTGAGAAACATACGTATTTTCACTGGCTGATGAAAATTTTTAAGTATTCCACGTTTTATATTTTTAAATAAATCTATCTACAATGCCACACTTAAATATTTTCTTCTTTTTCACTTTTTGAAAACTTTGTGTATATTTAGAGCATTTTCATTCTTGACTCACTATGACTCTTGGAAAATATTTGCAGGCTGTTGGAGAAGAGCTGTCACCATGGCAATGGCTACTCCTATAAAATGCTCAGTTCCTTCAAACTGTCCCCCAGTGTAAGGCCCAGTGAGCTCAGTGGCTTGTGGAACTTGGGGTACTGGGCTACCTGGGGCTGAACCTGGATATTGGTCCACACATGCGCCCTTTCCTCTATCAAGGCAGGCCTCAGAGGCCCCTCAAGAACTGCTATGTAAAACATCACCAGGTAAAATCATCCTTTATTGTGTCCTTGGGGGCAATTCAGGCAGAGAAGAGACGCGCCTGCTCCTAGGCCCCTACCAGAAAGAGGGCAGACTGTCTTCCATCCCAATCCAAAGCTTCTGAGTCCCAGGGAACACACTCGCTCTTATCTTCATACCCTCACTACTGTCATTCATCCCTTGGATTCAATCCAGAGGGAGAGAAACAAAGGTTTTACAAAAGTTTGGAATGAAATAAATGTAACGTTTGAACCATGCTGAGGTTATTATGGCGAGATCTCATTTGGACAGGACGCAGGCATTCCCTTTTCAACGATATGTAACACCGGGTGGGGGGGGTCCTCCACCTACAGGGAACAGCTGGAAAGAAATCCATTTGTTTGGGCCACTTTCTGGTTTCACAACCTTTGTCTTCTCCAGCTTTTCTCGGTAGATATTACAGTATGGAACTGATCATCAGGCTATTTTCTGCACCAGGAATATCTCTTCTGAATAGAGACAACCTTAACTGAGTTTATTTAAAAAAAAAAAAAAAAAAGAAGAAGCCTGGAAATCTAATGAAGACACACCCAAGATTATGTTGGAATAATTTAATGAAAAATGATCATTTTGTCATAAATACCAACAAGAGCAGTCAAGTTAAATCAGAAAGTATGAATAAAAATTAGCCAAGGCTATTTTCTATCTAACACTACGGCTTAAAGGCCTATAGAAAAAGCAAGAAAAGAATCACTCAGTCATCTATCAACCTTCCTCTCCGACATGATGCCAAGGGACTAAGAGGCAATGTTTGATTATGGACTCAATTTCCAGCACTGGGGAAGGTGGTGAGTTTTAGAGGCTCTTTCCCAAAGGCTAAAGAACAAGGACACCCAGAACCTTAGCAATCGTGATGGAATAAATGATACACATTAATTAGTGAGACATGCAACCAGAGAGTGGACCTGAAAAACCTGTAAGTTGGTGTAAAATGGAAGAATAAAAGGCGGGCCACTGCTTAGGTAGATGGTGTAGTATGATGACAGAAAAGAGCATGATTCAACTTCTAGTGTACTTCTGCTTTCACACTCAGAACCACCTTCCGAGCTATAAAGAGTAGAACAAATTAAGAAGGAGTTCACGCCCCAGTTAGGTGGCAATCCTAAGAGAGAGCTTTGACCACTTCACATGGCCGCCCCAGGAAAGTGCACTCATGGCACTGAAGGGACTTGCTGCTGTGGCCACGGGCCCACCACCTTGGAGAAACCACAGCCCCTCAAAAAAGCCAATGCGCTAGCTCCTCCTAAGGGAGGGTCCCCAAACTCCAGACCTGAGTTTGCTCCTAGGGCCCCACAGTCACAGCAGAGAAGCTTGGGCTTCCACAGACCCAGCCCTGCCCTTTGTCACACATGTCCCCCAGGGAAGCCACCTAACTCCTCTAGACCTCATCCTTCTCACTTGTAAAGCAGGAGTAATACTAGCACCCAGTAATGGGAGGACTAAATAAGGGAACACATAAACGCATATAAGGCATTTGGTGGGGTGCCTTCCATATGACAGCTGATCACTAAATATGAACAATTATTTTATTTTAGAATTACATAGAAAGTACTTTAGTACTTAGAAAAGAAGCAATGATTACTAGAAGTCAGCATGAGTTCACAAAGACCAGGGATGTTATCTCTACCGTTCCTCTGGTTTAAAATATAACGCATCTGCATTTTCTGCAAGGCCTCTGTCAAGATCTTAAGGCCTCTCTCTGTAAGACCTCCCAGTGGGTGAGAGGGAAACATATGTTTTGGTTGTTAATACAAGTAGATGGAGCTAACGGACTAGCCACACCCCAGTAAGTTAGTACTTACAGCGTGCTTACTGTGTGTCCAGCATGTTCCAACAAGTCCTGCCCTCATGGAATTTAGATTCAAATGAAAGGAGACAGTAAAGTAATAAACAGATTACAGTACAATGGAAAATGAAATGTTATGAAGAAAAGCAGACCAGGGGTCTGGGAATGTGCGATGGGGTATTGTTAGTCATCTCTTCATCTGATGAGCAAGTTATCTCCAAGATAAGACCTGGGCTAGGTTAGCGCCCTCTCCTACCTCCTTCCCTACCTATAAAGCTATAATGTTTTTTCCTTCCACGATGAGAATTTCATCATTCTTAGTGACAATGATGTGCTTAATGTTTACCTTTGTGGCTGAATTAAAGCTCCATGATTCTAGAAAAAGACGGCACGATCAAAGGAGGGTCTGCCATTGGAGGAGCAGCTGAAGAGAGCGAGATTGCGTGTCCAGGGCAGGTGAAGAGGTAGAAAGGCCCAACTAGGTGACTTCACACATTTAAAGGGCGCTGATGCAGAAAAGGGTTTAAGCTTATCCTGGGTCATTCCTTCCAGACATGGGCGTGTAGGCCAACGGGGGAAAGTACAGGGATAATCTTAGCTTCCTGAAAGCTCTTTCCAGAATTAAAACCATCCACAGAGAGAATGGGTATACTGATTAAATGTCCAACCAGAAGGGAAATGACTATTTGAGTAGAAGTTAGTTATTACCTCACGTCTAAGTGTGAGACTCTTTCTCACTTTCAATCTATAATTCTAGTCCTTTCCAACCAATTTTGACTAATAAAATGTTGAATGGTAAATTTCTGTATCTTCTGGTTTAGTATATAGTCTATATGAGTTATTTATGAAAAAAACACACACCCTAAAAAGAATAAAAATAATATTCTAAAAGTACCCATCTACAGGTACGGAATAAGACCTATTACAGTATCCAGTAAATTAAATAGACTAATTGAGTAGAGATTTGAGAAATTTTAATTAATAATTAAGCAATAAAAGTATCCAATATGAAAATCTATTACAACCTGTTTACATTATTTAACTTCAAGCACTTCAGTTCTGTGTGCTTCTAATTAGCAAGCTATAAAATATGCCATCCATGGCAATATAATGAGAAGAACTGTTTATAATAATAATTGATATTCATTTTCACAGAGAGGAAGGTTACATGGATACAGGTTGCAGCAAACAAAGGGTTAAACTCATCACTGAGGAAAATGCTGCAGGGAGGCAGCCTTTATTATACATTTAACCTCACAAGGCAGGGCCCTGTCCTAGAAAATACTACATCACAGCTGAAGCTTCCTGCTGAGGCAGGTGATTTCCCAAGGCGAGGAGGTGAGGGAGCGGGCAAGCCAGGCGTCCATGAAATTCCATACTTTCCCTGGATTGAATGAATCCTACCACGCTGACAATGACTTAACTCCAGCTGCTAACTTTCACGTGGTCTCCCCGATTCCTCAAATCCTACCTGCATAAATGTTTTACAGAAATGCTGTGTGTGTTGTGCAGGCCAGGAAATTAAAAATGGTTTTCATTCTGCACTTGGGCTGGAGCTTGTCCCCTGCGGCATTCCATCCCTGAGCACGCCAGGCTGCGCGTGGGCTTGCCAGTACGAATCTGGGCTCAGAGGTGGGAAACAAACCCACAGTACAAAGACCCGCCCTTTCCGACCCCTTTGTAATTCTGGCTTTAGAAAAATCAAAGTGTTCATTCAGGAGAGATGCGGCTCCTGCCCCTTTTCACAGAAACAGGAGCATCTATAAAGACCCGCACTGGGAGCCTCAATGCTTTCTAGGCGCATGATTGTGGCGGTAAACGTGTTTCTTCACCTCTGGCTGTACCTCGGAGCTGTCAGACAGAAGCCGTTACTCTGCCAACAAATAACCTGCCAACACTTCGCAATAATTAGAGCAAAAGGTCCTTTTCTAATATCGCAGAGTAGAAACTTCAATATTAAATTTTCCTCTATTTGTTCTATGTGCAAGGCTAAGACTGAGCGAATCTTAGACTGGTTTCCAGCTTGGAGTCACGGAGACACTTAATGTAGGTCACAGCCTGGGACCAGCAACGACCCAGGACAAAGCCAGATCAATGCGAGCCAGGAACCAGTCATCAAAGCGTGGCCACTGTGTGCCAATTCTAAGCCAAGCAGGCATCCCACTGGCCCTCATTTAAAAAGAGAAAATCAAATAATCTTAATAGAGTATTGGTGGGCTTCTTTTTCACCCCAGGCCTTTTAAAGGAAAGACCGAGTCCGCTCTGATCAATACAACCTCTCCTGCTTCCTGTGTCTCTTCCATCTGTCAAGCAAGAAAATGCCTTTCTGTTGGCACTAACCCACTGTGCCCCAAAGGGAAGAGAAGCTCTGAAGGGACTGTCTATTTATAAGCACGCAGTCTTTTCATTTCATTAAAAACACACACATAAAAAAACAAGGAAGTGAAGCCTATAAAGAAAACGCTCCTCAGAAAACCTCTTGAAAACATAGCTGAGTAAAATGAACAAGAAGATGAGAGAAAGCAATCATGTTCAGGGAACTCAGATTCTGCTTGTGAAAGAACCCCCGTATCTAGAAGGCCACTTATTAGTCACTTCACGTGCTCATTCCTTCGCTCACAGCTGGTCACTGGGCACGGACACCGTGCCAGTACTGGGGGCGGGTGGGAAGCAAGACAGATAGGGCCCAGCTCAGCTCATTACACTTTATGGCGGAGCCGGACAACAAATACACAGGCCAGTTTCAGAGGGTGACGAGTGAATACCGAAAAGTCAACACGGCGACGTGAAGGGGCTGGAACCGTCATCAAGACTGCCTTCCGCACAAATATCACCTCACTTTACTCACAACGCAAAGGTACAATGGGAGCTTACTGTCCCTTGGATGAAAGGGGCCTGTTTAAAATGAGACAGTGATTAAAAACAGCCGGTGCAAAACCCCAAAATATAACAACGTAAAATTGAAAAGCTGCAGCAATATGTGGTCCCAATTTCCATCACATCCTCACGATTCTGGGAAAAAACTATCTACAGTTCCATCGCAGCCATACTGAAAAGGTAGGGAAAGAACCACAGGTTTTTTACAAGAAATTTTGCAAATAACATGGCAGTATTGCAAAATGCAAATGCAAATGCTGCTGAGCCATCTGTCCAGTATTACGGCAACATTGGGAAAAGGCTCTGAAAGAAATGATGTTTGAAATCATTAAAAAAATAACATGTCAAGTTTAAAATACTCAAGAATCTTAAAACCAGCATCAACACATTCATCAACCATATGGCCCTACAGCAGGTTTAAAAAAAAAATTCACCCTGCTTGCATTTTCTACTTCATCCCAATGGTTTTTAAAACATGTTTCTTTTCCTCATTTGAGTACCTTTTTTTTCTGTTGATTTCCTTGGTATTTACAGCTCCTTGAATTATAGCTAGATTCATAATATTCATTTCACCCTTTCTGAAGCGGGGAAAATTAAAGTCAAGTGTTCCAGAAGAAGGGGCACATGGGTGACTATATATAACTTCTTGAACACATCTTGCTTTAGGTCTAGTGACCTCACATTCCCAGTGATAACAGCTGGCTTCACTGACAATCATACTTTTCCAGGCACCGTGCTAAGTGCTTGGCATTCATTGTACCATTCGGTCGTCACAGCTTCACAAAGTAGATAACGTTATTATCCACATTTTGCAAAAGAGGAACTTCCTCAAGGTCACACAGCTAGCACGTGGCAAGGCCACAGTCCAGGCCCAACTTTGCGGGCCAAGTCTGTGCTCTCGGCTCGTGTTACCTGCAACACATCCGTGTTCAGATATTTGTGTGCACAAACCTGAGTTGGCTTTTTAAGATTAAGAATAAGCAATATGTGTTAAGGGTAGAGACCTCCCTTATCTCATCAAGAAGGGACTCTTGGAGAAGTGCCTTAAATTCTGCACAGAGGTACTTCGGGTGGTGGACATACAGTGCAACATACAGATCATGCATCTCAGAAATGTACAATTGAAACCAATATTAGCTTGTTAACCAATGTCACCCCCCCAAAATTTAATTTAACAAAAAAGTGAGTGGAAATCTTAGAAAAGAAAAAGAAATGTTCAAAAAGTGGCTGTTGTGATGGTGGTATAACTATGAATATATAAAAAATTATTGAATTGTGCATTTTTAATGAGTGAATTGTATGGTGTATGTTTATCTCAATAAAGTTGTTATCCAAAAGAAGAAAGAGGTGGAGCAGGAGGAGGAGGGGGAAGAGGTAATCCACAGTCTCTAGGAGAAAATATTTGCAAAACATGTATTTGAAGAAAGACTTGCAACCAGAATAAAGAACTATTTTTAAATAAATAAATATATATATATTAGTGAAGAAGGGAGAGGGAGAGAGAAATAGAAACATCAATGATGAGAAGGAATCATTGATCTTATCAGCTGCCTCCTGCACACCCAGGGGATTGAGCCCACAACCCAGTTATGTGCCCTTGACCAGAATCGAACCTGGGACCTTTCAGTTCACAGGCTGACGCTCTATCCACTGAGCCTAACTGGCTAGGGCCAGAATAAAGAACTCTTACAACTCAGTAAGAAGGGGACAAACAGCTCAATATAACAAGCGCAAAAACACAGTGATGGGGTTATGTGAAAGGGACTCAGGGACCAACTGAAAGAGTTCCTAACGGCAAAGCTGAAACAACACAATTAAGTCGTATTGGATTATAACTCAAAGTATAAAATAAATATCCATGATTCCATACTGATATAAACAAATGACTGAGCAAATAAATGGAGAAAAATAGATAAATCCCCTGTGGACAAGAATTAAAGGAATTGTGGCTAATCTTCCCTCAAGGAAATGAAGCACATCCGCACCCTCCTTAAATGCCGGCTGCACATAGTGACTTCTTTCCGAAAACTACAGCATGAAAAGGAAAAGGGTCTAACTTTACAGGGAAGAAGCCAGGCAAACACTACTCCAACTAAACGATCAAGGTCAACACCAATGGTGGTAAGTCTTGCTGACAGCTTGTACCCTTGGTATGATGTGATGCAACTAGCACTTGACCTCTGTGGTCTTCCTCCCACAAACCCAGAGCTCAGTCTAAATCATGAGAAAAAGATCAGACAAACCCAAATTGAAGGGTTTTCTTCAAATGCTGGGCTGGTATTCCACAACACTGTCGAGGTCATAAAAATAAGTCTGAGAAACCGTCACATTATAGAGAAGATTAGGGAGATAGGACAACTCAGTGTGTGGCATCCTAGATGGGATCCTAGAATAGAAAAGGATAGTAGGTAACAACTAAGTGAATCTGAATAAAATATTGATTTTAGTTCATAATAATGTATTTATGTTGGTTCATTAGTTGTAGTGAATGTACAATCTATATATATACAAAAGGCTAAGTGAACAGCTGATGAGCTGACTGGCAGATCGGCCAACCAGTAGGTATGATGCACACTGACCACCAGGGGGCAGATGCTCAATGCAGGAGCTGCCGAGCGACAGCAACTTTGCAGAGTGCCCTCTCACACTCCGGGACCCCTCAGGGGATGTTGGACAGCTGGTTTTGGCCTGATCCCTGCAGGCCAGGCCGAGGGACCCCACCTGCCGGAGGCACCCCACAGACTCTGCAAATGCCCTTTGAGCCCCAGTGCCGCTCCAGGTGCGGCCGGCTGGGGAGGGACTGTAGGAGGTTGGCTCCAGGGTGTGTCCGGCCCATCTCGCCCAGTCCCATGCCACCGGCCACCTTCTAATGAATTTCCTTTCAATGTGCATAAAACCGTGCACCGGGCCTCTAGTACAAGTATAATAGCAATAGGGGAAACTGAGTGTAGAAGGGTATAGGGAAAAGGGAACTGTCAGTACTATCTGAAACTTCTTTGCAAATATGAAACTATACTGCAAGAGAAAGTTTATTTTCTTAAAAAAATGGGCAAAGATTTTGAAAAACAATTTGCCAAAGAAGGAATAGGGGTTGCAAAGAACACATGAAAAGATGATAAACATCGCTCTGGCTGGTTTGCTGTGGTTAGAGCATTGGCCCCAAGCACCCAATTGATGTGTCTCTCTTCTCTCCCCTTACCCCTCACCCCTTCTACTGTCTCTAGAAAATCAATGGAAAAAATAGCCTCCGATGAGGATTAACAACAACAGAAGATGATCAACATCAATGGCTAAAAGGGAGTGCAGATTAAAGGCACAATCAGGTAACACTTCATATCCATTAGACTAAAATTCAATAGATTGACAAGTTTACTTCTAGTGGCATGAGAGATGGAGTAAATCCAAAGTTACTGAGCACAGAGAACCAGGAAAATCTCAACTCACATGGGAAAAGACAAGAGATGCCAATAATGAGGTTACATAGATATTAAAATGATCAAAATTACTTTATCCTGTTTCTCACACTGAATGTAACTAAAAATACCTACACAGAATGCACAGATGGAAAAATTAAACGGCAGGCTGATTGGCAAAGAAGGTCAGAATCTAAAGTACCAGATGAATCATTTTCTTCTTCTTCTGGTATCTCTTGGTCTGTTCTCCACAAAGTTTGAAACCCACAAGCAGGCACTGTGTGCGGAGAGGGAGAGAGCTCCAGGAAGAAGCTTGCAAACACGGCTGCGAGGGAGGGAATCTCCTGACCCTCAGGGAGCGTCTTTTCATTTCTCCATTTTCTCCCTTCTCAGTCCTTCAAAATATCCCTGGGTGGTGATGGCATCATTGACCGTGGCAGCAATGGGAGCCAGCAAGGGCCTAGGACTATGATGGAGAACTTCCCTCTCTGATTAGAGGAATGTCCAATCGGCATGAGCTATGTGAACATAACAATGAGAAACACATACACAAAAGCCCTTTTAAACTTCTGCTATCATCATGAAAAGGACACATGGTTGAAGGAGGATTAACTCTTGGAACAGATATGAACCCTAAGAGTGTGGGGCAAACCCCTGGGTAGAGTTGTAGCAAGTGTGTGACAGGGTGACAGAAGTCCCAGATTTCTGGCCGAATGTCTAAAAAAAGGAACCCCAAGGAACCAGAAGATTCTAGGGGCATCACAGAGAGAAATGATTGGAAAATGAACTATATATAGTTTTTTATAAATTCCTGGGCTCACCACTGAGCTAAACGTGCTTGGATATAACTCTAAACAGCAAACCATAGATCTGAACTCTGGGACAGGCTGGTCCCAGACAAGACACTGAATGGCATGCAACCAGAACTATTCTGAATGGCATGCAAATGAGCTGAAAATAAAACTGACATTGAAACTAAAACCCACAGAAGGCACATCAGAACTGAAAGCCTGAATCCCACTAGGCTGAGTGCCGGCTAAAACAAAAGTATCAACATTCTCCATAAGATTTAAACAAGAACCAGAGTCTTCTTGGGTGATATTCAAAATGTCCAAATGCAATCCAAAGTTACTGAGCACAGAGAACCAGGAAAATCTCAGCTCACATGGGAAAAGACAAGAGATGCCAATAATGAGGTTACATAGATGTTAAAATGATCAAAATTTGTTGAACTGTCTATTTAAAATTGATGACTTTTATTATATATATTAGAGGCCCAGTGCACAAGATTCGTGCACTGGGTCGGGCGGGGGGGGGGGGGGGGCTGTCCCTCAGCCCAGCCTGCGCCCTCCTGCAGTCCGGGACCCCTTGGGGGATGTCCGTCTGCTCGCTGCTCCTTACCTCTCTGATTGCTGCTCCTTAGCGCTGCCGTGGAGGTGGGAGAGGCTCCCACCACTGCTGCTGTTCTCACCAGCCGTGAGCCTGGCTTCTGGCTGAGCAGACCTCCCCCTTTGGGAGCGCACTGATCACCAGGGGGCAGCTCTTGTGTTGAGCGTCTGCCCCCTGGTGGTCAGTGTGCATCATAGTGACCGGTTGTTCTGGTCATTTCGCTGAAAGGGTCGCTTAAGGCTTTTACTATATAGATATGATGCCTCACAAATGAACAAAATGAGAATAAGTTTTAAAAGGATTGATACAGTTGAAATATATTATTAGCTTGATTATAGTCTGAGATAAGTTGGTTCTTATGGACTATTCTGAAACTAAACCATTGTTCAAAGCACTGTTCTTTGAGAAGTTATGTTTTAAGTTTCAAACAATCAGTTTAAAAAATACCTTTTTGCAACTAGTCCTTTCACAGCTTAATGATGACCAAACATTTCAGAAAGCATGGTACCTTAGCGGTCCCATCTTTAACCCAGAAACATGAAGCTTCTGGTTACTTGGGGAACAAATTATATATAAGCATATCTTTTAAAAATATATTGGGGTGACACTGGTTAATAAAATTATAGAAGTTTCAGGTGTACAATTCCATAGCACAGCATCTGTGTATGGAATCTGTACTGTGTGTTTATCACCACAAATCAAGTTTCCTTCCACCACCACTTAGTCCCCCATTACCCTCTCTGTCTTCCCCTACCTCCCCTCAACCCCACTGGTAATTACCATACTGTTTTTGATGTCTGTGAGTTTATGTGTTTTTTTTTTTCCCCCTTCATCACTTCACCTGTTTCACCCAGCCCCTCCACCCCCTTCCCCCTGAAACTGTCATTCTGTTCTCTGTCTTTGTGAGTCTGTTTCTATATTGTTTGTTAATTTAATTTGTTCATTAGATTACACATAGAAGTGAAATCATATGGTACCTGCCTTTCTCTGACTGGCTTACACCACTTAGCATAATACTCTCCAGGCCCATCCATGCCATCACAAAGGGTAGGATTTCCTTCATTTTTATGGCTGAGTAATATTCTACTGTGTAAATGTACCACATAAGCATGTCTATTAACATCTCTCAGAAAAGTCTCAAATGATGACTCAACTGGTGTGCTGGCATGGGGCAAGTAGGAGAGAACTATTAAACCCCCTCCATTCCTTTGGCACTGAAATTCTGTTGGGAATCAATAAGTCCTTCTTTTATAGAGTACCTCTCATTAAAATCCTCAGTCTTGCCCCTAGCTGGTTTGGCTCAGTGGATAGAGCATCGGCCTGCGGACTGAAGGGTCCCGGGTTCCATTCTGCAACTTGGTTGTAGGCTCCTCCCCCACCCGGGCTCTGGTCGGGGCGCATGCAGGAGGCAACCAATCGATGTGTTTCTCTCACATGGATGTTTCTCTCCGTCTGTCCCTCTCTCTTCTACTCTCTCTAAAAATCAATGGGAAAATATCCTCCAGTGAGGATTTTTAAAAAAATCTTCAGTCTTTTCCTAGTGAGAACCACAAAGACAAATAGCATTCCAGTTTTTCTTTCTACTGATTACTAAATTATTTGGAGAGAGACATACATATAGGTTTCAAGAAGACTGTCCAAATGAATATTTATTTTCTCAAAGGGAAAAATCTGTAGAACTGATCATCTTTCACTCTAAATAAATGACTAATCATAATTGGTATCCTTGTTTGGGAGCTCATTAGCAAACTGTTCCTGTAATTGAACCACTCATTTACAGGCACAATGGAATGAATCAGAACAGAATACTGAACCCCACTTATTTGCACTGATTGTGATAAATTGTCGCTGTTTGTTTATAGCACTGAATAACTTTTAATCCTAAAATAAATAGGCTGATTATCAAATGATTCTGTATTATTTAGCTTTTTTCTTTAACATTTAGAAAATGTTTTATGTAATGATTGCATGCATAGATCCTGAACTACAGAGCTTTTTATTTCATTGTTTGCTTCAGTTCCAAGAATTTAGAAGTTTTGCCAAGTCACTCTGTCAATAGCTCATTAGAAAAATAAACTAAGGGGAATATATGCTGTGGATTTTATTTGCAATAGGCATGAAGATATAGAAATATAACCCTGGGGCACATGTCCACATAAATCCCAAGCTTGGGTCAGACTTACTTTCTCTTCATGATGGTGAAAGATCCCATGTACCCTATGAACCCTACTTAATTCAACCTTCCCAGATGGCCCCCCAATCATTAATCATTCTCTTCTATGTTATCCCAAAGTACCTTGCCTATGTCTCCATTGTCACATTTCTCCCAGCCTATCTTTATTTGGGTAAGTCTACCTTCTCAACTTGACCTTGTACCCATGGGGATCTCATTAATAGCTTTTCCCCCTGACATAAACTAAAGGAAAATATCTCTATTGTATTACTCTGAATTATTGTTCAGAAAATATTCCCTCCCCTTTCCTTCCCACTGTGAGTGGAATATTCTCTCCCCTCCCTGCAACCGCCCCCCGCCCCCATCTTGGTGGGTCAAATGACTTGCTTGGCCAATGGTACATAGTAGACATGATACAAGCCAAGGCTTAAAAGGCACTTGCTCAGCAGCGATTGCCCTTCCAAACTCCTGATATCTCCATGAAAAGGACGTGTGGTTGAAGGAGGTTTAACTCTTAGAACGGGATCTGAAACCAACCTTCAATATGGAGCCGGCAGGCCTGGCTACAGAGCAAGAATAAATGACTGTTGTTCTCAGCCACTGAGTTTGGGGTAGGATGTTCCTCGATAATGATGCACACATTAATGTGGGGGTTTTAGCCACTAGGAATATGTCCAGGTTAAAATACATTTTGGAATAATCCCCCAAATGAAGTAACTCTGCTTTCCTATGCCCCAAGTACAGTGCTAAATTGCGTCCACATTGCTTTCCACCAATGGCCTTATCTTACACTTGTTTGCATTAAGACTAATGTTTCCCTTTCCTGCCCACTTAGTTGTTGAGGGTTTTCCTGTGATTTGTCCTGACCACTTTGGTACACTGTTCTGCATCAGAGTTGGAGTTATTTGCAAACACGTCACTCTGCCACCCTGTCTTCTGGAATCCCATCGTTTGGGGGATGGAGTGTTTTTGGAGTGGCCAGGAACCACCTGCAGCCCAGTCACCCAGACTTCTTGTTAAAATTAGCAATTACTGGGCCAGCTTCTGGTCTACTGGGTCAGAGTCTCCGGGGCGTCATCCAGGAATTTACATTTTTTAACAAGCTCCCTAGGAAATTCTTATGTTACAGCAAAGTGTGTGAAACACTTGAACAGTATAAATGTTAACTAACCAGATCTGAAGCCAATCCTAGTCCTAGAGGATTTAAATGATTATATATCTTTATCCAGAAATACATCTGTTTATTCTTTATTTTTCTCTATGTTCATTATCAACTACTTTAAACCATGACTTTTTTCTTACCTCCACTTTTAGTTACATCAAAGTTCAAATTTTGTTTTAGTAACCTTGGTACATACTATTTAAAAACCTTTGGATAATTTAAGTAAATTATTTCAATGGCTTTTCTCTATTAACAAATTTATATCTTCTCTAAAAAAAAATGTGGCACTTGGAGTTAGTTACATATTTGCCCCATAGAAGTCATAATTCCTCCCCTCCAAAGAATTGCCCTTACATTTTGCATTCAATGATCCTCCTCTTTAATGGAATTCACTGGCTGGTCTCACATGGAACTGACTTACAAGTCTTAACTCATTCAGTTTCTTATGGAAAGAAGTAGAATTGGTAGTTGGTCAGGTTTTTAGCAGTTTGCCAGTTACATGACAGGTTTTAGTCAATAGTTCCAAAACTGCCAGTAATTCTGTTTCTTCTGTGGCTTCTATTCTATGTAAGAACGAATGTAAAATTTTATTTAGTCTCTTTATGACCATGTGGATGGTATAGAAAGAGCATGGGCTTTGAAGCCAAAGTGTCTGCACTGGGGCCCTGACTTTACTTTGCCTCAGTTTCCCCCACTGTATAAATTGGGATGACAATAGCATACCACACCAGCCAGTGCATTACACACTGATTACATTTAAAAGTGCTTGCACAGTACTTGCTTCATCAGAAGTTAAGATGTGTAAGTTGTTGTGATTATTATTTTGAAATCCTTGAGTGTGCTCTTGGCATTGTTATAAATCTTTAGTTAGGTTCCTTTGTATTTAACCACACCCCCTTTTTGTTTTCTTAAATGTTTCATTTCAAAATATAAGAGACATACAAAAGAGTACCCATAATGTACATGTACATTTTAAAGAATAACAGTAAAGTACATACTTGTGTTCCCAAATAGCTTAAGAGGCAGATTTGTAACAATAAATTTTTGGATCCACTGGGCTTCTTACTTATGTCATCACCTTGCCTTCACTATCCAAATGGTGTGCTTGTTATTCCCTTGCTTTTCTTTATGGTTTTACTACCTATTTGTTTATTACTATTTCTAGGAAACTCTATAAGTTTCCCATAAATTTTTTTATGACCTATTTTCTTAACACTCTCTATCTGCCACATGTTTTTAGGCTCTCCATTTTCCTCAACCGCGGCACTGTCACAGATTTTGAAAGATGTTCTGCTCCCCCCGATGGTCAATTTTTTCTACAGTGCTTAGTTTTGGAAGGTTTCTTCCCCAAGACACCCTCACCCAATTTTTCAGCTTCTCCAGTCATGTTTACAGATAACACCCAGCATCATTTGTCTGTCCCAATGCCCCACTGTGTGGTCCCGACACTGGCTGAATTATTCAGCAGGGAATTCCCACAGTCTCACCTCATTCCTTATGCTCTTTACCCTGTGTAAGAGCTAAGTAAAAACAATCACTATTTTACAAACATAAAAGGGGTCTTTGAAACCTATATGATGTGTTAAGATGCCAAGACATCACAAATGACACTGAATGAGGCTGCAATTAAACTTATTCAGTTTTCTAAGGTAAAATCTAGTGCCAGATACCAAAGGTTTCTTCCTTCTGTCCTTCTTCTTTTAAACAGTTATAATAGCAATTAAAAAGACCCCTTTGGTCACTCTTCACTATTCTGCATTCCAACCACTTCCAATCATCTAACGATGCTGTTTTGGTAAACTGATATTACAAAGGTTTTTTATTAAAATAAATGTAGTTTTAAATGGAAACACTCAATAAAATATCTCAATACATGTTTTTCCTACAAAAAAAATGGAACCACAGAAATTCAAAACTAATCCATCCACCTTGCTCAATAAACACGCCACTGTTCACTTCCTATGGGCATTGATTTTTGCAGTTAATAACAGAAGTTGAGAAGAAGTAAGCTTTGTAAAAGATAGCTGTATTTGTCACTCACCAAGGAGCTCTGCATGGCCTATTCCAGATCCCACAAAAGGTAAAAATTTATCTTGTGTTAAAAGGATAACCATTTCAGAGTAAAAGTAAGACTGTGGTGCTGGGAAGACAACTATTCCAGTTTAAATACACTCCTTTCTCATGGGCCATGAAGTCAGATGATGACTGATTTAAACTATACAAACATCAAAGTCAGACTCTTCTATTTATTTTGTCTCCTCTTTTAAAAGAAATTCAGAAAAGAGTTCATATAACCTCAACCCTAATCCTTTAACCACCAAATAAAATATCTTAAATAGATATAAGGATGACTTAGAGATACTGAAAAATATTTGGATTCCTCTACTAAATTACGTTTTTTTATATTTAATGTTACAGAGAACACTGAAAAATCAATTATTTCATAAATATGTTATTCTTTGATCTGAAGATACAATAATATTATTTAATGGAGACCAAACTTATCTACACAACAGACCCTTTTTTATCAAGGCTATATCCAGAAGTTACTGGGACGAGTGTGGCGAGCATGTATGAGTCAGCTGGCAGCACCTTAACTGAGCAGCTCGAGGCAGATTAGGATGGAAGCCTCGGCTGAAAGAACATGACAGGTTCATGATCAATTCTCATTTGAAGTCCACATGCCACAAAGATGTTATTTCTTTCATAATGGTAGAGCAAACTCTCCATGTTGGAGATGACAAGGAAGAACAAGAAAGAGATATTATGAGGCCCTTCTAAGCCATCAGAGTTACAGGAAAGTGAAGTAGATATAAACTATGTATTTGCTTCTTCAATTCCATAGAATCACCTCCCGGAGGGAAGCCAAGAAAGCTGGTTGTTGCTGTGGTCCTGACGGACAGACAGTTCACTACAACTGGAAATGTCTGACTAGATTATCTACTTCCTAATCTCACCCACCATGGCCTTGGAGAATTACAGTCTAATGTAGCTTTCTGATGTAAGGAACTTGATGATGGCTGCATAACACAGACAAAAAACAGAGGATATGATAAAGGATGTCTGATATCACTGCTGGACTTGGATTCTGGGGTCTGGATAAGTTTGTCTGCTAATAAAAGTCCAAATGCCTTTAAAAGTCCACCTAGTCTTTTGCATGATGATGAGGCCAGGAGTGGCAAACATGTCTGAACCAATACTGTCTCCTAACTGGGCCTTAAGTAAAGCAGAGTTCCATAATGGCTTCCATTTTGTTCAATCTCTTTTTTTAAAATGCATTTTAAAAAATATATTTTTATTGATTTCAGAGAGGAAGGGAGAGAGAGATAGAGAGATAGAAACATCAATGATGAGAGAAAATCATTGATTGGCTGCTTCCTGCATGCCCCACACTGGGGGATCAAGCCCATGACCCAGGCATGTGCCCTGACTGGAAATCGAACCGTGACTTCCTGGTTCATAGGTTGATGCTCAACCACTGAGCCATGCTGGCCAGCCCATGCAGTTATTTTTAAAAGCACAAACACAGATCTTTAGACTGGTATAACTATGTATCTGTCCTTCGGGAGAGTCTCTTAAGTTGATAGGCTACAAAAAGTTATGACCAGCCATTCAACCAGCCATATAACCAACTATTCAAACGCGGCCTGCTTGTGACTGCTCTGAATAAAGCCCACCTTCCAGATCCGATGACCACTCTGCTGTGAAGGTCCCTATAATTAGCAATGAGAAGTCTGAGGTTAACATGTGAGCCAAGCCAGGCAGTCCTGTAAGCAACCAAAGAGCTTCATCACAGAAAGAGAGCTGGAAGCCTTGTCGGAATCCTCTTTCACAACCAAATGTGTTCATTGAACATGAAATATTAAGTAAGAGCTGATATGGTCTTTGGGAGGGTGATAGAGTTCAACACCATTAAGGCCCCCTGAAACTCCAAATCAAACAAAAGGGCAAAGAGCCGTGCATTCTCTGCAGCTGGAGACTTAGAGGTGAGAGAGATGACACATAATGCTTCTTAGGCATTTTAATTAGCATCCCCTAAGTACCTTCTTAAGCATTAAATAGAAAGAAAACAGATTCTTAAACAGAATCGATTTGCTGAGCCCACACTGCTGAGGATATGTGGAGGTTGGATAGAACCAGACAGTTAAGCAATAGCTGCATGAAATGCTGAACGGAAGTGAAAAGAAGCTGTATGGGTGGATAAAATGCTCTCAGGGCACAACGGCATACCTTCAATAGCTGTAGCCCAGTCATCATGTGCTGGGGGAAACATCAGGGGACAATCATAACCAGTGGAAAGGGCAGAGCTTCTTGGAACAAACTCTGAAAGATTCAAGGACAAAAAGCAGGCAACTCTGGCCCATGAGCAATGGACTATGGAAATAGAGAGTAAACCAAAGAATTACTTATATGAGCACTGAAGGTTCTGGCTGTCAAACTGCTTATTTTAGCCTCACATAGTTCATATGTTTGATGACAGAATTCGATTCAGAAAGATCTCATTAAGATGGATCAGCCATACCAACAACATAGAATTTATTAGAGATCCATGAGAATTATATTTAGGCCCAAAGATACAACTCTAAGAACCTATGACTTGTAGCTTAGGAGCTTCATGTGTATAAGACTTAGGAGTTACTTCTGGGAGTCAACAATGAAGCAACATTGACCAATAAATTAATTTGATTAATTATGTAGGAAAAAGAAGAGGACAATCCTATTCATGGATCAAATGTGCTAGGTTCTGGGTGCATCCCTTCAGAACATGTCCAAAGAAGAGGCTGCATCAAGTCACTGAAAATGCTCACTCAGGGGATATGAGAACACAAGGATATCAAAAAGCCTTCACGTTTTTGAAGGGCTATGTAGACAAGAGATAGGCATTATTCTATGAGGCTATTATGGGAAAAATTAGAGCCACAGTTGGACATTACAGTTCAATCATTCATTCAACAAATACTATTTGTGGAGCTCCTACTATGTCAGGCATTGTGCTAGGCAGCAGAATTACAAGATAAGGGAAATTGTCCCAATACTCAGAGGTTTCTAGAAAAAACTGACTGCCTTATGGAGACAGTGAGCCCATAGTCTCTGAAGACACTAAGACAAAAAAGTTGGAAGCTACATTTTAGTCTTAGACTGGTTGGAAACGGTAATCTATGAATTTGAAGCTCCCAACCTCAGAGTAGTTTATGATTCCCTGATGAGTTCCACCATGCATCTCTTTCTCAGTCTTCTACATTCTAAGAAAGAGGCTATCTCAATATGGTTTTCAGTAGAAAGCAACAGAAACCAACATTGGTTATTTTAAATAGAAATGGCATTTGTTAAAGAAGATAGGGTTTCTCAGAGAGTCTCCAGGAAACCTGCAAAGCTGGATCTTAGAGAAGGTCCCCGGTGTGCATGGCCAGAACACCTCTGCAGTGACTGCCGATGGTTCTATAAGAACCATATCCAGGAAACTGCCACCATCGCCCCCATTCTCACTGGGATGGGTTCCATGCATTCCTGTATCCTCACAGCACTAGCCTCTAATTTAATATCTGGAGGGAAGAGTTGAACTGGCAGAGCCTGGATCATGGGCCCAAGTCTTGGCTTTAAGGGAAGCTGGGAGATCAAGTATCTAGCATTTTCAGCCTTGACAGGTGGGCTGGGCCTCACTGCGGGGGTGAGGTGTCCTATCATGGTGCTCAGATGCTGAGAGTCGCCAACATGTAGTAAAGGTTTAAAAACACTCAATGGAAGTGACAGCGGTTCTTCTCCCAGTGACACTTTAACAAAGCCAAATAATGGAAACAGAAGCCCAAAAGGTGAAAAAAATGAAAGTTGGCAACATAACTTCCTTAAAATCACAGAGAGTGTTTGCTTCTCCAAATCCCCTTTTAGGAAGAATTATGACAGTCACGGTCTTTCACAAACATGCTCAACACCAGTCGGAAACTGAAATAAAACTGGTAACAGGAGGAAACCAGGAGAAACGGGGGAGTTTCGGGCTGTCTTATGGCAGAGGTGTGTGTCAAGTCAGCCTCGTGGAGAACTCGTTGCCACAGCGGTGACCAAGAATAACCCACTAGGATCCCAGGACTGGAAGAGCCCTTTAGCTGTCAGGAAATCCATCACAATGCGTCCCCAGGGCCCGCATTTCCAAAATGATGGCTGGCAGCCCCCCTCCAAAAGCCTCTCGGGAAGAGCATTTGATGACCTCCCGAGGTAATCAGGAATTGCAGATGTCATACAGCTCATGGTCAGAATGTTCTTCAATAATGTCTTGTTCATTCCATCCACATCCTCCCCACCCGAGTAGTGAAAACAGAGAGGAGGGGCTCACCATCTCTTCCATCAATTTCACTGTGGTTTCCATGGGAAGGTGCTGGGTCAGAGCTGAGTGACCTCACACCTCAGAGTGCGTCCCCGGGGGCATTGTGGACTCTGGGTGACTCCTTAGAATGCCAGACTTTCTGCAGGAAGTGAGAGCATGCTAATTGTGCCCCTGGGACGGGTGGGCACGTGAAGAGAGATTAGCTTTCCCCCAGCTGTCACGCTGGGGCCCTCTCATTAACACCCACGTTTCTCTCTCTTCCTTTCTTTTTTTTCTTTCTCAGGTCCTTTGACTGCAGCTCGTGTACTTGAAGTATGTAGCTGAAAACATGCACAGATGGGACCTGCGAGATCATGAGAACACTTTCACAGCTCCGGAAAGTGTGCTGGGCTCCTTTCCTTATGAAGAAAAAAACCCTGTATTCTAATTTCTACCCATTTTCCACTCTCTTTCTGTTTCAGAAATAGATGATTACAGAAGCCAATGTTCCAAGCAGTAATAACCAATAGGGCAATAATTAAAATCCAGTTCTTTTGTTGTTTTCTTTTAATCCTAAAGCAGCTAATTGTGTCTGCTAATCTTGTCTTCATAGTTCACAGAGAGGGCACAGCATCTGAAATATATTCAACATTAGCTGCAACCAACTGAAATTCAATGTCAGCCAGAAGGGGAGACAGCAGGGCGGCTGACAGGTGGTGCCCTGAGGGGAGATGTGTCCTGAAGCTGGAGGGACTTGGGGGAGGGGCTTTTATCTTGCTATGAAAATTCTAGAAGAGGGGTTGGGAGTTTTGTACAGAAACAGCAAGATAATGAGGAGTGGGGAGAAGAGTACTGAGAACATGAGTCTGTCTTGGATGACCCCTGGCTTCTTGAGCATTTTAATCAGTTTCATCTATGACCCCCTGAACAATATCAAAGAGGCAAAGAGGATGAAGTTACTGTTCTCTGGGTGGACAGTGTGTTCTCTTTGTATGAAGAAAGGGAGCTACGCCAAGATCCAACAGTCCCATTTTTAATACAGTTCCTACTTCTGGATTTCTAGGTGGCCCCTGCCACACCCGCCTGACCTCAGGCGCTCAGGGGCTCACCAAACTGACCCCAAGCACAGTGGGGCCTCCAGTATCCTGTACAAAGAGGGCTGTAGTCTATAACTTTAACATATGCTCAGGATTTGGAATAGATGAGATTAATGATTTCCCCAGAAAATCACCAACAGAATTGATTTGTAATGGCTTGATAAATTATAGTACTTCTTAAATCTCAGCAAGGGTCTTCCATAAAAGAAGAAACTCATTCAATAAACATGTACCCAGCAGCCACTCTGCCCCTGGGTCAGGTGTAGGGTTGAGGGTGGGGGTGGGGGGGGGGGAGAGAATGCAGTATGACTAAGATAGAGTACTTACTGCATAGACCAGGGGTCCTCAAACTATAGCCCGCAGGCCACATGCAAATGCAAATATTGTATTTGTTCCCGTTTTGTTTTTTTAATTCAAAATAAGATATGTGCAGTGTGCATAGGAATTTGTTCATAGTTTTTTTTTAAACTATAGTCCGGCCCTCCAACGGTCTGAGAAACTGTGAACTGGCCCCCTGTTTAAAAAGTTTGAGGACCCCTGGCATAGACTTCCACAGTTTCAAAGGTCACGAATATAATTTTGGAAATTATGACAGCTGTCCCGAGGAAGTGTTGGGACGGACATAAACTTGATTAATAAGAAATGCTGAACAAGAAGTATTCAACTGTGTTCGTTTATCTCCAGCGTAGCAGTCACCACTGTGTGCCCTGCCCTTTCAAAGGACATCAGTAACACAGCCTGCCCCGGGTCACCCCAACAGCGCCCCGGTGTGCAGTGATGTGCCAGACAGCGAGTGAGGTCAAAGCCCAGTGACAGAACCTTGACCAGAGGGCCACTTTTATAGGGTGATGGGGGTTAGGGGGCGGGGCATATATTCTTAAAAATGTTGTCACTAGGGGATACACTCTTCTACTCTTCACTAGTGGAAATTCTGTTCTTCTGTACCTAACTTCATACAGGTCCTGAAAACACAGCAGGAGTAGGCATCGTTATGTTCAGGGAGACATGCGGGCCTCTGGGCCATCTTCTCTGCTGCCCTCTGCCTCTGGGAGCAGCAAACACCACTGCTGTGGGTGGCAGCCTATCACTGACCAGACAGGAACTCCAGATCCAACAGCATCACTTCTCCCCAGGGGAACCACAGCGGCTGCCTGGCTGCCTGCATCAGCCTCCTACACCTGCTTCCCCTGGACCTAGACTCCACTCTCCATAGCTGGTGGGAGGCAGCAGGAGGACACGCCTGCCCTCTCCCATGGTGCAGGATGCTGGCCAAGATGAGTGGGGGGGGGGAGCACCAGGGGCATCCTGGTGCTGTGAAGCACCTGTGCCAGCCCTGGGGATCTGGCCACACAGATGGCAGCCCAGTGACTTCCTGGAGAACTTCTTAGACCAGGAGATGGGTGGTCACCTGACCATCCTTCACAGGCTGGGCCAGGCAACAACCTCAGTGACCAGGAGCCTCCTGGGCCTTTGAGGAAGCTCTTTACCCACCCTGGAGCATTCCCTCCCAAGCTGTGGGATGAGCGAAACCATAAAGCTTTTACAGGAAAAAAAAAAGAATTAGCAACTAGTAGTTGAAAAATAATAAGTTATACAAAGAAACCACTTTGTCCCTCACACTGATTTAAATTCCATAAAGTAGAATTAAAAATGTGGGATTCTGCGAGTAAACAGCCTGAGTCTGCATGCTGACTCTGTCACGTAATAGCGACTAACCCTTATAGTTTCTTCATATAAGATCGCCTACTTCACAGGGAGCTTGTGAGTGTTAGATGCACAGCCAAGAGCTTGGCACATACTAGGCACACAATCTCAATGAATATAAGCTATTAATAATATTACTAAATGTTTATTTCACAACACTATGTTTTGTTCTATTTCTCACCTCAGTGATGTCCTATGACTCATCATGAAATAGATTAAAAACCTGGATAAGCTGAATACAGTTAATGTTTGTCTTAATAAGAAATGCTCTTAAAAATGGCTTATTTTACAGATGTTTCTTCAAAGCTGATTCTCAATCAACAACTGAAGGTAGTATTGTAAATATTACTGAGAAATTGAAAATAAAAGTAAGTAAATGTGAACTCTGAAATCACAGCAGTGAACTTTTCAAACCCCATGACATTAAAATCTACTGGTCTCCCCGGCACTTTGCACATGCATCTCTCACAGAAGCATAATTATGTAATGCTATGCACTGGTCACTGGCAAATATTGGTTCAACTGACTTATATGTATCTTCCATGTTAGTTAACACATTTCATTATGGAACATCATAAATAATATTTGCTTATATCACCACTGGTGTCATCAAAAGTCTTTAAGCTCAAGTTAGAGTCACTGTCAGACTCCTAGTGGCAGATGTAGGATTCGCTAAAATTCTGATTTTTGCTTGACAGCTCAAGTCTTACCAGTAGCAACAAACACTGTCAGATGTTTTCCTTGAAGTGACAATTTACTTCATTCACTTTGGAGAACATGTCTGCCAAACACCCAAGTCTGAGGATCAGTTTGTCTCTCAGCCATTCTTTAAAGTAAGCTCCTATTCCATTTTACTCTCGTGCCACTAAGTGGCTTTTTTCATGACGACCATTCTCGGGTCAGCGGTAGAAGGGCCTCAGACACAGTATTAGAAAGGCATGGACTCAGCTAATGAGATCTAATAACTTGAATAATTTTTGCTTTCTTATCAGGGACATCCTTAAGTGAAACTGGAATTCCTTTTAAACTGTGTGTGCATGGCAGTTAGGGGCACTGCTGCCATTCATGCTACGGTGCCTGCCTGCAGTCTTACCTTACATTGTTTCTATACCTAGTGCAATGTCAACACAGTGAAAAGAGACAAATACCATTTCTGTATTATTGTGAAGACAGCTTTGATCTGAGGAACCCACTGTAAGGGTCTTGGAGCCTTCAGAGAGTACACTTTGCAAACTGCTTTCGACAGATTCCTTCGCCTCTCCAGGCCTCAATTTTCCTATCAGTAAAATGGAGAAAACTCGTAGGACATATCCCATAGGGTATCGTGAGGACTCAATGGAATAAAGCATGTAAAGACAGAAGAACAAAGCTGGCCTATAGTGAGTGCCATAAACAATCAGCTAAAAGGAGATCGGGGATCACTCGAGACCCTTGGTTCGTTTGGGGGTGATAAGATAACCATCTCAGTGTTTAATGAAAAGGAGAACATCTGTCAGTCGTTTCCATTGAAAATTCCTGGTTATTTCCCTGACGTCATTAAAACTGGTCAGAGACTCCTTCAAATGCCTCCCTTTAAAAAGCTCTAATTGCTGAATTCCCCCTCTGTGGCCTGAGAACACGACCGCCCCACTCCCGCAGAGTGTTCTGCGCCTCTCTTCTGAGGAGTTGCCTGGAAATCACCCACGGCCCCGGAGAGAGAGCTGACATTCACCTCCACGCCTCTGTGTGTATCTGGGTCCTCAAAGGGAGGTGCCACCAGGTGAGAGGAGAAACTGCTCGCACCCTGGACCTGATGTTCCACGTCAGCTCTGCAGGTCAGTGTCGTTTCCAAAAACGCCAAGCTCAGGGCACACACATCTGTCCCTCTAACCCACAAGACAGGCAACTGATTTCGGAGTTTATTTTTTCCTGATGACAGTAATGTGACCTTTTGAAAAATTAAGGCCGACACAGATGTATAGAGGAACAACATATAAACTTGTATGAATGTTTTAGACAATGCACTTTTTGCTTTTGTTAAGAGCACTTATGAATGATGCTGCTCACTGGCCATGTGTTCCATGCTGACCTGCTGGGCCGCGTCCAGAGCCAGCTTCCTGCCTGGCTCAGAGCACTGCAGCCAGCGCTCCTCGCTCCTCTCGGCCCCCACAGGACAGACCTGCTCCGCCTGCAGCCGTGCCCTGGGGTCTCCGGCCTGGAGCACGCCCCTCTCTGCTCTTCCCAGGGCTGCTCCTCCTACAGGCAGGTCTTAAAGCAGGAATCACCTGCTCAGAGGCCTTGTCTGAACACCCTATTTACAAGGGTTCTCTTACTCCCACCCCAAGTCACTCTCTCTATCCATTCCAGGTTTGTCAGTTTTTAAATAAAATTACCAGTATCTGAAATTGCTTTATTTACTTACAGTTACCTATCTTCCTCCAAGAAAATGATTCCCCATTGAGGGTAGAGACCTGGTATTTTTGGTCACTAATGTTATAAGGTTTGTCTTCCTGATGCTTCAAAAGAAAGACCAATGCTCAATTCCCTTGGGCAGGGCCTGGAGCGCTGCAGGCACCGACTGAATACTCGTCAGCTGAGTTGAAGACTTGGCAGTAGGCATCAGTCTTCACCATCAGGGACCCTGGCCATGTGGAGTACTCAATATATATTTGTTTTGACTGAGTGATAATATGGTAATGAGTGAATACATCAGAGTTTTTGACTCTAAAAAGGACTATATTGTGGAAGGCTAGTGACCTCACGAATCCCACAGAGAAGCTCACATGTAGCTTGGCTGGACAGTCTGCCAGGCACTCGCTCTGACAGCTCTGCTTTGGACAACCCCAGTCTGGCGTCGACCCCATCATTCCACAGAAGGTGCTCATGCTGGAGGCACACAGGATGTCCCCATTGCCAAATCAAACAGGCTTTCTTCAATCTTCATCTTTCTTGTTGTTCTAAGCAGCGAGACAGAGCGGCCCCCCCTTCACTGCTCCCGTGACTTTGGTGACTTCTGGTTGCTCTCTGACTCTCCCTCTCCTTAGCCAGCTCTGCCCTAATCAGTTACTATTCCTGGTGGTTACAAAAGACTCAGTTCTTCACTGCTCATGCTGCACTATTCCTGAGGCCATGCCATGCTCTCCTGTGCCTTTCGATAGCATCTGTATGTTAAACCCCAAATGTGTATCTCTGGCCTGGATCTTTTGTTGAATTCCAGGCTCACTTTCCAGCTGCCTGGCTAGCACATCTACTTGAATATCTAACAGAAATGTCACAAATTCTAAAATTGAACACAATCTTCTCCTAAACTGCTTCCATCCTTCTCACCTCAGGAATGTGCACCCCATAAAATTCACCTGCTGTCTTGCTATACATCCACTTCATCAAAAAGTCACGTCAATTCATGTGATTCAAAAGATAATCACATTCATGTACTCTGAGGTACTTCCAATTCACCACCTGCCCTAAGGTATCATCACCTCTCATTTTTTAACCTGTTTCCTCGCTTCTCTCCTTGCCCAGTTCTATTCTTCATATAGCAGCCAGAGTCTTCTTTATAAAAGAGGAGTCACATCATGCCAATTCCATGATTAAAACCATCTGTGATCAACATGATAAAAACCAAAATCCTTAACATAGCCTAATCGATCCTGTGTGGTCTCGTTCGTCCCACCCCCTTCACCATCATTCCAAAATACTCTCCCCTTGGCTCACTAAGATCTAGGTGCACTGGTTTTCCTTTAGTGTCCCCAAAGTATAAAGATATTTCCTATCCTAAGGCCCTTGCCTATGCTGTTCTCTTAGCCTGGAATACTTTTTTTCTAACTTTTCTGCTATCTGAATGATCCACAACAACCTTGGTTTTAGTAAGCATTTATTGGAAGACTTTAAGCAAGAAAAGTGCTTTAAATCAAATTTGTAATTTATAAAGGCAAAAGGCGGGAAGAGGAACTGGAGTGGCGAGGATAAAGCAGGGATACCACTGAGATGGGGTGTGTAGGAGGAGATGTCATTGGTATATTGGGTGGGGGGAAGATAGTTGGGGCATGAATTTGGGACACCAGGTAGAAATGTCCATCACCTGCCATGATGGGTGGGGGCCATGGAGGGTACCAGCAGGTTGGTACCACCACTATGAGACATCAGAAAGGGAGCTCGCTAGGAACGTCGAGAAAGAGAGACTGAGAGCCCATGGGTGGCAGAGCCATTGCAACTGTTGGCACCCAGATAAGGATGTTGAGATGATCATTGGCACTTTATTAAAGATCATTATTCCATAGCCACTCAGAACACATGAAGTCAGCATTACTTTTGCAATGTTACAAAAATATTAAGTGAAATATTAAACTATTTTATAAGCGCAATATCCTACTTTGTTTAGAAGAAAACTATAACTTCTGCTTGCCACTAGCATAAACATTGCTAAACAGTGACAGGACATTATCCTCTAAACTAGAGGCCTGGTGCATGACATTCGTGCACTGGGGGGTGTGGGGGTCCCTCAGCCCGACCTGCACCCTCTCCAATCTGGGAACCCTCAGGGGAGCCCTCTCCAATCCAGGAGTTTCTGTCTGTCTTTGTAATCATATGAGTGAATTGTCTGAGACCCCAACTCAGTTTGGTTTGTTGCTCACAGAATTATAGAGGCTTTTTTTTTTTCTTTGCTTCATGGGTGGAGATTTCCTGGAAGTTTTAGGATATCTTCCCTTTAATTTTTCCTAGACACTCTGATTTTACTTATGTCTCTCATCTTTGCTTTCCCTCCATCCCCCACCACAACAGTAACTTGCTCCAGGCTCACTTTGCTCTAGTGCAGTGGTTCTCAACCTTCTGGCCCTTTAAATACAGTTCCTCATGTTGAGACCCAACTATAAAATTATTTTCATTGCTACTTCATAACTGTAATGTTGCTACTGTTATGAATCGTAATGTAAATATCTGATATGCAGGATGGTCTTAGGCAACCCCTGTGAAAGGGTCATTCGACCGCCAAAGGGGTCGCGACCCACAGGTTGAGAACCGCTGCCTAGTGTCTAGGTAGGAGATCCGTCTGCCACCAGAACTACGATTCCCAGCATTCCTGGTGCTCCCCGCACTCTGGGCTTCCGCTTCCGGTCCTGGGGCTGCCACCAAAGCTACTATTCCCAGAATTCCTGGTGCTCCCGCAATCTTGGTTTTCCCTTTCTGCTCCATCTCCCTCCCATGGCCTCCCACTCTGCCAAGTCCTCCAAGCTGCCAGCTCTCCCTCTCTGCTCTCTGTCTGGTGGCTTGGGGAGCCAATTTCCCCAAGCCGCTCCACTCTCCGCTGGCTCTCCCACTCTGCGCCTGTGCATGCAAATTAACCCACCATCTTTGCCAGGTTAATTTGCATACTCACTCCTGATTGGCTGGTGAGTGTAGCGGAGGGATGGTCAATTTACATGCTTCTCTTTTATTATATAGGATAGTAGACATTAATTTTCTTCCAAACAATGTAATTCACAAAAGACTGAACTCTTCATTCAACAAATAGTCACTGGGTCTCCCTGTGTGTCAGACAGTATTCTAGGTTCTAGAGATAAAGTGGTAGGAAAGACATACAGGAGGCACAAATTGGGTGCTGAATGAATGGATCAAATCAAATCACACTATTATATGTCAGACCCTCAACACTATTTGTAGAACAGTGTTGTGTGTAGCATTTCCCAGTTATGCATACATGATACTATAAGTCAGCTTACCTTGATCAGTTAGCATTAAATGTTGCAAAAATATCTAATAGTTAAAAGAAACATCCAATGAGATGCAATTTTATAGTAATATGTAGGCGAAAACAGGAAGAGGAAGTTTGCATAACCTCTATGGCAATATTCTCCAGGTCAGGAGTGGACTTTGTTTGAGTTGAAAAGAAAAATCAAAGCTGGGCAATTTGATCCTGGAACAAAGTTATTTTGGTTGAATTCTAAGTGGCTAAATTACAACTTTTGGGAGCAATAGTTTCTGCCATGGAACGTTCTTTCCTGTGTAATTAGTCTTACTCTCAATTTTTGTTTTTAGGTACTTCAGAGTCAGGAAAATTCCATGCTATAATCACCTATTTACTCGGACACACTACATGTTTTTACTCATTAATTATGGCTTTTTGAACACTCATAGCCTTCCACATATCATGGTTTCTTTCTTTAATATGTTATTTTACAGTAAGTAGATTTTAATAAAAAACAAAGGCAAACAATTCTGTTGTCAGTAGGCACTGACTTATATTTCTTCCAATTCTCATGCTCTCTGGGGCTATCCTTCCATGAAAACAGATACAATCTAAAAATAATCCATGATAAGTATAAATTTAAGAACATGCAAGATATTCTAACTAATTACTTAAGAAAGCTATCCCTGAACTCTTTATTTGGAAGTCTTTCAAGTAAAGAGTAGGTGGGTGGGTGATTCCCGGAGTCTGCCAACAAGTGCTGTCTTTTCACTCCGATTTAATAGCATCCTGGTCAATACACTTCATCTGGATTTAAGCTGTAATCCTCTTTTACACAACTTGATTCTTTAAGTGTTTGGAAAATCTTTCAAATGTCTGAATGAAACGTGGGCAGAGGTAAAGAAAACTAGACAACTCCAGGCCATGAAACTAGGTCCCTTCGAGACGTCAGGCTTTCTCTGTGAGGGGAAGTCTGCACTCAGGGGAGCCCAGGAGTCTGCTGGACAGAAGCAGTGAGGCAGTACACGGGGCTGGGGCTGGGCAACCTGCAGAGCTGGTCACTGCTGTGGAAACGCAGAGCGTGCAGTTCCAAAGCTGTTTTCCAGACTGTGTTCTTTAACTAAAGATACCTATTATTTATGCTTTAAAAAAGTCAGTGACTTCCCCCACGCAGTCCATAATGAGTTCTGCAGATTCATGGAATTCCTTTCTTGAAGTCATTCCCTTTAGCTGAACTCTGTTTATACTATCCATCCCCAAGCTTATTTACATTCAGACTGTGAGCAGGGACTATTTTTATATCTTCTAGTCGTGCTCATCAACTTCTAGTAGCTCCATAAATGTCCATATAACAATATTAAAAATATTAATGAAGCATTACATAAAAACTACAGAGTGTACATCAGTTTTTCTTCCATTTCCTTGAGGTACAGCAAGCTACCCTCATAAAATTTCTCTATTACTTCACGGGAGGAGGATAGTCAGAGGTTCTCTGTGAAGGTAATTTGGAATTCTGGACAATTTACTCAGTCAACAGAGCTAAAACAACTGGTCTTCATCATCTCTTATATTCTGCAAAAGAAGTTGGTCAACATTTCAGACATGGCCAGGTTCACAAGGCATTGGGTCTTGCCAATGTGTCTCAGGGCCACATACGTTCTTGCCCTAAGTAGGGAAACCCTGAGGTTAATGTCTTCACCTCTTCTGGAGTTTTCACGTCCTTTTTGATTTTATTAATGTCCATGGAAACAGATAAAGTAGCTACTCTTTTAACAAGTATGAGCTACCATCAATTACCATTGTAACTTCAATTAAAATATTAAAGCAGTTAAGGATCCAATAGAAATAGTTTCCCTTTTTAATAGCACTTAAAATAACAATGAAAGTGGCAAGATGGTTATATGTTCATTTAATTGCTAATGAAGCCAAACCAATCATTCAAAGTTGAGTTCCCTGCAGAATATCGATCTGAAGTACCATCAGCAAAGTACCATCATTTGATAATAGAGATTTAAAATTAGTATCAGAATTTTACTTTCCAAAAATTCACCTTTGAATTTATGTTGCTGGCTGTTTTACCTCCAGCTTGCTAAAAAGAAAAGTAAGATCACCCGAAGCAAGCAGGCGTGAGTTTAGGGTGGAGGAGTGGAAGTCTGACGAAACGTGTGCCTCATATGCAGTGGCCAGGAGCCCTGGGGGAGCTCCGCGGGCCTGCTGAGGCCTCCAGGGACAGGGCGCCCTCTGAGGCTCTGACTCACAGCACCAGGGCTGTTTTTCCTCTGGGGAAGGACCAGACACTTGCCCTTTATAAAAACCTCTAGGATGAGTCATGAGCAAAACTAGCTGGCACTGGGAGGTGGTGGGTAGAAATGAGGCTTGAAAGGAGACCATGTGGTCCTGTGGCTGCTGCCCTGGCAGCGTAGGCTGGTTTTCACGGCTGTGCCACAGGGAGAATCCCTGTGGATCTCATCATATATACAGGACTCCTACTCAATTTCAAAGGGTGCTACCCACCCTGGAAAAAGAAAAAACCCACATTAGCCCACTGAGGAGCTGTGAAAAAACACAGGCAGGCAAACAGATGGCTCAGGAAGCAGCAATGTGGAATAATAGTGAGGGTGTGGGAGTCGGAGGTGTAGGCTGGGCGATGATCAGAGAGGAGAGGAAGGACAGCAGCGGTGACAGATGACAGAGTGTTGTTTGGGAGGAGCAGTTGGAGGAGGCAAGGGGAATGGAAGGGCAGGAGCATAATTAGGAAACATCCCCTTCTGTCAACTCCTAAGTCCTGCTTGGTTCAGACGGAGAGAGCACCGGCCTCGCGAGGAAGCCCAGGTTGGCTGCATGCTCTCCCAGGGGCCTTCCCTTTCTGATGGAGACAAGTCCGAAGTGAGCTCCTGTGTGCAGCTGCAGGCAACATCAACATGGCTGTTGAGAATTCTTTATAGAGCATCCGCCTTTGTACTCCATACTTCACCGAAGTTAATAAGTAGGTGTCAAACTCTGAATTAAAATTCCCAGAAGAGGACACAGCACAAAGGACAATAAAAATGATTTTTAAATAATCATAGGGATAAATAGCATCCACTTCTGACAAATGTAAGTGTGGGCATAAAATGTTATTAGGCTACAGACACCGTCCTTTGTTCAGGAAGTGTGCCTCATTCTCCAGGCGTGCCATTCATCATCCTAATGAGCCCTCAAAATGTAAATTAAACAGCAAAGACGGATTCGTTCGAGAAGCATCTTTGTGCGAGGTGTTAAACCATTTTTCTACTTTTATTCTTAGACAGGGCTTCATTTTTGCATTGGGGGAAAAAAAGGGCCCTCGATACTTGAACACTTTATGGGGTAAGTTCATGCAATTCACATTTTCAGTAAACCGTTCATTCATTCTTCAATACTTTGGGATCTGCAATTTCAAAGAAACAGAATCTCATTTTAAAATGCTGTGCCCTGTAAATTATGTTTGATCTGGAAAATCTTAGGAACCTGGGCATGCATTTGCTTTCTTGTTTTATTCAGAAGTCATTTGGTCTAAGGGAGGCCCTCAATGAGAAAGGATTAGTGAAAATTTCAAACAGCTTTAGTTTACTGAGCCCAATGCTGTAATGGCTGGGCAAACACCATTTCAGCCATTAACGATAAAAGATTAAGGTCATGAGACAAATTAGTTGTGATTTCTTGTTATGTATTGATAAGAACACTACCCATTCCTGGGATGAATAGAGAAATCAGGGTTTTGTACTTGACCTGAATTTATGCATGAGCACACACAACAGGAGGGACTGAGCAGCGGCTAGGGAGGGATCCAGGAAAAATACAGAGAAAGGAAAATAGCAACAAATCATGTCTCATTTTGGCCTGATTGGTTCTCATTTGCCTCTCTCTGTCTGTCTTTCTCCCACCCCCACCCCATCCTCTCTTATTGCAACATATAAATCATTCTTTGCATTCTCTGGCTGTCCTTGTGCATGCGAGAGCTCAGCTTACCCATGTGTCTTCCCCAGCTCTTAGCTCTGTGTGAGTGAATGTATATAAAATGAAGATACAAATAATTGCCCTATTGAGGTTTACCTCCTGTCCAGGGAACAGCCATTAATCTGCCCAAGGGGGTTCCTCCAGCCCCAATCTGCAGAATAAATTATCATTAACCAGTCTAGGTATTCTAGAGACATTATATTTTATGGGGTCAAAATGTTGGGGAAGTAACCCAGAGGGAGAGCTGAAACCATCCAGCTGGGAAAGAAGTAAGCCGGCGAACAGCATTACACGAAAGCCTGGGTTCTTAGTGGCGATGGATCAACTGCTGGTCTGGCTTGAGGTCAACCCCCAAACCCTGTCTGAATCACTGGGATGGCTGATTGTGGGAAGCACCCCTGCCCTGTCACAGTGCCCAGCGACGGCCCACCTCTCAGCGAGCGGCATCTCTCTTTGAAGGTTTGGCTAATGAAAGAGCGCATCATGACTAATGGTAGCTCACGTTAAGCCTACATATTCCACTGAACATACTGTTCCAGGTAATTTGATGGAGAATTTTCTTTTCAGCATGATCGAGCTGATTCAATACAAGGCTCAGGACTGTCAACATGACAGCTGGCCACATAAAGAAACTGCAGTCTCAGCCCAGGCTGGGGCTATTTCATTTCTGCCTCTCAGTTTCCTAATAATGCACATTTTGATGGGCACGTTGATTGGGTTATGATGTAAGAACAGCCCTAATTAGTAAGAGAGAAGTTAATGCTCTGTGTCCATAGGCCTTGAGAAGTACTGGGGACAAGGAATAGGGAAGGAAAGCAGTTTGAGTGATAAAGTCAATGTTAATCCTGACAAAGCAACACAAGGTATTATTCTATGCAGATATTAACTCTGAAAAAGCACTGTACACCGAGAGACATATATTAAAGTGGAATTTAAGCCTCGTCTGGAGTAATAAACTGTTTTATTTTCCACCCCCAGGCGGTAAACACAACGTACAATACAGGAACTGGAAAGTGCCCTACTGTGGTGAGCATGCTTTTTAACCTTGGCAGTACGTTAATAATATAAATTCACACCAATAATATAAATTCTCACACATAAAACCTTTCAAGTATAAAGGAAATAAGCGACTCCCTGAATGTTTCCTGAGAAAACTCCCAATGAGGAAGGACCTCACAGTTTGAATGCACACTTTTGGCCAGATCTTAAAATTCCTGTAAATGGGCCTCATGTTAAATGGCTGACAGCACCGCTAGGAACTCCACAAAGTAAAACACATGCTTCATTAGTCCCCCAGCTGAACTCGGGATCCTCTGGCTCAGAATATATCACGGCCTTCAAAAATAAATCCCCTTCTGAATTAACAGCTCAGAATCATCACTCTTTGGCGTGACCCTTCAGTTCCCTTGGGAAGAGAACTGCATCTCACAAAGGTCTATTTTCTGTGGGCAAACCAGGATTTTATGGAGAGAAGGCACATAGCATGCTCTTCCTGGTATCATTTCTCCATTTTCACCCCCAAGTGGCTTCTTTTCCCTTCTCAACTGAAACATCCTAGATCGAAAATCAAAAGACATCTAAAAAGGGACTAAAATTTAGTTTTAGGTGTATGTGAAAAAAAAAAATGGCTAGATGGAATTATTAACAATTTCGGAAGAAGGACGCACTATAGTTAATAAAATTTTGCCACACTGAAAATGGTCGGGGCCCAGGATGGGTGGCTCATTGAACGTGCAACCCTGTACTTCAAAGGGTTACGGGTTCAACGCCCAGTCAGGGCACATGTGGGAGGTAATCAATTGTTGCTTCTCTCTCACATCAATGTTCCTCTCTCACCCCACTTTCTCTCTCTCTCAAAAATCAATGAAAACATATCCTGTCTGCCCCCTGGTGATCAGGGCACGTCATAGCGAGCGGTGGAGCAGCCTTAGCATATCATTAGCGTATTACACTTTGATTGGTTTGGTTGTTCTGCCATTCAGTCTATTTGCATATTACCCTTTTATTGTATAGGATTGCAGGGGCCTTGTTTATCCAATTAACCAAACTCAGTTGATTATTTCAGGGTCACCACCAAAGATTAATAATGTTTATTTATTTAACAGGCCAAATGAAGGGATGAAGTCTGTGCATAGTCAGGATAAATGCTGCCTCATTTCACCAGATGTGTATGTTACTACAGACATAATGTTTTAAACACATTAGGAGAGCTTGGTCTATGAAGTAATTCTACTGTAATGCCTTCATAAGCAGAAAACCATTCCTTTATTTGCTTATTATTCCAGATTTTTCAAAGTTGGATGTTTACTTAAAGCAGAATATGACTATACTATCCCCAACTTTCACTGTGAAGAGCACATAAGCCACGTCCTAGAGGAGACCTATTCTGGTTTAGGGATTGTTGAGTTCACTATATTTCTTCTCCTACCCTCTCCAACCCCAGTGCTTCAAGGGTATTCACTGGAACAATCCAAGTGTAGTCCTGCATTTTTGTCCTGCATTTTTGGATTTCTTCAGCCAGAAATCACTCCAATAAAGTTAGTCTGCTACCCACTGCTAAAGAACTCTATCCTGTACTCATAGGTTAATCTTAAAATAGAGCTCTCACCATTTAGTTCTCATGTTTACCCACCACTAGTGGCTCCCCATCACCTAGAGCAGCAGGTCTCAACCTGTGGGTCGAGACCCCTTTGGGGGTCGAATGACCCTTTCACAGGGGTTGCCTAAGACCATCGGAAAACACATATATAATTACATATTGTTTTTGTGATTAATCACTATGCTTTAATTATGTTCAATTTGTAACACTGAAATTGGGGGTCACCACAACATGAGGAACTGTATTAAAGGGTCGCGGCATTAGGAAGGTTGAGAACCACTGACCTAGAGGATAAATCTACAGTCCACAGAGCCCAGTGCAGCCCCACACCAAGCCTTCCTGTCTGGCTCATTTGGGCATTTCCTTCTGAACAGTGTTCCTTCCTGCTGGGAGCTCCTCCTTCCTCCTCCCCCCATTCAAATTCTTCCTCTGAAGGTCTGCTCAGACCCTACTTCACCTATGAAGTCTTTCTCACATCTTCCTCCCCAAACCCTATGTCTACACCTCTCTTGCTTGATACTCATTCCTTCCTATCTTTCTGAGCTATTTAATGTCCCACCTGCTTAAGTGTTACCAACATCTCTGAGTAGGAAGTATGTCCGATATTGCCAGGCATGTAGCCTACCCATGGTAAAGACTAAATAAAATTAATCATCTTTTAAAAACTCTTTTCCCGCTTCTACCTTTGACTGGAGGAAACACCAATCTCACAGAGATACTCCAGACCTCTAAGCGGGTGTTTGTGGTCAGTAGCTGCTGGTCTCAGGAATGAAGGTGCAGAGGCCTTTTAAACCCTAAAAATTCCATCCTTGGCCCCTTGTAAGTTTTAGAGGAGAGGAAAGATACGGAGCCCTTTGGGGTCCCTTGCAATGATCACCAATTTTTCTGTAGTGAATCTGGGCGAGAAATGCAATCACTTGCTTGGGCCCTTTGAACAAGCTCATTTGGCGGGAAGACCTCACTTTTTGAGCAGATGTAACCTACAGGACCAGCTTTGGAATCGATCAGGTGACGGGCTTCTCCTCCGACCCTGTCCAGCTACATTATCAGGACCTGTTACTGACTAGTTCTATTTCATCTCCAACTGTCCAGAGAAGTCCCAGTAGACACTGGAAGAGTGGACATGTAGGCAGTAAAAGTTTATCGATCCAGTTTACTCCTAGTGATTGATCTGAAGAAGGGGGAACAAGGCCTTAACCAGAAGTGCAGTTGTTTCTTAGGTTTTGAAAATACATGTAAAAATCTCCCTTAAACATACCTCTTATGCACCCTCTGCCGGAGATCCAGTCCTTGGTCACTTTTTGTTCAATGATATGGGGCCTTTCAGACTTGCTACCTCTTGCTACTTTGAAAAGGTAACAAGACACTGAGAGGGAGCTCAGCCTCACACTAGTGACATCTTTCCACCCACACATCCAAAATCGGGAGAACACTCGTCTTACCCCTGGCCAGCTCTTGCTGGGGAAACTTTTCCTCAGATTGGTCTTAGCTACCTGAACACATGGATGCCCCACGATGCCCATGGCTAAATTAAAGCTAATACACTGGAGTCATTACACCAACATTTTTTGCCAAGAACACAGGAGGGACATACATGGTCAGAAGCCGCCTTAATTAAGCAGGTTGGACACATTCCCTTGATGTTGGGCCTGGGGGGAGTCTGCTGTGTCCTTCCTCCCTGCTAGAAAAATGCAAAGGATGCAAGTTTGCTATTAGGAAAATCTCTAATTGCTTTTGGACTATTTTAACTTCAAGTCCATTGGATTAAAGTCCTTTAAAACGGTTCTGTATACCATGCTCCATGGAAGAAATTTTATTAGCCAAATTGGAAAAAAATTAATGACAATAAGGCAGACATATACAGGTAGGTTTACAGTTGTGAGTATGTGAAGCACAGAGTTTATTCTTATATTATTATTAATTACTGTATTGTTTTCTATAGGAACCACTGTAAACCTACTTTTGCCCCACCCTGCATGTCATCAAAGCGACTGCTGCAGAAGACATCCCAGGGTAACATCGGATTTGTAGACTTCTTGAATGGCGAAAGAATGACCATACTCGTGAAAAGGTTTCACTATATTAATCTGGGATATTTTCTTAAAGATTCTATTTTTAAAAAGACTTCAGTTTAGAAAAACCATCTTTAAAATCTACTGACTTCTAGCCCTAACTGGTTTGTCTCAGTGGATAGGGCATTGGCCTGCGGACAGAAGGGTTCGATTCCAGTCAAGGGCATATACCTTGGTTGTGGGCATGTCCCTAGTAGGGGGTGTGCAGGAGGCAGCTGATCGATGTTTCTCTCTCATCGATGTTTCTAACTCTCTATCCCTCTCCCTTCCTCTCTGTAAAAAATCAATAAAATATATTTAAAAAATAAAAAATAAAATAAAATCTACTGACTTCCAGAGACTGCCCGTCAAGATGGCGGAGTTAACACTGTTCTCACACCTCCCTCGGCCACATCAAAATTACAACTGAACTGTGATCAGCCATCATGGAGAAACACCAAAGTCTAGCTGAACAGAAGTCCTCTAAGAATACACAGGAGAAGCTACGCCAAGACTGTGTATGTCAACTATAAATGAAAAATAAAAAAATTATTTTAAAACATCTATTCATTTCCACTTTTATACCCAATGCTATAGGAAGTAGCAAATTTCTCTTAACTAAATTTCCAGTGACGCCTCACTTTAAAAATCACATCACTGAAATTCTCCCACTTCCCTTTGCGGGTGGCTGAGCTAGCTCATGCACCTAAGGCTGTATCACCAGTCAGTGTTTGAAACAGAAATGGTGGGACGCCGTGTTTGCCCTCACAGGTGGCAGCGCCTCCCTGCCCTGGTGGGCAGGGCATCTCAGCGCTACAGGTGGGCGGATGGAAGCCGGCTGAGCTGATCCACGCACCTGTGCCTCCCTATCATGCTACATTTGGCCTCAGTCTCTGGAATGTCAGAGGTCTAAGGGAAAGAGCAATGAGCAAGACTCAGCCCCAAGTCAGAGAGCCTGTCTCTGAATCCAGAAGAGGTTAAAATACAGTTCCCTGACAATTTACTTTTAGAAACACAAAATTAGAGGGGGAAACCCACCCTTGTTACTAAGATCCTCTGTAAGAAGGACGACGGGTGCTGCCTGGACTGCGAGTCCTCTTTACAGCTGGTGTTCAGGGCCCCGGTGACAGCACAGTGCTTGTTCATTCAGCATCTGCTCAGTTTTATGAAGCTGTTTTTTAAAGCAATGCATTATCCTGCTCACAGAGCACCACAGTGTGTATTAACAGTAATGTGATTATCACAACCTGTTATAATTATTACCTACATATATGTACTTTTACTAGAAAATATAAGCTCTTCAATGGTAGGAGTTATTCTGTGTGTGTGTGTGTGTGTGTGTGTGTGTGTGTGTTTCTTCATTCCAATTCATAATACAGTACCTGGAACACAATTATCATTCAGTACACATATATTTTTATTATTGTTGTACTGATAATTATTAAGCTATTTTAACAGTTATCAAGCATTGAATACTTATTGTAAAAGGCACTGTATTAAACTCTTTCTATATTTCATCTGATTTAATCCTTCATCACATCCCTATGAGATGGGTATTCCTTCCCTCCATTCACAGATGGAAGGGGAGGAGACAGGCACCAACTCCAGGCAGACAGGTTACTGAGCCACACTAAACACCCGTGAGCACATATGACTCCCAGAGCCACGGCCTGCGCTGATATTGGTAACCACGTTCAGCCAGGACTAGATCAGTAACTTGACAAACACTGTCATGTACAGTCAAAACTTTTCTTCTCATGTTTTGGTAATGAACCTAATGTGAATACTTTAGATTAGCGGTCGCCAACCTTTTGGACCTCGCGGACCACCAGTGGTCTGTGGACCACTGGTTGGCAACTGCTGCTTTAGATATAATTCCAAAACAAGGGATGAAAAAGTATATTCCCAATAAAACATGGATGGGAAGGCATAACTCTAAAACTGAAATATAGTAAAACTTCACTGTAACTTAAGAACAAATGATAAGAGGAAATGATGGAAGTATTGGCCTACGTGAAAGGAATCTCCCCTATAAAGCACAGGCATCGATGACATTATATGTAATTTCAAGTGAATAAAAACTGTTAATTAAATAGAAGCTTTAACATACGTACCATATTTGAACTTGGCTGTTAAAAAATGGCATTTCTGGATCTATTTTTGTTCAGAGACAGAGAAGCATCGAACAGACCATCAAACTTCAGAGGGAAGTCAGGGGTGGGGCAGAGTAAGAGATCAATCGAAGGACTTATGTGCATGCATATAAGCATAACCAATGGACACAGACACTGGGGGGTTGGGGGGGGGTGAAGGCATGTACTGGGAGGTTGGGGGTGGCCAGGGAGAGGTCAATGCGGAAAAAGGAGACATATGTAATACTATATGTAATATTTTAAACAATATAGAATTTTTTTAAATAGCATTTCCTTTTCTGTATCATATTGAAAATTACATCCAGGATTTCACAGCTATGAGACTAGAAATTTTTATTTAAATTAATGCTATAACTACCCTAGTACCTGTAGGTAAGTTCATTATTTTTCCCTTATTTCTTCCTACTTTGCAGTTTGCTGTTTAACAGTCATCATTGACAATGACTTTTATACTTCAGTATTTCAGACGGACATTTAACCAACCTAACTTAAGTCTTCTCTTTGATGCACTGTAATCAATCACTGTACTTCTGAAAAGACTAAGGCATGTGCATCAAAACTGTATCTTAAAGCATGCAGGGTCTTTGTCAACGCATTGCATTTTCTCAAGGAAATGTCTGCACTGTTATTTTGGGGCCTCCCTCTGCCCCTGAGGCCAATGAGGGCCCAACAAAGAAGCCAACGGGACGGTTAATCAATAGCAGTCACGGCACCTTTCCTTATCCCCCAGAATCTTCATTTTCAATGAGGTTTATATCATTAAAGTAAGAAAACAGGAACTTCAATCTCCATTGGTTTCAGTGGAGGATGGAAGAATTAATTTGACTGTCACAGAAGTAATGATCCAATTGTGTGCTTGAAGGCTTTAAAAAATCATTTTTAGATTTAAAGCCCAGGACAGATATAGCTGAGAATGAAAAGCATTTGTGTATCAATTCTCTTTCTCACAGCCCCAACAGATCTGAATCTTGTAAAGAAGAGCAAGAGGTTTCGAGTCCTTTAAGATATTATGAATAATATATTTGAAATCGTTTATCAGCAGTAATACCGGTGCAGTTGTTTCTTAATCATGTTGACACGTGTCATCTCAACACATACATAACAACCACATAACCCCTTCCTAGGGGCAGACACAGGTTGTGTGGGTCTGAAAGGCTATCGAGCGCGCTTTTAAAAATTGCAAAACTAGGTACGGGCCTTGTAAGAGGACCATGCAGCCCAGGAGCCTGAGCTTTAAGCTTAATTTAATAGGAAAGCTGCCCTGCCTCATCCGCTGGAAAACACGAGTGTCCTTCTGCTTATACAGGGGCGAGTTCTGAATGGGCTGGGCTTTTCCATTGGTCTCAAGACCAGCGGCCTCTCCCCTGCCCCCCATACACTGCACCACTGCGCCAGAGCGGGCCTGGAGAGAGCAGCGCGGGGACCCACTCAGCCCACGGTGTTCCGTGGACACCCTGGAAAACCGCAGGTGCCCTGGAAAGGGACCAGGGAAAGGGCGCAGCGGTGAAGGAGTGCCTTCTGCTGTTCACACGATTTAGGGGACTGACAGTCTTGGCATTAGGCCTATGTTCAGGGTTTTCAGAACGAGCTTTACACATATATGTGTTTTGCTTCTAATCATTTGTTTCTGGTATTAATTTTCAATGGAAAACTCATCAGAAATGCAACAAGGAATGGAGAGGAAGTCAGAAGAAATAACCGGCTTTTCACACTTGATTAAAGTACATGTGCCTGCGCCTGGTTTTTAACTGAGACACAAAGGAAGCACGTCCTGCCTAGGACACCAGGAGCCTGACCAGGAAACCGGGTCACGGGCCAGAGCAGGCTGAGGCCTGGGCGGGAGGAGGCACGCCGCCTCTGACTCCCGTGCTTTCTCACAGCCTCTGTGTTCTCACACATGCTCACCAGCAGCCCCTCCCCGTCCTTCAAACAGCAGGGGTATGAGGCAGGCTTTGGTGTTCCTGCTCTGTCTGGGTAGCCGTGACCTCCCTGTGCCCCTGGCCCACCAGGTGCAGGATCAAAGCCTGTCACTGACCTTCCCCACCTCCATCACGGGGCCCAGGGGGCTGAGAGTTAGTTCCCTGGCTCGCTGGGGCCTGCCTTGCGCCTGTGTCTTTGACATGTAGGTTTTACCATTTCTCAGGTACGGGGATACGAGGCAGCAGATTGTCAGTCACAGATCCCGAGAGAAAGGAGCACACCACACGGTGGGGCCACCTGGGGGCGCACCGGGTCAGTCAGGAGGCAGAGGGATTGGGGGAAAGTGACCAAGAGCCTTTATTGTAGTTTCTAGGGAAGGAGCAAGCCCGGAAGGGTAAGCAGATTCAGGGTTGGCTAGTTGGAATGATTTTAGGGCTCTGGGTCAGACGATGTCCACAGTTCCCTAGAACCAGGTCCTGGAGTGAGTGGGGCAGGGAGATGGTGGGCAGATGAAAGAGGTGGCTGGGGAAGGGGGGTCTGGGTTAGTTGGTTTGCATCTGAAAGGTGCACTCCCAGCTGGGAGTCATGGACTATCTCTAGGAATCAGCTGGCTTTGGGAGCAGCAGTCCCCCCAGGGTCAGCTGGCCACCCAGGGTCAGCTGGCCCGAAGATATCAAAGCATCAAAAACACACAGTAAAAACACATGATTAATACAGGAGGGAGGAGCATGGGCGGCTTTGGGGATGCTGAGACTGGAAGAGAGACTTCCCTGACCCTATTTCAGGCGTGGGCCCGGCGGGCTATTGAACCTCTCACCATGTCCCCGTAACGGATGGAAGACAGATGCAGGTGGCTGTCTCACTCTACACCAAGGCAGTACACATGAGATCCCCCCCGCCCCATGTTAAAGATGAAGACACCGAGTTCAGAGTTTGAAGGTGCTTTTCCCATGTCACATAGTTAGCAGGCAGGCGAGTCAGGGTTTGTATCTGGGCTCAGGATTATCCTATCTCTTAGGCACTGGGTTTAAAGTCTACCAGCTTTTTAAGGTGCCAAACAAATACATGAGGCCTGAAGAAGGAAAATATATCAGCTCCAAAATAAAAAGAGAAAGCTATAATGTCAAAAGTAATACAAGCTTATAATTAAATGTGCAAAAATCATATGAAGTAATTTTTATTGTTCCACTTAATATTCACTTAAAAATCCATTATACTTAACAAAACTCAATTACACTAGACAATAATGTGTTGCTTAGACTTTTTTTTTCACTTCTCAAGAATTCCCGAGTTTACCTGATGATCGCAGAAAAATCAACTGTAAATTAAATGAATTAGTTACAGTCAAATAATTTCAAAAGCAAAATTATAAAAGCCCTTTCAAAAGTTATATAGCATTAAAATAAAACAATAAGATGTGCTCAGTGTGGGATATGGGTATCTTTTCATATGTTCAATCGGAGCCAGCAAAAGGAAGCAGGCCTGATGGCCTGGAGGTCTGAAAAGAACTCTGCCTGAGTCGGCCTGCTCCACATATGAGCTCTTTCTACTCCTATTCCTGCCCCACCACCCTGGGCATGGAAGGCGGTTTCAGAGGTCCCTGCAGGATGGGCCTGTTGCAGAGAGTGGCTTACAGGCTCTGCTCACTGCTTACTACGCATGTTATACCTTCAACACTGTAGCATATAACATCAACTATTACAAAGGAGGTGAGAATATTCAAATACACAGAAATTCCAAATGGAGTTTCTGGAATGTTTGTCAAGAGCACCAGTGAGGTCTGGGAGTCGGAAGAGCCGAGTTCCCCTTTGAGTGCCACTACTCTGTGACTGTTTGGGCCAGTCTCAATCCTGGGCGGGCCCTGATTTTCCTTAGTTATGCATTTTAGGACTTGAATGATATCAGACCACAGCATCCCTGATCTTTAAAGTCCTTAATTTTATTATAAAAAACCACACAGCTCTGCAAAAGGGCTTGATTGTCAGAATGGAATGGCACACATTAATAAGCTGATAATAATAGTATTTACAGGCTTAATTTAAACAGAGGGCATACAGGGCAGCCATGGAGACCAGGCTCCAGAGCCAGATAGCCAGATTTGAATCTTAGCAACGGAGACTTTTGGATAATTTACTTAACCTCAGCTTCCTCATATGCAAAATGAGGATAATGGCTCCTACCACACAGGGTTGCTGCTGCTGTAATTAAATTTAAATGTTTACAGTAATAGTTGGCACACTGTAAACTCTCAGTAAATCTTGATGTTGTTCTTAACTTTTACAATCTGTTCTTAATTTTCATAAAGTAAATTCACCAACAATAACAACTGTACCTAGAAAAGTCACTGGGAAAAAAAAAGTTTAAACCCAGAGACCCTTGGAACCTGCAGGTTTTGTATTTGCACTGGTTCCTAGATTTCAAATGACTATACATTTACAACTCCCTGGTCAGGGCTGGCACCAACTCGGTGCCTCCAAAATGAATTCATATTCTTCTGAGTTTCAGAACAATGTCATACCACCTACGGGAATCAGAAAAATAAATGAACAGCTATGGAAAAAATGTCACTCAACTGTATAGATTATGATATCCATCCTAATTTTAAATACTCAGGAGAATAAGAAATTAAAAACTTAAAAGCAGCAGAATATAAAATTAGTATTCAGAAATCTGTTGCATTTTTATACACCAATAATGAATCAGGAGAAATTAAGAAAACAATCCCATTTACAATTGCATTAAAAAAATACCTAGGAGTAAATTTAACCAAGGAGGTAAAAGACCTGTGCTCAGAGAACTACAAGACACTGAAGAAAAAAATTGAAGAAATACAAAAAAATGGAAGCATAGCCCTAGCCGATTTGGCTCAGTGATTAGAGCATCGGCCTGAGGACTGAAGGGTCCTGGGTTCAATTCTAGTCAAGGCACATACCTCGGTTGTTGGCTCAATCCCCAGCCCTGGTCAGGGTGCGTGCAGGAGGCAACCAATCTATGTGTATCTTTCACAGCAATGTTTCTCTCTCTCTCTCTCTCTGCCTCTTCCCCTTCCTTCCACTCTATAAAAATCAATGGGAAATATCTTTGGGTAAGGATTAGCAACAACAAAAAAAGGGAAGCATATACTGTGCTCATGGATTGGAAGAATTAACATTGCTAAAATGTCCATACTACCCAAATCAATCTACAGATTCAATGCAATCCCTATTAAAATATCAATGGCATTTTTCATAGAACAAATACTCTTAAAGTTTATATAAGACCCTGAATAGCCAAATCAATCATGAGAAAGAAGAACACAGTTAGAGGTATCATACTACCTGACATCAAACTATGCTACAAGGCGATAGTAATAAAAACAGCATGGTACTAGTATAAAAACAGATACATCAATCAATGGAACAGAACAGAGAACCCAGAAATAAACTCACACCTATATGACCAATTAATATATGACAAAGGAGGCAAGAATATACAGTGTAAAGCCAGTCTCTTCAATAAATGGTGATGGGAAAACTGAACAGAAGCATATATATATATATATATATATATATATATATATATATATATAAATTGAATCACTTTCTTACACTATACACAAGAATAAACTCAAAATAGATTAAATACTTAAATATAAGATCCAAAACCATAAAACTCCTAGAAGAAAACATAGGTAGTAAACTCTCTGACATTGTTCTTGCTTCCCTTTTCCTAATATGCCTCCTCAGACAAAGGAAACAAAAGAAAAAATAAATAAATGAGACTACATCAAACTAAAAAGTTTTTGCACAGTGAAGGAAAGCATCAACCAAGTGAAAAGACAACCTAGTGAATGGGAGAAGATATTCATCAATGATACATCCAATGAGGGGTTTGTATGCAAAATATGAAAGAAACTCATATAACTTAACACACATAAAACAAACATACTACCAAACAATCTGATTTAAAAGTGGGCACAGGACCTGAACAGACATTTCTGCAGAGAGGACAGACAGATGTCCAATAGACATATGAAAAGATGCTCAACATCACTAATTACCAGGAAATTGCAACTTAAAATCACAATGAGATATTACCTCACACTTGTCAGAATAGCTATCATCAATATATCGACAAAACACGTGTTGGCAAGGATGTAGAGCAGTGGTTCTCAACCTTCTGGCCCTTTAAATACAGTTCCTGCTTTAACTGGTTTGGCTCAGTGGATAGAGCATCGGCCTGCAGACTCAAGAGTTCCAGGTTCGATTCCGGTCAAGGGCAGGTACCTTGATTGCGGGCACAAGGGAGTGTGCAGGAGGCAGCTGATCGATGTTTCTCTCTCATCGATGTTTCTAACTCTCTATCCCTCTCCCTTCTTCTCTGTAAAAATCAATAAAATATATTTTTAAAAAAATAAACACAGTTCCTCATGTTGTGACGCAACCACAAAATTATTTTGATTGCTACTTCATAACTGTAATGTTGCTACTGTTATGAATCGTAATGTAAATATCTGATATGCAGGATGGTCTTAGGCGACCCCTGTGAAAGGGTCGTGCGACCGCCAAAGGGGTCACGACCCACAGGTTGAGAACCGCTGATGTAGAGAAAGGGGAACCATTGTATACTGTTGGTCAGAATGCAAATTGGTGAAGCCATTATGAAAAACAGGACGGTGGTTCCTAAAAAAAATTCAAAATATGACTACTGTATGATCCAGCAATTCCACTTCTAGGTATATATCCAAAGAAATCTAAAACACTAATGTGGAAAGACATATGCACCTCTATGTTCATTTCAGCATCATTTCCAACAGCCAAGATACAGAAGCAACCTGAGTGTCCTTTAGCAGAGGCTGTAGTACATATATGCAAAGAAATATTACTCAGCCATAAAAAAGAATGAGACATTACCATTTGTGACAACATGATGGACCGAGAGGGTATTATGCTAAGTGAAATAAGTCAGACAGAGAAAGACACATAGCATAATTTTATTTAAATGTGGAATAGAAAAAAACACAAAATAAATGGACAAACAAAACAGAAACAAACTCATAGATACAGAGACATAATGATGGTTGCCAGACTGGAGGAGGGTTCAGAGGCTGCGTAAAATCGTGAAGGGATTAAGAAGTACTAATTGCAAGTTATAAAAACAGTCATGGGCATATAAAGCAGAGCACAGGGAGTAAAATCAATAATATTGTGATAACTGTGTATAGTGTCACATGGGTATTGGCACTTACGAAGTGATCATTTCATAAGTGACATAAATGTCTAACTACTATGCTATATACCTGAAACTAATATAATATTGTATGTCAACTGTAATATAATTCAAAGCAAGAAAAAGGAAGTAGGAAAGGGAAAGGAAAGGGAAAGGGAAAGGGAAAGGGAAAGGGAAAGGGAAAGGGAAAGGAAAGGAAAGGAAAGGAAAGGAAGGGAAAGGAAAGGAAAAGGAAAGGGAAAGGAAAGGGAAAGGAAAGGGAAAGGAAGGGGAAAGGGAAAGGAAAGGGAAATGAAAGGGAAAGGAAAGGGAAAGGAAAGGAGGAAGAAAAGAAAGACGAAAAAAAGAAAAATGCTGGTCTTACCACCTGGATAGACATGATAGGCTTTTTCCCACAAACAAATATTTCTAAAAATCCAAATAAACCATCTTTGTATCCTTTGGCTGGGCCTGCCTGGCCCCTGTACAGTCAAGCTTTATGCTCAGGATGATAATGTTCACACCTTTTCAAAACCTCCCACAGTAGGAGCAACTTCTCTGAAGCACTTCATAGTGTGCTACACAAAGCAGGTATTTAATAAATGTTGGAAGTTGAGCAATCTACATAGATGGTAGTAGGGACTGAATGTCTGTGTGCCCTTATAAGTTTATGTGTGGAAGCCCTGTCCACATACAGATGGTAGTATGGACTGAATGTCTGTGTGCCCTTAGAAGTTTATGTGTGGAGGTAGAGTGTTTGGAACATAATAAGGGTTAGATGAGGTCTTATGGGTGGGGCCCTCATCACAGGATCAGTGCCCTTAAAAGAAGAAATACCATAGCCCAGCTGGTGTGGCTCAGTGGTTGAGGGTCGATGCATGAACCAGGAGGTCATTGTTCAATTCCTGCTCAGGGCACATGCTTCTGTTGCAGGCTCAATTCCCAGTAGTGGGTGTGCAGGAGGCAGCCGATCGATGATTCTCTCTCATCACTGATGTTTCTTCTATCTCTCTTTCCCTCTCCCTTCCTCTCTCTGAAATCAATAAAAATATTAAAACACACACACACACACACACACACACACACACACACACACACACCCAAAACAGGCTCAACTTGCTTAAAAAAAGGGGGATACCAGGGAGCCTGACTGTCCTCTCTCCACCATGTGAGGACACAGCATGAAGGTGTCTGTCTGCAAGCCAGGAGGAAGGCCCTCTCTAAATCCCAACTTTGCATGCACCCCGACCTCTGTCTTCCAGCCTCCAGAAACTACAGAATCTAAACTCCTGTTGTTTAAGCCACCTAGCCTATGATATTTTGTCATGGCAACCCATAAAGACTAACCCAGAGAGTTTACAGATATTAACTCTATTTGATTTTATTACTTTAGACAGAGGGACTAGGAAGAAAGACCCAGAAATCACTAAATATCTGTATCATTAGCCTCAGCTTTGGACTTGAGATTTTTATCTTTCGGTATTTAAGGGACTCAAAACTAGGAATCCTGTTTTGTCACTTTCTCATTTTTTTAAGGCTCTGTCTCTCTGACCTATAAAGGCTCCTCATCTAGAAAATCAGGCTAATAACAGGATTAAATGAGATGTTTCATATAAAGTGCTTAGAAAAGTTGTGGCTCACTCATACACTGAAATATTATACACCTCATAAGACAATGAGACAGCTTCTAGAGAGAGACAGCCAAGGTAAATTGTGGGTGGCAGAAAAGAGAAACAAAGAAGAGAATAATACACACAGATATGGCTCCCTTTTGTAAAAAAAAAAAAAAGGAGAAAGAAAAATATTTGTTCCTATATGATTTTATCTACTTAAAGAAAACTCTAGAACAGTGATGGTGAACCTTTTGAGCTCGGCGTGTCAGCATTTTGAAAAACCCTAACGTAACTCTGGTGCCGGGTCACATACAGAAATTTTTTGATATTTGCAACCATATTAAAACAAAGATGTATATTTTTAATATTTATTTTATATGTTTAAATGCCATTTAACAAAGAGAAATCAACCAAAAAAATGAGTTCACGTGTCACCTCTGACACGCATGTCATAGGTTCACCATCACTGCTCTAGAAGGATTCACAAGACAACAGTAAATACAGGGATCTGTGTACGCTGAGTGTTGGGGAGACAGTGCAGCAGAACAGGATAGATGAGACAAGGGGAGTACAGTGTGACTGTAAAATTTTTTTATATTATTTAAATTTGAAAAATTATTTATTCAAGAAGGAAGGAAGGAAGGTAGGAAGGACGGACTTAGGAAGCATTGGTACTTAGTAAAGCATTTCACTTGTTTGACATTTTTTTCTCATGAATGTCAGGAAATACTTTTTAAAAGCTTAATCACAAAAGCATTGCTTTTAAAACTTCACACAATGCAAAAGGACATAGATTTAAAAATTTAAAATCCCCCTTTATTTCTGCACCAGTCTATAACTCTCCAAAAATAACCAATTACTAATAGTTTTTGTGTCATTATTTAAAGATAAAAGTGGGATCATCCTATATGTTGGTTCTGCAACTCCTTTTTATTTAATATTTCTTGATATTCGTGTAACTGACATACAATAATCCACAATGTTTGTATGCCACAATTTCACTTCTTCCCTGTAGGAAGGCATGCGGACTGCTGGCAGTTTGTTACTATTACAAATTCTTTGGGCACGTGTGTGGGCATTTCTGCCGGAAACGTTCTCAGAAGTGGACCTGCCAGCCCGAAGGGCTCACACTTTGGACTGCTCACAGGTCTTGCCCCACTGCACCAGCTGACAACCGCACCACCAGGCATTTCCCTCTACGTCAGAAGGATAATAAAATGAAAACTGATTTTAAAGATTTAAATGTTTGAAGTTGATCTGCATTTCAATAATACAGTGTAGAAGCATGCCTTTGATTTTAATAAGATGACATGATGAAATTCTCTAAAGAGAAGAGGTTGTGTGGAAGGAAGGTCAGAGCCTTCACATACACATTATGTAACTGCACCTATTCACCAAGGTTTTGATGTCAGGTTTTGAGAGGCCACCAAGCTCACTGCAGAGGAAACCCTTACCCTTGGTAAAACCTGACCTTTGACCCTATCTGCAGAACCTCCTGGCCATGGTGCCGACTGCAATAAAGGCCTAGGCTGTACATTCTACACAGGCCAGTGAAACAGAAAGAACAGCACGCCTGGGACTTGGTGGCAGTGAGTTAAGGTGAACTGAGTCAAGTAAGAAACCGTACTTGTGCACCCCTAGTAGCTGCTTCTACAATATCAAAGCCTCCTTTCTGTCTTCTCTCCCACTTGGCCCTCCCCTCCGGCTCTCTCTCTCCTGCTCCACTTTCTTTTTTTTTTCAATTACAGTTGACTTACAATGTTAGATTAGTTTCAGGTGTGCACAGTGGTTAGCCGTTTATATAACTTACGACGTGATCACTCCGATAATTCTAGTCCCCATCTGACACCAACATAGCTATCACAGTATTATCGACCATATTCCCTATGCTGTACTTTACATCCCTGGGACTGTTTTGTAACTGGCAATTTGTACTTCTTAATCCCTTGTCCTTTTTCTCCCCGTCCCCCAACTCACCTCTCCCCTGGCAACTGTCAGTTTGTTCTTTGTACCTATAAGTCTATTCCTGTTCTTTTTGTTGTTGTCCCTCCATTTTTTAAAAAAAAACACACTAAATTTCTATTGAGAAATCACCTGGCCAAAGAAAACTCAAGAATATTCTGTTCACTTTATGTTTCTGAATAAACAACCAGGGAGGACTAAGTGAGGTGTACTAGTATAAGGAATACAGTATTTACATGCAATTTTAAATTTGTATGGAACTGTGTACTATGGGATGACCCCAACACTCAGTGTCAAGGAACTTCCCACCAATACCACCTAAAGTCTCTCCTATTCTCCCCAAACTCCAGAAACACAGAGATGTCCAGCCGACCTGCTTCCATACTGCAGCCCCCTACCCGCCATGCCACTCACTCCTGCTGCGTCTGCGGGCATATCTGGTTCCAGAAGTACTTTCCCCATCAGTACCTGACGCTTTTTTGCATAAAGCTCTACTCAAGAACCTGTCAGAAGCTCCCATATGAAGTGAGCAGAGTTCAATCAAAGGACTTTAAAGGGCTAGTTAAGGTGTTTCCTGTGGTCATTCTATTCCCTGTCAAAAATACAGTCTTTTTTAACAGTTATTTACCCTAGATGTAAATGAACTGTTTTTGCAAACACACCCAATACATTCTAAAGAAGAGATTTACTTTTATTTTATTATTATTTTATGTCTTCAACATTATTGTGAAGATTTATTCAAATAATGGTTACTTTATTTGCCAAAATTAAATGAAAGACATCCTATCTAATAAAATAGTAATATGCAAATTGACCATCACTTCACAATAAAGATGGTGGCGCCAACAGCCAATAAGGAGGGAATATGCAAATTGATGTGACAAAGATGTGACAGAGAGGAAGGGAGAGGGAGATATATAAACATCAATGATGAGAATTATTGATTGGCTGCCTCCTGTATGCCCCCTACTGGGGATTAAGCCCACAACCCCAGCATGTGCCCTTGACCAGAATGAACCCGGGACCCTTCAGTCCGCAGGCTGACACTCTATCCACTGAGCCAAACCAGTTAGGGCTTATTTACTTTTTTATATCATAATTTTATAGTCTTTCTTTCTGATAAGATACCCTTTAGGAGCAACATATACATTTTATACCTTTTTATTTGTCCAGGATTGTGATGAAGATACAGTTGGCCAAGTCCAGTAAATACTGAATTGAAGTGTTTAGTTGGGCATACATGACATAGGCACAGCAAGTGAATATTACACATTTAAGAGCCCTGGCCCACAGACAGAATTATGAACTGCCAGTTTAATAAATAACATAAATTGTGAATTGATAAGAAACAAACAAATGATTAACCTTGGAAACACACCAGAGAGTTTATCTGATAAGCTGGGTCAATAAGCCTTAAAAATTTCCTACTTCCAACCCTTTCTGCAAGGTCCACTGAGCACCCCACAGTCTTATAGACAGAACACAGACAGAAATGGACCCCGTCGCCCCCTCTCCCCACACCACTAATTCAGAAACGTGCTTGCAGAGTGAGAGAAATCTGAGTTCGCATGGCTTTTGCTTTTTGTTTTGGCCTTCTTAGGTCTTAACATGTTCCTCTACGTAATCCTCAAAATAACAGCTACTCACCTGCATTGAGCACCTGCCCTGCGCCCAAAGTAATGCCCAATGCTGTTACTGAATTCAACTGTCACTCCAGCCCTAAGGGACACAACTAGTATGAGGACGCCAAGGCACACAGAGGGCCAGGCAGTTCCCAGCCAACGTTCAATCCCAAAGCCCTAACCCTTGAAACTGACTATGACCCCCACATCTCAAATCTCAAAACAAGGTCGTGATCAGGAAGAGCCCTTCCATAAGCAACCACATCTTGGATGCCTTCTCTTTCACCAGCTCCTTTTCCCCGGCATCGTTCTTAGTCCTGTAGTTGCTCCTACCAACACTGGCCCACCACATGTTGCTTCTAGCTCTCATGGCTGTACCCAGTGCCTTACGCAGCCTCTTCCAGCTGCCCACTCCGCACACCTCCTGCCACCAGACCAATTTTTCAGTAATACATTTCCATTTCATCTTAAATACTAAAACAGCTCTCACTGCCTCGAGGCCCTGCTGACTGGTATCCTCATGTTGACCAACCTTATCTCCTATGACTGCCCCTGCTCCCAATGGGCACACCTCCCCCTCGTCTCCCTTTCTCCTCCTTGCACACCAGCCTCCTTCCTGTCCTCTGTCCTCTTCTCTCCTGCTTCTGCTTACGCTAACCTCATTTTCAAAACTAAGCCCAGGTCTAATGCCAGTTACCCTAAAACGCTTCTCAGGGGTCTAGGCCCAGGATGTCTTTAATAAGTACTGTGCATTTCAAATGTGTGGATTTGGCAACACTAAAGAATGCTAAATATTTGAGAAAGAAAAAAAAAAAGCCCACTTCTGGACAAAACCAAAAACCTTCTTATTTACTTTTCTGTTTTCACCGCACATTCACCAATATACGTCAGTCCTCCCAACTCCCCTAATCTTGGCAAGTTTACGCTGCAGTTTTGTGAAACAAAGGTCACTTGCTCAGCCACAGATAAATAAAAATTCACAAGCTTCTCTAGGAAAATCAATACAGGTACTAAAAAATCTAAGTTGATAATAAATTTTAGTTCCCCTTGCACATAGCTCAGGAATGTCACTGTTTACTGGAACCGCTGTAATATCAAGATATTTCACAGGGGTATTGATTTTGCCACTGAAGTGTGACTAAAGGGATAAATAAACTGCTCTTGGGGTCAATCGATCCATTTATCTTCACTGGCATTTTATAAAAAGTCAAAGTAGCATAAACTTTGATAAATAAATGTTATCATGAAAGAAATATTGCTGACATAAGGATTTGAGGGAGAAAAGAACCGACACGTCTGCTATCTGAACGACGCGCAATTGACCCAACGTTTGAGCAGTTTTTATGAGAGCTACCCACATACGAGCATCTTTTCCACCCTTTCTACATAAGCATGTGGGCCCAAGTAAAATTTTAAGCCCCAATGGCCAAGAAAAATAGGGGTCACAAATCAAGCCCCTGTGAAATAGAAATGCAAGAGAAACAGGGTTTTGTTTTGTGTTCTGTTTAATCAGAAAGAAATGCGGGAGTCCCCAGGGTAGACAAACGTCTTTGACTATTTGTACCTCATCATGCATTCCCAAAGTACGTTTGGAAATAGCCCAGCTATTTAGACTTTAAAGAGTCATAATGGGCCACGCTCTGAAGTGGCTTCTTAGGGCTTTATTGTTAAGTGACGTGGTACTAACAACCACTTAACGGCCCCACAATGATCCCATAAAGATTTCGACGCGAGGCCACGAGAGCACACAGCATCGGGGCTGTCATAGGAATTACGAGTCCAGAAGAATTTTTATTCAAGTGCAGGAAGAGTGGGCCCTGTGCGGAGGCTGTAACTTAGCAGGAGAAATGATACTGGCAAGAAGGTTTGCCTGCAGTTGTGTGAAGACAGCATTAACACTGCAAGGACACAAGTTGGTGCTGTACTTCCGGCCCAGGAATGACCAGTTAAATGACTCCCCAGTGAGTCGCACGGTGTTCAGGACGCAAGGACTGCTAAAGATTGTAAGTCAAGTTTAGGCGGCCTCAGCAAGGGCTCTCAAACAAAACATGTCCCTAGTACGCAGCTCTTCCATTCAAGCCCAGCCCTGGTTCTCTCCTCATTAACTACCAGGGCCCATTCAGAAGCTCCTGGTTTTTCCTCTTTTCTTCACAGGGACCACTGCTGCCTTCAAATACCACCCCCCTTTACTCCCCCCCCCCCACCCCCCGCCACACACACACCTCAGGGGCACTTTCCAGGGTCCTGTTGGAGGAAAGCCTGCTCAGCATTTGGTGAGGCCGCTGAAAGGAGTACATCTCCCGGGGGCTGGTGCAATGCCCAGAAGGACACAGTGGGCACCGGATACAATGGGATTTACTGACTGAGAGTGTCTGGGTGGCCAGACCAGGCCTGGGATTCTCTGAGGGTCACAGGATGCTGGCAATGTGGTTCCAACAGCTGCTGACACTACCCTGGGCAGGAATGGAGCGGTAACCATGGGTACAGTCAAAGGGGGAAATGCCCAGGACGAAAGGCTGTCTGGCAGGCTTGGGCGACCTCAGAAATAGGTCTGGCACATTCTCCTGATGGCAGGACCCTAGAAAGCATCCATGGAGGGCACAATGCTAGTCACTTTCCTCCTCCTACAGAGCTGCGGGTACGGATTAGGCACAGCCGTGCAGAAATGCATGCCCCACTCTAATGGCAATGTCCCTCCTTGTCATTTGAGGGAACAGAATGTGCAAACCCACGTGTGTGCATGCATGCCCTCCAGCTAAGAATTTACTGCAGAAAGTCCCCCTGATATTATGGCACTAGAGAAAGAAGCAAGGTTTTTTTGTGATGGGAATGTTTTTAAATTTCCTGCCCAAACTCCTGAGGTACCCTGCCTTTCCAGTGCAGATTATTTGAGGCTTCCATTTCCTGCCAGGATGTCACCTGCATGTGGGTTACACAGCACAGCTGGAAAAAGCTGAACATAACCAGGCAGACTGGGGCTTCATTTGGGTGCTTGGGCTACGCGCAATCTGAGTGACTCCACTAGGCCTCTCCCAGGTTCCAATAGGTTCTGCTAAACCCTGCTGGCTCTAAGCCCTGGCTCTCCCTGCCTTTCTCCACTGCCAGCAGGAGTGAACTCATTATCTTGACGCCATGCCCCCCACCCAGCTTTTCTTCCCGTGATCACTATTTCTGAGAATGGCACCACCCACTGACCCCCCAACTACCCACGCTGACACTGTGGGAATCAGCCTCCATGGCTCCGGGCTCCTTTCATTCAGCGCATCACCACGTTTCCTTGAGGAGCTCTACTCTACACACTCCTCGGCTCCTGCAGGAGCTAGTCTAGCTCCCACCTCCCTTCCTTCTTCTCTAGTTGCTGCAGTCCCTTCATCTCCCCACAGGCAGCTGAACTCACTGCAGCCACAGTGGTCTTTCCAAAACACCAGTCTCATCACATCACACCCCCAGCCCCCGCTGAGACACTTTAATGGCTGTGCCCTTAGAAGGAAAGGCCAAATGCTAAGAAAGCATTTCAGGGTCTGGCACAGATGTATCTCTTAATTCCTGCACACTTCCCAGTCCCAGTCTCTTCCAGTTCTCTCCTACACGTCTAGGTTTTACAAATGTTTATCCCTCTGCCCCTGTGAATCATTTAAGTCTCTGCTTGGATGTAATTTGCTCCTCAAATCTGAAAGTGAGATCCCTTCTGGGTGAGCCTACAGAACTCCATGTGTGGTCACTAACACTGCTCATGGAATACAGATTTCAGATCTATTAGGAAGTACGTTTGCTCATGACTGCTGAAACTGTAAGCTCATGCACTAAAAATTACAAACTTTAATAAACAGTATAAATAATTTATAGCCATATAAAGTCTTAAAATCTGGGAGCCACATGCTTCAATTAGTATTGGCTTATAAATATACAATGGAGGAAATATTTCTTTTTTATGGTCAGAAAAATTGAGCATTTGTTTAAAATCAATGAGTGATAAATTCTAATTTCCAGTAGGTGACTTCTGGATAATGTTTAAATAAGATAAATGTACAGCTTACTATGTATTTTTTAATATATTCAGCTGAATTCAATTGTTTATTCAACTTAACAATGCAGGCATACCTCATCATGCAGGTATACCTCATCATTTAGGTGGACCTCATCACGCAGGTGTACCTCATAGGAAGGTGGACTTCATCATGCAGGTGGACCTCATCATGCAGGTGGACCTCATAGGAAGGTGGACCTCATCACCCAGGTGTACCTCATAGGAAGGTGGACCTCATCATGCAGGTGTACCTCATCATGCAGGTGTACCTCATCACCCAGGTGTACCTCATCACCCAGGTGTACCTCATCATGCAGGTGTACCTCATCACCCAGGTGTACCTCATCATGCAGGTGTACCTCATCACCCAGGTGTACCTCATCATGCAGGTGTACCTCATAGGAAGGTGGACCTCATCATGCAGGTGTACCTCATCATGCAGGTGTACCTCATCACCCAGGTGTACCTCATCACCCAGGTGTACCTCATCATGCAGGTGTACCTCATCACCCAGGTGTACCTCATCATGCAGGTGTACCTCATCATGCAGGTGTACCTCATCATGCAGGTGTACCTCATTAATGCAGGTTTACCTCATCATGCAGGTGTACCTCATCACCCAGGTTTACCTCATCATGCAGGTGTACCTCATCATTCAGGTGTACCTCATCATGCAGGTGTACCTCATTAATGCAGGTTTACCTCATCATGCAGGTGTACCTCATCACCCAGGTTTACCTCATCATGCAGGTGTACCTCATCATGCAGATGTACCTCATCACCCAGGTGTACCTCATCATGCAGGTTTACCTCATCATGCAGGTGTACCTCATCATGCAGATGTACCTCATTAATGCAGGTTTACCTCATCATGCAGGTTTACCTCATCATGCAGGTGTACCTCATCATGCAGGTGTACCTCATCAATGCAGGTGTACCTCATCATGCAGATGTACCTCATTAATGCAGGTGTACCTCATTTTCATGACAGCATGCTTTTGAAACTGCATGCAAACTGAATTTATGATTCAAAGTTGTTTTCCAATGTCTCATTTGAGCAAATTCTATGATAATTCCATGTTCAAAGGAAAGAATCACCTCCTAATTTAACTTTCTTGAATGATTCAGACTTTCATAATTGGATTTACTTATAGCAATATTATAAAGTAATTAAATTTATTTTAGTCACAGAATAAAACACAGAGAAAAAACAGTAACATAAGATACATACATACACATTGCCAAGTTCCTACATAACACAAGCGCTGAAATGATTAAGCTGTCACTTAAACCTCTCATGCATAATGAGGGCAGAAACACAGGGAAGTTTAGCATTTACATTCTTCTGTATTCCATCTTCTCTGCTAATTAAAAATTTTTTACTCTCAATTTACAACTCTCAAGAACAGACACAGCATTCTATATGGGGGCCATTTTTTCCTAGAAGTACAGAAATGAGTTTCTCAGGAGAATAATCTCTATTTTCCCAATCAATAAACATGAAATAGTTGCTTAGGTGTGTATGTGTGTGTAACTATAATTGTTTCATTATACTCTATTCCAACAATTATAAGATGTTGTCAGTTGTGAGCTGTACCACAATGTTGTGTGCAATTTAGGAAGAAAAACTTCCGTCAACAAAATTATGACACATAATAGACTCTAAGTCACATTCCAATTCAGAGATGTTAAAATGTGAGAAAATACTCATCTTGAAACCAATGATACACAGTATAGACTCTTTTCTGCTTTATCCCCAGCATTTGGAACAGTGCTTGAAAACAGTAAACACTCTATAAATATTTGCCTAGTGAATAAAAAACTAGTAAGTGAATTAAAACAGTGAAATAAATATCTTGCATAAAGGGAAATTATGAAAAATTGCAGGAACTGCTCAAAAGTTTTAAAGAGTAGTCGTCGTTTTATATGACAAGTTGTCTCTTCTTTTAAATTACAGCTCAGGAAATTGGACCATAAATGATAATTACCTCTTTACAAACTTCCACTAAATAGATAACTGTCAGGTTTAAGTCATGCAAATAAAATCATATATAAATTTGATGAGAATTTTTAAACTAGATTTTAAAGTGATCGACCACCCATTCTGACATTTTTTGCAAAGATTTTCCCTTGAGTTTTACTTGAAGCGCTTTCCTTATATCAGGCTTATCCCCAAGGTCTGGGGTATCTTCATGTCACTGAATAAACACCCCTTAGGCTTTATCATAAATCATGCCTTACTTCACAATTGCTGACCACTCGCTGATGTCACCAATTACAAATCTTCCCCCTAATTATACGTTATGGACAATTCTTTCTCTATTATATTGATCTTCCTCTAGCTGACATCATTTTAAGATATTCCCACAAGATAGCACTTCTGTAAATGAAGAAAGACTTCAAAAAGTTCTCATTTGTTGGTTGTATTGGCTAAGTTTTAGTCAATCACTTTATGCATCTTCTTTATAAAGTCTATCTTTACCTGAAAATTCCCACTTTTCCCCCTCACTTGTTCTGCCTTCATGGGCGCAGCAATATGACACCGGACACTGGTCATGTCACTTCTGCCATCTGACGCTCTACTGGGAACAGAAGCTTGGCCGCCCCAAGCCTGGATCTGCATGTATCAACGCAGGTCTATCGGGTCTGGGGTGAATGTGTGTGTTCTCTGTGCTCAATGCAGCCCTGGAGAATCACTAAGCAAGGACACCGTGTTCTGGCCCCACAGTGAAATGCACACCTCCATTAAATGACAATCCCTTCACTTCTAAAGGTTGAACAGACAGTGGTCACAAATGAATTCCACTCGGTTAAATTTAAAATGCAGAAAATAAGTCCTATCCAAAAATACACTCTGGCTTGGGGCCCTTTTTACTTGATTTTGAATGAATTTTATGTTACACCCCTTCCTCTCAAGATCTGTGATGCAAACACCCAGATGAGGCTCTGGAATCTGGAACACAGGCATACCGACTTTTATTGTGCGTCACAGATACTGAGTTTTTACAAATCAAAGGCAAGACCCTCCACCAGCAAAATAATTACAACTCACTTTATTGTGATATTTTATTGTGGGGGTCCGGTACTAAACCTGCAATATCTCCAAGGTACGCATGTACTTGAATGCTCTGATTCAGCTGTCTTGTGGAGTTTTTAATTGAAAGAGGGCTTCTTTTTAACCGATGATACATTTTCAGTGCAAATAATATTGGTGGCAACATTTCATTGCTTTGTTTTGTGTCTTCAATGATCAGCGTTGCCCTTTGGCTCTCTCCCTAGAGTCCTCAGGTGCCCCTCTTTCCTTGGAGAGAAAAAGAAGGTCCCAAAGGACTATGGCCAGTTCTACAACTGTCTCTCCTAGGACTCTCTGGGCCACTAACATAATCTATTTGGTTCACTTCCTCAGAGGCCTTCTAGGGTCTAGAGCAGTGGTTCTCAACCTTCTGGCCCTTTAAATACAGTTCCTCATGTTGTGACCCAACCACAAAATTATTTTCGTTGCTACTTCATAACTAATGTTGCTACTGTTGTGAATCGTCATGTAAATATCTGATATGCAGGATGGTCTTAGGTGACCCCTGTGAAAGGGTCGTTCGACCGCCAAAGGGGTCGCGACCCACAGGTTGAGAACCGCTGGTCTAGAGTTACAGCCCTTCCCACACATCTGGTGCCTGCATCCCCCTGTGGCCATGCCCGCCAGCTGCACCAGATGCCTGGTGGCCCACCATTCTGCCTTCCCTTTCCTCCATTCTCCCCTCTGCTGTGGTCACCGTGGGGTGAGGCTTCCTCCCACTCCCTCCATACCTCAGTACCTCCTGGGTTCCTCCTCCCTCCTCTGGGCTGTCACTCTCCACCTTTCCTCCTCCCACTCTCTCCCACGCTACCCTATGGCAAGCATTCAAGGATGGAACTGTGCTGGGTGGGACATCTGACCGTGGCGAGCCATCCAGGAGGCTCTGTGCTCTTTCTCCAGAGTGGCACCCAGGTCTTCAAGGAGTAGCCCTGAAGACGCGTGTTCAAGTTCCTGCCAGCCTAACTCTGCTAGTTTGGGGAAAAACTTCTGATGAAACTTACATAATAGCCCTCTTGGTCTTAGTGACCTTTCCCATCTAAGGGCAAGGACAGCCATCTGCTGACGTAACTCCCATTTTCAGTCCAAATGCTTCTTGTCTGCCCTTCCTCACTCCCTCCCTTTCTCAAGAAACTAAGATTCTATCATTAGTTACAGTTTCTTCTCTTATCATCTTGGATGCTGATTATTATAAAACTAGAGGCCCGATGCAAGAGGCTCGACCCTCGCAGCCCTGGCTTCGTCCGGAAGGTCGTTCGGCTGTCCGGTCTAATTAGCATATTACACTTTTATTACTATAGATACCAAGGAGGAATCACCCTAGTTAGTTGCCTCTTTTGCTCCCCTGTATTTATCCTTCCTTCATGCATTTCAGTGCATTGGTACAAAAAGGTGTTTGTTTCAATTTTATGTTTTAAAAACTATAACAGATATTCATGAGTTTAATTTAACTGTTTACTTACTACAGTCACGCTTGTTAAGGCTGCAATAAACCAACTGGAAAACTAAGTGATTCACTTCCTCACATCCTAACTGGCACAGAATTCTAAGAATCCCCTCATTACAGATCCAGTTGGTACTCATACCAGCAGCATCGATCCTAATGACTCCACTTGGATTTCACACCAATGTTAGCATGTGTCATGCCCTCCACTGCCCTCAGAGAATCAGGCTCACTTATGGTTTTTAATGCCCTGTGTTTGACAAATAAGCTGATAATCTTTGCGCTGTACAAAAAAAGACTATTAAAACCAGGCCTGACTGATGTGTGGCTGGAGACAGAAGAAGAAAGAAACTTTTTAAAGTCCCAACACCAACATCCAGTCCTCCAGCTCCTTTCCTGCTACCATGTCCAGCTAATCAGGCATTCTTACATTTCTGGATGTCATCCCAAACCACGTGAAGACACAACTCTCAATCACATGGTAAACCTTAAAACCCACCAAACCACAACTACTGTATTTTTTTCATGCCAGATATTCACTTGATCGTCCTAAGAAACCCAGAAATTTGGTATATCGACCCATTTTGTATATGAGGAAACAGAAGCAAAGAGGTTACCCACTGTGCTCAGCAGGCAGAGCCAGGACTTGGCGGAGTGCTGGGCTTTAGACCCAGGCCCCTTGCTACTGAGTGGGTGTGTTAGAACTGATTTGTCACCTCCCAAACATAGTCCTACCCCTACCCACCTGGAATGGCCAGCTGTGCATGTCAACTTGGCTAGGATAAAGTCACTTAATCGAACCCTCACCCAGGTGTTGCTGTGCAGCTATTTCACAGATGCGGTGAGCAACCACAGTCAGTGACTTCATATTAAGGAGGTTATCCCGGCTAATCGATGTGGGCCTAATCCAATCCATTGAGAGGCCTTAACTTCGGAACTGAGGTTTCCCTGAAGAAGCAACTCCACCAATTCCACTGGTGGACTAAACATCAGTTCCTGCCCAAACTTACAGCCTGCTCATCCTGATGGCCTGCCCCATGCATTCTGCATTTGCCTGTCAATTCCTTACGACCATATAGGCCAACTTAATGTGATCAATCTGTCATCCATCCATCTATCTATCTACCCACATTCCTCCCCTTTATTATATACTAGTGGCCCAATGCACAAATTTGTGCATATTGAAAGGAAATTAATTAGAAGAAATATTTTAATATCGCTATTCGCCCTTTCTCTATAATAGAAGTGTCAACCAAATTCACAATCAACAATAACAGATGAAAACACACATGTGCGATTGGTGCCAGCAAGAGATTTGTATGTATTGCACATGCACAAGTCAATTTAGCCTTTTATATATATACTAGAGGCCCGGTGCACAAAAATTTGTGCACTTGGGGAGTGGGGGGGGGAGGGGGGGTCCCTCAGCCCGGCCTGTGCCCTCTCGCAGTCTGGGACCCCTCGGGAGTTAACGACCTGCTGGCTTAGGCCTGCTCCCAGGTGGCAGAGGGCAGGCCCAATCCCTAGGTGCAGCCCCTGGTCGGGCTCAGAGCAGGGCCGATGGGGGAGTTGGGGTGCCGCCCCCTGTCATGCACAGAGCAGGGTGGATCGGGAGGTTGCGATGCCACCCTCAGTCACGCTCAGGGTAGGGCCAATCAGGGGGTTGGGGCGCTGCCCCCTGTCACTCACAGAGCAGGGCCCATCAGGGGGGTTGGGGCTCCGTACCCTGTCACGCACAGAGCAGGGCCCATCAGGGGGTTGGGGAGCTCCCCCTTGTCACACACAGAGCAGGGCCGATCAGGGGGTTGGGGAGCTCCCCCCTATAAAGCACAGAGCAGGGCTGATCAGGGGGTTGGAGCGCCTTCCCCTGTCATGAACAGAGCAGGGCAGATAGGGAGGTTGTGGCCCCGCCCCCTGTCACACACAGAGCCGCAGGGCAATCAGGGGGTTTGGGCGCTGCCCCCTGTCATGCTGATCCCGGTGCCGGGAGGCCTCGCGGCTCCGCTGATCCCGGTGCCGGGAGGCATATTACCCTTTTACTATATAGGATAGAGGCCTGGAGCACGGGTGGGGGCCGGCTGGTTTGCCCTGAAGGGTGTCCTGGATCAGGGTGGGGGTCCCGCTTGGGTGCCTGGCCAGCCTGGGTGAGGGGATGATGGCTGTTTGCAGCTGGTCACACCCCCTTCAGGGTGGGGGTCCCCACTGGGGTGCCTGGCCAGTCTGGGTGAGGGGCTGAGGGCCATTTTCAGGCTGGCGGGTGACTGAAGCTCCCAACCATTCCTTTTTTTCTTTTTATTCTGGGCCAGCTTTAGCTCTGAGGCTTGGCTCCAGCTCTGAGGCCTCGGCTGCTGAAAGAAGGTATCTGGTTTGTTTGGGTTCTATAATTGAAACACTGTTTCAACTCCAGCTCTGAGATTCTGGCTGGCTGAAAGCAGGTTTCTGGGGTTTTGTTTAGCTTCTATATTTGTAACAATGTTTCAAACTGCAAGCTCAGAGGCCGGCAGCGGCAGGCGGGGAGCGTTGGCTTCCTCCGTCACTGAAGCAAGCAAGCCTCATGTTCGCTTCAAGCTGCCTGGCTGCCGGCCGCCATCATGGCTGGCAGTTAATTTGCATATCGCCCTGATTAGCCAATGGGAAGGGTAGTGGAGGTACGGCTAATTACCATGTTTCTCTTTTATTAGATAGGATAGAGCAAACTTGCTTAATTAGACCTGCTTTCTGATGTAGCTAAACTTTTTCCATCCCAGTGAAGCACCCCAACTTCTCTTTAAGGTGATTGTCAGCAACACAGCAGTAAATATCAACATGAAGCAGATTATTATTGTAGATCAAGCAGGGAGAATGAAGGGTAAAATATTTAACTGCAGCAGTGTTTGACTATATTCTGCACAGTGAGAAAACCTAAATCATTTTCAAGGTCCACCATTTCTTACTTCTTTTCAGTCGGGTCAAATTTCTAAACTTTCTAAATCTCCATTTTCCAGCTAATGGAAAGAAAATAGGATTCCACTGAGTCTCCTATACTCCAGGACTTCTGTGAGGATCAAATGAGATGAGGCACGGGAAAACGTTTCACAGACATTTGGTTACAGTGTAAAGTGTTTCCACCTGGCTATAAAGCAAGTCGTGTTCCTGGGCTGAAGAAACTGCAAGGAGGCTAGTCGTTGCTAGGGAGAGGAAGTGGGCATTGCTATGTTATGTCATTACCCGGATGGAGGGAAGGACACTTAGCATATTAGCCTTTTATATATATAGATAGATATCCATATATCTTCTACTGTTTCTGGTTCTCTCTTGAAACCCTGACTGATGCACCACCTAAAAAGTGAACTGATGATTAAGGAGCTATCATGAGCCAATATTGTGTTAGGCACTGTGGCCTATTAATGTACAGCAAGCCTGCACATATACTAGATGCCGGGCAACCTCCCCCAACCCCTACATGGCAATCAATTTCATTCTAAAATTTCGTACAACTATTTCTCCTTTTGTAATTTAGGATTCCCTTTATCCTTAATGGAGGCAGAAAACAAACTGCCCTCCTCGTATAGTTAAAGTCACTCATATATTCATGCTGTCATTGATAAAAATGATGTTAAAATGTAAAATCTGCATAAGCTTCCTAACTCTAGCCCAATTCTGTTGCACTGTGTAAGTTTTACTATTTGGCATAATTAACAAGTTCATGCAAAACTCAGTCACTGCAAGTGCAAGATTAAAGTGAAGGATTTCCAGGATTACCAAGATACCATTCGTCAGATGCTGGTTTGGAAAAGCCGATTCTTCTCTCCGAGTTAAATAACCAATGCTCCCTCATGCTTCCCAGTGAATCAGCTCCTCGCTTGCAATCACTTCACTGGCTCACCTGTGGAGCTCTGATGTCATTTTTCCCCTTATCCTAAGTCACTAACATGGGATTCAGTCTACTCATAAGAGATTTTGAAGTGCTGAGGAACGCTGCTCTTAATATGAAGCAGGTATATAGCAACATGTTCAGTCTTGGGTTCACTATACCCATCCTTACACCACCACCGTCCACCCTGGCATTCTCCTAGCAGGGGGAACCTTGATTCTTTACTCTCCATCCTGAGACCTTATACCTACAGGCTGCTTACAGCTTATCTTATGCCTCCAACAAAACTACCTGATGCTTGTTTCTACTCAGGTGGCTTATACCTGCCTTCGACTCCCATTTCCCGTAATGCTTTTCAATCTGTGTTGGCTGTTTCATCTCCTCCCGTCTATTGGTCTAAAACCAACAACTGGTCACCTATAAGCCACTGAACGTAATTTCCAACCCTTCGCTCCTGTCTCTGATCAAAAGATGTTTACAAATTCCCTTTCACGCACAGCAGCAACATGTTCACTCTGAGATGATCTTTGAAGTAACAATGTGCTGCTCTGTCTGAAGAAGCATGACCACAATGCCTGCTCCACCGCAGAGACTACTCACTCAACGCCAACTGTGCTGAAATGGCCATTGAGGGAAAAAGCACCGTGAGTGCTTGATTTGGGAACAGGTGCACCTCTGTTCAGGCAAGGCTAGAAACTAATCCCCCATTGCTGACTCACTAAGGATTGTCAGCAAACGTTTTTATTGTTCATTTGTTTTCATTCCCAAGCATATATTAAAAAATTAGACTTGATTAATAATTTAAAATACTGTTTATGGCAGTAGCATTTGGATACCGTATTAAAGCATTAAAGAAAGGCCTCGATAGGGGAGAGGTAAAATAGCAATGCATTCACCCCCCACCAAGTACCACATTTGAGCATTTTGATCACCATACGCACAAAGAGAAACAACAAAAACATCTGGATGAACTTTTCCAGTTACTGCAAGAATGTCTTAAACATCTTGTCTTCCGTATCACTGTCTAGGAGGGTACATAGGAGTAATATCTCTTGGACCACAATATAAGGCAAGTGTCTGCATCTCCCAGGTGACTAAGTTTATATTTAAGGACTACACGACTACTGAAGCCCTCCAAGTTTCTCTTTTCACTTTAGCTGCTAGAAAGCTCAGAGTCCATCTACAGGCTACATTTACTTACTCTGCAATAATTGTATGAATTTGGGTAAGTTCCCTTACATCCTTTGCTGAATAAGAGACCTTGTAGTTAGGCAGACCAAGTTAAATCTAATTATTTCAGGCTCTGACTGGCTTTGCTGTATGGCTAACATCACATATTTCTCCAAATTCTGAATTAAGGACTCTACAATTACTTGCTCCTTATCAAGACGACTCTGACAATTGGTGTTTAACTGAAGAATCTTAAGAGAACGCCTTTACATAAATGCTAAGGAAGGCATAAAAGTGCTTTTGATTTGTGCGCACAGAGTAATAACCCAGCACGGCGTCTGCGTCGGAGCTGCTGCGGGATGCGCCCCCTGGGGTGGAGCACATTAGTCCATTTACTCTGCCAGCTGGCGGATGCTCTGTCTTTGATGCTGGCTTGCGAGAAGTGTGGCATCAAGGGCCTGTGGTTTTGTGTGTGGCTATCACATCCCAATCTCTTTTAATCAGGGTTTGACCTATGATTTCTGTGTGTCATTTTTTTATAAGACTGAGAATGTTCCAAGATTTAGGACAAAAGTATTATGTATATGAAAAGGATTCCTCACAAAAACTCAGTAGAAACCGCAAATTACAGACTAGCAGCCTCAATAGATCAAGCCTGGTTTTGTTGGACATGTGTGCCCATTTGAAATCTGCACGTTTGACGCTCACTCACACAGGAGGTGGGGCTGGCTGCTCTGGCAAGTGCTGACCTTTGATATGGCAAAATCCCAAGTAGGAAGGCCGAGCAGTCATCAAGGGTTTTCTGTGCCCCAGGATTCATACAGAATTTTACAGATCAACACTTGAACTGCATATAAAAACATTATAAATGTGTTACATTTTATTGCGAACTGTTCCTTTGAAAGGATACCCTGCTGCGCCCAGCAGCTGCCGCCATCCACCTGAAAGGATGCTGAGTGGGAACTGAAGGGGGTGAACTGAGTTGTGGCAGACAAGGGGCTGGAAGGGAAGACGGGCACACCTGGGGCGCACCTGTGCTAGGTGGTGAAGAACCCCGTGCTGCTGCTACAGCTGTGATGTGAAATTCCAAGAAGAACCAGGTATCTGAAAACCATTTCACCACTTTAAAAGCTCTAGATGGTACAGGTTAGCGTCTCTAATGATTCATCAGTATTGTCTTGTTGAGAGGTGCAGAATTTATAAAGACAAAGCCATAGCTGGCAGAGGAAAGTACTCAAATGGAAGAAAGGAACAGAATCCACCCATAGCCTCAGACACAGTGTTCCTTGGGACGTGAAAATAATTCAGAGATATGGGAGGAAGAGATTGCTCTTTAGCCCAAAGGAGAGCAAGGCCACATTCTCATTACTGAGGATGATGAATCCTGATATTTCCAAGGGATCAGCCTATAGTAGTACAAGGAAGGCCACTCTATATATTAGCCTAAGAACCCAGCATTATTAGAGGCTTGGGGCAAAATCCACTGTGACCCATGGAGAAATATTTGTCCAGAAAACTCATGATCAGCATTCTACATTTATGCTTGATGACAAACACAGTCTATAAATGTCAGTTGGTAATTTATACTATTAAAAATTATTAGCCGAAAGTCACACTTGGAGCATATGTGCTTCCATATACCACATAACTTGTTACAACTTGTCCTCATAGTTATAACTATGCTGTATGTCCCCATTAAAACCCAATATATTACTTCTCTGCACACTGCAAAAATTTTTCTCCATTAGGCTACCTTCCAATCATACTGAGCTTTCGAAAGGTCATATTTTAACCTGAATAAATGTAGTTGTATTTCCCACCATATGATCCCTCAAGATCCGGAATCACTAGTGTATGAAAGAAACATGGGGCTACATCTGTCATCAGGAAACCACACATTTAATGAGTCAAAATCTCACAGGGCCATACAACCCCAACTGATAACACAGGGAAACAAATTCTTAGCTTGCAGTTTCTGTGTTAGGGGTTGATTTTGTTCGGCCAAAATGGCATATCCACGAGCAAAACAAATTCTCTTAATTATTTTAAGCTGCTAAGTTTTAAACCACTAAAGTGGACTGCCACACAGCAAGGAGTACCCACACTCTCCTACAGGGAGAGCACGAAGATGCACATACTAAGTGGTACCAAAACAGGGAGGAGAAAGGACAGCCCCACCTGCACCCCCAGCACCTTGTCCCCGCTGACCCCACACCCATCCGAGCCTGAACCCTCTAGCCCTTCCTAGGTTCTGAAAGCACTTGGGCAAAACCAATGCCAACTCACTCCTTCCATCCATAGAGGAGAAGAAAGAAAGAGTTGAAGTAATTTAATAACAAGGACAATGTCTTATTCAGTTATACCTACTATTGTCCCTAATGTAGGAAGAATTGTATCTGAGCATTTTAAACAGATAGTGAATTCTTTTTTTATTGTTGACACCATTGCAGATGTCCCCCATTGCCCCCCACCTTTGCCTACCTCCACCCAGCCCCCGTCACCCCTTCCCTGGCCTTCACCACTCTGTTGTCTGTCCATGGGCTATGTGTATATGTTCTTTGGCTACTCTCTTCACCTTATTATTTGAATTCTTGATAGTATGTTTCTTTTTCACAGTGGTAGTGTTAGAAACTTTGGATCTATTGTTTGTGCATTCAAATACTCAAATAAAAAAAATATTGTGGATAATGGGAACAGGGCTTCTCACTATCAGAAAAGGGAGTTATAAATACAGAAAGGGAGAAGACTAGAATGAACCCTGTGGAACGGAACTGGAATTGGAGGTATCAGTATAAACCCTGATTTCTGTTGATACAAAGGTAGATAAACAGGTGTGTGGGTGGTAGATGTTAGATGGATACTCAAGTAGATACAGATATGTGTATATATGTATATGTGTATATGTATATATTATATACTAGAGGCCCGATGCATGAAATTCATGCAAAGGCCTTGGCCCTGGCCCCCGCCCGCTGCCACTGCCATCAGGGACCTCTGCCGCGGCCTCCACCCACCGCCACCACCACCGCCGCTGCCACAGGCCTCTGCCACCTCTGCCACGGCCCCCGCCCGCTGTGACTTTGTCCGGAAGGAAGGACGCCCGGAAGGACATTCAGTCTAATTAGCATATTACCCCTTTATTATTAGAAATAATATATAGTAGCTCTATCTAATGAAAGGGCCCAGAAACAAGGATAGCCAAGTATCAGTGAGCACACAAAGTACCCAAATCTTGGTTTCTAAATACCATTTCTGGTTGCAGGGGGAGGGGGAACCAGGGCTCCCTGAGAAATGGTTGATTCCAGATTCCAGGTCTGGGGCTGGGGAACTACAACATGATTCTAGAACATCTTGTTGCACCAGAAAAGGGAATAATGAAGAATGATAGAAAAATGTCAAATGGAAAGAACCTAGTTTGAAAGGACTCCTGCAGATCAATTCCAGGGTAACGTAAGTGTTAAAATAACGTGAATAATCGATTATAACCCACTGGATAAAACAGAAATCCACGCGTGCATACTGATTAAGTGAATAAGGGGGAAGGAAGGCCCCTCCTTACAGAGGAGTGCCAACTAGCAAACGTACCAGTCATGGCAGTTAGAAAAGCACCATTTGGCCAGCACCACTATAAGAATGGACCAGGCAGGACACATCGAGGAATGCTGACCTGGTCTCGAAGACACTTACTGACAGTCCTTACACTAACCTGGCAGGTACCACTTTAACCAAGTGATGACATTCACAACATCAGTCCCGGGACAAATCTCATCACGGGCCTCTGGGCACGGCTCTGAGAAGGATGAGCGCCTCTCCTGTGGCTTTCCTGTCAAAAACGCAAAGCTTGAATCCAATCATTTGAAAACACGAAACAAACCTAAATTGAGAAACAGTCTATAAAATACTGGCCTCTGGTCTTCAAAAATGTCCAGGCCATGAAAGACAAAAGAAAAAAAAAAAGAGCCGAGGAACTGAAGCATTTACAGGAGCCTAAAGAGACATGACAACTCACGGGTCCTGAAGAGAACCCTGGGCGCGGAAAGAAAAGAAGACATCACGAGGACAATTTGAGAAATAAAACAAGGCCTATAAGTAGCCCTGAGTTGAAGGTCATTGCCTAATTTTGATTGCTATCCTGCAGTTGTGTAAGAGGACGTTCTTGCTTTGTGGGAAATACACACTGAAGTATTTAGGGAAAAGTGAGCATCATGTCTCCAACTGACTCTCGAACGGTTCAGAGGAAAATTTTATGCATATCTGCTAATATATTTTACACTATAAACATATACAGAAAACAAAGCAAAGAGAAGAAAATATGAAAACGATAAGAATAAAGCACTGTGGTAAAGTGTTAACATTTGGCAAATCTGAGTGAAAGGTGTAAGGAAATTTTTATTTTTCTTGCAACTTTTAATATGAAATTATTTAAAAATAAATAGTTAACATTATAAAGATATGGAAAGATTTAAAAATATCCACCTAATAGTAAAATAGATTAATTAAAATATTACATATTGGCTTCTAACTGCAATTAACATGAAAAATACTGAGATACAGGTATCAATAGGAATACATGGTAAAATATGTTAACTGACAAAAGACAAGTTACACAATGTCATGGATAGTCCAATATCACTTAAGTCATTTAAAATACATATGTGAAACATTACTATAATTATTTAGGGAATTCTTAGTAATTTTTGACAGGGGACTACACATTTTCATTTTGCACTGGGTGTCAGTGTTTTTTCAAATTAAAAAAGACCTTTTCTTAACTTCATCTTAAGATGTTAATTTGGCCTGTGATAAAAGAAAAAAAAATAAACAAATAATATTCAGCATTTCAAAGTTGAATTGCCCTAAACTAGAGTTCAATTTAAAAGAAAACCTATCTGCACCCGGCTAGTGTGGCTCAATGGTTGAGCTTCAACCCATGAACCAAGAGGTCACCAGTTCAATTCCTGCTCGATCCCCAGTAGGGGGCATGCAGGAGGCAGCCAATGGATGATGTTTATCTATCATTGATGTTTCCATCTATCTATTCCACTCTCTCTAAAAGTCAATAAAAAACATATTTTAAAAAATAAAATAATTTATTTTTTTTAAAAAAAAGAAAGAAAATTCTGCTTAGGATGTGGTTCCCTTGTCTGAAGCAGTGGCAGTTACTTCTCTGCTGAAACATGACCTCTTCAGAAGTTTTCTTTAGCCCCCGCCCCCCATGCAGTCCCATCACCCCTCGCCTTATTTTGTTTTTATCACAGCACTTACTCTCGGAAATCCTACGGATTGTTTACACAGTTATGTATATTACATCCTCTTCATTAGAACATAAGCCCTGGGAGGTAAGGTGCTCTATATCCCTGACCCCTACTACATATTCCAGGGAGCTAAACAGGACTTGGCACTCCGCAGGCATCTAATGTCTGCTGGTAAAATGAACTTAAAACAAGAGGAAGGAAGAGAGAGAGAGATTTGCAGAGACGGAGAGAAGCCTGAAAGAGTCCATGCTTTTGGAACAAGCTCACAGCAAAGTTTTCCAAGAGCCTGAAGGTTGCACAGACTTGAAGGTGGCAGGGACACCTGGTGCTTGGAAATCCCATTCTCCACTCACGTCCTCAGTAAACACTCCAGGCCAGCGGTCGCCAACCGGGGTCCGCGGGCCACTGGTGGTCCCTGAGGTCCGAAAGGTTGGCGACCGCTGCTCCAGGCAACACTCCTGCACACAATTATGAGCTGCCACTACCAGAGCAGCAACCTCCCAATGTCATCAATGGTGATCGCCTCACATTTTCATTTCAATGAAACTGTGAGAATCGAACCTTTGAGAGGCCACAGGCAAAGAGGCCTACACAGGTAAAGGTCTGACACTAAGGCCAGGGATTCCTAGGCCACCTTGGTAAGGGGAGAATTGCCAGAATCACTAAAAGGTGATGCACTTTTGTGTGTCTGCTCTTGTTTATGCTGTTCCCCGGTTCTCAATTCCCCAACCTGCAGGACTGACATGAGCTTCCCTTTGTAAAACTGGCCCTAACTATTGGAGCCACTGGTTAGTTAGGGGCCTGGCAGACCGGGTAAGGTAGGACCTGGCCTAAGAGTTTCACAGAGGGACTGTTTGCCTCCCCCACTGCAGGCTAGTGCAGCACCCTGCCTGAGGTTAGAAACAGAGAGGGTCTGAACGCCCTTGGCCGGAAGGACCAGAGCCCAGAGGCTGCTAACAGAGGGCAAGCAGGGAGGGGAGGCGATGGGACCTCAGGCTCCTCCCTTCTGATCTCCTCACTGGCTGAGCTCAACCAGAAGCCAGAGGCCAGGAGAGCCTAATGGGCTCTTAAAGGTGGGCTTCGCTGGCACTAAGCAGGAAGAGGAAGAGGTGAGAGCAGATCTGGGGGAGGCAAAAGGAAGAAACTCCAAATACAACAGCTCTCCTGCTCTAAACACCTGTAACAAGGGGCGCACAGCTCTGTCCTCCCTTGGTTGAGTTTGGCCCTTGTTTGCCGTGTGCTGGCCTTTCTTTCCGCTGGACTCTAAGCTCTTCAGGGCAGGGGCCTCATATTATTCTTCCTGTGTTCTCCATCGCATCATAGCAACACTATCAGTTGGTGATGATATGGTAGGTTACTAAGTACGCGGTCAAGATTTCCTGATACTAAAAATGACCTGAAAGTATCAGCATTACAATTTTCTAATGATCCGTGACAGCAATGGGTGTCTGTCTCGTTAACAGCAGCCAAAATTCTGCACCAACTAACATACATTTCCACAGGAGATACAACACTAGCTAGTGAGAAAAGTAAATGATGAAAGTAGTTTGCAATTTGACAAGGAAACTACATTATCTGCTTCACAAAAAGCCTGAGAAAATTTCTGTGGGGTACTTACTACTTGGCCATTACATGAAAATATTACAGAAATAAAAACCCTACGAAGAGAAAAAATCTTAACAAATCCTTATAGAACTGAATAGTATTATGCCAGTGTGCAATCAATTCTAATCCAAAAAGGAGGGAAAACAGCTTTTCTCTCTCAGTGTAGTTTTCCAAAGGGAATAAGTAATTTACTGTTCTTTCAACCAAGCAATTCTCTGCTATTATTTAAAAAATATTTCCTCGTTGCAGTTGCAAAGCAAAACACAGTTTGTTTGTTTTTTCTGGCTTGCCCTTTACATGGCTGTGTATCTTTTGATTATGAGCATGATTACTCAGAAGTCATAAAGAAGTTTGCAAAACACCATCATCTTTCTTTGGAGACAACGAGGAAAAGGCAATCAATCAAAGTCTGAAATATCCTGGGAATATGTTGGACTATTTAAAATAATTTTAAATTAGGTGACTTATACATCACACTTATGTTCTTTAAAAATACTAACGAACATCTACTGAACATCTTCATTTCCCAGTTCCTAGTTCCTTGGAGATTCTGGAGGTCAAAATTACTGACCAAGTCTCTGCACACAATGCCCCCTCCTGCCTTCCACAAAGACGGTGCCACTGTCAGAACAGCATCTGTTTTGTGTCAGTGTCTGTAATATTAATCACTCCAAAATTTAATCAACAACTGAGATGTTGCTTTCATTCATTCATTTTTTCATCCTGGCAACAAATACTTATGAGGTGAGATGGACAGACATACCACCAATCCGCATCAAATAGCTGCCAAAAGAAGTGCTAAGCTGAAGGTTACCTTACGACCGGGGTATTTATGTAAGTGCAGGATGAAGGATAAGTCTTCCTTGAAACCAAACCTGACTGAATCAGTGCCAATGGCAAACTTTACATATCTTTATCTTGTTTTCAAATATTATTATGAAAAAGAATAGCAGGAACAAAAATACTAAATTCTGTAGAAAAAGTTGAGTATGAAGACTAAAACTTGGATATCTTACCCGCTCTTGGCCATCCAAACCACTTTTGCACAAAACCACTATACCTCCCACTAGCCTCACAGTAAAGGTGGTTTTCATCTGGGCATTAAAATGCCTGCCTATTATGCTTTGAAAAGTAGGAGGTATATTAATCCTCCAATAATCATTATTGTTATTGTTTTATGGTACATGTCAGTTACTGTATGGCTTTTATGAATATAGACAATAATCATTAATTCCCCATAGTAGCATAGAATCATTTCCCTCCACTGTACTGTCCTCTAAAGGACATGGGTAAAAAACATCTGGGGCACCAAATTCTTTTATGGATGATCCATGAGCATAAAACTATTAATGTATAATTAAGTATAATTATCATATTTCTCACATCAATGTCCATGGCTGAACACATCAATTAAAACTAATGTGTAATTTTCATGTTTCAAATGAATTTAATTCTGGGAAGAAGATCCGTTGTATGCCTTCTTGTATCTATTTTCTAGGAGGCATTACTTTGCCAAGACTAGAAAGGATTTGTAATATGGGATGGTTCCCTCTATGAAATAGTCCAATCCTCTGGGCAGCTGCCACCAAAACCAGAGCAACCACACTGTTCGGATTATTTTAGGTCTAATCGGTGAACTTTGCTCATATTTAGAAAACTGATATTAGTTCAAAGTGCCTATGATATTGTTTATAAACATTTTCCCCTTATTTTAACATTTTCATACTGATTAATCTTTTTTCCTTACTAACTAACAATTCTTTACGGCAAAGGTTAAAAGTAATATAGTTCCACAAATTAAATGCAAAGTAAGTAGAAGACAAAAATAATAAAAAATAAGAGGAAATTAATGAAATAGAAAACTGACAAACAAAACAAATCAGCAGAGCCAGAAGTAGGTTCTTTTTAAAGATTGCTAAAATTGATAACCATCTAGAAATACTAGTCAAGATTTTTAATAAAGATCGAGAAAGAAAATGGAAATTATCAACACTAAGAATAAAACAGTGACTATGACTACAGATTCTACGAAAATTAAAAGCATAATAAAGGGATATTATAAACAACTTTATGCTAATAAATTTGACAACTTGGATGAAACAAATTCCTTTAAAGATACAATGTATTAAAACTGACACAAAAAGAAATAGAAAATCTAAATAACTCTATGTCTGTTTAAGAAACTGAATTTGTAATTAAACTATTTCCCAAAAGAAAACTCTAGGACTAAGTGTCTCCACTGTTAAATTCTTCTAAAAATTGACAAAAGAGAAAAACCAGTCATATACAACCTTTTAGAAAATAATGAAGAGAATATTTCCCAACTCATCCTATAAAGTCATTATAATCTGGTACCAAAACCAAAGAAGAGAGAATTATAGACCAAAATTCTTCATGAACATCAATATTAAAAAAAAATTAAACAAAATATTATCAAATCACCTAGCACTATATAAATACAACACAATCAAGCAGTGTTTATTCCAAAAATTAAAGGTTGGAAGTCAATTAATGTAGTTCACTATATAAACAGATTAAGGGAGAAATTCATATAATTTTAGTAGATGTAGAGGAAGCATCTGACACATCCATTTATGTGAAAAACTTGCAGTAAACTAGGAATAGAAGAGAATTTCTTCAGCCCGTAATAGGCATAAAAAAAATCTACAGTCAAAAACACTTAATAGTAAAATGTTAAGTGCTTCTACCAAAGGTTGACAAACAGACAAAAATGACTGCTCTTAGCACCGCTCTTTAACATTTTACTGGAAGTCCTAGCCAGTGCAATCAGATAAGCGGGAGAAATAAAAGGATACAGACTGGAAAGGAAGATGTAAAACTCTTCGTATGCAATGCTCACACACTGTGTATAGAAAAAAGTCCGAATAAATCTAAAAGAAAACTACTAAATCAATTTAGCAGTGTCCCAGGACACAATGTCAATACATCAGCAATAACAACTGCTAAAAATACTATTTACAAAAATATCAAATACTTGGTGAGAAATTTAATAAAAGACACACACAATCTTTAAACTAAAATCTCTCATACATTGCTGGAAATTACAGAAGACCCAAATAAATAGAGAGATATAGCATGAATGCATAAACTGAAAACTTAATACTGTTAAGATGTCAATCTGCCGAAACCGGTTTGGCTCAGTGGATAGAGCGTCAGCCTGCGGACTGAAAGGTCCCAGGTTCGATTCTGGTCAAGGGCATGTACCAGGGTTGCGGGCACATCCCCAGTGGGAGATGTGCAGGAGGCAGCTTATCGGTGTTTCTCTCTCATCGATGTTTCTAACTCTCTATCTCTCTCCCTTCCTCTCTGTAAAAAATCAATAAAATATATTTTAAAAAAAAAAGAAAAAAAAATGGAATTAAAAAAAAAAAAAAAAAAAAGATGTCAATCTACCCAAATTGACCTAAATAAAGATTCAATACAATCCCACTCAAAATTCCAGCAAGCTTTTTAAAAAAGAAAATACACACAAATAAAACTGAGATAATCACAGACAAAAAGGCTACTAGAAACAATGAGAATACATCATTTCTGTAAGTATTCCTTCTTCCCAATAATCCATAACATCAGTCTAATCAGGAACAAATTTTCAGATAAACCCAAACTGAGGGTTATTCTACAAAATTCCTGTAGTCGTCGTCAAAAGTATCAAGGTCATAAAAGATAAGGAAAGACTGAGGAACTATCACCTTTGGAGAAAACTAATGACTAATGACAACTAAGGGCAATGTGGAATCCTGGATTAGATCCTGGAAAACAAGGGCTTTAAAGGGAAAACTGGAAAAATCTGAACAGAGTCTCTAGTTTACTGAATACACTGTATGGATGTAAATGTCTTATTTTTGATCATTGGACCAAGGTCATGTCAGAGGAAGCTGGAGGAAGGGTATTATAGGAACTCAATGTGCTACCTCTGAAGCTCTTCTGTAAATGTACATTTCAAAATAAAAAGGTTTTTAAAATCTATTAGAACAAAGTACAGAATAATAGATTCATGATGCTGAAGTAGGCAAAGATATCTTAGAGAGAGTACAGAAAGGAATAAACATAAAAGGAAAAATAACTTGGATCATATCACAATTAAAAATGTCTGTTCATCAAAAAGCACCACCTAGAGAATAAACAGGTAAGCCAAAGAATGGGAGAAAAGTATTTGCAAAGCCAATTTCTAAAATACGAATTGCATGTAGTGTATAAAAACACTCTAATACCCAATAAACAAACAACAACAACAACACAGTAAAAGATGGGCAAAAGGCCTGAAGAGACACTTCACAAATGAAGATAAGCAAACAGTCAAGAAGCACGTGAAAAAGTGTTCAACCTCATTTCCATTCAGGAAATGCAAATTAAAACCACAATGAAATACCCACACTCACCCACAAATAAGTGAAATGAATGAATACATGAAAAAGACGAAGAGTACCAAATGTTGAAGAGGATGTGGGGTAAACAAAACTCGTCAATACTGCTGATCAAGTATAAAATGATAAATCACTTTGGAAATCTTTTGGGCAGTTTCTTAAAAAGTTAAACACACATCCACTCTACGATCCACCAATTCAAACCATGTCTGAAAAAAGCCCTCTACTGCTGTTTTATTCTTTTTTTTTTTTTAATTAAATCTTTATTGTTCAGATTATTACATTAGTTACTCTTTTTTCCCACCATAACTCCCCTCCACCCAATTCCAACCCCACCCTCTGCCCTCACTCCCTACCCACTGTCCTCATCCATAGGTGCACGATTGTTGTCTAATCTCTTCACTCACCCCCACACCCCTTTCTCCCCCCACCAAGAATAGTCAGTCCATTCCCTTTCTATGTCCCTGATTCTATTACAATCACCAGTTCATCAGATTATTTATTCACTTGATTTTTAGATTCACTTGTTGATAGATGTGTATTTGTTGTTCATAATTTGTATCTTTACCTTTTTCTTCTTCTTCCTCTTCTTACAGGATACCTTTCAGCATTTCATATAATACTGGTTTGGTGGTGATGAACTCCTTTAGCTTTTTCTTATCCGTGAAGCTCTTTATCTGGCCTTCACTTCTGAATGATAGCTTTGCTGGATAAAGTAGTCTTGGTTGTAGGTTCTTGGTATTCATCACTTTGAATATTTCTTGCCATTCCCTTCTGGCCTGCAAAGTTTCTGTTGAGAAATCAGCTGACAGTCGTATGGGTACTCCCTTGTAGGTAACTGAGTTTCTTTCTCTTGCTGCTTTTAGGATTCTCTCTTTGTCTTTTGCTCTTGGCATTTTAATGATGATGTGTCTTGGTGTGGTCCTCTTTGGATTCCTTTTGTTTGGGGTTCTCTGCGCTTCCTGGACTTGGAAGTCTATTCCTTTCACCAGGTAGGGGAAGTTTTCTGTCATTATTTCTTCAAATAGGTTTTCAATATCTTGCTCTCTCTCATCTTCTGGCACCCCTATAATTCGGATGTTGGTACGCTTGAAGCTGTCCCAGAGGCTCCTTACACTATCTTCATATTTTCGGATTCTTTTTTCATTTTGCTTTTCCAGTTGGGTGTTTTTTGCTTCTTCGTATTTCAAATCTTTGACTTGATCCTTGCGACCCTCTGGTCTGCTGTTGGGAGTCTGTATAATATTCTTTATTTCAGTCAGTGTATGCTTAATTTCTAGTTGGTCCTTTATCACAACATCGAGGGTCTCATTAGATTTCTTGAGGATCTCACTACATTTATCGGCGGTCTTACCAGTCTTTTCGAGGGCTTCTAAACAGTTCTTTAAAGACCTTAAAAGTGTGGTTTTGAACTCTATATCCAACAGTTTGCTTTCCTCCAATTCTGTCGTTTGTGTCCTGTTTCTTTGTCTCGGCATTTTTTTATGCTTCGCTGTGTTGATAGAGTGCCTTTCTGTGCTAAGTGTCCCAATTACCTAAGGTAGACACTCTTGGTGCACCCCCTTGTGGGCTTTGTGCACAGTCTTGTTGTGGTTAAGCCTTGATTGTTGTAGTTATCACTGTGAGGAATTGACCTCCAGGTCAATTGGCTGTGAGAATCAGCTGTGTCTGCGGTGGGAGAACTTCTGTGCTGGAGACACCCCTCTGGGGCTAGACTTGCTTCGATGGGGCTTTGGTGCTCACTGAGTCTGCCTCCTGAGTGTGTCTTTTATGGTTCCACGGAGCTTAAAGCTGGATGGTCCCACTCTGACCTCTGGGCTTCCTGGCTCCTGGATCTCTAGGGAGGTGCTAATCTAGCCTTTGCCTGAGGCTATCCAGCAAAAGCCTCCCTGCAGGGCTTGGGCGGGGCGGGTCCCACGGGATCAACAGGGCAGGGTTAGCAATTATGGCTGCTCTCAGTCTTGCCCTCAGAGGCTCTGCTTCTCAGTGTCCCAGTAGTCGCTGCAAGCCCCACGGAGAGAAAGCTGCCCTAGGGTTCTGAGCGATGCCAGACAGTCCCGCTTCTCCCGTATGAGTCTGGGTCCTTAGAGACTCGCCCGGAACTGGAGCTCAGAGCCTGAGACTCCCTCCCGATTGAAAACAACCGCGCCCTCAGCCTCCAGCCCGCTCCACATGCACTCTGAACCTTAGTATTTTACTTCAGCACTGCGCCTCCTCTGAGCCTCGGTATGCTTTTCTCTTTCCTCCTAGTTGTAGAACATCCACTCAGCCAGCTTTCCTGTGGTTCTGGATGATGTCCGTTCCGTCTTTTAGTTGTATTTTTGAAGTGGTTGTTCGAGGCAGCAAACTCCCGTGTTTACCTATGCCGCCCTGTTTTATTCTTAACTAGAGGCCTCGTGCACGAGATTCATGCACTCGGGGCGGGGGCGGGGACCCTCAGCCCAGCCTGTGCCCTCTCACAGTCCGGAAGCCCTCAGGGGATGTCCCCACAGGGAGTGGGCCTAAACCATCAATGGGAGATCCTTAGTGGTGGTGGGAGAGGCTCCCTCCACCTTCGCTGCACCGGCCAGCAGTGAGCCCGGCTTCTGGCTAAGTGAGGCTCCCCCTGTGGGAACGCACTGACCACCAGGGGCAGCTCCTGCATTGAGCGTCTGCCCCCTGTTGGTCAGTGCCTGTCATAGCGACCGGTTGTTCTGTCATTCGGTTGATTTGCATATTACCCTTTTATTATAAAGGATAACCCACACTTAGAAATAGCCCAGACTTCCATGAAGGATCAACCTACAGTGACATGTTCAGACAGAGGATTGCCACTCAGCAATGAAAAAGAAAAAAAGAAACTACTGATTCAGACCAACATAGATGAATCTCAAAAATATGACGCTGAATTTAAAAATCCATAAATAGAAAGAACATAGGTATGATCCCATTTCTATAAAATTCTAGAGTAGGTAGAGTCATGATGGTGACAGAAATGAGAGCAGGATTTGCTTCCGGTGGCTGGGGCACCGACTAGAGAGGTGTGGAGATGATGGCGTTTAGCCTTCGCACTGACCATAACTGACTGAAAGGTACACTTAATAACTGAACATTCCACTGCATGCAGATCATACCGCAACTTTAAAAAATGGTAAAACAGTTCCTAAGAATTAACAACCATTATAAATTATCAATTAACATTTTTTTTTCTTTTATGCCTAGACTCTTGCCTACTTATGGGGCTGAAATAAACCTTTCCACAGTTTCAGTCCTTTGGCCACTTCTCAAGGAATGGTGGTGAATATTTTCTTTTAAAAAATATTTATCTTTATTGTTGAAAGTATTACATATGTTCCCTTTTTTTCCCCATTGACCCCTTCTAGTCCGCAACCATCCCCTGCCCCAGGCCGTCACCACCCTGTTATCTGTGTCCATGGGTTCTGCATACATGCATACGAGGTCTTTGGTTAATCTCTTCCCACCCACCCACCCCTGCCTTCCCTCTGAGATTCCTCAATCTGCTCCATGGTGAATATTTTCTTATCCACCTCTTTGGAGCTCTTGCCTACAACAGGCTACTGCTCACTCAGGTGTCCCTGAAATACTTCTCAACTGTGTATACTACATTCATGCATGTGCCAGCCATTTCCAACAAACGCATCCAGAGCATCAACAATTTACAGACTTTTAAAAAGAACAGAGATTTCCACTGGCCTCTCACCTTTGCAAATATTTTAAGCAGCCATGACAAACGCAGTGTTTTAAGCAAACACTGTTCCTCACCCCACAGGAAGCATGGCAGTAACCCTGCTTCATTCTAGGTAGGATGACATGGGGGAAGTCTGAGGATGACAGAACTGGGGTCCTGTTTAACCTCGATTCTCCAGGATGTTCTCACAGTTGCCATCTCTTCAAACCAAATGTCAAGTTGCTCAAAATTAAATGGCTCCTTAGAGAGTTACTGGGTAACATGCACAAAGCGTTGATGAGGACTTTGCTCTGAACCACATTTGTGATGCTCACCAGAGCACAGATTGTCAATTTCCCGATAGGAGCTCTCAATGCTGAAAAGCATACAGAATAGAAGGAAAGAAATACGCTCTGGGCCTTAAGAATAAGCAAATGCTTTATTTTACATTCCACCCAAGTATTCTCAAGAGCCACAATTACAAGTTCTATAAACTTAGAAGCTAATTTGTATTTTTGCAAAAGGAACCATTAAAGATGAGTAGGATCTTCTGAATTCTAGCTGGGTAGAAAGTAAGGTCCAATGAATTCATTCAAAAGAGATAACAGTTGTTCAAAAACTGGCAATAGTTGTTCAATGGCATATGAACATATCTATTGTGCTGACAGTGTAAGTCATTTGAAACAGATATTTTAAATGACTTTGTTCCATAGTTCTTTTGCAATAAAAACTCAATTTTGCTTTGGGAAAAAATATTCCCCAAATAGAAAAATTTTGCATCCCTGGTTTCTGGCATCAATATAGCTTTTAAAAAAGGAAAAAGAACATGCTATGATCTACCCCAGTATGCATGTACTAAACATACTGAACATGTTTATTGCCTCTATACAGTCACACCATAGAATTTACTTTTGATGTTGTAATTCTTACAGTTACAATTAAACTAAGGTGCAAAATGAAATCAGTAACAGCTACTCAGAAAGGACAGGAAGAACCATCTCTGCTTTCTGACTCCATAGTGGGTGAGAGTCAGAGCATATGGCCTAGTGCAGGTCTGCAAGGAGTGAGCTTGCCCATGAGTCAGCCTGCCAGATATGAATTGCACAAGAAGGGCATCAGGTCTTGAGTTTGTTGTAACATCTCCCCTTGAATGGCCCTGCCCTGTCCTTCCTTCAAGTATCACTTAACAAATGTTTGTGCCCTACAAGGGCCTAGAATTGAGGCAATTTCTTTTCCCCTACCTCAGAGGATTAAATTCTGAGTTGAAGAAAACACACATACACACACACACACACACACACAATGCATTTCCTCCCACTTTGGCTAACACAAATCTTATAAACCCTTCAGGGTTCTACCTGTATGTCACCTCCTTTGAGTTGCTCTCTTAGAGTCCCTGAAGAATCGACCTTCCTACTCATGTCACAATTTGCATACCTGCTATAGCTCTTATTTGTCCTGCTCTGATCCACAGTTTCTATCTAAGGCAGTCGAAGATTCTCTCAAGTCCTATGTGAATTCTGCCCAATGTTCAGCACAGCACCTTGCATGCAGCTGTGATCACTAAATAACAGCTGAATTCCTGACCTTTTCATCTAAACATGGAACCTGTAAGCGCACTGTCATTCTCAGGAAGATGACCTGGGAAAATCCTGCTTCTTGGGCTGCTTATAGGAAAGTGATTGAGCCCATTTAGTCAACACTGATTGAGCCCTACTCAATTCAACTGTGTCAGGAGCAGAGGATACACAAATAAATAATTTGGCCCCACTCCTCATGGGGCTCCCTGCCATGGGGTCAGGGTCATAATAATAAACCAGTAAGTACAATGCGAAAATCCCCAATACCTGCCTGAAAAAGAGACAGAGTGAGCTGATGAGAACAAGAAAGGCCAAGTGCAAACGTGCAGGCAGACCTTAGGTAGATGGTGCGGTTTGGTTCTAGACCCCACCGCAATAAAACAAGTCCCGCAATAAAGTGAGTTATAATCTTTTTGCTGGTGGAGGGTCTTGCCTTCAATTTGTAAAATGCAACATCTGTGAAGCACAATAAGGCAACATGTAATAAATCGAGGTGTGCCTGTAATTAAAACAGAGCTCCTGCTTTAATTTACCTTTAACAATAAAGATAAACTTTTTAAACAAAAGAAAATATTCACCACCATTCCTTGAGAAGTGGCCAAAGAACTGAAACTGTGGGAAGGTTTATTTCAGCCCCATAAGTAAGCAAGAGTCTAGGCATAATAGAAAAAAACATGTTAACTTGATAATTTATGATGGTTGTTGATTCTTAGGAACTGTTTTGCCATCTTTTAAAGTTGCGGTATGATCTGCATTCAGTGGAATGTTCAGTTATTAAGTGTACCTTTCAGTCAATTGTGGTCGGTGCGAAGGCTAAACGCCACCATCTCCACGCCTCTCTCTAGTCAGTTCCCCAACGGCACTTGCACCTGCCGTTCTCGCAGTAAGTGTGGCTGTGCAGAGCGGGAGCAGGTCAGGCCACAACTCCCTCATGCTTCCCATCACCCCACCCTGAGCTGTGCTCTACTGTTTAAAGAGACATACTTTTCATACAACAAAGCCCCTAAACCCACACCACCTATCTCACACATTATTATACATGCCCATAGGGGACTGAATAGATTAGAAAAGGCATCAGCTGTTTTTAATGAGAAATGTAGGGCCTCTCGAGGGCAGTTTGATTAAGTGCAATTTTCATCTCCTACACCAACTCTGACAGCCCACTGGACACCTAGACCCTGTAAGGCTGCAGGAGAATTAGGAATGATCTACACGTTTATCACCCTACATCGTGCTTCAAAATCACCATACACACATAAGGCTTCCAAAGACCTTCTTCTAGAAACCTGGCTTCCTTCCTCTGCTTGTAGAAAAAATTTTAAACACTAAAATAAAATTTCTAAGGTCAAACACAATCAGGATTTTGCCCACAAATGTACATCTCAAAAAAACCTAAACAAAAAGATTGTAGCTCAATCCTGGTCCACTTCCTCTGAGTTTCCCGCCGGCCCCCGAGGTCTCCCACGGCTCCCACGGCTGCTGTGGACGTGGACACGGTGGCACTGAAACTCCTAAGGGAGTGGCCCCCCACCTCCTTTCATCTCCCTAAGGCTCAGCGTGCCCCCAGCTATGCAAGCCGAGTCTTCCTTCGAAGTCAAAAGCTAGGAGATGAATAATTAGACAATCTTCCAAAGGCTTCCAAATGAGTCGGAAGCAACTCGGCCGCAGAGCCACAGCAGCGGTCCAAACCTTAAAATCTCAGCGTCCTGATCAGGAGCGTTTGCTGAGAAGCCACCGGGCCCGTGGGGGCGAGTCCACGCCTCAGAGTCTGTGAAGCTACTGTAGGACAGATGTACTAATACGGAAAAGGAAATTACAGTTTAGAGCTAAATAGGTTCATGAAAACCTCAAAATGGTAGCTAAATAGCATTATGTATTTTTAATATGCACGGTATAAAGCCAGCAACCTCTCCTTGAAAACAAGTTTCCTAAAGCTCTTTGTCAAGTGGCGGCTGATATTTATAGGTCATCTGGGAGGAAAGTGCTCACCTAATTTTATGTCGATGAGGACAACAAGCTGGACTTTGTTTGCCAGTCGTATCAGGGGGAGCTTGAAAGCTACTCCTGATAAAAGAATCTTCCTTCAAAAGCTCAGTAACTGAATCTGCATAAACTAAGTTAGATGACTCTTTTTATCATATCACGGGGTAAACAAGGCCAGTCCTACTCATTCTTCAGTAGGAAACACAGAAAGAAGCCAGAAAGCAAGATGCAGCTGCTCAGGCAGACCTTGGCGACTTGCGGGGTAAAGTAATACCACCGCTGTGGCTTGTGGTGGCCCCAACCTCAATTCACTTAAACAAAGAATGGCATCCTCCTGGCTGAGGAGGGTGTGGATCCGTCCACAGGGAGCTCTGAGCTCCTCTCCTGGGGTTGCACCGCCGCTGACAGAGCGCTGGTCACAGACACCCTGCCTCACAGCATGCCACGTGCACGTCCCATAGCACCGCGGGAACCCAACTTTCATGAGTCGAATTAAATGCTGTACAAAGAAGTACAAAAACCGTTCTAGACCAGTTTAATTCATTTCAGGCCATTCTGTAAGAAATGGCACGGGTAAGCGGAAGTAACCGTGAGAAAACTCACAATTATATAACAGGAAGGGAAGTCTCTATCTAGATCAACTCAGTTCAAGAAGAAAGGACACATTCCTTCCTTTCATCACTAAGCTGCCTGCCTACCTTCCTCCGAGTCATTTTATGTTGACCTCAGTTATTTTCTTTAATGAATTTAGTTTCTTTGTTCCCAGGACTTTTCCTATTAATCATCTGAAAAGCCCACATCACTCAAGCACATCTCACAGAAAAACGCCCTCTTAAAGCAAAGCGTGTCGGACATCACACTGCATGGCCCTCCCTTGATTTAGATTCAAGTTCATGGTGCAGTAAAGCAAAAAGCAATTCAAATTTTTAAAATTAAATGTTTCAGTATAACATTTTACAACCACAGCAGCTTGAAAACGGCATTCCAAAACAATGAGAAAGGCTGGGATGCCAACGAACGCCTAGCATTCTGAACATGTGGGCGTGAGTACCATGTGACATGCATTTGACATGTCCCGTGAAGGAGAACCAGGAGTAAATGTACTATCACACATTTAGAATTTCTATTTTTTTAAATGAACACCTGAATACATTATATTGTTTCAAATTCAGGAAAAAGGAAAATCCCAGGATATTAAAATAGACCATTTCCCGGATTATACAGAGATTGCCACAAACCTGCACCTTAAACTTCAAGAAACTCAGACTCTGGCTAAGAGAGTGATCCACGCACAGGTGAGGGCTACAAGGCGAGTTCAGTTTATCCAGAGCCCTGGCCTGCTCACCAGGCAACAATGAAAGGATGGGTCATACCTGAAGACTGAGACAACTCTCATGCAAGCAGAACTGAGCCAACAGCTGGTCCTCAGGAAGGGTCGTGCTGAGCTCATCGTAATGTGGGTTCAAAGTTCACAGTGTCTTCGACGTGGCCCCTGTAGGCTGGTCTTCTCAGTCTCCAGTCCAGACTGAGCCCTGACCCAGCCACCATGTGGTCATGTGAATGTGCCAGAAACTTGTTTTCAGAAGGAGATTCTTTGGTAGCTGAGTAGGCTCCAGCCCTTCCCTTCCCTTCCCCTCCTCTCTCCTCCTTCCCTCCCTCCCTTCTTTTTTTTCTCTCTTTTTCACATAACTACTACATTTCTGTACTCTGGGGCAAACTAGGCTTCTTTCTGAAACAGGCGATTTGTGACTGGGGTTCAAATCTGAGTCTGTGTTGATTAATGCCTATACCTGCAGATTCGGGGGGGGGGGGGGGGGCTTTTATATTTCTTCAAAGCATCAGCCGTTAATGTGCTAAGTTAACTACCAGGATCCAGGAAGTTAGTCTCAAAATATAAGCTCAAGTACCTGTATTTTCTAATGTATGGTTCTCTCAAGGACATGTTCCATTTCTATGAGACTTTAGTGAGAATGGACACATGTTCATTTTTTGAAAAACTGTTTTATTTATTTTGAGAGAGAGAGGAAGAGAGAGGGGGAGAGAGAGAAACATCAATTGGTTGTCTCCCACAGGCACTGAGCCCACAACCTGGGCATGTGCCCTGACCAGGAATCAAACCAGTGACCTTTTGGTGCACGTGATAATGCTCAACCAACTGAGCCACACTGGCCAGGGCAGGTGAGCATTTTTTTAAAGCACGTGTTTATAATGGCACTCAGAGTACATCCGGGTGTGATTCAGTAACTTGACCAGCTTTATAGGCTGGATGTCCAACAACCACTAGCTTAAGATTTGGAATAACATTCCTATAGAAGAGGGTTTAAAGTCACAGAACGACTCTGTTTTGTCAACATCACAATCTTACATATGATTCATTGTTTTAAGACACTGAATAAGCATGGATTATTATGACCCTTGGATGCATTTGTTTTGTAACAAAATGAACAAAATGATGAAATAAGTATAATGGTGTCCTCCCTTTCTCATTACTTCTGGTTGGCTTATGCCCCAGGTATGATGACTCAGGACCTAAGAGTCATCATTCAGTGAACAGTTATTGGGCTCACGCCACTCGCTAGGATGTAAAACTACACACGCTGCCTCATGGAGCAATCATTGTCCGGCCACCAAGGAAAGCCAAATTATTCAGTTCTTTTTTTAAGGAGAAAAAAGATACTACATGGCCAAGAATAGACTGGACCTGGGTATGAACCCAGAAGGAGCCCAGCTGTGCGGGCTCGGTGAGGTATTGGAAGCTCACTGGTGGAGTCTTTTCTTTTTTCATTTCATTGAGTACTTGAAACGAGTTATTTATGGGGTACTGTTTTGAGATCACCATGACACTTTTATACAAACACACTACAAGTATAAATAACGTGCATTGCAAGATTTGCTATGTACCCTCTTCAGTCCGTGGGAGGCTGAAGCCCAAGATGTTAAATAGTGCAGTCTGCATAACTACCAAGGTTAGGTGCATTTATCTCCCCTAATTCAGCACCACTATTAGTGTACAGGTGATGTGCTCACTCATCTTCCCCTCTGAAAAAGAGCATTTCGGAAGACATGTCTCCTCATTCCAGATTTTACGATGATTAAAGAAAACAAGATTTGGAGACAGAGCATTCCCCAGCTATTGGGGGTAGCAGCCACCGCCACGAGAATGTTCTTCTCCACAGGTGTCCCCGTGTTCATGGCCTCTCCCACACTACATCCACCACAGGACCACCAGCCAACGGTGCCCGGGGCCGGTCAGACGCTGCCGGCTCTCCTTGCTGGGGCCAGCGCTATACCTAAAACACTTAAGTCACCTTACAAACTCCACTGCACTGTTATGTATCTGCCTGTCCAGCTAAGCTGGAGGAACTGGGGAGTGAGGACTGCCTCTCAAATCCATCCGGGTCTGGAATGTACAAAATGCTCTTCGATGTCAGTCCCATACTCTCAGAAACAGTGAATGCATTTTCAAGAGTTTAAAAGGTGGCACAGAGAGGCAGCACGGTAAACAGTTTCCATGTGACCCTGAGGCCTTCTCGGTTAATCCTGTTTCCCAGTTAACTTCTCCGCCGTGCAACAAAGATCTTCTTGTTCTGTTCCTGATCACAATGCACAGTCTCAATAATGTGGGTTTTTATTGATGCGAAATATGCTCCTAAAAGCTACTCTGCAATCAATTTCATGGAAAGGTAAACTAGATTTGCTTGTCAGACAATAAGTGTATAAATTCATAATTAAAACAGATGTCTATTTCCATTTCCAGGAAGGAGCCTAATGGAATGGAGAGAGGGAACCGAATTCTGAGTCCTGTACCACGGGTGACTTATTTCACCTGAGATCTCTTTCAGACAAATGCAACATCTGAAGATTAAAGGCTTAGGGATGACTTGGAACAAGTTCCTTGGAAGACCCATCAAGGAAGCAAGGAGCTTAAGCTAGAGGCGGTGGTATTTATGTTAAGCATTTGAAACGGTCTTAAACTTGATAACTGGTGGAAAAGAGAACTGAAGGTGGCTGGAGGTATTTAAGAACAGGACTGTCCCAAGAGGGACCAGGCTGTCGATTCAGTGTCGCGCCAGCTGAGCACCATGACCTTCCTCGGGCCCTGTGACTCCCTTTGCACAGTGCCCACCATGCACCCCAGGCTCAGGGCAGCACACCTCTGGGCAGCCTGCCCGTCATCCCTGGGGACTGGTTTGGAACCACACACAGGAATTGAAAGAGGCCTTATATACAAACAGCACAGCAAGTGAGGAACAAAAGCTGTGCCGAGTCTCTCCTCAGAAGCTGGGCGTGGGCTGGATGCCCGATGCCCCTCTCAGCATAGCCCCGGAGGGTGGAGACGGGACAATGATAGAGAGGGTGATGTCTAGGTCAAGTGTGTGGTGTCTTTCTGTTCCATGGTTTGACATTTATGCTGACCTACCGACAGGGCATTTTCAGGTCTAGAAGGTGAGTATGTTATGTGAGTTTCCATAAAGTTCTGGATGTCAGAAAGTTTTGTGAGAGGCCTCCTCTGTGGCCCAACAGATAAAGAAATCCAGAGGCAAGTCCCTTAAACCTACAGGGCCTCAAAGGTGTGGCCTCTGAAGTGCCTCACAGGCCGTAAAGATAATCAGAGCAAATCACCTGTCAGGGAGTAGAGCTAAGAACAGAGGAGAAATGTCCTGCAAAACCTCTACCGGTGGGATGGGCCAAGAGATGCCTGGGGCTTCGCCCAGCAGGGAGGGCTGCAGGACCCAGACAGAGCAAGAAGGCAGAAGAGGTGGACTTTCTGGATGCTTGCATTAGAATAGAGGCTTGCAGATAACTGATTGGTGGGTCAGTGTTCCCTCTTCTCATTTGACCCTGAGGGGAGAAGCTTGCCCTCCATTCCTGAGAAGGGCCAGCTGGGAAGGGGCACTTCCGGCCCCACTCCACCCCACTCCCTACTCCCTCCTTGGGAGGGAGCCATATGCTGTTACTGCCTAAGGGAGAAGGTTCAACGCACCTGGTGACCTGGTCCTTCCGGATCTTTCTATGAAGAGAGTGCATTTTGCTCTGATCCCCTGCCAGGCAGGAAGCGGAGCCAGGCAGGACATGCCCCTCAGGACCAAGACCACCGTGACTGGCACGTTTAATTCTGAAGCGAAGAAACACAGAGCGAAGGCCACCCTCTCTGTTGCCCTTTATCAGCTGAGAATTCAACCTACATTGGACTGTCACTTATCTCTTATTTCTCAATCGGTTCTGAATTCAGGAGAGGAAGAAAGGAGGCAGTTTGCACACCTCCGAACACCCCGACAGCTTTATGTCTGAAAAAAGGAGGTCACCTAATGTGTATATTAGCACAGGGACAGCAAATGACTCTGTCGCCTCCAGCATGAGTGACATTCTTTCCTCCTGAATCATGAAGAACCGCAGAGTCCCTCTCAACATGGTGTTGATGGGGACAGCCACCACCCATCAGCTGCGTCTGCAGCATCACATACAGCCCATTTGTTATTCTAGTCTTCTACATATTGGACGATGGCTGTGTCACTTTCTGAAGAATGCCTTCTCAACTATACTTAGCCAGACAGGTTATTAGTGGCCATTATTCTCATTCATTCATTCACTGTACAAATACGCTGGAGAAACTCCAGCATTCCCAGAGATGGCAGCCCTCCCCCAGGAATGAGTGGGGCAATCTTATGTTACAAATGACAGCTGAGAATTCCCGAGGCCTTAGTCCCACCACAGATTTTTCCTAAACCCTACAAATGGCCCCACCTCATAAGGCCTAGAGTCTGTCCACAACTCTATCACCATTTCTCTATTTTGAATGCACTCAAAATCTAAATACACTTCAACCTTTTCCATTGAATTTTCGGGTGTTGACCATAGAGTACTCAACGCATGGAGGTAGGAATTAAGAACATCTGCTTGCAACAATGCAGCTTCAAATAAGCAGTCTTCTTGGTAAGTAACCCACTTCCTATCCTCCATCATAGGGGCTGCAAGAGGAAGCATTCACCAAAAGCAAAAGGAAGCAATGGGAGGAAGTGGGAAGGAAGAATATGAACGCAAACACAAACAGGAAAATACCTCCATGTTTGCACTCCAGAATCAGAAGAGCAAAAGCACTCAAACTGATCGGCTGATATTGGAAGACAGGTGATGGGTAGATAGAGAGATATTCATTGAGAGAGAATTTCCAAGATGCTTGGAAGGAAACGTAAATATAACTTCAACACTCTTGTCTTTATATTTCTTATTTTTCCCCTCCTGCTCCGCTTCTTCCTTTCTATCCTTCAGAGACTACAGCCTTTGGGCAAACAGATTTGGGTATTAGCTGGGTATTAACTAGAGGATCTGAGCTGCTGGTAGGAAGGATTCACAAGAGCTAGCCACATGACACTTGGCTAATCCCTCACCTGGGCACCAGCAGCAGCTATGGCCTGGGGTGCTGTGCGGGCATGAGTTTCCAGGAAATCAGAGGAGCGTTCCCCGACAGCTGCATATTCTGAGTGTCAGCACCTGGCCTGCTGTGATGATGGGTTTTACCCTAATCAGACCACCCGGACTGCAGGGACATGGAAGCCGCTGAGAATAAAGGCATTCCTGTTATCTGTCAAATCCGCACACATTCCTACACAGGCGGGAGGAAATGCCATTTGGGCCGTGTACGTACGCAGTTTACAGGCTGTAACTTCACGTTCTGATTTTTTAAAATATCAAGGAGAAGTTACACAATACTAAAGGCACAGAGGTAGACTTCAAACTCAGAAGTCCCCAGGAAGGAAAAGGAATTAAGGGCATTCACTTTGTTTGCAGGTACTGGCTCACTGGGAGAAATTACTGGACTTCCGAAGTGTAAACACACTTGTTAAAAAGGCAAACACTCTTTAAAGTACTAATGGCCGTCGTCAAGGAAAGGTTTTGTCCTCGGATAATTACTGGCACGTGTCTGCTGCCCTCAGTCCAGATCAATGCCAGGCCTGGATTATCGGGGGCCTGTCCATGATCAGTGTTGATGCAGCCTCGGCAAGTGAGGCCCTCAGAGACTCGGGCATAATCCTAGGACACCCATGACTATTCAGTGGGTCCAAAACCTCCAAAAGATCACATTCTAAATGATAGTTTACATTCAGGAAGAACACAGAAGAAAAGTACAATGCATTTCATGGTGGACAGGAATAGGAACCAATGATGTCCTCATCTGAAAGGCTAGAAGAGAAAGGAAAGCTCATTCACAAAGATATCATTTCACAGGAGCATAACGGGGAGATGCAGGGACAAAGGACATATAATTTCAGTAAACCGAAGGATTTTTAATAGAATAAACTTCAGAAGAGTGATAGACTTTCTTGATAGATCATAAGTCTAGTGACACACGGTGTACCAAATGAATGTTTTTGAGAGGGTGGACACACACACACATACACACACACACACACCATTGGTTTTGTTTCTCTGGAAGACCCTAACACAAATGTTATTATTTTATGGCCCAGAAAGACAAGAAATGGGAGAAATCAGTATTAAGAAGATTCCATCTTTATTAACTTCTTTGGCAAGCGCCATCCTGTTTGATCATGGCTGCCTGATATAGTGGCAGAACATGTACCTGGGTGTTTCCTTTCTATTAGAAAATGAATACAAATGTTTATTAAGATAAACTTAAGTAACATTTAAACTTCCTGATGACACCATGAGGCAAAGATTTTTAGATTTAACTCATCTAATCACAGAAGCATACAGCTAAGTTCTTTTAGCAGAGAAAAAAGGGTCTCCTTACCCCCTTCCTCACTTTGCTAAAGAACACCTAAGCTCCTTTTCTACAGAACAGCCCATTTCAATGGAGATTGACACTGTATCTAAGGAACATTTAAGTATTTGCAAAAAATTAGAACTTATTACCCAGGATGAAACATTCAAGGACTACATGCAGCTTTAGAAAGGCTAGGATATATTCAATTAGAAACTAACAATTTGCTTTAATATCTCTACACTCCAGGCAGAGATAAATACAGCTATCCTATATAATAAAAGGCTAATATGCAAATCAACTGAGCAGTGGAACAACCAGTCGCTATGATTCGCACTGATCACCAGGGGGCAGACACTCAACACAGGAGCTGCCCCCTGGTAGTCTGTGTGCTCCCACAGGGGGAGTGCTGCTCAGCCAGAAGCCAGGCTCATGGCTGGCAAGCTCCGCAGCAGAGCTAAGGATGTCCAACTGATGGCTTAGGCCCGCTCCCCCAAGGGCTCCCGGACTGTGAGAGGGAGCAGGCCGGTGGAGGGACCCCCCTCCCACCACCAAGTGCGCAAATTTCATGCACTGGGCCTCTAGTTTGTTATAACTAAGCTTCCTGAAACATTTGATATTCTGACTACTTCTGCTAGAATAATGAAACACTTGAAATACAGAAAATGAAATCTACTTCTTTCATTATCTGTTTATGGCAACCTTTTTCATCTTATGCACACATAAACTAATTACTAAAATTCTGCATCACACCAAAAAATATATTATATGTTTCGCCGATCTGACAAAAAAAAAACACAACAGGTATGATTTTGATTTATTCATACCAGAGGCTATTGTTGTACTGGTGGTTGTCATTTTTTAATTTGACAATCTAAGGGAAAAGAGGTCAGTGCCCCTGACTAAATAGTCAGGTATTGCATGTTTAAATAGCATTGTGGCACACTGATCTAGGAATATGATAATGAGTTTATATTCTAGATGGCATGGGGAAGAGCAAGTTGAAGGAAGGAAAACAAAGATAAGGAAGAAGAAAATTAGTGTACAAGACAATTTCAGAAAATAAAGGTGATGTGAGAGCGAGTTACTGCTGGGAGCTATGTTAGATATGTGGCCAGAAAAAGCCTCCTAGGAAGGTAATATTTAAACTGAGATCCTGAATTAAGAGATAAAACAGCCTTATGGAGAGCTAGGAAAGAAACATTCCTGGCTAAAGGCATAGCAAGGGCAAAGGTCCTGGGGCAGGAATAAGCTTACCTGTTGGAGGATGGTGCTGACTCAGAAAGGAGCACTTGGTTCTAACTGAGGGGAAGGGGAAAGTCAGGAAAGTGCTTCAGGTTGGCCCTGGAGTCCTCCCCCTCTCCAGAGCACAGGGTTCCCACCAGAGAAGGAGCACAGCAAGGAAATCCTCTCTCCACCCATCCCACCTCACACCTGGCTGAGTGACACCACCCTGTGCCTCACTCTCAACAGACTTTCCTTCCCTGCATCACAATCACATGACACTTGGAGAAAAAAACAACAGAGGAAACCCCTCCTTCTTCTGTATTGAAGAAAAATACTTTTCAGTAGCACTGCCACTTAATAAGTAGTTGTTGCCTAGCCAGCGTGGCTCAGTGGTTGACCACTGACCTATGTGCCAGGAGATCAGGGTCCCAATCCCAGTCAGGGCACATGCCAGGTTTTCAGGCTCAATCCCCAGTAGGGGGCTTGCAGGAGGCAGCCAATCAATGACTCTCTCTCATCATTGATGTTTCTATGTCTCTCTCCCTTACTCTTCCTCCATGAAATCAATAATATATATTAAAGCAGTTGTCACGACTAAGACCCAGCCAGTTCCCATATCAAAAGCTCACTAAAACATGGTCGCTATTCAAAGTTCACCAGGTGCCTCAGTTCAAAAGGTCAACTGCATCTTAACCAGCCATAGGCCAAGCCAGTGCAGAAGAGAAAGACCCCTGGGACCTCCAGGCTGCCCTGAGCACCACGGTGAGGGAACCTGCTGCAACCGTCCCCCTTCCTCCGGACCCTGTCAGTGAGCAGCGGGTCAGTGTCTGCAGGCCCAGCACCTTCAACACTGCCAAGAAGACAATGGCATCCTCAGTCTGCTGTTTTAGTTACCATTATTTAAACACCAGGAAACACACTAGCCCACTGACTTTAGTGGTGATATATCTAATTTTCAATGAATGATGATGACATTACACAGAAGATGATTCTTTGATCAGTAAAAGAAAATGCTACACTGTTCTCTGCTCAAACCCAAAAGAGCTTTTTTTCCTCTGGAGTTTTTATCAAGTGGAAGTGTTTTCATTTATTTTAATACAGATCCATCCTTTCGCTCCCTTCACAGACGTACTGCACTCAAATAATTGTCAATTACCTGGTGACATGCTCCTAATGAGTTCTACTTGGCTAAAAAGAAGTCGAATGTGGAATAATTCCTCATCGGGTTTCTATTACCCCTCTGCTGACTGGCACAGTCTCCCATCTAACAACGACAGTTTGTGGGGTTTTCTGGTGATTTCCCTCTTGTATGTTTCTCTCCGTTAGTGTTCAGGGGTCCCAGTCGTTCTGAGAAAAACACATCCTTTTCCCACTGAAGTCTCTACCTGCAATTTTTGTCTGGATGTCAGATTAGACAGAAGGTGGGCTTTCATCCTAACCCACTTCTGTCTTCCATGACCTCTCTGTGTTTACAATAAGCCTACTTATATAGCCTCATTGTTCTAATGGCCTGAACTGGGATTGGAGTTGATACTATTGCATTGGAGTTGGCAGTATTATCTCCATGTTGTCTTGGTGTGACTATTTCCCAATGTAAATTAAAGCTACTTGGCTGTATTACCTAATTCCCGGTCAGTAATAACCTCTATATTTAGAAATGTCCTAATAAGTAAAGTGCGATTGATTAGACAAAAACTCAACATAAGGCGAGGCAGATGTGAGAGACTGCCGGTGGGGAACCTGAATGCTTGCTTCCTCAGAAATGCAGAGGTTGGTCAGAGCCCCCCATCTTCACCCAATGTCCACCCCCAGCCAGGGCACCAGCACTGAACACAGAGAGCAAGAGCCAGCCCTTCTTTCCTTGCAGGTCAAGAAGTTTATTCTAAGGGTTGACATGCTCTACTACTTTTTGCTGCTTAAATTTTTCAGCCGTTATATGCTGTGAACCATGCCTGGCCCTGGAGGTACAAAGGATGAGTCGAGGCAGTGAGCAACATGGCCTCAAGGAGCCACTCTCTAGTGGGAGGGACATAGGTCAAGGGCCCGTGGCCACAAAAAACATTGTGTTCCACGCTAAAGTGTAATAATAAAAAACAAAATGATGTATTATTTTACATTCAATTAAGAAATAGACTTTAAGAGGTTATCTGATGGATTTTTAAAAACAGACCTAGAGAAAATGGCAGCCATGAGGAGTTCATGTGAATCTCTAATAAAAATTCATGAATGTGATTCACCATTTAAGCATTCCATAGTTATTAGACACCTACCACACGTGGTACTCCGTTAACGCTGGAGTGACAAAGATGAGACAGGATCACCAGGGGACCGCATCCTTGGAGATGAACACGCAGCATAGCTCCCAATGCAGAGCAATAAGGACAGTGCAGAGAGGTGAGCAAGCCCGGAGAAACCAGCCATCAAAGAACGGCCATTAGCTGGTCCTCAGGAGACAAGTGTGGCTTCCAGAACTGGAGTACTATTAGTAAGCATTCGTTTGGAAGAGAAATTCTCTCAAACAATAGTCCTAATCCTGCCTGTTCAGACCCTCTCAGATCACATTAATATATATTCACAGAAAATACAAGTAAGTGTCTATGTGTCTAGTTCAAACAAAACGAACAGCAAAAAAAATCCAGCTCTTTGAACAGGAAAACCACGCATCTAATGGAAAAGGAGTAGCTTTTATGCTTTCCTTGAAGACTCATGACAGATATAGACCTCTTCTCCGTTCCCACAACGGGGTACAGAGCAGGTGTCAGGAGCCTCACGAGTCTTCTCCATCCCCATCACCTCTCCTCACTAGGAAGTCAGCCTGCCACCCAGGCACCTCCTGGTCCCCACCACAGGTCATGAGGCAGTGAACAAGGAGGCGTTGGGAACAGTTGTGTGTGTTTTCTCATATATGGGTGTGTGTGTTTTATTTCAGAGAGAGGGAGGGAGAGGGGGAGAGAGAGAGAGACATCAATGATGAGAGAGAATCATTAGCTGCCTCCTACAACCCCAGACCAAATGATTTCATGGGTCTCATATGGCCCTCAGGTGAGACGTTCCCCACCCTGGACTGAAGGAAATAACAGTGCTGAGGCTGGTGTGTGGGTGCAACACAGGTGACCTGCCGAGGAAACTGAAGTTCAGGTGTACCCCACTTTCACAGCTTGCATTATGCCACATCACGTTACAAAAGACCTACATCAGTACGTGTTTTCACTAAAGTGAAAGAACTCTGAAGAGGACTTTCACTTTTACTAAAAAAAAGTGAAAATAGCGTTCATCATTTGCTTTGCAGCATCCATTAGAGGCAGAGGCACCTCAGCAGCGAGAGTGGCCCCACCGAGCTCTTTACCCAGGAACCACCCCAAGCCTCTCAGCATCCAGCCCTGAGCACCTGGGCTTTATCTTCACTTATTTTGTACATCAGTAGCAAGCTGTGTCCTAAGATAACAGAAATGCCTAAGAAAGCTTGTAAAGCTATTACACTTAGCCTAAAACTGGACCTAATTAAGAGTATTTTGTGTGGCTTGGTAGGTTATTTTGGGGGGTCTGGGAAGGCTCAAAATCTGCCCCATGTAAATTCATGGTAATTGTTTCTTTAATTTATGCTACTTGGGCTTACGAAAGGTTTCTTAGGAATGCCCTACTTTCGGATAGTGGGGAAAATCTGTATCTCAGGCACTTTTAATTCCCCAATTATGTATAAGTAACTTACAAACTAATCACAAACCTTTAAGGCAGTGACCATGTCTTTTCATTTCTGTATCACCCAGAGGGCTTTGCACTACATTCTAAATAAAATGGTCCTCATTAAAATATGTCAATCAGCCCTAGCTTGTTTGGCTCAGTGGATAGAGCGTCGGCCTGTGGACTGAAAGGTCCCTGGTTCGACTCTGGTCAAGGGCACATGTCTGGGTTGCAGGCTCGATCCCAGTAAGTGGCATGCAGGAGGCAGCCGATCTATGATTTTCTCTCATCATTGATGTTTCTCTCTCTCTCTCCCTCTCCCTTCCTCTCTGTAATCAATAAAACTATATTTTAAAGAATATGTCAATCATATTTCAGTTGAAACAGAAAAACTCAAAAGAGGAAGGTGGATGAACATGAATGGTGGACGAGGGCCTCGTTGAAGGACACATTATCCCCTTTCCCCAAATGAGCTTCTTCTGCTTCCCCAATGGACCTCCCTGCCTGATGCTGAGAAAGAACAAAGTCCTAACGGCACTGCCCCAGGAAGTCCACGCAGAGCTACCAACTCCCGCAGCCTCCTCTCACCCCAAACCGGCAGTCCATGCGGGAAAACACCTGAGAAAACCACGGTGTCAAAACACGCATACAAACGCGCGCGTGTGCACACACATAACAGCAACCAAAACCTGGTCTTCCCGACCATGAGCTCACGACCACATCCAACTCTCCAACTAGAGCAGCGTGAATACTGCTAAAGAAATGGGTGAAAAACCTCTGGATGTATTTATTCTAAGTTTAATTCCTCCAAATAAAGTTCTACTTGGAAAGATGAAAGCAGAGGGCCTTTGTTAAAGTGACCAACAATATTTTCAAGTAAGTCCTATTTGTTCCAGTTTCAGGAAATAGGTTTGGTATCTTGCACAGTTTCATTTCACTTGGGAGAACAGGCTACAGCAGCACGCTGGGAGCCAGTCCAGGGCTGGGGGTCAGAACAACTCTGGATTTTAATCCTGGCTCTGCCACTTGCAAGGTGACCTTGAGCAAACTATTCTGGCTGCACGTTCCTCATCTGTAAAGTGGGAAAACAATAGTACCAGCCTAACGGGCCTGTCAAGAATTAAATGAAGCGATGCATATAAAAGTACTTAACCCATCCACTTAGGAGATCATATTGCTGCTAACATTCATGGATCTACATTTTTATTTATTTAACTGCTTCCATTTTCTTAAAAAATATTTGTTTTCTCTTAGTTCCCTTAAAGATGAGAGAGAAAGGTAAACTTTTGGGAAAGCATGTGTACTTCATTTAGTGCATGAATGTTCTAAAACACGCATAGGCATCTCTATATGTCTTCTATAATTTTAAAACAATGTTTCAAACATCAGATAATGGAATAAACTATCTTTCCATTCACTCTTCCCAAGTACTTTTAAAAACAGTTTCTTGTATTTTTCCTAGCCATTACCAAGAAATGTTAAAAATCAAATTTCTAAGAGCAACTGGCTTTATAAGAAACAGACCACAAAGCATTTCTACAAAATAATTTTATAAGCTGAATCTGAATTACATGTGCAACCGTAACCATTCAGTTTGGACAAATGCACATGGTCAATCCGCAGTGACACTGAATGCAGCATCACCACCCAAAGGCTACCTGGGTTATCTCTCTGCTCCTTCGGTAGCCAAGTACTTCAGCCTTTGTGGTTGGGTTTCTAGGTTTTTCGTCTGTATTTTTTAACCTGTCAAAAAATAAGGGGGAAACAAGCTAAAGGAGAGGAGGTGTGGGGGTGAACATGTAACAAGGATTCCAGAAGAGAAAGAATGAAAATATGTGTTGGATCTGAATATTCTGTTGGGTAAAAGAGAGATAAAGGCACTGTATTCTGTACCACAGTGTCTGGGGCATGGGAGATAATTAAATGTTGATTCTTTGAATGATCATAGTAATTCATTACCATTAATAATGATGAAAATAATATGGCCAAATAAATAGTCAGTGGTTTTTTGGTGTGTTTTCAATGAACTGCCATACCCATTAATCGTTTTATTTTATACTCTTAGGATTAGAAGAGTATATTTAACTATATAATTCACAGATGGAGAATATATCCACCCACTTAGCAAGCATTTCTTAAGCATCTATTATACGTATTTACAACTGGAAAACCAGACTCACGTATAAATCTGTTAACTTAAAACTGTATTATTTATGTTTCTTGCCCTACCAGTGCTGTAGCAGAGTCTTAACAAGTTTTTGACATACTCTCTGTCAGGGCAGAAAATAAAGTCTAATTTTTAAATAGAAAATTAATGCTGAAGAAATTAGATAATAATGAGAATACAGATGCCGACATCAAAAAACATGTGCCCGAGGACACAGACGTCTCTGATCTGATTTGGTGCCAAAAGGGGGCAGGATGAAATGACGCCATTGAAAACAGAGGCTGAAGTCCTACACTAAATAGTAAAATAAGCTTTTATTTCACCCAAAAGCTAAAAAATAAAATTTAGTTTTATAACAACACTTTTATGTCCTAATTGCAACCATGCACTCAGTCTTAAGCGAAGAATGAATCAAGCCATAATTATTCAAAATAAATTCTCTGACCCTTGAGAATGAAGATCTTTGTGGTCTTTTTGATCCACAAAGAGGATTACTTTTACAAAGATGACTGAGAGTGTCTGTGACTCTTCCAAGGATTTCTCTTTTACAAAAATACCTAGCACGTTATCATCCTGGTTGTTCATTCCCCAATGGTGCTGCCTATGAACTGAGCAGTTCTCCAACATCATTTTCATTGCTATCATGGAATCCATCATTTTGGTAAAAATTGCATGTTACATTTCTAAATTGCAGTGTATTTGAAAGTTAGTGTCAGAAATGTACAGTGTCATAGTGAGGGACAGATGCCTGGTTAGGTAAAGAGGAAGGTTTGAGTAGAGGTTAATTTTATAAACGGTCAGTTCATTAGTAAATACAACAACTTGATTTTCTCTACAGCCCTGGCAGTGCCTGGCTTCCCTGAGAACGATGTGGAGGCTGTAAAGTGAGGTGCAGAGAACAAGAGGAACCAGCTGAGCTCCGTTTCTCTTGCTCTACCTCAGAGCAGTCCTTCGCTTTCCAAGCACCCAAACTCTTGCTTGGTTCCCTCCATCCCATGCCCCCTACCACGAAAATGCTCGCCTTGACCTGCCCTCCAACATCTTGCTCTTTCTTCTTCCTTCCATGATTTCCCAGTCCTGCCTATGATTATTTCTAAGCTTTGCTAGGAAAATAGCTCCTTAGAATAAAAAACTCACCTGAACTCTGCTATGTAGGACTGAAAAGGGGTGCGTGTGCGGAAGCCCTCTGACGTGACACATTTCCCGTTCCCAGAGCCCCTGTGCTCCTCCTTATCAAAGGACCGACGGGTGCAAGGCCCACAGACCTCACGTCAGGATGTGCAGCTGGGGGCCTGGTTCTCTAACTGATGATGCAACCGCTGGTGAGTTCTTTAACTCTTGGTGTGTTAGTTCCTTACCTATAAAATGGGGGTGATAACAGCGCTGTGCTCCATAGAGTCGAGTCAGTAAGAGGACGGAGATAATACACGGCAAAGTGCTCCAAACAGGGCCTGGTCCCGGCAAACACTGACTGTCCGTCCTTACTGAGGACCTCAAGCATCATGTAGTGCTCACATCAGGCTCTGTACCAAAGCCTTGGGACCCAGAGATCACACCCACCTCCTGGGCCCTGAAATCTGATAGGGGTCTGTATGGCAGGGGCTTCGATGGCTGTGTGATCTGGGGGTGGGGAAGCAGGGACGGACATCCAAAGCCGCTTGCGCCTCTTGGCAGCTATATGGCTCTAGATCAGTGGTGGTTCTCAACCTTCCTAATGCCGCGATCCTTGAATACAGTTCCTCATGTTGTGGTGACCCCCAATTTCATTGTTACAAATTGAACATAATTAAAGCATAGTGATTAATCACAAAAACAATATGTAATTATATATGTGTTTTCTGATGGTCTTAGGCAACCCCTGTGAAAGGGTCGTTCGACCCCCAAAGGGGTCGCGACCCACAGGTTGAGAACCGCTGCAGTCTAGATTAAGTATCTGATGTCTTTAGGCTTCTCTCCTCCGCTGTAAAAAATGGAGACAAGACTTCCTAACTCGCAAGGTTCTTGAATGAATATATATCATACATATTTGAGAAAGCATCTAAAACAGATTCAAACAGATACTCACAAATGTGCATTTCCCTTCTTTTCTTTATAAAAATGACCATAAATTCAAATTGCAAATACCTAGACGAGAACGTGCCTTTTAAACAAAAGTCACTCTGGTTAATTTTAAATCCTTCTATATCCAACGACAGTCCTTTGAAGACTGAGCATCAGTAATAGCTGTAACTTCTCAAATTCATCAAAATTTATTATTTCATCCTGTACCAAAGTGGCTAACCAATGAACTGAGAAAATTATATTGTAATATCTTTTCTGGGGCTCTGTTTTATATAGAACAGGAGGGGAAATGCCAGTTGTTAAAAATAGGCAGGACAATTATGTGAAAATGAGAGACCAATGGATAGATGGCAACAATTTAGAACCAGCACAGCAGGGTGCAATCACGGTACAGAGAAGCAGAATGGTGTGGGAGGCCCCGGAGAGGAGCCGCTGCCTCCTGCCAGGACCCCTCTTGCTGTGATGACAGTCACAGAAGCATGATCCAGCCCTCACCCACACTCCTGAGTGGGTCACTGGGGAGACGTAACTAATGTTTCTCGAGAATCAAGTCCGTCTTATGGGTTGGAGTGCTTGGCCACGGTCATGGCTTAATCTGCCTTGGGTACTGTTTCAGGGGACTTTTCATGAATGCAGGGCGAAGTCTGATGGAGCGATACACATTCATCCCAGTACTGCACACAAACAAACCCAAATCCTCACAGATTAAGTCCTATGGGCAGAGTGTCAGTGACATATTTTCATGTCCACTTAGCATTATACAAATGCAGGGAAATTAAAATGCTGTGGTACTAAAAAATTACTTAATTAACAATTTGCCATTCTGATAATTGTACAGGATGCTTAGGTTTTTTCCTATCTTCAGTCACATTTTAAGGCTATTCTGCTTTAAAATAGAGAAGATAGATTTCATATATTTTCTAATACACAATGGGGTATATATATATATATATACACACACACACACACACACACACCAATCCTGACACTCTGTGGAAATGTTAGGAAGGTAATGGGGTGCACCTATGAAACATACCTTGGAAGTGCAGTGTTTAGAAATGCCTTGGTTATCACCAAGGTGATGTAGTAAAATGAGGATAATAAAATATAATTAAACATTAATTACAGAAACTATCAAAAATAATCGACCTGTACAAAGCACAGCACTCCTATTAAAAAAGAAATTGATGGATAATAAAATATATACAGTATTCTGTCCTCTAGACCTAATTACTTCAAGGCAGCAATTAAATTTATAGAAACTGTTAAGTTTCTTCTGTAACGCTTTACTACTATGAACTCAAGACATTTTGACTGAGAATTGCTTCCCAAAAAATCCCTGTGATTGTTTAACATCTTCATGGAGACCATCAAGTGCCATAAACTCAAAGGTGTCTGTGAGAAACAGACAGGAACGGATTTCAGCACAGCTGGGCCTGCTGCACTGCGTTCCTGGTGCCCACGGGATAGGCTCTCCTCCCATTAGAAACGTCTAATGCTCTCATAGCCAAGGCCAAGCACAGTTTAATAGGAAGAAGAACAGTTTATTTTAATGCGAAAGTAATATTCTGCAGAAAGACTGGCAGAACATATTTTTACTAATAATTATGCCAAACTGCTTACACCATTTTGTTTCCCTACTTTAGGAAGCAGGACACCCTTTCATAAAGCCACTCAATGTCCTAAAGGGAAGCATTACGTTTTTAAGTGGGTATAAAAATCTCCCCTCTTGGCCCTTTTACAGCATAGCCAGCGAGTTCAGAGAATTCTCTACGTGTAGGCAGCCATAAACATAACTTCCCTCCATTGCTGTGGGGTTGGGGGAGGAGGCTAGGATTTCAGTTTTTACACTGATACATTTTTACCCACTAGGAAGTGGTTTTAGTCAAAGTAGGTGTGTTTAGGTGCAATGATAGGCAAAAGTCAAAGCAGTAAATGTGAGAATGCTACATGCATGTGTATAGGTGTGCAGAACAGCTCTCAAAAACCCAATTGTATTTCATCTTCCCTCCTCTTATACTTTCTCTGTCTATAAAAGATGCTATTCACCCAAAAAGATGTTGTTAGTCCAAAGACACTCTCAGCACAAGTGAAAACAGCATGACAAGGACATTAAATAAAGGAAGAACTGAATGATGTGCGCCTGCTGAGGGAACTGCTCAGAGTGAGAGCCGGGGACAGGGGAGACACCGCTGCAAGCACAGGGCTCCTGTCCTGCTGGGAGCCGTCAGCCTGAGTCTCCGAGTGACTGTGTCCTGAAGCAGAAGTGAAATGGAACCGTGGCAGCCACGTCTGTAAACCACGCTACTGGAAGCCAATAAATCGGGTTGTGTGTCACTGCACCATCACTCTCTTTAAGTTGACTGACATCTAGTTTTATATGCAGGTTACGGTTAGGGGACCTGATTTTAAGGGAGCACAAGGGTGGTCCCTCCGCCTGGCCGGGCGGCTCAGGTGGTTGAGCACTGGCCTGTACACCAAAAAGGTTGTGGGTTCTAAATCCCAGTCAGGGCACATGCCTAAGTTATGGGTTCAATCCCCAGAGTGTGTAGAAGAGGTAACTGATTGGTGTTTCTCTCACAGTGATGTAACTCACTCTCTCTCTCTCTAAAAACAACAACAGCAAACACCCCCCCCCCCCCCACACACACACACACATAGACACAAAATGAGTTATTCTTCACCTGCAATGCCTGGCTTTTATATTAAATGAAACAAATGATTTGGCAACATTCCTTAAATATGCCTAATTTCGACCACTCAAAATTATTCCAATAAAGAGATTTCAGAGGCACTGTGCTCATCATCCATCTCTATTCATGACAGAACATTCCATCGTCACTGAACAATAAGCAATATTGTTGCTGGAGTGTGGTGCGAGGCAGTTTTGGCAAGGAGTTTCCGAGAGAGGAACAGGAGATGGAATAGGAAAGAAGGAACTCAATATTATCTGATAATTCACCACTTTTGTCTTTGACTGAAGAGGAAATGGGAGTTCCATGCCATAAGAATCACAATGTAAAAGTAGGTTAAGCATAAAGCAAAATAATATAAGCACCTACCTATGAAAGCTCCAATTTATGAAGCGATCAGCAGACGCAGCTGCACGCGCTGTTCAGCAAATGCAAGGCCCCATGCCAGGGCCGTGCGGTGCAGACAATCCGCATCTGCTGCCCGTGACCTGAAAAGGGGTCTAAGCCGTGGTCAGCAAACTGCGGCTCGCGAGCCACATGAGGCTCTTTGGCTCCTTGAGTGTGGCTCTTCCTAAGCCTTAGGAGTACCCTAATTAAGTTAATAACAATGTACCTACCTATATAGTTTAAGTTTAAAAAATTTGGCTCTCAAAAGAAATTTCAATCGTTGTACTGTTGATATTTGGCTTTGTTGACTAATGAGTTTGCTGACCACTGGCTCTAAAGTAATGCACACTCCCTCCCCATATACACAGGCTGTGTTTGTGTGTGTGTATGTATGTGTATGTATGTGTGTGGGGGGGTGGGGTGGGGGATGTCCCTGAACCATTAAGTAGATACCTACCTTAATTAAAGGTGAGGTACCTTTACTTAATTAAAATGTTGACCCCTAGAGTGTTTGGTAGGGCATTCCAGAGTTATTTTTAAAACTTCATCACTCCTTTACAGGAAGGGGAGTAACGCTTAACACTTCAGGCCGACATGCAGAAACAGACTAAAATCAAAAGACAATAACCCAGCATGACACTTCCCTTACATTTACCTCCACAGCCTGTCAAATCAGAAAATTCATTCGCGAGTGTGTGGGATGTGAAAGGAGAGAGAGAGGAGAAAACAGAAGTGAGCTGGTGTAGTTCTTCAGAGTGGAAACATACTGCACGGAAGCACACAAACACCAGCCTGCTGGCTGCGGCCTCCGGAGGGTGTGCAGAAGGCAGTGCTGTGCCCAGAGCGGTGTGAGGGTGAAGGGGCCCGTGCAGGTTAGAAAGCCCTTTCGGAGACAGTGGCATGTAGCAGGCACAAAGGGAGCCAGCTCTCAAGCTCCGTGGATGAGAAAGTCAGCACATCCATCTTGCTCAGGGCAAAGTCCGAGCGGTGTGTGGAAGCAGAGTTGCATCTTGAGTATTCCCAGCGCCTAAAGCAGTGGTCGGCAAACCGTGGCTCGCGAGGCACGTGCGGCTCTTTGGCCCCTTCAGTGTGGCTCTTCCACAAAATACCGATGTCTGCGCATCGGCCATGAAGTTTCAACTGCACTGTACGTGCGCGCCCGCACGTGGTATTTTGCGGAAGAGCCACACTCAAGGGGCCAAAGAGCAGCATGTGGCTCGAGAGCCGTGGTTTGCCGACCACGGGCCTAAAGCAAGGGCGGCAGGAAGTCTCTCAGAGGGAGGTTAGCAGGACGATGGGGCAGGCACAGCCACGAGGCCTGGTGGCTGCCTCAGACTCACTGGTGCCCGGAGAATTCTTGTGGACCTGACTTTCCCGCGATAATTAAAACAAGACGACTCTCAGCCTGGTGGAAGTTCTGCCTCCCAGAACCAGGAAATGGGTGGTTGTGCTGTACGCGCGCCCCCCTAAGAACACTGCTTTCAGTCTGGACACATTGCAAGAGGAGACAATGTCCAAACATGAGCAAACAGGAAGACAAAGGCTTTGGACACGTTGAATCTTAGGGGAACTGCAGACGTATAACCCTGGAAAAACTGCTGGAATGGGAAAGCGATCCCCAAAACATCCGAAGGTTCGTTATAAAATACATTTCAATAAATATTTACGGAGCAGCTTCCCGCGGACGCCCCTGGAGGGACACTGGGGGTTGGTAGACAGACCTGTCCTTGGGGAGTGTGCGATCTAACGCAGGCAGAACAGCAGCGCAGCGGGCCGAGGGGAACAAAAAAGCCCCCATTTCACTGCAGGATGTGCTTGGGGATGGATAAAGTCTTGAAAGCCAGAGATTTTTTTGAGGAGAAAGTAAAAGAATAGGAATGGTTTGAACAAAGAGTTGGAAGTGGGAATAAAATACCTGAGGTTGGAGAAACAATTCTAGTTTACCTGATAAATATGGTATGATGAGGAAAGTAATGCAAGACTGGTATGTCAAATGCCTATTTCCAAGGCACGTTTGCACTTAAAGAGTATTTTATCACAGTCCTACAACCCTCTCATTTTAGTGTTGGGGGGAGAATTTGTATTACAGGACTATAATGCCCTCATTCTATGCTGGGGAAATGAAGCACAGAATTCTCCCTCACAACCCTTGGTTCCAGCACCTTGTAAACACTCAAAAAGGGTGTTTTAATTGAACAGAAAAATTAATTTATATTTAAAAATAATGTTTAGCATAAATACATAAGATTATGAGCATTCTTCTTCCTAAGATCAGTCATATATTATTCCTTTCTATCAGTTTGCAAACTCTTGTTCAAGGCATGCTTACAATATGTGCCCTAATTTCAGTATGTGCCCTTCTCAACACGTGGCAATGGAAGGCTTCTCCCTACTGTACCCCAGCACACCCACCCCAAGCATAAGCCATAGGTCTTTCAACAGTGTCCAGACAGACAGACAAGGGCAGGGGTTGAATGGTTGTTGTTCACTGTTCCATTCCCAGAGCCTAGAAGAGTACCTGGTACATAATTTGTGGGGGAAAAAATTTGGTTTTTGAATAAATAGATTTTTAACTTATGCAAAATAAGCCAAAATAAATTATGTGTGCCCCGGGTGGGTAACTCAGTTGGCTGGGGTGTCGCCCCATACAACAAAAGGTTGTGGGTTCTATCCGGGCGGGGCATGTACAGCAGGCAACGAATCTATGTTTCTCTCTCACATTGATGTCTCTCCCCTCTTCTTCTCTTTCTAAAAATCAATAAACATAACCTTGGGTGAGGATTAAAAAGTAATAAAATAATGTGTTTTGTTGCGTGTATGTTTGCTCAGATTATCCATGATTTTAATGGAGTGGCACAGTTAAAAAGAGTAAATCTCCTCTCTTTGATGGGCACTGGAGTTGTTAACATCTAAGCAATCCCTCTTCCAGGGCTCATCTTTAAATTTTTAACTATTTCAATCATAACAATAAGTGTAATAATAATGATGCAGGTTTCTCTACTATGATTTTTATACACAACTAGAAATTACTTGTCATTATAACTTCACACTTTCTTAACTATTAAAAGGAAAGTATCTTTTTGATGATTCATTTAATATCACTATTTACAATTCTTTTTTATGTTTAATAAAAATAAACAGAAACCCACTAGCACCAGAGATGTCCTGCCGGGATGTCCCATTTCATCAGCAGCACACTAAATGCTATTATCCTCATGATAACCCCGAAACATAGTCCCTTCTATCAAGTGCCACGCCTATGACAAACCTCTAATTAAAACATCAACCTTGCCCTGACCGGTTTGGCTCAATGGATAGAGCGTCGGCCTGCGGACTCAAGGGTCCCAGGTTCGATTCCGGTCAAGGGCATGTACCTTGGTTGCGGGCACATCCCCAGTGGGGAGTGTGCAGGAGGCAGCTGATCGATGTTTCTCTCTCATCGATGTTTCTGACTCTCTATCCCTCTCCCTTCCTCTCTGTGAGAAATCAATACAATATATTTAAAAATTAAAAAAAAAAAAAAACATCAACCTTGCCATCTATGTTGCGTTATTTTTCACCTCTGCCTCCCCTGCATCTGTCCTCCTTTGCACCACACACCACCTGCCACCCTGTACAGGCACCCTCTGCGGAGGAGCAGGTGCTCGAGGTGGCTGCGGAAGGGATAGGTGCAGGGGCTGAGGCGGATGGGCGTCTGCAGCAGCACATGTCCAAGAGGGAGCCTGACAGCTACTTCGGGATCTGCCCCACCTTTCCCGTGACCATGACGTTGCGCTGTTTCCTTCCGAGTGTCACAATGGAGCGGCCAAGCCTGTGACCTACTTCCACACAGCCCTGAGCTCCCGGCTGTCCCCGTCACACGCCCCTCCACGCTTGGGCTTGCTACCTGTTTTCTCAAAACCAGAGATCACACAGAGCCAGCCAGCAATGTTTCAGCACACGAGTCGCTGCTTCAGAGTTTTAGTCCTTCTGAACGCCATTATCCCCAAGTTTTGCCCATCACCTGTCTTGCCTGATATCTCACCACCCTGCTTCCCACCGCCCCAGGATACAGCCAAGCAGAGGGAGCTGACTCGGGGGAAGGTGACCTGTTTTCAGAAGTTACTTTCTAGCTGTCCGTTCCAGATTACCAGCTAGAAGCCTCTTTCATCTGGAAATTATGTCCTATCGGCGTCGCAACCATTGAAAAACTGTGGTGATTAATTGCTCAGGTCAGGCGAGGGGACGCATTGATCTTTCCTTCCTCTGGGTCCCCAGTGTTTCTTGCCCATGTCATTCACTTGGCAATTAATCACGTTTTGCCTGGAGACATCTGCGGTTTCACTTTTGCTGTTTCTATAGCTCTTTGTTCCCAACTGGCCATTCCACTTAATCCACACAGATTCTGTAGATCATGTGTCCGCATTTTCCACAGACTATTCACACTGGGTCTCAAGTATCTGTGGACTGACCGGAAGTCAGGTCTAGACACGGTGGTATAGACTCATTTCTCCCTGCTCCTCCCTCTAACCACAACCATGAACCCTGGAAATAACACAAGCAGCAAACGAAGGAGATGCCTGAGAGGTGGCAAAAGTAAATTGGCGAGGGACCTGGGTCCAGGGGCTCCAAGAGTGACAGGCTTCTTTTTTTTTTTTTTTTTTTAAATCTTTATTGTTCAGATTATTACATTTGTTCCTCTTTTTTCCCCCCATAACTCCCCTCCTTCCAGCTCCCACCCCACCCTCCACCCTCACTCCCCACCCACTGAGTTCATCCATAGGTGCATGATTTTTGTCCAGTCACTTCCCGCATCTCCCACACCCCTTTTCCCCCAAGAATAGTCAGTCCATTCCGTTTCTATGTCCCTGATTCATTATAGTCACCAGTTCATTCTGTACATCAGGTTATTTATTCACTTGATTCTTAGATTCATTTGTTGATAGATGCATATTTGTTGTTCATAATTTGTATCTTTACCTTTTTCTTCTTCTTCCTCTTCTTAAAGGATACCTTTTAGCATTTCATATAATACTGGTTTGGCGGTGATGAACTCCTTTAGTTTTTCCTTATCTGTGAAGCTCTTTATCTGACCTTCAATTCTGAATGATAGCTTTGCTGGATAAAGTAATCTTGGTTGTAGGTTCTTGGTATTCAGCACTTTGAATATTTCTTGCCATTCCCTTCTGGCCTGCAAAGTGTCTGTTGAGAAATCAGCTGACAGTCGTATGGGTATTCCCTTGTAGGTAATTGAGCCTCTTTCTCTTGCTGCTTTTAAGATTTTCTCTTTGTCTTTTGCTCTTGGCATTTTAATGATGATGTGTCTTGGTGTGGTCCTCTTTGGATTCCTTTTGTTTGGGGTTCTCTGCGCTTCTTGGACCTGTAAGTCCATTTCTTTCTCCAGGTGGGGGAAGTTTTCTGCCATTATTTCTTGAAATAGGTTTTCAATATCTTGCTGTCTCTCATCTTCTGGCACTCCAATGACTCTGATATTAGTCCACTTAAAGCTGTCCCAGAGGCTCCTTACACTATCTTCACACTTTCGGATTCTTTTTTCATTTTGCTTTTCCAATTGGGTGTTTTTTGTCGAATCTTTGGTTTGATTCTTGTGCTCCTCTGGTCTGCTATTGGGTATAATATTCTTTATTTCAGTCCGTGTATGCTTACTTTCTAATTTCTTTATCGTAGCATCGAGGGTCTCATTAGTTTTCGTGAGGCTCTGCACAAATTTATGGCAAGCCCTCAAAATTGCGATTCTTAGCTCCATATCCTCCATTTCTGTCATGTTTTTTTGTCTCCGCATCTTTTATGCTTTCTTGGCGCACCCCCTTGTGGTCTCTGTGCGCAGTCTTGTTCTAGCCAAGCCTTAATTGTTGTAGTTAACACGAGAGGGATTTGACCACCAGGCCGACTGGTGGTGGAAATCAGCTGTGGGAAAACTTCAGTCCTCAGGGGAGGCGCTAGTCCAGCCCTTGCCTGATGCGATAGGCAAATGGCTGTGCGCAGGGTTTGGGCGGGGCGGGCTCAACAGGGCGGGGGGAGGGAGCAGCTATGGCCGCTCTCAGTCCGTCCCCAGGGGCTCTGCCTCTCTGTCCCAGCAATCGCTGCAAACCTCGGAGGGGCTGTAGCCAGACAGTCCCGCTTCTCCCGTTTGAGTCTGGGTCCCTAGAGACTCGCCCGGATCTGTAGCCCAGAGTCTGAGACTCACTCCTGATTGAAAACGACAATCGCGCCCTCAGCCGCCAGCTCGCTTTGCGCGCGCACCCTCACCACCGCACCGCCGTACCTTTAAATTTTCCACACTGCGCCTCTGCTGAGCGTCGGAATGCTGTTGTTTTTACTTCTAGTTGAAGAGACTCTCCTCAGCCAGCCTTCCCGTGGTTTTGGTTGATGTCCGCTCCGACTTTTAGTTGTATTTTTGAAGTGGTTGTCCACGGCGGCAGTCTCCGGTGTTTACCTATGCCGCCATCTTCGATTCTCCCCAACCTGTCGAGTGACAGGCTTCTGAGGACTGCCCCATCCAATAGAAGGTGACCCAGTCCTGGCATTTCCCAACCCACAGCTCATAGGAACAGAAGGCAGCCCAGGCAGGCTCCTTCCTTCGAGTAAGACAACACTGGGTAAGGCAGAACGGATAAGAGGGGGAAGCCAGAGGCCCCACTGACGCAACTGGACCAGGAGAGATGTTCTCCTACCCTCGCAGGCCTGAGACTGCCCTCCCCCACCCAGACACACACGCAAGGGGGATCCTGCCACAGACACCCTTCACCTGTGTCCTTCCCATGGGCCAGGCGCTCCCTTCCCTGCCCTGGAGGCATCAGGGACCCAGCCTGCAGAAACTCCTTCCTTCTCCTCAAGCAGCCCCAGGACACAAGATAAGCCAAGCAGACCAAAACAGCATTATAATGGCTCTGAATAGTAAACGTCATTGCAACTACAGCATACCAAAGTAGCCTGTGTGCTAAACCTAAAAAAGAGAGACTCCATATAATAGCCATGATGTCCACAATAAAATTTTAAAATCATCCGTCATACTAAGAACCTGGAAAGTCACAAGTTAAATGAAAAAAAGACAGTCAACTGATGCCAACCTTGAGGTGATTAGACATTAGAATTATCTAAAAAGGACTTTAAAGCACTTTCCATGAAAATGCTTCAACAATCTTATAAACAATCAATAAAATCTCTTGAAACCAATAAAAAACAGAAAACCTCAGGAAAAATTAGAAGTTATAAAAAATGAACAAATTGAAATTGTATAATAAAAAGTATTTCAATGAATATAAACTCACTGAAGAGCCTAAATAATAACGTATGGATGATAGAGAGTAGAATCAATGAAATTGAAGACTTATCAACAGAATTTACCCAATCTGAACAATAGAGAGAAAGTAGACTGAAAAAAGAAAAATAAACAGCCTCAGAGACCTCTGAAACAATAAACAGAAATCCAATAAATTTTATCATCAGAGGGCCAGAAGGTGAGAGAAAAGTATGGATGAAGAGTATTAAAAAATAATAATAGCTGAAAACTTCTTAAATTTGGTGAATGACATAAACTTACAGATTCAAGAAAATGAATGAATGCCAAATAAGATAAAATTAAAATAAAAAACACATCATGACACAACATAATTAAACTTTTGAAAATTAAAGGCATAGAACAACTTGAAAGTGGCCAGAGGGCAAAGATATATAGGTTATAAGGGAATGACAATTCATACAAAATTATATTTCTCATCTGAAACCAGGATGGCCACAAGGAAATGGCACATCATTTTTCAAATACTCAGAGGAAAGAACTGCCCAACTATGATTCTCTATCTGGTGACAATATCATTCAAAAATGAAGGGAGAAACAAAAACATCCTCAGGGGAGGGAAAGCAAAGAGGATCTGTGCTGGCAAACCTACCAGTGTGGCTAAAGGAAGGCCTGTAAACAGGGACAAAAGCAACAGAGAACAGCTTGGAACTTCCGAAGAAAGGAAAACCAGAGCAGGTAACATGGCTGGTTGAAGCAAAAATTATTGCACCCTCTGATGTGGTGCACAATGTACATAGAGGGACCCCCAAAACCATTAGACTTAAAGAGGGAAGGGTGAAAATACCCAAAAGGCAGCAATGTTTCTACATTCTGCTTAAAAATGGTAAAACATTAATTAATACCAGAGATACGTTCATATGTGTAGTGTAATGCCTAGAATCAGCACTAAGAAAACTATACAGAGATATACTTTTAAAAAACTATAAATAAAACAGCACAGAATAATTTAAAATGCTCACATAATCACCAGAAAAGTAAGAAGAGAGAAACAGAAGAATGAGAAACAATGAAAATAAAGCAGAGGGCAAATAAAATGAAAGAGATCTAAGCATGTCAATAATGACCTTAAATGTAAATTGTCTATATAAACCAATCAAAAGTCAGAGATTGTCAAAGTGGATAAAATACCATGATCCAACAGTATGCTGTCCACAATGATCTCACTTCATATACAATACCATAGGTAGACTGAAATATAAGGATGGGAAACATCAAGAAAGGGAAGAAGGTAGAAGTGGCTATATTAATGTCAGACTCAAGATAAAAAAAATACTAGAGATAACGGGGAATATTACATAATTATAAAACAACCAATCCACTGAGAAGGCATAACAATTCTAAAATTATAGGCACTAAACAACCACAAAATCCTTTAAACGCATGAAACAAAAACTGATAGAGCTGAAATAAGGAACAGATGAATCCATAATTATCGCTTGGGACTTAAACACCCCACATTCAGCAATAGTTAAAATTACTAGACAGAAAATCAAGGAAGATACAGAAGAACCGAACATCACATTTACCAAGATCTAACTGACATGTGTAGAAAACTCCACTCAGTAACAGCAGAATACAAATTTTTTTTCAAGTGCCCATGGAACATTTCATTCATCAAGATTAAGCATATCCTGTACCATAGAACAAACTTCAGATTTGAAAGCACTGAAGTCATACATAGACCATACTGGAATCATATTGGAAATAAATAACAGAAAAACAATAGGACAATCTACAAACCCTTGGAAATTAACACATTTCTAAACACTCCATGGTTCAAAAAAAGATATTGCAAAATAAATTAAAAATCCATAGAATGGGAAAAAACATAACAAACAGAATATCAAAATATGTGGCGTGCAGCAAAAAAAGTAAAAAAAAAAAGAAACAGTGCTGAGAGGTAAATTTATAGTACTGAATGCCTGCATTAGAAAAGAGAAAAGGCCTCAAATATTAGATGCAAAAATACTTAATAAAATATTAGCACATTAAATCTAGCAACATGTAAAAAGAATTATGCACCATGAACAAGTGCAATTTATTTTTGGGATGCCAGGACAGCCGGAGGGGTCTTGGTGATAGAACTCTCTGCCTCCTGACTGTGCCAGCGTCAGTATCCTGGTGGTGATATTGCACCTTGGTGCTGCAGGACGTTATCACTGGAGGGGAATGGGTATAGGGTACACGAGATCTCTTTGTATTATTTCTTACAACTGCATGTGAATCTACAATGATCTCTAAATAAGAGGTGTAATTAAAACACCTGTGGGTGTAAATGTAACCGAACTCAATCATTGATCTTTAGGATCTTATATTATGGAAGACTGAGCATGTCATGGTTGTTGGTTCTTAGGGTGTAGACTCCCCCAAATTGAGCAACATTAGATTGCTCCCTGAGATTTCAACTTTAATGACACAAAAATATAAAAATAAACTTTCAATGAAAGCTAGACCTAGAAGAATAACATGTAATCTCAATGAAACTACCTACCTAAAGAAAGGCCATGTGGCTCAGAAGGGGGGCAGGGGGAGAAAGAGACATCCATCCCAGGTGCATCCAGGGAAGAAGTCTTAGATAAATCTGTTCCTAATACCCTGTTAGTAAGGACTCACACCACTGAGATGAAAGCACAAAATTGCATTTATTGAACCTTAAATATTCCAGTCCTGCTCTCTCTCCTGGGGCATATAGTAGATAAGACAAAATATTCAGCAATCCACAGTAAACCTGGAGCTCATGGCAACTAGCTGAAAGCTACTGGTGCATACATGCCTACCTTCTGCTTTGTATCCTCTGAGCCAGGGGTGCGCAACCTTTTTTCTATCAAGGGCCATTTGGATATTTATAACATCATTCACGAGCCATACAAAAGTATCCTGCTATATTCGGTCAAACATTTAATTAACTCACCCCTACTGGCTCAGCAGGGCCAGACCAAATGATTTCACAGGCCTTCTATGGCCTGTGGGCTGGACATTGCCCACCCCTGCTCTAAGCCAACCAGATCTCAATCCTATATTCTTTACCAAACTTGTAGTTTGTTTCCTGCTTAAACTAATAAATGGACATTCTAATTTCACATATCAGGCTTGTTAGTTTAGATTATGTGAGTCTAGTCTTAGGAGTTTGGTGGCAAAACCAGCTTTCTGAGCCCCAGGTCCACCCTGCGTGCTGTGGCAAATTCCTCACTGAAACGGCGCCAACTACAAGTGGACTCTTAGAGGCTGGGCTGACTCTCCTGGCACTGGTTACTCCCTGCTTGTCTTTGGGTCCAGTGCTGTCTTCCTGAATCTACTAGTCCAGTGATGGCGAACCTATGACACGCGTGTCAGAGGTGACACGCAAACTCATTTTTTTGGTTGATTTTTCTTTGTTAAATGGCATTTAAATATATAAAATGAATATCAAAAATATAAGTCTTTGTTTTACTATGGTTGCAAATATCAAAAAATTTCTATATGTGACACAGCACCAGAGTTAAGTTAGGGTTTTTCAAAATGTTGAAATGTCGAGCTCAAAAGGTTCACCATCACTGTACTAGTCAGTCTTCTGCCAGCACTACCTGTTTAAACATGGTGCTTTCAAACTGTTCGGCCATTTTCACACAACTGCCACATGACCAACAGAAATATACATGAGATTGTTTTATTATTTTGACTAGCGAGTAAAAGTATTTGGTGTTTTTGCTTACTTTAAAGCACTAAGGAAATTCCAGATTTAAAAAGTATTATTATAATACAGGAAATTAAGTGATCTCCCAATACCAGACTTCAAGACTTTTATTAACTTACTCTATTGAGTTTATGATATGAAAGACCTTTCCAAACCACTTCATCTTCTGCCATCAGGTTTCCCAGCTCCTCTTAAAGCCCTGTGCTCAGGTGAGCTGTCAAGAAAAAGTGACTAACTCAGACGGCTTAATTGAATAGTTAGTATTTAAAGACAAAGTAGAACTAACATGGCTATCGTGGCCACAGAATCTATACGGATGAAATGCTGCCTAAAGGGTCTAGTGTTAATGGTAAAAAATTTAAAAATGACTCAGGGAAACTGGACCTAGAAATGATGGTCTCAAAAGAAAATGAACGGCACAGGATATAATCAGTACCAATATAATCAGTCATTCAGTAGAGATTTTAAAGTTATTGATAAACTCAAGCTTTATCATGATATTTATAAAGAGAATAATTGATCCTGATTTAAATATCTTCATTAAGATAAATATGAAAATGGAAAAAATTGGAAACAGATTAACTTCACTCCATGGAAAATTGATTACGGGAAGGAATTAAATAGGCTTAATGATGTTCCCCCGGGAACTGCATGAAAATTAATCTATGCTGGGCCAATTCTGATTAAAATGTTATGTTCATAAATTGGGAATCAAAACGTCCTATGCTGATTATGTCACTCTGCCGCGTGAACTCTGCTCCGGTAGATCTGGCCATCCTGCCTTCTCCCCATTCTCACCCCACCTTTCCACTCTTTCTCTTCCCCAGTCCTTCACTCGTTTTTATTTTCCACTGCACACCTCTTATACATGGGTATTCCCCAAGGTTCCATTCTAAGTCCACTTTGTAAATTCAATCGCCCTCTCTCCTTCCCTCTCCAGTCACTGTCCCTCTCCTCGCCCGCCCCCTGTAACGCTGCTGACTTCCATCTCCCTAGCTCGCCTGGCTCCTGAGTGCCAGCTATCCATAAGTGCCAAGCCTGCTACACTCTTTCGACGTGGACGTTCCACTGATGCATTCAAGTCAAACCATCCAAACTGCACCTAGCACCTTCATCCACAACCTACTGGACACAGTAGGAGCTGGCTCCCAACAGCTTGGGCACTGGTGTCTTTTCTCAGCTCCACACTCAGTGACACCGCCTAGGAGCTGAACGAAGCATGGCTGGGAGCATCTACACCACGGGAATTGGCAAGCAGGACCTCTCTGTGTTATTTCTCGGCATTCCACCCACACAGAGCTTCATTCAAGCCTCACCAGTGTGTGCCTAGACCACTGTCAGTTCCCTAACTGGTCCCCTCGACTTCTGCCTTAGATCACATGATCTATCCCTCCCACAGCCACAGGATTCTAACCCTTAAAAATAGCGTGGCACATTCAGTCTGCCTCAGGAGCTCACCATTTTCTAAGGAACAAAGCTCAAAACACAGTCGATCATCTGTGTTTCCTGAACACAATAGTAAGTGCCTACACATTCCCATCTGTGGTTTTCCTTTGTATTCCCTTAACCTCAAATGTCCCCACCCTCACCCTCCTCTCAAGGCCACTCAGCTGAGAGGCGCCTTTCTGGACCCCCATTAAGAAGGAACCATTGCTCCTTAAGGCCTGTAGCACCTTCCCTTGCACCACTGTCCCTTCAGGCTCTCTGCTTCTGCATCTCACGTGTGCCAAACTCAGCAACAATCCACTTCATTTCCATCTGTTTTTAAAGCCTCCTCTTGCTCTTAAATGATGGAGCTGCTATTTTTCTTTCAACCATATATTTCCTTCATGTTGCTTCCCTAACCCAATTTAATTATCCCCAAACCATAAGCATTGACAGAGTTAGGAATGCCTACACGGTCTGTCACAATCATGGAAGATGAAAGGATGTTTAACCCCAGGCTGGGTGTTCCAAGTGCCTGCAATTAACGCAAATCTTCTTTCCCCCTTTGGTTGACTCTATGATTAAAAAAGAAAATGATTGCATTCAAGATAATTTAGTTGACATTCCTGGTTTGGTACAACTTGGAGCTGAGATGGCTCCCACTCCCTGTGATAAGTCAGCATGCGGAACCGTGGAGGCCCCAGGAGCAGGAATGCCCTCGACATCTACAAGTAATGGGCAAACAGGAAGTGAGAGCAAGAAAACAAGTGACCTAGAGGAGGTCTGGTTGCCATCAAATACCTCCGGAAGCCTTGGCCACTCTGGCTACAATTTGTCCAATTTTCCCACCGCCCTTCCTGTGAGCCTTCCCCTCTCTCTCCCTTTGTTCCCACTCCTCAGGCAGATGAAGCCACATCCTCTCAATAAGGTGCCAGCACTCAGCAATGGGCCACTGCAACAGAAGAGAACCAGACCAAGGTCAGAGCCAAGCTGAGCTGAAAATGAAGGAAAAGGGAGGTGGCAGGAGAAAGAGCACAGGCCCGGAGTCACCCGGCCTACACTGCCTCCCCGCTGCACCCCACTGACTTCCCAAGTCCCAAAGGTGGAAGGAGGGCAGGGGCAGCGTTCGGTCCCTGCTATCCTTGGCCAGGGCACGAAGGTGAGGAGATGACCGCGCTGCTCAGGTGTGTCACCGTGTCCCCTCCCTCTCATCCCTCAGAGAGAACCCTGGCATTCTCTTTCTCTGTAGTGACTGGTGGCCTCACCACCTTGAACAAAATGTACTAAGTTATCGAGAGAGCCATGTGTGTACAGCTCCACCTGCATATACAGGCGGCTTAACCCCCTGTCTATGGAGACAGGTTGTGCTTCATTAACTGAAAGTTATTAAGATGAAAATCCCTGACTTTTCCTTCAGATCATCCAGATCCACAATTAAAAATTAACAAAGTCCTACAAAATCAACTAATTTTAGTATTTCTAAGCCTGATTATCTATTATCATCTTTTATAATTAGGACCTTTGAAGTTTCACGCAGTTACCACAATAGCACCGCACATTTATACGTTTCCCTCCTAAAAAAACCCAAACACCTACAGGTCATCTCCCTCAGGCTCAGCTGCTGTACTGCATGTGGGACTGAGATGAAACCTAATGACACCTAATAGCATACAAACGGCGCGTCTCCTCTGTGAGAGGTAAAGACATTTTCTGATAGAAGATGAAAAAGGAAACATTTACAGCAAAAGGCAGGGACATGAAACAATGGGCTGGACGGTTTTTCTTGGGGGCATTTGCTCTACAGCTGACACTAAATCAGTCACCTTCTCACAACAAGTGCTCTCTCTTCCCCAGGGCAACCCAGGGCCCAGAGCACGTGCACCTGGCCCGAGAGAGCACAGCCGTCCTCTCTCCCGCCAACCCTTCCTGCCTGGCCCCTTCAAACAGCCACGCCCTCCCACTGCGGGAACCACCACCGACCGAGACTGTGGCTTCCCTAGGACCCATCTCCTCCCCCCTCCTCCTTCTCTCCTTATCTCTCTCTATATAAATACATATTTATAAATACATCTCCCACCTGCCCTCCCCATCATTCTTCATTACTAAACCTGGTTTAGCATCAAAATCTCTATTTCATCACCACCCACTTACTCACTTGGTAATCCTTCACCACCTGCCTTGGGTTGTTACGGAACAATCTGTCTGTTTTTACTAAGCTCACCAAGTCAACAACGGTCACAGAAATGAGCCTTCTTCCCAACCCTGCAAGGCATCTGACACTGCTGAGCCCGCCCTCGCCTCAATGCCGGGCTTCCCTCTTCACTTCCAAGACACTATGTATCCTTCGCTTCCTCCTGCAGCTGCTCTCTGTTGGCTCTTCTGCTGCCCCAATGGCACAGGGGCTCCAAGGCAGAGCTCTCCGCCTTCTACTCTTCTCTCTCCAAATCTCCTCCCCAAAGATCCTCAGTTACTGCTTCGTTGGCATAATTATCATATCAAGGGCTTCAGCTTCAAGCACCTCAGCCTTCTGTTTCAAATGCTTCCTCATCATTCCACTTGGTTTTCCTTACATCAACTCAAATTCAACATACCCGATGAGAAGTTGCCACCTTCTAGACCAGGTCTCAGGCAATTTACGCTCTAAGCCAGCTGTTCCACTTTTATTAGTCATGTGTCTGAGATTTCTGAGCATCTCCATCTATAACATAAGTATCAAATATCCTTGCCCAGCCGGCGTGGCTCAGTGGTTGAGCGTCGACCCATGAACCAGGAGGTCACGGTTCGATTCCTGGTCAGGGCACATGCCTGGGTTGTGGGCTCAATCCTCAGTTGTGGGTGGAGGGGGCATGCAGGAGGCAGCTGATCAATGATTCTCTCTCATCATGGATGTTTCTATCTTTCTCTCCCTCTCCCTTCCTCTCTCTGAAATCAATAATAACAATAAAGAAGAATCAAATACACTTCCCGCCTGGTCCAGAGGGGTGTTGTGATGAGAGAATGGTTTTTACATCTATAGATGCTGTAAATCCCTAAAGTATCATCATAGCAATTCGCCCACCACCCTTATCGCTCTAAGGAGCCCTTTCTTTTCAGTCACAGGACCGATGGCTTCTCTAATTGTCTCTCCCTTTGTGCCCACAGGTGCAGCTCCAGGGGCTGGAGCTCTCCTTCCCAATGTCTCCCAGGTCCCTTCCTTCCGTCCTCGTTCTTCTCCACTCCTGCAGCCCCAGCCATCACCAGTGCCTGCTCCCTCGTCCAGGCGTTTCCCAGGTCTCCCTCCTCACCCCATTCTGCTACCCCAGGACACGCTTCCCCAGACAGCCTCCACAACAACCTCTCCTTAGTTCCTAAACTGATTATGGTTCCCAGGTTGGCTAGGAAAAGATCCAAACTCTGCGGCTGGCTTTCAATCCCTTCCAAATACAATCTTTTCTCTCCAGTCAAAACTATCTCCAACAAACCCAAACCCAAACCCAAAACTGCTACTCCTAAACGGAAATGTCACTTCTCCCCTCGAGGCTGAAAGGTCTTTGGAAAACTATACATGTATTTAAAAAAAACATGTCTTAAATTTACTTTGTGTAATCCACACTGTGCAGTGCACTATTGAATGAGCATGTGGTATTTGATCCGTCTTGTACTGAAAATTCTAAGCAGGGTAATATGATCATACAAATATAATTTAAAGTCCATTTCGGTTTAAATAATGATAAGTCATCATCTAGCCCTGCATTGGGGAGTCAGGCTCACAGCCAAACCAAAAAAATGAGCAACAAAAGTCAATCTACTAGTTGGAGGTTTCTTCTCCGTATGATTGATCTGGAAACATATCTTAAGGCCTAGCTAACAAAACTTTATGGTTAAAAAAATATTTGATTTACACTGTCTAAATCATGAGAAGGAAACCGAAAGAATCTGACATGTCTGTTTCATTGTAAAGACAGAACAAGCCTAAATCCATTAACAAGTGAAACAACTCAAATTTGATCCACATCAAGCCGTGTCCTTCCCTGCAGTACAGAAATCTCCGGGCTCAGGGCCAGCTGACCATTGGCCAGAGGCCAGTGTCTCTAACAAGTCCACCGGGCACTGAGAGCATGGGACTATGATATTAGGTGTCACCCAGAATATATCCCAAACCCTGGAGAAGGGTCTATGAGGGTCTCATGCAGATGCCACAAGGAGTGTGCCCAGCTCAGGAGACACAGGGAGGCCACAAGACCGGTTCACAAGAGGATCTGGACAGGAGCAAGTCCGGGAAATTATTGACTCCAGAGCTGTCATCGTTGGTTAACTCTTGATGAAGGTCTAAGGCTCAGGCAACATCCTTTCCTGTCATTTTAGGACCTGTGGGGATAGAGGTGTCCGGTAAAGGCAAACAGTGATGCCATAGGCACAGAGTTTCGTGGACTGTCCATATAATGCATCCATAGTACCTTGTTTTTCATTCCGAAGGCTATTTTCACTCACTCAGGTTACTGGCTCTTTATTGCATGCTTGGCCTGCTGTAGGTACCGAGGATATAGAAATGAACAAGACACAGTCCTTAATGTGTGGAGGAGGCAGGCAATAAACCAGAAAATGAATCAGGTAATTGCAGATGGCGACAGTGGTATGAAGAATTTATAACAAGCTAGAAGGGATGGAGAATGACAAAGCAATGCCTCCACACCTAAAGTGGTTAAGTATATATAAACCTGCAAGCTCTTCTCCCCTGGCGATTTTATTTAGTGAAATAGACACTTTTTGACACTGATCTGATCAGAATGGACTCTAAAACAACACATGATCGTTTTTTCCCCTGATATCCTTTATATAACTTCCAAACTCCAGGGTTCACCTGACCCTCAGCTGCTCTGTGCTGAGTGTTCACTACAGATAAAGCTGCTCTTAGCATTTGTTAGTTACATGTCACTAACTCAGGTCCTTATTATAGCACAAATACAGCTGAAAAGCAGCCCACACACTCACTAGAAAAACACTTCTTTGCTAAGATTTGGTGGGAAGAGGAAAAGCATAGCTCCTCGGGACTTCTATTCTGTTGCTGTTGTTTTAAGGGATGTGGAAAATGGGAGCAGATAAGCAAGCTGTTCTCCTGGCTCCATGCCCCAGCACCTCCACTGAGTCAGAAGAATTCCTGACTGTTTTACCCATAGATACGGACCAGACACCTAAGACAGGTGGCTATATTTTATTCCATTTTATGCACAGAGGGGGAAATCACTTAAATAGACCCAAATTTCTCCTAGGTTCGATACCCCCAAATGTGTGCTACATCAATTTATAATCACACATTCAGGTCCACTGAAACAAGTCTGAACATTTCGGCTTGCGGATACAAAACTGCACTGCCTAAGCCCTAATTGCCTAATTCTAATTCTCAATGTTTTCCCCTTTCTAGGTAGTGTCCTCGAGTTTTTTGTGTTGTTTTTTTTTAAAATGAGACCTTTAATGGAAAATTATTGCTACAGGTACAGGTCTTCAATTTCCATTCTCTCTCTGCAGCTATTATTTTAATTAGTTTGCCTGCTTGTAAGCGGACCCTTTGCTGCAGCCTGCTCTGGGGCAGGGGTGCCTACAGAGGATTGCCCCTCTGAAATGCAGGCATTAATGAGCCATTTCAGTAATAAGAGCCCTGCCCTGAGCCAGGAGCCAGAGCACCCGAGACGCCCCATGGAGCAGAAATGCTCATGAATTTCTGAGGCTGTCTTCCTAATTTGCATTTACACATAGCTCCTGAAGAACAATTTTCACCTGTGATGTTCTGTGCCGGGGAGTAAGGGAGTTTAGATGTTGAATATGTACACATTATGTTAATACAATAGAGGTAAATGAAAGTCAAAGGCATTGTTATGTAAAATGTATGTCTTACCGAAATGTCTATTTTCTGTCAAAAATTGTTTTATTTTCTCCCTTAGGTAAAATGTGACAGAAATTTTTTTTAATTAAGTGAATCTTTATAATTCCTATTTGATTAGGGTTACCTAATTATTCCTCATTTTCCTATAACCTAGACTTCATAAACCTTGTCGAGAGGAGGATTAGTTGGTGCCTGGCGACTTCGAACAATGGCTGGAACCCAATCTAATTTAACACCTGTGTGCTCATCAATAAGTGTACTCAAGCACAAAAGTGAGCACAGTGTTGAGCGATTTTGACACTGACTGCATGACAACCGCAGATTCTGTATCCAAACATTCGCAGACAAGAAGCTAATTGCAGTGATGAAAGGCACACCGTGAAAAGCATGCGTAAGCGTTGCCGTGATCCCAACAGAACCTTCTTTCCTGCCACCAGGGCCCTTCAGCGCTTAGCTAAGCCTGCCTCCGCCCGATCTGACCACCCTCTGTCCCTCTGACCAATGAAGAAGGGCAGTGATTTTTCACTGCGGCTCCTGCAGCAGTGAAGGTCTCTTCCATGTGTGGAGATTTAGTTCAGCAGCTGAGTATAAAATAAATGCAGAAGCTGACATTTGTCATCACACTGAGGAAATGAAAGGCTAGTTAATGAGATGTGCTTGAACCCCTTGCCCCCAATCCGCCCTTTGGTACCAGTGGTGACTACAGACACATTGTCTTTCTAATTGTGACACAGGTTAGCCAAGGGCAGTGCAGGAAACATAGCATCGAGCAGGTGGAGTGCTGGCAGGAAGGAAACACGCCATCAGGTGCAATTCCAGGAAGTGGTCATTAGCAAGGTACTTCCTGAAGTACATAGCTTCAACCACTAAGTCAATGTTAAGCTCTATCACTTGATTCGGAACTAAAAACGCCCAGGACTTAGTGAGCCCACCCAAGAGACCTGCTGAATCGGAAGGTATTCTTAACCTGGCAATCACATTCATCTACTCTTAGTCTAAGGCAAACTTGATTTTACGTTTCACCATGCTCTTTGGGCCTTTTCTCTTGACAGCCATTAAGATAAAGAGAAATCAATACATGTCTGATTTTAAGCTAGAATCCACTCAGACCCACTGAGTCATTGGTCTCTCATTTTAACCTCCATGAATGTGGGTAGAATTGGGTATGTTTAACAATCACAGGAAGCAAACAAAACTCAACAATCTATCTAAATTACCCAACTACCTGGACTGAACAATTTTATCTGGATAAGATATAGCTATTTATGAAATACTAAGAATGAGCAGAAAAGTCTGATTTCAAATCTATGGATGCCAACATTGATCATGGAAATATATAATATATATATATATATATATATATATATATATATTATATATATATATAACAATATCTGTAAGTGAAGTCATTTACTATGGCACTTTGCTAATATAGTGGGACTGAAATGAAGAAAATTGTTTAGGAAATCTGGATTCTCATGCATCCTGTATCTTTAAAGTGTGCACGCGGGCTGGGAGAGAGGAGGCATTTGAATTTCCCTTTTATTGTACAATGTTTGGAACCCAGTTGGCTAAGATGGGATGAGTGACACGTGCTTTGGTGAGCAACTGTGGTCACAACCCTTTGTACCAACATCTCATTATATCCTTTCCGCCACTCATCTTTTGCCAAGCTGCCCTTCTAGATTATAAAAGTGTTGTGCGAAGGAACATTTCACTAAATTCTGGAAGAGCGCAGCTATGGAGATGGAAAATTAAAAAACGGAAAAACAAAGCTAAGACACCAGCGGTTCTCAACCTGTGGGTCACGACCCCTTTGGCGGTTGAACGACCCTTTCACAGGGGTCGCCTACGACCATCCTGCATATCAGATATTTACATGACGATTCATAACAGTAGCAACATTACAGTTATGAAGTAGCAACGAAAATAATTTTATGGTTGGGTCACAACATGAGGAACTGTATTTAAAGAGCCAGAAGGTTGAGAACCACTGTAAGAAACAGAGCCTGATAACAGCATTTTGCAGGAAAGGCCCAAGAAGGTGACAGATGTGCCCAGGTCCATGCGACCAGCAGCAGCAGGGACAGGAGAAGAACCCTTCATCCTGGGGCCTGTCCAGGTTTCTCTGCAGCCACTGCATTGTAAGGAGGAGGTTAACACCAGCACTTGTACAAAATTAAATTCTATCAGACATTATGGATTTCTGGTGGGAATACTTCAGAAATGAAAACGCAGTTTCCACTTAAATCAAATTAAATATCCAATTATGTCACACAGAATTATACCTCAATAGGAATCTGTTTTACTTTACCTTTGCATAAAAAGAAAAATTCACTTTTTTCTTTCTGGTGATAAATTAAGAGTTAGATGCAAAAATGACTCATTTCCACCTCTGATAAAAATGCAGCTTATTTTAGGTTTTGGGTTTAGCATTTGCGGTCCAGGGACTAAATGGAGTTGTATGGAATAGTTCCTGTATGTACATATATATATTTTTTTAGGAAAGGGTTCTTAGCTCTTATCAGATTTTCAAATGGGTCTATGACTCCCCCAAAGATTAATAACATCTGTTCCAAAGAGAGCTGAGGCTCTGGCCAAGTAAGAAATCCTTACTCCACAATCTTGTTTCTCTCAATAGCTCCTAAATCCCTTCAATTCACAAAAACACTTTTAAATTCACAAAGAAAATCCCTAATGCCTGTAAGAAAAGTAAACTCTGCCTCTCACTAGAGGTGGAATGGACAGCAGTTGATTAATTCCACAGTGATGAAAATTTAACATAAAACTTTCCTTCATTCCAGGTAACCTGAACTTCAGATGGGATACTGTCAGCTGAGAACCATTTCTTTTCTCTCTCTCTTTCTCCCTCCCTCTCTCTCTCTCTCTCTTTTACTAAAAATATTAAAAGGCTTATATTTACTTGATTTAAATTTTCCCAGCAAGCTTTGTCCTCTAAATTCAAGTGACTGGAACTGAAATTATTCCACCTTGGAGAAGAGAAAACTGAAAGCCAATTTAATATTGGTTTTCAAACACATGAACGGAACTCCAAGAGAGGAAGATAGCCAAAGGAAATGGGCTTTGAACTAAAGTATGAGGAATCAGAGTTTGCTATTAAGCTAAATGTCCTGACATGAAGTGTTCATGACATTAAACCGAGAGACTGAGAGACCATTTTTGGAGCTTTTAAAAACAGGATAGATTTTTAATGTCTGAGATGGTTTGGACGTGGTCCTTCCTGAAGTCAGAAAAATGAATTTTTCCCCCAGTGGTCCTTCCTGGCCTATCAATCGAAGGGTACAACTGGTATATCAGAAGTGCGGACACTAGCCCAGACGTCCAGCGTCATCTCTCTAACGGGGGCGGCCACCATCTCTCCACTAGCCACCACCAGCCACTACCGTCACCTCATCGCTGGAGGCCTGCTCCTTTTTGAGGCGGGAAGGGGTATCCACTGGGAAGAGAGCTGTGTTCCCTAATCCCCCAGCCCCCACCAATCCCTAAGTTTTCAAGAAAAACAGTAGATCTCAGGCATTGTAGTAGAAACAGTGTGAATGCAGTTGTTCTTAAATCTGCACTGAACACTTTTTCTTCCTTCTCTTGATGAAAGGGAATAGCTAGCTCTTCCAAAACAACTATCTATGCAGCTGAGCTGGTTCTGCCTTTCTTTGTCCTTTCTGAGGACAATCTTGCCCCAACTTAAAATGGAGAAGGTGCCTGCAGCCTCAGACCTGCAGCTGCCTCAGAAGTCTCTGTGTGAATCCTGAAGGGGAGTCCCAGGGGACACTTATGGAGGGGAAGCTCAGCTCCCCCCACCTCCGCGGTCCTGAGTTGCTCAGGGTCCTGGAAAGCATCTGATCGACGTTTATCTGCATGCATACCGCCCCCCCCTTCCCTGGCATCCCCTCCCAACTCCTGCCAGGGCTTCTCGGGGAGGAGGAGCTCAGCACCTCCAAGCAGCCCATCTCAAAGCTGTTTGCTGAAAACAAGAGAAAGAACTCAGCTGACCTCTGCCTCTGCCTCTTGCCCTTACCCGTCCACTGCGCACTGATCTCTGAAACTTCATACACCAGTCTCTGAAACTGTCCACCCTATTCGGCCCTTGTGCCAGGACAGAAGATGCACGCTAAGTCTGATCCAAATGCAGGACACTCACCTGGGCCGCAAGGCTCAAAGACAGCTGCAATGCAAACCCCCTCTGAGGTTCAGGGGCAGAATTCCTACAAGGTCGGTGACACCTCTCCTTTATTAGAAACGAAATAATCTTTACAAAAAAGTCTGAATATCCTTTATGAGTGAAGACTGCTCACAGCATCTGATCCACAGGAAAATCTAAATAGGGTAAAATGTGTATATTTGTGTTGGTGCCTATCATAAAGCAAAAAAATGCCCAGCAGGAACCAAAAGATCAATAAGCTCAACATGGGAAACATATTTAGAGAATACTCACATTATGGTTTTATGGATATTGTCAATGTCAAAAGTACTTATTGGCTCATGAAAAACTCAAAGCATCAATGGGGATAATATGACAACTAAAGTCATTATTGAGAACCCGGGCCCGGCAGCCACCAGGCCAAGGAGAGACGCTGGCCTTCGTTGGGCAGTGAGGCCATCATCCTCCCCCGGGCGCAGCCACAGTGCCCCTGTGCCCGACATCGCAGCAGAGCCATGGACACCTACTGTGGCTGAAGGCTCTGCAACTAGAAGGGACGGACGCAGGGAGGGAACGAATATGATTTAAATTTGTCCCAAGTCTGAAAGGATATAAATGGGGAACATTTTATCATTAAACATATTGGCCTTCCCCACTGGTCTCTTCAAAGACAAGGACAGGGGCTGAGTGGGTCCTCGGGGCACCAGAGGCCCTGCAGGGCCTGCACACACCAGGTGCTCAGCCACATTTATACAGAACTGGACGGCATTTTCTCAAAGGAAAGTCAGTGCCTGAGAACAGCTCATCTTAGGAAGAGGTTTTGTGACTCTCAGTCTTTGTAGAGCAGAACCAAGATGGCTGGCCACGATCCGGAGAGCTCTGCACCTGAGGCTGCGTGAGGATGTTCTGATTCAGGCAGAAGTCTCACAAGCCATGAGATAGGACCATTCAGAGTCCATAGAGAAGAAAAAGAAAAACTCCTTTTGTTAAGGTTTCTTTATTCTTTACCTTTACCCCCCAAAATAAATAAATAATTCCCTAATTCTACTACCTATATACCAAACATTTTCCTTCCCACTGCAAAGCCACTCTGTGAATTCGAGAGTCACAGAGAACTTGAATTCCATAAAGTACAAGCAATGGAGAAAAGCAAACACTGCTCTGAGTATCACTGTCTCCACTGCTCACTCCCTGTGGTTTTCAGCTACACTTCTTACCATAGTCACGTACCCTTAATTAAATATAAGTTTCTCACCGAACTTTTAAATGTAAAAACTCCTGACAATAGAGCCTTGGGTGTACAGCCCCATTTTTGCTGTAGACCACTATTCAACCTCATCTACTGCTTCACTTAAGTTAATAAAAGAGTTGGAGTTTCATATTCATAGCAGTAATGCCCCTTACGCAAATAAATATTGTGCTGTTTGCCTTTCCCTGCTGTTCCCCAACCTCACTGCAGCCTGGAGGGCTGTCTGGCCTATTTGGCCCTTGTGCCAGGACGAAGACACAAGCTAAGTCCAAACAGACACCATGTCGATGTTTTCTTTCCTCTCACGGCAGACAGAATGACACCCTGGCACGAATGTGCATGAGGTGGCAGCTAGAGACAGGGCACATCCTCAGGGACAATGTGCGAGAAGGACACAAAGAAAGGCAACGACTTCTCTTTCCCAGCATGTGGCAATTTTTAGATTTCAAAAGAACAGACGCCACACTCTCTGAAAGGTTTTGATTTGTGGCAATTGCTTCTCTTTCCCTGATTCCATTAATGCCAGGTGTGTTGACCTTTAAGGCACGGGGGCCAGGTATTTCCTCTTGTTTAATACTCCCTGGGTGGTTATTAACTGTATCAATTTTCCCTTATCCAGATCAATTCTATATAAAAATATGTCTTTCAGTCACTGTATGTTTTTTAACCAAAATATTTGTAGGCATCACGTTCTTTTGCAGTCAACCTAAAACAACTTGTCAGAGTTATTTTTCAATTACATGAGTTATTTCTGACTATACAATTCATGTTCATTGTAAGCACATATTGGAAAAGACTAAAAAACTTTTAATAATCCATAATGCCACCAATCAAAACAATGTCTTGTAATAGACTGATTATTAATAAATTGAGATTATCCTTTATATACTGTTTTACATACTTATTTTTCAGGTAACAACACATCATGAACATTTTTTTATGATAGTAAGTCCTCTTCAAAATCATAGTTTAATGTCATATAGAGCAAAGGGATTTTTTTCCAATTCCTTGATACGTTAAGTACAACCATGAGACACATTTCTGTAAATATATTTTAAATTTCTCCACCCATATCCCAAATTGCTCTTCAGAAAGTTAACAATTTTAACTTCTATAAGGATACTATAAGACTGTCCACTCTCCAATCTTCACAGTTTTTAAAATATTTGGTAGGTAACATATTATGACACTGATATTTCCATTTTTTCCTTTCTTTTGTCAAGTAGCTGGGTATCTTCTTTTGTGAACTGTTTACTCGGGACCTTTACCCATTTTCCTTTTAGAGCATTGTGCTTTTTTCCCCTATTTGATATTTAAAGAGTCCTTTGTGTTTAGGATATTAACAGACTGCAAATTTTCCCCCAGTTTATCACTTGCCGTTAAGTCTTGGATCATGTTTTAAAAATGCAAATGAACATGAACTTATATCTGTGTCGTTTCTCATGAGCTTCAAGCTGTCATTGGAAATTACTCCATTACAATAGGTAAATGTATTTTATGTGCTGAACTTGTCCATTGACTCTTAACCACCTAAAATATAAAGCCACTAGGACCTTTTGAAAAAGAGCCTCTGACTGACAGGTACCAGAGACAAAAAAATGCCAGTAATTTCCATCGTTTTTTGCTGTTAATGGTGTCAGGGCCCGGCAAGGTCCCATAGATATTACACTAGGCTCTTCTGCAAGCCAGAGGAGCCACACACAAGCAAGCAGAGGTAGTCTGGGACCAAACAATCCCCCAGAATTCAGTTTGAAGTTCTAAGGTGACCAAACCAGAGAAGCCAAAACAGAACAGAAAAATGCACCCGGCCCGAGTTCCCTTAAGTTCCGGTCTCACGCTGGCATGCTGCTCCTGGAAACACTCCTAATGACTATGCGTCTGGTGGTCCAACTCCCTCCACGCTGTGGACCCAGGATATTAAATTTACCAGAAATTTGCAGGAAACATGGAGCATTTAACTCAAAATGAAACTGAAAACCAGGCAATCAAGAAGAGAGCTAGGATCAGAAATAATACAGAAATCAGAAAGGACAGAAAAACAAAACACTTCCTAATTAAAGACAGGGGAGAGTTCAATAGTGGACAAAACCGAAAACATTCCTGGCTCAGGTAACTGCCACACACAGGTACTCTCCCTGAGGGACAGGACAATCTCTGTCACAATGTACAAGTTTAATTCACACTTCAAGTATGAAACCAGGCATCCATAGCATCATCCAGAAATCATTAATAAAAATGAAAGTCTCAGCCCGTAAACCATTACTCATGGGTCTGGGCTGATTAGGGCTCAACCATAAGAGGTTAAAAATATATTAGATAAAACCGAAGTCCTGCTTAGTGAGAAGAGCCTGGCACAAGAGTGAGGCTGATCCAGTCTTCCTCCCGTCGCCGTCTATCCCAGCGGCAGAAGAGCAGGACTGAATAAAGCCCGCTCTTCCCGTGGCCCATGCCCTCCATCTGCTTTGAATATTTACGCGGCTCAATAATTCATATGAAGGATAATGATCGTCTCTCTTTTCCCCTCATCCAAAACAAATACTTGTGAATTATTTGTAAATGTCTTCTTTATTACTACTGTTAATATTTTCAATACATATATCCTGAAACAGCTTCAAATACTTGACAAAATCTCTGCTAACCAGGCCAACTCCACAAGGGCCTGGGGTGGCTTACCCTGTGAGGGGGAAGGCTGAAGAGCAAGCAGTAGGACCAGTGCCTTTTACATCTGTTGACTTCAGAAGGGCCAGAAAGCCCAAACATAAAATTATCTGGACAATTCCAGTGAGAAAAACTCACTTTTCCCCGAATTTGTTGTGTAAAAGAGGCTTTAAAGGGCTGAATTACTCACATAACTGTTCTGGTTGGTCTGCGTTTAATTAAAATCAGAAAGGGAAGTGCTGCCAGGCAGGCGTCTTCCGAAGGCTGGAGTCGGGAGCCCTGCAAAGGTTTTGCAATAGTACCACGTGGCTCCAAAAAGTGCCAGCAGAGCAGGACAATTAGTTTTAATTTCACTAATTTGGGAAGAAATCCACTTCATAGTGCTTATGAAACCCTGCTTTTCCAACATGAGAAAGAAAAATATGTAACATAAAACAAAATACTGTAAAAGTGTTTTCCTCCCAGTTGGTGAAGAGTAAGCTTTATGCACTTTGGGTTTTGCCTTTTATTTTTAAGATGCTTTTAATATTTAAAATGTCAAGCTTCACCCTGGATGGTGTGGCTCAGTTAGTTGGGTGTCCTCCAGTACCCCCAAAGGTTGCTGGTTCAATTCCCAGTCAAAGCACATGCCTGGGTTGCAGGCTCCATCCCCAGTAGGGGCGTGCAGGAGGCAGCCAATCAATGTTATGCTTTCAATTTGATGTTTTTCTCTTCTCCCTTCCTCTCTCTCTAAAAATCAATAAAACATTCTTTTAAAAATAAATAATAAAATGTCAAGCTTCAAGTGTTCAGGTGATTGTGGTTAGAGTTGAAATGACACAGAGCTCAAACTAATGCACAAAGCATCTAAGATTGATATATGGGTATCAATCATCTCCAAGTAAACAATTCATTGATTTCTGATTTGAAAGAAATCTATGAAGTTTTTTAATTCAGTCTCAAGTCAAAAATTTAAATGATGAAAGATCTTCACTCAGCTTCCAGATCAATTCCACCCAAAGTCCTTATTTTAGGATGCTATGAAATATCCAGAGAAATTAAAATAGAACCCTCTTGTGAAGGCCTGGGCTGAGCATCTACTTGTGTTTTTGTTTTGTGTTAGTAACCTACATAGTAATAATACGCTACAGCGCATAGATGTAAAAATAACTGAACAGAAATGGAAAGAGGTGTTTTAGTAAATCTACAACACTGAGAACAAAATAGTATGTTAATATCCTCTGTTCCAGCTCCAGAACGTCCAGCTCTGCCCCCCATCAGAAAGACCTAGTTAATTCACATGAGCCGCTTGCTGTCTGAGAGTCTTGCCAGAACACTTAACAGCCCCCTCATTTGTTGGATGGTTTTATAGGTCTCTGGTGCTGAGCAGAGGGGTAGGGCAGCTTGCAGTGTGCAAGAAGGACAGATAAAACCACCCTGCTGTGCAGATTTAGTCCATTTGCACTGGCTCTCAGACAGAAAACAAATTGCAACCTCTCACAAAGGGGCCCTTTTTTTGCACTCGTAACCCTGAAAAATGCTGGCAAAAATAAGTAAACCAGGCAACCTCACATCAGGAGGGGGAGAAAAATGGCTACCACTCCAACAGCTGCTCTCATAATTAAGAACAGATTTCATCGCTAAACTCTTGCTGGTTATGTCTGCAGCAAAACAAATACACAGATGTGAGGCATTTGCATGGTGGAAATTCTGTGCTGGGTAACCAAACCAAATTTACCTTTTTTGCTCTAAAAGTTTCTCTTAAAAATGTCATCCAATCAATGGTAAAGTATAAGGCAACGTCCAAACCTTAAGTACAACTGTATTTCTGTCATCATCTTGCAACTAAATTTATTTTGGCCTTTTACCAGATTCGCTTTCTTTTTACGTATCCAGAATTGCAATGGACTGCCATGGACATGACCTCTTTTCAAATAATGAAAATGTGCTACCAGTTTCTTTTACTCATAAAATTTGCTAAATTTATTGCTGCCTCATTCATCTATGTTTTAAAAAGATTGCATGCACATGCAGTAAAAAGAATACCATCTGACCTTTTAAAAGGCAAATTGGTGTGCAGTTAAATCAGAGAAATAAAATTAATGAAATGGTAAAATTATAATAAAAACGAATAAGGACAAATTAATGGAATGCCAGTCCATTGCATTGAGAAAGTGCAACTGACAATTCACTCAACATTGATGAATCCCATGAATGCAATGTTGAACAAGAAGCCAATAATAAAAAGTACAAAAACGGGCAAAGGTAATTTTGCTTTTAGAAGTCGGGCTTGTGGTCACTACTGGGTGGGTGGGGTGTTGCTGGGAGGGGACAGAATAGTGTTACTTGGGGTCTAGTGATACCCCACTTCTTAATCTGGGTGATGATTACAGAGATGTGTTCACCTTGTAAAAACTCTTCAAGGATTACTTTTCTCTATATAAATTGTACTTCCACAAAAAGTTTAAAATGTAAAATAAGTTAAAAAAAATAAATAAGACATGCATAGAACTTCATGATTTTCAATGTCCAACATAAGCACTTTTTTCAGTGACTAAGCTGGCCCAATGTTTAAGTTTAAATTAATAGCACAATGTTCTAAGATAGTCTCTTGTCTAATACATTAAATTGACTCTCCTCCCAAAAGGTGTGAATGTTAAATAAATTTTCATTGCGTAGTTCATTATCACAACTATAAAGCAAAGAAGCAGTTCTAAACATGTAATTTTCAGTAATTACTAAGTGCATTTTTTAAAATGATATTACTACACTACACTGTTTTACCTAAGGAAAAATAATCCTCGTGAAAACCCACAGATGTAAATAGGTTCTGTAAAGGTAAAAAAATGCAAGGCAGTGCCTACTCAAGTTGACCTACTAGTGTCTAAGAGTCTGAATACTAAAATTAGATTGAAAACACTACTACCACCAAAACATCCCACGGGAATTCGAGGCTGCTGGACTGGCAGGTTAACTAGCGGGGGAGCTTACATTTAGAGTCACCATTTCAGAAGCTGAAATTACGCTGTAAATAAGCACTAGCCAGCAGAGGACCTGGAGAAGTGACCTTACTAATGATGACAGGGTGGTGTTTTCCACACGCTTTCCTCCTGGTTAGTTTCTTTGGGAAACAAAAAGGTGGAGCATTACAAACATAATCACGCACGCTTCCCCCTAAGTGGCTTCACAGCTGCACTTCTCAAATGGCGACCATCAATGCATGAGCCGGGGTCAGAGGCATAAAGAGACGTCCTTTACCCTAAAAGGAGGGTTTCTCTGACCTCTCTATGTCTGTTCATCTATTTCAACGTGGTTGCAAAGGCTGAATTCTCTTCTGATAGCTTGATCCTACGCAGTAATTAATGTTGAACTGCTAAACCTAAATAAAGGGACATAGAAAACTTTATCCATAATTGTTGCCATAATCTATGTGGTGTCCACATTTATAAGTGAAAGCCCTGGAGAACGCATACCTACCACAATGCAACACTCCACAGACTGCTATCCGCTGGAGTGAACTGAAATAGCTTAACCTTCTATTTTGCTTTCACATGCACTGCTTCCACTCACAGACAGGCACACGCAGGGCTGGTGTGTGAAGCTAATGTTACTTTAGATCCATCCACAGACGCTTCCGTTAATGTCCTTCTGACATCAAGCTGGGGAACCAGGCCAGCGCAGGGCTCATTCAGTTTTGATTTACCCTCAATGTGAGCTGGAATAAGCAACGTTGCTGGGACTTTTGCTTATACCAGACAATGAGCATTTATTTGTTTTAAACAACTCTTTTGTGGCCAGAATTTAAGGAAACTTTATGATTTCAAATTCCTATTCACTCAGAGTATGGACACTTTTCTACTGACCATCTGCCACTCCAAACGAAGGTTTCATCCACGAGCTTACTCTTGTACTATCCTTATCTTTTAAAAATATATTGTCTGGTATTTAAGAACTTAATGTCCAGCCAGAATTCTGACAGGGTGTAAGATATAAAGTATATCACTTCCTCAGTCTCTAGCCTGAGATAATGCATGCTTATAAAACACTATTGAGTCCTTTGCGAAAAGAATTGATAAGTGATTTTTAAAGCTTTTTAATTTTGCATTAATTTGTGAAGCACATGCATGTTCAACACTGTACTCAGTGCCTAGGACATGAAGATGAACAAGACAAGGTGCGGGCCTGACTCGGGGCCCACAGACTAGTCAGGGAGACAGCTGTGCGCTAATGGAAACACACCTGAGTGATGGATGGATGGATGGATGGATGGATGGATGGATGGATAGATGGACAGATAATAAATAGGGAGACAAAAGTGTTGTGAAGGAACATAGAAAGTGGCTCATTCCATGAGGAGTAGAGGTTTCACAGAGATGATTCCACTCGCAGAGGGTCTAGTAATAACTGCAGAAGCTTTCTGGTTTGGAGGAACTGACTGTAGGGCATGGAGCCATGAAGTCCATAGCATGTTGGGGGGACAGCAGTCTAGTTCCGAGAGGCTGAAGTGTCGAGCACCTGGCTCAGTGTCACGAGGTTAAAGCTAGAAAGGCCAGTGTATGTGTGAAGTGTTCTGTATGCTGGGTCCAAGGATCTGGATTTGTCAGCTTCTAGGTTAGTATTTTCTAGCGTATGTTTCTCAGAATACTGATTCCATGAGTTGTTTGCAAAAAAGTTTTGTGATCAAGTAAGTTTGGAAAACATTACATCCTGCAGTCTCCTTCAGGGGGTTCATAACATACATCTGGTAAAAATCAGTTTAACTTGAACACCACTTTACAGAGCTACTGACATCCCTCAAAACTGCTGGCCTGCAGATTACACATGGGGAATACTGAAAGCTGCTCTAGCAAAGCCAGGGATGAGGGAGCTGCTGGAGCAAGAACGTAAAATGACAAGATTTAGTTCTTCCTTTTCAAAAAAAAAATGGGTTTTTAGCTGTGCATGTCTGGCAGTGATGTGGATGTTGAACTAAACTGGGAAGAAATTAATGGCAAGAAGCCAAGAGGTGACGAAACATGGGGAAGAGGGATCCCACTAAGCGACTTTCTTAGACAAGATTAAGAGGAATTAATGGTAGAGTAGAGGTGGAATGTTGGGAGCACAGTGAATGAGAATGACTCCAAGGTTCTAGCTTCGAGCCCCAGTGCAAGGCCCTCCTTTAACCAACACACAGAGTTTCAGAGGAGAAGCCTGCTCTACAGAAAATCAGCAAGATCAATCTGCTCGCTTTCAGTGTGGGGGATCTGCTAAAACATCCACGTGGGCACATCAAGAAAACAGGTAGAATATGGCTTTACAGGTTCGGAGAAGGTCAGGACTAGAGGTACATGTTATAATCAGAGAGAATAATATATGAAGTCATTGAGATGGATAAAGTAGGGCCCTAGGAAAATGTGTAGGGCCAAAGAGCACAGAATCCGGAATCCCAACATCTCAACGTATAAGGCATAACATTAATTACTCAGCTGCATGGACAGACCACACTTGTATATTATAATCTTAAGGTGTTTTCATTGTAACTTCATTGTAATGTGAAGGTTTTATTGTAATGTTTATTGTAAAAGTTCTCTCTTACATTATCCAAAACAGAATGTAGTGCTGAGCCTGACAATGTTCTATATTTTTACTTTGATCATTGGTACATCAACTCATCAAAATATGTTTGGAAAGAATAGGGTCTGACTAAATACACCTGAAGACTAGAGCAATTAAGAGAATTGACAGTCTTACCGCTAGTTAGTCTTGCTTGCCACAAGCCCAATAATGATGTAAAGACTAAAAAGGAAAGAAAGAATCAGGGACGGAGGTTTGAAAGGATGCCTGAGAAGTCCATTTGTGAATTTTAATCAATATTATATTATTTTTTATCATATAAAACTAGAAGGTTGAAAATCAGTTCAAAATATGATGCTCTTGCCCTGACCGGTTTGGCTCAGAGCATCGGTCCGCGGACTCAAAGGTCCCAGGTTCGATTCCGGTCAAGGGCATGTACCTTGGTTGCGGGCACATCCCCAGTAGGGAGTGTGCAGGAAGCAGCTGATCGATGTTTCTCTCTCATCAATGTTTCTAACTCTCTATCCCTCTCCCTTCCTGTCTGTAAAAAATCAATAAAATATATATTTAAAAAATATGATGCTTTCATTTTGCTTGTTTCTAAGGCATTTGAAAATGCAAATAAAATAATATAATTCACTTGAATAAGATCATTAACAGGTATTAGAAAAGTATTTCACTGCTTAACGTGTTCTGTTTTTAATTTTCATTGCTCTGATATAAGAGTGTTAACAATATTCGCTACCCCCACCCCCACCCCTTGATGTAGCTGAAATGAGTTTCACTGGAACATCATACAATTAGCCTGATTTCTTGGAAGGGTGGTCAGGAAAAGCAATATCCTACATCAACAATGTTCTTATCACCCACCAGAGCCAGTCAACAGTGCCCAGTGCCTAACCTGAGTGAAGCACTGTTCTCACTCATGCCGGAGACACCAGGGGAAGGAAGACAGAGCAGCACAGTTATTACTGAGCTCAAGAAAGATTCCAGTAGCTTCCACTCACTTGCACATAATGCTTCTTCAATAGAGCAGTATGAAGTTTACACACTTTAGTATAAAATACTTAAAAAGCGGCATTAGATGTAACAGGATTTCCAATTCTCTTCAGTTAGGAGGGAATAAAACCCTCAAGAATTATGAAATACTGTTGCACAACAATGTGAATATACGTTAACACTACTGAGCTACGCACTTAAAAATGGTTAAGATGGTCAATTTTATGCTATATATTTTTCCCACAATAAAATGTTTGGAGAAGGGATTAAGAGAGGAAGGTAAAAATCATTTCACTTCCAATTTGATGGAACTAAGGAAACTTCTGGAGGGTAAAAGAACCTCTTCTAAAAACTTCCTGTGCTCTAGGGAAATAGAACAGAACTGAGAAAAATCAAACCCTTTACAAACTTTACGCCTTTAGGCAATCTGACAACTGTTGATCTTCCTTCCATATTGGATTTTAGTACTTTAGGCAACTCAGAAATTCTCTTGCTCTGGTCTGCACAAAAGGTCATCTGGGGTTTCCAGATCAATCTCTGTGGTTTCCACTTGTTAAAAGAACAGATTAAATTAATCTCTACAGTTCAACATTTACAAGGCCAGCAAGTCTCTCCTCTGCATTCCGACACTTGGGGGTGAGCGGGCTGAGTCAGATGTTATTACATGGGAGTTGAAGAATCTTACTGAAATGTATAGAATTTTAAAAAAAAGGAAACCCAAAGTCTTAATTAAAACCTTCAGAAGCTTAGCACAAAATGTTTCAGCCTTTGCAAATTAAATGGAACTTTTTCCACTAAAAAGAAGTATAGGCAATTTCTTGGGGGGGGGGGGGGGAGGAGAACAGTACTTGGAAGAACAAAATAAATTTATTTTCACTGGAATGTATGTATATTTATACTGTCTTACCTACCTCTGTCCTTTAAATTTAAGCTCAAATATTTATTTTTCATTTAAAAAGTGGGCATGCTTTTAATTTCTAATATAAGGATATTATGGTTTACTAAATTATTCATTTATTTACTTCTGCTAGCAATTTAATCTGTGAAATACAGCTCAGGGGAAAAATGCAGTCATAAAACCTGTTGGTATAAAGATAAGCAGTTTTTAAATATCTAATTAAATGTGGTCACCAGAGAAATCCCAGCTTAAGAAATTTTATCAGAAAATGATTAATCCATTTCGGGCTTCACCCAAATGTCATAAGAGAACTCATGAATTTAGATAGGAATCCACTTATTATCCTAAGACATTCTCATACTGAGTAAGAGTCTGTGATAATGGCTATAGGCACTATACTTACTTCCACTAAATTCATATCCTTTGTAGCTATCATTGATTTCAGGAACAATTCTCAAACTAGAGTAATATAATAGGGGAGCCTTTTCCCTTTTGTCAAAAATGTCTAGAATGTCCTAAAACACTTTATGAATTTATACACCCCATTCTTTCAGAAATTCAGAAAATCACACACATTGTGTCATTTTAATTCAAAACCACAATTCAACAAAAAAAGTATTAGCACTGTATGTTGAATTCAGGTACTGAGAGAATAAGGATGGGGAAGATAATTCCTTCCTTTAAAGGGCTCACATAAATCATGACATAAACCCTTAATCATATACCCAATGATATAAAGTAATAGGTGCTATAGCTGCTGGGTTTGCCTCAATATCTACTCATGTCTTCTTCCATAATAATAAAAAAATTTATCTGGACACATAGTGACCCAACATAACAGATGAACACATATCTCAGCCTTCTTTGAAGCTAAGATAGTCAGGTGACTTCTTCTGGCCAATAGGATATGAGAGGATGTGGTTTGTTTTCCTTCTAGATTGAACCTTTAAAGGGCAAGATATGCCCTTCCCTTCTCCTGCGGGCTAGAACGAAACATGGACCATCCTGGATCATGTGGATACGCATAACACTCCTATAAGTAGCAGAGCCAACTGTGTGTGTGTGTGTGTATATGTGTGTGTGTGTGTGTGTGTGTGTGTGTGTGTGTGTGTGTGGAAGGAGCCCAGATCCATGATAGGATATCAATGAAAAAAGCAGTCCACCACCTCAGATTTTAATGAAAGAAAAATAAACTTCTGCCTTGTTTTTAAGCCACTTTTTAGAATCCATCATATGAGGCAGCACCAAGCTCTAATTAATAGCTAATACTGATGCTTCTTTTTCTGGGTGTTTTGTACTGGGAAATGCCCATTAAAAGGAAAACTTTAATAGTGTGAGTAAAGTCTAATATTTAACTTCTTCATGAAAAACAAAACCCTCGATTATGACAATAAATTAATCTCGTAATTAATTAAATAGAAACGAGAATTAAAATGTAAATTCTTAGAAGAGAATGACTTAAGTAATCATTGGGGGTACAAATTTTTAAACAAAACTGTATGATCATGGGATTGAAATAATGAAAAAAACATTTCCAGATAATAAGAAACAGAATAGACACCAAAAACAGAATCACTGATATATAGGAAAGGCTTAGGAAAATTGCAGTGAGTATAGGTGAAAAAAAATATAGATCAAAGCAATTAGAAAGGAACTAAACAATACAAAAGAAAAAGATGATCCAATGTAAGGGTAAGTCCTTTCAGAGGCAAATCGAAAACAGTATGTGCAAACAGCATGTGTAAATACAATGCAAAAATTCCTCTGAACTAGCAGAATGAACTGAGCCTGAAAGATAGACAGAGCACTCCATGTCTTAGGAAATGCTCAACACTGAGACATATTTTGTTAAACTGCAAAATTTAAAGAAATCATTCTTTAGGCATTCAAGCAGAAAGAGCAAACCATCTATAAAAAGTAACATGATGGGCATTTTGGAAGAACATATATCAAAGCTCATGTGAGGCTCCAAATCTGATGAAACCAAAGAAACATAAAGAAAGAGAAAGATGAAAAAAGAAAAAGAATGTTATTTGTGAATGACGTTCATCTTATACCTGTGATTTTTTTCCCCTGGATGGTGGGATTTGAATTGATTTTTAAATTTTATTTTTCTTCATTATTTAAATTATTTAAGTGAGCATGTAACCTGTTAACAGGTAAACAATGAGTAAATGGAAAAATATGAAGGATAAAGATGGAAAGTAAGTATGCCAATATATTAACAATGAGCAACTCTAGTGGTGACTTTCTACCTTCCAAGCATTATTATTTTCATTATAAGAGGAACTAGCCTTGGAAGAAGAATCTGGCAGGCAAACTAGGAAAGGAAGCAACTCTGAGCACAAGCAAAGGGAGAAAAGTAAGAAAGAAAATGGCGTGCTTAGGAAGTAGCCGGAAGTCCGGAAGTAGATGGAGAGCAGCCCAGGTCAGATTATATGCTATGCCTGTACTTCATTCTAGGGTTTATTGTTTATTTTTGTCACTGATGTAGGTTTGTCTTTCTATTTTTCAGGTGCAGAAATTCAATGTGTAGACCTCAAGGGGAAAATAATTCAGTACTGATCTAATAGGACCCTATTCTAGAAGACGGTGTAAACGTGAATGGAAAGGGGACTGTGTCCTCAAAGTGCTTACAATACATTTGTGAGCTCAGACACACACAAAGAAAAGTAAAGAAGGCATATTATAATGTAACAAACATTACACAATAGGAATACAGAGGAAAGGAAGCTCTTCAATGGCTGGAGCCAACTGTAGAGGTGCAGAACTTGACCTTGAAGAAAAGATGGAGCATTTCAATTTAAGATTTCTAGTTTCACAAGGAATTGTATTATAGGATCCCTACCTATAGCTACACCACAATTCCATGAAGAAGTATTTATCTTCTTTCTTACTAAAATTAGAAAGAAAAGATGGACTAATTAATCATTTATGCTGAGATTCAACTATTCGAAAAAAATAAGCAAATAGGTAAAGACAACATATCAAAATAAATTCCAGATAGAAAACTTTTCATCTAATTCTTCATGGTTTCATGTTAGACTTAACATATATATTAGAGGCCCAGTGCATGAAATTCATGCACTTGGGACAGTGGGGTGGGGGGGTGTCCCTCAGCCCTGCCTGCGCCCTCTCACAGCCCAGGAGCCCTCAGGGGATGTCTGACAGACGGCTTAGGCAGGGAGTGGACCTAAGCCGACAGTCAGACATCCTTAGCGCTGCCACAGAAGCAGAAAGGCTCCCGCCACTGCCGCTATGCTCGCTAGCCGTGAACCTGGTTCAGGGCTTCTGTCTATGCAGCATTCCACCTGTGGAAGCACACTGACCACTAGGGGGCAGCTCCTGCATTGAGTGTCTGCCCCCTGGTTGCCAGTGCGAGTCATAGTGACCAGTCGTTCCATTGTTGGGTCAATTTGCATATTAGCCTTTTATTATATAGGAAACACACATATATATATGATATTTGTAACCATAATTACAAAGGAAGAGATCAAAAGAGATACAAAATTTAATTTCTCTATTATAAACAAAGGTTAGTTAACAAACTGGGAAAATTGCTTGTAATATAGTTAAGAAAGGTCAATTTGCTTAATATTTAATTAAGAGCTCATAGCTCTAGCTCAGTAAGAAAACATATAAATACTTCAACAGATAAATGGGTAAAGAACATGAACAAAATTCACGAAAGATTATACAAGAAAACCTTTTGTTCATTTTGGAATTATAAATTAGATGTCTAAGAATTTTTCCTTGGAATAGATCATATCTGCACAAAATTTACATGTAAGTTCATTCAGGGTGTGGGTGCCTCTCCATGCCCCTCCTCGTGCCCTCCATGCCAGTACATGCCTTGCTGCTGTGCCAGGGCGAGTTTAGGCCTCTGCTCTAACATTCCCTCCACTCCACCTGGCATTTCCTTTTGCCAGATGCTCCAGCTAACTCCCTCATATCCTAGCCTCACTTTATTCTTGCTCAAATCTTACTGTCTAATGAGAATTATGCTAACCTCCCTTTTCAATATTGCAACTGGCCCAGCCCCCTTTAGTCTGCTCTGCTTTTTACTTTTTCCAGAATACTTATCACAGATTATAAAAAGGATAAAAATCAAACGGTAAAGGAGCGACTTAAATAGACTGTGATGAAGCAAGGAAGGCTACTCTGAAAACACATGCTTAAATGTACTGTAATTGGGGTGTGTGAGGGACTGTCAGACACTTTGAAATCCCAGTGGGTACAACTAAAGCTAAGAAATGTAAGTCATGGAAATGCTGACTTGCAGGTCGACATGAGGAAGGGTGAGAGCCACCCCGAGAGGGGAAGGCGCTCCAGGAGGGTCTAGGTTCCCTCCTCGCTGTGGGTGAACACAGACAGGAAGAGACCTGATAGAGATGCCAGAGAGCCAAGCATCCCATCACTGATGCTCCCCATGAGACCTTTCAAGGCATTTTAGAACAAGGGAGGAGGGGTGAAGTGGCTGGCCTTTGTTTGTTTTCAGGGCTTGCAAAAATAGCTGAATGCATCCATTTATCTATTTTCCACTGTTCACCTTTCTGTCGCAGAGATAAGGGGTCAACCATTTACTGTCTATTAAAGTCAGGCCAAGGGCTTTGTGGACCCCAAGGCTATGTAACCAGCGTTATTTCTGAAGGACAACAGGTAAACAGAGCTCTGGATAAAGATGTGGGTTATGTTCGCATCAATTATGAAACAATGCATTACCGTGAGTGAGTGAAACAGACACCGTGACAGAAACGGGATCAATGAAGCCCATAACGACACGCCGAGAAAAAGGCCCCAGGGACGTTCCGGGAGTCAGGACCCGCTGGAAGCGAGGGGGGCCTCTAAGAACTCCACGTGCTCCAGGCTCTTCTAAGCCCATCGCAATGTAATTCATGGGGCACAAAGTTATGAAGGCCGGGGCCCAGCCCTCCCATTCTTGTTCACCTCCTCCAGCGCCCTGTTCCCACCACCTCCCTTTTGCTACAGCACATGCCAGGTGGCCAGAGAACACAGCTTCTGCAGCAGCACAGACACGCAGCACCGGACACGCTGCCCCTGAGCCAGGGAGGCTGCTCATGAACACAGAACAGAGAACCAGGAAAACGAGGCAGAGCACACGGCATCGCCGGCAGAGCCGCCGCCCCAGTAGCCGGTGTTTCTGAGGTCAGCACAGAGCGGCACAGCTTATCGCACAGGGGCTCGGTTTACACACATCGGTAAGTGTGGCTCCGTTTCTCTGTGACAGCCGCTGTAAGGTACAGGTGAGAAGGGTAAGGCTCCTCTCTTCCCAGAGAGGTGTGGCAGGAGTTACCAAGGCCGCAAGGAGCGGGGTCAGTGACTGGAGGGGAGTGTGTTCTTTCACTCATACCCTTAAATTAATGGAGCAACTCAGTGAATATGGACTGAGCAGCAACAACTCTGTGCCAGGCACAGTTAGGGAGGCTTCAGTAAACTAAGCAGTAAAAACAAAAGGAAAATCCTTGCCTCTAAGACACTCGGATTTTAGTGAAATTCATCCACCTCACCTCCATTTCTGGATTCCGAGCTCTCAAAGCATCTAGAGTTGAGCCCAATAGAAGGTAAGAGTGAAGCAAACAGAGCTAATATAATTATACTAGTTATTATGAGTTATTATTACTGTGGATTTCACTGAGTGCTTACTATGCGCCAGTCACTGTCTTAGCAGTGTAACGTATTAAGGTATTAAGCAGTCATAAGAATGCCACCGATGGGTACTACTGCATTGAATTGTGCCTTGGAAACAGAGTGTTTACAAAGGTAATCGAGTTAAAATGAGGTCATTAGGGTGCGTCCTAATGCAATCTAACGGAACACCTTCCCGAAAGGGGAAATTTGGACAGACACACAACAGAAGGAGGACAAAGTAAAGACACAGAGAAGACAGCAATCCAGCCCTAGGACAGAGGCCTGGAACTGACTCTCTCTCACAGCCCTCAGGGGAAACCAAGCCTGCCAACACCTTGACTTCAGACTTCTAGCCTCTAGAACTGCCAGACAATTCATTTCTGTGGTTCTAAGCCAACCAACTTGTGGTGTTTCCTGATGGCAGCGCAGCAAGCTGATCAAGGCGCAACCATGACTCCTCGTCACGCATAAAGCCAGTGAGACACCGGTCACCCGGGGAGCAACTGGAGTGAGAGTCAAATTCAAGACAATCCAGCTGCAGCAGACACACTCCTCGTTCTGCTGGGAAAGCGGCCATTTGCGCAGAGAGATGGATCCTGAGCGGCAGGGGGAGTCCACGTTCATCTCCCAGAAAAGCACTGCTCAGCCCAGCTACATAAGCTATAGATACTCTGTGGCTTCGAAGAGCTCTATCTCAGCTAGTCATTCTAAATACCTACTATCTGAAATTTTTAGCATTTTTCCTCAGCCCACATCCTGTTGATTCTGTATTTCATTTAACTGGAGATACAGCTCAAGTGTGACATGTTCCATAGAGAGGACAGCTCAGAAAAGCCAGCTACACAGGAGAGACAATTCTATCTCAGCCTCGTCATAAAACCGCAGGGGGGCCAGGCATTAAATGGGGGAGACGCAGGATACTCAGGCTTTGCTAGAGTAATCCAGGATCATCTGTGTCTTCAAAGGCTTCAGTTATATCTAATAAACACAAAAGAACTTTCAGAATTTCATTTTTCTTTCCCTTGCCACCCCCTCTCTGTCTCTCACGTGCACACAAAACCACTTCCAATAATACCCCATCTCTATATTTTGTTTGCTGTTGCTGTTTCAGAGGTATTACTAGTAAGAATAACATAGCCAATATTTCCCAAATGCTTACTATATTATCAGTGTGCTTATAAGCAAGTTACACACTTTGCCTCACCTACTCTTCCCTCCAATAACGCTGCCAAGCACATATTATCAACTTCTCCCCTTCACACGGGAGAAAACTGAGGCCTGGCTGTTAAACAACGTGCTCCCACCCACGTGGTAGGTAGAGCCAGGATGTGAGCCTAGTCCTGGCTGGTCTGCCTAGCAGCGGTCCTCCCACTGTGCTCGCACACAATTTCCAACCAAGAAAGGACAAACTACAAAAAAAAAATAAGAGTCTTTTCTCACTGGGCTGTCCAGTGACACTTTTCCAGGGTGGGAGTGATGCTGAATCAAATGTCATCTTTGCAAGTGGCTCCAAACACAGAGATCTCAGGCTCTTGATTAGCCCCAGGGCTGGAGTGCACACACAAGGTTGCAGTTTAAGGGAAAACAGCTGTAATCTGTCCAGATGCTTTCTGAGAGAGAAAGCTTTATGAGAACTGAGAAAATATACCGGAAAAATGGAGTGGGGCTTGCTCAAAGCCTCCAGCACGGGGAGCCATCTCCTACCTTAAAGCTAGGACGCTACCCTAGAGAAGCCCGAGAAAGGGGATGGAACAGGACACATTTTAATATGCATTCTTCAAATTTTTGAGTGATTAAGTGCTTTATCTTTTAGGGCCCCAGTGGCTAAACACAGGAGTACCCAAAAATATGGCAACATTTCCACTTGCCAGCCTTCACGATGACCTTCAGAATGACCCTTCTACAATTCAGAAAACAGATGCTTTCATTCTACACCTGAGATCAAAGTGTTGAGTCTTCACTCTTCTCAGTCTACACGGTACAAGTTGTCCTCTCGGGAAGAGAAGGGAGGACGTGCATTATGGGACAGGAGGCGTGCAGAGCATAACTATCGGTGCTGTTGCTAAGCCACACAGTCCCGCAGGACGTGGCTTCTGCCTCAGTGAGTGAAGGGGAACGGCGAGCAGGGGTGTGGGGAGGACAAGTCCACAACCGACAGGGAAACTGAGTCTCCAGGCTGGCCCTTACCCTCATTTCATCGTGAGCGATAGATAGTGCAGCCCGGCCGATGTGAAAACACCAGGCAGCTCAAATGGGATGAAGAACTTCAGACCGGCATGAATATGGAATGCACACATTGCTCTGCAGATGCCTTTTTCCTCCGACAGGCTGCTGCCGACTTTAATGTGGAAGAAATCCATTTTCATACAAAGGTAGCCAAGAGTGACAGGAAATAGGAAGCCCACACCATTTATCTTCTGTGAACTTAAAAAAAAAATCACTTAATTGCTTTTCTAGGAAGCTATTTTGTAGAATCATGGTACTTTATCTTTCTGCTCTTATTCTTGGTATAAATGGTGATTTTAAAATGACCATTGTGAAAATGCGATGATTAACCAATACGTTTTAAGATATTTAATTATTTATCTTAACAAATAAAATTCTGATCAACCAAAAATGGTTACTCTGTTCTTATGGGTGAATTCTAAAACTCCTAATACCCAGTCGAGTCACTGACTTCACCGTTAGGTGTTTCTCTCCTGGTTTCCTTCCTTCCCTGCCTTTTCAAGTGCTTCCATTTTCAGCCATCGGAGCCTCTGCAAGAGCAGTTTCGGCCACGTCTACCTATCAGATTAACAGCTAACGGCCTGACCGGTGTGTTCTGGAGCACCACTGCTGAACTGATCTCGCCCCACAGTTTCAGAGCCTGTGAGGCCACCTGATATCTCAATAGCACTGCAGACTAGACTTTTTCACAGTGCTGTCTCATTGTCTACCTCACCTGGCATTAGACATTATTTTTAAATTCCACAAAGTTTGAAGCTAATATAAAGCACTCTTTTCACACCTAAAGTTATCAGTTAAATAATAATTTATTATTATTCCATGAGCCAAAGACAGATACACTGAAAAGCTGGTGACACATCAGCTTCAGGGCCTCCTGAGCAGAGGTTTCTCCAAGGCCCAGGAGGGCCCTAGGAATGTGTGAATATATGTTCTTGTAACAATTTCAGGAGAAAGGTATTTTTTATTCTGTTTTTCCTAAAGAGAACCCCCACCACCATCAAGACAGTGTCATCTTTAGGTCCCACAAAATCTGTGTCTGGCCCTCCAGATAAACAGTCCCCCAACATCTGAATCCTGAATTACATGTTAAGGGCAAAACATTAATTTTGTGTTTATGTGTGAAACAAAAAATCATTCACTTCAACTGGAAGTAAGATGTAGTGTGCCCTACCCTAGAACATTCTAGAATGCATGTTCCAGTCATTCGTGAGGTTCTCTGACTCTCACCTAACAGTAGTCACCCTTCCAAGTGATACTCCAGGGAAGGCTCACTTAATGAGGGGTGGCATCAAGAGTAAAAGACGCAGCTATAACAACAAAAACATGTTTTTCATTAAACACAAAACTGAGCTGGGAAAAACCAGCCCGGAGGCAGGTGTATCAGTTAAGGAATTCCCTTGAGGTCTGTAACTTCCACATCAAATTGCACTAAATTTTTCTACACTAATTACCTATTATTGAGGACTAAAGAATTATAAGAAATAACTCACCACGGCAGCAGACCGAGTACAGATGTTGTAAGGGACGAATGAAGGATTTACAAGTGTAAAATCGGGAAAATAGAGTCACTAATTCTCTATTGTTAAAAATAACAGAATGTTTTCCTACTACAAGGACTATGCAGGTGAGAGAATTTTCCTAGGGCAAGACAGACGATTTTAAATTTAGTTTGGACTTTAAGTGACAGAAATTACCAAGGAAAAGCTAAGTGCTAGCACCTAATTTATTCAATTGCTATAAATTTCTTGGAGGCAGAGACCACATCTTAGCTTTTTAAAAAATATTTTTCACATCAATTATACCTAGTCCTTGACCTGATTCTTCTCAGGAGGAATGTGCCTATACAACGCCATACAGCTATACCTGCACCTTCCCTGTCTTTGTCATTTTTACCTAACACTTCCTTTTAGCCCCCAAATTCTTCACACTGCCCTAAGTCTTGCTCAACAGCTAACATCCTGAAAAAGTATAGTCAAGATACACGTTCCATTCAGATCATTTCTTCTGTCAATTTCCCTAAAAAACACATTCTCTGCTTCACTGGAGATCAGTCAACTATTTATAGAGGATATTTTATTTTTTAAATTATTTTATTCTCTACAAAAAATAAAAGCAAGTATTCCCTCAAAAGTAAAATCTGATTGGTTTGATAAAATTCTTCAGTTTCTATGTTAAGATTGTGGATTATATGGAATTCCCTAAAAATAATGAATGATATACCTGCCAAAAGGTATTTCTTAATTTCTTAGAGTAATGTAAAAAGAAACAAACAAAAAAAACACCTTTGAGTTTGAAGGTTGGGAAATATAACTTACAACTACCACCCTGCTACTAACTGGAAAGAGCCATTTTGTTAGTATGATAGTGGGCTGATTCAACATAGCAGTATTACAAGATTCAAATTACCACATTTTCCATAACATGCGATGCTTCCTACTAAAATAAAGACTGCATCGCACCCCCCCCCCCCCCGCGCCCGCCCCTGCCACCAAAAAAAATCCACCGATTACAACTTTGTCCTATCAACAACACTTTTTCTTACCTCTTCTCTATCAATGCATGATTGCCCTCTTTGAAGTGTTTAGCATAGAATGTTAGGAAGAAGCAAGCTGACTGCATATGACATTACACGTGGGGGAAGTGAAACACTTCCTGCATAAAAGTGCTAATTTCTGTCGGCTGACTCTGTCTCAGGCCTTTCCCCCCTGCTCTGATTACTGAGCACCAGTCCAGCATGCCATTCTCAATCTGGCATCCTGAAAGTGACCACGTTATTAACGACATACCCAAAAACCTAAGGCAAACTATATAATTACTTGCATAAGGCTGAACTGGCGATCAAACGCTGGCTTATAACCAGAGCTTTGTCAACTCAATGGGTTCCAAAATAAATAAATTATTACAGAATAAATCTGAAGTTTCTTTGGTACATAAAAATAATTTTAACGAAGAATCGATTGGGATTGAAATTATAAAGGGATTCCTGATGTTGCAGTCAATTCTGTTCAAGGATACACCATGCTTTTTGTTGCCATTACAGGGTCATTTGATAGTAATAACAAAAATCAAAAAGCTTATTGAATTCAATTTTGTAAGGTGAGATCTATGTGTGTTTCCTACAAACTTTTAAAAACATAAATGCAAAAATGAAGAAAAAAACATAAATGCTTGCAGAAGTTACATTTTTGTTTCTATTAATTTCTAATGAACATTTTCTGGGGTCCATCATAAATGAATTATCAAAAGATGTTACTGGTTCCTGGTATAATTTCCTCATTAGAACTTGTGTAAACATCTAAAGTAAAAGAAAAAAGTCTTGTCTAATTAGGTAATATATTGGCCTCCCAATTGGTGCAGTGCGCTTTCTGAGATGATAGCTCAGAAATGGTTAAGCTCAGCATTGTAGGGCGTTCAAGAAGATACGTTAAATCATCTGCTTCATTTGGTTATGAGATCAAATTAAGACACAAAGATTAGTCTGGCCACAGTGTTACTCATCTTTAAAAAAGAATATATCAAAAAGAAAATAAAATCTTGAACAGTTTCTAAGTACAACATTCCAGAACTCACATTTATTTCAGTTATTACTCCTTAATCACAGTAAAATAAAACATGTGCAGTCATATTTCTTATTCCTGTGCTCTTGACAACTGTCATCAATTAGAAATATAGTATGAGATATGCTTCTCTAAAACAAAACTTTCTTTTCCACCCAGATTTCTGTTCAAGTTACTAGTCATGGCCTCTTTGCTACCTCAGTGACTATGTGATTTGCTTGTTTTAAATTCTAGTGTCCTATACATCTAATCTTCACATTTGAATAAAGTCACAATGAAAACCAGGAGAATCTGAACTAAAATATTTCGCTCTCTTCATGTAGCCTAAGATAATTTTACAGGACACAGAGAGTCCTTACTTTATTAATTAACACCAACGAACCTGGGTCTTAAATATTATAATAAAGATGGGACATCTGAATATTTACCATAATCAGCATTGAATCATTTAACAATTACTTTCAAAATCATTCAGAAGTTTACCTTGTAAGGTTTGTCCTGGAACATTTCAAAACTGACCAAAATATTAAATATCTGAACTATTTTACATAAAAATTCACCTCTTTACATACCAAAAATTATAGTTTGTGAAGTACTTTCACTTTTAGTATTTAATATCTCCATAATACTGGCTTGTTTATAAACTATCCCCTGAACTGCATTCAAGGAGATATTCCTTCCTCAACTAACAGAGACACACATACAACTACATTTGTTGGAACTTAACAAGTCTGCCTGTAATCAGTTGATTGTAAGAAAGCATTACTTATGCGTACATCCTCCCTTACTGACCGCTACAAATCCTACCATGTGAAGGCAGTCACACACAGAAATAGAGGAACCTGGGAACTGAATTCTCAGCGGTCAGGTAGACATGCAGAACCACGCAGATGCCCGTAGTAGTCATGAGAAAGGACTCACCTCCGATGGCCTGGGGATGCTGAACTTGGAAAGCTTGGCCTTGGCTCTGGTGGACTCTGGCTTAGCGGCCGGGACGCCCCTGTATGACGTGCAGTGCACGCTGGTTTCCGTGGACGACTTAAGCTTCGGAGACTCATCAGGAGCCTGATCTTGGCCATCCATCGGCCGCACGTAAGCAGTCGGTTTCTGCTGGACCAGGCTGGGTTTGGAAGCCAGGGATGGAGGAAAGTTCTGAACACAGTGTCCACTGCCGCTGTGCTTGGCTGCCATAGCGGGTGGTCTTTCCTGGGTCTGAAGACCCACCTCTACATTGCACACCTGTTTGGCCCGTGGCTGCTGCCTGCCAGCGCCATCTCCAAGCAAGGTCCTGAGAGAGCTCTGTTGTGCTGAGTTGGAAGAAGAAGGAGAAGGGGGTGAGGGTGAGGGGCTGGACACACAGTGGTTAGGCTTTTGACTAGGGTTCTTTGGAGGAGCAGATCTGGTCAGATCAATCAGCCTGTGTCCGCGCTTACTTGCTCTCTGTGGGCCGTCAGGAGGCGGGTGCCCAGCCTTCTGCCAGCCCACGGTGCCCCTCTTACTCTGCTGCCCGGGGACAGCCGCTGGTGTGGAAGATGCAGTGCTGCACACAGAGGAGGCCTGGGGCTGGGCTCTTGAATCTGCAACAAAATGTTCCTCGATCTTGTTCACAGCAGCCTGAGGAACCCCAGGTTTGGGAACGCCAACGAGATGACTCTGATTAGATCTATCAGTTAAGAAGTCCTTCATTTCATCGTAATTGCCTAACGTATTCTGGATCCGGTTGGAGAGCTCATCCCCCTTGTTAGTCTGGAGAAAGAAAAAGCACAGCCTGTTGTTAGAGACACTGGGAACACGGCAAACAACGGCGAGGTGCCATTATCAAACACAGAGCTGCCACATACAGAACTCAAGCTGGAGATGAAATCTAAACCATCATCTCTGAAGAAGTCCGCCAGCACTCGCTGCACACCAGGCCCAGAGAGCTGGCCAGGGCCGTGGCTGCACAAAAAGGCGCTTGTCCTGGGGCCTGTGCAGCCGCTGAGGACGTGCAAACTGCACTCTTGCACCTCCACACCATGGTCCGACTGAGGCTCTCCAGGAGGGGACTTCTTCCTTTTTGTAGTCCCATTGGAAGCTTTTCTTACAAATTCAGATTTGGCTCAAACTGTTCTCTTTCCAGTTTCTAACTACATAATTATTCTTGTCAGAAACCCAGAGTGGCAGGCGAAAGAAGTTAGAATGAAGTTTAAATGAACATAGGCTAAATACGCAAGAAGCTACGAGCCTAAACTACACAAGCTCCATGCGGCCTGAGATACTGGGATGACATTCCATTTCGGAAGAGTGGTTATATTTCTGGCCTTTGGTATAAAGGAAAACCAATCCAACAGTTTCTTTCTTATTAGCCCTATCAAGTTACCTTGGGACCAGCATGATCCACGTGTGACAGATATGTAACCCAACCTCTTTTAATAGTGTTTGTTTCCTAACACCTTAGAGAATATAACAAATAGCACTGACTTTGAAAATCAATGCAGAGATGACATATATGTTATTGACGAAAATTATAGCAAGCAGATCTCAATACTGACACCAAGATTTGTGGGGGAGGCCCCCATTCTTAGTAGCAAGGTTGCCTTCCCTCGGCTGAACAGGCAGAAAACTAACTGGAATTTGATTAGGCGACTCTTCTGGTCAAGACGGTCAACACGGGGTTAGAGGTGCCAGTGGGCGAGAGGTGGAGATAAACAATGGAAAACCATCTACCTTGTAGGGTTCACTGAAGAGGGAATAACTGGAATTAAATGTGCCATCATCCTGTTGAGTCTCCTGATTTCTCCTTTCTCGTTCTTTCCTCCGTAACACATTTCTATCTGGTTCATAGACACTGCATCAGGAGAAAGAAAAGAGAATAACTACACACAAACATTAAAGGCTAACGTCCAGCATGACATTCGCCCAAGTGCAGGAGTCTGGTTCACGGACAAATGGTGATGATGACAAGAACATGGATCCGGTTAAAGCTAGTCTAACCAAGGAGTGCGGGCGCAGGTGTCGGATAATTACAGTCTTCGGAAGGAGAAAAGTCCTGAGGACAAGTCCCAGCCAGCGCCAGACCTCTCTGCATGCCCTGTGAGAGAGGAACTGTCTAAGCAACTTTGACAGGAGAAGGCTGAGAGTAATCTTAAGGCAGACGGTAATTACTGCAATGTGTAAATAGAAATCACGAGCACATTTCCTCCTATGACATGGTCCCCGAGTGTTATGTGGGCATGCTCCTGTATTTTCCTTTCTTTTTTTTTTTTTGCATGGCTGTGTTTCTGTAGTGATTCTTTCATTAACTGGCTCCCTAAAGAGCTGTTAAACTCCATGCTGCAGTGGCTTTCACAGTTACGAGCCTTCTTCTGATCTCTGTTAATCAGTCAAGTCGTCAAACTAGGACTGAATCAATTCTTCCTTTTGATATATTTGACACTATCACTCCTCCTAACTATGAAAAATGTGCCAGGAGGAAGGGATACGGGCAACGAAGGGAGAGAGCGGAAATTGAATTATGGCGTGTCATCAAGGAACCCGGCCTTTTGTTGAAGAAAATTAATATCTCTTCTCCTAAAATGCAATTATGAAGTGACCAGACACCAGCTAACTGGGAGGACTGAGAAAGAAATAGTGTTCCTTCCCCCTATTGGGGAGAAAAGAAAGGGCCTAATGTAACTAATAATGAGGAAGGGACCCGTGTAGTGAAAGGAGGCAACACGCTTGTTTTTTTCAGCTCACCAGATGAAGAAGTCTGGCCTAGGGTAGGCACAGAGCTCACACTACGGGTTGTAAGGAACCTGTGTGTCCCTCAAAATGAGCACCGTCTTCGTTTCCTCGCAGAAGCACTTCGCTTAAGTGACCTTGCCATCGTTTTCCTTAGAGCTCCCGCTTGGTCCAGTGCGGGCAGATGCTCAAGCTGGAGCAGGACAAGTACCTACTGACCGTGGGTCTGCCCTAATCAATTATGTGATGACAAAATACACAGGCTTCGTCTCTCTTCCTACCCCCCACCCCATCTTCATTATAGAGCAGGGGTGTTTCACGGTGTGGGGTACATGTTTAAACATGAAGACAGTCTATAAAGAGGGCTTCGCAATGGCTTTCGGTGCCACAGTCCAATGTATAGCCAGCAAATACTGTTAATAACTATTAATAATGAAAGGGTCTATGGGTCCAAAGAAGTTTATGAAAACAGTAAGGATAACCAATTCTTTAGTTAAACTGTTAACTTGAGTAAAAGAGAGAATATTTGTGTTATGTAGCTGTAGAGGGCACAAATAAAATAATCATAAAATATATATTGCTTATCCTCCTAGCTCTGCCCATGTGGCCAGAATATACTTTAAATTCGCTGTCTCCATGGTGATGCTAGAAATGCTCTGGGCAAGGCTGTGAGAGCACCTAGAGCCCTGCATTTACATGTAAGAGTGAGGGATGTTAAACACACACACACACACACACACACACACACACAGAACATGTAGCCCATTCGCATTTTAATTCATCCTTAATAATTTACCCAAAGTTATTAGATTTGGGAGTCCAACCAGTGACCTTCATACAAAGAGAGACTGCAGCCACAGCCTGACCACCTGAGGGGCCCACAGCGCCTACATCCATCACCAAGCACTCTCTGGGGTGGCCCTGGTGGCACTGAATGGCATAGGGAGGCACAAGATGACGATGACACTCTCACAGAACCAGGTTTCCCGTTCAAAGGAGAGGATAGCACGGTCATGCCCTGCCATGGATAGGCACAACGTGAAACCCCGGCTTTCACAATTTCAAATGGAGATTTCTCTAAGGACACATGACTCATGCTATGGATGGACACGATGTGGGCTTTAGCCAACAGAATTTCAGTTTCACTCTGAACTCACTACCTTTTGGACCAAAACCAGCATTTGCAGTAAGAAACAAAAAGCGTGCATTGCATGCATCACCTTCCTCCCTGGTCAGTGCCTACAGACACCTGGGAGGCCCCTACTGTGCTGACCTCCATGCACACAGACCCCCACAAATATGCTTGCTGTCCTCAGCCAGGCCAAGCCCACCAAATATATAAGACTGGTGTGATGTATGATATGACCATAGGAGACACGGAGCAGGCAGGCGGTCATTTAGGATGATTTGGGGCTCCCGAGAAGGCCCCCATGCCCAAAATAATACCTCCTGCATCGGCTGGTTGACGACTGAAATTCCACGACTAGAGAGTCACTCCTCTGGTTTAAGATGTCTTCACCCCTGTAAGAAACGCAGACACCACAGAAGGGAAAACATTTAAACCTGACCAGCCCTTGTATCTTAGCGTGTGTGAGCTGGTCTGCTTTTTGCCCCCAAGGGCCAAGTAGAGGGCACAAGGACATCAGGGTGCCAAGGGAGCCCAAAAAGGAGGCGTTATAAGAAAAGGGAGGGAGTGTAGCAATGAAAACAAATTGATTAACCCCACCTATTAGCGACCTGGCTTACATGCTCAAGACGAAGGCATCAGGATAAAAGCCAAAATCAATTAGGCAGATACCAGACTCACTGCATCTCTAGGGTCAGGGGAAATGATCGCTTCCCAACATGAAGTGAGCGGTGAAGAGGACGCTGCTCCTCCTTAACAAGATTTGCCTCACTCCCCAACCCCATTAAGCTTGAAGGTCACCCAAAGCACCCCAGGGTGCAGATCACTGCTAGCTAAAGCCTCTGATGGGGTCCTGCCTGTATACCCAGCCTATGCCTTCTAATACTAAAAAGGACTGGACACCCTCAGGACCACCTGCACATAATATACCAACAGAAATGCACTGGCCATCTTTTTTCTTTTTCTTAATTTTTACAAGATCCTCACCCCAGGACTGATTCTTAGGCAAGAGTGGTGGTGGGGGAGGGGGGAGGATAGAGAGGGAGAGAAATACCGAAAAGAGAAACATCGATTGGCTGTCTTCTTGTATGTACCCTGACCAGGGATTGAACCTGCAATCTTTTTGGGTGCATGGGATGACAATCCAACCAACTGAGCCGCCCGGCCAGGGCTGCACGGACCATTTTTTATGGGACCACCACAATGCGGTGTCTTGCAGTACCCTCCACACCATCAGATGAAAACCAAATGGCTAAAATCATCCCCCAAGAAGAGGGGCAACTCTTCCTCAACGCCTCCCTCTCCAGTGGTATCTCATCTCCTCCCTTAGTAAGCAGCCCTGTGGTCTCCACCGAGCATTCAGCTCTTCCCAAGCACCCACCCTTATCTTTCACTAGAACCGCACCCCCACGTGCCGTGTCAGCCTAGGCAGCTGTAATGCCACCTGCTTAAAGCAAATGTCGTTGTAAATGGAAGCCTGGACTTGCCATCCCCACCTCTCCCTCAGCATCCGAACTTCGATCTCTTCTTCCAATACTAAACATTTTGACTAAAAAAGACAGTATCTTCTCGACAGCAAGTCCACGGACCCACTAATTACAGGTGAAATCTGTGCAGGCGTCCGTAGTCCTAGAGGATGCCTTTCTTTTGATCCGTTGCCGTTAACACTCAGCCCTCTTCCCTCCTCTGGGTTCACACAATGTGAGGACCACGCCATTTGCTTTATTTTTGTTGTTGCTCAGCAGCTTATTTTGTTCATTAGATTCCACATACAAGCGAGATCATACAGTATTTGTCTGCCTCTGAACGGGCTTATTTCCCTTAGCGAACCTTTCCCTTGACAGGCTGACAGGCCAGCCTCACTGCAGACTGAAGCTACGGCGAATTCTGAGTCCTGGCACGCCACTGTACACGCTAGACTCAGTCAGAGCCTCGTGTTACGCGCTGCGTTTCTTTGTTACTAGCAGACGGTAAAATTTCCATCGTCTGTAAAGTTGTTCCTGATTTCTGTGAAAATTACAGGAACTACACTCTTCAAATGTATGTCACCAAATGTATTCATTCATTTTGCATGAAAGTGGAGGCAGCCAACTGCTACAATGTTATTTATTATTTATTGCAGATGTATAACATTCCAGAAAACGAAGCTTTTTAATAAACTCCTTTCAAAAAAACACTTATTTTTAGAATTAAAAAATGAACAATAAAAATGTAGTAAAAACTTCCTGGTCATTTCAATTGATTTGTTTTAATCTACATATCGAAGTATGCTGCAGGACTCAGGCAAAAGTCAACTGTGCCAGTTAAGTAGGAATAGATGTTCAAACGTGATCTTATCGTCATTTCCAACATTAATGTAGTCTTGACCATATGGTAACAGTATGGAACTAAATAACAGTAATAACTTGGAGCCTAATGGCTTCTCCCTTCCACTGAGTTCAAAATACTTCCCTTACCTGTCCCCTAATTATCCTTACAATGTCCCTTGGAGAAAGATAGTGACAATAGATATTGCTAGATTAACTTTTTAAAGATTAAGAAACTAGGATAAAAGTTTGATCATTAGCCCTAACCTGTTTGGCTCAGTGGATAGAGCATCGGCCTGCGGACTGAAGGGTTCCAGGTTTGATTCCGGTCAAGGGCATGTACCTTGGTTGCGGGCACATCCCCAGTAGGGGGTGTGCAGGAGGCAGCTGATCAATGTTTCTCTCTCATCAACTCTCAAACCCCTCACCCTTCTTCTCTGTAAAAAATCAATAAAATATATTTTTTTAAAAAGTTTGATCATTAAAATGATATCATAAAGAAGACATTATTTGCCAGTGATACATCTGATAAGGGGTTATTTTCCAAAATACATAAAGAACTCATACAACTTAACAAAAGGAAGACAAATAATCCAATTAAAAAAGGGGAAAGAACCTGAATAGACACTTCTCCCAAGTGGACATACAGAAGGCCAAGAGACATATGAAAAAATGCTCAAAATTACTAATCATCAGCGAGATGCAAATCAAAACCACAATGAGGTACCACCTCACAACCTGCCAGAATGGCTACCATCAACAAATCAGCAAATGACAAGTGCTGGCGAGGATGTGGAGAAAAGGGAATCCTAGTACACTGCTGGTGGGAATGCAGACTAGTGTAGCCACTGTGGAGAACAGTAAGGAGTTTCCTCAAAACATCAAAAGTGGAACTGTCATTTGATCCAATGATCCCACTTGTAGGAATATATCCTAAGAAACCCGAAACACCAATCAGAAAGAATGTATGCACCCATATCTTCATAGCAGCACAATTTACAATAGTTAAGACCTAGAAATAGCCCAAGTGCCCATCAGCAGATGAGTGGATACAAATACTTGGTATATGTATACAATGACTACTATGCAGCTATGAAAAAAGAAGGATCTCATATCCTTTGAGACAGCATGGAGGGAGAATATTATGCTAAGTGAAATAAGCCAGTCAGAGAAAAAAAAGTATCATATGATCTCACTTATATGTAGAATCTAAAAAAACAAAATAAACTGACGAATAAAATAGATCCAGAGACGCGTAAACATGGAAGAGACTGATGAATCACAGAGGGAAGGGGGTGGGGGGAGATCAACCAAAGAACTTATATGCATATATGAATAACCCATGGACACATAATAGTGCAATGATGGCCTGGGGGCGAGGGGTGAGGTGGGAGCAGGTTGTAGGGGGTCAATGGGCGATAAAAGAGCACATCTGTAATACTTTCAATAATAAAGATAAATTAAACAATAATAAATAAATAATATTATGCAAAAGGAACAGCAATATCTACAGTTCTTTCCTCCTGTCTGTCCAGGGAAGAGGAGCTGCCCATGAGCCAAGGGAGGCCACACTTGCTACACCTTGATGTCTACAAGCCCAATGTTCACAAATAGAGCTAATGAGCCCCATGGCAGCAACAAAAGACACGCAAAGCAAAGGGAAGCTCTTCCTCATGCAGAAAGAACTAAAAGGAGAATTCTGGAATAAAGCCTGGGCTGTTGTAATTTTTAATACTCCCAAAACAAAAGACAAAAACCAGTCTCTCCACAGCGCACACATGCAACACAGACTACTGGACTAGAGGACAGACAGAGAAGGAACTATAGATTCAAACGCAAGGCAGATGGTAGCACCTTTTTCACCATATCCGAGCCATTCATCAGCCTGCTCCAACCTCTGCCCGCACTGCCCTGCTGGATGGAAAGGCTCTGGGCTCATGTGGCTCACCTCCAGCTGAGCCCAGCGCTGACCCAGCTGACCCCGCTGGCCTGGAGAGACGGCTCTCCTCCCTCCTGTGCGGTCCATATGCGGCCGTCTGAATCTGAACAGTTGCTCGAAGCAAACGACATTTGCCATGAAGGAGGCTTTCTGCCAAGGGTAAACACAGCTAACTGTACCCCTTAACAAGAATCATCGAAGTGTTTTATTCCTTTAAAAAAATTATCCTACCTACTGGTATATCTCTAGGGTTGGGATCCAGGAACAAGGGAACTCACGGAGAAGAGAATGAACCACCTCTCACCTATTTTGGAAAGAAGTTATCATGTTCTTCATGTTTAAAAACATTGCCCTCTTCAAACAGCAAATAGAACTACAATTCACTTTCGTCCAAAAGCATTTCCTGAATGCCATGGTGCCAGATGCCAGGGAGACAAGGAGGGCGGTGGGCAGTATTTGCTGCTGCTGAGAAGATGACCATCCAGGGGTGGGGGGAGGGGAGCAGGGAGACGGGGTGCATGCTAAGCAGAGGCTGTTGACACCAGGTGGCCAGGCACAGGGAGTCAGGATTGCTTTCTGGGAGAGATGGCCTTCGTCTTCGCCTTCACGGTCCCGAGACAACATGGGAAGCTGTCCCTGGGGTGGACCGGCGGCCACAAGGCAACGGGAAGAAGAAGGGCCTGAGTGGAGAAGGGAAGAGGCTTCCCAGAAACTCTGCTCTTCAGAGCAGCAGCAGAGATGGTGTTAATTACAGAGACTCAGACCCTGAGAAAGGATAGCAACTGCTTCAAATTGAATGAGTCAAACTAATTAACATCTCTTGTTATTTATAAAGCTATTGATAACAGATCAGTCATCCTTTCTTAAGTCAGAGAAAAGCAAAGCTCTTGAGTTACACTTGCAAATTCTCTCCCCAGTCTCCAGGCAGAGCTGGTGGATGGGAAGGTGGTCAGGGAGTGAGCAGGTGAGAGAAGCGAGTCAGGCAGAGAGATGGGCTGGAATCAGAGCTCAGAAAAGAGGCGATGATCCTCCCAAGGTGGTGGTGGTGGTGGTGGTGAGGGCAGTGAGGAGGGTGAGGGTGAGGGTGGCTGTGAGGTAATGATAGGTGGTGGTGGTGGTGGTGGTGGTGGTGGTGGTGGTGGTGAGAGCAGTGAGGAGGGTGAGGGTGGCTGTGGTGGTGGGGGGGTGATGATGGTGATGAGAGCAGTGAGGAGGGTGAGGGTGAGGGTGAGGGTGGCTGTGGCGGTGGGTGGGGTGCTGAGGGCAGTGAGGAGGGTGAGGGTGAGGGTGAGGGTGACCATGGCGGTGGATGGGGTGCTGAGGGCAGTGAGGAGGGTGAGGGTGAGGGTGAGGGTGAGGGTGACCGTGGCGGTGGGTGGGGTGCTGAGGGCAGTGGCGATGAGGGCCATGGAGCAGGTTGAGGACCTGCTGAGGAGTCAGGCAGGGCCACAGTGACTGACAAACACTGAAATGCTGACGTGCATCACTCTGCCCCGCTGGCCGACACGAGGCTTTTCCTTTTGAGTCAAGTCATTCCAGCTTCCATGTCTTTCTACTCTGTCCCCCACAGCACTATGCGACTGCTCACCATCAACTCTGTGACCCCAACATTTACTCTACATTGGACTCCTCAAAAAGGTCAGTCCGACCTCACCTGTTTGCCTCTGACCACAATGGTCATCTCAACCTTAACTTGATCTTCATGCAGTTTGTGAGCCCGTCCAGCTCCACCTTGGGGCTGCCGACCTGTCTGCCACGATCACCCCCCCACACCACAGCGTGGTGACACTCGGAAACAAAGGGAGTCACAAAGTCACTTTAGCCCACACACATCCTGAAGGAAAACAGCCTCTTTGGATGATCTATGCCATCTTCCCAGACCTACCAGGCCCATTTAAATCTTGCTAATTACAACAACTCCCCTTTATTACCACATGCAACCACTGTGCAAAGCACTTTATTTCATGCATTATTTCACTAACTAGTCTTCGAATCCCCAAGAAACCTCATTCCCATCTACCAGCAAAGAAGCAAGGGGCTCTGAGGCTAGCTAACTTGTCCAAGCCCCACACCCAGGGGGCAGCCACGCCGGGGGGGGGGGGGGGGGGGTCTGAAGTCAGTCAGGCAGTCTGGCACCAGAGACCAATTCTGAGGCTCTGCTCCACTGGCTCCCCGGGGGGGCTGGCCCACTGACAGCCTTTGACAATGGGAACCCCGTCCTTTGTTAGTACACCAGCCAGAGGGTGGTGATTTTCAGATCATGACCATTTCAGTTCATTCTTCTAAGATTTTTAAGCCTCCTTGGTGGATAGAAATTAACTTCAAGGATTCTTCTAAAACCTGTAACATAACTGGGATAAGCAATTCAAATGAGTCAGCACTAGCAGCTCACTAAGGCCCTAGTCCCTGAGTTCTGTCCTGTGAGCTCCTTAAGGACTACGGAACCCATAGTAAATGCATCTTATAGTAGAGCTGGCACGGACGAGCCGCTGCTACCATACGGCACTGGACACTTGTCAGTGCTTTACTGATCGTGCACCGAGTCCCAACTTCCTTTCCGACTCAGTGGAAATGATGGCTGTTCCCAAATCTCTCTCATAAATATGCTCCGGTGAGTTTTCAGAGGCCAGGGAAACGACCACCTGGCACACCCGAGGGTCAGCCACTTCTCCTCAGGGACCAGGAGTCTGGGTGCCGTGAGAACAGCGTCAGGCTCCGATGGAACTGCTCCGCTCCGTGGTCAATGAACGCCGCAGGCTACATGACAAGCAGCTCCCAAACAGGCTTTGCACACTACGGTACAAACAGCAGAAGTGCATTGGAGTTTCTTAGCAGAACCCTTTTCCTTTACCACGTAAAAGTTCCTTGGGATGGAGCAATTCCTGATGTGCCGTCACCGGTCACCGCCGTGGAAGACTAGAGCGCTCACTCGGCCCTGTGAGCCCCACCTGCAAAGTCCCTACTAACAGCTTCAGAGAGCACCGCCCCTCGGCACCGAGCGGCATCAATCACAGGGCTTTTCATGTGAGAGCCAATACATTCCTTTTCCTCCACCCAGTGCTCAGTTAAATTTCATTTTCACTTTACAGCATCGGCTTCCAAACTTCAGCTCCTACGAATTTTAAAACCATTATCAGGAAGGGTTCTATTTTTTATAGCAGCCTCTGTTTTAACCACATGCCCTTCCATACGACCCCCTGGACGCCCAGAGTCCTGCATGTGGTGCCTTAAGTCAGAGGGCACAAAGGAGGCTGAGTCAGTTGGGCCCGGCTCCTGGACACTGAAAGACCCCGAATGCTAGCCATTAAGAATGGCTCCTGCCCGGCTGGTGTGGCCCAATGGTTGAGCATCAACCTATAAACCAGGAGGCCCAGGTTGTGGGCTCAATCCTCAGTAGGGGGCATGCAGGAGGCAACCGATCAATGAGTCTCTCTCATCATTGATGTTTCTATCTCTCTCTTTCTCTCCCTTCCTCTCTGAAATCAATAAAAATATATTTTTAAAAAATAAATTTTAAAAAAAGAATGGCTCCTGCTCTTCCTGTATCCAACTCCTTAACTTCTTTTCTTCCCAGAACCACCCAAGAGAAATGCACTATCTGGCTGAAATGGGATTTCTGAGAGGAGTAAGAAGCCATCCGGGCTACTGCCATCTGTTTACTAACTAGCTTACCCGTGAGGTACAGAAACTAGCCCGAGGCTAGAATGTAAACAGAGCTAACTTTATGGGAAGGTAGTATTAGTGGGAATATAATAAGTAATATTACAATAACTATGTATGATGTCAGATGGGTACTAGACTTATTGGGATGATCTCATCATAAGATATGAATATCTAACCACTCTGCTGTACACCTGAAACTAATATAATACTGTATGGTAACTATAATGAAATTATTTTTTAAAAAAGGAATATGCACGTCCTCAAAGGCCTCCCGATGTCTACTCAGGCCACGCTTTCAAGTCTTCCATGTAGGCAGCACAAGTAGAAACGACAATCACAGAAATGCTTTTATCCGAGAAGGAAGAGACCCTGATCTGAAGATGGGAATGACAGGTTTCAAAACAGGGCAGTGGGTCAGCTTAGCTGGACGTCTCGGTGGGAGAGGAGGGCAGGCAAGGACATAAGAATAAAAGTCCTCATTCTCTGAAAGAGCACACAGAACCGCCCCCCCCCCCCCCCCCCCCCCGAGATGATGGAGCCTCTACGCTCACCAGGAGGCAGGACCGGGGTGTCTGGGGCGTGAGGCCAGGAGCTCAGTTCCTCGGCGGCAGAGAAACAGAAGCCAGTGGGCAGATGCCCCCTCAACTTCTCCTCCTCCGACCTTTCCCGCCCGCATGCCACCTCGGGCCTTCACGCCTGTGTTCCCACTCCGCCCCACCTGGCTCTGTTCTCCCAACCCCCCTCTCCCGCCGATGCCACTTTCTCCTATTTGGTCACCATCTTGGTCTCACCTAGCTTCTCCTCATCAGCAAATAAATCCTTCCAAGCCGTCCTATCTTAAAAAAAAGAGAGAGAGAGAACAACGGTCGCCCCCCGGCCCCTGACAGTCTGTCTTTCTGACTGTTGCTCTCGGCCACAGATTTCTGCCCGGCATCTACACTTGCCATCTCTCCCTATTCCTGGTTTCCTAAACCAGGCTTTCCCGGTCCTGCTGTTCGGAGCAAGGTCACCACTTCCTCGCTGGGCAATCGGTGGAGGCTCCCACTGCCCAGCCTCTCACAAGGCTGACGTTTCCGTCTGAGAGGCTTTCCTCCCCCCAGGCTCCCGGCTGCATGCTCCGGGCTGGCCTCCTGCCTCCCATGCCCTACGTTTCTCTCCTAGGCTGCTCCTTTAGACGTCGTTGCCACTCGGGGTTCTGTGCAAGACCTCATGTCTATGCCTGGTCTCTTCTCATGTGACAATCTTCCTGGTGACATCATTCTTTCCTTGCCTTCGGGTGCCGTCCTTATGGAGGGATTTATGCCATAAGGATGGGGAAGCTTGTGATGCTTCCCCGTCAGGAACGTTCCTGACTTAATCAACAGACCCGGTCCTTTCAAGGGGGCCTGCATATGTACCACACAGAAGCCTACATTCTCCCCATCATCACATTTCTTATACCAGTTATCTGAACCCTTCGCTAAACACCTAGTTCCACAAGAAGGGGGCCTAGGTCTACTTTCTATACAACTATATTCCCAGCACCTAAGACACTGCCTGGCACATACTGGGCACTGAAAAATAATACATGCTAACTAAGTGTCTAATTGTTTTCTCCTTCCTTTTCAAAATTAGCCAATACACATTGCCAAAATTTGAGCAAACAGAATAAAAAATCCATTTGATCCTGGATCTTACTATGTCTTTTATGGTTAAGATTTCTGGTGCTGGAGAGTTTTTAAGAAAAATTTTTTTGTTATCTTAAGTATGCTTCTCAATAAACCTGTTATACAGCCCTTATTTATGCAAAACATGAAATTTTAATAAGTGAACATGTAAATATAAAAATGAAATGAGCCCTAGTTTGGCAGCTCAGTTGCAGGTTCGATTCCCGGTCTACCTAGGTTGCAGGTTCAATCCCTGGTAGGGGTGCTTAGGGGAGGCAACCAATTGATGTTTCTCTCTCACATCAATGTTTCTCTCTCTCTCTCTCTCTCTCTCTCTCTCTCTCTCTCTCTCTCTCAGTCAATAAAAACATATCCTCTGGTGAAGATTTAAAAAAAGAAATAAAATCTCTCTGCCATAAATATTCTCATGCTCCTTTTACAGACAAAGGCTCTTTTATCAATGCAAAAGTGACTCTTAGAAAATGTAAACGACTTGTCTAAACAACAACTACTAGAATCAGAATTTTAAATTTCAAGGAATTTCTGAGTATTAAAAAAATCACTATTAAAATAGTACATTTAAATAAAAATTATTAAACAAACACTATATATAAAGTGGCAGTTAGACATAAAAAAGATGTGCACGGCCCCTGCATCAACAGAGACTCTCGAGGACATTTCTCTGACTACCCCCGGTGACAACTCTGTAGTCAATGAAGCTTGACTTGGAGGGAGATGTTAAGAATTATGAATTATTTGAACTCTATAGTTCTATAATTCATTCTGCGCTACTGACACTGAAGATGATTGATTCTAAATCTCCATGTAACACAGTGTCAGAACACCAACAGGTGTTCCTATTGCTGATGAATCACTCACAAGTCCCAATTTTAATTAGACATGGAATCTATCATAAAAACATTGATCCCCAGAACATTAGAAATGTTCTATTGTATCGTATAAGGTTACCGACACATGATGACAATTACCACAATTCTTTAAGAAATGTTATCAAGACGACACTCCTTAAGTTCACTCTGACAACGTACTTGCCTCATGTTACCTAAAAATGCCTTTGCCGCCTCCTCCCCTTCTCCTTTCCTCTCGCCCCCTACCCCTTACTCTTTTATGTCTCCCATGTACACTCATTTACAACAGAGTAAATCCGATGTCACAGGCCAGATAGGCAGCTCTGGGACATTAAGATAAATTTATTAATATGAAAAAAGCCTATGAAGAAAGCTCTTTTTTCTCAAAATGCTGTGCACAGAACGAACACTTAGATAATGTAGGATTGGTCGGGTTGAGCAGTTAGTGTCACATTACATAGGCAGAGATGGGTGACATCTCGCTTCTCTCCTCGTCTTTGATTTCTGCAGGTTCTTATCAATTAGCCTTCTGCTGAGTTAGCAGGAGGATTCCATTGTGTGTGCTTCTATCTTGATTTCCCAGCTTTCTGGGCCCATAGGTGTCTTCCCCTCCATTGGACTTTAGAGCCCACACTCTCAGAATTAGCTGAGAACAACGCCTGGCTCACAGCAGGTACCCAGTTACCATTTGCTGAACGAATAGATGGGTGGGTGGATGCATAAAACACCAACCCTCTTTTCACAAAAGAGCCCGTAGGAATAAGCAATACTGTGAGCGGATGTGTCTGGTGTCTTCAGGACAGAAAAGCCCACACTCTGATGATACATAAAGCCTTCCAGGTACATTCTGGGAGAAGCAGTCTCAAGGAGCTGATAAATTATTTTACCAAATGATTTTTTAATGATTTGCACAAAGAGAAATGAAAGTGGTCACACTGTCCTTTTGCAATTAAAAGTTAATAGAAGATACTGTCATATCTCAGTGGGAAACTACTAGATAATCACTGAATTTGAAGCTTTCCTGAATACGAAGCAAATGATTCAGGGTCAACTTGGAACTACAGAAGAGGGAAGACAGAGCAAATCTTACCACTGGACAAGAGGAATACGTCCTAGCACTGGGCCTACAACTTCCAAGGACCTTCACAAATGCTAATATTAGGCCAGGAATAGGGAGACCCAGGTAAGGTCCAGACACAGAAAAATTAGAAGCCACTCCTTGCCTCAGGCCCTCATCTCAAGCAGGGTTATAAAACCAATCCAAACACTGATCAGTGGTTGGTAAAAAGCAAGTACTGTCGTGAACACGGAAGTCTGAAAAAGTCAAAGTGCTCTGCCAAGGCAAAACATTATTAATAACCTAAATTAAAGGTGACTACTCACAACGCAGAAAGAAATACCAATCCTACCACATCTCAGATAGGTGGCCTGAGTGAGCTGTCCTTAAAAGCTGACTCTGACCCATGCATTTCTTATATGAGAAAATGCCATTCATATTTAGGATTTTGCTAGTACTGTATTATTATTTAATTGCAAAACACAAACAAATGTAAAACCAATCAAATATCATACTCAGAAGACTGGTTAACAAATTGCAGTACTTTACATGCAAGACCACGCAGCCTTGGCTGGAGGGGAGCTATGTCTATGGGCACAGAGACCATCCAACACATGGAGATTAGGTGAAAAGTGGGAGCTATGGAAGAGCATGGGTGATGTCATCTCTTTTATGTAAAAGCACGTATGTTTATAGATCAGCGATTTTCAACCTTTTTCATCTCCTGAACACATAAACGATTTGCTAAAATTCTGTGGCACAACAAAAAATAATACATATTTTTTGCCAAACTTACAAAAAAACAATGGGTATAATTTTGATTCATTCACACAGACAGCTACCGTTGTGTTGGCTGTAGTCATTTGTTTATTTGACAATCTAAGAGAAAGGAGGTCAGTGCCCTGACTAAAGAGTCAGGTATCGCATGCTTTAAAATTTCTTGCGGCATAGTGGTTGAAAATGCTGTTATAGATACATGAAAGTTTTAAAATAGTTGTCCCTGAGGTACATGATGGAGTGGCAGGGTTTGTAAGAAATTTATATTATCTGTCTTGCTTGGATGTTTTTACAAATACTTTTTTTTAATAAAAAGCATTGATTTTTAAAATATTGACAGTGTAAAGTCTTAAATTGTTCTTCCCCTTCTGAGCCACCTATAAGCATACAAAACGAAAGGCAATGATTAGTAAACAGGGCACAGTATTACGTGCTGCACTGATCCAGGACCCTGGCTCTCCTGCCAAGCCAGGCCCATTTCCTCCACTCCCCTACCCTCCTATCTCCTCAGTTCCACGCCCCAAGGACAAAGTAATCTCTCCACAAACCTAACCTTAGTCTGTAATCCAACCAAACTCCACTGAGCAAGGACCTTCTCAATATCTCAGCGGTTCCACTGTCTTTAGGCAGGAAAAGAAGCACCACATTCACCCTGACAGCATCCAATTGCATCCACTGTGACATAATCCTGGTTTCAGGCGAATCCTCTCCATGATTCCCAAGGGTAACTCAGAAGACACCAGGCCATCTGATACCAGGTCCGGGAACTTCTCTTGATGAACTCAGCTTATCTGCTTCTTCCAAGAGATTGAGAACCTTAAGACTATGAACCTGGGGATAGAGGCATCTGGGAATTTCCATTTATAGCAGGATAGTAGTTTATCACAGGAAGGGTGACTGAACCCCCAAGGCCCTCCAGAAACTCTGAACTCTACTCTCCTGGCTACAGTTTATTAACTGTCCATCCCACTGCCTTGTCCACCCCCTCACCCAGATCTCTCCTACCTTTTAATTTCATCAGAATGCTTTCGGGATTTTGGGTGAAACTCTCTTCTCTCATCTAGTCAAACCTTGGTTGCTGTTTGAGAATACTACTGATTATGTGTATTATTTCTTTTCAAGTTAGTAACTAAAATTGAAATTTGTTATTAAAAAATTGTTCTTCAGATTATAATGTTTATTTTCTTTGTTTCAAATATTTATATTTTAAGCAGTTCTCTCTGACAAGTATCTGTAAGTATTACAGAGCAAGTAAATTCAAAACCAGCCCTGGCCGGGTAGCTCAGTTGGTTAGAGCGTCATCTTCATACAACAAGGTTTCGGGTTCAATCCCTGGTCAGGGCCCATACAAGAATCACCAATGAATACATAAGTAAGTGGAACAACAGATTCATGTCCCTCTCACTCTTCCCCCCTCTCTCTTTTTCTCTTTCTCCCTCTCATTTCCTCTCTCTCTCTCTCTCAAATCAATAAATAAAATTAAAAATCATTTCTTATTATTAAGCATATTATATTTTCTTAATCATTAAAGGCTGTGCATCTCCTCATACTATGAAAATGTTGGTATTCTGTAACTTTGATGTGCTATTTCCTATCCATGTCAATATTTTATCAGGCATATAAGTTCACCAAAGAAATAATAATAAATATGTGAAAACTGCACAGCCTTGCTAATAATTAAAGAAATGCAAACCAAATAAATGTGAAACCATTGTAATCTACCCAACTGGAAAATATTTTTTTAATGAGTTGGGAAAATATTATTCAATTCTGGTAAGAGTTGGGTGACATGTCTGGAAAGAGCACAGATCAGAACAAAGTTCCTCAGAAGAATTTTGCATTTTATAATACATACTGGGAACCTTTAAAAAGGCTCTTTTACCTTGCTAATTTCATCCTAGGAATCTGCCCAAAGCACAATACAACAAACACAGCACTGCCACAATGATGGGTGTGGTATGTCAAAGGGAGACAGGAGCCAACTGAAAAAACTTCCAATGGCCAAAATGGAGACCTTTGAGCAACAAAATAAATAAAGTAGTACTGGATTATAAGCCAAAGTATAGAAGAAATACAAATAAGTCCATACTGATATAAGGAAATTATTAAATAAATAAATGGGGGAGACCAGATAACTCTCCCAGGCAGAGTAACTCCAAATAATTAATTCATTGGGTCCTCCACCTTTAGGGACATGCAGCATCACTCTACACTTCTTGAGAACTACAGGTCCTGCAGCAACGTAAGTAAATTTCACAAATATAATATTGAATGAAAGCAGCAATACTGAGAAGAATACTACATAATTCTATCTGTATAAGATACAAAAATCAAGAAAACACAAAACCAGAGCGCTGGAATTCAGGATGATTCTCTCATCCAGGATGATTCAGGATGAAAAGAGAAAGGAACATGTATGAAAGGATGCCCAAAGATATTTCTGAGATTCTGGCAACATTCTGTTAAAACCTGACCAATGATCCATGTTCCTTCCATCAATGATCTGAACAACCCAATAAATAAAACTTCACCACTATTCACACTAAGCATGAAACCAATTTCAGTTGAAAAAAAGAAAAAGAAACCCAGAAATTAACGTTGATGTAACATAGAAATCAGTTTACTTTTTTCCCACATGGTAAGCCAAATGACCTGGAACTATTAGTTAAGAAGTGTGGTTTTCCCATTATTTTCCCCAGTGTGGTTCTGTTCCTGGACTCTCTTTTCAATTCCATTTGTCTATTTTCCTATCCCTGTGCCAAAACTGCCTGTCTTAATTACTACAGCTTTACAACAAACTCCTCATATCTAGTAGACTAAGTCCTACAACCTTACTATTTTTCATTATTGTGTTGGTATTCTTGACTCTATTTTTCATATGTAATTTTTGAATCAGCTTGCCAATTTGCACAGAATTCCACACACAATTGTTGGGAGCTACTCTGGGGACAAGCATGCATGCCTTTGAATATGCCATAACCATATTTCTTCGCCAGCCAAATGTGGAGCCTGAAGATGGGCTTTCCCTTCACCTGGGTCCCTGAGTGGAATCAATGTTCCAAAGAGCTCCCATGCCCATTGACACATTATGAAAATGTAGCATGAGCAAGAAACAAATCTTCATTATTTAAAAGTAATTATATGGCCCTAAAAATGTCATGGCCTTGGAGTAGGAGGAGGGTTTTGAAGAAAAAAATTAAAGATTAACTCTGGATTTATTTTAAATATCTGAGCTACAACAAGGTTATTGCATAAATACTCATCCACACAAATATGGGATATATGAATCGTTACTTCTGTATGAAACATCTGAGTTACTTACAGCTCTCTGAAATTAACTCAAGACATTTACCAGATGGCAAATTCTGAAAATAAATTTAAAATATGTAAAAATACTGTTTGACTTTTATATGAAACACAGAATACCTAAGTATAACTTCATATCTTAATTTTGAGAAGAGGAAACAATACAGAATTTTTATTTCTAATATCAGTTTTGAATGATTATCAATTCTGATTTGCAAAAAGATCTACATTTTGTAAGCCAGTCAGTACTTCCCATTCATGATTTTTATTGGACAATAAAAGCCATACAGCCCAAGAATTCATCAGGATTAATAAAAAGAAATGCAAATCGTTATAATACAATGTGCCCCTAAACTTTTTAAGAACCTCTGCAACAGCTTTTTGTGTAAATCAAATTAAGATTTACTATATAATAAAATTATGTAGTAATAATATCAATCTTTATCTGAAGTCATGATTCTTCAACATTTAGCCTTGCTACACTGCAGCATGTAAATTATACAGGAGAATTCTCATGATATCTATTGTACAGAGCACAGAATTATTTTGATTTAATTCTTGATAAGAAGTGAATCAGTAACCTGATACTTTAGACTGGCAAATCAATACCCCAAAGCTCCCTGGAAGATTAGGTATCACTCTAGTCATGAAGCAGCTTGAAAAACTGAAATATTAGCGCTGACAGAGGGATTGCTCTATTGGGTTTCCAAAGGCTTTCTTGTGTGACTCTATGCTTAGTTTTATGTCAAAGAAAATCAATTTCTTTGTTCAACTTGTCAATCAGAAAACACATTTAGAAACAGTGATTTTATTGGAACATATAAATAAGTACATTGTAAAATAACGTAAGATGAAATGGAAATATAAAATGGCACTACATAGGAAATATACACATAATAAAATTAACATACATGTATAACAATATAATTAACATAAATATAAACTTATATGCAAAAAATGTAGAAATTAAAATTAAACTGACACAAAGTTGATCAGATTTTGTCTATCTTCAGTGTTCAAATACACCAATCTTTTTTTTTTCAGAATTCAGAAAAAAATCATTATCACCAGCTTTTCCCATTACAATGAAAGTCCACAGAAAGGTTCTGTGAGGTTTTTTCATCTGCAAACACTAAACTTTCTAGCGGGATTGATAATGCTGGCACATTTATACCAGAGTATCAGTGAAGAAAACATTCCTCTTTCAAACAAAGAGACTAAGTGACCCTAAATTTCACTTTACATAACCACCAAGAAATACAGATGTCTGGATTTTGATCTAATGCCAATAAAAAGAGTATACAATGGAAACCACGGCAGAAAGCAACCTAACACATTGATCTAATTATTGCCCAAGTTCCCTCATTCCATCAAGGTCACTCAAGTTCACCACGCATGAAGTATCACATGTCATCCACATTCATTGCCTCATGAGTTTCCTTTTATTTTTATGGATGGGTATTGTCAAGAATCAAGTCCTGGGCTCTAAAAAGTGAAGTCTAACCAAAGAAAGGAATCAGATTCATTCTTGCCCCAGTGTCCATTCCCCTGGTGACCACCTTGTCCCCCGACCTGAGCATCCTCAGGCTACCCGCCAGGCAGTGCACTGTGCCACGCCACCACAAGCCATACACGCCTGTTTGCCAACCATGGCTTTCTTCACTATGGCTTTGGCCAACTCCGTTCCTTAAAATTTTAGTCTTCAGACACTGTGGAGTTACATGTGTGCACAAGTGGAAGAGGCTCTGAGGATGCTCAGGCCAAGAGGCCATCTTCCTTCACAACAACTCTGTCGAGACAAGGATGCGCAGGGAGCATATTTCACCCGCGAACACTTCACCTGCACCAAGCTATGCTCCAGTAACCTCACTGAATGAGTCGACCTTTTCCCTTCCCAGGAATATTGTTAGTGAGCAAGGAGCCCCTAAGTGAGAATGAACCCAATTTATTCAACTGGAGTCACCAGACATACACACCAATTATGAATAAAATATGAGGGCTGCAGAGAACGGTGACTCTTCAGTGCACTAAAGATGGTCAAGTTCCTGTAAGTGAAGCAACCTCATCATTTTTTACCAGTTTCAGTCGAGGAGCTTGTGGGTACATATAGCAGAAAGTACGGTGCAGTGGGCAGAGCGCTGCTTAGTCACAGGGTATGGGTTTTAGATCTGGCTCTGCCATTTACTTTACTTAAGCAACCGAAGGCAGGAACCTTCCTTTTCATCTACGTATGCTCAGTACCGAACATTGCTCAGCACACTATGGGCCCTCGATGAGTATTTGTTCAATGAAAGAGAACATATTCTTGTGTCTTTGGACACCTAATGTCTTTTGGTGTAAGTTTCCAGACCTCCAAAAACAAGGACATCATAATGCCTCCACGCCTTCTACCCTGGGTTGTCGTGACAATCAGGTGGACTAACAGACATTGGTTGTATCTACGTAAATAGTTACCTGTTAACTATAAAGTACGCTACAAAGGTAAGTTCTAAGTAAAGAAGCGTTATTGCAAGGGGGGTGGTAACAAGGGTACTTCAAGGAACATGGCCCTCAAAGCCCAGATCTCTCCTCTGTCCCTTAAACCACTTGATCCACCTCCTGGTATGCAAAGATATTCAATCCTCTGAGAAAGATCATTGATATGGTTCTAATCAAAATTGAAAGTGTGTGCCAGGCTCTGGAAAAATAAAGTGCTAAAGAAAAGTTTTCAAGTCTTTCTGACAATGATCTCCCTTCATGAATTCGCCATTCACAGGGGCAGCACCAGCATCCTTGCAATGCCCTATGTCTAAAGTGCCTGCCACTTGCCTGTCAGGTAAATTCCTTCTACTTAATAACCCTGGAATTGCCTGAGGCCATTGTTACCTTACCAAGTTTTTAAAAAGCTAACTTCATATCATTACAAATCCACTTTGGGGTTATGAGATAAATAATAAAGTATTTGGGGGAAATGTTTTATCATATCACAAAACATATTCAAAATAAATGCCAACGGATTAAAGATAATTGTTTTAAAATGGAGCAACAATAAAACAAGAAGAAAATATAGGTAAATATGTGATCATGGAAGGAACTGACACTCCTAATCATTAATGCAATGAAAAAGATAAAACAATTTATATATTTAACCATGGAAAAATTATACACTTCTATATATCATAAAATGCCCACAAAGTTAAAAGGTTAGACTAGGGGAAATATATAAAACATGTAAGAAAAGAGAGAATAGTCTTACTGTATATACAGAGTTATGAGAAGTAAATAGTTCTTAAAAATCAGATAAAGTTGAGTTAGGAAGTCAGGTAGAGAACTCCATGTCAGGTTTCATTTATATGTGGAACTGGAAAAAAAACACAAGCAAAACAAAAACAGACTCATAGAAACAGATACCATAAGGATGGTTACTAGAAAGGAGAAATAGGGGAGTAAAACAGGTGAAGGAGAATATAGTCAATAATATTGTGATAAGTTTGCATGGTAACAGATGATTACAGAATTAGTGGAGTGATTACATTGTAAGATATAAAAATATCAAATCACTATATTGTACACCTGAAAGTAATATAACCAATATCATATTGTATACCAACTCTACTTAAATTTTTTTAAAGTGAGTTAGGACATGCAGTAAATCACAAAAATAAAAATAAAAGAGGGGATGGAGAGAAATAAAAATAACCAAATATGAGGAAAAAAAGCTCATATCATCACTAATTTTAAAAAAAAAAAGAAATACCATTTTTCCCTACCAAATAGGCAAAGAGTTAAAAAATATAATCCCCAATACTGACAACTGTACAAGGCAGCAGGAGGTCTCATATGCTCCTGCTGGTAGCAAAACAGGTCAAATCTGTCTGAAGAGAAATTTGGCAACATATCTAAAACTATATAAAGCTTACATCCTCCAATCAGGAATTCCATTTTTAAGAATTTCTGCTAAGGGAATTATCAGTGATGTGTGCAATGAATTCTATACAAGAATGTTCACTATGGTGCATTTATGTAACTGAGTGTTATAAAACTGTTTTCAAGGAAAATGTAATGGTATTTAGTGATAAATGCTCACAATATTAGTGAAAAGGCAAGATTCAAAACTATATGGGGTATGATCCAAACATGGGGAGAAGGGAAAATATAAAACCACACATTTATATGTACATTTCCGTGGGAAAGTCAATGATGGTACTCTCAACATCAACCTGGAGCTGTTTTTAATTGTTTGATTTTGGTTCCTGTAGAACAGTGGTTCTCAATCTTCTGGCCCTTTAAATACAGTTCCTCATGTTGTGACCTAACCATAAAATTATTTTTGTTGCGACTTCATAACTGTAATGTTGCTACTGTTATGAATTGTAATGTAAATATCTGATATGCAGCATGGTCTTAGGCGACCCCTGTGAAAGGGTCGTTCGACCGCCAAAGGGGTCGCAACCCACAGGTTGAGAACCGCTGCTGTAGACCCTGAAATGGCAGGGGCAAAAGGAAGACTTTCAAAGTCAATGTTTCAAATTATAAAACTCTTGGCTTTATTTTTTCTCACCCAAAAAATACTCAAGTCATTAAAGAAAAGAGAAAAAAAAACAGAAGAAAAGGAAAGACAACACAGGAATCATTCTTCTGTAATGAAGTCTAAGACAGAAGGACAGAAGGAACACCACCCCACCCTTAATGGAGTCCTCCAGAGGACACAGGGCACAGGAGAGGACCCACAGACACCCACAGACACATGTATCTATGCCTGCTGCTTTCCTACCACGCTAATGTATGGTCTTACTCAGATTTCAGCCCAACAGATCACCTGGCCCCTTATCTCACTCTCCCCAGGATTCCAGCCTTCCAGTATCAGTCAAGTTGACTTAACGTTTCCTCAAACTGAAAACAATCTGGAGAGATCAATGACCCCCCAAAACAATGTCCAAGTGTGTACACAGCAAAGAGAGGAGGGTTGTACAGAGCAAAAGTGTTTTTACAGAAAGGCCCAGAAAAGAGAAAACCATCTCCACCACTTTGTGGACTAATAGTACAAAGAGAGCTTTGATTTTATTTCTCTGATACTTTATAAACATTGGAGAGAGCAAGTGAAAGACATCACGCAGCTTGCAGTGGGGGAAAGAGGCTGGGATCCAGTCCAAAATCTTCCCATGATTTCACCCGTGACACATACATGCAGAGAAAAGACTGCAATGTCACAAAGCATTCAAAGGACTTAATTTCTATGGGTCATGGGACTATGCAACATGTTTATTTTCTTCTTTTTAGCTTTTCTACTTAGGAATTTTTGGAAATTTACCTATTTTGCTTTTATAATGAGAAAAAACTATTACAACAGTGCTTACATTTTTTAATTAGGTAAATGAAATACCACCTTCTTTATGTCACTTTTCTGCTCACAAACCTATAATAGCTTCCTAGTAGCTAACAGCTATCCAATCAAATTCACAATTTTTCAAGTATGTTCTACCAGATGTGATGATGTCCAGAACCTTTAGCATGGCACAGAAACCATTCCCCCTCCTCCCATGACCTACTCGCTTCCCTCTTTAGCTCTATCCCGGTTACATAGACCCAATATCCCAGACACGCAGGACGGCTCCCGAGTGTATCGTGCTCGCTTTGGTGCACATGCCTTTGTTAATCTTCTTACTCAGCTTGAAATTCCTCTTTTGTCTTTTTTTCTCCAGGCCCCACTGACTGTGTGCTCTACTGGAAGGTCTCTCCTCTCCTCTAGGAAGCAGACTGCTGCCTCCTCTGTGTTCCAGGGACGTTGGGTCCACATGCATTAGATTCGTTCTCACATCTTTCCCACGAGACTGCGCGTTCTGGAGCAAGCACTCATCTTTGTTCTCCCCAGAATCTAGAACAAAGGGGCACTGAATAAACGTTTGCTAAATTGCATTTGCATCTTAACTTTTCTATTTCTGACAATGTTAAATTGCATTTTCATCTTTGATTTCTTTTTTACTGAATTTATTGGGGTGGAGTTTTCATCTTAATCGTTCTATTCCTTACGAATCTCCAATACAAAGATTCATGAGAACAGTTCAGACCAGCAAACATCCGCCTCAACACTACTGGCCATTTAAAACCCAATGATTGTGCGTGCCATGCTTTCCAACTGGAATTTCATCTACCTCGTGACTCTCAGCCATCACCCTGTCTCACGACCCTCTCACTCCTTCACGGGAAGCTTCCCCTCCTTGACCACACTCTGCTGACCCACCCCTCCAAATACATACTCTTCTCTCCTTACTTCCTCTGCTGGACCTTTCTAAACCTGTAGTTATTAAGACCCTGTTTGTCCAACGCTATGAAGTACTATGTTAATTATTGCTTACAGCCTCCCCCATTAGACCATAATCTCCTTAAAGAAAGAAAATGTTGCCAATGACTTGGAATCCCACTTCCCCTGAGTCCCTGGCACAGTCCTTCACACGGAGAGCTCCCCGCCTAGGGACGACAGCCTTCCTTTGCTCCAAGAAAGAGTCCAATCCAGCCGAAAGGCCATCCCTGTACGAATTCAGCCAATATACACCACTGAGTTTCAACAGTTCCAAATGGCCCTGCGGACCTCCCGCTGGTGAGTAAGGAGCAGAGTGAGAACACTATAGAGGACCCCTTTTCTAGTCATTAGCAGTAAGAGATGGTGCTCTAGGTTCACATCCTACTGCTCACATCAGAGGACCACCACGAACCCCCGTGAACAGCAGGATGTTGAGGCGGTGGCTAAACCTGGTGTCAGCACGGCCAGGTCTGTGGCATGTGCCGGCAAGAGCAACGCAGACCTGGGACTCTGAAGCACCTGCTTATTCACGGGACACTCATGGGCTGCCCCTTCTATAAAGCGTTTTCTCACGGGCCCTACAAGTGAAAGCAGAGTTAGAAACATGGTTTCGGGGCGTGGGCAAGTATTGTTTACTTGGACTGGCTGAGAAGTCGCCTGCTCAGTGATGGGACAGACCCCCTGACAGGGGAGGACCCACTGTGCTGTACACTCGGAGAACAGGAGGTGGGACTAAAGGGCGGGACCTGAACTGGCTGGGAACGTGCTGACTGGAGGCAGACAGACCTGTGTTGTAACTGTCGTCTATCATATACTGCAGCAAGTTTCTTAACCTCATCATGTTTTCCCTTTTATTAGGGTTTATAAAGTAAAACACAGTGAGAGAGCTTTCATTAAACCTGAGAAATACAGATGTATAAGAATAAAAGCTTTAAATCTTTCTCCACCTTTTCCTTCTATTACCATGCGTCCAACCCAGCCATCTTTCTGTGTGCGCTCAATTCAACAGAATATGGCAACAACTAAACCTTACTAAATTCTAGTCTAAGAATTCTAAAACAGATACACTTCCAGCTCAACAAAAACAGCTCCTAAAGAGGACTGCATCCTTCTTGATCACATTGAACTTCCTAATCAGTGTAAAAGAAATCTTGAAACATTCTAGATTAATACTTACTATTCTATGTCTCCCTCCTAAACTGGAAAGACTTCAACTTTGCCGGGACTGACCTGCAGATCATGAGCAGCAGATGAATGGATTACTCTGAAACACGTTTCTGTGAAAGAGAGGGCTAAGGGGCTCCTTGGCTATAGGGACCAAACAGCCCCATTCACCTGCCTCCCTAGGCTTTTATTGTAAAACAGCTTGAACTAAAATTAACCTCTAGATACAATTAGCAAGGTAAGCATCCTTGAGAAAGCACATGCTTCTACAAGGTCAGGTCTAAAGACTAAACATAGATATTCCAGTAAAACACCCAAGGGCTCGGACTTGTTTGGAAAAATCAAGGCAGGGGCTGTCACCTTTTGCAAGGTCCCCCGACCTTTCCAAGAATCCTCCTGACAGACTTTCCCACCAAGTCCCGTGCTTCCCCACACAACTTGATAGACTTTGGCGTTTAGCAATTTCTTCTTGCAAACTGAAAGGCAGTGTGGGGTGGTGGTAGAAGCACAGGCTTGATGCGTGTGTGCCTAGAACGGGATCCAGTTCTTTAACTTGCCAGATACCTACTTCAGGAAAATCATCAGTATCTTCATTTGCAAGGTGGGCATAAAAACGCTGATACTACACACACTTTTGTATTTTTATATGTTTTTATTGACTTTAGAGAGAGAGGAAGGGAGAGGGAGAGAGAGGCAGAAACACTGATGAGAGACAAACATTGATCAGCTGCCTCCTGCATGCCCCTCCACTGGGGATCAAGCCCATAACCTGAACATATGCCTTGACAGGGAATTGAACCAAGGACTTCTCAGTGCACTGTAAGACACTTGTTCGGTATTTTTGAACAAAGTAAGAGATTACTCCTGCACTGTAAGACATTATTCAAGTACAAACACAGGAGGATATAGTTATATAATGAGCGAAAAGCTGGTATAAATAACAAAACCTTAAAATCTACAGGACAGGTTCTGTCAGAGTCTCTGAATATTTTGGCTCAACTACTACTACATTTTATTATTGAGAATCTTGTAAAGTAACTCACTTCCAGAATTTAAAAACACACTATTTAAATTTGAATGTGCTAGGAGTGTTTTAGTGGTGGGTCCTCTTAGTTGTGGTGAAAGTTGTGAAAGTCTCAGAATCTTCAGTTCTTTGACTTTCTGGAGGTGAGGAGTGGATAGACTCAACGCCAACTCTTCCAGCCCAGGGGCCTGTCCTGGTGGGTCAGGGGGCACTGGGGCTCACAGTCAGCACAGGCAAATCCTCATCAGGGTCAAAGCCTCCCTCTTCATCACCTTGAGAGTTAAGTCAGTCCAGGTCTCTGGGTCTTCTGAAACAAGGCCCAGGCCTAGGCAGAGCTAACGCCATGTGCGAAAGCGTCATCGCATGAGGATCAAAGTCCTGTGTGATTGATGGCTCTGCCAACAACATGTCTGCTAAGCAGCTCAGCAATAGCCTGCTGAGCATGAGGCATCTGTCAGCTCCACAAAAGGAGCAGGTAGGTTCATAGAGAGCTATGAAATGGGCCTCCTTGCAAAGGCGTGGCTTCAACCGCACTTGAACTTCGGGAGCAGAGTGACTTTGAAATGCATCCTGGAAAACACCTGACTCATAAGGAAGGGTTATACTAGTATATGCCAGGCACTTTCAAGGCTTATGTAAAAGACAGTGTAATGCAAAGCAAAATGTCCTGTTAACAGTACCAGAAGTGTCAGGATTTTAACTCTGGAATGCTAAGTCAACTAATCTTCAATATTCTGTGTTCAGATGACAGGCAGGCAGCTGAAGCTAGAGTTTAGGCTTGTCCAATTAGTCAAATAACCTCCATGCCACTTATCCTTGGAATTGGCATTAGAAAAGCCTCCATGTTCCCCCAAATCATATAAATGCCATGGTTTTCTATTCATTAAATCCAGGTTGGCCTATGCCGATATGTCATATTTTGACATGTAGCCCCAAGGGACGTACAATCAAAATTAAGAGGAGACCTTAGCCAAAACTGGCATGCCCCACTCCAATGAACAATTTATGCTCACACATAGATAAAAATGTATCTTCTCCAGAGGATGAATATTAAACTGTTAGAAATAGAGACACAAACGATTCCTTTCATTGTGTATAAAACATTTCTTTTGTCTTTTAATTCAACGTATAGAAGGAGTGTTCACATCATAGCAAGTACAGAGGCGATTATTATGTATAATTACATACAGATTTCAATACTAATATCATCATGGTATTTACTGAATAACCCTGCAGTACTAATAAAATCTGATTTTTCCCTTGCTTTAAATCAACTCACGGCTTCCCTCTGCATTTGGACTAAATGCCAAACTCCTCACCATCGCCTCCAATGCTCCAGCCATGCCCACTGTCTGAGCCCATCGCATACAACCCCAACCTCATCCCACCGCTCTCCACCCCCGGCCTGCCTGCCATCGCTCATTCTGCTCCTGCACACTGGCCTTCTTTCTTTGTTCTTTGTCCCATGAATGAGCCAGGAGAAAGGCCTTTGTCCCTGCTGTTTCCTTTGTTTGAAAAGCTTTTCCCCAAGACCTCTGTGTGGCTCACTTCTTAGATCTCGGGTCAAACGTCGTGTCAGTGGGGCTTCCCTGGCCACCCTAACGAGTGCTGTGCTCGACCTGCAATCACTCTTTATCATGCTCCCTGATACCCCTTTTACTTTCTCCATAGCACAAATACATTTCAGTCTGAAATGGGTTGTCTGTTGATTATCTGGCCCACTAAACTATAAGCTCCAAGAGGAAAGCCGTTTCCTCTCATTGCGTCCAGAACTGTGCCTGGCACACAGTAGGTGTTTGTTACATAAATGAAAGCTGTGCTAGAAGATGGACAGAGCAAGCGACAGGCATGGCCATCCACACTCCTGAAGCTATCTAATGACTGGGAAACAAATGGGCAAATATCAGCCAAGAAACAAACAAAAACATCCTTAGCAGTTGCATATTAAATTATGATTAAGTAATCAAGGTTAGCTGAAATTACCCAACATGAATAAATTATTTAATAAAATAAAGAAGCGTCACATGAAATGTGTGTGGCCTGGGCTGGGAAGGCTTCTGAGGTTTGAGAACGAAAAACTTGAACTTTCTAACATGGTGTGTGGACTGAATGTCTGTCTCTCCCCCAAATTACTATGTTGAAGTCCAAACCACCAGTGCGATGGTGTTTGGGGCCTTTGGAAGGTATTTAGGTTTAGATGAGGTGATGAAAATGGTATCGGAATTATAAGAAAGAAGAGACCCAACTTCTTTCTCTTTCTCTCTCTCTCTCTCTCTCTCTCTCTCGCTCCCCCCCCCCCCCCCCCCATGTGAATGCCCAGGCAGAAGGCCTTCTACAAGTCAAGAACAGCGATCTCCCTGGAAACCGAATTTGTTGGCACCCTGATCTTGGGCTTCCAGCCTTCAGAACTTTGAGAATTAAATGGCTACCATTTAAGCCTTCCAGACAAAGGTAGACTTATGATAGCAGGCTGGGCTAACTCACACATGTGGGGTCTGGTATGGTACCTACTGCCTGGAACATCATAGTTGCTCAATAAATATCACTGAATTTCGAACTACTCAAACTAAGAAAAATATAAAATGTTATTTTTGTTTTCTCAGTGAATAGTTTTCAAAACCACTCCTCTATAATCTTTGATGTTTCTCTCCAGCATAAATAGCAGCGGTGTGGGTATTCAAAGTAGGAAGTAGAAAAATCATCCATGAATGCAGGTATAACACAAGTCAGAAGAACGTTTTTTAAGTGGGGAAAAAATTATTTTCAGCCTTACAAAATTCAAAGAGACTTCAGCAAGTGCAAACAGACTTCAGCTTTTTCACATTCCTCATGCCCAGAAACTAGGACATTAAAATGCCAGGAACCCTTTCAATATTTAAACCATGTGATAAATGCAGGAGAAAGTCTCAAACGACTGAGATAACTTCTGTGGAGCTGCCAACGGGCCACATGCTTCTTTTTAAAAAATATGAACTTGGCTTTGAAAAGACCCGGGGCTCAGTCCCAAACGGGCAGGGCTGACACGTGTGCGATGCGTGTCCTCAGGTCCCTCAGCAAGCTTCTTCTAACAGTAACACCGTGTGACCACCGGGCGAGGTGGCATGTGCAAAACACAGGCTCTGCTGCACACGAGGACAGGAATCGGGCGGATTTGGTCTGAGGCCATGAAAATAAATTCCATACAATTACATGGGGAGAATGTGGTGTCGGAAAAGATGCAAAGTACCTTCATTGCACCTGAGATTTTTATTTTTAGAAAATTTGAACACAGATGAAAGGGAAAAAAACAGCCATATTGAAAAAGAAGTTTCATGATGCAGAATATGAAAAAATAAAACACTTTTGAACCAATACATACAACAAAGAGCCGTTTTGTTCACTATTGCCATCTAGCAAACGATCAACTGTATCTGTATGATCCTTTCGCCTTAATACTGAGCTTGTAAAAGGCCCTACTCACGCACATTCATGTTCACACACTCCTGAACACACTGCACTATGACGGGCTTGAAATACTGAATTCAAAGATTTTTGCGGTTGTGTGGAGATTTTTTGTTTTTATTTTTTAAGAACGCCTAGACTGCATCTCTACATTTGCAGCCCCTCGTGGAGTTCACCTGAGTTTAAATTCGCTGCCAAAATTATTTTTTCGGTGTCTTTAACACGGTTCGGCCTCCTGAGAGCATGTGTCCTGGGCATTCCTAGCAGGCAGCCGGCCCCTGAGCACCTCGGCTCTGGTAATTAGATCTCAGGGCACCACTTTCCTTCCTGCTCACCACGGGACCAGCGGGGAACCCTTGGAGCCCTGGCTGCAGGCTGCCTGCCTGGCTCGCCTTCCTCACCACCTTATCAACGACACAGAGTGCCTGGAGAATACATCCTCCATTTCTGCCCTCTCTCCACACCTCGCAGATCGACTCTCCTGGAATACAGCTCATAAACATTCATTTCCTGCAGAAACGATATCTACATATTCCTAGACAATTCCACGTGTTGAGTGAAAGAGCCCTTTCTGACTTCATTTGTTTCTAAGACACAGGACTGGGGATAGAGGTACAAAGAGAAAAACCTCCAGATGAAAATACTGAATTCATTCAGAGGTACCCCTTCCCCCTCCTCCTCCGCATCAGTCTGCATGGCTTAGAGAGTGCAAGGGGTCCCAAGGCCTTTTTTCAAGGTGTTTTTCATTCTCACACCCAACCCAGGTTCACTTTTCTGACCCGATGCGGAAGTCAGCAGCTAAAAGAGTAAGATTCCCTGAGCAATAAACAGAAACACACACTATCTAACTTTCCTCTGTGGGCTGGCCTGCTATGTGCTGGCTTCACTGGCCTGGCCGGCGGATGTTTAACACGGCATTCCGTTCAGCTTATCTCCGAGACTGAGTACGAGGGAAGTTGATATGCTTACATCCCTTCAAAACTGCTCTGCAGGTGTGCCAAGGAGGGAAGCTGAAACAGTGCTGCCCATTCAGAGACCCCGACCCTCTCTGTCCTACTGCTGTCTCGCTGTCTGACAGGTCAGACCACCACATGAGGCAGTGAAGGCTGATCAGAACCATGGGGGCTGGGGGGTCGGGAGTGGGGCGGAGTATAAGATGGGAATCTGCACTGGGAGGAGAGCCTCAGCCCAGAGGCTCCAGAGCACCTCCCCAGCCTAACCAGCCATCCCCATAAAACTCAGGGCCTGGTCTGAAAGGAGAAGGGGGAGGGGTAAGGAACAAGTCATGGCAATGGGGGGAGACCGGTGGGGGCGGGGCAAGAATGGGAGGAGGCGGAGGAAATGGCTCTTTTCTTTAATCAAGTGCCAGAGGAGATGTGAGGCCACCTCAGAATAGCCAGCAACCACGGGTGGCCCAGGAAGCAGCTGATGTCCGTGGTCTCACTCTCGCCATGTTCTCCTCTGCCTCTGAGAAGCACAGAACACAGCCAGGCCACTGCACACTCCTCAGGAAGAACAGCTACCGCCACTCAGTTCTCAGGATGTGTCAGGCATTCTGCTAAGAACTGCGTTAAATCTTCCCTTTAAGGGACCAATAAATATTTACTTTTCTGGGGAATGCAAATATATAAATATTATTTCTAATCTCCTCTACAATCCGGCTATGTTGGTGTATGAGTCAGGTTTCTCAGGAGAAACAAAACCAGCAGAGGGGCGTGTGTGTGTGTGTGTGTGTGTGTGCGCGCGCGCGCGCGCCCAGAGATTTGTTATAAGGAATTGGATCATGCAATTCTGGAGGCTGAGAAATCCCAGGATCTGCAAGCTGGAGGGGCTCGGAGAGACCACAGGGCAGAGCAAATGATGCTGTATTTGTCTCCCCAACAAGATTGTAAGCTCCAGAACCTGGTGGATGCTGGGTCTTAGATTTCTCCACATATCACTGAGGACCTTCAATGGGTCAGGCTCATTAAGAAGGGCACAGCTCAGACCCTGTCCTGTAAAGCCCTTTCATCCTCTACCTCTAGGATAAACCCCAAAACAACCTGAATACAATAAACTGAAAATTGAAAAATAAAAATAAAAATCCATACCACATGTCCTTGGCAATTTCCTTTTAAATTCGGTTACAGTGATTAAAATCCTGAGTTTAAAAAAAAGAAGTCAACTCTGAGCTGCCAGCCAATGTTTATCGGTACCACACGCTGACGCTCTTCATCCCACCATCAGTGTGCGATGACATTCTCCGTAAGGAGAGAGCAGCATGTCCTCGGTGACAAATTAAGTTGCAAAGCTGTTTCCTCTGCTCTCCGGTTTCCCACTTATATTAATGAGTGCCATAAAGGAAAGCCTTTAAAGATAGTATTTATTTGCAGAAACAAATGTCGATTCATAGCACTCAGAAGCACATGCACGCACTGAGGGGAGACACTCGCGGGAATGCTAATGTTTTATCATGTCCTGGATATTATTACCATGGTACCTGCATATTCCCACACTCCACCACCCTCGTATTCCAGTCTAGCGTGGCCTCCGGCCGCAGCCATTCTGTGGCCCCCCTGCATGTGACCCACAGTAACACCAGCAGTAAGTATCACGTTTTGCCCCTTGTCAGAACTGCCTGAGACTGCATCAACATGAATTATTTTAAGAACAAATGCATCTCTGTTGTTTACAATGTAACAAACACAAAGCCATGACAAATGTCACAAGCTATAAATAAAGACATCTCCATTGTACTGCACTTATTCATCTCCAGGTTGAACAAATGTTAATTACAGAGAATTTGAAAATGAGTCTTGTTAATGTCATTTTTAATTTAGCATGTTACGGTGTAAATGTTTTCCATTGAGTTAATTTACACCTGTTATCACACGCGTCATTATTAGGTTTCTAGTGGAGCAGCTCTCTGTGACTCTAAAATTTGCTTAAAATGGCAGAAACAATTACTAATTAGAAGGGCATGTTTACTTTAATTATGTTTATTTCCTAGTCTAGCTGTATATGTAATGTATTATGGAAGTGTATGATTTAATTAGTGAAACTCATTTATCAGAAGCAATTTCTCAAATAAGCACTGCTTTAAAAATACAACAGGTTCGTGCAGTGTTTCATAAAGTCCTTGAAGATATTTCTACAGAGTGAGACTATATGGAGATCTTTCACTCATGAAATGAGAGCATTTACCCACTTTTTTCTCCCAAATTTTGCAAAAATTAGAATAGTCTCTCAGCTTACCAATGATAAGAGTTCAATTCTGCAGTTCTTAATGCAAAATTTAAAATACGGTGTACAGCCCTGGCTGGGCGGCTCAGATGGCTGGCACATCGTCCTGTGCACCAAAAGGTTGCAGGTTTTATTCTTAGTTAGGGCACATATCTAGGTGGCAGGTTTGATCCCCGGTCAGGGCATGTAAGGGAGGCAACCGATAGATGTTTCTCTCTCACATCAATGTCAATCAATCAATCTCTCTCCCTCTCTCTCTCTCCCTTCAGCTCCCCTTCCTCTCTTTCTAAAAAAATCAATTTAAAAAAAAGATCCTCAGGTTAGGGTTAAAAAAATATGGTGTACAAAATTTACAGATCTATAAACTCAAAATATTTAAATCTGCACTCAAAATTAACACTCTGTTACTTATTGATATTTACACTGACAAATTCCATTTAAAATTTTTAAAAAGAAAATTCCTTTTTTTAATAAAAAGAACATGCTAACATTCCTTCCTGGAGTCATGTCTCTGGCACCCAAAGTACAACTGACTTTTTTCCCCTAAAATTTGGAGCACAGTAATCACAAATGCAATACAGGCACACTTGGGAGATATGGGAGTGTGGGTCCAACCCCCGTGGTAAAGCAAGTGTTGCAAAAAAGCAAGTCAAAATCTTTTTGCTCCAGTTTGTAGGACACACAACACCTGTGAAGCACAATAGAGGCATAATAAAAGGAGATGTGCCTGTAACTGATTCAGGAAAAGACCACAAAACTCCTAGGAAAGATTGCTGGAGAATGGGACAGTCACCTGGTCTCCAGAGGAGAAAATCATCCCGAGAGTAGAAAAGCCTGGTGGACACTACCTCAATGGCATGAGCAAATCTAACGCCACCACCACCACCACCAGGACAGACTACCCGTGCGCCCTGAGGCGCGGCCTTGGGAAGGCGCCTCTCCCTAGATCGCATTCTTTAATCTTATCAAACACTGACCAGGGACAGACTGTGGTACATTCCACAGTAACCAGTCTGGACTTTTCAGAATGGTCAATGTCACAAAAGACTTTGAAAAAGCTAAGGGACTATTCTAGATTAAAGAGAGGCTAAATACACGTGACAACTAAATGCCCTATGTGATCCCTTGATTGGATCCTGGATTTTAAAAAAAACACACACAAGAAAAATTGAGACGGTTGGGGAAATCTGAGTCAGGACTGTATACTACATAATATTACTATATCAAGGTTACATTTTCCTGGTGTTTTAATAACAGATTAAAAGACAGCTGGAGGCAGAAATGATGAAACCAAAGCTGTCCTACTCTGGGGGCATCATGAGAACACAGGGTTCTGTGGGAAAAGAGAAAACAGTAATACTGGGGAAACAGAAAGCAGCAGGCAGAGGAAGACCCAATAAGGGAGGGACTGACTCATGGAAGAAGCCATGGGCTGAGTCTAGTCTACAGCGGCTGAGTCTACAGCGGCTGAGGACAGGGCATGAGGCATCACTCACCCATGGGGTCAGGGAGTCAGAGCCGACTCACCAGCACGTAACACAAGAGAAAAGACTAACACAAGAGAAGAGACACCAGAAATGGTCAGGAAAGAGTTGTCATGATCTGCAACGTCCCTTTGAACATTCAGAGAACAGAGTGAGAGCTAAGAAGCAAGTGTAGCAAAATGGCTGATGAACGGGGTAACGAATATTTTTCCAGTTCATTACACCCATTTCAACTTTTCTATAAGCTTGAAATCAAAGGTTGGGAAAATATAAGCAGTCCAGTGGGCAGAGCGGTAGGGAGGCCAAGTCAGGCATACTCTTTGCATTTCTTACACACAGACGTCCAGGAAATGTCACTACACTGCTCTGAATTTCAGCGTTTTAGCACGGCCATTAAAATGGCAGCACACTGACTCACAACATACCTGAGAGGCACGTTCTAGTCACCTTCTGTTTTTAGACCACAGAAAGAATCCATCCACACAGCAGCCAAGGCATGCCTCGTACAGACACATGCACCCCACCAGCCTGGCTGAGAGGTCCAGGACTTGGTTTTGTTAGAAAAGATCAATCTACAGTGTGCTTTAATTTTAAGATATTACTTATGATAAGTCTCATTACAGTACACTTTTACAAACACACTTTCTTAACAAAGTAAAGTAAACATTGGTACTTGTAGGATTTTGCCCAACCAAGAGAAATCCCCAAGAACCAAAAGGGCAGAGTGTTCCCCACTCATCTCAAGGCAGCCCCCATGCTGCTCCTACAAACACAGAGGGGCTGGAGGACACTCATAACCCCCACAGAGCAGGTGATGCTGACAATCTCTTCTGGGGAGTGAGGACAGGCCTGCTGCACTTTAATTACTGTGGACTAACGACCAGCGAGGGGGCAGTCTCACCAAAGGAGCGCGGCCTTTCAGGGTCCCTGCCTCCAATCCTCTCTATCCAGACATAAGAAGTGCACAACAGGCTCTCTGCTACCTCCTGAGACTACCACCGAGCTTTCTAGTAACAATGGCATTTTCAGGAAAGCTGGAACATTATCTTTTCATTCAGTTTCTGATTTCTGCTCATGGTCATTCTGGTAGTCCTCTTTAAATACGGTTATCCTGCTGGTTAAGATAGATAACAAGCACATTGTTTAGTTAGCATCTGCCCACTCTCACCGCAGCCCTGCATTTTAACCTGCGGGTTAGACCAGGCCTACCTAAGGAAGTAAATAGATGTTGCTGGAAAGAGCTGGAAATTTCAAACTGAGCCAATGCAATGCCTCTCAGGAAGGTGGAGAGGGCTGCTGGTAAAACTCATGACGGCTAATGAAGGTCAAGATGGTGGCACAGGAAAACGTGGTACTCACCTCCTCCCACAACTACATCAAAATTACAACTAAACTGCAGAACAGCCATCACTCAGAAACGCCTGAAATCAAGCTGAAAAGAAATCCTACAACTAAGGAAAGAAGCAGCAGCCACATCAAGACTTGTAGGAGATGCAGAACGAGCTGGTCCCACATCCATGTGTGATAGATACAAATCGGGAGAGAGACCTCGGCTGTGGAGGTTCCCCTCTGAGGAGTGAGGGGTCCCAGCCCCACACCAGGTCCCCCAGCCCGGGGTCTGGTGCCTGGAAGAGAAGTCTCCATGACTTCTGGCTGTAAAAACAAGAGGGGATTGTGGCTAAGACAGAGGACTGCTGGAGTCCCCTACATTCCTCTTGAAGGGCCCATGCATGGAAGTACTGGGACTCACTGCCTCTGAGCTCCAGCACTGCAAGAGCAACTCCAAAGGAACCAGGGCATATAGCAAGAATTGAATTGCCTGGCATCAGGGCAAGAGCTGGAGGCGCAGCTTTCTCTCAGACAGAACTGCTGGTAGAGGCCACTGTTCCTATTCTGAGCCCTCCCCCAACAGAGCTGGCAGGTGAGCACCATATCTGAGTCTCCATCAATGTGGCTAATACTGTTGGCTCCACCCTGGTGATTCCCTGAGACTCTGCCCCATCCAACTTACAGGCCCACCAAAGCTGTTTCCAGTGCCTTTTCCATACTAACAGTCTGTCTTGGCTCATGTTTCAGACTTTCCTAAAATTTCTCAAACAAGTAGCATCTGGCCTCAGTGTGGCCCATACTTCTGGCTAAGTGGCCCCAGGCTCGGCACTAGAGGCAACCAGCCCTGGTTAACAGCTTGGCCTCTCCTGGGCACCTCCAAGCCAGCTTAAGTAGTAGCCATCTGCAGATTGCTTTGTAGCTCAAGCCAGGTGGCCCTAGGCAGGACACAGGTAGTGGTTGACATTGGCCAGTACCTCCCAGGTGGCCCCAGAGTCATATACACAAGCAACATACTCAAGGGGCAGACTGAGTGGGCACCAGGACCCTGCTGAAGTAAGCCCTGCTCGGTGGGTTGGGCCCCTGCACAGCTGATCCTCCATTGTGGTCGTGGTCACAGACAGGTCTTAAAGCCAATTAGCATGAAGGTAAATCCCTCCCACTGATGTGCCAACAACAATCAAAGCTCAACTATAACAGAAGGGTTTACACAACCCTCACGGCACCTGGAGCACCAGCTTAGGTGACTGCAGAGGCTATGCCACTGAACCTTACAGGACAGCAATATATAAGGCCACTCTATCAAGCTCCACCTAATACATAGAAACCAGCACAATGAGGAGACAAGAAACATGTCTCAAATGAACAAAACTCCAGAAAAAGAACTAAACAAAATGGAGACAAGCAACCTATGAGAAGCAGAGGTCAAAACACTGGTTATAAGAATGTTCAATTATCTCAGTGCCAATGTCAACAAAAAGATAGGAACATAAAAACAGAATTAGAAAATATAAAAACAAACCATTTAGAAATGAGGACTTTCTAACTGAAATGAAAAATACATTACAGGGAATCAACAGTGGAATAGATGAAGCAGAGGAACAAATAAGAGATTTGGAAAGTAAGGAAGCAGAAAACACCCAATTAGAACAGGGAAAAAAAAAATGCAGATAGTATAAGGAGCCTCTGGGTACCAACTTTAAGTGTACCAACATTCACATCATAAGGGTTCCAGAAGGAGAAGAGAGAGAGAGAGCAAGGAATTAAAAACTCATTTGAAAAAATGACAGAATAGTTCCCTAATCTGGTGAAGGAAATGTACAAGTCCAGGAAGCACAGAGAGTCCCGAAAGAGATGAATCCAAAGAGGCCCACACCAAGACACATCATAATTAAAATGCAAAAGCTTAAAAGCAAAGAGAGAACCTCAAAAGCAGCAAAAGAAAAACAGTTATCTACACAGAGATCCCATAAGACTGTCAGCTGATTTCTCAACAGAAACTTTGCAGGCCAGAAGAGACTGGCAAGAAATACTCAGTTATGAAAAGCAAGGACCTACAACCAAGATTACTCTATCCAGCAAAGCTACTATTTAGAATCAAAGGACAGATAAAGAGCTTCCCCGGCAAGAAAAAGCTAAAAGAAATCATCACCACCAAATCAGTATTACAAGAAATGTTAAAGGGTATCCTTTAAGATGGGAGGGGGGCATAGAAGGATGGGTGAAGAAAAGTTAAGGGATTAAGAAGTACAAATTGGTAGTTACAGAATAGTTACAAAGATGTAAAGTACAGCATAGGGAATATAGTCGATAATATTGTAATAACTATGTATGGTGTCAGATGGGTACTAGATTTATTGGAATGATAACTTAGTAAATTATATAATGTCTACTTACTGGGTTGTACACCTGAAACTAATATGATATTGTATGTCAACTATAATTTAAAAACAAAAATTTATTCAAAGTAAAAAAAAAGCGTAGTTAAGAGCTAGTCTACGACCAAGGTGGATCCATGGATAAATCAGCTCAGCCACTTTTAACAACAGTCTTCCCACATACTGCACCTACATGTTCTGAAACTGAAAATGGATCTTCTATCTCCAGAAAAGGGAAGAACGAGGACGAGGCAAAGCTTATTGGGAGAAACAAGAGAGGCCAATAGTGAACCTGATGTACCACCCTTCACCAGGCTGTAGAAAGTTAACAGGAAAAAATTAACATGGCTCATCTTTCTTATCTGCTATTTATAGAGAGTGGAAATGAAAGTCCGGGGAGCTGGACATGAGTAATTGGATTGGTGTGTGTGTGTGTCTGTGTGTGTCCACCTCTGTGTTTATGCTTGTACAACACACACTGTATCTGTGTTTCAAGAAGGAGAGGTTGCTGAAGCAGGATAAGTTTCAGCAAAATGTAACCTTCACCTTAGAAACCAGGAACCAAAGTAATTAGATTACAATCTTTCCAACACTGTGGGAGAGATTCGATCAATTAGAACCAAGATCAGTTACATTATTTGGTTTTCCTAAGTAATGGACCCTTAAATACAATCAATACTTCTCTAGGCTGTGAGTTCTCAAGACCTGAGATGCATTTAACAAAAAACACAAATGCATTTTCTAAGGGCCCTGGGATGTTCCATCACAGAAGGGATGGGAGTGGGGGCAGCAGAGAGAACACTTTTGAGCTCCTGTCCGAGTCTTCCTTCCCTTCCCTCTTGTGTGTGCTATTGCCATGTATATTTGATCGTTCACATATGAATTAAATTTCTTTTATCAAAGAGCCTTAATCTAGGACTAAGCAGTCATGTCACTCTGTTTCTTTTTAAAGTTTCAGTATTAAAACTAGGGAACAGAATAAAATTGAGATTTCTATTTATGTTTTAAGAAATTGACAAAACTTAAATTGTAACGTTATGAAGAAAAATGGCAGAAGTTGCTCCAAATCAGCTAACTCCTCCCACCCGTCCCCTCCAAGAGTGAATTTAAGGAAGGGCAATGGGGGTGTCCTGCCCAGTTTGTGGGGTGGATACCCAGAGCTGCTTTCCAGGACTATTCTTGCTTAGATTCTATACTAATAAAAGGGTAATATGCTAATTAGGGCAGATGTCTTCCTGACATCCATCTGGACAAAGCCACAGCAGCTGTGAGGCCCGGGGCTCAGGCCTCACAGCCGCCGCAGCCAGCAGTGGCAGCAGCAGCGGGGTGGTGGGGGTGGTGCCTTCCCCTGATCAGCCCAGTCGCCTTCCACAGAGGGCCGTCAGTAGGACATCCCCTGAGGGCTCCTGGACTGTGAGAGGGGGGCAGGCTGGGCTGAAGGACACCCCTGCCAGTGCACAAATTTTCATGCACCAGGCCTCTAGTAGATCCATAAGAGCCCTAGGTTAACACCAAATTCTCTGACTGCCTACTCACCGGGTCTCCACCCTACTCCAAATGTAGGAGCTAGGTTTAGAGATTGTCATTCAACTTGGTGGGTCTATTTCCCAAGTTACACAATTTAGAGCTTAATGATAATGTATTTATCAATCGAGACAAAACAATCATCCTCAGTGCTCAAAGTCCACTCACTATTACCCTAAATTAAGTCTCCTGGAGGGGCAAGCAGGAACGGCGCACCTGTGACTTCCTCCAGCCGCTCTTGCATGGGCACCTGCAACACACACGCCTCTCCTCAGTGATTTGTTTAACACACTTGTAATAATTAGAAAGTTAAGCAACTAATTCCTGACTTCCAAGAGCCAGGCTTCTGGTAGAGTGTGAGGAAATGTGGCGAGAGGGGAAGTGGAAAGGAAGAAATTTACACTGAGAGGCTCTTCTGCATGGCTTTTAAGTTTCTGTGTAATGAAGAGACGCTGAGGTAATCTAAAACACCAGGTAATCAAAACGGCATTGATATTACCTTTTACATCAATTACCTTCCTCTTGGCAGCAGTTGAAAAATTATGTTGTGCTCAAAAGTCAGCCTGTTGACTTTATTTATACAACACCTGAAGTGTGGTTGGGTGTCAGCGCGCTAGCCAGCGTGGAATTTCAAATTCTGCTGTTTGACAGTAACTGAGAGTTGACTCTGCAGGCACTACCTTAGAAACTGTACCATTTTCAAATCTTGTGCTTCCACCATGAAGAAAATGCATCCGGGACTCCGTTTTCTCATCTGTGGAGTGGGGATAATAATGTGCGCCGTCACTGGCCGTTTGGACTAGGAAAAGTAAGGGATGTGAAGCACCCAAAATAGCCTCTGACACAGGGTAGGTGCTTAGCCTGCTATGATGTCTGTCAGGAGCAGTTTCCTCGAGGAAGAGCTTCCATTTGACTGTCTTGCATCTTTTGACCAAATCATCTTCCAGTTCAACAAAAGGAGGCCATATGCTGGGAACATAGGGGACTCCCCTTGCGGAATGTCTGATGGTGACCTTCACCATGAATCCTGTCTGAGGATCCTTCTCCCTCCTTCTCTTGCCAGCTTTAAAGGATTAACTAGCATTTGGTGCTCCTTGAAGAGGCATGAAGAGCGTTTGTGTAGAAAATCCAAGTGCATAAGCCTACAGCTGTCAACTGGGTGTACAGTGGCCCCCTCTGTGTACTAGTATAGGTGAGGGATCGGCTCCTCAAAACCTCACGCTACACTTTCCAGTGGCTGTAGTTCTTGGTCCTGGTTAAGGTTTCTCATTTCTAGGCATTACTTCATCCCTTTCATTTAGCAGAGCCCCTCTAATCCTGGGAACTGGAGAGACTCCTACAGGCCATTAGCACACCCTCTGCACCTACTGAACAGTCTGGCAGGAATTGCACAAAATTGTGGGTTTAGGAAACCCGAATCCCAGAGCTACCTCGGCCAACGGGGCACACTGGGCAATTCAAGACTATTTTCTCATCTATAAAGTGAGGACGCTGGATTCGATGGTCACAGTAATGGTTAATTTTATGTCAACCTGACTAGGCCACAAGGTGTCCAGATATCTGGACAAACATTATTCTGCGTCTGTGAGGGTGTTTCTGGATTGGGTTAACATGAACCAGTAGCCTGAATAAAGTGCAGTACCCTCCCCAATGTGGGTGAGCCTCATCAACCCTACGAAGGCCTGAACAGCACAGAAAGACTGACTTCCCCCTTTCTGCCCAACTGCCTTCGAACTGGCACATCAACTAAGACATTCAACTGCCCTCGGACTTGAACTGAAACATGGACTCTTCCTGGTCTTGAGCCTCCAGGCCTTCAAACTCACAGGCCTTAGGGCTCACACTAGCACTTCCATCACTGGCTCTTCTGCCTCTCCTTTGCCGACTGACCCTGCAGATCTTGGGACTTTCTGGCCTCAGTATCAAATACACCAATTCCTTACAATAAGTCTTCATATAAATACCATGCACACGGACCCGATTAGTTCTGTTTCTCTGGAAAACCTGAAGACACAATCGCCAAAGATAATTTTCAACTCTACGTGCTGCCAAATGGTCATCTAAACTGTGCTTGAACACCTCCCTGCCTCCCATGCAGCTCATCTGGCTTTAATGAGCGTGGGACTTGGTAGGTCCCGCCTTGGGTGAGAATCCAAAGCCACACCACCCATCTTCTCAGCAGTCAGGAGCTTAAATCTAACTGAAGTGATCTCACCCTGGCAGAGGAGAGTGCAACTTCTCTTTGGGTCTCCTCATAATCATGTTAATGTAGGAGCCTAAGCCTGCCTTGGGCACTGTTGTTAGTTTTGTTTCATTCTGGTTTTCCTGGTTATGTTATAATGTTGGCTAATCTTGAGTCTGCTCATTTGCACATGAATAACCATGAAATAAATCACCACCCAGCACTTATGCCGAGACCTTTAGTACATAAGTGCAGGACTTTGCCTTTGTTACCAAAACCAACATTATTTTGTTACCTTGGGGGCAGAAATGTGGTGATTTTTATCCTGTCACCTAGGGGACCGTTTCTACCCTCTCACCTGTCCCATCCTGAGATTGGCTAATAAATCTAATAAATCACCATCTCTAAGAGGAAACACGAGGTGGGTCCTCCCGCTGCCCTGCGGCACTCCCATGTCACCTCCCTCCAGGCCAGTGGTCTCCAGCCCTGACTGCACAGTACAGTCACCTGCGAATCTTTTGTAAAAAATGTCAGACTCAACCTCACAGATTGTTATGCAGCTGGTGAGAAGGGGGGAGGGGGAAGCTAGGACACTAGTAAGAACTTCTTCGGTGATTCTAATACATAACAGGTCTAAAAACCAGTCTTCTCTCTAGACCAGTCTGGTGCTCTTCCTGCCAGACTGTTCAGTAGGTGCAGAGGGTGTGCTAATGGCCTGTAGGAGTCTCTCCAGTTCCCAGGATTAGAGGGGCTCTGCTAAATGAAAGGGATGAAGTAATGCCTAGAAATGAGAAACCTTAACCAGGACCAAGAACTACAGCAAACATTTTCTGTAAAAGAGCCAAGTGGCAAATATTTTAGGTCCTGTGGGCCATATGGTCTCTGTCACAACTGCTGTTTTTTCATTATAGCATGAAAGCAGCCATAGGTGATATGTAAATGAATGGCTTGACTGTTCCAATAAAACTTTATTTACAAAAACAAGTAGTGGGCCATGTTTGGCTCATAGGCCATAGTTGGTCAATTAATCCATTCATTACCCAGTTTTAAAATGGTTGCTGAATCAAACAGAATCTCATGGAACTGCATGATCACCCAGCTCACATTTCTGCATCTTGCCATTCACAAGAGACTCTCAAATGGGATGTTGAAATCAATATTCACTCTCTATCTGACATTCCTTTCCTGTGTCATATTGATGATCCCAGCCAAACAGGAACAACCCTGTTCTAGGAGAATCCTTTCTGTCTCCCAGTAATCACTGCTGCCTTTTTATATGTTCACAAACATCTGTTTAAAATTGCTTCTGGAATTTCATCAGAAACTGACTTAAGCTCACCCATCTGCAGCTTCTAAACTATGCTTCTCCCCCTGGAGAACTGGGACATGTTCACTGAAATCATTTACAATCTTCTGGCATCCTGGTCTCCTTGGTTCTCAAATATTATCTAAAGTGGTTCACGGTCCCATCGGCAAGCTCTCTCAGTGCCCAGGAGACCTAAATGCACTTTCAGCGGTTCTCATTATCTCTTCTATCTTGAGTTTTAATTTTTCCTAAGCATGTTTATTTTACCCTTTCCAATTTTAAGATCCTATTTCCTGATAAATAGGATACAATCACAATAGGAGCCAAGCAGGTCTGTGTTCTCCATGTCCTCTGTTTACACTGCACCATCTGTTCTAAAGAAGGCTAAGTCTTCTTTATTTTTTTGGCTCCAAATATAAATGCTTTAAAATCCTACATACAGGTGACCATATGTTTTGGTTTGCCTGGAAGAGTCTGGTATATGTCTTTTGCCCTGAAGTAAGTGCTCATAGCGTCCTCTTCACTCTGAAAAGTATTGTCTAACAGCTGGTCCCATTGGAAAAGCTGAGGACATGGGGGTAGACAGCATTTCCTAGACTGGATGTGTTTCCAGGTCTGTCACACACGCGAGAGAAAAAGAAAACCGTCTCTGCTAAGTCTCTAGCTACACTGGATTCATTTCCTGGCTCTGTCATTCACTAGCTGTGTGACCTTAGAGCAGTGGTTCTCAACCTGAGGGTCACGACCCCTTTGGGGGTCAAACGACCCTTTCACTGGGGTCGCCTAAGACCATTGGAAAACACATATATAATTACATATTGTTTTTGTGATTAATCACTATGCTTTAATTATGTTCAATTTGTAACAATGAAAATACATCCTGCATATCAGATATTTACATTACGATTCATAACAGTAGCAAAATTACAGTTACGAAGCAGCAACGAAAATAATTTTATGGTTGGGGGTCACCACAACATGAGGAACTGTATTAAAGGGTCGTGGCATTAGGAAGGTTGAGAACCACTGCCTTAGAGTAAGGTATTTAACCTTTTTAATGCTTGACTCCGCCCTTTTGAACCTTTGTACCTCGTAAATGAATAAGCACATGATCAGAGCACTTGGCACAGTACACATATTACATAGCAAATGCTCAATAAATGATACCTAATATCCCTACTAGTATTATTATCCATGTTATTCATTCCCCCAGCCCTCTCCCCAGCGTCACAACATTTGTTACTCTCTATTCTACTGGTGCGGTTTGTCCTGCCTTTTCTGTTGGTCACATTCTTCTTCGCACCAATCTCTTCCTACTAAACTCAACTGCACCTCTGCATCGTTTGTAAAGCCTCTCCCATGTTGTTGAAGAAATCTGTCTTCACTAGGAAGCTGGACTACTCAGAGGGGCTTCTCCTCTCACAAAGAAGCCACCTGCATTTACAACCCACATAATCTGTGAGCTTCTCTGGCAGGAATGCAAACTTATACTCCATGAATCCCTCGGCATCTATGCTTCCTGATCAAGATAAACTACTATCCGCCATGGATCCCTTGGGAACACACCCTGAAACTTGGGAGATTTCAACTCTCAAATAGCTAGAGTAAATCACACTAGCTATAAAATAATAACTGCATTAACTTCCTGAGAATAAGGCTGACCTGCGGCATATTCAAATAGTGCATTAGAAAAAGGATCACACAGAAAAAGTGAGTGATAGCTGGAGTTCCAATATCAACTACAAAATAGCAACCATTACTTATTCAGTGACTACTATATGCCAAGAAATGATATACGAGGCATATTATAAATGTTATCTCGGCTCGCTATTCAACTCAGCCATCCTGCTGGAAAGTGAGCCTCAGAGGCCTCAGTCCCCCAGCTGCAAACTGGTCATGGCAGGCACCTCAGCCGCCCAGGCCGGCACCCACAGTGCATGCGCCTTCAGATACACCATGCTATGTCTTTTGAAGACATACAAGACATTTCTAGACACAGTTGGAAAGTAAAAGGCCTCCATAAAAAAGCAAGATAGTGAGATTTTTAGAGAAATGTATACTTTTGATTAAGTGAATAGCTAACCTTTAAGCAGTAATTTTGGATGATGAAAGCCAAATATCCAGGCTGTTTTATTTACACAAGAGACATCATACACACAAGGCTAGTAGCTTGAAGCAGGTGACTATAGTGAAGCATACAGCCAGCAAATTCAATGAAGGTACCATTTTGATACATACTGTCCAGAGAGAAAGTGAATACATATGAAGTGGCCCAAAGCTGGTCCATATATTCAATGGACTACTTACTACTCAGCAATAAAAAGGAATGGAGTACTGATATGTGCTACAACAGCACATATGTTATGCTAAGAAAAATAAGGCAGACACCAAAGGCCACATGTGATTCCATTTATAGGAAAGGTTCAGACACAGGAAAATCTATAGAGACAGGAAGTAGATTTGTGGTTTGCCAGGGTTGGGGGTGCTGGGGAATTGGGGGATGATAGCTAAAGGGTACAGGGTTTCTTTGGAGGGCCATGAAGACGCTTCAAAACTGACTGAAGTGAAGGTTGCATAGTCTGTGATACCCTGCACACTTTATTATGGATGAATTCTATAGTATGTGAATTATATCTCAAACATCTATTTATTTTAAAAAGAAAATTGTATGTCCTCATTTCTAATCCAAAGCAAGTTTCAAAAAGGATAATGAGGAAAAGGAGGGCTAATTTTGATCCTGAGGCCACACCAATGCTCCCATCTGGCTGAGGAGTCAGCCAAGAGGCCAGATGTCGAGCCTGGAAGACAGCAACCCAGGACCTGGCACTGACGCCTTGCCAGTGCCTTTGAAAGAGGACAATGGACGCTCATCGGGCTCGGAACAGCAGCATCCACAGAACAAGCTGCAGGATCCCCGCCAGATGATGAATTTCTTTAAGATCATGAATAAACGACGTTCTATAAAACCACAAACACAAAACATGCATGCCTGAATGTATGAATCTGATCCAATCATTAACATTTAGAGAGCATCCTAAGGGTCTAGGATACACAAGGGCAATGTATTACTGAACAACGTGGGAAACACACTCTATGTCCTTGTTCATTTCAATGTTGGCCTCTGCGAACAAATCGTTTTCTATTAATCTGCCTTGCATGGTGTTATCCGCCAACTTGACCCTGACAGTCGTGTGTACAGGTAGTAAAGACGCTGGGGAAATCAAGGGAACAGCCTGGTTCTAGCACAGGGATGTGGTAGGTGCCCGGTGAGCTTTGTGTGTGTTATATCTCGTTAGTCCTCACAACCACCCAACAGGCGGTGGTAATTTTGCAGATGGGAACACTGATGCACAGGAATGTTTACTTGCCTAAGGTCACAGAGCGAGGAGCAACGAAATTGGGCTTTAGGCCCAGTCAGTTTGGCTCTAAGGCTATGTCCTTAACCGCTGTGCTAAACGCTGCCTACTGAACTGTGCTACCTACCTGTCCACCAGACTCTCTTCCCACTTCTGGAAGACAGTCAAAGGCATTTTGAAATACAGATAACAGTTCACATATGCTTCTCAGCACTATTAAGAAAATTATTTAAATATCTATTCTATTTAATTATTTTATTTTAATTTTTTATTAAAATAACCTTTTTATTTTACAATAGCTCTAGGTGTACAGAAAAGTTGCAAAGATGGTGCAGAGAATCCCTATATATCTCATCACCCAATCTGTCCTATTGTTAACATCTTCCATGAATATGTTCCCCCGTCATGACTAAGGAACCAACACTAGTACACTACTGTTAACTAAAGGCCACACTCTCTTTTGATTTTACACCTTTTTTTGTCCTTTTTCTTTTCCAAGATCCCACTCCACTACAGTTTGTAGTAATGGCTCCTTGGCTTCCTCTCATTTGTGACAGTTTCTCACTTTCTTTATTTTGATGACCTTGACAGTTTTGAGGACTACTAGTCAGGCATTTCGCAGAATCTCTCTCAGTTCGGGTTTTACTGCTGTTTGTGGGGGGTTTTTTCTCATGAGACTGAGATTACAGGTTGTTAGAAGACCAGAGAGGTGCGGCGCCATTCTCATCCACCTCATCAAAGGCGCAGCCTGCGTGTGACTCACCCCTGTTGGTGCTAACCCTGACCAGCTGGCCGAGAAAGTGTCCGCCAGGCTTCTCCCACATCACTTGCTCCCCTGGCCACACTCGGCCCAGTGGAGGGAAGTCACAGTGCAGCCCACACTCTACCAATGGGGAGTTGAGCTCCACTTCCGGGGGGTGTGGTAGCTATATAAACAATCTGATTTTTAATGGAGTTAATGTGCATGACATTTTAAAAAATAAAGCATGCCAAATGAGAGTGTACGACTGCCCGGCCCAGTCTACAGGGCCCCTGAGGTGGCTCTGAGGGCTCACTGCCCATCATCCTTATGTCTCAGAAGCACAGCAGGTAAGACACACTTTCTGCAAGGTATTAAAAAAGTGAATCAGCGGTTTCCAAAGTCGGAAATCTGTTCTTTTCTAGAAGATATGTAACAAACAGCAGGTCAGAGGAAGGAGAAAAGCGGTCCTGCAGATAGAGGAGGTGGCACATGCTGTCGGTTTGCATGGACAGACATTAAACTGGAAGTTCTGAATGAGCCGCGAAATCCACAACAGATAGAAAATCCCAAATGAGCTGTCAGGCTTTTAAAGGAACTTTTCAAAAGTAATGTGTCATAAACGATTTTGTGACTCTTTATAATCTTCATCCTCTCTAAGCGGGAAAAAGGAGGTGGGGAGAGAACTGTGTATTTCTTCAAGGAAAAGAAGCTGTGTTTTGATTACCCCCAGTAGGTTTGGGGTACATGGTGGGGCTGGTGTGCCTATGCTCACTTCCAGTCTAGTGAGACAGGCTCCGAGGTAGGAAAGCACCGCCCTTCCGATGGTTTCCTTGGGATTGGGGAGGCATCCTGGACTGGCGGCTGCCACACACGGAGAGGGCCATGGGCTGGCCCGGGAGGTGCCTGCCCCCGAGTCCCATTCCGAAGCGGAACAAAGGTAACTCAATCTGGAGCCAGATGTAGACTTTACGGTGGGAATGCTGGCCTGAGACGTCTTCCGGGGAGTGAGGTGCCCCCAGCAGGGTTGGAGAGAGCAGAGACCCGTAAAGCAGAGGCCTGGGAGCAGCTGACGGAGAAGCCGCCCTCGCATGGGAGCTGCCCTGGGAGGGCCCAGCACGTGAAGCTGCTGTAAAGCCAGCCTAGGCTTCCAGGTGTGGGATCTATCAATAGAACAAGCAGATCCTGAATAAAAACAAACAATTACTATTATTTTGCTGGGCTCAGAGAAAGCAAGAAAAATCACCAAGGGGCACAAAAGAAAAGGCAAACAAACGAAGGACCCCAGGCAATAGGCCCCAAAACAGGGAGGGTCCTATGAGAGACAGAGCTGCTTTCTTTTCTTTTTGATAAAACCGTAAATTTGGTTTGAATTATATGTTTATATTTTTGTATTTTGTTGAATATTTTTACACGGAATATGTATTATGGCAAAATAATGTGATATATATTGAATACTTGTTGGCATATATTGTTGTAGAATAATGCAATTTAGTCGATTTCATTATCTTAAACATAGTTAAATGGGAAAGCGCTGTTTTCAATGTGGTCTGTGGGGGGGGGGGGGCCTGAGGTCTGTGGTCGGGCGGGAGAATAAACTAAAACCCCTGAGCTACCCTGGGGCTCCGACATGGGGGTGTCGGGACAGCAGCACCCCACGATTACCCATAAAACAAAGCCCATACTTTCCTAGAAAAGCATCCTTGATTGAAGTCCCAAGGCTTTTCCTACAAATTCAGATCACTCAAATATGAGCTAGCGATCAAGACTGCCCAAATACACATGAAACAAAACACCATGTGTGAGCCACCGAGGAAACAACAAATAACAGATTTAGATTGCCACGGACTTCAACTGTTTCAACTACCAGATACAAACTGTACAATAACCACATACCCGTGATGTCAAAGAAGCAAAAGATAGAATTAAAGATAGAAGTAAGCAAGCGATGAGTGACTGTCAACAAAACCTGGCGGTTTCCGTGTCGCCCGGTGAAGAGCTCTGGGGCTGGCCACGCACGCAGCAGTGGGGAAGGTGCTCGATCTTATGCTGTGTGCTTTGCCACAATTTTTAAAAATGGCCAGCCAATTTAAGAAGAACCAAATAAAACACTTTTTTAAAAACTATAGTCATTAAAATAAAGAGTCCACTAGCAAGATTATATTAGTCACAGCTGAAAAGAAAACTAAGAAGCTGGAAGGAAGAACTGAAGAAATCACCTAAAAGGCAATACAAGAGAGACAAGGAGGTGAAAAACAGAGATGTTAACCCGTATGGAGAATGCAGCGAGAAGGTCCAAAATAAGTACAATTGCAGTCCTAGAAAAAGGAACAGACAGGATGGAGGAAAGGAAGTATTTAAGGAGATAATAACCTGAGGCTTTTCCAGAGGTGGTGAGACATGAAGCCATGGATCTACTAATCAGGGTAAATAACAGGAAATCCACCCGAAGCTGCTGAAGAAACCACGAATTTCTCCCACCTCTTCCTTTCCCACGGCCAGGAAACGCGGGGCCTGGAAAGCGTGGTCTGTGTAAGTGCCCACGCGTATCAGAATGCAGAGGTAATTTCCATGCCGACACCCACCCCCTTCCCTTCCCAAAGTGCAAGTGCTAGTCTGCGGACTCCTGAAAGCACCTCCACTCCGCTCTTTTATAAGTCCTACCGATGCATTATGATTAGATGCTCTCCTTGCCCAGCAGCTAGCCAGGGAAGAGGATGAGAGGATGAATAATATCTCAGGGAAGGAAAAGCCCTTCTTCAGCTGGTTTAAGTCTTGCCGATAATGTGCACACAGAATTTTGCATTTACCATAAAGCCCTTCAATTAGTTTATAGACAAGTTAACCTTCTAACTCCCAGCAAATATAATTCATGCACTTTTTATACCATGCAGCATCCTGCTAGCTATTATCCATCATTTACAAGTGTTATTTGTCTATAAAAATGACACTAAATTTTTGAAAAATGACACTGCTCTGCCTGCTTCTGGCTGTGTTTTAACAAATGATACCACTGCAAAAGGCTTTAAGTCATATAAGAAGCAATTAGTCAAAGAAGCAATAAATAATTTTTAAAAGGATATAAATGATTGCTTGTCCAGATAGCCAAATGTCTAAAGGCTGATACACAATAAAATAAGGGTTAACATAAAAGAGTACACTTCATTATTTATGGTTAATAAAGTTAATCAAATTCAGTGCTTCTTACTCCTGCACACATTAAACAGAAACACGAATATGATATGCATATTTTATGGGAAACAGCCTGAAAGATTATTATCTCTAAAAGGAAATCCTGCAAAGAAAGAGATGCATAAAAAAGTTGCTGCTATCCTATTACAACATAAACTGTTTTGCTTAAGACACAAACATTTATTTTAATTAAAACTATTAAGCTAAATAATATTTTCCACAACTGACAACCATGACTTAAACATGAATTCCAGGATTAATATTAAAATGAATTATTGAAGAGAGAAAAAGATGCAGTCAGAGCCTTTCAATTTTCTTTTTTTCTGGAATCTTATCCACCTATCCTGGAGCAATACTTTTTCTTCAGGTCGAAAATCTATTCTCAAAAGATATATTAGTATATTTTTAAACAAATTGAGATAAGTGTAAGCTCATCAATCAGCCATTTCTAAATGCATTATCTTCAAGTGGCTTGGACTTTTAAGTCACTTACCTGCTTAACATTAAGTGTAAAGGAGTTTGCAAGAAAAGAAAATAGAAAATTAACTTCATTTCATAAGTTCTCCTATCATGCCAGCAGATAGCTGACACTGTTACAGCGCACACTTACAAATCAGTGATTATACACACCAGTCAAACGAGAAATGAAGACGGCAATCAAGTAGTGGTGAAATTCCCCAGAAGCGCATTGTAGTCAATGCTGCTGAACAGCCGTTCAATTGTGGTTTTAAAAAATATATTTTTTAAACATACCTACAGATATTCTGAGGGATAGTGACTTTTGAGGGAAAGAAAGTAGAAAATCTATACAATTCATCTAACAAGTAAGCCAGCAAACAATCAATAAATTCTAGCTCTAACTCTTTTATTTTTGTGGGTTTTTTTGAAGTTGAATTCTAAACCATGTCATGACACAATAAAATAGTACTGATTCAAACTGAGGGCAGATTATTTGGGTGGGAGGGGTGGTACTCAACTATCTACAGATATTTAGTAATGAACGAGCCGGTAGCAAGGAAAGACACAGGAAGTGAGCTGAGGGAGGTTTCCGCACCCTCTCCTGCTCCATGACCCTTGAATAAGGGCCAAAATGCCACTTCTAATCTGATTTTCCATTTCTTAGATGTGTTTTATTAACTCCCCTTTTATTGCCAATTAAACATTCTAACGGGCACACTGCAGACATACAGCTGTTAGATGCCAATTGCAGTGTAATGTGTTTGTAATGGTCTGGAGTGTTATGGTGCTGGCAGGCCCAGTGCGGTCCCCTTTACTTCTTCACTGATCATGACTGCATGGTAATATGACCAAAGTAGTGAGTGATCACCAAGTTAGTGCCCTCACAAGAAGAGGAACGTTCTCTCCCATCTCCTTTGCATGACTCTGAAGAAATGAGGAATCTTTCTCCTGCCTCCAAATGAGAACCAAACAATGCTGACCATTTCTGAAGGACCTCTGATGCTCAAAGCATTTGCTAGTGTTCTAGTTAACTAGCCCCCTAGCATCCCTGCAAGGAAAGCTGTAGGAAACCCTGTCCAATCCCCCGACATTTTACCAGGGAACAGAGGCAAATGTTTAGAAAACTTGCCAATGGTCTGAGAGCTCCCACAAATGGAACCTGGAGGAGATTTCATTTTTATGCACATCTTCACCTCCAGTGGTATGCCCTGAAGGAAATACTACTCATGACCCTGGGCAACTACAGTTCATCCACTTGTATCTTCACCTAAACCATCTAACCCATCGTGATTTTCCTCTCAACCATTCAACTTGAAGATCTGTCCATACTTGCACTTGCTGACAAAAGGTGTGGTTCAAAAGGCCAGACAGGCAACCCTGAGCCGCACTCCCCACCCCCTTCCCCTCCCTCCCCGCCACCCGCCCCTACAAGGAGATGCAAGGAGTGTACTTCTCCCAGTCCCATCCGAGCCCAGGGAAATCTGCAGGGGAAAGCGCCTCTTATCTGTTTCCTTCTGAGAACAAACGGAACCAGCGCACAAATGCAAGGGGCGTACACGTGCCACGCACACAGCCCTCTCCACACGCATCTGAGATTAAGAGAGTTGTTTCTGGGTGATCAGTCTGCTCCCTGGAAGTCAGAATTTTCTAGTAAATATTTTTGATAACTCCATCCTGTCTAAACTAACAGTAACAGCAAAATTAAAAACGAAACAGCAGGCCAGAAAAAGAGACTAAATTCCACTGGTAAGCCAATGGTGGCATTAATAATAACAGTAATTAAATATTCACAATAGCCTTACATTGTCTTAAGGAACCCATTTCTCTGGACCTCTTAAGACTCCAGGTAGCCTATGTTTTAGCATCCTTTACTCCACAAGGAAGGGAAAGGTACTCATTATCCCTAGGCCACAAAAAAGCTTTGGCCCAGAAAAATTAAAAGACTTGTCTCAGCCATAAACTGGTGGAGACATGGGCTCAGGTCTCCAAACTCCCTGCTAACTAAGTAACAGCCCGGAAGAGTCACAGGAAAGTCAACATAAACAGTGTCCGCTGTTATTTACTCTGCCTACAATAAATGTTTGTTCCAGAAAAAAACAAAACACAGTTCAAACAAGATGGGAAAGAGTCTAAACACAAAGGGTTCAATAGAGGAGGAAAATATGTTTGCCTCTGCTGCAGCGGAGGAGCTGGTCCGGAGCAGCCCGGGCATCCCTGGGAAGGAGGGCCCGTAGGGCTGCGGATACAGGACCGGTGAGGGGACCGAGCATCGTTAACTCCTCTCCCAACGCCCAGGTTCCCATCTTTGACCTGGAATGTGAGTGATCTTTTTCAACAAGCAACTTTAGATTTGTGTTATAAATAATGACCAAGCGTCCTAATTCTGTTACAGGGCTAAGTAACAAAGAAGAGAAAATTAACTGGGAACCTAGGAGGCTACAAAGTGATAGGACACGAGAAAAATAGCCATGGCACACGCTCCCTGGTGGGCTGGGAGGTTCTGTGGTGGACACCACGTGGTCTGTGTAGGCTGCAGTGGTATTTCTTTACCGAGGGGATTCGAACTTGGCACCTGACACAATTAGCCTAGAGTAGGAAAGCTGCTGTAGGGAAAAGCTGGCTCTTTGAATATCCCAAAGGCTGTCGTGCAAAAGAAGGGCTGGATTTACTCTGAATAGCATCAGAGGGTAAGGCTAGGGAGTGACAGGCAGGAATACACAGCCCAGAGTACAACAGAACTTGCTAATAATCAGAACTGCTCAGCCATGGCCAGGGATGCCTGTGGACCCGGAGCCTCGTCTCCCACTGGCCTCCAGCAGACGCTGAGGTGCCCACCGGCAAGGATGTGGCGGGGGTACAGCGCTGGGAAAGGTGTGAGGCAAACAAAAGCTAGGATTTTTTGACATGCTAGGACTCCGCGGCTGTTTTCAATGTCTCTGCTCAGGCCTCCCTGGTGGCACTGCTACGGCTTCACCACTGACTCAGGTGGGCTTCCCAAGTGTGGCCTCCAAACCCAGGTGTTTGTTAGAATCAGCTGGGGAAACTACTTAATCATAAAGATATCCAGACCTATATTCTACAGCTTCTCAATCCTACTCTCCAGAAGTTGGCCTAAGAATCTGTATTTTTACAAAGCTTCCACATGACTTTCTGGCAGACCAATTTGGAACCACTGGTAAGCTCTTTTGTACCTACATCTTCGTTTGAAAAATTGAGTTAATAATAATTTTTACCTTAATGAATCATATAGATAAAATTTGATAACATAGGTAAAATACTTAGTATGGTGCCTATTTTGAGAAAACGCACCTTAAAAATGGGTTCTCTGCACTACGTGATCAAGCTTGAGAGCCTTCATTGGTTAAAAATGAGGACAGTCTGGCCCTGGCTGGTGTTGCTAAGTGGTTAGAGCATCAGCCTGAGCACCGAAGGGTCTTGGGTTCTATCCCCAACAAGAGCACATACCTGGGTTGCGGGTTCGGGAGGCAACCACTGGATGTGTCTCTCATCTCTCGTGCGCGTGCTCACTCTCCTTCCCTCCTTTTCTCCCTCCCTCCTTTCTAATCTCTCTAAAAATCAATGGGAAAAATATCCTTGGGTGAGGAATAACAAACAAACAAACAAAAAAAAAATGAGGACAGTCTGGCTTATGTCAACTTCATACCTGGCCATTTCCTGTTTTCTCATCCTATCTCCTTCAGGCAACACAGACAAAATCTGATGCAATATAATTTGAATAAAATGCTTTATCTGTGTGTATATTTCCTTATAATTAACAACACAGAGTTGCATTTAAAAGTTGAATGTAGTACAGTAGAAAGTCTATGAAGTCTGGTTGCTCTGCAACAGTTAGAAGCTGAAGATGTAAATTCTCTACAAATAATGAGTTTAAAACTCATATTTATTCCCACATATTCAGGTAAAGATAAAAGACCCCATTTCTCTATTTCCCTGTAGCAAGCAGTCACACTCACTTATTTAAAACCCTGCAATGCACTGAGCAGAAGAATACCCTGTTCTGACATGTAGACCACCACAAATGGCTTCCATTCTTTAATTGGAAATTTGCTTCTAGACCAGCCGTGGGCAAACTACGGCCCGCGGGGCGAATCCTGCCCGTTTGAAATGAATAAAACTAAAAAAAAAAAAAAAAAAAGACCGTACCCTTTTATGTAATGATGTTTACTTTGAATTTATATTAGTTCACACAAACACTCCATCCATGCTTTTGTTCTGGCCCTCCGGACCAGTTTAAGAACCCATTGTGGCCCTCGAGTCAAAAAGTTTGCCCACCCCTGTTCTAGACACTACGGTGAGTGTTAAAAAATCCCCGACAGAAAGGAAGAAAGAAGGCAACTGGAGCAATTTATATTAAGTGAAAAAAAAGCCTCCAGATTTCTGTATTCCTAGTTACAATTTATCAAACTGTTTCTGTTTGGGTGGTTTTATACAAAAAAATAAATAAATAAATTGTAAAGCGTGGTTGCTTAAGCACATCGAAAGGTTAAACTCCACACAGCTCATCTGTATGTGAGAAGAAAGAACTGCCAAACACTTCACCTTTTGAGATTGAAACAAGCCAACTAACAGATGTGCAATCCTTGTTGCTGTAACTGTTGTAAGTGGAAACCTGAGCATTTTTAAAGCATACATCACTTTTTGGAGCAGTCATTTTAGGCCTATGGGTCAACTCTCCTGTTCATGGCTGACACAGGCTCACTGCGTTTCATTTATGCACACACTCTAATTCCTTGAACTGTTACACAGCATTCATCATTATTCTCAGATGTGTTCCTGGAAAGCTGGAAGTGAATTATAATCAGCTCTACTTTCACATTGTTCCACACATTATAATTTTAGAAATGCAATAGCTTCGATTCTGACTGATTGTAACTGGCCACAGCTTTCTACGGTTCTCTCCTCCCTCCCCTTCTCCATGCCCACTCCAGGTTCTCTCCTCCCTCCCCTTCTCCATGCCCACTCCAGGTTCTCTCCTCCCTCCCCTTCTCCATGCCCATTCCAGGTTCTATCCTCCCTCCCCTTCTCCATGCCCACTCCAGGTTCTCTCCTCCCTCCCCTTCTCCATGCCCACTCCAGGTTCTCTCCTCCCTCCCCTTCTCCATGCCCATTCCAGGTTCTCTCCTCCTTCCGCTTCTCCATGCCCGCTCCAGTTCTCTCCTCCCTCCCCTTCTCCATGCCCACTCCAGGTTCTCTCCTCCCTCTCCTCCATGCCCACTCCAGGTTCTCTCCTCCCTCCACTTCTCCATGCTCACACCAGGTTCTCTCCTCCCTCCCCTTCTCCATGCTCACACCAGGTTCTCTCCTCCCTCTCCTTCTCCTTCTCCGTGCCCACTCAAGGTCCTCTTCTCCCTTCCCTCCTCCGTGCCCACTCCAGGTTCTCTCCTCCCTCCCCTTCTCCGTGACCACTCCAGGTTCTCTCCTCCCTCCCCTTCTCCGTGCCCACTCCAGGTTCTCTCCTCCCTCCGCTTCTCCGTGCCTACTCCAGGTTCTCTCCTCCCTCCGCTTCTCCGTGCCCACTCCAGTTCTCTCCTCCCTCTCCTTTTCCATGCCCACTCCAGGTTCTCTCCTCCCTCTCCTTCTCCTTCTCCGTGCCCACTCTCATCACATGCAGTGTCTGGCTCATAAGAGATGCGCAGTCGAGATCTGTTGAATGAAATAATCATCTTTAACACTTGAAAGATCTCTCTAAAGACAGTTTTTATTAAAGGCGTTTTTGTATTGTAAGACGCTATCTCTAATTAACTTGATTTTTTTAAATTTTAATAAATGAGGCTCTTCTTAAAATGGAACATATTGTTTCTGGTTTTCAGTTATAACGTTACTAATGGGAATGAACATTTTATAACATATGAAAGCACATAAAAGAATAAAATTACAGTTATAGTCTTCTTCAGCCCAATGTAAATGCTCAAATATTTGTTTAAAAAGACTACATTTTAGAAGTTACAGCATTAAAACATCTAACTTGAAAAATCCTGTAATTTGATAATGTAAACACCTTCTTATTCACAATGGTCTAATAGTATATGACCTGTTCCTAAAAAGACACAATGTGTGCCAAACCTTTTATTTTAATTCTGGAACTGTCATCATATAAAGTAGAAAACCTTTTTAAAAACAAAAATGGCTGTCAAAAGTCTGAGGTATTTTTAAATGAAAATTTAAAGGATACAGGAGTTCAAAGCTCCAAAATCTGAGTTTTTATGTGACTAGTGTACAAAGCATGGCTTGTAGAATATGCACTGTCTGAGAATGAGATATCACCATTACACCACATTCTACAGCTATGGACTTAGGTTTGTAAAAACAGTCACAGTGCGATAATAAAGTACACATACACTTTTTGTACCCCAAAACATATCTGGAGAGAGGAAGTGTGGTTCTGTGAGGCCCCTGGTCTGACGGCAAATGCACCAAGCTTTGGCTCCATTCTAAAGCTGGACAAATGGCTCTTGGAAGAAACTGGAAGGAGCACCCCTAAAAATGCTTTGAGCAGAACCATAGGTAAATACCAGACGATGAACTAAATGGGCTGGCACTTTCGTTAAGAAACAGAACCGTGGTTTTTCCTTTTTTTCTCTGCGGAGTCAGCTGCCTTTTCCCCGTGAAGCCATTCTCCCCATTTCCCAGTCTCGGCGAGTACATATTCAAGGCCCACGGCAGACGTGGTTGTCGGCAGGTAGTACTGTAAACCCAGCTTGCTCAACTAAACACCATTCGTCATGTATTTTTAGGCCTTGTGATGTCTGCAACTAAATATAAACAAGGAAAGAATCACTGACAACGGGAGACTCCTAGCCAATAAGATGGGATGGCTGGGAAAATCACCTCTATTTTAAACCACAGAATGAGTTATTTTGGCCTCGTGTAAATTGAGTCACTAGAAATTAAATCTGTACATTAAGTAGCTCAGGCTGTCCTCTAAGTCAGCGGTCACCAACCTTTCGGACCTCACGGACCACCAGTGGTCCGCAGACCACCAGCTGGCGACCGCTGCTCTAAGTGACCCCCTGGTCTTTAAGGGAACACGCTGTGGACCCCTAGAGAGCAGGCCCCTGGAGCGGTGACTCCTCAGTGGGGCTGGGGCCATCTTGCTGGCTGGCCACACTGTGAGGGGCCTGTCCCGTTGGCAAAGGCTACAACCCCAGGAAAGTGCCAAGTGTGACAACTGCTGGTGCCCCTTTGTTTTTCTGGTTTATTGAGTGTGGGATTGACGCCATGAATGCTGAGAATCCACCACAGCATAAATATTGACCTGTTTGGTCTTGTTACAATACAGTGTTTGGGACCCCTCACAGATTTTCTGCACCCAGAAATTCCATTTGAAACATGCTCCCAAAGTAACTACCGTTGCTGTTTCTTCGATTTGTGTTCTTTATTCTTGCCATTTTATCTTCATTTACCTTCTCCCTGCTGCCCCTCTTACTTTAACTGAATCCTTAGCTACTTAATGTACAAATTTCATTTTAAATGACTCATATGTCATTTTTCAACGAATTGCAAAATGAAGGCCAGCGCTTTCCTTCCGGGTGTTGAGGAGGGATTCCCAAACCTCCGCCTTGGAGCATGATACTATGCTCTAGTTCCATGGCCGGCAAACTGCGGCTCTCGAGCCACATGCGTCTCTTTGGCCCCTTGAGTGTGGCTCTTCCTAAGCTTTAGGAGTACCCTAATTAAGTTAATAACAATGTACCTACCTATATAGTTTAAGTTTAAAAAATTTGGCTCTCAAAAGAAATTTCATTCGTTGTACTGTTGATATTTGGCTCTGTTGACTAATGAGTTTGCCGACCACTGCTCTAGTCTGTCATGGGTTGAACTACGGCCTCCAAAATTCATATAGTGAAGCTCTAACTCCCACTACTTCAGAATGTGACCTTATTGGGAAATAATGTCACTGTACTAAATGTAATTAATTCAGATGAGGTCACACTGGAATAGGGTGGCCCTAATCCCATATAGTTTGTGTCCTTGTAAAAGAAGAGGGAAATCTGAACTCAGCAGGTATGCAGGGAGAAGGCAATGTTCACATGCAGGAGAGACCAGGATGATGCCAAGGGATGAGCAGATGTGCTCTCGCAGCCCTGCCCTCCGAAGGAACCAACCCTGCCCACACCTTGATCATGGTTGGAGTCCTTGTCTCCAGAAATATGAGGCAAATGTGTTGTTAACGCCCTCCAGTCTGCGGTACTTGGTTACAACAGCTCTAGCAAACTAATACACATACCATGCATTTCTTCTGTTTATCCAGAAGCTCAACAAAATGTGCTATCTGGTCAAATAAAGTGCAGCATAAAGCCAGATAATTAAGACCCTAATGTTTCTCAAGTAAAGGCAAGTTCATAGATCATGGTCAGAAGTTAAAAATTAAAAAAATAATTGCTGGCTACAAGTCACATGTTGATGTCAAGAGCCTTCAGATGACCGCCTTTATGGCAATCAGGTTTATTTTTTACGTTTAAATTTTAAAGTGTTACACCAAAGTTTAAAATTGTAAATAAGCAGCTCCCTGTGCACAAAGCAGCATTTTATTCCATCCATGATATATACCTAATAAAGAGACTAGAGAAATGAGACATTCTTAAACTACTAGAGGCCCAGTGCACAAAACTCATGCACTGGTAGGGTCCCTAGTGGCTGCTGGCTGCTGACTGCCAGCTGGGGCCTCCCCCGCCCCCACCTGCTGCCATCGCTGGCTGGGGCATCCCTCCCTTCTCCCAGCAGCCGCTGCCCCACCCCTGTTCGAACTCCCAGTTGAGGGGACAATTTGCATACTATGCTTTTATTATATAGGATGGAAAATGAGAACATGTGGCCGATATGATGGGTACTACAAAAAAGTCAGGTCAGAAGAGCCAGTCTCTCACAGATATGAAGGAGATTCAGTAGAAAATTCCAGCAGGAAGACCACCGTCAAGTCCCCATCATGGATCAGGCACTTGATCACCCTGAGCACTGGTGTCCTCCTGTGGTTCTGCCAAAGCCCCAGGCACAGCTCCCCATCCAATGCAAATGTCCAGCTCTAACTGAGCTGGACGACTCTTGTATTTTACTCTGTCGATCTCTCACCCTGGAAAGTTCCCACTTTCTGGGCTTCTGGACTTTTCTGCCTCCTGGCTCTCATGCCTCTCTGGTCCTTCCCCACCTGTGAAAGGTGCTCCTCAATTAGCTTTCATTCTGGTCACTCCCTGTGGTCTCCCCAGGGAGCTGGCCCACCGTCCAAGCCTGTATTTCCATCCTAACCTCTCAACTCCCAAACAGCTATCTCCAGGATAACAGCCATGTGAATATGATAACATGCCTTGCACTTACAGATACTTAGATTTATACTTTGGCTAAACAGTATTTTCACAGTTGATCAACACAACATGAAGAGATAAGATGACTTGGAAAATGGTCTGTTAATAGATTAGTCTCTTAAAGAAGGTTAACTCATTCCAGCCACTTGCTTACAATATTTTTTGGTTTTACCTCATTTTACCTGGTAAAAAGTTAAAGCACATGTTGTCTCTGAATTCTGAATCAGAGGGTACAAAACAGGTAACGTGCTTCAACAGTGTCCCGCGTGAAGATACCCAGGTCCTTCCTGAGACTGGAGACCGGGAAGAACGAAAGGCAGACGCCCCGGGAGGGCTTGCTGACCGTGTTTATCCTGACAGCACAAACTCTGACCCTGGAGAACTCAGGAATAATTTGCAAATGGTCACTGCCACTTAGAGGCAAATTAAAGTCCACCTTTGAGAGCTAGCAGATAGAAAGGTAAGGAGAGGCAGCAGGAAGCTTGGGTAGGTAAAAGTATTCTAATTTAAATGTTCAAAGGACCATTATAGGATCTTAATTCCTGCCAGTAAATAGAGCATTTAATTATATGGCAATGAGCTATAAATTCAACCCCTCTGGAATGGACTCAGCAGAGAGCTCTGCGCTCCAGGGAGCAGCCTTCTTCCTTTCGCACAACAGCCTGAGCTAACGCCCCAGGACCCCGGGTGGTGATAAGTGTAGAGAAAACCCAGTTAGGGGACAGAAGGCCCAAGGCAGCCGACCATGAGCCAACTTAAATGTCAAGGCTCCCAAGTAAAGCATGGCAAATGCCCGTCCCCCAACCCACCTCTGCTAAAACCTCGTGGACATGCCAAGCTCAATGCCTTCATGCAGTAAACAGGTCCTTAGGCAGCACGGCCACGGTTGGGGCAATGGTCATGTCCTTCTAGCAAAGGGCTCTTCTTTATTTGAGAGCCTGAGCACTGAAGGGAAACAACACACAGTAAGAGCAACAGATGACTGCCAAGGCTGCTTGCTTCTCTTGCTCTGAACATCCTGCCTTGGTTCCTCCCTGAAGCACCCTTCCCCGAGCACAGCCAGAGAGCGCGTGGGCATAAACACTGGTGTTTCCTAGAAATTGTCAGGCCAGAACAATCCTGTTTCTAGACAGGGCAACAGCAGTGGCAAAAAATAAATAAAACAACCTGTCAATTAGGGGAATAACCAAGGAAACTTCACTATAATTAAGGAAAAACCTCAAATTCTGGTATTTTATCAATATTTCCAGGTTCCACTTTTTTAAAATAGGTTCTGGCCAAATTCCTGGTGTGCATTTATCTGATAGATGGCACACACACACAGGAACCATTGCAGTTGTTCCTGCCGCTTGTTTCTCTGCGGGTCCCTGCTCAGTAAGCCTTTTGTGCCTTGTGGGCTGTCGCAGGGCCTTGAGGTCCAGCTCCTGGGCCCCACACCACCCGGCCAGCTGCGCGCAGCAATACCCACAGGCAGCCAGATTCATCCTGAAGCACCGGCCACTCGCCAGGTAGCGTGAAGTCTGGTTCGGAGGCAGGGCAGCATGCCCGTAATCAAGGCAGAGCTGAAAGTTAAAACAGACTAGAGAAATGTAAATTTCTTCGCAAACCAGGTGGATTTCCTGCGATAACACAAGTCTCTCTGTCAAATCAGAGCAGAAACGCAAAGTTGCTGGAGTTTATGGCATAAAAAGATGTGGCTCCCGTCACTAATTTGCTCCCCTGAACTCTGCCTTGTCCTCTATCAATTATGTCTCCAACTACAAACAGAGATAACTTCTTATCTCATGCAGCGATAATTAAAATGTCACCCCTGAGACACCAAGAATGCTTCTGCTGCGGGAACTATAAACACTGTCAGTGTCACGCTCAGACCCGAGCCAGGCGTTCCCTTCCCGGGGAGAACTCCATCACTTCCAGTGCCTTCAGAAAAGCCCCCCATTGGAGAGTGAAGACCTGCCACCTCAACACCGCGTGCGTGCGAGGCGGCGTGCAGCTGAGCGCCTGGGACTACAGCCCCGTCTCACAACACAGCAGTTCTGGCCTTCGGAGCCTATCTGCCTTTCTCTCTGCACAACTGAGTACGATGCCGCACACTCTCCCTCTGAAGGCCTTGCTGTTGACTCCATTGGTGTTGGTAAAACTGCTTCCCAACTGTGTAGTTCTTTTCCCATTTTCTCCCCTTTTTCCTTTTAATAAACCCCCTGCTGAGGCACAAGAGGCTGGAGCAGTGCGACCGAAGGTCCCCCGTGAACGCTAAAAGTGATTTAATCTGCTGGCAATCTTTCTTTCAAGAGCGAGGAGCATGGTCTCCTGGGCCAGTGCAATGCTATCAACATTATATATGTGTGGTAGGGAGAATGACGGCCCCCAAAGACATCCACCTCCGGATCCCCGGAACCTGTGACGATGTCGCCTTACAAGGCAGAAGAGGCTTTGCAGATGTGAGTAAGTTAAGGATCTTGAGCTGGAGGATTATCCTGGATTATCCCCGGGGGCCCGAACTAATCACAAAGAGGGAGGCAGCGGAGTCCGAGAAGCAGAGGTCAGAGCCCGGCGACTGCTGCTTTGAAGTCGGGGAAGAGACCACGAGTCAAGGCACTCGGAAAGCCTCCCGAAGTGGGAGAAAGCCAGAAACAGATCCTCCCTGAGGCCCCCCGGGAGGAACACTTTCCTACCAACACCCTGATTTTGGCCCAGTGACAACCATTTCAGACTTCTAAGCTTCGGAACCGGAAGATAGTAAATGTGTATGGTTTTAAGCCACAAAATGTGTGGTAATTTGCTCCAACACCCTGCTAGTCCCCAAAGTCTACTCCTCTTATTATTCCAACTCTCGATGACCTGTTCCATTAACAGGTGAAGTGCCCTAACCAGGTGAAGGGCCGTTTATTTAAAGACCCAGCTTCAGAATTCTTACTACACCAGAGCCCATTTAAGCCACGCCTCTAATTTTAGCCAAAAGGAAAATAAGAACTCAGAGAGGGTCAAAGAATGCCCAGTGACACCTAGCCAATCAGTGACTTCTGCTGACATTCTAACCCAATTCTCTAAATGTCCTGTCTCCTGCTATACTGTGAACAATGCTGTCCCTCAGAAATGTTGTTCCTTCCTCTTCTAAGTTGATTCCCTTGGCATATTGTACATAGGTTGCATGTTTCAACTAGGAAGTAGCACAGAGTGGCTCAAAGAAATTCAGTTCGCATCACAATGTCAGTCCATGGGCTAAGATGGAGCACTCGGCTGCCGCAGACAGACATCGGGAAGCCAGGTGAATCCGGCTTCTCCCAAATGCAGAACATACAGAACAGGTTTATCAGGTTACAGGTTCTATGAATACTATCCAAAATACAGAGCACAGTTTTTGCCACCTCAAACTCAGAGCTTTACAAGGCTTTTTTATTTTTATTATTTTGAACCAAAAGCACTCACAGTCATAGGTCCCTTAATGACTGGGATCCCTTCTGAGAAATGAGTTGTTAGGCAACTTCCTCATTGTGCAAACACCATAAGTGTGCTTACGCAAACCTAGGTGGTATAGCCTACCGTTAGACTGCATGGTCTGGCCCACTGCTCCTGGGCCACAAGCTTGTACAGCAGGTACTGTACAGAACAACACAAGATAAACACAAGCACAAGAGAAAAGGATGCGATCAAGAGACGGGGGAACGTGAGATGCAGGAGGCTGCTGCCAGCATAACAGAGCACACTTACAGCAAATTCTTTTTTATAAGTAGCAAGGGTACAATCTAAAATAATGATGGAAGGTATAGTAAAGACATAAACCAGTAACACAGTTATTTATTGTCGTTATCAAGCATCACGTACTGTACATAATTGTATCAGCTACGCTTTCACAGGCCTGGCAGCGGGCTTGTTTACACAGCACCACCACAAACTCGTGAGTCGTGGGTTGAGCTATGACATTAGGATGGCTACGACATCACTTGGCAATAGGAATGTTCAGCTCCCTTATAATCTTATGGGACTACCACTGTTTATGCAGCCCATCATTAGCCAAACGTCGCTGTGTGGCACATGCGTATATTTAGAGCTGCAAGAGACTTCACGATCATTAGTTCAATCCTTCATTAGTCAGAGAATTCCCTCTACAAGAGCATGTAAATATGACTTGGTCTTGACCCAGAAGCACAAAGCAGTATCTCAGAGGGCCCTGTTTCTGGCCCCGGCATCAAGTCTGGCTTTTAATCAGTGGCACAAAATGATGACAGAGAACAGGCTCATTCAGCTGAAGGCTATGCTTGAGTGAACTTGCAAACATCTCCCAAGGAAGGAATTAAAAAATCAAATCCAAAATAATATGCCAAAAGGCATTCAGCTTGATATTCAGAAGAGCATCCTTAATCTACAAAAGAGTGCCAAATAAAAACTAGCAAACTAGCAGAATTCGAAGTTTCTCAACTGAGCTGTAAACTCCTAAGGGCAGACACCGTGTGAACACACTTCTCATTCTTGCCTGTTGCCCCTTCTTTTACAAGGGTGCGCAACCAGTACGCGTTGAGTTCAACCGGAATGCACAGACCCTGCTGAACAGCTCTCAGGAACGGGGAGAGCCTCCGAAACAGGTTTACAAAATGAACTGTACCTCCCTCTAGCCCTGCAACAGAACTCGGCGTTCCCCAGCTTCATAAACACTTGCAGATATAATCTAAACTTTTCCTGGTGGTCCAGTTCCGGAACCAGCGTTTGCTCCTTGATTTGAGGCTCATTGTTCTCTGGGCCCAAGCTGATCTCTGATGGCTGTCTATGCTGTGCTGAGTGCTGGGTGAATGGGGTGCTACCAGACTCAATGCAAGAAAAGATTAGGAGGTCAGTTGGTGGTCCGTGAGCTCCTGGCCACGAAGACAGAACATCAGCCTTATTTCCCCTGGTTCTTGACTAACTGTGCACTTCCCCGTTACTCTTGTCGCTATCACTTAAGTAGGGTATCATATACTGCGCGCGCCACCCCCCACCCGCTGTCATCTATCCCAGCCGTGGGCAAACTACGGCCCGCGGGCCGGATCTGGCCCGTTTGAAATGAATAAAACTAAAAAAAAAAAAAGACCGTACCCTTTTATGTAGTGATGTTTACTTTGAATTTATATTAGTTCACACAAACACTCCATCCATGCTTTTGTTCCGGCCCTCCGGTCCAGTTTAAGAACCCATTGTGGCCCTCGAGTCAAAAAGTTTGCCCACCCCTATGACTCAGACACAACAAACTGACCAAGAATGAGAGCCACGATCTGCGAAACAGTTTAAGAGAGCAGCAACAGCCTCCAAGAGAGAGAGACAGAGAGAACACCTGCTTGGCTTGAAAACCAGAATGCCACAGCGACTGGCACTATGGCCAGTGTCCTACTTGAGCTTAAACCCAAATGTGTCCTGGTTGCCTCACCTGCCTGCTGCTGATGACTAGAGAGAATGTCGGTAACATGCTATTAGTTATTAGCAGCTCTTAACCATTATTGCCATGTGTATAGTATTACATGCTATTTATTGCAATTTTCTTTAGCTCTGTCAAAGAATATATTACTTCTAATTAACACATTAATATAGTTCACCTTGAAGGTTTTTCTTTTTTACTTTAGATTTCTATCTGGGGCCTTGGCTGAAACTAAAAAACAAATCCCTATGCAGATGTGTTGCCCCTCCTATAAACTGTTTTCTGGAAGCCTGAGGACACGAGGCAGAAGCAAAGCCTACCATCACAGCTGGAAGGTAAAGTCTGTACATCAAGAGAAAAACAAGAGGTAAGACTCAGGAAAAAAAAAAAAAAAGCACAGTCAGCACCAAGCACTAACCAGTTTGCCTCAGATGTTCTCCTAGAAGAAAATAATTTGTATTGTTTGGGCCAAATGACAAATTATAGGTAAAGATTAAGCATCGTTGCATTTTGGAGGCTTCTGGGGCCAATTTCTACTTCAGAGCAGGAGGGCATTGTCCTCTTCTGAAGACAAAGGGAAGAAGAGCCCTCTGCCAATCGGAACAAGGCTGTGCCCTGACTGCAGCACTCACTGGCCACACCGGGGCATGTGCTTAACCCCTCACTGTCCCACCTGCCCCGTCTGTCAAGTGGAACCATTGGGTTGGCTGCCATGTAGGGCATCCTGCAGCCTGAGTCACCCAGCTCAGCCTCTAGGACATTACAGCTCTTACATACATGTGTATTTTTAAATTTTTTAAAGAAAGAAATTCCTATTGACATTTCTTTCCTCGATTTAGTAATTTTTTAATATTTATTCCTTGAAAAGCTTTTAAAGAGGGCTTTGCCAAAGTATATGAGCATATATGTTTTCTTAACTTTAATTTTTCATGATAAATTTTTCTCATCAAAAATTCATATCCTTCCTAGGTAAACATAACGTCAGGAAAAATCGGGACATACTGAAATATGAACTAATGAATGAATAAATGAGCAAAGTAACAAACTTGAGAATAAGACTGTGCACTGTCCTATATGCCTAAGTTATCTAATTTTAGCAAGAACTGTGACTAACCAGTGACAGCCCCACAATGGTTTCTGGATGCTAAATATAGACCGGGTCCAAATTCCCAAAATCTCACCCTGGCTTTATCACACATCCTTGGCAAAAGAATGTTACTCTGATAAAGCTCTCCGGTCTGGCCATGCTTACTTAAATGCCCCCAACTTGGACCGTCTTAAACATAACTGCCAGGGGAGGGAGGGATCACTTCAGTCCTCCAGCCAGTCTGTACTAAACAGTCCCTGATCCCACCACTGCCACACAAAGTGCACCAGTTGTGTCCAAGCTGTTGTGTGAATAATCTGAATACTGCAGAATGGAGGAAAAACACCGAGGCCACATTCTAGCTATAAAAATGACATGTGAAGCTAGCTGGTCATGATTTTATCCCTGAGTCATGACCTTCAGGATAACTCAAGCTACAATTAATACTTGAAAACCCCTTGGCATATAGTGTAACATGCATTCTTATAAAGTGGATCTTGCAATAATATATTTGAGTCCCTAAGCCCTTATAGACAATATTGGTCTCCTTAATTTTATGTTAAACACCAAACAGCACTTTTCGTTTAGCAATTACGAGAAAGTCTATCAATGAGCTCCTTTGCAATTAAGACACATCTAAGCCGCCTGACTCCACCACACCATAAGAGAGTGTCCTATAGGCTCTGAGTTCTTTTTTAAAAAATATATTTTATTTATTTTTTTACAGAGAGGAAGGGAGAGGGATAGAGTTAGAAAGAAACATCGATCAGCTGCCTCCTGCACACTCCCTATTGGGGATGTGCCCGCAACCAAGGTACATGCCCTTGACCGAATCGAACCTGGGACCCTTGAGTCCACAGGCTGATGCTCTTTCCACTGATCCAAATCTGTTAGGGCAGGCTCTGAGTTCTTACTGGCTTACTTTCCAAACAGTCACCTGTCTTCGTGCTCTGGGTGTAACTCCAAGCCCCCTGCTTGTTCAAGGCAGTCAAGGAGAGACTCAGCAGTGTCTTCATGATAAAGTCACTTCGCCTGGCACAACGGCTTTGCCAATATCCCTGTCAGTGCCCATTCTCCTCTGCAGCTGGAAACACTAACACAGAAATACAGCTCTACCCTCTCCGAGCGCAACCTCAGCTTCTGCTCATAACAGAAGCGGCTGCTGCCAGAGCTGCTTCCTCCTCACACAAGTGGGGTCACCGATGCCTCCGGGAGTCTGAGGAAAGCTGTAGGCTCTCTTCTCAGAAAAGGCCAACAAAAATAATAAAAGGAAGGGAGTGGGGGAGGAGGAGGAGGGAGGGAGGGAAGGAGAGAGGAAGGAAGGACAGGTGCTGGTCTGTGTGGCTCAGTTGGTTGAGTGTCCTCTGTACACCGAAAGATCTCCAGTTTGATTCCCTGTCAGGGCACATGCCCAGGTTGCAGGTTCAATCCCCGGATGGGGTGCGTTCCAGAGGCAAGTCACCAATGTTTCTCTCTCTCTCTCCTTCTCACTCCCTCTCTAAAATCAATAAAATAGTTATTTTTTTAAAAACAAAGAAATGCACATATGATGTGATGGGTTTTCCTGACCTCCAGGTTAAGAATCTCAGCTTTACAAGGCTAAGTGAGAAAGAATGGGGTTGATGAGATGAGGTGAGAGTACAGAAAGAGGGAGAGGGACACACAGAGAGCCAAAACAAGTGACAGGACACTGGAGAAAGTGCTTCGAGAAGAAGTGGCTTCCTCCCCTTCTCTGGGTTCTGGTCCAGATTCTAACTTCTATCTAGAGCAAGTTCTTAGAAAACATTCCTCAATGAGTACAATGAAGGGCATTAGCTAGATAACTTTCAAGCACTTTACACATGTGTGAACTCATTTAATCTGACACCAATCCTTTGTGATAGGTATTACACTTTTCCAGGGTTCACAGTTGACAAAATAATTATGCATTACGACGGAGCAATATAGGGGGATTAGAACTCAGAACACCTGGTTCAGAGCCCACGCTCCTAATCACTACTGTGTGATTCCTGCCTTCTACTGAGTCCCACCAGGAGAACGATTACAGTACAAAAAAAAACAGTAAAATGAACATAACTATAAAATATACATAAAGTGGAGATATTTAACAAAAAAGAAATGCTGTTTTGTGTCTTACATAACTGATTAAAATACACTAATTTATCATGAAGGTATTGTCCAATTTCATAATCTTAATATTTAAAATATCATACAGATAACTCAGTTTCTTGAGAAAATAAAGTTATCTTCAACAAAGAATAATTTACAAATGTGGATGTTCTCACTGGTTATCACTGTGCACTTCTTAGACATGGTTATTAGCATACTGCATATCAGCTACTTTATTACCAGGAAATACAATAACTGAGTATACAAAATGATCAGTGTCTATCTTAAAGCAATCTGGGGAAAGCAATGAAGATACTAACCATGACACTAATGATTAACTAGAAAAAAACACAAGTACAATAAGTCAAGTACAATAAATTTGGGATTGCAGAATTACTTGTGATGCAACCTAACACTTTCTTAATATCTTCACACATATCAAAAAAAAAAAAGTCAAAGTGACGAGCAGGAGGTCTTTAGCTCTTTTTTTAACACAAGTATATGAATTCCCCCCTATAGCCTCCTGCAATTATCCAAGAGAGTCATCTGATATAAAACATCTTTCTTCTTGCCTTGACTAGGCCAATTCCAAGCTCCATGCCCTGGCCAATTACTCCCCTATCCCAAAGTTCCCAGGCCACCACAATCCTACTACCCTTCATTGCAACATGCAAGCCCTCCATCAGGCCCTTTCACTCAGTTCCCTAAACCCTGAACTCCAAAACCACTCCTAGCCTGATTCCATTCCCAAATCCATTCAGCACACTGGCGATGTCAGAATCACCCAGGACTGTGGGTCTTCTGTACCTCAATAGAATCCCAGAGACTCTGGATTCCCCGGTGATTCTGGAAAACAACTAGATTTGAGGATAGACTAACATTTAGTTGTAGATATTGGTTTTCTCTACTGTAAAATGAGGGACCTGGGCTGGAGAGATGATCTCCAAGGTTCCCTCCAAACAGAGTGAAGAGTCCAGCTTCAAGAGCTGTTTTATGGATACTGCTGAGGATGGGCTACTTAGCAAATCTTGTGCAGATGCTGGGTTAGCTCTTGCTCCAAAAGAACCTTCTACACAGGTTTCAACATATCAACACTTGACTGACTATAGATAGAAAACTGCAGAAATCACTCTTTCAAATACCAGGGTACCAAGAAAATACAAGTTCTGGTTTTCTATTTATTTGTTAAGGAAATCCCAGAAAGCACTACCTATAACATAGCTGGTCTGTGAGAATTATGAAGCATGTCACTGAACTGTCATAAGAATTCACACACCTAACAGAAAGTAATGGTGAGAAAAACAAGACAGTGGTTCTTCTTGTTATGTCAATGGGATAATCCAGGTAACAATTCAAGTCCAGGAAATATATTACTGGACCATTCTATTAAAAGGGGACTTTTCTAGCTGGCCTTTGAGTCAGACCTCCCACAGAGGAAGCAGTTGTGTGATGTATGGCCAGGGCAGAAGGGATTGGGGGTTATTTTGTTCACTTTATTGGTGGTTTTTTTTACTTTGAATTTGAATGCCGTGAAGCAAGGTTGCGGATCTTCCAACTGGCTACAAGCCCCATCATATCCACTTGTGTTACTCCTTCTTGTCCCAGAATTATTTGAATTGTGACCATTGTGCTAAATAATTATGTTAACATGATTATATAAATATAAACAATTATATCTTACCATCATGTAATATGAGTATATTCACATACCATATTGTATTTGCTTCTTATAATCCTGTTTACTAATTAGGAAGCTAATCTACACTAATAAAAGAGAAACATGGTAATTAGCGTACGACCGCTACCCTTTTCATTGGCTAATCAGTGAGTATATGCAAATTAACTGTCAGCCAAGATGGCAGCCGGCAGCCAGGCACTGAAGCGAGCATGAGGCTTGCTTGCTGCAGACTCAACGTTCCCCGCCTCACTTGCCGGCCTCTCAGCTGCAACTCTAAGCAACTATGTACTATGTTGCAAATAAGAAGCTAAACAAAACCCCAGAAACCGGCTTTCATTCAGCTGGGCTTCAGCCAGCTGGACCCCCACAACATTGTATCGATGTTTTCAGCAGCGAGGCCTCAGAGCTAAAGCTGGCCCAGAATAAAAAAAAAAAAAAGAAAAGAAAACAAGGAGCGGTTGGAAGCTTTAGTCACTCGCCAGCCGGAAAACAGCCCTCAGCCCCTCACCCAGACTGGCCAGGCACCCCAGTGGGGACCCCCACCCTGATCCAGGACACCCTTCAGGGCAAACCAGCCAGCCCTCACCCATGCACCAGGCCTCTATTCTACATAGTAAAAGGGTAATATGCCTCCCGGCACCGGGATCAGCATGACAGGGGGCAGCGCCCAAACCCCCTGATCACCCTGCGGCTCTGTGTGTGACAGGGGGTGGGGCCACAACCTCCCTATCCACCCTACTCTGTTTGTGACAGGGGAAGGCACCCCAACCCGCTGATCAGCCCTGCTCTGTGCCTGATAGGGGGGAGCTCCCCAATCCCGATTGCCCTGCGGCTCTGTGTTTGACAGGGGGGAGCTCCCCAACCCCCTGATCGGCCCTGCTCTGTCTGTGACAGGGTAGAGCCATAACCTCCCCATTGGCCCTGCCCTGAGTGTGACAGGGTGCAGCGCCCCAACCCCCTGATCGGCCCTGCTCTGTCTGTGACAGGGTAGAGCCATAACCTCCCCATTGGCCCTGCCCTGAGTGTGACAGGGTGCAGCGCCCCAACCCCCTGATCCGCCCTGCTGTGTGTGACAGGGGGCGGTGCCCCAACTCCCCTATTGGCCCTACTCTGTGAGTGACAGGGGGGAGCTCCTCAACCCCCTGATGGGCCCTGCTCTGTGCGTGACAGGGGGGAGCTCCCCAACCCCCTGATTGACCCTGCTCTGTGTGTGACAGGGTACAGAGCCCCAACCCCCCTGATGGGCCCTGCTCTGTGAGTGACAGGGGGTGGCACCGCAACCTCCCCATCAACCCTGCCTTGAGTGTGACAGGGGGCGGTGCCCCAACCCCCCAATCGGCCCTACCCTGACGGTGACTGAGGGTGGCATTGCAACCTCCCGATCCGCCCTGCTCTGTGCATGACGGGGCGGTGCCCCAACTCCCCAATCGGCCCTGCTCTGAGCCTGACCAGGGGCTGCACTTAGGGATTGGGCGTGCCCTCTGCCACCCGAGAGCAGGCCTAAGCCAGCAGGTCATTATCTCCCAAGGGGTCCCAGACTGCGAGAGGGCACAGGCCGGCCTGGGGGACCCCCTCCCCCGCCCCCCGAGTGCACAAATTTTTGTGCACCGGGCCTCTAGTCTATATATATAAAAGCCTAAGTGACCATTAGGACCAGTCGACTGAACACCAGTCGACCAGTCGCTCTGACGTGCTGACCACCAGGGGGCAGACGCTTAACGCAGGAGCTGCCCCCTGGTGATCAGTATGCTCCCACAGCCAACCTCCCGCAGTCCCTCCCCCTGGCCAGCTGCCCCGATGGCTCTGATCAGGACTGGGTGAGACGGCCCATATCGGCCCCAATCGCTGGCCAGGCCGAGGGACCCCACCCATGCATGAATTTGTGCACCAGGCCTCTAGTAAAAAATAATAATAATAAAATAAATAAACCCTGAGTAACTTGCACAGTCCAAGACCTAAAATCTGAATGTCACATAATAAATAACATTATGTGAGCCCTAACGGGTTTGGCTCAGTGGATAGAGTGTCGGCCTGTGGACTGAAGGGTCCCAGGTTCGATTCTGGTCAAGGGCATGTAACTTGGTTGCGGGCACATCCCCAGTAGGGGGTGTGCAGGAGGCAGCTGATTGATGTTTCTTTCTCATCGATGTTTCTAACTCTCTATCCCTCTCCCTTCCTCTCTGTAAAAAATCAACAAAATATATTTTAAAAAAAACATTATGTGGGAATTTTGAAATTTGATTATCACTTAAAGGTCAGTCATTCAGAATATGTGAAATGAAGCTTCTGTATTTCCATGGGGAAGTCCTGGGGAAGTCACATGCCTCTGTTTTTCTCTCCAGCGTTCCAGAGCTTCCAATAGCAAAGGAAAAAATTTAGAAAAAGTCAGTTTTCAAAAGTCATTCAACAAAGTACTAGCAAAATGAATCTAGCAGTGTACTAATGGATTATACACCATGACTAGGTGAAGATATTCAAGGAATGCAAGGTTGGTTCAACATACAAAAATCAGTCAATGTAATAAGCCATATCAATAGAATAAAGGACAAAATCCACATGACCATCTTAATAGATGCAGAAAAAGCCTTTGACAAAAGCAAAAACTCTTTTCATGATAAAAACAAAACAAAAACTCAACAAACTAGAAATAGAAAGAAACTTCATCAACCTGATAATACCTATGAAAACCCACATATATCATGATTAAAGTACATGACTGAAAGCTATCCTCCAAGACCACGAACTAGCAAAGGATATTCATCCACCCTTACCACTGCTATTCAACATTATACTGGGGGATCTAACAGGCCAATTGGGCAAGAAAAAGAAAAGATATCCAAATTGGAAAGGAGAAAGCAAAACTATCTCTATGCACAGATGACATGATTTTGTATATATAAAATCTTAGGCAATGCACACACACACTCTCTCACAACTATTCAGACTAACAAGTACACTCAGCAAGGTTGCAGAGTGCAAGATCAATATACAAAATAAAATGTAAAAAATATCAATGATCATGCTTCCATCACTCAATAATTACTAGCAACTAAAAATATTGCTCTTTTAATGTCATTAATCTCAACCTGACTAAAGAGAATATAAAATTCAGAATTTACTTTAGCATTTTTAAAACTATCTATGACATTTGGTTAAGAAAAATGTTTCCTGGTATATACACAATTCTAGAAAATGTGGAGGAAAAGATACTTTTGTTAATATAGCCCAGAGGTTAAGTGAAGAGAATTAGAAAAGAGTTTGAAGCCACAAAAGATCTTCTGTTAGACCCACTAAAGAACACTATCTTCTCAAGTTTTCATTTTCCTCTAAGGGTTTTTTCTTCAGAGTGATTGCAACTTTATAGCAGTTGCAATCAGTTCAAAACATTGCACAGTGATGCTCGTACAAACTAGAGTAATGACTACATTTTCACTTACTTAGTTCACGTTTTACTTTGGTCCAGTCTCCTAGAGATCTGAAACAACATTACGCACTTCACAGTATTGTTGTGGACTATTTCCTTTATCAATTTCTTTAGAATTAACAAAAAAGTGGTACTTGATTCCAACAATATTGGACGTGCTCCTTTATAGGTAATACAAACCAAACATTCACAAAAGTGAATATTGTTCTATGTTTTAGAAAAGGATTATTTTAATACTTTTCTGAAGACCTGAATACAGACCCTGCTACTGTGAAATCCATAGGCATAAAGCGGGCTAAGGGTAAACCTAAACGCTGAGATCCTGCTAAGTTCCAGGAAACTCCTTTCGCACTCTCTATCCTCAGGGCCTCAAACTAAACTAACGTATTCATTCATTCACATCAACGGTCAGTTATCATTCCCTATGTACCTACAGGTTCCCACATCTTCTTTTGTTGTTTAAATTCTTTCACAAACTGAAACTGGGCTCAAGTTATAAGTAAAGGTTGAGTTAAAGAAAGCTTTAATAGAAGCTATTTTTCTGTAAAGCAGATAATTTGCTGCATGATTCCCTTCCAACATATGTATAGATTTTACTCTTTATTCATAATTTGATTCTAATTAGTCAGTGACAAGCAAAGTCAGGTTATTAATTTAAGAATCAGGATGTAATAATTGTTTAGAGATGAAATATTAAATAAACACATACTTTTAAAAACGATTTCCCTAATATTTAAGCTTATACCATGGAAACTTTTCATCAGTCCCCCATTTTTGCAATGAAAATTCAAAACAGATGATAAATTCAGTAGAAAGAAAGCCACTGGCCAATGGCAGAACCGTTCTATAATATAAAAGGGCATCCTACCAGACAGTTCTACAGGCTATTTTGTAAATCCTGCTATTTTTCTTTAGTTTAAAAATACTGATCAGCTGCACAGTACACAGTACACCATTATCTTTCACTGCCCTCCGTTTGGGAGGAAATGCATCCTGCTGGCCACCGGTGGCTTGCAGTACTGTTTTATGAAAGGAGGCTATTCCCTACCTTACCCTGGTCATGCTTGGCCTTGTGACTTATTAGGCCAATGAAATGGGAGCCATAAGACATCTGGCTCCTTTTTCCCCTCCACCAACAGGATGGCATATTCCAAAAAGGCGCACTCTGTCAGCCTGGGCCCTCAAACAAATAAAGACACCGGAGCACAACTGACTTCAACTACCGTGTAACACGGACAAGAACCACACTTTGAAACGGTAAGCCTCTGAGATCTGGGGGTTACTACACAGCAGCGCCTGAGCAAAGCCGACTCACACAAACTGCAATCCTTGTGGCTTGACTGTATCTGACAGATGTCATAAATAACCATCCGGGGATGCTGACCTCACAATTCAGTATGAAACACGTATGTAATGACTCATCTCCAGGGGTGCCAGAACCAAGTGATTGGATGTAAAGATATCCTGGGTTCTGCATCAGCAACTAACGCAGTGATAAGACAAGGGAATCAAAGCAACAGAAAGCACCCAGATCTGAAGTCTACAGAAACAGTGAATCCGTGACTTAGGTTCACTGTACCAGGACCACAGTGGGCTGTCACCCAACTGGAAAATCTGAGTTCATTCTAAGTGCAGGAACGGAGGAGTTAGCATACGAACATGGATCAAAGCGAAGATATAAGGTCAAGGTACAGCCATTTAGCTGAGATAGTAGAGTCCTCAGTTCGCTACTGCCAGAAAAGAGTTATTAGAATTTTGTCATTTGAACTATTAAAAGTCATTGCTCTTAAGTTCACCTAAACTAAAAAATTTGATAATATAATGCTGCTCTGGCCAGTGTTTCTCAGTGGGTAGAGTGTTGGCCACACACTTAAGTGTCTTGGGTTCGATCCCGGTCGAGGGCACAGTACCTGGGTTGTCTCTCTCACATTGACATTTCCCTTTCTTTGTTTCTCTCTTTCTCTCTCTCTTCCTCCCTCCCTCCCTTTCGCTCTCTCTTAAAAAGCAATGGACAAAAAAATATCCTCAGGTGAGGATTCACAAAAATAAAATATATATAATGGCTTCACCAATTTTCAAGTACTATTTTCATTAAAATACATGTAATAATTTTTAATAGTTCTTAGCACCTACAATGCATAGGGCTCATTATATCAGTACTGAGGAGGTTTGTGAAGTCATTAAGAATGAATTCTTGTGCACAACAGGAGAAAGCAATAGACTACCTCCATACCCATCTGCCATAGTCATTAAATAAATGCAAGACCAGACCTCAAAAAAAAGATATCAGTTTTTAAAAAAGATACAAACCAGAAAAGTGACTCACATTTATCTCTGAATATGCTCTAAGCAACATAATGGACATAACCACTGCATATAATTACATGAAGGAAGCCATGCAAAGGGAAGGAAGAATTAATAAAGTACCATATACTGAGGCCCTACTATGGGCCAAGCTATTTGTGTACATTATCTCATCTAGACTTCATATCAAATCAGTGGCACAGGCATCACTCCTCCATTTTACACCTGAGGAAACTGAGGCTCAGAGAGTTGTTAAGTTACCTGTTTAAGGTAACACCTAGTAAGTCTCAGTCAGAATTTAAACCCACTGTATGCTGTCCCCCAGCCCCCTTCCCTTCCCATTATCAAATGGTGTCTTTTTAACGTACCTTAAAATTTCTTATTCTCAAGAATTTTTAAAGATGGCATTTAAAGTCATTCTTGCCATGAGTTTCAATATGTCACAATTCCTTAAGCCAATAATCTGTTAAATTTACTTCACCCAAATATCTCATGACATAAATTAAGCCCATTTACTCTTTCCATGTCATCAAAGAAACACTTTTTAAAAATCTATTTTTATTGATTTCAGAGAGAAAAGGAGAGATAGAAAATCATTGATGAGAGAGAATCATTGGCCAGCTGGGGATCAAGACCACAACCTGGGCATGTGCCCTGACTGGGAATCAAACCATGAACTCCTGGTTCATAAATCGATGCTCAACCATTGAGCCACACCAGGTGGGCAAAGAAACATTTTTTTACAGAATCAGTCATAGAGCGAGAAGAGACAGTTGGTTTTTATGTAGAAAAAAACAAACAAGACAAAAACAGCAAAATAATCTACATGAAAAAGAATCACAATGTCAGATTACTCTAAGAGGTAAAATTAGTTGTCCTAATTTTATTGCTGCACCATTATTATTGTTATTAATAAAGTTATACTTAGGTGTTATGGTAGATCTGACCGGCTGTAATAAACAGTTGTTACCATTTTCTTCACATGTAATACTTGCCAAATTAGTGATTTTATGAATATACAAATAATTAAGAGATATATACAGTGTATATATGAACATTTTATACATTTTAAATACTGATAAAAAGCAGAACCTAAATTACAATGAGTTACAGACAATCCTTGCACAGTAAAGCCTATTTAATACAAATTCCATTAGTCCAAAGTACAGGATAATTTGAACACTCTATATTATTCATTCTAACTTAAAAAGCCCTAAGTAGTTCAGCCAGTGTGGTTCAGTAGTTGAGTGTTGACCCCAACAACTCAGGAACCAAGTGGTCACTGGTTCAATTCTGTCAGGGCACATGCCCAGGCTGCCTGCTCCATCCCCAGTAGGGGGCGTGCAGGAGGCAGCTGATAGATGATGCTTTTCTCTCATCCATGTTTCTAACTCTCTATCCCTCACCCTTCCTCTCTCTCTAAAAATCAATAAAATATATTTTTAAAAGCCCAAAGTAAACCTCAAGCTGTCAAGATATTTTTCCACACATACCTCCCTGTACCTGTTGTAGACCATACACACACACACACAATTCTGTCAGGGAGACAGACTTCTCACCACATGTAAGGACTCCAGAGCTGGACTGCCTGGGCACAAACTAGCTGTGGGTCTTGGGGCAAGTTACTTGGCACCTTTGTTTCCTTCTCTAAAAACTGTGGACTAACAGGACCTACCTCACAGGTTATGCAGATTAAATGAGACATGGTACTGGGAAAGGGCTCACTACACTTCCTTACATAGAAGAAACCCTGCTGCCTGCACAACCCATTCTATGGATCCAGCCCACAACCCAGGCATGTGACCTGACCAGGACTGGAACCTGCCACCTCTGAGTGCATGGGTCGATGCTCAACCAACTCAGTCACATGAGCCAGGGCTTAGATCACTTTCATACAGGGAACCATGCTCAGGATGGTCATGGTAGTAGCTCACAGGGACAGTGTGAGTCTGAGGACTGGTTTACTGCCAGATGGGCTAAGTGCCCTTCTAAGGAGTTACTGCCGTTAAATGACAGGGCACGTGTCAGTCTTGTGTGTCTGAAAACAATTTTAGAAAATCCATTTAAACAGTCCACAGTTAGAAAAGTCCACTAACTTTTCCTGGCTCTGTAGCCTCATCCAGTTACTTCTGAATCAAAACTACTTCTATAAAGACGCTAATTAAATTATGGATGGTATGACATAAATTTATGCTAAAGTGATTTACACAGATTTTTCCATTTATTAGTCACTGATTCAGAAATATCTATGAAACACTAATCATCAACATTTCAGAGGCTAATATTTGAGGCTATCTTCTCTGTGGTTCCATTCTCTGAAACTTCTATTCCTCACAGATTTTTTAAAATATATTTTTATTGAATTTTAGAGAAAGAAGAAGGGAGAGGGGAAAAGAAACATTGATGTGAAACATGGATCAGCTGCCTCCTGCATGCCCCCTATGGGGCATTGAGCCCGCAACCTAAGCATGTGCCCTGACCGTTAATCAAACCGGCAACCTTTCCATGCACGAGAGGATGCCCAACCAACTAAGCCACACGGGCCAGGGCTCTCACAGGTATTTTTTTTAAAGTGTCCACTACCCAACATATCTGCATACAGTCACCCACATGCTCAAATTCTGGGCCTGGCCCACCCACTTCCTTCTTTGAGACCTTCCTCCATCAGTCTGCCCACCTTTTCCCTCAAGAGTGAGAACATTCAGTCTCCGCTCCCCCACTTCCCATTCATTCTTTCACCCCCACTGCCGACACTGCTGACTCCACAGGCCACCTCGACCATTCCATGTCAGGTGACAGCTCTAAAGCTGCTGACCATGGACTCCACTCTCTCATGGTCTCCACCTCCCTGACGATTTCTTTTCAAACTCCTTTCCCCTCACTGCCCTCCCAGTGTCCTCAGCCTCCTTCTCGTTCTCGCCTCACTCTTCCTGGATAATTGTGTCCAATTTCACGGCTGTCACCAGCAGCTGTATGATAGAACTCCCAAATCTTTATTTCTGTCCTAACCTCCTCCCTAAATGCCATTTTCATGCAGCAAACTTTCTGCAGGCAATTTCACCTGGATGGCCCACAGGCACTTCAAAGGTAACATATTTAAATCCAAACACTTTATCTTTCCCCACTCAGCTTGCTCCTCCTCCTCCTCCTCCTATACTTCCTACCTCATCCCACAAGCTGAATAGTCTAAAAGCATCTCTGGCCCATTATCATCTCTCATTCCCCCCACCCTGTCAATCAGCAAGTTCTGCAAATGTCATCCCCTAAACACTTCTCTAACCCTTCCCCTCCTCTCCATCCTCACTGGCCTGGGCTAAGCACCATCAATCCCTGACTGACCTTCTGATCCCCGAGCCACCAGATTCATTCATATAAAACACCTTCCAGAAATAATAAAATGCAAATGCGACCATTGTGTTCATCTGCTCAGAGCCCTCAATAGCTGGCCATCACCTACTAGGAAATGTGCAGCTCCTTGGAATGCCATGCAGGGCTCTCTAAGGCCTAGCCCCTGGCCTCCATCTCCCTAACTCATCTTCTGTCCCTTCCTACCGCTAATGCTCCAGACCTGAACTTATCGTGTCACTGCTATTGTTCACAACATACTTGTTTTTTCACCAGTTTGCCTTTGCTGACATTACTTCACCTACCACACCCCTCCTGCTCCCAGCCTTACTCTAATCCATCCTTTAAAGGTAAAAATAGAAGTTACTTCCTCCAAGAACTCTTCCCTAAAACTCCATACTGGGTAGAGGCCGTGCCATGTTTTATGTACTCATTAGGATTCCCTATTAGAGCATGTAAAAACTCTACAGAGAGATCTGAAATAATCTGTTATAGGCTAAAGTATAAACACATCAAGAACTAGAAAGGTGGTCTATTCACTTCTGTCTGGCTCAATTAATAGTTGTTCATCTCATCTGACTGGCATGGTTCAATGGTTGAGCATTGACCTATGAACCAGGAGGTCACGATTTGATTCCCAGCCAGGGCACATGCCTGGGTTGTGGGCTCGATCCCCAGTGGGAGGCATGCAGGAGGCAGCCAATCAATGATTCTCTCTCATCATTGATGTACCTATCCCTCTCTCCCTCTCCCTTCCTCTCTCTGAAATCAATGAAAACTTTTTTTTTAAAAAAAAAAATAGTTGTTCATCTCAGCTTAGAAACCTATAAATCTAGAGGAAGGAAATTACAAAGAGCAGCTTAAAGCATCAATACTATTTCACATTATTAGATATAATATTTTAGGATTTTAAATACTGCTTTTGTCCTGCTGAAAGGTAAGACTAAGGAAAAGAATATAAATTAATTTATGTAACTTATTATCTACCTAAATATTAGAACCTAAAGTATTATACTTTCTTTTTAGACTATAAATATTTAATTTTCATACTCAGAACTTATTAACTTAGCCTTGAAGTTTCATTCAAGTTGAAGGAAGGGGGAAGGAAGGATGGCTAGGTAGTAGGTAAAATTCACTAGCTTCCCCATAGAAGACTTTAATCGGGTGTTCTGCACATCCTAAAAGATTAAACTCTATGTATTAAAAGACAAACACTCGAAAGCAGTGGTTCTCAACCTTCTGGCCCTTTAAATACAGTTCCTCATGTTGTGACCCAACCATAAAATTATTTTCGTTGCTACTTCATAACTGTAATGTTGCTACTGTTATGAATCGTAATGTAAATATCTGGTATGCAGGATGGTCTTAGGCGACCCCTATGAAAGGGTTGTTCGACCGCCAAAGGGATCGAGACCCACAGGTTGAGAACCTCTGCTCTAAAGGACAGCCCTAAGAGGACCTATCTTCAATGAAAGAAACGAGTAGGAGCCCTGGCCGGTTTGGCTCAATGGACAGAGCATCGGCCTGCGGACTCAAGGGTCCCGGGCTCAATTCCGGTCAAGGGCATGTACCTTGGTTGCAGGCACATACCCAGTGGGGAGTGTGCGGGAGGTGGCTGATCAGTGGTTCTCTCTCATCATTGATGTTTCTATCTCCCTCTTCCTTCCCCTCTGAAATCAATAAAAATATATTAAAAAAAAAAAAGAAACAAGTAGGAGAGTCCATGTGGCACCAGCTGAGCAGCTGACTCAGCAGGCTCTGCACACACCTGGCTGAGCTCCAAGCACCCACAGCAGATGATCAGTGGTGCTAAGGCACAGCGTGGACTTCACCTATGTCACCCTAACGGTTAGGGCAGGGGTGGGCAAACTTTTTGACTCGAGGGCCACAATGGGTTCTTAAACTGGACCGGAGGGCCGGAACAAAAGCATGGATGGAGTGTTTGTGTGAACTAATATAAATTCAAAGTAAACATCATTACATAAAAGGGTACGGTCTTTTTTTTTTTTTTTAGTTTTATTCATTTCAAACGGGGCCGGATCCGGCCCGCGGGCCGAAGTTTGCCCACGGCTGGGTTAGGGCCTAACCTGAGCCCTGACAACAAAGGCCAGGCTAAAGCCATCCTCCTAGACCAGTGATCACCTATATAGTTTAAGTACTGTTGATATTTGGCGCCTCCCCCGCGCTGCATATCCCACAGCCCGCCTGCACCGCGTCTCCCATCGCACGACCAACTGACACCCCCACTTCTTCTAACACCACTTCTTCAAAATAGACTCGCCCAGGCCAAAAACCGACTTCTGCGCATGGGCCACGAAGTTTCAATCGCACTGTACGTGCGCACCCGTACGGGGTATTTTGTGGAAGAGCCACACTCAAGGGGACAAAGAGCTGCATGTGGCTCGCGAGCCACGGTTTGCCAATCACTGTCCTAGACAGTTACCCAGCTAGAGTTCAACTGGTATACCACCGTAAAGTAGTAAATCATTTGATTTTGCATCAGAAAGAGAAGACTATTTCATATGGCTGCTCACTGGAGTTGTGTGGTCTTCCCATTTCTGCTGATGCTGTGGTCTATGACAGACAGCTCATATATTTTGCTCAGCGGGTCTCTAGAGCTATACCTGCCAACAGGTGAATCCACCATGGCTACAACTATGTCAGTAAAGTGCAGAGTCCATGGTCAGTAAAGATGCCTGCCTCTCAGCCTGAGGTACAGTCCTCAGCTCCACCTCAGCAGCTCTGAGGAAGGAACCAACGGGGTCCCTGCCATGGAATACAGTTGGCATGAAAGGGAGCAGGGAGCAGGCAGGGCTATGCTGACTGCTGTCTTCTCAGTCAAGGCCGAACACCTGAGCAATGTAACCCAAGTCCAGCATTTATCTGACCATCATCAGCTGTTGTTGTTTCATAAGGAACAAAAAGGGGTTTATTTTCCTTAGGACCCACCTGAGCAAACTGCTGCCCTGAGAGAGTCCTCCCCCCCCCACCCCCCCAAGAGTTGTCCAATCACCTGGCTACTCGTCTTTGTACCATATATTGATATCCAATAAAATGTTTTCTCCAAGGTGAGGAAAATGCATGAATTTGATGACATTAGTACAAACCAAAGCAACAGCCACACATTATTTTCTTCACTGTGAGCCCAACCTTCCTCCATACTCGAGGGCAATAGTCTTCCTCTCTCCTCCCAATCTGAAGAAAAGTTACATCGGTGGAACATAACGTTGCATATCATAAGAAATGGCTAAATACAATTAGATAACATATTGGATTATGATGTATAAGGCAATATTCTGGCTACTGGAAGCACAAATGAGAAGTACTGCCCCAAACAATGGGCTGAAAACTACTGCAGGTACTTCCTCTGTGGGTCACCTGTGCCCCACGGCTGCAAGCTTTAAATCGGTCACCAGGGTTCCTGAAAAGTCAGCTGTCTTCAAATCTGAAAGAGCCACAATTGTTTAAACCAAGTCTGGCTTTCTCTTATTAGCAACAGTCTCCTCTGCCCATCTCAGAGAATGGAAGTGTGTGTATGATGTGATGTGTGTGTGTGTGCACACCCATGCACACATACAGACCCTCATTAAGAAGATAAAAGTAAATAAACTTCCTGCCAATCTCACAGCACATTCAAAGTCAATGGTGCTATATTTGCTCACATAATCAGTCCTGTCTGCACATATTTTTCTAATGGAATAAGATTGAAAATTAAATACGAAACTGCAGCTCAGTCTGACCATCTGATGGACTTAAGGCGCTGTGATAGGGCTGAGGAGAAGGTGCCGGGCAGGCTGGGGATGGATGGTCCCATCTGAGGTGCCTGTCACTAGCCATTGGTCCCACTTGGAGCTGAGTTGTGATTTCCCCAAGACAGGAGGGAAGTTGCAATTTGCTGCTATGGCCACAGGGTAGTGCAGTAATTCTGCAAGTAGCTGCCCCCACACATACACCAATGTCAGGTCCCCCACCGCCCCCTCCTTCCCCACCCGCAAGTCCCTCCCAAAGAGAGAATGGCACACATTTTGCCTGAGTCCTGGGCACCTACAGGAGCTATGGTGAGACTCCTGACAAATCGAGAAGTGTCTATAAGGCTATCCGTTACTCAGCATTCCTTCCTGACGCAGAAGGAAGCAGCCTTTGAAGGCCTGACAAGAACTGCCACGCTGTAAAAGTGATTAGCCTATTTATCACAAATTGGGTTCATTTAGGTTTTTATTTCCTGCTATATCCCCACTAGGATACAATTAACCACCCCCTCACTCATCAGAAATATCAGAAAGATGCCCAAAAATAAATGCTGCATCTAAATGTAACCTCCTGGCATTATGGAATTATAATGTTATTATACAAAGCCGCCTCAAAATAAAGAGGAAAAAATAAAGTATTTTGAAAGATCTTCTTTTCAAAGGCATTTATATCCCTTTAGTTCTTGCTACTCAAAGTTAGGTCTGTGGACCAGCAGTATTACCTGGGAGCTGATCAGAAATGCAGAATCAGAGCCCTGCCCTGGGCCTAGTAAGTCAGAACCAATATGTTATCGAGATCCCTAAGCTACCTAGATGCACAGTAATGTTTGGGAGACACTGGCCTAGTGAGTATACTGACCTACCTACTCAAACCAGTTTTCTAAACCCTGGGTCTCTTCTTCCTCAGAATATACTTTATAAAAAAACAAATATATTTTGAAATTTGAAAACAAAAACAGGTTCTTTCCCAGAACTGATGATGATCCACTAGAGCAGTGGTTCTCAACCTTCCTAATGCCGCGACCCTTTAATACAGTTCCTCATGTTGTGGTGACCCCCGACCATAAAATTATTTTCGTGGCTACTTCATAACTGTAATTTTGCTACTGTTATGAATCATAAAGTAAATATCTGATATGCAGGATGTATTTTCATTGTTACAAATTGAACATAATTAAAGCATAGTGATTAATCACAAAAACAATATGTAATTATATATGTGTTTTCCGATGGTCTTAGGCGACCCCTGTGAAAGGGTCATTCGACCCCCAAAGGGGTCTCGACCCACAGGTTGAGAACCACTGTTCTAGAGTAAAGCCCTTTTCTAGCTAAACCACCAGGTAACTAATTAACATTTCAATGAACATTGACAGAAAATCTGTTCTGTCACTTCATAACTCAGGTAAACAGCACAGGTGTGACAAGAAAAACTTAAGTAAGACAGACTCGCATTATAGCACTCTAGAGGATTTTTGAAAACCAATTTCCTGTCCATAAAAAGGAAAACAATTTTTCAGCATCAAGGTGAGCGCATAACGCTAAACTGAGCTGCTATGTTAGTGTGGTTGCCAAATTACAGACATGTGTTTACCTCAGCCAACAGTGAACCTGCTGGGCAGAAATTCCGTGAAGAAGTTTAAGTACCCTCTGCCTTTCTCCACACGTGCGTGGAGAAATTACAAAGGGGAAAAGACACAAGTGCACACAATGAATGACTTCCGCACTCTCTGATTCTGCAACCCTATGATCGGAACGGCTGTAGAATTTTGAAAGTGGGAGGACTCTCAGAGATAACTCACTGCTGCTGGTCCACTTACCCAGGAATCTCTTTCCAGAAGTCCCTGGCAGGGGGTCCACAGTCTCCTAGAAACAGCCAACTGTCACCTCTAAAACCGAGGTGTCACCTCCCTTTTAGGTGCTGTCACACCCACTGATCTTCCTTGTGCCCTTGAGCAACCCAACTCCTTCAATCAGCCTGAGGCCCCCCCCAGGTGTTAAGTTTCCATAGGCTCACCCCTTTAGCATCTTGGATGGTGTGGTATCCTCCTATCCTGGTAGAACTGTGTTTTGTTTCTATTGAAACTGAATTATGATTAGCCTGACATAATTTAATGAGACCCACAGTGCCAGATGAAGTCATTTGATGTAATGGGTAGTAATTCAATACATTCTCGGTGAAACATCAAAGATTATGTAATGGTTAATATATCTACATATGTTAGTAGTACAACCATAAGCAAGGGCATATTTGTCTGCTAGACTATGACATACAATGAAGGAAAACCACCAATCTCTCCTTAAAAACATTCCCGGGTCCCACTGCCAGGGAGAGGAAGAACTCCACCGGATGGATGACCCGACCCAACGTGACCTTTCTGTATCCTCCTTTGTTTATGATAAAGAGGTGTTTTTTAGTGAAGCAAAGGGCATAACAGAACTACATTTGGCCTTCACGAAGCAATTGACACTTTTATTACTTAACATCACAACCCTATGAGGTAGGCCAGCATAAGAGCTGTCATTTTAAAAGTGATTAAACCAAGACTGAGAATAGGAAATGAGAAAAATCGTGAGCTGCCCAGGGCCAAAAAGAAAGCAAAGCTGGAGCCAGTTGAATTCAAAAACCTCAATTAAATTCCCAAACAAAAGGGAACAGGCAACACTGAATATAAGTTGTATGGATTGCACTTTGAAATAAAACAAGGGAACATTATGTTAGCCTTAAATGATATTAAAATTGCCTTTTATGGCCTTGGTTTCGCCATTTAGGCTTTATTCACAAATAAAGAGAATTTAAACAGGCAAATTTTAGGTTACAAACTCCATTTACACACACAAAAATTTTGGGTTCTATTTTAAGAGATTACTTTTTTTCCTAATTTGACTGTTGCTGTAATCAAGATTATGCCAAAGGGCCTTGGTTCAAGTTGCTAAACCTAAAGTGTCATTGATTCGACCTTCTCTAGTTGAGAGGGGCATTCTCCCAAAATAGAGTCCTAGCATTTTATAACCCTCCTACATTTTCACGAGAGAATCTGGAACACAGGAAGGAGTCATTTCCCCACGCAAGACTCATCCTTAGCGTCATCAAAAGGCATTTGGTTAAAACCCATCTGTATATCCAACACACAGTCTCCCTGTTATCCTGGCAGCCCTGCCCACCCCACCCCACCCCCCACCCCCAACCCCCCTCCACACACACACACACACACACACACACACACACACACGAACCTGGCTTGTTCCAAAACACACCACCTTTGGCGCTGGGTGGATACAGCACTCGGCTCCTTGACCCCCTCACTGCACTGCTTCCCATCCACATATCCCTGCCTCCTCCATGCTGGCCACCTGCCCCTTCAAGGCTGCAGCCCACAGGCCCTAAGCCTGGAAGCCACTCTTCTTGGATATACATATGGATGGGCAAAAGTAGGTTTACAGTTGTGAGTCCATGAAACACAGCGTTTATTCTTGTATTATGTATTTCCCAAATGAACAACTTCTGCCCACTTCCTGTATTCACGCCACACATACTGAGATCCTTTCCTGCGCCCTGGGCCTCTGGGGAGGGGGCGGGTGTCCTCAGCCAATTAGATTACCGCAGCCAATCATACCAGCCAATGAGAGTGCTGCCCACTGCAGGGGTCTAGACCAGTGATTTTTCACTTGTGTGCCATAAGAGTGTTTAAAACACGCAATACCTGACTATTTAGTCAGGGGCACTGACCTCTTTCCCCTGAGATCAGCGGTTCTCAACCTGTGGGTCGCGACCCCTTTGGTGGTCGAAGGACCCTTTCACAAGGGTCACCTAAGACCATCCTGCATATCAGATATTTACATTACGATTCATAACAGTAGCAACATTACAGTTATGAAGTAACAACGAAAATAATTTTATGGTTGGGTCACAACATGAGGAACTGTATTTAAAGGGCCAGAAGGTTGAGAATCACTGCCTTAGATGGTCAAATAAAAGAATGACAACACCCAACACAATACAGCCCTCTGAGGTGAATGAATCAAAATTATACCTATTTTTTTCAGATTAGCAAAAAAATATGTATTTTGGTGTGCCGCGGAATTTTAGTATTTTGTGTACTATGAGTTGAAAAAGGTTGAAAATCACTGCTCTGGACCACTCGCTGTAGAACTAAGGCCGGACTCGGCTCACCAAGGAGAAGGTGATGGTCCCACCACCAGGCGGGCACCGCCACTTCTGCTCCTTGTGGCCTGGTGAGCTGCTTTGACCTCTAAGGGCTGACTAAAGGAATGGGGCAGGCCCTGAAATATTTGTTTCTCTGGGGCTGGAGGAGTTGAGGCACCTGAGGGTCAAGAGCAGGGTCTGGGGCAGTTTTCTGACACTAGGAAGCGCCAGGGAAGCCTGGCTAAGGAAGCCAGGAAGAAGCCAGGGCCTGGGCACATCCGTCAGCTGCCAGTTGACTTGAGAGAACCAAGTGTGTCAGTAGGCACCACGGGGAGGCATCATTTGAAGACTAAGTTGTTAGTGTTCTGCTACGCCCCCGCTCCCTGCAGGAGCGCAGTGCATCCCCACCCTGCTTCTGGTAGTAACTTTACCTCCACCTTCACTCGGCCCTTGTTCCTCGTCATGATCTTCCGTCCAAAGGACCTTCCTCCCTTTAATTTTCTCCTTCTGAACTTCTACACTTCCAGGATCCATGTCAAATGCCAGTTAACCATGAAGGTCTCACTCTCTCAAGGGGATGTGGCCTCATGTCCGTGAAACGGGCAAAGTCAGCTTTTGCAGATATTTATACGTATGGCTACTCTCCTACAGGCTCCCAGAAAACTCTTTCTTTTGCATCCCCTACAGCAGCGGTTCTCAACCTGTGGGTCGCGACCCCTTTGGCGGTTGAACGACCCTTTCACAGGGGTTGCCTGAGACCATCCTGCATATCAGATATTTACATTACGATTCATAACAGTAGCAACATTACAGTTATGAAGTAGCAACAAAGATAATTTTATGGTTGGGTCACAACATGAGGAACTGTATTTAAAGGGCCAGAAGGTTGAGAACCACTGCCCTACAGTGAGGTTTCTTTTGTTTTGTTTGAAATCCATGAATGGGAAATTTTAAAAAAAGAAAAAGAATAGAATAGAAATTGTCAGTGCATCATACATAGTACCAATAAGTGTAACTTCCTGACACTTTATTTAAGTTATGTGTTTGTATGTTCACGAATATAGTGGGTTGCAATGTTAAATGTATTTGTTACTGTGAGTGATGGTCTGAAACATTTGCAAGCCATTGCTCTACAGTACCTATCCTATCCCTAATACTCCATGAATGCTTATTAAATTGAACAAATTTATGAGTATAAAATATCCATTAATTACAACTTCAAAGATTCAAATTTGAAAGAATATAAAGTATAATGCCTATCTGAACAAAAGTAAATAGATTCTGGCCTATGTGAAGCTATTGGGGATGGCAGTGTAGTACAGAGGAATCTGAATATTTACTATTATACTCCTATAGACTTTCTCCCCAATAACTAAACTGTGTTTATATTTAAGGAAGATTAAATCCAATTTTGACCAAGCTCACTTTGGAAAACTTTTCTCATTCACTGAAAGTAACTCATGATGACAAAGTTCTGCATCTTTAAAATACTTGGTATAGGTAATTCCACCATGATTCATGAAAGGATCTTTCAGATACATCATGACAGCCTTTGTTCAAGCTTTCTTTGCCCAAGATGCCTCTATGTCCTGTCAATACCCCCACCCCCACCGTCTGTAAAAATTCCATTCATCTTCCAAGGCTTAGTTCAAAGGCCACCTTTTCCATGGAAGCCTTTTTTTTTTTTAACTCAATTTTTCCTCTTTCCCTCCTCCACCACCCACCCCAGTCCCAAGTGTGGTCTTTCTGTCTTCTGCATAAAAAATGTTCAGAACTTCCTTTTTCACCCTTCTCATTCCACAATTAGACGATAACATATCAACACACGGTTTATTCATCTTTGTATCCCCTACAGCAATCAGCACAAGGTCTTGTACTTAAAGAGATGATCAATAAATATTTGTTAAATGAGTAAAAGCAACCGTGAGCCTGTTATAGGGATGGACGTTATTTCAAAGGCCCTGAGGAATGGCTTACATGCCCAGCTGATGAGAAGCTGGTGAAGAGCAGGGAGAAGGAAGGAAGGGAGGGAGGTGTGGGAGGCTGGGACCCTGCTCCTGTGGATATCTGCCCCTGCGAGCAACTGAATGACTGAACCCCAGTCTCTTCAGGGGCTGCACCTCCACAGATGTGGAGCTGGTGAGAATGAGTGTCTTCAACTTGTTCCACATTGTCCACTCTTGCTTCAAATCAGAAGTGGGAAACGGCATTAGAAGTGGAAATTTCTTCTCAACTTTCAGGTATGGCTGAAATGAAACGTTGAAATGGCTATCTGGAGGTCAAAAGACCTCTCTTGAAAAATAAGGATAGGTGTTCCAGGGGGAGGAGACAGAGGAGTGGTTCATGAATTTTCAACTAATTGTCTATATTGATCATATTCTACGCACAGAGCTTTTCTCTTCCTAACCTCTATACAGACATCTGGGGACACTTTCTGTGACCACTAGACTAAACTATTGAAGGTTCAAAACTACAGACCTAACTAACAAACTGCAATTTGTTTTATTGGAAAATGATGCCCACCAATTAGAAAAAAATATATTAAGGATTGAAATACAATTCTCTTTTCCATTAACCTGTACCTCTCCAAAGAAAAGTGTTTTTCTAAGATGAAGTAAAGGAAGAAGTTTCTAATGCTCTTTATTTTAAATTTATATATTTACATTATATACATTCATATTAAATTTATATGCATTTAAAATATACATAAGTTAATTCAGATACAATAGGAATAATTTCCTAAACCTTGGTATTTCGTTTTCAAATTTTTAGTTTTAGATCAATATCATTTAGGGCTCTGACCTTCTCTTTCTTTCATATTTTAACAAAACCTTAATTTCAAGTTCATCAAAATTTTTTGTAATTAATTTAATTAATTTTTGAGCCTCATAAACTGGGAGACATCAGCCGTATTATAGAAAATGCACTGGATTTTAAATCAGAAAACTGAGCTTTGAAATTAATGCCTCATCTGACTATAGGTCCTCTGGTTCTAGATATGTGATGTTGGGCAAATTACCTGATCTTCCCCACCCTCATTTTCCCAAACTATAAAATGGGAATAATAATAGTACTTGCTTCCTAAGGTTGTTTGTTGTGAGGATTAAATGACATAAAAACATGTATTTAGAACAGAGTTAAAACATGGAATATATTTAGAACAGTATCTGGTAAGTGGTATGTGTTCACTAAATGTCCATTTGTTTTATAGTCTCAGTAAGTCACTTAATGGTTCAAACCTCCATTTCTTTGCCTATAAAATGGGACTACTACAGCCTGTCACCTCTAGGATTGTTATGATTCAAATAAGCAAACAATGCATATGAAACTGTCTGACATGCAGAAAACACACAAATGTTAGTTATTTTGGATATCTATATATAACCTTAAAAGTAAGTCATAAACTTAAAAACCTATAAGCTTAAAAGTAAACCATAAAATTTAGTTAGAAAATACCATCCAAAAATGTATCCATGACTCAGAAAACATCTCTGTTAAAATGCATACTCAAGGAGTTTATCTTTATCAGAAACATATAAGCTTTTGTAAAATGTAATTTCTACATCTGCAAACTAGAAAGACTCCCAGTCACACACTTTCATAAGTGTTCAGTCTGTACACTTCCATAAGCCAAAGAGAAATTAACGCACTGGTTAAATCCGGTTGAATGTATAGCGACTTTAAAAAATGATTATTTTTTTCACTTTTTAAAATAGTGAGTATACTGTAGCTAATGTAAATTTCAAGTCAACTCAACAGATATTTATTGTGTGAGTGTGTTCCAGGGAACTCACTGGGAACTGAGGCCGCCAAGGGAAATAGGCTGAGGCCCTGCCCTGTGCTGGAAAAGCCCACAGACTATGGCTGACACTTCAAAATATTACTTGTAAAAATCATGAGGGGCTTCGATTTGAATCAGCAAAGCAGACAAGCAGCATTAAAAATATGCCAAAACAATGTCCCTCCCTACAACTGGAAAAAGTCACTTTTAAAGCACAGTTTCTTTCTAGAAACCTACTGAATTTGTGCCAGAAACCAACATTCCTAAATGTAAACCTGTAAAATAATAGGTATCTGTAAATGAAAGGCTGAAATAACCCTGGAGCAACAACACAGTAATTAGCAACTTTTATAGGGTAATAACATGTTTCATATTCATTTTACACTGGCTCTTTGAAGTTCCCAATATCCCACGGTGTAATATATAAAAGTTTTATTACATTAGGGCCATCCTCATGTATTTTATAAGAAACTGTTCCACAACGCGCTAGCTTTGTGTCAAGTGTGTGACACCTGGCTTCAGAAAGATAAAAGTCACTAGAAACCTAAATCACTGAAAACATACATCCATCCATATATCATTTCGACGATCTACAAATCATAAAGCGGTTGAGCTTTAAAACTGTACATTGCATATTCATGTGCACACCACTTGGAGTTGCAGACACGTGTGAACTCTTTACGGAATTAAACCAAAAAAAAACCCAAAAAAAAACCTCAGCTCTACAATAAGCAGGGCAGAACAGGGTGCAGTTAATATGCTTGTTTCAGCAGATGTTCATTCCCGTAAATATTAAACAGAACACAAGTTCCTCCAGGAATAATATGCAGGCAGTAATTTTACCACCTGAACAGGGCTGGTTGGAAACATTTTAGGCGATTGGGGGGCGGGGGGGGAGGGAGGGGGGTTACCGGTAAGAAGGATGTTGAAACAGCCAATGAGGTTTTTAAAACACCAGCAACCGGAATTAAACTGCTTCTAGCGGCGATTTACCCACAGCAGCTCCCCAACGTGAGAGCCGAGCACCGCACCCGGAGGCTCCCAGGCCGCCCGCGCCCGGCGCGAGGGCTGCACGCGGCGCGGGCGGGTGGCGGGGGGCAGAGGACCACTGTGCGAGGTGTGCAGACAGGCCCCCGGGAATGGTGAACCTCGAGAAACGGGTCCCCTGGGCCGAGGCCTCTGGAATTTCCGCACGGAGACACACTCGCCCTGCCCTGCGCGCACTGCCATCGCGGGTGGGAGTGGGTGGGAGGGGCAGAGAGGACGGAGCCGCCGGGACCGGCGCCGGCGCCGCGCGCCGTGGCGGGAGCATCCTCCACCGGCACTTCCCCAAGCCCAACTCCAGGGGGTCGCGGTGTGCACCCGAGAGGGGCGAGGGGACTCGGGGGATGGAAGGAGAGAGCGGGGCTCGGGGGTCGCAGGGTGGATCCGGCACTAGTGACACGTTCTAGAAAGCGGTTCTGTCTTTTCTCTCCATGGCTGCGCTCTGCCCCTGGCTCCCCAGATCCCCGGCCCCGGGACTGGTGCGGGCGGCACCGGGCGAGGAGACTGGAAAGGGGGCACAGAGACAGGCAGGCGGCCACGCGTCCGCCCGGGTAGGCGGGAGGGAGCGGGCGCCGGACCACCCCACCCCCACGCGCAGCCCCCGGCCCAGGTGAGGTCGGGCCGCGGCCCCCGTCGCTCCCGCCGCCCCGGCCGCCCGCCGGCGTGGGACTCACCACAGCGACTCGAGGTCCCATTCCTGGAGCAGGGCTAAGTCGAAGCTGTCCATGGTGGGAGGTGTCGGTGTCAGCGCCGCCGCCGCCGAGGCTCCGGCCGCCCGCGCGCTGCAACGAAAAGCGGCGCTCAAGGTGCATCCCAGCTGCGCCCGGGCCGCCGCCGCCCCCCGAACCCCCCACCCCGGTCGGGCTCCCCGCGCCCCCGCCCCTGACGCGGGGCCGGCGGCGGCAGCGGCCACACTCACCCGCTCCCGGCTCGCGGCCGGCTCACTCCGGAGAGCGGCGAGCTCGCCGCGCCGCCGCCGCGCCCCTCCTCCTCCCCGCCCCGCGCCCGGCCCGCTGCCCCCGCCGCTCCGCGCCGCCGCCTCTTTCTCCTCTGGGAGGCGCGTGAGCGCGAGCGAGGCCGAGGCGCGCACCCGGAGCCCCGAGCCGCGCCCGCGCGCGCCCCTGCGCTCCCCGCGCCGCCCCTCGGGGTCCCGCGGCGCCCGCAGGCCGCGCCGCCCCCCGCGCCCGCGCCCCCGCCCCGCGGCCGCTCCGGGGCGCCTGGGGCAGGGAGCGGGCGGGGGATGCTGAGAGGCCGCGGGTGCACCCGGCCGGCCGGCCCGCTCTTTCGGGCCCAGGATCACGGTGACCCCGCCGGGCGCCCTGGCGGCGGGGACTGCAGACCTGGAGTCGCGGCGGGGAAATTCCCGACGCCCCAGGCCCGTGAGAGTTAACTGTGCCGCCTTCAGCAGCGCCGTAAACAAACCGTTTAAAATATCTGGAGTCAGTAAGTTAAAGGAAATAAAGGGGACCCGGGAGGCTAGTTCTCCTGTCCGGACCTGCAGCTCGGCCTGCAGTGGGGGTCCCACCATCTCCAGCTGGCCAGTCCCTGGAAACCAAGCCCCCCTCTTTGTATTTCTTACAGGGAAGGGGGCTGGCCTCTGGGTGCAGACTGCAAACTTCCTGCCCCGATTCCAGTCTGGAGAGTGGCGCACTGTCAGCTGGAAGATGATATTGTGTCGTTGTGGCTCCTAAAAATCAAGTCCTTATTATCCTTCCTGGTTTTAAAGGACATTTCCCCCTCCCGACTCCTATAGACATGCTGAGAAGCCCATGTCCAAATCTGTTTCTCCCAAACCGGGAACCCTGCTGAGCCGCCACCCTCCCGTCCTTGGACACAGCTCTGGGAGCCTCGCTGGGGATTCCCGAGGCTTCCTGGAGAGAGCGGTACCGAGCAGTGTAGTGAGGTCCCACCGCTTGCACCAAACCCCCACTCCCGCCGGGGGAGGCCTTTCTGGTACTCTTCCCCTTTGTTCTGTCTCAGTGAGAAGACCCACTGACTGGGGACCCTGGAAATCTAGACCCTTGGGTAGAAGGCACAGGATCCCTCCAGGGTCAAGCCTGAGTGTCACCCTCTCACCTCCCTGACCTGTGCATGAGGATTAACAAACCCAGTCTGGTGAACATGCAGGGAAAGAAAAGACCAATGAGAATTCCTTCCTATTTGGAGTTGGATTACAAAATGCTCGCCCTTTCCTTCCCCCGGCTCGAAAGTAGTCCTTCCTTTATTAGCATCCATAACTAATGTGCAAAATGTAAAACAGTAAATTAAGGCAGAGTGACTGTCCACATAGTTCCAGAAAACGGAATTGTTATTTTACAAGCTGAGAATGCGGGTCCCTAAAAGCCTCCCTCGTTAGGCGAAGGTAGTACCAAGGCTACGGGAGAACAAAGAGACTGAACAAGCACAGGTGAGAAGAGCAATCTTCCCGAAGCCCAGTCCGCAGTGTATTTGGAGAGGAAAAATAAAATCTGTCTCCCTAATATCTCCTTAGCAGACGCCTTTGCTGGAAATGTTTGCTCTGGCAAAAGTGAGCCGCTGGAGCCATCCAGACAGCATTCCCAGGAACAAAAGGTGCGGGTGGAGGGTGGAGGAGAGGAGGGAACAGCCCCTTTGGAAGAACTGCAAGTTCCACAGTCTGGACAAGGAATGCATCCTGTCCTTGTGCTGGGGGCTGCAGCGGGGAAGCTTCCCGAAAGTGGACCTCCCACCCTCGCAGAGCCCTGGCCCTCCCTCCCCTCCCAGCACATCTGTTTATACAGAGGAGGGCTGCTGAAGGACAAACAGAACATGCTTGTGGGAGTCCCATCCAGGGCTTGAAGCTCAGGATACAGATTTGCCTTCGCCATGAGTAGATGGCCCCAGAGAGGGAAAGAGAAAGCTCTGGGGTGCGTGGAGCCCGTGGGTCTGTTTACCATGCCAGGCCTCTCCCCTAAAGCCACATCTCCAAAGGAAGATTTATATTTGAACTTAAGCACAGTGCTTCCTGTTCATACACGAGTGTACTTGAACCTCAAGCCGTTGCACTGGGTATTTAAATTTTTTCATCCGAAATAGCTCCTATTTTCTGCGTGGGGCCTCGAGCCTGGACCTCTAGCCAGCATTAATACTTTTATTTCCAGGGGATAGAACGTCCAGGTGGGGAACAGAACCTTTTGAAGAAACCCTAATAATAGTTGTAGATATCATTTTTACTAAGGCATCATAGAAATACGTCTAAATGAATAGTATTTAAAAGTACAATGTAGAACAATTGATAAGAGCCTTAGTAGGGAGATCTTTGTTGTTATTATTATTATTTATCTGGTTTATCAAGGTGGCCCCACTATTCTTCAGCCCTTATACCTATTTCAAAACAAGCATTTAATTTAGTTGTCAAATTTTAAATCCCTAATACAAAGCAAAAAGGGGCTTGGACTTCCTGGAATTAGAATGCCAGAACTGAAAGGGAAATATTTTTCATCCAGGAGTGAGGGACTACCTAAATTAAAAAAAAAAAAAAAAAAAAAAAAAAAAAAAAAAAAAGCTGATGTTTCCTATGAAGTTGATGTAGCATCTGTGCGCACTAATGACCTTGAGGCTTGAGGGACCTTTCTCCTGAGACAGATTCGCGTTTCCACAGACACTGCATGGCACTGCGCAGTTCCTGAGAGCCGTGGGGGAAGCAGCTCAAGGAGGGGAGCTGCTGGGCTTTGCAGGGCAGGTCTGTTTCGGCAAAATCTATGAAGAAAGGGCCTCGGGAATGAATCCTTCTCAGTCTGGGGCCAGCGCACCAGTGCCCTTAGCAAGGGCTCCACTCCCATCCCCCGATCCTGGAATGGAAGCCTCCTAAGTGGACCCGGAAGCAAATCTGTGGCATCCAACTAAGACCTCCCTTTGGCTAAGCATGCATGGCTTTATTAACTCATCCCTGATTCTGAAGACGTGGCTACCACTCAGAGGTCGCCTTTGTGACTAGGAGGAGATTTTCCTTTTATAATCTCTATTCCCCTAGAAAAAGATGCTTGGCTGGCAGCCAGCTGTGCAGGTGGTCTTGCTGGAAGGTGACAGGAGCCTCTGCTCCCCCTCTCCCTCCCCCTGCAGGGCTCCTCATTGCACCTTCTCTCCTGCTCAGCCGGGCTGCAGACCCACAGGCAGCCTTTCTCCTTCCAGAGGCTTCTTGGGTGTTCCTCACTGTATCTATGGATTGCAGAATAAGCCCTCCAGGCTTTCTGCTTGCAAATTATATGCTAATTTGTGGAGCCTGGACAGCTTGGGTTTTAATCCACCTAGGCGTTCTAGTGTCTTCAGGCCTTTGTCTCTCCACTGCTGTCTCCAAGTGGTTCTAGCCTGGGATTGAGGTGCTTTTCTGTTTCCATTTTTTCCATCATTCACCAGGTCCCAAGCAGATGGTGTGGCTGTGCAGGCTGTCATCACTCCTCCTATGTTTCCATGGAAACATGGGGCATAGGGACCATCTCTGCCTTGGGTTCTCTGACAGTATCCTCTGGCGGAGAACTTCAGCATTCTGGGCCCCTCCCCCTTGTCTGCCCACATTATGGAGAGTTTGAGAATATTCTGCGGCCCTGGAAGCCAGGGTCATTTCAGAGATCATCAGTGCACCTACTCCCCACACATGGTTGTTAACTGGCCTGAAAAGGGAGGGCGAGGGGTTGGGGGCCAGTACTCCTGTCACATGGCTGAGGCTGATTCACAGTGGTGGTTTATTTGGACTATTTTCCCCTCAGCCAGCTTCCATAATGGCTGATTATTGTTCAGATGTCAAAAGAGATACTCCTAAGATTGCATCAACTCATCAGGCAGCAGATACTGGATGAGCAAAGCGTGTTACTAGCGTTTTACACTTTACTGACATTCTACCCCCTCCATGTGCATTTCTTTTCATTTGTTTGTACAAAACCATGTTTTCTCAAGGAGTGCACCTTCCTCCAAGTTTCTAACATCCTCCTGCCTATATAATTCACTTATATAGCCACAGAGGCATTAATTAGATTCAGAAGTCCATGGAAACGGCAGAGCTGGGCAGGGTCAGAGGCCAGGCAGGGCAGAGAACAGAGCGAAGAAAATGACCCTTGGGAGAGGGTAAGAAAGTGGAGGGAAATTTTCCATGCCACTCAAGTGCAGACAAGACAAAAATAATTTCAAAATGTGGCCAACTACCCTAACATTGTTGAGAGGATTAAAGTATTGTCCAATTAAAGAGGTTTTTCTTTCAAGTTGATCTGGTATAATTCCATGCATATATGTCTTTGGTGGTAGTTGCTTCTTATATAGCTGATACAAAAGACTAGTGTGTGAAGCTCACCACATCTTTTTAAAGTACATAAAACAAAGCAGGCACATGAACTGAAGATGCAAGTTCAGGCTGCAAAGATATAGGCTATTCATGAAAGTGGATCAGAAAAGTATTTCCCAGATCATATATTTTGTATCATGCTGACTTACTTGCAGGATAATCCCATTATTTGTGATAGAAGATCCCTTGGTGCTGGTAATAAGAACCAAACATCTGATTTAAAACTTAATACCCCACTGGCTCCTTGTGCTTCTTCAAGATGTGTACGGGACATTGTGCAAGACTCAAGGACTCTGAGCCTGTTGAATTTGGAGATTACCAATCATAACTATAGCAAACATTTCTTTGTTATGATGTACTGGGTACTGTTCTAACTATCAACTCCATTTATTCTTCCTGAAACCATATGAGATATGTTACCATTGCTCTTATCTTACAGGCGAGTAAACTAAGGGACAGATAAGTGTCACCAATCAAAGCATGGCAGATGGGGGACTGGATCTCGCAGCCAGAATACCACACCACCTCCTGCCCTCCTTATCTATAGCATTGGCTCATTCCCATGCCTGTGGGTGCTTAGACAAACCTAAACAGAAGGCAAGAGAGAGCCCTCTACCTCTCTCTCCTAATCTTTCTTCCTCTAGTTTTGACCCCAGACCTCTGCCATACCACACCCGGAGTAAGGCACTCATTCTCACAATCCCAGTGCCCTCCTTTGCAACATGAGACAGCTGGGCTGCACATTCTTTGTCTCTGTCAGTTCTAAAATGTTAGAGTTCTGTTTTCAGTTGCTCCTTCCTCCTCAGTGCTGCTGAACAGAAATCCCGGGAGTAAGTCAGAAGAGCCATCCGTCTTCTCTTGTTTAAAGGTAGGAGTTCCTCCTCCGCTTAAGCAAATCTCAAGGTGATTGCTATTCTGTTAAGAGTTAGCAGCAAACAAGACTACAGTGTCCAGGAGAAGGACACTTAGCTTAGGTCTGGGGGGAAAGTCCAGTGACTGTGAGTGCCAGACTTTTCTCTAGGCTCCAGAGAGATTTGAGCATGGAGCCCCTGGAGGACCCTGAAGTTCAAAGTGGACCAACTATGACTCAGCCTGAAGACAAGGCATTTCATAATTATATCTTGATGAGTTAAACATTGGCAGGCAAAGGGCAGTAGTGTCAGATCCTCACAAGGTCTTTCAGGTAGAGGCATCTCCTACAGCTCAAAGATCCATAGTGGAGGTCCTCCAGCCAGATAACGAAGAAACAGAGGCAGAATCTACCATATCAGGAGCTTGAGACAAACAAGTGATGGCAGTTACACCCGGTTGCCTACTCAATATTCACCCACCCTCTCTACTAACAAAACCCAAGGTTGGTTTGGGGAAGTAATAGGCCCAGCTGAAATAACTATATTTCCCACTTTCTATTATATAACTTTAATTCAGCAAGAACTGAACATGTAAGAATTTCCTGGAAAGTTTTGCTTTTCTGGACTAGGCACCATCCCTTCCTCTGGGTCACCCCCTTGTTTTTGTCCAGAAGGCCACTAGAGGTCTGAGATAGAGCACCCATCTTGGACCTCGAGGCCAAAAACCACAGACAAGTTGGCACATCTAAAGCTAAAGCTTTCTTCACACAATTGTTCCATCTTTGAACCATCAATTTTCTCTGGACTGTTGAGGACAAAACAAGACCTTATTTGGCTGAACCAGGCTAGTCCTGTTTTGATTACTGATGGAGAATCATGGTCCCCCAATGTGCCCTGCAGTCAGGTCTACCAGCTGTCCCAGACTTGTGCCCCTGCAGAGGCAGCACTGCAAGAGGACCCGCTGTGATTTGGAAAAGCCCGTGTTTGCTTTTTTGGAACGAAACCTTGCCTTCTGGGTTCACTTCAATTAAGAAACCCATGTTTGATTGTTTGAAGTCTGATTAATGTGGCCCCAGCATTTTTAAGTACTCCATATTAATAATTGTTTATTTATTTTCATAGTAGTTATTAACCTGATTAAGTTCCTGTTACATCCTCACAGGATACTAGAAGATCTGTGTTCTGGAAAAGAGGGTAGGAATAATAATAGTCTGCCTTTCTTAACTATGCATGTTTCAGACCCTGTCATTGTTTCTACCAATAAACTAATTACCACTGTATGGAGCTGATTTGGTTCAGAAGGAGTTTAGAAAAACAACTAATTAAGTACAGTATTTTGAAATATAAACTGCCGTACAGGGTTAGAACCCTATAATAACATCAGAGAAGCTTGAAAGTCAAGAAAAGCCATAGAGACTCTCTCTAACTAACCCTCACTACCAGCCCTGGTTTGTTCAGCCTACACATGAACATGTCTAATGACAGGCAGCTCACTCTCTCCAAAAGCTTCCTGTTCCGTTCTCAAGGAGCTCACTCTGACTGGAACAACATTTTTCCTTACATTTATGAATCCCAAATTGATCTCCCTATAATTTCCTCACATATCGCCAGCTTATAGCAAGCATTCCAGTAGTGCTTCCTTCTGGTCCTCCATATATTGAGATTCATAGCCTCAAGTACTTTCCTCATAGCCTCATTACTTTGAATAAAGGGAATTCCTTCTGCCTTTGAGAATACCACATAGAGAAGAGGAGACAGTCTGCAAAGGAGTCTGTGGACAAGGGAATGAGAGAAACCCTGCCTTCTGCCAATGAGGAGTTGGTTTCTTGGGGGAAGGGAGCTTCACAAAGAAGTGGGAGCTGGCCACAAGCAGGGACAGGCACACCGCAAGACGGAGAGGCAGGGAAACCCTCCAAAGAAGACACCTCCCTGCTGGTTCTCAAGGAAGGAGTTGCACAGAGGGAGGTGGAAAATAGGAGCCCAGGTCATGGGGAAAGGAGGAGCGTGAGGACAGGATGGAGGCCTGATTAGAGCTCTGGTCTAAGGGTCAAACCTCACCCCCACCCCCGCCCCCGGCCCTTTTGAGGGGTGGTTCCCAGTGTTCTTCCAAAGCTCCCATTCTCCTGTGATGCTTATTATAACTCCATCTAATTGGCCCATACAGTTACATTTCTATGAGGTTAGCATTACTTTCTGTCATTCTCTAGATAACAATATGAGCTTTATTACAACATAAAGAAAAATTCATCATCTAGGGTGACTGTCAGCCCAGATACATGCTGTCATCCCTCTCATCCTGCTTTGAAAAGCACGACCTCAAATCAGGGATGATGTCCTTGGGGGTACCTACCAAATCCAAAATCTTAGGGTCAGACCCAAGAGAATAATCTCAAGAATCACAGAAATCATTTCAGATATTTTATTTTACTGAACAAACATTCTTGAGCACCTAGCACCTGCCAATCAGTGGGTTAAGAGATAAGGAGAGGCGAGAAGCATGCCGTGTTCCAGTGACAGAGAAGGTTCTCTGTGGTCAAAGCGCTGTGTTAGGGCGGGTGGGAGGTGGCAGAAGTCAGCCAGGGTTCAGGGTGGGCCCGGAAGCAGGATGCGGGGTAAGGGAAAAGGAGCCAAGGCCAGGGTGAGAGGCTGGGCCAGGTGTGAAAAACCCTGTTGGCTGTTGTGAAACATCCAAAGTGAGCAGGAAATGAGCACCAGAGATTCAGTAGAGCAGCAAGTGAACACCCAGCTGCCAAGCCCAGGGGCACAACTGAGAGTCAAAAAGAGGAAATGGTTTCTGAGAAACCAGAGAAAGTACTTCACAGAACACTAGGCTCAGAGGTTTTTCTTTTTAGGTTGTAAAATCCAGCAAGACCGTAACCCCACCTCCCTAGGCGCAGGGCTGGCCACTATCGTTTGAATGGCCCACAGCAACATGAAAATGTGTAGCCCCTTGTGCATAAATTATCAAGAATTTCAAAATTATGATGGCAGAGCATTAAACCAAGCACGGGACCCTTCAAAGTGGGGCCCCGGGTGACCACACAGGCCACACGTCCGTGAAGCTGGGCCTGCTGAGGTGAGTGCGGTGAAACACTCGCTCCTGGGAGCCTGGGGTCTAAGGACTGGTTGAGCAGCACGTCCATTGCACAGTGCGGTACACTTATGGCCAGCACCATGCAAGCCCCCACTGCAATTGAGTTTGTTCCAAAATGAAAATGTTCTGTTTTTCCTGATTGTATTGAAAACACACACAGAGGAAAACAATTCAAGCCATACACAGCTGTATGTGCCGGGGGGATTTTAAATTACTATAAATAGCACTTTCAATCTTTCTCTTCTTTTTCTATAAGAGTGAGTCCTCAATAAACTTCTGTTTGCTAAGCAAGATGATAATGGAGATGTAGGTTAGGGAAACTGAGGGAAGGGGGGAATTATTCTGCAAAATAGAAAAATATATAAAAATAGGATTATAGGAAGAAATGAAGAGTTTGGCCATAGAATGAAGGGAAGAGGCAATAGCTTAAGGGAGAAGAATTTGGGGGAAAGTCAGAAATATCTAAATGGGCCCTAGCTGGTTTGGCTCAGTGGATAGAGCGCCAGCCTGCGGACTAAAGAGTCCCAGGTTCGATTCCGGTCAAGGGCACATGCCTGGGTTGTGGGCTCAATCCCTAGTGTGGGGCGTGCAGGAGGTAGCCGATCAATGATTCTCTCTCATCATTGATTTCTCTCTCTCTCTCTCTCTCTCGCTCTCTCTCTCTCTCTCTCTCTCTTCCTCTCTGAAATAAATAAAAATATATTTTTTTTAAAAAAGAACTGTCTAAATGGGATTTTGAATGTTTTTGCAGTATGATGTGATCACATTCTCCATCCTCCTAATGATCCTTAAATTTTAAAAAAGCTGCATTGCTCATCAAAGTTTAGAGAGCTAGAGGTATGTTTATGTGTGTTCATGTGTGTTCATGTGTATGCATGTGTGTGTGTGTGTGTTGGGGGAAGTGGTTTTCAAACCTAGCTACAGATTAGAATTAACTCGGGGGAAATTCCAATGGCCTTTCCCACCCCAAAATACTGACTTAATGCGTATGGAATGAACTGAGGAGCCCCAGACTCAGGGGAAGCCATCCCAGACGTAGCTAGGACTAGGTGTCTCTTCTGGCCCTGGTCCAAGTCCTTTTCTTGGTGACTGTCATTTCCATTGGCCTATTTGTCTATCCCTGGTCAGTCCCACACTTTTATAACAACAAAACTTGATAACAAAGTTATGGCTGATAGAGCTAGCTTTACTCCCACCTTTTTCTTGTTCAAGATAATCTTCTATTTCCAGCCCTTTATTTTTTTTATCATTTTAGAATCAGCTTGTCAAGTTACACACACACACACACACACACACATGCACATACAAAAAGATCTGAAAGTAGTTTAACAGGAATTGTTTTAAATATATAGATCAGTTTGGGGAGAACTAATATGTCAATAATATTGAGTCTTCTGATACCTGAATATCCTATAGCCCTCTGTTTATTTAGATTTCCCTTTACCTTTACCAACAATGTTTCATATTCTTCTGCATAAAGGTCTTGCATATCATTTGTCAGATGTTTTATCTAATAAATTATTAGAAATGAATAGGTTGGTTTCCTATTCATTCTAATAATTTGTCAATAGTTTTACTTCCTATGCATACAATAATTCAATAATTCACCAGGTGAAGGGTAGCTGGTTTTGTTCCCCCTCTGCAATCATTACACATTTATTTATTTTCTTACTAGAGGCCCGGTGCACAAAATTCGTACACTGGGGGGTGGGGTTCCCTCAGCCCAGCCTGCCCCTCAGTCCAGGAGCCCTCAGTGGATGTCCTACTGACGGCCACAGTCTGGCAGCAGAGGCTCGGAGCAGGCATCCCGTGTGTGTGTGTGTGTGTGTGTGTGTGTGTGTGAATGAGAGCCAGTTAGATCCTGCAGGAGTCTCAGGGGCTTGAAGATCAGGCTTTCCTAGATGGGGAGCCCCTGCTAACACTACAAGCACTCCCAGGCAGCCAGCTCTGGCACAGAAACCACACCACCTTGAAGGGGAGAGCAGCTGTGACTAAGAGCCCAGCCCCACCACCACCCAGACTGGACTCAGACACCACCCCGGACCCTACAGCCACTCTGGCCAAAAACCTGCTACCTCAGCTGCAGACCCACAGACACCAGGACTCCAGCCTCCCAAGCTGCAGGCTCCTGAGAGTCCCAGAGTGCATGACCCTCCCACCAACCTGTAGCTGTGGCCATGGACCCTGCACCTCCCAGCATCTGGACTCTTCCGTGAGAGCAAAAATGGGGAGACAAAAAACAACCCCCAAAGGAAAGAAAATGAAGGATCACCAGAAAAGGAACTAAATAAAACGGATGCATACAATATGTCAGATAAAGAATTCAGAGTAAGGGTCATAAAGTTCGTAAACAATGGATGAGAAAATCAACAACTTATGTAAGAATCAAGTGGAAATCAAAAATTATATAGCTACAATGAAAAACACAATGGAAGGTTTGAACAGTAGACTAGAAGAAGTGGAGGAACAAATTAGTAAGTTAGAAGACAGGGCAGAAAAACACACCCAATCTGAACAGCAATTGTAGAAAAAAAAAAATAGAAATCAGGAGGCGCGACTAAGGGAGCTTTGGGACAGGAAAGGAAGTAACATACACATAATAGGAGTGCCAGAAGGATAAGAAGAAGAGCATTGTTTAGCAAACCTATCTGAAGAAATAATGACAGAAAACTTCCCAGATTTGGGGAAGAAAAAAGTCACACAAGCACAGAGAGTCCCAGACAAGATGAACCCAAAAAGAGCAACACCAAGACATGTGGTAATTACCATGGCAAATGTTAACGACAAAGAGAGAATCTTAAAGGCTGCAAGAGAGAGAAGGACAGTCACCTACAAAGGATCTCCCATTAGATTATCAAATGATTTCTCAACAGAAACACATCAGGCCAGAAGGGAATGGAATGAAGTATACAAAGTGATGCAAAGCAAGGGACTGAATCTAAGAATAGTCTATCCAGCAAGGCTATCATTCAAAATTAAAGGGGAAAATGGGAGCTTCACAGACAAAAAAGGGCTAAGGGAGTTTATCATTACCAAGCCAGCAATGCAAGAAATGCTAAAGGGATTGTTGTAAAACGAAGAAATAGAAAAGAAAGAAAGAACACAGCCATAAAGAATAAAAATTGATACAAACAAGTACCTATCAATAATAACCTTAAACATAAATGGATTAAATGCTTCAATCAAAATACACAGAGTGGCTGAATGGATAAGAAAACATGACCCATATATATGCTGTCTACAAGAGACCCACCTCAGAACAAAGGACTCACACAGACTGAAAGTGAAGGGATGGAAAAACATTTTTCAGGCAAATGGAAATGAAAAAAAAGCTGGGGTAGCAATATTTATATCTGACAAAATAGACCTCAAAGTGAAGGCCATAACAAGAGATAAGAAAGGCCACTTCATAATACTACAGCGATCGATACAACAAAAGGAAATAACTCTGGTAAACATATATGCACTCAATGCAGGAGCATCCAAATACATAAAAAAACTTCTGGAAGATATCAAGGAAGAGATTGACAGCAATACAATCATAGTAGGAGACTTTAATACCCCATTGACATCACTGGATAAATCCCCTAGACCAAAAAAATTAGCACAGAAACAGCAATCCTAATGACTCCCTAGATCAGATGGACTTAATTGACATCTTCAGAACATTTCACCCCAAAGCTACATAATATGCATTCTTCTCAAGTGCATATGGGATATTTTCAAGGATAGATCACATATTGGGACATAGGCAAAGTCTCTTCAAATTCAAGAAGATTGAAATCATATCAAGCATCTTCTTAGATCACAAAGGCATAATATTAGAAATAAACTACAATAAAAACAATTTAAAAAATTCAAATACTAGGAGGCTAAATAGGATGTTATTACACAATGATTGGGTTACAAAAGAGATCAAAGAAGAAATAAAAAACATCTTGTAAACAAATGACAATGAAAACACAACAATCCAAAATCTATGGGACATGGTGAAAGCAGTCCTGAGATGGAAGTGCATAGCATTACAGGCCTACCTCAAAAAAAAAACAAGAAAAACTGGTAATAAATTATCTAACTCTACAATTTGAAGAATTAGAAAGAGAGCAACATGAAAAGCCCAGAGTGAGCAGAAGGAAGGTTATAATAAAGATCAGAGCAAAAATAAATGACATAGAGACCAAAAAAAAAAAAAATACAAAAATCAATAAAACCAAGAGCTGGTTCTTTGAAAGGATAAGCAAGATTGATGAACCTCTAGCCCGGCTCACCAAGAAGCTAAGAGAGAGTATCCAAATAAACAAAATCAGAAATGAAAGTGACAAAATAACAACAGACCCCACAGAAATTCAAAGGATTGTAAAAAAATACTATGAACAACTCTACTCCAACAAACTGATCAACATAGAAGAAATGGACATATTCCTAGAAAAATACGACCTTCCAAAACTCAATCAGGAAGAATAAAAAAATCTCAATAGGCCGATAACTATGGAAGAAATTGAAGCAGTAATCAAAACACTCCCAGTAAACAAAAGCCCTGGACCAGATGGCTTCACAAGAAAGTTTTACCAAACATTCAAAGAAGAATTAAAACCTATCCTCCTCAAGTTCCAAAAAATTCAAGAGGAAGGAACATTTCCAAACTCTTTCTATGAAGCCAGCATTACCCTAACCCCACAACCAGATAAAGACACTACAAAGAAAGAGAATTTCAGGCCAATATCTCTGATGAACATAGATGCTAAAATCCTCAACAAAACTCTAGGAAATCGAATCCAGCATTACATTAGAAAGATCATACACCATGACCAAGTGGGATTTATTCTGGAGATATAAGGATGATACAATAACTGCAAATCAATAAACATGATATATCACATAAAAAATTGAGAGATAAAACCACATAATCATATCAATTGATGCAGAAAAAGCATTTGATAAAATGCAACACCCTTTCCTGATAAAAACTCTCAGCAAAGTGAGAATAGAGGGATCATACCTCAACATAATAAAAGCCTTATATGACAAACCTAAAGTCAACATCATACTCAATGGGCAAAAGCTAAAACCATTTCTCCTACAAACAGAAACAAGACAGAGATGCCCACTCTCACCACTCCTGTTTGAAATAGTACTGGAAGTGCTAGCCATAGTGATCAAACAACAAGAAGAAATAAAAGGCATCCAAATTGAAAAGAAGAAGTAAAACTGTCATTGTTCACAGATGAAATGATATTGTACATAGAAAACCCTAAAGACTCCAGCAAAAAACTACCAGACTTAATAAACTAATTCAGCAATGTAGCAGGATACAAAATTAATGCCCAGAAGTCTATGGCTTTTTTATACACCAATAATGAACTCTCAGAAAGAGAAATCCCATATAATAAAAACTCAGCAACTGAATGGCGGAACAGCCAGAACAACCAGTCGACCAGTCGCTATAACCCTCACTGACCACTAAGGGGCAGACGCTCAATGCAGGAGCTGTCCCTTGGTGATCAGTGCGCTCCAACAGTGGGAGCACCGCTAGGCTGACCTGAATGAGTGGTGCTACCATAGCGGGCAGATCCTCCACAGGCCCCGCCCCACCACCAGTGCATGAATCCTGTGCACCGGACCGCTAGTTAAAAAAAAAAATTCCATTTATCACTGCACTAAAAAAAAAAAAAAAAAAAAATCAAGATACCTAGGAATAAACTTAACTAAGGAGGTAAAAGACCTGTACTCAGAAAACTACAGGACATTAAAAAAAAGAGATAGAGGAAGACATAAACAAATGAAAGAATATGCCATGTTCATGGATTGGTAGAATCAACATCATTAAAATGTCCATACCACCCAAAGCAATCTATAGATTCAATGCAATCCCCATTAAAATACTAACGGCATATTTCACAAACCTAGGAAAAACTCTCCAAAAATTCATGTGGAATGAAAAAGGACCCCAAATAGCCACAGCAATCATGAGAAAGAAAAACAAAGCTGGAGGGATCACAATACCAGATATCAAGCTATATTACAAAGCCACTGTTCTCAAAACTGTCTGGTACTGACACAATAACAGACATATATACCAATGGAACAGAACAGAGAACCCAGAAATTGACCCAAGCCATTATGCTAAATTAATATTTGACAAAGGAGGCAAGAGCATACAATGGAGTCAAGGCAGTCTCTTCAATAAATGGTGTTGGGAAAAATTGGACAGATACATTCAAAAAAATGAAACTAGACCACCAACTTACACCATACACAAAAATAAACTCAAAATGGATAAAGGACTTAAACATAAGACAGGAAAACCATAAAAATCTTAGAAGAATCCACAGGCAGCAAAATATCAGACATATCTTGTAGCAATACAGTTTTACCGATACAGCTCCTAGGGCAACAGGAACTAAGGAGGAAATAGACAAATGGGACTACATCAAAATAAAAGGCTTCTGCACAGCAAAAGAAACCATCAACAAAACAACAAGAAAGCCCACTGCATGGGAAAACATATTTGCCAACAAAAGGAAGATAAATAATCCAATCAAAAATGGGCAAAGGACTTAAATAGACACTTTTTGAAAGTGGACATACAGAAGGCCAAGAGACATATGAAAACATGATCAAAGTCACTAATCATCCAGGAGATGCAAATCAAAATGACAAAAAGGTACCATCTCACACCTGTCAGAATGGCTATCATCAACAAATCAACAAACAACAAGTGCTGGAGAGGATGTGGAGAAAAAGGAACCCTCGTGCACTGCTGGTGGGAATGCAGACTGGTGCAGCCACTATGGAAGACAGTATGGAGTTTCCTCAAAAAAAAATAAAAATGGAACTCGCATTTGACCCAGTGATACCACTTTTAGGAATATATCCCAAGAAATCAGAAACACCAATCAGAAAGGACATATGTACCCCTATGTTCATAGTACATTTACACAATGGAATACTATGCTGCTGAAAAAAAAGAAAGAACTCTTACCATTCACAACAGCATGGATGGACATGGAGAGCATTATGCTAAGCAAATAAGGCAGTTGGAGAAAGATAAGTATCACATGATCTCACCCATTTGTGGAATATAATGAACAACATAAACAGATGAACAAAAATAGATACAGAGACGGAGAAGTATTGAGGAAAGGCAGGGGAGGTGGACGGGGTAAGATCAACCGAAAGGACTTGTATGCATGCATATAAGCATAACTAATGGACACAGACACTAGGGGTGTGAGGGCATGTGCTAGTTGGGGGGAGGTCAATGGGGGGGAAAGGAGACATATGTAATACTTTAAACAATAAAGAATTTTTTTAAAAAAGATATTATATCTTGTCTTCTGGCTTCTATCATGTCTGTTAAAAAGTTGGATGCCAATTGTTGTTTCTATGAAGGTAAATCCTTCTTTACCTCTGATTGCTTTTAAGATTTTCTTTTTTGTTTTTGGCTTTTGGCAGATTTCTATGATATGTGCCTAGATGTAGACTTACTTGTCTTTATCCTACTTAAGGTTCATAGGGCTTCTTATCTGTGTTTGATAGCTTCCATTCATTTTGGCAACCTTTTAGCCATTATCTCTTTAGTTTTGATTTTGACTCATTCTTTCATCTCACTCTGAGACTCCAATTTTCGCATGTTAGAATTTTTTACCATCTTCTCTATCTTTTACTGTCTTTTAAATTTTAATTCCTTTGTCTTTCTAAACTGTATATTTTCTTCTAGTATATCTTCCAATTAATTAATGCTTTAATGAACTAAATGTAATCTGCTGTTAAACCCATTCACTAAATTCTTAATATGGGGTATCATGCTTTTTGGTGATAGAATTTTTATTTGAGTCCATTTTGTAGTTTTTCATCTTTTGCTAAAATTCTCAATTTTATCTTTCTTCAATTTGTAAGCATAGTTATTTTAAGTTGATATCTGACTCCTTTATCTGGAGCCCTCAGGAGTATATTTCTACTGATAAATATGTCATTCATATTATGTTACATCCTATATTGTTATTTTTTTATTATATTACTAGAGGCCCGATGCATGAAGATTTGTGCAATAGGCCTTCCTTTCCATGGCTGCCGGCACCGGCTTCCCTCCAGCACCAGGGACCCGTGCCTTTGCTCTGGCCACCACCTCCCGCCTTCGCTCCGGGCCGGAGCCGCCTTCCGCCCACTCTGGCCTGCTCCATGGCCTCCGCCCAGAGGCCAGCCCTTGGCGGCCGGCCAGGGCTTGCGGGAGGCTTGGCTTCCTTCGTCATTGGGGCGAGGAAGGAAGCCAAGCGTCCTGCCCGCTCCAGCCAGCCCCGTGGCTTCAGCCAACGCTGCCATTTTTGACTATGGGCGCCACCATTTTTGTGGCTATGGGTGCCACCATCTTTTGTCGTGGAGTGGCAGTTAATTTGCATATTACCCTTTTATTAGTATAGATGACATGGTATTTGCAAAATAATTTGCAGAAATAATTTGATGCCTACTAAGATAAAGTGATGTTATCTTTCTCCAGGGACGTAAGATTCTTAGGAGCAATAGCAATTCTTTATTATCCTATATAATAAAGAGCTAATATGCTAATTAGACCAGATGGCAGAGGCAGAACAACCTTCCAGAATGACCAGTGGGCGGGGGGGACGGGGGGGTGGGCAGCAAGCCTGCACCACCAGGCCAGCCATGGTGATCCTGGCGTCCCACCCTCCCCCCATCCACAGAGGTGGCAGGAAGGCCACGGTACAGCCTGGTCCTGGTCCCGGCGCTGCCCCTTCCGCAGAGGCAGCAGGAGCGGGGACTGCATGGTCCCAGAGCCTCCGAGAGGCAGGATGGGGCATGACTGCAGCGCCTCAACCTCCCCTGGCCCCTCCCCCAGCTGGCCTGGCCCCAGATCAGATCACTCCCCCCCCCCCCCCACCAGTGGTCAGGCAGGGCCGGTGCTAAGGCACAGCGAGCCTGGCTTCTGGTTGAGCAGCAGTCCCTCTCCCTTGTCTTCCCCTCCCCGGCTCAGCCAGAAGCCGGGTTCATGGCTGGTGAGTGCGGTGGTGGTGGTGGGAGCGTCTCCTGCTTCCGCGGCAGGTGGGCAGTAGGAACGAGGGGTCCTGGACTGTGAGAGGGTGCAGGCTGGGCTGAGAGACACATCCCCCCCACCGCCACAGTGCACGAATTTCATGCACTGGGCCTCTAGTCTGTGTATAACAAATTGAGAGGATTTTGAACTAGAAACTTCAGTATAGCTTGGATCCATGTCTACTTTCAGGGCCCCAACTCTTTTAGGGTACAGTTGTTATCGGTGGGGAGCACTCCATTTACCCACCCCTTCCCGGTAGAAGTGGGTTTCTTGCGATGTCATAAGAAAAGGAATTTTCTGAGACTTGCATGGGAGGATGAGACATTGTGGAAAGCTGTATTTCTGTGGAAGTAAACCCCTGACTTTCCAAAGTCCCATTTCCCTTCATCCAGCCAAGGAGAATGTCCGCCTGTGTCTTCATTAGGGCCAGAATGACAGCTGTGCCCAGAATTCCTGCTCCCCGTTTGGGCACAGTCCAATCCAGCATCAGGCCAGCTTAGTTTGTGTTCCCAGTTGCAGCCCAACAGTCCATTATGTGTGGGGTCCGTGTGGCTGCACGGCTATGGAGGAAACACTCCTGGACAAGAGAAGAACCAGAGAGCCACAGCCACGAGCACCAACAGCCAAGAGAGGCAAAAGAGCGAACTCTCTTGTTTGGGGTTGTGTATCCCCGAATTTCCGTGGGCTTGCAGTGTCCCTGCCCTCCCTGGTCAGTGATCTCTGTTCCCAGGTTTGACTGACAGGCCCCTTCCCCACGTCACTCGAACTTTACTGTACACGCACCCACCTCCCCTTGGTTGGACCCCTTCCCCCAGAGCCCTGTGGGAAATGGACCGGTGGTTCCCCGGGAGTGGAAAGTTGCAGCTTCCTGGTGAAGCTGCCCAAATGACATGCTATAATGTCTGGTCTCCCTTTTGTTCCTTTCCTTTACTAACAACTAGCTGATCACAGCTTCAGCCTTCCAATCCAAATGATGGGGATTCACTATGCTCTCTTTTTCCTAGGTGGACCCTGACTCCCTTGTTATCACCTGCGCCCCAGAAGGCTGCCCACAGCTTGCATTAGCCCCTCTGCCACTGCCTCCAAAATCAGGAAGGGCCTTCAGGGAATAGTGATCCTAAATGCTAAATTCACTTCCTTTAGTCTCCATCTTCTGGAGGTTGGCTATAAAATTCTCCACTCAACTTTTAATTGCCAATCCTTTGTATTCTAATTATTCAAAAGGTCTGTAGATGGACTGAATACATGCATATGTGCTGTGAAAAAAAAAAGTTTTATTTGGATTTGGGTAATTTTCTCTTCCAGTGACCTTCATAGGATGGCTGTACAGTATTCTGTGTATCGGTTAAGAGCACAGGGTTTGGAGACAGCAAATCTGGTTTAAATCCTTGTTTCGCTTCCATTAGCAGTGTGATTTTTTTGGCAACTTAAACTTTCTGATTCCCACTTCTCTCACTGGTAAAATGTGATGATTATAGCTTTTATTGCTGACAAATAAATGGACTAATATAGCAAAGATATAACAGAGGGTTGGCATATACTGTAAGAACCTAACTATTTTTATTCACTATTAACTGCTTAAATATTTAATAACATCTGCCAAAAGTACTATTTCACATTTAAAATAATTATAATGGTGGGATTTTTTTTCTGGTGTTTTATTTCAAGCAGGAACTCTTAGGTCATGACTCTGGGGTTCTGGCACTGCTTGCTTTGTAATGTTTCCATACCCAAAGCTTCGCAATGTTCACACCGTAGAACGCGGGGACCCAGGGGAATACTTCCCCTGCATTCTGGGGTCAATTTCAAAGTCCAATTAAGAAACATTCTGGCTTTGCCTACATGTTGCCTTAAAGCACGTGTCCACACAGAGATGTGTGAGACTCCTGGTTATGTGCCTACGTTCCTACAATTGTCCCAATTCTTTTAATGTTTTTATTAGCTCCCTCTTGACCCACAGGTGAGGCCCAAGATGTGCCCTAGGAAAAAGCCTCCATGGGCACCCTCAGGGGCCTCCCTGCTACAGCCCCGTTTTACACGGCTAGACATTACCCACTCTTCAGGAGCCTGTGCCTGCGGATGCTGCCTGTTGGGCACTTGGAAGCAGGCTCATTTAGGCATCAATAACTAGGAGTCTTCCTTGACCTCATGCTGCTTAATTCCTAACCCAGTCTTGACCCCCAGCTCCAAAACCCTGTGAAAAGTCAATAAAAGTAGCAAACAATGTTATGTTATTCTTGGGAGACTTTTCCAAACAATGAGAGGGTTTAACAATAGTTAATTATGGTTTAATAGTTGCTAACAAGTCTTGAGTGTTTACAATGTGGTGAGCAATGTACACACATGCTCCCATTGGTTTCACATAACAACCAAGCGAGGTAGGCACATCATTACCCCCGTTTTACAGGGGGGAGCTGTGGTTTATAGAGGCAGAGTGTTTAACCGGAGGCCACACACCAGCTCCGGGGGCCATGTCAGCCCTTTCCAGGGTCTGTGTGCACTCCGTGTAGAATATTAGATTGAGAAGCTAGAACTTTCCGCTTATCATGGAGGAAGCTGGTGTGAAGTTTTGAAAGAATGTCCAGCAAATTAATAGGTCTGCAGTTATCCTACAGATTTGCTCTTAAAATGATGCTTTTAAAAAACTTCCCTGATGAGAATAGAGCCTGAGGACCTAATGAAAACAAATAGGCTAGCAAATATCAAGACGGCCTGTTAGAACGGGCGAGAGGAGTCCGGAAGAAAGGGCTGTCACTTGGTCATGTAAGTGGTGCTGTTTAATAAACAGTCCCTAGCAGGAGGCATGGGCAGGTCTTGAGAAGAAGCTGCCTGGAGAAGCTGTACTAAATGGTCGACAGTAAAGGTAACGCTCCTGCACGCCTGCGTGTCTAGGCCCAGCGGGAGTCCGTGTTTCCCCGTGATCTCTGACTAGACACGCGTGGTGGGTAATCATGTTACAGACTTCGCCCCCACTAAGGATTCTAACAGTCCAACCCAAGGCCTTCACAGAAACCACTTCACGTGGGGATCTTTTGTGGAGGTGAAATGAACTTGCCGTGGGGATAAAATTTGGTAAATTACTTAGTAGTCCAGCTGCCTTGCCTACTTACACACGGTTTTGTTTTTCTTTCCTGTGAAAACTTCCCACATTTACACAAATGGTTCCGGGCACACTTGTTTATCTGAGGAGAGAAAAGAAATCTCCTACTCACTTTTCTAGACAATTAAACTGTAGCCTCAGGAGATTATCATGAAACTGGGGAGTCTTTCGCTTCATTTCAGCCTTTTAGACTCATCCGACCAGTGTGAGTATGGAAAGAAATGGATTCGGGGACTGTTAATGTCAAGATTTAGGATTGAAAGTGAAATGGTCTAAAATACTGCTTCAAGGATGGTGAGGATACAGGAGGAACGGGTCATTCCGTCTATAACGGAGGCTTCCACAATGACACTACATCGATGGGGTTCCCATATACTTGCTCTGTATGCTGCCAGCCAGCCATGCTGGATACTGCCCAGCAGTCTAAATGCTCAGCAAATGCTTGTGGGGTGAATAAATTTATTTGGAAAGGGCCTGAGCTGGCCAAGGCTTTGAGTTGGATCTTAAGGGATGACTCTGACCAATGGAGAAGGAATTAGTTCAAGTCGGACAGGGACGCACATGGAAAGGGATGAGGGTGACTTTGAAGTTCTCACTCAGGCAGATGCATGGGCTTGGGTGCCATAAACTAAACACCGTGGCAGATGGAGGAGGAGGTGTCAGTCAAATTAGCAGCACACACATGATATTTTGCAACAAATTGGAAATTCGTGTTCAAGAGACTGGTACATCTTGATAAAAATTACTGCCTAAGTTGCCTTTCTCCATCAACCCCTATAATTTTTTGGTTGTTGTTGTTATTACTAATCCTCACCCAAGGATATTTTTCTATTGATTTTTAGAGAGAGTGGAAGGGAGGGGGAGAGTCAGTGAGAGAGGCACATCGATTTGGTTGCTTCCTTCACACACCCTGACCAGGGCTGGGGCTCGAGCCTGCAACCAAGATAGGTGACCTTGACCAGAATTGAACCCGGGGCCCTTCAGTCCGCAGGCTGACGCTCTATTCATTGAGCCAAACCAGCCAGGGCCTCCTATAACCTTTTTGTTGGTGTACTTGTCACTGTCCTAGAGCTCTAGTCTCCATATATTTTCAATGTTCTTGTTTACCACAGTGGGGTATTGCTTACTAAAGGCTGAGATGATCATGAAAGAACGCTCCAAACATTTAGTTCAAATATTTTATTATCATCTGCATGTAATAAGTAGGCTGTCATTTTCCTTTTTTCATTTCTTACTAAAGCCTGTATTTTTGTGTCAACATTTTGTAAATGAGGAAATCGAGGCATTAAAATACAGCATTATTTAAGGACATGGGGTAGGTGGTTGCAAAATTAAAGTTTCCCAACCCAAAGTACTATAAACTGAATATGACTTTGGAATGAGATGCTACATGGCTGGGACACATGGCTCGAGCGTGCGTGGTTGAGATCATGTCTCTGGGGAGGAGAGGAGGGCAAATGGCTGTTTATTAAGTCAGCATCTCTCAAAATGTGAGTTTTTCCAAATTGAGTGTTTCTCAAAATGTGCATTTCCCCAATTGTAAACCTGTTAGATATTCGCCATGCATATCAGCAGCGAAAGGGTCTGAGAAGACCAGCAGCAAAGGAAAACTTACTTCATTTAACTCAGATTTGATCAAACTCATTTGATGTTGGAATACATTTTTCATGGGCCGTTGTAAGGGAACTCACTTAGGAGATGCAATATGACCCCAGCAGCAAAGGCATCTGGGAAATGTTGGACTCTGCTTAACCTTCTGTGACTGTTTAACTCTCTGTAGCCTCAGGTTTGGCTGACTACCCAGAAAGCGGGAATGCCACCCAGAGATCAATGCCATGCCCCAGGAAAGAGGTTAATGAATGTATAGAGTGTGATAACTGCCTAAATCTGTTAACTTCGGAATGCATTGTTTTTTCCTGGTGATCTACATGACTACCCACCCTCTGCCTTTACCATTAACGCCCAATAAACAAAGAGACCCTGTCTGGGACAACGGGGGTAGATCGTTCCCAGCTGGCCACCACTGGGAGTGCAGCTCCTTTGCCCGTTTGTGACTTTCTCCTACCAAAGCTCTTAAGAATTTGAATAAGGCTACGTGACAGTTCTTCAGAATCAATCCTGAATTTAGACTTTTCAGGCCTTCCCCCAATGGACAGCTAATCTCATTTTCCAGGAAGGTGTGGAAAATGTTGATTTCAGAAACCAATGTTTAATTTCATAGTGTTTGTTATATGCTATGTGATCAATAAATGCTTATTTTTTGAATTTGTGGAAGTAATTTTCTAATAACAAAATTTTTATTTGTTGTCAACATTTTTTAACGTGGATTTTTAAAAAGTGAAATAGCCACTACTTTACTTTTTAAAAATCCACGTTAAAAACTTTGCAATGAGGACAAATAACTTAGAATTTGAAATAATCTGGCTTTCTTAACATCTACTAACAATACTTTTTATTTTATTTTTATTTATTCCCTCTCCTGAGACTATTTTGTGGCTACCAACCTGTGGTCCTTAATCCCTTCTATTTTCACCCAGTTCCTAAACACCTTCCCCGCTGGCAACCATCATCAGTCTGTCTCAGTATCTACGAGCTTATTTCTATTTTGTTTGTTTATTTTACAAATTCCACATATTAGTGAGATCACCATTTGCGACAGCATGAATAGATCTAAAAATGACTTTTAAAATTTCTACCATCTCATGGCCTGCCCAATCTCGAGAAAAATTATTCTCTGAAACTGTTTATTCTGCTTAGATGCCTTCTTAGTGTGAGTAAGATTTAATTATCTCACTTTCTTTATTGGTGAAAATAGATTAATTACTTAAAATAAAAATAAAAAGAGAGACTGTGACATGGGTGGCAAGGTACACAGGCCCTCCCGGGTTTACTGCTCAAGACATGATGAGGTGGAAGCTTGGACTATATGTCTTGTACATTTACCAAAAATAAAAAGAGGGTTAATTTTCCACATAATCCTATTTTTCAATTTGTTTTGCAGTTTATTTGGTTTTGTGGAATGAGACTGTGTTATATCAGGCAAATTGTGGGTCAAATTTCGGCTTCATGACTTACTAGCTATCCTATATAATAAAAGGCTAATATGCAAATAGACCAGTGATGGCGAACCTTTTGAGCTCGGCGTGTCAGCATTTTGAAAAACCCTAACTTAACTCTGGTGCTGTGTCACATATAGATATTTTTTGATATTTGCAACCATAGTAAAACAAAGACTTATATTTTTGATATTTATTTTATATATTTAAATGCCATTTAACAAAGAAAAATCAACCAAAAAAATGAGTTCGAGTGTCAGAGGTTCGCCATCACTGAAATAGACCAAACAGCAGAACAACTGAACAACCAGTCGCTATGACATGTGCTGACCACCAGAGGGTGCATGCGGAACATGGTGGGCATTGGTCACTGTGGTATGGCGGAGCAGGTGAGCGGGGCACCAGACCAAAGCGGGGCGCCAGTCGCTGTCATCGGGGCAAGCCTTTGGTGGTTACTGAAAATTCCTTGCTCCCACACACTGCGGTCCCTCCTGGTGCTCATACCGGCTGCCAGGACCCGGTGCCGGTCCAGATCGCTCAGCACCATCAGCAGGTGCGAGTGGCAGCTGCTGGCCCTGATCACCCCTCAGAGCTTCTCCACCTCCCCCTTGCTCCTGAGAGGCGATTGAGGCTGGCAGCCGCTGCTCACACCCGCTGCCAGTGACGGCCCCGCTTGCACCCGCTGCTGGCACCAGCCCCAATTGCTCTGTGCCGTCAGTGGGTGCGAGTGGGGCCAGCGCCATCAGCGTGTGGGAACGGTGGTGGCAGGAGCAGGGCTGCCGGCAGACATGGGGCTGGGCGGGGGCGTGGATGATGGGCCGAGACCCACCCCTGTGCCCACCCCAGCCTCGAGGCCCACAGTTTCTTTCAAGATGCATGAATTCGTGCACTGGGCCCCTAGTTTAATGATAAACAAGTCTGTGAGTTTTAGTTCCCTCGTAAAATGGCGGTAGTCATATTGGAATACTAGAATAACGCCTTCCTCACTTTAGCATTTAGAAATCTTCAGGATTTCTACCCTAAAGCAAAGCTACCTAGCAGACGCCCCCTCCATCCTACTCACAGCTCTAAAGAACAGAGACCCAGTGAGAAAATAACCTACTAACAATAGGGGGATAAGGTCACATATGTAATACCTTAATCAATAAAGAAAAAAAAATAATAAACACATAAAATGCATACAGTCACTAATCCTTCTGCCGTAAATGGAAATGTCAAACTAAGGATCACCGCGTATACAAGAAGAACTGCAGCATTGAAAAGAAAACCCGAAAGAAGCAAACACTGACCTGGGCGGGAATGAGAGGGGGAGAAACACAATCAGGGAATAGAAGACAACATTAAAAGCACTCTAATTAATATGCCAGGGGAGCTTTGGAAAAAATATTATATCCTTAAAATTAGAACAAAATGCTAAGAAGAAGAAACAATTAGAGAACAAAAGAGAATGAATGCTTGAAGGTTAAGAAAAATAAGACTAGCTCTGGCCAGTGTGGCTCATCCCCTGCACTGAAAGGTTGCTGATTCGATTCCCAGTCAGGGCACAGGCCCAGGTTGTGGGCTTGATCCCCAGTAGGGGGCATGCGAAAGGCAGCCAATTGATGTTCTGCTCTCACATTGATGTTTCTCTCTCTCCCTCTCCCTTTCTCTCTCTCTAAAAATCAATTAAAAAATCTTTTTAAAAAAATTAGACTGGTTTCCGGTCAAGGGCATGTATCTCGGTTGCAGGCATATACCCAGTAGGGGGTGTGCAGGAGGCAGCTGATCGATGTTTCCCTCTCATCGATGTTTCTAACTCTCTATCCCTTCTTCTCTGTAAAAAATCAATAAAATATTTTAAAAAATAAGTCTGGTTGAAAAACATTTTAATTAAAGAAGGATTAGAAAAAAAATATTCTCTTAACATTCTCAGAATGGTGGGAAAAAATAAAGACATGGAAAACTATGAGACAGAAGATCAGTCTGTCTAGGAGGTTTGACATACAGGGCTGGCAATGCAAAAAATGTAAATAAATAAAATACTCAAAGAAAAAATATCCCAAATCAAAGGACAAAAATTCTTCAGAATTAAAAGAGCTTCCTGAGTGCCCAGCACAATTAATGCTAAGAGATTAATACCTGAATACAGAGTACCAAGGAAAGGAAGAAACTTCTGGAGGTTTTCATCCCATACAGATATCAATCAGATAGGAGGGCAGAATAATGATCTTTTCAGACAGGAAGCTCTCAGAATGTTTGTCTCCCACATATCCTTTCCTTTAAAGGCATTTGATGATGTACTCCAGAAGAACAAAAGAGTGGAATAAGGAGTTAGTGGGATCTAGCAATGGGTGGTTCCAACCCAGAATCCTGATGGAGTGGAAAAAGTCTACAACATGACAACTGCATATCATGCTTAGAGGGCAGCCAGGACAGATTGGAGCTGGAGAATGTTGGGCAGAAATCAGGGGTAGGGGGTCTCCAGCTAAAAAGGGGGGCTTAATAAGAAGATAGTCTTGGAGAAAATTAAACACAGAAATAATGCAAAAAAACACAACAGCATCCATCGGAAACTCCAGGGATTGGTGGTAAGGTGAAATAATGTATAATAAAACTATAATTCATGTAGAAAGCAAACTGAAATGTGGCAATATTGGAGGATAAAAGCAAAGAAAAATTCTATTGAATCCTGATGCTGGTAACATCCTTTCTTGATTGTCCCGGAGTTTATGACGTTAGACGTAGTAAAAAGAACAGACTCCTAACATATGACTTGATCAGTCTATGGATGAATCACGGAGACTTGGTTGCAATTACAGAACCAAATGTGAAGTAAACGTTTATCTGACAAAGCGGGACATGGAAGGTGGAGAAAAGGGCAGGGGCACCAATAACTTTATCTTTTTGTTGTTGTTAATCCTCACCTGAGGATATTTTTTTCCATTGATTTTTAGAGAGAGTGGAAGGGAGGGGGCAGGGGGAGAGAAAAAGAGAGAGAAGAGAGAGAAACATCTATGTGAGAGAGACACATCCATTGGTTGCTTCCCTTGGTTGGGGGAGGAGGGAGGGATCGAACCTGCAATCCAGATATGTGCCCTTGACCAGGAATCAAATCTGAGACCCCTCAGTGCTCAGGCTGATGCTTTAACCACTGAGGAATGCTGGCCAAGGCAATAACTTTTATCTTTTAAAGTGAAGAACCAGAGATAGAATATTTTCAAAAGTTAATGAAATGAGAAATGTAGACTTAGTATACTTTAAATTACAGGACGATCAAAGATAATAATAGATGTCAGACTTTTGAGTGTCCAGGATTCTGGGAGGAGAGGGTGGTAGTATTGAGCTAAATCCCCAAGTTTGCTATTAAGGACACTATACATATTATCTTTCATTGATAAATTAAAAAAATAGAGTTATAGGCATATTACCTATAGGGATGCAAGAGCAGAATTGAAAACGGAAACAACCTTTTAGAACGGGGCCCTGTCTGCCTCATTTGTTGGACAGTGTATCCCGGTGCCTGGAGTGGTGCCTGGCACACCTGCTACACCTGCTGACAAATGCTGAGCAGGAAGAGCTGGCTGAGAAATGGCACTGGGAGTGAGAGAGGAAGGGCCAGAGGCTCTCTCTTGCCCACATTGAATGGTTACTGGATGAAGGTATCATTTTGATGAAAAAGTTGTCGTTGTGAAAATACACAGGAAAATGCAGCACGCCACTGAGAGCAGTGACTTCCTTGGGGCCATGACCAGGGAGATGAAACCTGAGTGAGGAATCAGCCAAGGGAGGGAGGAGCGTTCCAGGCAGAGGGAGCACATGCGTGGACATGAGAAAGGAAGGAGATCCAGAAGGCAGGGCAGAGGGGTGTGGGAGGAGGCTCCGTGAGAGCCTGGCAGAGGGCCGGGCAAGGCTGCGAGGCTTGGTGGGCCGCGTTAAGGATGCTGATGAATTTCTCAAGAAATGCGACGTGAGGCCCATAGTGTCTGTATCCCATAACCTACCGCCAGTGCGGCTGGGCGCTCCTGCTTTGTGCAGCCACTTGGGACCGGAGCCCCCAAATAGCTCTGCTCTTGGCAAATCGGGAATGTGTTGGATTTGATTTTCAGTTCCAATAACTCTGAGCTACCACAGGAAAAGAAAATACTCCCGATCAGATAACGGGGTAGAATATGGTCAACAGAGGGCTTATACCGTCCACTTACGGGACAAGTTGAACGAGCTGTGCTGAGAATGTTGGTGGAAATGGCTGGGTTTCCTTATCACCAAAGTATTGGTGCTTGTCGGGAAGTCGTGATGCTGATTGGTGTGGATGTAGAAAGACATTATCAGGCATGTTAGGCATTGATCGGTGGCAAAGCTTGATCTAATCAAAGAGCCAGAGAAGTGAGTAGGGGGCTCTCAGAAGCAGGGGTGGGCCAGGTGCCAATGGTAACTGGAAAGATGCGGGCTCTGCCCTGAAGAGGTACCTGTTCCCAGCCGAGGGAAATGGATGTGGATGAACCCAGATCCACTCTCACCGAGCACAAAGGCTTCCCGGGGACTAGGCCTGGTGCTCTGGGAAGCTGAATGAACCCTTCCAATCCACTCGGGTCCTTGTTAGTGCATCGAAACAGTCATTTACTCAACGCGGAGAGCTCGTGCCGCTTTCCAAGGCACTTAGCTTCCTCCCAGGATGTTGGTTGCACACCAGGGGACTCCGGCTCACTAATCTTTAACACTTGTCATAATTATTTTTCCTTCAATAATACTCTTTTCCCCCTGAGAAACTCAAAATTATTACGTAAGGAAAATGCAGAAATAGAAGTGTGTGATATTCTTTAATAAAATGTAGTCAGCGGCCCCGGGGAATTTTTGTAGCGAAAGCCTCTCAAATCAATTATATTTTCTCATTTCTGGTTCCAATTATTGAATATTTTATTTCTGTATTTATTTAAGTTCTTTCAGAATGAAAAGGTGGAGTTGTATCGACACACGGAGGAAGGAGGGGGTTATTAATTAACGTTGCTTAAAGTCTAAGATGAAAACAGTGCTGATGCATATAAATTTGCTGCAACGAGCTGTCAGGCTGCTCTGGGAGGTGGCCCAGCGGTGTGTCACCCCCTGGTCTCAAGGAGGTAAGTCTGCAGTCACAGTTAGTCCCTCCAGTCGGAGGAAAAGCAAGTGATGCACCCAGGCGTTTAGTGGCTGGGAGCAGCTCTTTAGAAAACCCAGCACTGCGGCCCCGCACGTGTTGTTTCAGTGGGAATGCCCAGTGCTACTCCCTCTGTCTGCCACTTCAGCTGGGTGCTCATGTCGCTTACTTCCATCGTCTCATCCCATTCTGACGTCATTGCTGTGACATGGGTGGGGTGTTGCGGGTGGTTATTTCCCTTTGATACGTGAGGAACACCAGGCTCGGGAAGGTTGAGGATGCTTGTCCAGGGCCACAGGGCTGCTCAGTGGCAGAGCCCGCCCAGACTGGGAGCTTTGATTCCTGGAGGGTCCTGCTTGCTAACTCCCTGAGCTCAGGCCCTGCTTTGCCTGGCCTGGGAGCTCCCACCTTTCCTCCACACCCCAGCTACGCACTGCTCGGACGCCTGAGTCAGCAAAGCCTGAGAAGAGCGGCTCCAAGGAGATTCCTGGTCCCAGCTGAGCTACCCAGGGGCATGGGGAACCCTCGAACCCTCGGGATGGCATGCACCTCAGGCGTTAGCACACAGGTAACTATGGGGCAGGTGGATCTCTGCCCTGGCTTGCTAGTTCCCTTCTCTGCTGGGGGCTCCTTTGTAACAGGTATGAACAATGCCAATCCTAGTTCTCATTCTCTCTTTCTCTTTCCCCCCCTCTCTATCCCCCCCTCTCTCTACCCTCCCCTCCCTCGCCCATTCTCATAGGGATCGCTCACAGGAGACTGCTAATGTTTTCTTGTGGTTGGCTAAAGATGACCAGAGTGACCCACTCAAAAAAGGTTAATTTCTGAGTTCAAGCAATGAGTTTCCCGAGTCTGCCTTTTCCAACCCCAGACCACTAGAGATTAATAAAAATGTTGGTTATTGTTATTTGGCCTGGAAGACGCTAGGAGTACTGAGAATTATACTCTGTTTACTTAAGTCAATCTTATTCTGAAAGAACTTAAATAAATTCTTATTCATTGTGACACCAGAAGGCAAAATGGGAAACAAGGGTCAAAATGACAAAGAGGCTGATTTTGGTTCGAAATGAAGGACTTCCCAGTAATTAGGGCTCTTTGCAAAAGGATTGGCCATATCAGGGGCCGGGAGGTTTCTGTTGCTAGAGATGGTTAAACAGAACCCGTGACTATGTAACAAATGTGCTGGGGAAGGAGAGAAGGGCTGGAATAGATGACCCCTAAGGTCTCAACGCTGAGATTGCTAATTTGTTTATTCCTCCTGTGGGCACGTTTCCGCAGTACAGAGAGAGGGGGCTGGGTCGGGGGTCAGGGCAATGGTCAGGCACGTCCAGCCCATCTGTCGCCTCTGCTGAGCCGCGCTGCTCGTCCGCTAAGTCCAGCCAGACACGTGTAGGCTGTCGTTCCCAGGGCAGCAGCTGGCAGAATGCAGGGCCACGGCTAATGGGAAAGAGGCCCCCTGATTTCGGCTACGTTGTCACCATGGACAAACTTAACAGCAGCAGCCACTTAACTAAGCCAAAGGGTCTCTTTTGATGAGATTCTGAAACAAGAATCCCTAATGATTTTCCCCTCCAGAATCACAGGAAAGTGCGGCAGGGGTATCATCCTATCATTTGAATGTGTACTCACTTGCCAATTACTCTGGATTGATGCTTCCCGATGTAAAAAACAGCTGAACATAAACGATAAATCATATATTTGACACTTTAGTCAGGACAAAGATCGGCTATTTAGACAACAACATCAGCCTAGTAGTTTTCCTCGCAAATGTGCTATAACTAAATATACAGGGTGTCCCTAAAAATGTATACACACTTTGAATAATTATAAAGGCACTGTTTATTAAAATGTCATAGAACCTACAGGCATTGTTTATTCAAAATGTCATAGAACCTACAGACACTGTGTGTACACATTTTGGGAGGGGCACCCTGTATGTATACTCACACACACACACACACACACACACACACACACACACCTATACAGTCCACGTTATGAGCAAGTAATGGTTGGGCCAATCCAATGGCCAATTGACTCCCCAGGAGACCGCCAGGACCTGTCCGACATGCACACTCTTTTCCAGGTAACTCAGAGCCATTTAGAAAATCACTGCTGTGGTTCACAAAATGCACCACCAATCTGAGGACTCAACCTAACCCTCCTCCCAAAATATCTAATTTGCTCATCCTTCAAGTAACGGACATGTTAAAGTTGATGCGGGCCCAATGTCTAAATAACAGAGAGTAGCTGCTTTTGACTGAAAGCTTAGTATGATCCAGGCACTCTGCATACATTCCATACAACCTCACAAAGTCCTCACAACAAGCCAGATGTATTATTACCCCTATGTTAACTGAGGAGGAAACGGAGACTCGGAGAGAAAAGTAATTTGCCCACAGTCCAACAGCTCTGTTGCCTGTTCACAGGAAGTGCTGGATGCATGAGCATTAATATTATTTTATATTCAGAGGCGCAGGTCTAGGAGTCGAGGTCTGAAATTCCTCAAAGCGCTAACCCTTGCCTCCATGCGGTTCTATCTCAAATGACTGTCCACAAGAAGGAGGTGTCACGGCCAGCTGTCACTGGCAAGATCCTCGTCTTGAGGGAGCCATATTGCATATGTCGAACTTTGAGCAGCTCCCTATTAGTAAGAGCATGTAGCATGATTAAGAGAGTAACCTCCAAGCTTGGGTAGGGGGCACAAAGAAGTTTCCAGAAGTTTTGAGAAGTTCATCAATACATTCAGTGTGCAGGTGTCATTATTTCTAAAATGATGTGCCAAGACTGCCGTGTAGGCCAGGCTTCTGTCAGCGTCCCATTCCCGCCTCCCCTCGCCATAGGTTCTGCCACGGCAGACACTGCATCACTGAGGCCTGGTCTGTGTACATGCATAAGACTCCTGCCCCAAAGGGTGAAGCCTGTGGGCACAGGGCTTGGTGAGAAGCCGGTGCCTTTGTGAGAATTAGAGAAGAGGTGTCCTTCCTCCTGGCGGTGGAGTGTGAGCTGGGTTTTAGTTGCTTCCCACGCACTCGACTGTGTGCCCCTGTGTAAGTCACTGCTCGGACAGGAAAGATACCAACAGGCAACTTCAAGTCTCATTGAAATGACAGAGGAGCATTTGCCAGCTGAGATGGTCAGCCACTCACTCTTTATTTCTAAACAAAGATTTAAACTACCAAAAGAAAATTTCAGGCCAGCCAACAATAAACACTGAATAATAGACTCATAAAATGAATGGCCAGAAATTCCACATAAACATTTTTGGCCCAAGCGTTTCTCTGGACCCCAGATTGTAAGTATGCTATTGAAACACAAAAAGATGGACTCAGCATTCCAACATCCCTATTCGTTCAAGAGAAGGGCAGCTCCTGCCCCTGGAAACACAGCCCCCGGGCCACCCTCTATTATTTTCAGCAGCTGAGGACGTGCTGGTTGGGTGCTTTCTCAGCCCTGAAACTCCTTGATGAGCAAGATTTTTCAAGTTAGTATTATTCATAGGATATAAATGGAGTGTTCCTGGGAGAAGCTACCTTTTAAAACACACTTCTCAAGAATTAAGAGCTCCTGCAGCACCTTTATTCTATTTATAAGTCAACTAGAGGCCCAGTGCACGAATTCATGTCTGGCTGGCCTAGGCCCAATCAGGGCAGATTGGGCCGGGCCTGTCAGGAGGAGGAGACGGTGGGAGGTTGGCCAGCTGGACCACCCTGATCGGGGCCCGATCAGGTCCGAGCCAGCTGGGAAGAGGGGTTGTGGGCAGTGGGCTGGCTGGCCCCATCCCTGAGTAGGGTGAGGGGGGCCGATTAAGGGTCAGCGGCCAGGGAGGGGCTGTGAGAGGTTGGCCAGCCAGCCCCACCCCCAAGTGGGGTGGGGGGTTCGGATCAGGGGCCAGAAGCCTGGGGGAAGCGCCATGGGTGGTTGGCCAGCTGGTCCTGCCCCTGATTGGAGTGGGGGGGGGGGCAATCGGGGGCAGAGCTGGCTGTGGGAGGGGCTGTAGGAGGTTGGCTGGCTGGCCCCACCCCCGGATCAGGCCGGTTTACTAGCCGCAGTGGGCATCATAGTGACCGGTCATTCCGGTCATTGTGGCGTTCTGGTTGCTGGCTTTTTATATATATAGATAGGAGGAGAAGCTGGGTGATGCTTCTGAAGACGGTAACACGAGCACCCCTGGGAATGAATGAATGAATGAAATGATGATTAAACATTTAAAAGTTCCATCTATGTGTCATGCATGGCATTAGAAGATAATAACAATGTTGAAAGTCAATGGTCATTAAGCATCCACTACATGCCAGACACTGTTCTTAGTGAGGTATATATATCCCATCATTGAATCCACATGGTATCCCTATTACAGAACTGAGTAGCTTGCCCACCAGCACACACCTGGTGGAATTTTCCTTCCCAAATGCTTATGAAGCATTTGTATTTTTTTCTTTTCTTTTCAATTTATTTGACAGAGCTCTTTATATATTAAGGACTAGATGCCCGGTGCATAGATTCGTGCACATTGAAAGGAAATTCATTAGAAGGTGGCCAGTGGGGTGGGACCGGGCGAGATGGGCTGGACATGCCCTGGAGCCAACCTCCCACAGTCCCTCCCTGGCCGGCCGCACCTGGGGCGGTGCTGGGGCTCAAAGGGCATTTGCGGAGTGAGCGGGGTCACTCTGGCGGGTGGGTCCCCTCGGCCTGGCCTGCAGGGATCTGGCTGAAACTGGCAGTCCAACATCCCCCAAGGGATCCCGGAGTGTGAGAGGGCACTCTGCAAAGTCGCTGTCGCTTAGCAGCTCCTGTGTTGAGCATCTGCCCGCTGGTGGTCATTGCACGTCATAGTTACCGGCTCATATATATTGAAGTATCTTTCTAACTATGCTGTTCATCTTTTTATTTTTCAAATCTGCCTTTATTTTCATTCATAATTCAATTATTTAGTACCAGGCTCACAAAAACCTTCCTGATCCCAAGATTATTTCATCTTCACCAGAATTTTCTTGAGTAAATTTCACACTTTATTATACTACACTGAAATCCTTCTAGAACTTATTTTGGTTTAAAGCACTGAGGGTACATCTAATTTTATTCTCCTCCCCACCACCGCAACAGTTAGAAAGTATGCCAATATCATTTACTGCAAAGCTACTCATCCCATCATTCGCTTATTCGACAAGTATCTATCCAGAACCTACGTGAGCTGGCATTTTTCTAGGTCCTGGGACCACAGGAGGCAGCTTACATTCCAACGGGCAAAGGCAGATCATGACAACTACACTTGTCATGTATTAGGTGGTGCCAAAGGCAAGGTGGTCAGGGGTGGTCTCTCTGAAATGGGCACATTTGGGGGGAGGCCTGAAGGAAGTGAGAGGTGACCTTGCACCTGGGGGCATCCAGCCAGAGGGCAGCCGCGCTGAGCCGGGAGGGGTTCCACTCGGTGTGCTTCAAGAAGGACAGAGATGCTGTACCCGAGCCTCTACCACACACTGGGGGAGGGAGCACCAGGAGGAGTCAGAGGGAGGCAGGAGTCAGATCAGGTAGGGCCTGATAGGTCCTGGGCGAGTGGAGTGGATGGCATTTCCCAAAGATGGCCGTAGTAACACCCATGTGCTCTTTGCAGTGTGGTATCGCCGTGCCCCCTCAGAAGACAGAGTCTATCTCCTGACCTATTTGAACGTGCGCAGGCCTGCTGACTGCTTTGGGCAGTAAGCTTTGGCAGAGTGGGTGCTCTGCCAGTTTTGGGACTAGCCCTTAACCAGTCTGGCAGCTTCTCCTTCCTGCCTCTTAGAAGACAATCATAGTGGAAAGAGTGCAAATACGTCCTGGCTGGTATGCTCAGTGGTTAGAGTGTTGGCCTGCACACTGGAAGGTTGTGGGTTCGATTCCTGGTCAAGGGCATGTACCTGGGTTGCAGGTTCAATCTCCGCCCCCGGTTGGGGTGCATGTGGGAAGCAAACAATTGATGTGTCTCTCTCTCCCGCCTCCCTTCCATTCTCTCTAAAAATCAGTGGAAAAAATATCCTCGGGTGAGGCTTTAAAAAGAGAGAGAGAAGGACAGAGAGAACAAATACCCCGGGACTGCCACTTTTTGAGAAGTCGAAGTCACAAGGAGAGCTCTGGAGGATTAGATGCCACATGAAGGGGAGAGAAGCCACGGAGCCGCAGGCACCCGGCAGGTGAGTGAAGAAGCCATCTTGTCAGGAGTCCTCCAGCCCAGCCAATACCAAACGGCACTGACTCCTGACCCATGACCTCTTGAGTAAAATGGAAAGACCGAAGCCACCGTGCTCTGGGGTAGTTGGTTAGGTAGCAATGGAGAGTTGAAACAGTGAGGTTGGAGGCTCTTGGAGGGTTCTGAGCAATCATATGGTCTGACTTCAGTTTGACAAGAACTCATCTGGGCCTGTGCTGGGAACAGAATGCGGAGAAGAAGGGAGAGTGTGGAAAGGAAGCCAATTTGCAGAGCAGGTAAGAGACATGAAGTAGAGGCAGAAGTTGGGGGAAGAGATTCAATTCTGGATACATTTCAGAAGTCACGTGGATGGGGTTTGCCGATGGATCAGATGTGGGATGTAAAAGAAAGGAGTAAAGGATGGCTTCAGGTGCTGGCCTGACTCCGGAAACACGAAGGGGACCGTTACTGACACGTGAGAGAGTTGCAGGAGGAGCAGGGTTGGAGTTAGGGAAGTCGGGAATTCTGTTTTGGACAGGTCAAGGTTATGAGGTGGAACACGCATTCAAGTGAAAACGCAAAGTGTTGTTGGACAGTTGAGTGCCTGGCCAGCAAAGAGGCCAGGACTGGGAGATGTAAGTTTGAGCATCACTGGTGTTTCCATGGCTGTATTGGCCCAGGTCACCCGGGGAGTAAATGTGGGCAGAGCAGAGAGATAGGAGGACTGAGCCCTGGGCACTCTACCATCTAGGGATGTAGGAGAGGTGGAGAAGGAACCTGAAAAGGAGACTGAAGGGGCAGCCAGTGAGATAGGAAGAGAAATAAGGGAATAGTGTTCTGGAGGGAGAGAAGTAAGCTGTTCCAATGAGGACAGAGTGGAGAACTGTGTCAAATCTTCTGAAGAACCAAGTCAGATGAGGACTGACCATTCTTGATATCACTGTCTTCGCTCTTGACATTACAGTCCTCATTCTTGATGTTACTGATTCAGAAAGGTGCTTTGATCATATAGTAAATGTGTGTGTGTGTGTGAGCGTGTGCATGAGTACTTTCTCTTCTCTCCCATCGATCTGCTTATCCATCTGGAACTATATGACCACTGAAACTTGCATACTTGACAAGGCAGGCTCCATGGACCCCTGTCACCTTTTCTTTTTTACAAAAACATGCTGGTTAATCTAACCTAAAACTCACCAGAATTCGACATTGAACTTTTTTTTTTTTTTAAATATATTTTATTGATTTTTTACAGAGAGGAAGGGAGAGAGATAGAGAGTTAGAAACATCGATGAGAGAGAAACATCGACCAGCTGCCTCCTGCACATCTCCTACTGGGGATGTGCCCGCAACCCAGGTACATGCCCTTGACCGGAATCGAACCTGGGACCTTTCAGTCCGCAGGCCGACGCTCTATCCACTGAGCCAAACCGGTTTCGGCGACATTGAACTTTTAACAAGTCCCCTTCCTCCCTGAATACATTGGAAGTTTATTATATATGTATATTTTTGCATACGAATTGGTTTTGTAAAAGTTAATATTGAGTGTGCTTATCTACTCTCCACATGGTATGTGTTTCCATTTATGTTTCACATCTCCAAGTAGATTTTTAAAATATATGGGTCTCATGTGTTTTCTCTTAAGTTCTATTCTAGGTATTTAAATTTTAGTGGCTTTTGTGAATTATATCCCCTTTTTCTTACTGGCTATTTTTTGCTATAAGAAATCTATTTTTCTATAAAGAATTATCTTGTTATTTCTAATGATTTTACAGGTGATGCAAACAGATTTCAACACCTTTGCACAGCTCTGGAATCAGATAGTCTGTGTATAAGGCTGTCCTACTTTCTGCTGATAAAATCCTAGTGTGGAGAATGGAATTGAATATGGCAGTATTTCAAAGTGTTCCCCCGAGAAGTCCATGGTTTCCAGGTGCTCTGGGAATGATTGTAGTCACACATCTCAAATTGTCCCAGAAATTCCCTATTTCAAATATTTTTCCCTTTGTTAACCCATGAGTCAGACCATATGTCCTTTGATCTTTGCTTCAAAAATATTGTTACGGTATTTAGAAACAGGGATAGCCCAAATAAAGTTAGAACATATGGGATATTTTTCCTCTGAGCCCCTATCTTTCCTCTCAGCATTCTTCCTGGTTATGTGTGCCTGTGCACACACATGCATTCACACATGTACACACACACACACACACACACACACACACACACTGGCGTCCTGGAGGGAAGGGATTTCACTCAAACAATGCAACGTGGGCTGCCACTGCACAGCCTGGGCTCTGGGTCCCCTGAGGCAGGTTCACGTGGAAGGCGACGGGGTTGGACACCCTGGGTTTGGACCCACATCTAACGTATGCACTTGGACAGGTCACTCAGCCATCTTGAGTCCGTTCTTTATATGTAAAAGGAACGTCTGACATGGACAGTGTGGGCTGTTGTGGGGACTCAGAAAATTACTGTAAAATGCTGGACATAGCAGGAGCTGGGGAACAGCACCTAGTACTTGGATTTGGAAGGGAGTCCCATATCACCGCTAAGGTTCTTAAGAAAAGTCCTTGGTCTCACATTCTACTCTCAGCTGTAGAAGCCAAGAGGCCAGATGAGACTGCAGGAAGCAGTGGTGTCCGCCCCCTGATTCCCCCTGGTGTGCACCTAATCAACCAGTGGCTGATTTCTCATATTTCTCACTGCTCTGCCACCACCCGAGACTGCCGTGCAGTAACCACGGGGAACGCATTGGGCATTTTTGCTGTCAGCTTCCAATCAGCCACTCCTTCCTATTTCCACTCCCATCTCCTTTTGGGGGGTCCCTTGTGTGCATAGCTTTGGGAGGTAGGGCCTGTAGTTAAACGGATGGGTCTGACCATCCCCTGGAGACAGGAACGTGACCTAGATGCACTCATCTCTCCCCTTTCTTCTGGGACTCTATATATTACATGAGGGATGCCCAAGGTGGGATCATCGAGATCATGTCTTTACAGCGGTGGCCACATGAGGTAGCCCAGACTATGCCCAAGTTCCCATTACTGTGGTTTGTAATGGTGTTCTTACTGGTTCTGGCTGCCTGATATTCAGATCCCCTCGCTTGCTCAGCACCCAAAATTGTCCCAAAAGATTGCCTTTTAGTTCAGCGCAACTCAATTTGGGTTTTCTCTCTTGCAACAGCAGTACTGTCTGGTACAGCCAGATTACAAGAGGAAAAGTAAGAGGTTCACCCCACTCTTTGTTAGAGTGGTCAATATCCAGGTGAAATCTTAAAGCACAGGCTTACAGTCATGCATCAGCTCAGGACTTCGGAAGAGAATGCCTTCCAGTTTGCAGATTCATCATCAATGGGTCAAGAGCATGGAGGAGTGAAAAAGGGTAGCAAATATCAACGCACATAACCATCAACTCATACACAAACTATCTGTATGCTTTCAGGAGAACTTGAGACCATTTCTTTTTTCAGGGTGGGGAAAAGTAAATGCTCTGTTGGCCCTTTCTCTCTTCACTGTCCATGATGTCAGCACTGCCCCTTGTTCCTCAGAAAGCTGCCACCAAGCATTTACTAGTTATCTGATTGTCATCCTACGTAACATGCTCCCTGGTCTGTTGACGGATGCTAGTTTAACCAAGATCTAATTGGTAACATATTGTCAATTGAACTAAGTGCCATATGATGGAGATTTAAACCCTGGTAATTTTTCCATTAAAAAAAAAATCTGTCAACAGGCTCCAGCAGAGGACCAGCAATAAATCAAATTGTCATGTTTATTAGTTATTGCAGGAGGCTCCTTGTCTTGTATTCATTATAACCCAGTTTTTAGCACCAATAAAAGCCATAAAGAGGAATGTGTGTGCAAGGTGCTCTTTAATAGGTTTATATTTGTATGCAAATACCTGCCTGTATTTTAATCGTGAGAAAAATGTTGCTGCTTCACTTTAAAAGGAACGTGAACTTGGGCTGTTTCCGGAACAGGCATAATGTTCCTAGCTTTTACAAAGCTGTGTTATAAAACACTGGAGTCAATTCACTAATAATCAAAGAGAAGAAAATGAAAACAAAAAAGAGATGACACCATACCCTTATCAGGTTTGCAGATTAAAAGAATGAATAGAATGGCTGCACTAAAGGGTTTGTAGAACAGTCACTGTCATTTGACTTGGAATATTGAAAAATGGAAATAAAAGAATTTTCCAGATATGAGACAGGTTAAACAAATTATGGAATGCCATTACCAGAGAGTAAGCAGCCATTTAAAGAGTAGGTGAAATCATATTTAATGATGGATCATTAAGAACCAAGAGCATTTGTACTTTTAACTTGCCGTTAAAAGTCACTTTCACCATTTCTTCTCACATGAATTGAAGATACATAATAGTATTTTACACATGTAGCCTCACTGGAATCTCATAAAACCCTGGGAATGATATAGGATGGGTTATTACACCCACTTCACAGAAAAAGAAACTGAAGTGTGGAAGATGAAGTGGTTTTTTGAAGGGGTTCTGCCTCTGTCAGCCTTGGGAGGCAGGAGGCAAACCCCACCGCCCACCCTCCTACCATTTCTCTTCAAGTCTGCCAGCTCAATTGCACAAAAGGTGGTGATAACAATAATAGCCATAAGAATAGCCCCTAACGCCCTCGCTGGTTTGGCTCAGTGGATAAAGCATCGGCCTGTGGACTGAAGGGTCGTGGGTTCGATTCTGGTCAAGGGCACATGGCTGGGTTGGGGGCTCAATCCCCACTAGGGGGCGTGCAGGAGGCAGCCAATCAATGATGCTCTCTCATCACTGATGTTTCTATCTCCCTCTCCCTTCCTATCTGAAATCAATTTTAAAGATTAAAAAAAAAAGAATAGCCCCTAACCCTATTGAGCCTTCCAATGTCCCAGATGAAGTGCTTCCGTAGAGCGCCTCTAACCCCTACTTCAGAGGCAGAGACCATTACTGCACCACGCCCCAGTGCAGACTCGGGCCCAAAACCCCGCTGAGTGTGGCAGCTGGGACTTGAACCCAAAAGTCAAGCAGAGGAGCAACGTTTTTTTCCCATTTTGAAGATGCAAAATAAATAAAAATGTGTCCGACACAGCTAAACACTGAGTACAGACAACACCCAGAGCAAGGGAGGAGCAGTAGACAGAACAAAACCAAAACCTTGTGGTCTTAGGATAAGAGGCGAGTGTTTCTGTTACTTTCACTGTGATAATCTCACTTCACCAGTGAGCTGGAGACCTTGATGGCCCCGGTTAAGGGAAGGCGTCCTCCCTCAACTTCGCACCAAGGGCAAATGCTTTTGATAAAAGCAAACACCATGATTTTTTTAAAAAAAATTGATTGTTTGGTGTGTACACCCAAAACTCACAAGTAAGCGTACGCCCCTTTGTCGTCGTGGGTGCTAGTTAGTATCTGGCCTTCAGCTGTTCTCGGTGCCAAACCTGGTCCCAGACTAACTGAGCAGATTTCATCTCAGGGCTTCAACCCTGGGAGTGGAAGGGGTTGTGAGACGTACACTTGCACACGCTTTCACCTTTACATACGTAAGACTTGAATAGCAAGGAATCACGGTAGGAAAAAATTCATCACACCATTAGTCCTCTGGTTTCACAAATGTGGTGACTATTGCTATTTGGTATTACATGACGTGCTTATGTGCATATATGTGTGTGCCCACATGCACGCATACATGCCATCTAAGAAAGTTGGAGATAGCGCTGGTAGCCCTGCCGGTAAGAAGGTCACACGTCCTGAGTTATTCCTGCAGGAGTGGTGGTAGCCTTCAGGTGAACCACATACTCGTCCCTGTGCCCAGGCCTACGGGGGACCATGCACTGGGGTCTAGTCCCTGGCCATGTCCTGGGTGCTTTATGAGGTGGAATTAGTGGCCTAAATGAGTGTCAGACACACGTATCCTCCCAAGACCCACAGGCCCAGCGACCATCCTAAATGTGGGTGAGCGTGTTCATATCTACATATTCATCACATGCATATTCATTCCATGCTACACCCCATGCAGTCTGGTATTTTTTTTAATCACATTCCAAGTCTGCCTCCCCAATCTGCCCAGCCATTCACCAGAGGCTGAATTATCTCTGGGAAGCAGACTGGCGTGCTCCTGGCGGCCCAGCCCTGCGGACCTGGGCCAGGCTGCCCCACAGCCCTCCTGAAGGGTGTACAGTAAGGGTGACCTCTTTTCCACCCCAGGCAGCCCCGAGGACCCGGTGCTCTCTGGCTCGATCTTACCTCTCAGCTCACACGCTCGTTTTCTTTCTCTGCCAAGTAAGTAATTCAGCTTCTTTCTTCTGAGGCTGAGTGTGGCGCTCCCTGCTCCCTGGCAGCTTTCTGAATGGCACTCTCTGCATAAACAGGAAGAGTGTGTGTGGTCAGGACTCCAGTGTGCAGGTGTTGGTAGAGGATGTGAAAGTGTGGAGGCGAGTGACTGAGCCAGCCAATGGCATTTCCCCAGCAGACACCAGCCGGCCTCCTCTCACCCACTGCAGGACGAGGTCTACCAGGAGGCTGGAAGCAGGGGCTGGGGGGGGGGGGTGGGGTGGGGTGGGGAGGGAGGGCGGGCCGCTGGGGACCACCTGACACAAACCAGAAGAATGTGGCCTGGGGAGCCCAGGGAAGCCCAGGGAGTTCTCTGTGCTGTGCCCCTCCCTCACTTTCTGCAGACTCCTTAACGGAACCCCTTCCAGAGTCTTATCACCGGATTTGCTGACTTACATGCACAGTGAACTTGTCCAAAACCCTGCTAGTTCCCTAAACTGCCCAGACATCCAAAAGACCAGAGCCAAAGCCGTATTCTCCTCTGTAAGGTCATGTCTTCTAGAACTTTCTAGAACAAAGATGCACCAGGAGAGGAAACAAAGTACTAATGAGGAATCCCACGAACCCGGGATGTGCTACTGGGGGGGGTTTCTACCTCCTCATCTCCACTCAGTAGTCAACTCTTGGTAGTCTGGTTTCTGACCCCGCATCCTCTCCCTCTAACCCAGCCGTGGGCAAACTATGGCCCGCGGGCCGGATCCGCCCCTTTGAAATGAATAAAACTAAAAAAAAAAAGACCGTACCCTTTTATGTAATGATGTTTACTCTGAATTTATATTAGTTCACACAAACACTCCATTCATGCTTTTGTTCCTGCCCTCCGGTCCAGTTTAAGAACCTATTGTGTCCCTCGAGTCAAAAAGTTTGCCCACCCCTGCTCTAGCCCATCACCCCTGGAACTGCTTTTGCTGATGTCACCAGGGAGCTCACCAGTGGACGCTTTTCCCCGCGCCCGTCTCCTCTGACCCCCTGCAGTGTCTCACACCAGTGACCCCTCCTTTCCTTCGGGAACTTCCCCTTCGGCCCCATGAATCCACGTTCCCCTGGGTGTGGTCAGGTGACCCCTCTCGCTGCCAGGCCTCCGTTCCTCTGCAATGTCTGCATTCCTGTCTTGGCCCCGGGCTCCCCGCTCAGTCCAGTGGCTCCTGCTCCCCGGGGTCTTCTCTGCTCTGCACAGCTGCTTCCCAAGCCCACGTCTACATTGTCACACGTCTCTGCTGCTCCCCGGCTGTCCCCCAGGCTCTAAGGTTAACGGGCTGAAATGGAGCCCAGCTGTCAACCCCTTGCTCTGCCGTTCCAGGTGGCCTGTGAGGTCCTTCCTGCCTCTTTCTAACTTGCTCCTGTTCCTCCCTCTGAGTTTGAGTCCTTCTGACCTCTCGCTTTGCTCTCGGCTGATAGGGCTTCTTCAGGTTTGACCCTCAGTTACCCTCATCCAAGCAGGGCCAACCATGTGTATCCTCAGGCTGATTCTTGTCCCATACCCTAGGAACAACCCCACCGAGTCCCCTGCCACCCACGGAGAAGCTACCCCAGGCATGGCCGCCTCAGGTCCGAGGCAAGAGGAAAACCTTTCTCTCTCCTCTGTCCTGCCCTCTTCCCTGGCGAGCACGCTTCTCAACCGAGCCCTGCGGATTCTACCTCGTACCCCAGGCACCAAGCCTTTCTCGCTCCCTTCCCACAGCCAGGCCCCGAGGCCAGGCCCCGTCACTGCCTAGTCCATCAAGGGGCGTGAGCACCAAGGCTGCAAAAAGTGCACCGAGGTATGGGAAGGAGACTGGGACATATACGTATGCTTACTTGTTTATTTTTACTGATGATAATATTTACCCAAAATAAAATTAACCATTAATCATTTAAAATGTATAATCCAGGGGTATTAAATATACTCACAATATTGTGCAACCACCACCTCCATCTAGTCCCAAGATGCACATTTACTGGTATTTTTAGGCCATATTTTAATTTTATTTATTTTTAGGATAGTTTTTTGGAAAAAAATATTTTTATTGATTTTTTAGAGAGAGAGGAAGAGAGAGGGAGAGAAACATCAATGTGAGAGTGAAACATCGATTGGCTACCTCCTGCAGCCCTCTCTACTGGGGATTGAACTCGCAGCCCAGGCATGTGCCCTGACCAGGAATCAAACTGGCAACCTCTCGGTGCGCAGAACAACACCCAACTAACTGAACCACACTGGCCAGGACTTTATACCATATTTGTAGTGTTTTTGTTTTGTGTAAATCTTAATGCACACAATGTATGAATGTAATTGTATCGTGATCATTTGTGAGTAATCACACACCTATTGGAATATGTTGTGAAGACTTCTTTACTGAGGGGGTTGCACCACAGGAAATATGGACATGTTTGATCTCCAAACTCATCTTTCAGGTGACAACATCCAGAGCATTTTCCAAAATGCCTCTAAATTTTCTTTATAAGAGACTGCAGAAGTGATCACAACTCATGCCCTCAGTCCAAAATCCCAAACTCAATCGCTGGGTAGATGGTATGCCTGGTGCTGGGGCTCTGCCCCCTCTGACATGATCTGTCACGCTCACCACTTCCCTCCGCAGCACCCAGCAACGCCACACCGCTGGTGATTTCCTGAACACCAGGCTACTGTAGGCCACTCTGCCTCGTCCCATGCTATTTCCTCCTCGGGGGTGTGTAGGGAGCGGCTATAGGGGTAAGCCTCAGATTGGCCTGTTGGCAAAGCCACAAACAAGTCCCAGCTTAGAGGGCACAGCCCTCTTAGCATAATTAGGCTTGGCCTTATGACAGCTCCCTAGATCTTATCTGGGAAGCTAATGGGCTGAGGGAGATGCAGCAAGTGCTGCCAAAACAAGTGAAACTCACAAGAACATTGTAACTATGGTGACCACTACCTTGTTCACCTCTGGCTATAAAATAAAGGCTCAGCTTGCTGGTTGGGTCTCTCTCTGTGGCCTCAGCCAGGCACAGGAAGATCCACCTAGACGCAGCTTATTCTTTCTCTCTGTCTTTTCTACATCCTTCACCCCGCCTCCCCACCCCCAAGGCTCACCGAACCCTTGGCTGTGCTGGCCCAGCACAGGGGTGCCTGTACTTGCATTGACTGTCTAGCAAATCCCCATGGACGCTAAAAGCCCCTCCTTGTCCCTCCTCTCTCAGGCAGCATCCATTCCACGTGCCCGCCGCCCCGGAAGCCATTGCCTCCATGCAGGATGGCACATCTGGTGGTCAAGAGGTTCTGATGTCAGAAAGACCTGGGTTTGAATTCTGCCTCTGTCACCTACCAGCTGTGATCCCTGGGGTCTGTCAGCTTCTTCCAGATGATATCCACCTCACAGAGTGATGGTAGAAATTAAACAGCATCCTGTATGCACAGGATGCAAGAAGTAGTAAGTGGTGGGAAGTAGTACTACAGCTATCTTGTTTGTTTGCCTTACTATTTGGAGAACTCCCCCTAACATGCATAAATTCCATACAAAGGTGAGCTACTCCCAAGCAGGCAGAATGCCTTCATTTTTTTTAAAGCTAATTCTTTAGTGAACATTTGTAACAGAGGCTCAAAGCATGCATTTCCTGCCAGCTGTCTATGTGTGGACCTTGCCAATGTCCCAGCCACGCGACCTCCACTCCCCTCCTCCACTCCCCTCCCACTGCTCGCCCAGCCTGGCCCACCACTGGCGGGTCTCTGAACACACTGGGATGTGCCTGGCCCTGTGCTTTTGTATGAGCGCTTGGTTGTCCCGGCCTGACGGGGGCACTCAGAGGCGCCTGCCAGTGCTCCTGCCAGTGAGCGTCCCCTGTGCCCCACACAGAGGCCCTGCCCCGGGAACAGCGGGCAGATGAGAAGGTAGACATGGAATGTGAGCAGCAACAGGTCCCCGAAGGCGGGGCTGGGCACAGATGTGTTCATTAAATTTATTCCCAGCCTCTGGCAAAATATGCGGCACCATATTTAATAAGTGTACTTCCTCTGCCATGGCACTTGCCACACATAATGACATTCAGTGACCTGGCACCTTCCTTGTGAGGTAGAGTGGGTACCAGCCCCCTCCATGCCTGTCTCCACGTGACCTGGAACATAGTAGGCCCTCAATAAATATTTGTTGAGTAGATGAATGAAAATGTTATTACACTGTAAAACCAATTTTGAGCCCAGCCTTTGTCATGGATTGCCGTTGTCATGCCGTGTGACCTTCAGCAAGTTGTAATATCTCAGAGTTTGTTTCCTCCTCCATGACATGGGAAGCACAATACATATTCTCCCAGAGGAACAGGGCAATCGCCACAGCAGGTCGTGCACTGCAAAGCCCTTACCAAGTGGGATACTGCCAGAAACCAGGCTGGGCCCGTGCCACCTTGGCTGTCCTCACTGGACACCATGGGGCCGTGTGAGTGAGTCTCTCCGTGTGGCCAAGAGAAGTGCTTTTGGGGATCCAGCAGTTCCCTGTCGGCAAATAGACCAGCTAAGGTGGTCGTGGGCGAGGAAGGACTGCCGCCCGGGGCCTTCGTCGTGATTCCCAGGCCGAGTGGGTGTTGGCAGCCCACTCTGTGAAGTGCTGGGCTGGTCCGGAGGATGGGAACGAGGGAGGAGGCCCACCGTGCAGGACCATGGTGCACGTCGGAGAGGGGACTCTCCATCTCACACCTGAGCCGGCGCCAGCACGCAGCAGGTGCTGCGAATGGTTTTAGCTGAGTGACATATATACCTCTACCTGTAGTCCATTCTATGTGATGACTGAGATAGCTGGTAGTTACCGATGCCTACATGCACTGAGGAGCACTTTGTATGTATTAATTTATTCAAACCTCACAAGAGCCCTATGAGATAGATGCCACTCTTATCCTTATGTTTCCAAAGAGGAAAATGCAGTACAGGACTTTACAAGGTGGTCCAAATTAATGATAGATCTGGAGTTCAATACAGGATTGCTGTTCCAGAGCATCTCTCTCTTTCTCTCTCTCTCTCTCTCTCTCTCTCTCTCTCTCTCCACACACACACACACACACACACACACACACACACTCATTCACAGACACTTGTACATATGTGTAAAGGCAGGCATACACATCGTGTTTGTATTTCGATGTAAATCTCTATGCATAATATTTGTTCCTGCCATGGCCATCCCACACGAAACGTTCATTAGATTTCCCAGCCTCACTGAGCAACCCAAACATACACACGTGAACAAAGTCATTTTAGCTCCTATCTCAGTATCACATAAATCAGACGGAGGGAGGGAGTGGGAAGGGGCTAAGCTAGTTAGTTGAACAACTTATCTCTGTTAAGATAAATAACCGAAGGAAATGCACCAAAGGAAGAGGAACACGTCTCACATGCTTGGTTTAGAAAGTGGGTAAGTGGGTAGGTAACAAATTAAAGCGGGGGGTGTGGGGTAGAGCAGCTCAGCATCCACAAGAAAAACTGCTGCCAGAGCCACGGTGTAATCCAGCCTGGTGCCTGAAGCAGGACGGCTGCAATGACATAATAAGAAGCAAACAGGGCAGACAGGGATGGGACATAATTACAGACACTCCGTGAGCCGGTAAGCATTTACCAGAGAATAAGTTGCCTGGGAGAGAATTTGCATACAAATGAGATGCTGAAAGCACAGGAACAAGATAGTGATAAGACTTCGTACATGTTATTAAAGCATGTGGGGGGGGGGGGGGGGGGATCAGTAAACTGATGCCATGTAGCTTTAACTCCATTCTATTACCAAGTAAATTTTAAATGGAGTCCTGAGCTTTAAAACAAGGTACGTGGCTCTCAATTCAGAATGTTAGCTGATATTTTGTGTATGTCTGTCTCATTAGTTTTATTCTCTGGCCTTGAAGTATTATTTTTGGAAACAATATTTTAAAATAAATAATAAATTATTAGGTGTCCTACAGTGCTGGAGTCCATTTATTGCCTTCACTATCTGAAAGCGTAGACAGAGAACCCCCCCCCCCCCCCCCCCCCCTCCCCCCGCCCAAGGCTGGATGCCTTTGAAGCCCTAGCAAAGGTCAGAGCTAGGCGCCACCTCTGTTTGTCCAGATGGTGGTAGCTGAAACTACTCTCCCATTTATTATTATGTAAATCCTTGCTGATGGGCTAGTCTGCCTGTTAATGGGGTCACCTGCCTAAGGGCTATGCTATGAGTGCATCCCAGATCAATAAAAGCTTGGTGAGACCTAAGCACAGGAGGAAGTCCTTCGGGACTTACCCGCCTGGTCCCCCAATATTGCAAAATTATCTCATGTCTTTTTCTCTCATTTGTTGTGCGGCTCCACTTTCAGATACCGAACCCTACTCCACGCAGAACATGGAGGGAGTGTTACTTGACATTACAGGTTAAATTTAATAATGTCTTTTTGAGAAAAAAAAAGAACTTGATTGCCTTAAAATTTTTGCTTTCTATATTTTTATCTATAAATGTTCCTGTCTGTTTTAATTTTGTCATTGATTATAACTTATGTCAATTTATAATTTCATTTCTCATTATAATTATATTTTACATTGAATTTGACTTTGTATAAATATAAATACCATACCCCTGCCTCCTTTATGTTTACATTTTCCTGAGAGTATTTATCCTTTTATTTATTTTTAAAATTTTATTTTTATTGATTTCAAAGAGGAAGGGAGAAGAAGAGATAGAAACATCAATGATGAGAGAGAATCACTGATCGGCTGCCTCCTGCAAGTCCCACACTGGGGATCGAACCCACAACCCGGGCCTGTGCCCTGAATGGGAATCGAACCGTGACCTCCTGGTTCATAGGTCCATGCTCAACCTCTGAGCCATGCCGACTGGGCTTATCCTTTTAATTTTAACATTTCTTTGCCATTTTTGTTTATCTATTAGGAGCCTAGTAGCTCAGTTAGAGTTTATGTTTCACCTGATATTTGCCCTTTAGAAAAGGATCCCCTCTTTACTCTAATTGACTTAAGTAATTTACTTGACTTCTATTATTTTTAAGGCTTCTCCTTTTTTATATTTCTTGCGACTTCTTGTTTTAATTTTTTCTATATGCATTATGTATTACTTTCTTTGAAAGGTAGATATCCTGTGTTCATTCCACCGGTCTTTTATCCTTTAAGTGTAGTCAGTTTTAAACTGACAAAAACATAAGCAAAATTTACTGTTTTAATTTTAGCAAGACTGATACAATGTTAAACAGAGCAGCATATTAAACAGAACCACTAATGGCACAATAAGCTCAGCAATTCTGGGAGGAGCCGACGTTAACTGTTTGTCACCTCCCAGGAACCTGGGCTAAATGCTTCGAAGGCATGACTCAGCGAAGGGGCTCCCAAGGCTAAGGTCTGGCCACGGCCGCGAGGAGGCGGCTGCACTCTGAACCGCAGGCTGCGTGTGCAGAGCCAACCCCAAGTCCAAAGCGACGCTGCAGGGACCCTGTAAGGAGCCCCCTGTCCCCCGTGGCCTGCAGCCCACAAGGCTGTCCAGAGGTTCCCGAGGCGCACATCCCATGGGTCCTGAAAAACAGCTACCAGAGCGAACCCACTCAAGTGGGGACCAAAGCTCGATACTCAATAGACAGATAAGCTTGATTGTGACTTCATCTTTAAAAAGAAAAAATTATGAAAGTGAGTTTATCTTACATTTATTAGATGTAGATTATAATTGTAATTGTGTGCTTATTCTTAAGAAAAACATGAAATAGACTGAGTCCTATTTGGGCGGCTTTGGGTGCAATACTCCTGACAACAGAGTAGGTAGCACAAGAAGACGTCCTTCATGTCACACAGCTTTATGGCACCGACATAAAGAATCTTCTTTATTAAAAAAAAAAAATAAAGAAGCAAAGGATCCATCTATTTGCCTAATGCCTCTTACTCTCTTGTCATTAAAATCACTCCCTTTCGAAGTGGCTCCATGTTGGTTTTCTTTTCAATTTTTAACTGGAGAAGCTCTGCTAAATCGCATTAGATAATAATTTTACATGTGCCTCGGACAGTTCTCCATCACCACTTTCATTTGCCTCATGAAATCCCACCATCTTTTGCAAAATGTGTAGTTTCACTTTGCAGTTGACTTACATTGCATATCTATTGTAGTGCATCGTCTTGTCCTGTTTATGGCAGACACATGGGGAGGGTCACACTGCACCAGTCTTGGTCCTGGCAAGAGACAGATGGCTTACTCACTCAGACTGTGTAACTGAGGAGGGCTTAATTTTAAAAAGAAAGAAAGCAAGCTTAGCCCTAACCGGTTTTGCTCAGTGGATAGAGCGTCAGCCTGTGGACTGCAGGGTCCCAGGTTCGATTCTGGTCAAGGGCATGTACCTTGGTTGCAGGCACATCCCCAGTACGGGGTGTGCAGGAGGTAGCTGATTGATGTTTCTCTCTGATCGATGTTTCCAACTCTCTATTCCTCTCCCTTCCTCTCTGTAAAAAATTAATTAAAAAAAAAAATATATATTTTTTAAAAAAGCTTAAAAAACGTTGTTGGGCAGGGCTACGGGAAGCCAGTGAAGATGCTGAAGGATAGCTGGGTGAGCAACAGTGAGAAGCCATTATCGGCTACCTCCACACCCTAACCCCCAACCTGTGGCCCCAAAAGCACAGCCCTAGCTGGAGGGAGCAGAGGCCACAAAGGAGCTGTGAGGAGTAAAAGGACACAGGCCATTTGCAGTAACAACTGGGAGCGTAATTATCCCGACATCACTTTTATTGTCACCTGGTCTCCTGCCAGTGACACCCATTGGCCAAATCCCAGTGGAATCCAGAGAGCAAGGGAGCCCACTGATTACATGGGTAGAGCTCAGCCTCTCAGGCGACGGGGTTGAAGGGAGAAATTGGAACTAGAGGGACAAATAAAACTACCTGTTAAACTGACCCAAAACGTGTTGATGTGCTGACTCAGTAGATTCTGATGGCAGGTGGAGAGGGATGTTTGAATGAGAACAAACAATAAGTGCTCAATTCACCATGGCTCTTCCGGTTTTGTAACTTGCCTTTGCTATATCACATATGACTGGAGTGACTGGGATGACGATACTGGGTTTATGGTCTCCTGTAGTTTCCCTTCTGAAGGAATGTGAAAGTTTCCCTTCTACTTTGAAAAGAGAAGAAATGGAATAGAAGGTAAATTGTATGTGTGCGTGTGTTGGGAACATATTTATATGTGCATATGTTGGTGGCAGTGGGAACGGCACCAGGTGCCAGACCGTAGGGTCAGACCGGACCTGGGTTCAGCAACCTCGGTGCTGGAGTTCTGGCTAGGAAGGAATTCAGAGCCAAGACTCAACTATAAGGGAACATTTATTTGGAAAATTATAGAGGTAGAAGAAGTAATTTGTAGAAGAAATGGGCTTGAAAAATAAGTTATAGAGGTAAAGGAAGGGCCCTTGGAGCTTAGAAACGAGGACGGTAAAGGTGACCTGCCTGGGGGATGTGGGGAGGGGGAGGGGAGGGAACGGCAGGGCGTGCTCCCAGGAGGGAAGAGTGTCCTGGGTCCTCCGTCCTAAGGGTTTTAAGGGTGGAGATTTTAGGGGAGGTCCCAGGGGAGATCTCAGTAGAATATTCAGCAGTTTTCCAGGGGTGCCCTTTCAGGGTTGTGGTCTCCACTGATTGACTGGCCGGCACCAGGGCAGGGGTCATTATTCCACGCAGCTGGTCCTGATGTCAACGGTGGCACATCACTTGTCTGGTTTTGCTGCTTTTCTGGACCTGGAGCTGAAATACAACTGAGCCCCAGATGTTTCCTCTGGGGAGGACAAGGTCAGGGCGTCCCAACTGCAAGACCAGTGATGTACCAGGGGAGGAAGGTCACGCTGGGGTGAGGTCCCACGATACAGCTGTCCTTTGCTAGGTACCTGGAGCTTTCCACCCTGGTGACTTGCTGTACCTGGCCCATCGTCCTTGCTCTGCTCACGTCTGTCTAACTGCCTACCACACATATGCATACACCAAAAGATGTCACTTATGTAGCATGAGTGAACTGAATGAGTCATCCGGCAATAATGGACATTTCAACTGCTGAGATGCTTTCTGGCATTTGGGGCAGGCAAGCTGGACCCCACCAGTGCAGAGGAGGCCATGTTTAAGCTTTCAAGCCTTAACCACCACTTTCATAATCTCACCTGATTTATAAGGTCTAATGAGCAAAATGTAATTTTCAGAAAGGAATTAAGGTAGAAATAATTTCATTTTGTGTTATGCTTTCAATGGCTTAAGGAAGCTTAAAAATAACAAAGTTACTTCTTTTTCAAATCTTTCAGAAGATCTGAAATGAATGTCAGCTAGGATAATTATTAAAAATTTACTTGCTTCTAAACATTCAGGCTAATTTCCTTGTTTTTGAACATTCTGATAATAAAAACACAACAAATAAGGGCAAAAGGAGCGGAATACATCATCCAGATACAAAGCTTAGTCCAGGCTACAGTTGCAAAAGAAAGCATGTATTTTTAGCTGGTGAGTCATTCATTTATTTTCAAGCTATAGATTCTCACTACCCATCCAACTTGGAAACAGACCACTCACTAGTGTAAAAGATTCTTTTTAATCCAACACTTCAACAAACATCCTGCCAGGCTGACTATGGTCCATGGCCCAAGCCTTCACGCACCCTGAGCCTTTCATCTCTGGGGTCCTGTTATCTCCTCTGGTTGCTGCCTGGGAGTAGGTCCATGGCATATGCACAGATCTAAGCCACGTCTTAGTTGGGTTAGAAGTAGACTCCGAGTTCCATGCTTCCACATCTCTGAATCTATTTTGTTCATCAGTTTATTTTGTTCATTAATCTCAGAGGGAAGGGGAGGGGAGCAGGAAGAGATTAACCAAAGAATTTATATGCATATATGCATAACCCATGGACACAGACAATAGTGCAGTAGGCCTGGGGGGAGGCAGGTGTGGGGTGGAAGGGGGTCAATGGAGAGAAGAAAGGGGACATCTGCCATACTTTCAACAATAAAGATAAATTTTAAAAAAGAAGTAGACTCTGAGACAAAATTGTAGTGCAAGTCATTTCTTTGGGAGGCACAGAAAACACCAGCTGAGGAGTTGAGGAGAGAGACAGGGAAGAGAAAATGGTCAAAAGGGGGCATTAGCAAGCCACCAAGGCCAACTGCAACTTAACTCCTGGGAAAATGACCTGGGAACCGGTGTAAAACGCACAACCCAAGGGCTTGTGGGCTGGAGTGTTTATATACCAACTGTTATCTGTCTTTGGTGGAAAACTACTTGCTGGAGACACTAGCTCATCAGCACTCACGTATGCCACAGATGAAAGCAAAGGAGGATTTGGAGGCCAGAGGAAACCCTCGGTCAAAGAAGTACAAGTATCGGCAGTTGGACGTCAGATGGGCATATTCTAAGGCAGTTGGTTTTGGCCAGGGCACAGCCAGGGCACGAGTGGCATCTGCGACACCATGGCTATCTCCTCTATCACTCTTCCTTTTCCTATCCCACCAACTCGGGGGGATTAATTTCTTGTCCTGGAGTGGAGAAAGCTCTACTCTCTCCACTCTGCCTCTGTCAGTAATTTTGCTGAGGCCTCACATTCTCAAAGTTGTCCTAGAGGCCTAAGCTTCTAGAACACCCAAGCCAGAGAACCACAGACCTCTGTGGCTCTGTACTCTATCATCATCACATGGGACAGTGCACACTGAGCAAAGTCTCCGTGTCAGTGGATAAAAGCAAAAGGTGTCTTCTGGGAGTTTAATATCTCCAAACTTCACGCTTCCATAGAATTTACCTCTGTTACATCAACACACCATTAGAATTACTACTGTGAATACCACAAAAAATATTATCATGAGAACATTCATGAACACAAGAATAAGTGTGAGCAACCATTGTCAAATGATCCTATATAATAAAAGGGTAATATGCAAATCAACCCAACGGTGGAACGCCCGTGGCCCCCAAGTGCCCCCCCCCCCAAGTGGGGGCAGGGCTGGCTGGCAAACTGTCCTGGCCCCTCACCTAGGGCTGGCCCATCCCCAATGGCCCCCATTGGGGCAGGCCAGCTGGCCCCCACCAGTGCACAAATATGTGCACCGGGCCTCTAGTATTAATATGTAATCTTTGGCATTTGTGTTCTCACAATTCAAACTTGTTTTTATTAAAATCCTATAGAGTATTTCTCTATAGGCTATGATGGAATGATTTGTAGCTAAAACTCAAAACACATAGAAATGTAAACATAAAGGATTTATCACAGGACATTGGAGAGAAGCTGGGACAGATGGCCAAAGGGAAGCTCACTGAGGAGAACTCAACCATTTCATTCCACTCTTCCTCTGAGGACATTTGCTGGTTTTTGACACAGAGAGTGTGAGGTTGAACTGGGCAGAAGAAAGCTACCAAGATTCAGATGAATAGAAGACCTTTAGATGATCAGAGGGATGAAGAGGCAACATAGCAGCTGGGGGTTGCCAAGGCAGTTAAGACTTCAAGGGTCAAGTAGGCAAAGGGAAAATTTCAAAAAAGTGAGCATCGAAGCATTTCTTGATTCTTAATTTGTGCAATACAAAAGGCTCCAAAACCTCAGAAAAAAACAGCTGGGAAACAGAGCAGAAGTTTTTTGTGATCATGTATATGTAGGGAGACAAAAATTAGAGCCCCCCCCTCCGCGAGCTCTAGTGAACATCCAGCTCTCAGTGAGTCTGGAAGATAGTCTAAATGCAGATTGGAATCAGAAGTAGGCTCAATCTTACAAAGGCTCTAGCATGAACCACGGCTTAAGGTAAACTGCCTACATTTGATCTGCCTGGCAGAGGACAGCATTAATCCTCTCTGAAGGAAGAAAAAATTACCCTCAGTCTATTCAAGTTTTCATGCATAATATTTGACATTTAATTAAAAATATCAAGTATTTATGAAACAGGGTAGAGATAAAAAGAGGCAATAAAAATAGACACAAAGGTGATCAAGACAAATCAGTTATACACATTCACATATTTGATTAATATTTTTGTGAAAGTAGATGATAAAATGGGGAATTTCAACATAAAGCTCTAATATACTGAAGGGAAGTTCTAAAAGTTAAAAATATAACTGAAGTTTAAAAAGAATACATAGGTTTAGCAGCAGACTGAAACAGCTGAGGAGGGGATAAGTATATTTGAAGATCAGTCAGTAGAAAAATATACACATTAAGACAAGGAGATAAAGTATAAAAAACATGTTAAGAACATAAGAATTATAATGAAAATGTCCAAAATATGTGTACCTGGAATTTCAGAAGGAAGATGAAGAGATTGGGGGAGAAGTAATATTTAAAGAGATGTCTGACAGTTTTCCAAAACTTATAAAAGACATTGTCAGATTCAGGGATCATTCTGACTCTCAAGCTGTGTAAATAAACTAAAAGAAATCAAACCCCATAAACCCATATACATCAGGGCAAAAATGAAGAAACTTAAAGACAAAGAGAAAACACTAAAAGCAGCCCCCTCCCCCCGAAAAAGACACAGCACTTCTAGATGGGCAATGAGCAATAAGGCTAATACCTGATTTCTCAATAGAAACTTCCAAAGCCAGAAAACAAACTAGTAATTTCCAAATTTATACTCAGAAAATGTGTGTGTTTTGTTTTGTTTTATTAAATTCATTGGGTGACACTGGTTAACAAAACTATACAGGTTTCAGGTGCACAATTCTAGGACACATCATCTGTACACTATATTGTGTGTTCATCACCCCAAGTCAAGTCTCTCTCCATTTATCCCCCCTATCTCCTCCTCCACCTCTCCTGGCCCCTCCCCCCTCCCCCGGGCAATTACCACACTGTTGTCTGTGCCTATGGGTTATCCAGCAGTGGGCAAACTACGGCCCACGAGCCAGATTCGGCCCATTTGAAATGAATAAAACTAAAAAAAAAAAAAAAAAAGACCATACCCTTTTATGTAATGATGTTTACTTTGAATTTATATTAGTTCACACAAACACTCCATCCATGCTTTTGTTCCAGCCCTCCGGTCCAGTTTAAGAACCCAGTGTGGCCCTCGAGTCAAAAAGTTTGCCCACTCCTGGGTTATGCATATATGTTCTGTGGTTAATCCCCTCACCTTTTTTCATCTATTTTCAGATCTTGGCTATTGTAAATAATGCTGCTGTGGACATAGGGGTGCATATATTCTTTTGAATTGGTGTCTCAGGATTCTTGTTTGTCTGTTTTGTTAATCCTCACCTGAGGATATTTTTCCCATTGATTTTTAGAGAGAGTGGAAGGGAGGGAAGGAGAAAGGGGGAGAGAGATCTAACATGCAACCCAGGTACGTGCCCTTGACGGGAACCAAACCCATGACTCTTTGATCTGCAGGCTGACCACTGAGCTCTAACCACTTAGCTATACCAGCCAGGGCTCATTGTGGTTTTAATTTGCATCTTCCTGATGATGAGTGATGTTGAGCATTTTTTCATGTTTATTGGCCATCTGAATGTCCTTTATGGAGAAGTGTCTGTTTAGGTCCTTTGCCATTTATTTTTTAAAATATTTATTTATTTCAGAGAGGAAAGGAGAGGGAGAGAGAGAGAAAAAAAAAATCAGTGATGAGAGAGAATCATTGATCGGCTGCTTCCTGCATGCCCCACACTGGGGATTGTGCCCTGACCAGGAATCAAACCATGACCTCCTGGTTCAAAGGTCAATGCACAACCACTGAGCCACGCCAGCTGGGCTGTTCATTTTTTAAATGGAGTGCTTGTCTTCTTGGTGTTAAATTGTTTAAGTTCTTCATATTTAAAAAAAATTAACCCCTCATCAGATGTGTCATTGGCAAATGTGTTCTCCTATACAGTAGGTTCCTTTTTCATTTTGTTGATGGTTTCTTTTGCTTTGCAGAAGCTTTTCAGTTTAATATAGTCCCATTTGTTTATTTTTTCCTTTAGTACTCTTGCCCTAGGAGACACATAGGCAAAAATATTGCTATGAGACATGTCTGAGATTTTACTGCCTATGGTTTCTTTTAGGACTTGTATGGTTTTGCAACTTGCTCTTAAGTCTTTTAATCATTTTGAGTTTATTATTATACTAGAGGCCTGGTGCACAAAAATTTGTGCACTCAGGAGGGTCCTTCAGCCCTGCCTGTGCCCTCTCACAGTCTGGGACCCCTCGGGGAATGACCACCTGCTGGCTTAGGCCCACTCCCCGAGGGATTGGGCCTTAGCTGGCAGTCAGACATCCCTCTGGCAGTCCGGCAGCCCTCGGGGGATGTCCACTTGCCAACAGGGAGCAGGCCTAGCTGCAGTCGGACATCCTCAGCACTGTTGAGGAAGCGGGAGAGGCTCCCACCACCACCGCTGTACTGGCAGCCATCAGCCTGGCTTGTGGCTGAGCAGAGCTCCCCCTGTGGGAGCGCACTGACCACCAGGGAGCAGCTCCTGCATTGAGCATCTGTCCCCTGGTGGTCAGTGTGTGTCATAGTGACCAGTGATTCCCATGCGTTCTGCTGTTAGGGTAAATTTGCATATTACCCTTTTATTATATGATAGAGGCCTGGTGCATGGGTCGGGGTTGGCTGGTTTGCCCTAAAGGTGTCTTGGATCAGGGTGGGGGTCCTGCTGGAATGCTTGGCCAGCCTGGGTGATTGGCTGATGACTGTTTGCAGGCTGGCCACAGCCCCTTTAGGGTGGGGGTCCCCGCTGGGGTGCCTGGCCAGCCTGGGTGAGGGGCTGATGGCTGTTTGCCGGCTGGCCACGGACCCGAGCCACCCAAGCTCCCAGTGGAGGCTGGCTGGAAGCAGGTATCTGGGATTTATTTAGCTTCTATAATTGAAACTTTGTTGCCTTTTGTGGAGGCCACAGCCGGCCAGAGCAGGCGGGAAGCTTGGCTTCCTCCATCACCAGGGCAACCAAGCCTCCTGCTTGCTCCAGCTCCGTGGCTGCTGGCCGCCATCTTGGTTGGGTTAATTTGCATATAGTTGCTCTGATTGGCTGGTGGGCATGGCTTGGGCATAGCTAAGATACAGTCAATTAGCATCTTTGTCTTTTATTAGTGTAGACTAGAGGCCCGGTGCACAAAAATTTGTGCACTCGGGGGGGGGGGGGTCCCCCAGCCCGGCCTGTGCCCTCTCATAGTCTGGGACCCCTTGGGAGATAACGACCTGCTGGCTTAGGCCTGCTCCCGGGTGGCAGAGGGCAGGCCCAATCCCTAAGTGCAGCCCTTGGTCAGACTCAGAGCAGGGCCGATTGGGGAGTTGGGGTGCTGCCCTGTCATGCACAGAGCAGGGCGGATTGGGAGGTTGCAATGCCACCCTCAGTCACGCTCAGGGTAGACTGATTGGGGGGTTGGGGCACCGCCCCCTGTTATACTCAAGGCAGGGTCAATGGGGAGGTTGTGGCGCCACCCCCTGTCACGCACAGAGCAGGGCCGATCAGGGGGTTGGGGCGCTGCCCCCTGTCACTCACAGAGCATGGTCCATCAGGGGGGTTGGGGTGCTACCCCCTGTCACTCACAGAGTAGGGCGGATCAGGGGGTTGGGGCGCTGCCCCCTGTCACTCACAGAGCAAGGTCCATCAGGGGGTTGGGGCACCGCCCCCTGTCACACACAGAGCAGGGCAGATCAGGGGGTTGGGGCACCGCTACTGTCACACTCAGGGCAGGGCCGATGGAGAGGTTATGGTTCTGCCCTGTCACACACAGAGCAGGGCCCGTGGGGGCGGGGAGTTGGTGCGCTGCACCCTGTCACACACAGAGCCGCAGGGCAATCGGGGGATTGGGGAGCTCCCCCCCTATCAGGCACAGAGCAGGGCTGATCAGGGGGTTTGGGCGCTGCCCCCTGTCACGCTGATCCCAGTGCCGGGAGCCTCGCTGCTCCGCTGATCCCGGTGCCGGGAGGCATATTACCCTTTTACTATATAGAATAGAGGCCTGGTGCATAGGTGGGGGCCGGCTGGTTTGCCCTGAAGGGTGTCCTGGATCAGGGTGGGGGTCCCCACTGGGGTGCCTGGCCAGTCTGGGTGAGGGGCTGAGGCTGTTTTCCCGCTGGCAGTTGACTAAAAGCTCCCAACCGCTCCTTGTTTTCTTTTTTTTATTCTGGGCGAGCTTTAGCTCTGAGGCCTTGCTGCTGAAAACATGGATACAATGTTGTGGTCCGGGGCTGACTGAAAGCCGGTTTTGTTTAGCTTCTTATTTGCAACATAGTAATAGTTGCTTAGAGTTGCAGTTGAGAGGCCGGCAAGTGAGGAGGGGAACATTGGAGTCCGCAGTCACTGAAGCAAGGAAGCCTCCCTGCTCGCTTCAGTGCATGGCTGCCGGCCGCCATCTTGGCTGACAGTTAATTTGCATAAGGATACGCTGATTAGCCAATGGGAAGGGTAGCGGTCGTACGCCAATTACCATGTTTCTCTTTTATTAGTGTAGATACTAGTGGCCTGGTGCACAAAATTTGTGCACAGGGGAGGGGGGTGTTCCTCAGCCCAGCCTGCACCCTCTCCAATCTGGGACCCCTCGAAGGATGTCCTACTGCTGGTTTACAGGGATCAGGCCTAAACCGGCAGTCAGACATCCCTCTAGCAATCTGGGACTGCTGGCTCATAACCACTCACCTGTCTGCCTGCCTACCTGATTGCCCCTAACCACTCTGCTTGCCAGCCTGCTTGCCTCCAACTGCCCCCCGCTGCTGGCCTGCTTGCCCCCAAATGCCCTCCCGCCAGCCTGATCACCCCCAACTACCCCCCTGCTGGCCTGCTCACTCCAAACTGCCCCCCTACTGTCCTGATCATCTCCAACTGACCCCCACTGATGGCCTGCTTGCCCCCAACGGCCCCTACCCTCACCAGCCTGATCACCCACAACTGCCCTCCCCTCTTGGCCTCTAACCACCTCTACCTCCGCCCCGCCACCATGGCTTTGTCCAGAAGAATGAACGTCCGGAAGGTCTCCTGGAAGGTCTCCCAGTCTAATTAGCATATTACCCTTTTATTAGTATAGATAGAGAACTGGTGCATGGGTGGGAGCCGGCCGGTTTGCCTTGAAGGGTGTCCAGGATCAGGGTGGGGGTTCCCTTGGGTCATGGGGCGGCCTGGGTGAGAGGCCTGTGGTGGTTTGCAGGCCGGCCATGCCTCCATGGGGTGAGGGTCCCCGCTGGAGGGGGGGGTGTGGCCAGCCTGGGTGAGAGGCTGAGGGCTGTTTTCAAGCTGGCCACACCCACCTCAGGGTGGGGGTCCCCGCTGGGGTGCCTGGCCACCCTGGGTGAGGAGCTGCGGGCTGTTTGCAGGCTGGTCACGGCCCCGGGCAACCCAGGGTCCCAGACCCTCCTTGAGAGGAAGCCACAGCGGCTGGAAGCAGGTATCTGGGATTTATTTATCTTCTATAATTGAAAATTTATAGCCTTGAGCGGAGCCCACAGCCGCCAGGGCAGGCGGGAAGCTTGGCTTCCTTCATCGCCAGGGGCAACCCAAGCCTTCTGCTTGCTCCAGCTCCGTGGCTGCTGCCATCTTGGTTGGGTTTATTTGCATACTGTGCTCCTGATTGGCTGGTGGGTGTGGCTTGTGGGTGTAGCAGAAGTATGGTCAATTTGCATGTTTCTCTTTTATTAGATAAGATAATGTAAGTTGGTGGTCTAGTTTCATTTTTTGCCTGTACCTGTCCAATTTTCCCAACACCATTTATTAAATAGACTGTCTTTACTCCATTGCATGTTCTTCCCTCCTTTGTCAAATGTTATTTGACTATAGAGCCTCGGGTTGCTTCTGGGCTCTTTTTTCTGTTCTATTTATCTACTAGTATATGCCTGTTCTCATGCCAGTACAGGCTGTTTTGCTTACAATAGCCTTGTAGTATAGTTTGATATCAGGTATTGTGATACCTCCAACTTTGTCTTTCTCAAGATTTCTGAGGCTATTCTGGGTCTTTTTTTGATCCATCTGAATGTTTGGAATATTTGTTCTATGGTCTTTTAATAGGAATTGCATTGGATATATATATAGATTACTTAGGGTAGTATGGACATTTAATGATGTTAATTCTTCTAATCCATGAACATGATAAATGCTTCTACTTATTTGTATCTTCCTCAATTTCTTTTTTCAATGTCCTAAGTTTTTCTAGTGCAGGTCTTTTTTCCCTTTTTTTCAATACTAATTGGGATTATTTTCTTAGTGTCTCTTTCTGACAGTTCACTAGTGGTGTAGTGAAATGCCACTGATTTCTGAATATTAATTTTGTATTCTATACTTTGCTGAATGGGTTTCTGATGGAGTCCTTAGGGTTTTCTATGTACAATATCATGTCACCTGAGAATAATAATAGCTGTACTTCCTTCTTTCCAGTTTGGATGTCTTTTATTTCTTCTTTACTGATCGCGTTGGCTATGAGTTTGTCATATTTGGCCTTTATTACATTGAGGTATGTTCCCTCTATTCCCACTTTGCTAAGAGATAGTATCATAAATCGGTGCTGAGTTTTATCAAATGCTTTTTCTGCATCTAATGATATGATCAGGTGGTTTTTATCCTTTATTTTGTTTATGTTCTGTATCACATTTATTGATTTGTGGGTATTGTATCAGTCCTGCATCCCTGGAATAAATCCCACTTAATCATGTTGTATAATCTTTTTAATGTATTGCTGGATCCATTTTGCTAATTTTTTGTTGATATATTCATCAGGGATATTGTCCTGTAATTCTCTTTCCTTGTAGTGTCTTTATCTGGTTTGAAGTTAAGATAATGTTGGCCTCATAAAAAAAGGCTTTTAAATTCATCCTAGCTGGTTTGGCTCAATGGATAGAGTGTCAGCCTGCCGACTGAAGGATTCCAGGTTTGATTCCAGTCAAGGGCACACGCCTGGATTGCGGGCTCGATCCCCAGTAGGGGGCGTGCAGGGGGCAGCTGTTCAATGATTCTCCCTCATCATTGATGTTTCTATCTATATCTTCTCCCTTCCTCTCTGAAATCAATAAAAATATTTAAAAAAAAAAAAAAAGCTTTTAAGTTTTCCTTCCCCTTGAATTTTTTGAAATAGTTTGAGGAGGAAAGATGTTAGTTCTTCTTGACTGTTTGGTGGTAAAATTCATCTGTGAAGCCATCTGGTCCAGGACTTTTACTTGTTGGGAGGTATGTTTTTTTGTTTGTTTTTTATTCCTGCTTCAATTTAACTAATTGTATACAGTCCATTCAGGTTCTCTGATTCTTCCTGATTCAGTTTTGGAAGATTGTGTGCTTCTAGGAATTTGTCCATTTTGCCCAGGTTGTCCAATTTGTTGGCATATAGTTATTCATATTTTCTTACAATTCTTTGTATTTCTTTGGTGTCAGTTGTTACTCCTCTTTTATTTCTGATTTTATTTATCTGAGTCCTTTTTTTTTCTTGATGAGTCTGGTTAAGGTTCATCAATCTTGCTTATTTTTTCAAAGAACCAGCTCTTGGTTTCATTGATCTTTTGTACTCTATTTTGTTTATTTCTGCTCTAATCTTTATTATTACCTTCCTTCTACTCACTTTGGGCGTTGTTTGTTGTTGTTGTTTTCCAGTTCCTTTCAGTGTAAAGCTAGATGCTTTATTTGAGTTTTTCTTATTTTCTGAAGTAGGCCTGTAATCTTATAAATTTCCCTCTTAGCACTGTTTTTGCTGTGTCCCATAGATTTGGGGTTGTTGTATCCTCATTTTCATTTGTCTTAAGATAACTTTTGGTTTCTTCCTTGATTTCATTGTTAACCCATTCATTTAGTGACATGTTAATTAACCACCATGACTGTGTGTTTTTCAGTTTTTTTCCTTCGGTTGATTTCTAGTTTTATACCATTCATATGGTCAGAGAAGATGCTAGATATGATTTCAATCTTAAATTTATTGAGACTTGTTTTGTGTCCTAACATGTGGTCTCTCCTAGAAAATGTCCCATATGCACTTGAAAAGAATGTATATTCTGCTGCTTTAAGGTGAAATACTCAGATGATATCAATTAAGTCCATCTAATCTAGTATGTCATTTAAGGCCCTCATTTCCTTGTTGATTTTCTGTCTGGAAGATCTATCCATTGATGTCAATGAGATGTTAAAATCATCTCTGACTGTATTGCTGTCAATCTCTCTCTTTATGTCCATCAAAATTTGCTTTACATATTTAGGTGCTCCAGGGTTGGGTGCATAAATGTTTATCAGAGTTATATCCTTTTGTTGGATTGCTCCTTTTATCATTATGTATTGTCCTTCTTTATCTCTTAACAATAGCCTTTGATTTAAAGTCTATTTTGTCAGATATAACTATTGCTACCCCAGCTTTCTTTCATGTCCATTTGCATGAAACACTTTCCCCCCATCCCTTTACTTTTAGTTTGTGTGTATCTTTCATTCTGATGTGGGTCTCTTGTAGACAGCATATATATGGGTCTTGCTTTCTTATCTACTCAGCTATCTTATGTCTTTTGATTAGAGCATGTAAACCATTTACCTTTACAGTGATTATTGATAGGTATGTATTGCCATTTTATTCTTTTTTTAAAAACTATGTTTTTATTAGTTTTTAGAGAGAGAGGAAGGAAGAGGAATAGAGATAGAAACACCAATGAGAGAAATACATTATCAATTGGCTGCCTCCTGCATGCCCCCCACTGTGGATAGACCCTGAAACCCAGGTATGTGCCCTGACTGGGAATCAAACCATTGACATGTTGGTTCTTGGGTCAATGCTCAACCACTGAACCACACCAACCAGGTGCCATGTTGTTCTTTTTAACTTTGTTTCTTTTGTTTTGTTTTTTTCTTCTTCTTTTACTTCTTAAAGCAGGCCCTTGAACATTTCTTGGAATACTGATTTGGTGGTAACAAACTCCTTTAGCTTTTCCTTGTCTGGGAAACTCTTTATTTCTCCTTCAATTCTAAATGACAGCCTTGCTGGGCAAAGTAGTCTTGGTTGTAGGTCCTCCTTTTCATCACTTTTAATATTTCATGCCAATCACTTCTAACCTGAAATGTTTCTGTTGAGAGATCAGCTGACAGTCTTATGGGAGCTCACTTGTAGGTAATTAATACTTTTTTCTTGCTTCCTTTAAGATTCTTTGTTTTTAACCTTCACATTTTAATTATGATGTGTCTTGCTGTGGGCCTCCTTTGATTCATCTTATTTGCTACTCTCTGCACTTCCTAGACTTGTGTGTCTTTTTACTTCACCATGTTAGGGAAGTTTTCAGTTATTATTTCCTCAAATGGGTTATTGATCCCTTGATCTCTTTTCTTTCTGGTACTCCTATGATGAGGATGTTGTTATGCTGCATATTGTCCCAAAGTTCCCTTAAACTATCCTCATTCTTCTTATTTCTTTTTTTCTTTTTGCTGTTCTGATTGGATGTTTTTCTCTATGTTGTTTTCCAAATTGCTGATTTGATCCTCTGCTTTATCCTACCTACATTTTATTCCTCCCAATGGATTCTTGATGTCAGATATGGTATTCTTCATCTCTAACTAGTACTTTTTTGTGTTTTTTTAAAAAATATATATTTTATTGATTTTTTACAGAGAGGAAGGGAGAGAGATAGTTAGAAACATCGATGAGAGAGAAACATCGATCAGCTGCCTCCTGCACATCTCATACTGGGGATGTGCCTGCAACCCAGGTACATGCCCTTGACCGGAATCGAACCCGGGACCCTTCAGTCCGCAGGCCGACGCTCTATCCACTGAGCCAAACCGGTTTCGGCATTTTTTGTGTTTTTTATGTCCTTTTTCATGTTGTTGAGGTTCTTATTAAGTTCCCTGAGCATCCTAATAGCCATTAGTTTGAACTCTACATCTGATAGATTGTTTGCCTCCATTTCATTTAGCTCTCTTTTTCTGGAGATTCCTCTTGTTCTTCCACTGGGAACTGTTTCTTTTTCTCCCCATTATAGCTGTATTTTTGTGTTTGTTTCTATGTATTAGATAGATATGCTTTGGCTTTCAGTCTTTGTGTGGTGGCCTTATGTAGTAGATGTCCTATGGCACCCAGTGATGCAGTCTCCTTGATCACCTGAGCTGGGTGCTCTAGGTATGTCCCTTGTGTGGGTTATGTGGACCCTCCTGTTTTAAGTGAGTCTTGATTGCTGTTGGTCTATTTGTGCATGGGATTGATCCTCAGGCTGGCTGACAGTGAGGCTCAACGCTAACCACAGGATGTGAGCTGCTATGCAGGTGCAATCTCAATATGGCTTCTTCTACAGTTCCTTAGTTTTAAGACTCCTCTTCAGCTAGTCTTCAGGTGATTATTTAGGGTTATTGTTTCCCAATTTAATTGTATTTCCAGTTTGGTCCTGTGAGGAGGTGAGTGCAAGATCCACCTACTCTGTCACCATCTTGAATGTTCCATGCCACCTCCTCCTCCTGTTCTGCAGCCAGATCACAACCACCCCAAAGCAAAGAAACTGCTGGAATCAGAAAATACTCTTTAAAATATAAAGAAAAATACTTTTGGACAAAGAAATTATTTCCTGCAGTCCCTATGCAAGAAACACTAAATTGGGATTTTTCCAGCAGAAGGAATATAATCCCGGATTGATATATAGAAAGTCATGAAGATGAAAAGAGATGCACACATATGAATAAAAGAATGACAACAACTCATGATTTAAAATGTATGTACAGTTAAAGTTCATGCCAACCATATCACAAAAAGCAGGGACTTAGTAAAGAAAAGGTCCTAGCATAAAAGTGGTAAAAAAAAAAAAAAACCGACAAAACTGATTTATATTGAACCTTCATAAGTAAAAAGCACAGATAGTAGCCTCTAGGGTAGTCATTTAAAGAGTAGTACATGAATATATAACTAACTAAAAGCAAGATGAAAATAATAAAATTGTGGACGATACATGCAATAAGAAAAGAAACTAGATCACCAAATTACACCATAGACAAAAAAAATCTCAAAATGGATAAAAGACTTAAATGTAAGGTGGTAAACTATAAAAATCTTAGAAGAATCCATAGGCAGCAAAATACCAGGCATGTTATAGAAATATCTTTACTGATACATCTCCTAGGACAATGAAAACTAAGGAGAAAATAAACAAATGGGACTACATCAAAATAAAAAGCTTCTGCACAGCAAAAGAAATCATCAACAAAATAACAAGAGAGCCCACTGCATGGGAGAACATATTTGTCAATATTATGTCTGATAAGCGTTTAATCTCCATAATTTATAGGGAACTAATACAACTTAACAAAAGGAAGATAAACAATCCAATAAAAAAAAATGGGCAAAGAACCTAAATAGACATTTTTCGAAAGAGGACAAATAGAAGGCCAAGAGACATATGGAAACATGCTCAAAGTCACTAATCATCTCAGAGATGCAAGTTAAAATGACAATGAGGTACCATCTCACACCTGTCAGGATGGCTATCATCAACAAACGACAAGTACTGGTGAGGATGCGAAGAAAAAGGAACCCTCGTGCACTGCTGATGGGAATGCAGACTGGTGCAGCCACTGTGGAAAACAGTATGGAGTTTCTCCAAAAAGTTAAAAATGGAACTCCCATTTGATTCAGTAATCCCACTTCTAGGACTATATCCCAAGAAATCAGAAACACCAATCAGAAAGGATATATGCACCCCTATGTTCATAGCAGCACAATTTACCATAGCTAAGATTTTAAAACAACCTAAGTGCCCATCGGCAGATGAGTGGATTAAAAAACTGTGGTACATCTACACAATGGAATACTATTCTGCTGTTAAAAAAGAAAGAACTCTTAGCATTTGCAACAGCATGGATGGACCCGGAGAGCATTATGCTAAGCGAAATAAGCCAGTCGGAGAAAGATAAATATCACATGATCTCACTCATTTGTGGAATAGAATGAACAACACAAACTGATGAACAAAAATAGACCCAGAGACATATAAGCATTGAATAGACCATCAAACCTCAGAGGGAAGGCAGGGGAGGGTGCCGGGGGGAGGGGGGAAGGGGTAAGAGGTCAACCAAAGGACTTATATCCATGCATATGAACATGACCAATGGATACAGACAATGGGGGGGTGGCATGTGCTGGGGGACAGGAGCAGGTGGGGAGAGGTCAATGGGGGGAAAAAGAGACTTATGTAAAACTTTAAAAAATAAAGAATTTTTAAAAATAAAAAAGGAATAATAAATACTTTAATTATATAAAAGAAGTAAAGAAAGGATAAATAAAAGGTTTCTAAAACAGGTAGAAGGGTAAGACATTAATAATAGACTAGATTTAACAAAAAAAAAACCCCAACTTTATGCTGTTAACAAGATACACATTTAAATATAAAATGAAAAGATTAAGAATCAAAGGATAAACAAATATGTACCATGAAAATACAAAATAGAAGAAAGTTGGTATAGCTGTATTAATCAATCAACTACTAGACAACTGGCAAGGCAGACTTTAAGGTAAGGAACATCACCAGAAATGAGAGACTTTCATAATAATAAAACAGTCAAGCTTCAAGAATTATACAAATACTAGAGGCCTGGTGCACAAAAATGTGTGCACTTGGGGGTTCCCTCAGCCCGGCCTGTGCCCTCTCACAGTCTGGGACCCCTCGGGGGATGTCCACCTGCTGGTTTAGGCTCGCTCCCTGGGGGATTAGGCCTAAGCTGGTGGTCAGACATCCCTCTGGCAGCCCGGGAGCCCTTGAGGGATGTCCACTTGCCAGCAGGGAGCATGCCTAAGCTGCAGTTGGACATCCTTAGTGCTGCTGAGGAGGCGGGAGAGGCTCCCACCACCACCGCTATGCTGGCAGCCATCAGCCTGGCTTGTGGCTGAGCAGAGCTCCCCCTGTGGGAGCACACTGACCACCAGGGGGCAGATCCTGCATTGAGTGTCTGCCCCCTGGTGGTCAGTGTGTGTCAAAGTGACCAGTCATTCCCAGTTGTTCTGCTGTTAGGGTAAATTTGCATATTACCCATTTATTATATAGGATAGAGGCCTGGTGCACTGGTGGGGGTCAGCTGGTTTGCCCTGAAGGGTGTCTTGGATCAGGGTGGGGGTCCCACTGGGGTGCCTGGACAGCCTGGGTGAGAGGCTGATGGCTGTTTGCAGGCTGGCCAAGCCCTCCAGTGGGGACCCTCACCCCATGGGGGTGTGGCCAGCCTGGATGAGGGGTTGATGGCTGTTTTCAGGCTGGCCACACCCCCTTCAAAGTGGAGGTCCCTGCTGGGGTGCCTGGCCAGCCTGGGTAAGGGGTTGATGGCTGTTTGCAGGCTGCCCACAGCCTCTTCAGGGTGGAGGAGTCCCACTGGGGTGCCTGGCCAGCCTGGGTCAGGAGCTGATGGCTGTTTTCAGGCTGGCCATGCCCCTCCCCACCCTCCCGTTGACCCAAGCTCCCAGCCTCTCCTTTTTTTCTTTTCTTCTTTATTTTCTGGGATTTATTTATCTTCTATAATTGAAACTTTGTAGCCTTGAGCAGAGCCCAAGGCCAGCCAGTGCAGGTGGGAAGCTTGACTTCCTCCATCGCCGGGGGCAACCCAAGCCTCCTGCTTGCTCCAGCTCCATCGCTGCCTCTATTTTAGTTGGGTTAATTTGCATACTCGCTCCTGATTGGCTGGTGGGCGTGGCTGGTGGCCGTAGCTTGAGCATAGCAGAGGGATGGTCCATTTGCATGTTTCTCTTTTATTATATAGGATTATAAATTTGTATGCACATAGTTACAAAATATATAAAACAAAACTTGATAGAACTAAAAGCAGAAATAAATTCACAATCCTTTTGGGACATTTAAACATGCATTTCTCATTAACAAAAAGAACAAGCTGACAAGAAATTCAGTAAGGACACAAAGGACTTGCATAACTAATTAATACATTTGACCTGATTGTTCTATATAGAACACTGCACCCCAAAATGACCGACTCGCTATTCTTTTGAGATGCACATTGAATAATTACCTAAACTGAACATACTGTGGTTCAGAAAGCAAGCAGTGAAATCATTCAAAGAATGTTATTTGTCAATGAACTTAAGCCATAAATAGTAACAAAAGATAAGTCAAAAATTGCTAAAAGTTTGGAAATTTTAAAAATTTCTAAATAACTTATGGGTTAAAGAAGAAATCAGAATGGAAACTAGTAAATATTTTTAAGTGAATGATAAGAGTTTTGGTTTCTAGTAATGGTGGAGTAACCTGTATTAGATTAACCCTTTAACAAATAAAAATTATAAATTCTGGGAAAAATACTAACAACCTCTAGACAATAACAGCAACTGAAACAAATGACAATTTGTAAATTTGTCATATCACAATCAAATTGCTTAAAACCAGTGGAAAAAAAAAATCAAAAGCTTCCAGATTTAAAAAAACACACACTTATGTACAGAGGAAATGAGATGAAGCTGAGAATATATTTCTTAGTGGAAACAATGAAAATTCAAAGACACTGGAACAAGTTTCTTAAGTACTGAAAAAAATTGTCAATGTAGAATTCTTTTCTGTTTTTTGGTTTTTTTTTGGTTAATCCTCACGAGAGGATATTTTTCCATTGGTTTTTAGAGATAGTGGAAGGGAGAGGTAGAGATAGAGAGAAACATCAATTAGCTGCCTCCCACATGAGCACTGACCAGGGCTAGGATGGAGCCTGCAACCAAGGTATATGCCTTGACCGGAATTGAACCAGGGAACCTTCAATCCGCAGACTGACACTCTATCCACTGAGCCAAACCAGCTAGGGCAGTGGTCGGCAAACCATGGCTCACGAGCCACATGCAGCTCTTTGGCCCTTTGAGTGTGGCTCTACCACAAAATACCATATGCGGGCGCGCATGTACAGTGCAATTGAAACTACATGGCCCATGGGCAGAAGTCGGTTTTCGGCCGGGGAGAGTCTATTTTGAAGAAGTGCCATTAGAAGAAGTGGGGGTGTCGTCAGTCGGTTGGGAGGGCGACCGGAGACTCGGCGCAGGCGGGCCGCAGGATACGCAGTGAGGGGAAGGTACATTGTTTTGAGGTATGTTCGCTAAGGTCAACCCCTTCCAACTCTCCCATCCACACTCGTCTATCTGAAACAAGTATATAAGACGAGTGTGGATGGGAAAGTTGGAAGGGGTCGATCTCAGCGAATGTACCTCAATCAGATTGAGGATGTTTTTAGCAAAGACCAGCTTAGGAGTACCCTAATTAAGTTAATAATAATGTACCTACCTATAGAGTTTAAGTTTAAAAAATTTGGCTCTCAAAAGAAATTTCAATTGTTGTACTGTTGATATTTGGCTCTGTTGACTAATGAGTTTGCCGACCACTGAGCTAGGGCAATGTAGAATTCTTTACTCAGCAAAAATGAAGATATGTGCAGACATACAAATGTTGAAAGAATTCATCATGATCAGATTTTCACTACAGTAAATGTTAGGGGAAATTCTTTAGGCAGAAGGAAAATTATACTAATTGGAAATCTGGATCTACACGAAGGAATGAAGAGCACCAGGAAAAGCAACAATAAGTGAACAGCGGATGTTTCTTAGTATTGAAATTTCTATAAAAGTAAAATAGTAACAATGTATTATGGGGTCCTTAACATGTAGAAGAAAAAATGTATGACAACAACACAAAAGCCAGGAGGAAAGAAATGAAAACAATCTGTTGAAGGGCTCTGAAGCTATATGTAAAATGCTACATAATGTTATTTGAAGGCAGACTATGATAATTAAAAGTTGTATACTATAAACCCTAAAGCATCCATTAAAATAAAACTACAAAGAGTTGTAGCTAATAAACAATGAAAAAGATAAAATTAAAGCATAAAATGCACTCAATTAATCTAAAATAAGGCAGAAAAAAGGAAAAGGGAACAAAACACAGATGGACAAATAGAAAATAAATAGTGAGATGATGGAGTGAAACCCAGTCATATCAGTAATCACATTCAATGGTCTAACACTTCAATTTAAAGATACAGGTCAAATGAGATTTTTTTTTAAAAGATCCAAGTATAGGCTACATATGAGAAATATAATTAAGACATAAAGACTCAAATGGTTTAAAAATAAAAGAAGGGAAAAATATATTATAATTAATCAAAAGAAAGCTTGAATTTTGATTACCAGGTGAAGTCAAATATCAGAACCAAAAGATTACTAACAACAAAGGGCCATTTATGATGATAAAAAGGTCAATTCGTGGAGAGGACATACAATTTTAACATTTGTTTGTAAAATAGAACTTTAAGATACATGAAGCAAATATTGAAAGACTACAAGGAGAAATAGACAAATACACATTTATGGTAGAAGATATTTCTAATATCTTGATTGTGGTGATTAGTGACGGCTTCACAGGTGTGCACATATATCCAAACTTTAAAAATTATTCACATTAAGTACATGCAGTCTTTTTGTTTCTTAATTATTCTTCAAAAAACATGTTTTAAATTTAAATAAAAAGTTTTCCTGCAAAGAAATCTTCAGGCCCAAATGTATTCACTGATGAATATTTATAAAATTTAAGGAAGAAATAACACCAATTTCTTCTAGAAAACAAATAGAAAAGAAAATATTTCCTAACTTGTTTTATGAGGCCAGCATATCCTTGATACCAAATCAGTTTAAATAAAACAATACAAAAACAGAAAAATTGCCAGCCGATCTCCCTTCTGATGTAAAACCCCAAAAAATAAGCTTAGCAAATTGTATCCTGAAACTTTTAAGAAGAAATTGGGTTTATTCCAGTAATGATTTTGAAATAGCATTCAATGTAATTTACTAATTATCAGAATAGATGTGAAAAATCATATTATTATTTAAATAGATTTATAAAAAGCATTTGACTAAGTTTAACATCTATTTATTTATTTTTAGAAAGTTAGTAAACTAGAAATAAAAGGAATGTTCCTTAATATGATGGTATTTACAAAAAGTCTATAACAAACATGTTTAATGGTGAAATAGTGAAAACTTTCCCTTGTGATAAGGAATGAAACAAAGATACTCAATATTACTATTTCTATTTAATATTGTAATATATAATATGGCCAATACAACAAGGTAAGGAAAAAAGTTACAAGGATTGGAAAAGGAAAAATAAAACTTTGTATGTAGATAAGCCAAAAGACTCTGCAAATTCTTAGAATTAATAATCAATTTAGCAAGACCACTGAATACAGGGTCAACATATAACAATAAGTTATATTTCTATAATCAGGAACAGTCACAAAATAAAATTTTAAGAAGCAATCCCTTAGAGACCGGGAAGATGGCGGCATAGGTAAACACTGGAGACTGCCGCCGTGGACAACCACTTCAAAAATACAACTAAAAGTCGGAGCGGACATCAACCAGAACCACGGGAAGGCTGGCTGAGGAGAGTCTCTTCAACTAGAAGCAAAAACAACAGCATTCCGACGCTCAGCAGAGGCGCAGTGTGGAAAATTTAAAGGTACGGCGGTGCGGTGGTGAGGGTGCGCGCGCAAAGCAGGCTGGCGGCTGAGGGCGCAATTGTCGTTTTCAATCAGGAGCGAGTCTCAGACTCTGGGCTACAGATCCGGGTGAGTCTCTAGGGACCCAGACTCAAACGGGAGAAGCGGGACTGTCTGGCTACGGCCCCTCCGAGGTTTGCAGCGGTTGTTGGGACAGAGAGGCAGAGCCCCTGGGGACGGACTGAGAGCGGCCATAGCTGCTCCCTCCCCCCGCCCTGTTGAGCCCGCCCCGCCCAGGCCCTGCGCACAACCATTTGCCGACCGCCTCAGGCAAAGGCTGGAATAACGCCTCCCCAGAAGACAGACGTTTTCCACAGCTGATTCCTACAGCCAGTCGGCCTGGTGGTCAAATCCCTCTAGTGTTAACTACAACAATTAAGGCTTGGCTAGAACAAGACTGCGCACAGAGACCACAAGGGGGGGCACCAAGAAAGCATATAAGATGCGGAGACAAAAAAATCATGACAGAAATGGAAGATATGGAGCTAAGAATCGCAATTTTGAGAGCTTGCCATAAATTTGTGCAGAGCCTCACGAAAACTAATGAGACCCTCGATGCTACGATAAAGAAATTAGAAAGTAAGCATACACGGACTGAAATAAAGAATATTATACCCAATAGCAGACCAGAGGAGCACAAGAATCAAACCAAAGATTCGACAAAAAACACCCAATTGGAAAAGCAAAATGAAAAAAGAATCCGAAAGTGTGAAGATAGTGGAAGGAGCCTCTGGGACAGCTTTAAGCGGACTAATATCAGAATTATTGGAGTGCCAGAAGATGAGAGACAGCAAGATATTGAAAACCTATTTCAAGAAATAATGGCAGAAAACTTCCCCCACCTGGAGAAAGAAATGGACTTACAGGTCCAAGAAGCGCAGAGAACCCCAAACAAAAGGAATCCAAAGAGGACCACACCAAGACACATCATCATTAAAATGCCAAGAGCAAAAGACAAAGAGAAAATCTTAAAAGCAGCAAGAGAAAGAGGCTCAATTACCTACAAGGGAATACCCATACGACTGTCAGCTGATTTCTCAACAGAAACTTTGCAGGCCAGAAGGGAATGGCAAGAAATATTCAAAGTGCTGAATACCAAGAACCTACAACCAAGATTACTTTATCCAGCAAAGCTATCATTCAGAATTGAAGGTCAGATAAAGAGCTTCACAGATAAGGAAAAACTAAAGGAGTTCATCACCGCCAAACCAGTATTATATGAAATGCTGAAAGGTATCCTTTAAGAAGAGGAAGAAGAAGAAAAAGGTAAAGATACAAATTAGGAACAACAAATATGCATCTATCAACAAATGAATCTAAGAATCAAGTGAATAAATAACCTGATGTACAGAATGAACTGGTGATTATAATGAATCAGGGACATAGAAAGGGAATGGACTGACTATTCTTGGGGGAAAAGGGGTGTGGGAGATGCGGGAAGTGACTGGACAAAAATCATGCACCTATGGATGAACTCAGCGGGTGGGGAGTGAGGGTGGAGGGTGGGGTGGGAGCTGGAAGGAGGGGGGTTATGGGGGGAAAAAAGAGGAACAAATGTAATAATCTGAACAATAAAGATTTAAAAAAAAAAAGAAGAAAAAAAAAAAAAAAAAAGAAGCAATCCCTTAAAGTAGCATCAGCAGACATCACATAACTAAAAATGAATGTAAAAAACGTTATGTAATTCCTCTGAATTGAAAATTACAAGGTAGCATATGGACAAATTATAGAAGACCTAAATAAATGAAGGAATATATGATATTCATTTTTACACCATAAAAATCTCCTGTATCCCCTTTGAGTCAATGAATTTATGTGGGAACGGAAGGAGTCAAGAAGAGGCAATACAATGTTGAAGGAGAAAGCTGAAGATCTTACTCAACCACAGACAAATTCTTACGAAACACATCCCTGAATCCAGAACCAGAGCTGCACATACACTATAACTGATTTATGACAAAGGTGTCACTGAAATGTATTGGAGGAATAATCATTGTTTTCTAAGAGCAGTGTTGGGTCAATTGGACACCATAGAAGACAAAAATGAATCTTGACATCTACCTCACACCATACAAAGAACCTTTTCTAGATGAGCTATAGATCTAAATGTGACAGGTAAACACTGACACTTCTAGAAGAAAATATTGGAGAATAGCTTTATGAGACAAGGGTAGGCAAGGACTTCTTATGTACAATACAAAAAGCACTGACCCCAAAGGAAGACTGAAAAATTAGACTATGTTAAAATTAAGACTTACCATTTACCGAAGGATTCCATTAGGGAGTTAAGATACTACCAAGTAGAACAAGGAATTTGCAATTCTCATCTAACAAAATTTGATACTCTTAACAATCAATAAGTAAAATAAAATGTTGGGGAAAAAAACATGTGAGCAGCTATGTTTTAAGGGAATATGCAAATGTTCAATAAAGATATAAAAAAGTGCATGTTACATGAGGCATCAGGTGAAACCAAACCAAAGCTACAAGGAGATGCCACTATATATACACCAAAATGATTAAAATTAAAAAGACAGGTAATACCAAGTGGTGACAAGAATGTGGAACAATTAGAATTCTCAAGCACCACTTCTGAGTGTGTAAATTTGGATACCTGTTTGGCAGTATCTACTAACAGTGAATTACTCCATACCTTATACCACAATAATTCCACCTCTGGGGATACCCCCAACAGAAATGTATACACAGGTACCTCAAAGTGCAAGGGCAAGAATGTTTATAACCACACCTCTCATGACAGCAAAAGTGTAAAAAGAGCCCAAATGAAGAAATTGTGGTATATTCATACAACACAATACTGCAAAGTATGGTTAGCAAACTTCTTCTGTCAAGATTTAGAGAGTAAATATTTTATGTTTTGGGCCACATATTGTCTCTGTCGCATATTCTTCTTTACTTTTTACAACCTTTTACAAATGGAAAAGCCAGTCTTCACTGGTGGGCTATACAAGAACAGGCTGTGGTGGGCTGCGGGTTGCCAGTCCCTGCTTCAGAGCAATAGCAATGACTATGTTACTACTACAGACAATAACACACATGGACTTCACAAACATTTTGCATGAGAGAACACAAAAAAGTGCATACTTATCATTTGAGGCAGAACTAATTGTTGAGGATAGAAGTCTTGATAATGGTTACCTTTGGGGGTAACAGTAGTGATGAAACAGGACACAAACCAGGCTTCTGAAGGGCCAGCAATATTGTTTCTTGATCTGGGTGGTGGTTACACATGAATCATTTGGTGCAAATTCATTGACTTATACACTTACGATTTGTACAATTTTCTGTCTGTGTATTATACTTGAAAAATAATTTTACTTAAAAATTCTAAAAAATTATAAAAGTTCTGTTCTTTTCTCCCACAATTTAATTACTTCCCCCTCACTGCCATTTTATACCAGTTACTCTTCAGCTTTCTAATTAGTAAAAACCTTAGCCCACCTAGCTTCTGCCTTCATCTAAAAAGTGTGCCTGTGGCTCAGAGCCATAGTCCGTGTAAAGATGTTAAGTAAAGGTCTTCAAAATATTGGCTTTCCTTGTCCTGCGTGTGTGTCCCTGAAACAGGGAGAACGCGGTGGAGAGCAGCAGAGCGCACAGGACGGTGGTTCTGCATCTGGCCTGTGCTCAGTCTTCCCGATCATAACACATTTCTTCCTGATCATAACACTTAGGATTCTGTAGAAGAGGCTTGAGAACACAGGTTAGCCCAAACGAAAAGCCTAGTTGAACATGTTTTTCTCATTTGTGCTTCATCCTAAACATTTGTAAAGACTTAGCAGCTCGCCCCAGCAGGCCTTTTTGATCCACATTCCAGTAATGGTGTTTTCGTAAAGGCTTCTCAAGGACGCTTTTATTCCAGGCTTCCACAGAGCCAAGTTACCTCATTGTCTGCGGTGGCCTGGGAAACCTTGAGATCGGGACCCACAGGACAGGCAAGGAGGCGGCTCCTCCGTACGGGGTGTTCTTGTACCTGGTCCAGAATTCCAGCAGAGTGGGGATCGGAGGTCAAGCCCCAGACATGAGCGGAAATACAAGAGCAGAAAACATGGCTCCCGCTGCTGGGAAATGCTGCTGTGTCTCAAAGCTACGTTGAAAAGTAGTACGTGCTGACTTTCCTTTCCTCATGAGCTAGTTAGGCTTATTGATTTCTTGGGGGAAATGAGGCTTTAACAGAAGAAAGTAACTGTGGGGTATTTAATGGGAGCATAGCATCAGGGGGCTTGTGACTCCGAGAAGGACAAAACAATCTTTAAAATGATCAGAATAGAGAGAAGTGTCAGAATGTCAAAAGTGTGTGGATAGACAAGACTAGGGAGAAGAGAAAAAAGGTGGATATGGGGAGAGAGAAACAGAAAGTGAAACAGAGAAATGAAAGAGCAGAAAGGTGACAGCGAGTCCAGGAGCGACCCTAGGGCCAGACATCTTGGCCTGCATTAGCCTCCTTGCCTGCAGATCAGCAAGAGGTGAGGATAACTTCACACCAGCCTCCCAAGGAAAGAACTGCCCCTCTTGACCACATGATCTGAGCCCATCCCTGCCCTTGGTTACCCCGTGCGTGTACATGGAAGAACCCGGGAGGTAGAAGGGAAGAAATAAGTTGTATAATAACATGCGTGGGTTCCAAAGAAAGTGAGGCATAGGGATATTATACAACCTACCTGTGGCTACTCACCCAATACTGGTATTGATGGGATTTTAGATCTTCAGACTCCAAAATTAATTGTCTTCTCTAAATCACCCACATGGATGAGATTCTTAAGAGATCTTTCCAAAACATACTCCATTCTGACTGCCATTCCAACTAATTCATTCCAGTGAGACAAAGAACTCCTACCTAAGGACCTTATGGTTTAAGCCAGCCGTGGGCAAACTACGGCCCGCGGGCCGGATCCGGCCCGTTTGAAATGAATAAAACTAAAAAAAAAAAGACCGTACCCTTTTATGTAATGATGTTTACTTTGAATTTATATTAGTTCACACAAACACTCCATCCATGCTTTTGTTCCGGCCCTCCGGTCCAGTTTAAGAACCCATTGTGGCCCTCGAGTCAAAAAGTTTGCCCACCCCTGGTTTAAGCCAATGGTTCTCAAACTTCAATGTGCACAAAAGTCAAATGGGTAGGGGGACAATAACAGCAGATTTCAGTCACTGACTAGGACCAAGTCCAGGGAGGGGGGCCAAGGGGCAGCCCAGCTCACTGATTTCCAGTGGCAGCATGGGTTGAAGTGGGGGTGGGGGTCAAGTATTAGGAGATGAGAGGCTCCGTTTCTCAGTTCCCAGGCAATGTATTAGCTTCTTAGGGTTGTCATAACAAAGTGTCATAAAATAGACAGCCTGAAATGGCAGAAATTTATTTGGGCTTCTAGAGTTCTGGAAGCTAGAAGTCCCAAATCAAGGTGTTGGCAAGCCATGCTCCCTCCAAAGGCTCTAAGAAGAAGCCTTCTTTGCTTCTTCTGTCTTTTAGTGGTTTCCAGAAACCCTTGTCATTCCTTGGCTTATAGTGCATCACTCTAGTCTCTGTTTTCATCCTCACATGGCCTCTACCCTGTGTGTCCATGTGCAAAGTTCCCTCCTCCGATGAGGACACCAGTCATATTGGACTAAGGCCCACTCCAATCTAGTATGCCTGCCTTCTTAACCTGATTATATCTATAAAGACTCTATTCCCAAAATAGTTTACATTCACAGGTTCCAGGTGGACAGGACTTTTTGGGAGACACTATCAAGTACAGTGCAGGCAATAATAGTGATTATAAATGACCTGGGCTCAGATGACTGCCTCAGGGAGCTCTAAGGAGCATTTGTATGGAAAAGACAAAATGAAAAGAAAACCAGAACATTCATTCAAAAGTCAGAAAATCTCTCCGGCAGCATTGAAAAGGGTCCCTTATTTCCTATAGCTGTAGGGCAGGCATAGCTGAGGACCAAGGCTAAGGTCTTGGAGTAGCAACTATATTACTGCTGCTTCCATGAAGCCCAGTCCACCAGGTCCCTTATGCTAAGATTTATCATGTCACTGCTAGGGCGCTGTAAAGGAGATGAGCCCTAAGAAGTGGGTTAGGGACGTCTGGGCAGACATGGAGGAGCCGAGAGCTTTGGACTAAATCCCCCTGAATCCTTTGCTGGTGGAACGCAGACCCTTGCTCCTTCCCCAGACACCTTCCACACAGCCTTTCAATAACCGCGGCTGGGCCGCTGTATCGCAAGACCCACTGCCACCACCCCTCATTCCCTTGACCCTAAGGAGAGTTCCACTCAAATGCAGTCCTGAAAATGACATAATTGTTAGGATTCACTGAAGCCTTGACTCAAATGGTGGTCTATGGTCAATTAGGCTGAATTCTGCTGGTAATGCTGTGCAAACTTGGGTGAGCTTATTAATATGCAGGTTCCTGGGTCTCACCCCAAGATTTTGAAGAATTAGGTCTGGGCTAGGACCTGATAACCTAACAAGCTCCCAGGCAATGCCTGTGCTAAATGTACACTTAGATGAGCACTGTAGCATCCAAAGTACCCGAAGAGAAAGGTGTCTGAAGATTAAGGGTATTGGAGTGATGTGATGAGTTTACTAAGTGCAACCTGTTCAGATATCACGGCAGGATCAAAATCATGAATGGATCTTTCCTTCCTTGAGGCCATAAGAGGTGCATTGGTGAGAATTATTTAAAAGTTCTAAAGTGGATGTCCTCTGAAGGCTGGAGATACTGGTAGGTGTAGCAATACAGGGTCTCCCCAAAAATGTATATAAACACTTTGAATAATTATAAAGGCAGTGTTTATTAAACATTTCATTTTCACTTAACAGGTATCAGCTATTAAAGTGTGTACACATTTTTGGGACACCCTGTATATTGGGTTTTCAGATCTCCATGATGACTTGAGGTTTTATAAGCCAGGTAGTGGTGTTTAAAATTCAGAGACAAGGTAGGTACAATACCTTGTACAATACAAAGCGCCGAAACCAGTTTGGCTCAGTGGATAGAGCATCAGCCTGCGGACTGAAAGGTCCCAGGTTCGATTCCGGTCAAGGGCATATACCTGGGTTGCGGGCACATCCCCAGTGGAGGATGTGCAGGAGGCAGCTGATCGATGTTTCTCTCTCATCGATGTTTCTAACTCTCTCTATCTCTCTCCCTTCCTCTCTGTAAAAAAATCAATAAAAATATATTTTAAAAAAATTCAGAGACAAGGTAGGTACAATACCTTGTACAATACAAAGCAACAAAGATAGAATTGCTATCAATATTTTGACCTGCATAAGATGAGAGGTGAGTCTCTAATGTCCCTTGGAATAAAATAGGTGGGAAGCTTTCTAGAGTGCTGCTTGACATACATAGGTGAAAAAAAAAATCTAGGTCTGTGGGTGGAAACCTAAACAAGTTGCCATGGAGGGAATTCAAGGTCGCTTATGCAGTTCTCAGACATAAACCAGTTCACAGATCAAAATCTTCTAAATTGAGGGGCTGATTGGGTTCCTGTGAAGAAGGAAATAGCAATATTGTACACAGCAGTACAGCCTTCTGTGAATATTCTTCCAATGGTCCCTCTGAGGCCAGTTTCAGGACTGTGCCCTGAGATAACGAGACTTTCCAGGAGTTATGAGATATTGGCTCTGAACTGGTGCTAATTCCTGGAGAAACAAAAAACCACGAGGGCAGAGGGCATTTTGAGGTAAGTAATAAATGAAGTCTTCTTCCAGTTTGTTTCACAGTAGGTCTAGGTAGGCTATGAACCCATTTGTGGTTAATTTCCCCATTATCAGATTAGAATGGGACTAGATATACCAGTAACTACCAAAATTTTTACACTGGTTCCCTGATCTATGGAGCAAAGACTATTATGATAGAAAGAGACAAACAGAAGTCCCTGAAATTTCCTGGAAGCCTATCATTAAGAAAGTAACCTAAATGCAAAGATGAATGCTGCCATCAAAGACTTGACATATGCAAGGGTTCAGACTCCAGCCATATCTCTATTTAAATAACCTGTTGAAACATCCCAATAGCTCCTGGAGAATAACAATGATCACAGACTCAACCAGATGGTAATGATGATCTCACTGGTGTGGGATAATCAGAAGCAAATCAACAGGGTTCCTGGTATCTGATATGTAGCTGCAGTCCTAGCACATCCTTTTTTCCCTTTCAACACCAGCAAAGATAGTCTGAATCAATTTGCATATATAGGAAAGGCACATCCCTGTCCTGCCTTAGGGCTATGTCATGTCTCCCACTTCCCACCGAAATATAGTCCAGAGGGAACTTGATCTTCTTGCTATCTCACATGAAATCATGCTGATCCATTACATTGATGATATGCTAATTTGAAAAGCAATGTTCTCATCTGCTGATAAATCTCTACTTGAAAAGCAGCTCCTGGAATGCTACTGAGTCCTACTGGAGACTAAACACCTCCCCATGGAACACTGTTTCGGTAATCTATTGCTACATAAGTTAGCTTAGTAGCTTAAAACGACCATTCATTCTCTCTCATGATTCTTTGGGTAGACTGGACTTAGCTGAGCTATTTTTGTAATCCACATGAGCTTGGGCTGTGTCATCTGGGAACTCATTTGACCTGGAAAGTTGAAGATTGCTCACCAAGTCCAACATGGCTGGTGATTGATGTTGCCTGTTGACTAAAGAGTTTGGGTCTGTTGATCAGAGTGCCTATATGTAACCTCTTTGTGATACTTGGGCTTTTGACAGATTGATAGTTGACTTCAAGAGAGGAAGGAAGAGAAGAAATGAATGCTCACAGTCCTTTTAATGTCCAGGCCTATCACACAGTGGCACAGTGGCACTCTACCACATTATCTTGGCTTATCAGTCTAGTTTCAAGAGGAAATGAAATAAACTACCTTTTGTTGAGAGAGAGAGAGTGACAAAGACTTTGCAGGCATTTGTAACCCATTACAGATACCAAGTAACTATACAATCGTATCTGGCTACCATAAATATGTTATTTGATCTATCAAATCATAAAAGAGGACATGCATAACAAGCATTCCATTGTAAAATGCAAAATGATAAGTATAAAATTGAACCAGAGTCGGTCTGAAAGGTCATTAATACACTGTCCAAGTCAATAGGTGATAGTTCTATGGTACCTACTCTTGTTCCTTCTCTTTCTCTCTTCTCCCTCAACCTATGGGCACATGGGAGTTCCTTGTGATCATTACAATGGGTATAGCTGGGAAAGGGGGAAGTAGACAGATGCTGCAGTACTTAGAGTAGTACTGAAAGACAATGGTGAAGTGAATCCTCCAAGTGGGCAAACCTTCAGGCAGTACATCTGGTTGTCCACTTCCTATGGAAAGACACATGGGCTGAAAAATAAGTCTACATTTATTTAAGTGCAGTGGCTGTAGGTTTGGCTGGTTGGTTAGGGTTGTGGAAAACACAGGATTGAAAGATTAGTGGCAAGAAGCTCTGAGGGAGAATTAATGAATCTTTGGAAGATATCCAGGCCCCTGTAAGTACCCATTGCAGAGGAGGCTCTCAATAATCGAGTGGACAAGACCCATCTGGAGATGCAATTCAGCTTCTTTCCCCAGACCTCTTGGTCCTTGCTCAAGGGGCCCATTTACAAAGTGGCCACGGCATCAGGGATGGAGGCTGCGCAGAGCTGCAACAACAGCAGGTGCTTCCTGTTACCAAGGTGGAGCTGGCTGCTCTCATTGCTGAGTGCCAAACCTGCCGATTACAGGGCCAGAGCTAAGGCCTTGATATGGCACTATTCTCTTGGTGGATCATTCATCCACTTGGTAGAAAATTGATTACATTAAACCACTTCTATCATGAGGGATAAGTGTTTGTAGTCCTAAGATCAAATTTACCTTTCTTACCTGAAGCACTTCTGACAATACCACCATTCATGGCCTTTAAGACTATTTTATCTATCATCACGGTATCCCACACAAGATCTCCTATGGGTACAGTATACATTTTATAGGGAAGGAATTGGGGCAATGAGCTCATGACACAGAATTCACTGGCCCTCCCATATGTCCCATTACTTAGTTATAGCTGCCCTGACAGGTTGGCATGTTGTCTTTCAGGAAGCAACACAAGCTTTAAACCAGCTACTATGATATGGTACCATCTTCTCCAGAATGTTGGCAGCCAAAGGTTGGAGGTGGGCATGGCTTCTCTCACACATCAGATAACACTGAAGGAATGTGTACTTTCTGTCCCCACAATCTTGGTTGCAAACAATTTAGAGTTAATAGCATTTAAGAAAAGGATGCTTCACCTGGGGTCACAGTCATGGTTCTGCTGTATGGGAAAGCCTTCTGGTTATTTTGGCCTCCTCCCACCATTAAATCAGGTAGGAAGAAAGGGACCAATATATTGTCTGGGGTTCTAGTGTTAGGCGGTGTTCTGATAACCAAAGGGGATATTGATTGGGGGCAAGAAAAATTATGTTTGCAATCCAGGATATTCCCTGAAGTGCCTCTTGGGCAAATAAAACACTGGTGACCAACCCAGGCAAGACGGCCGAGGATTGAGATTTTTCCAAAATAAATATCTGGGTCAGGAATATACCTCAACATAATAAAGACCATAGATAGTAAATCCACAGCTAACATCATATTCAGCAGTGAAAAGCTGAAAGCTTTTTCTCTACGATCAGGAACAAGAAAGGATGCCTACTGGTATTGCAAGTCATAGCCACAGCAATCAGACAAAAAAATGTATCCAAATTGAAAAGGAAAAAGTAAAATTGTTGCTATTTACAGATGACATGATGCTATATATAGAAAACCCTAGTGGGAAAATGGGGACATCCGTAATAATGTCAACAATAAAAATAAAGTTAAAAAATAATTACCCAATAAAAAACCCTAAATATTCCACAAAAAAAACTATTAGAACTAATAAATTCAGTAAAGTCGCAGGATCAAAATTAATACTCATAAATCAGTTGCATTTCTATATACAAATAATGAACTATCAGAAAGAGAAATTAAGAAAATAATCCCATTTATAATTGCATCAAAAAGAATAAAATACCTATGAATAAATTTAGCCATGGTGGTTAAAGACCTGTACTCTGAAAACCAAAGGACATTGGTGAAAAAAAAAAATTGAAGACGATTAAATGGAAGACTATACTGCTACCATGCTCATGTATTGGAAGAATTAATATCATTAAAATGCCCATACCCCCCAAAGCAATCTACCAATTCAATGCAATCCCTATCAAAATACCAATGACATTTTTATAGATCTAGAAAAATAAGCATAAAACATATATGGATCCCCAAAAGTCCCCAAATAGCCAAAGCAATGTTGAGAAAGAAGAACAAAATTGGAGGTATTGCACTCCCTGATTTCAAACTATAAGACTATAGTCATCAAAACAGTATAATAATGGCACAAAATACAGACACATAGATCAATGGACTAAAGAGCTCAGAAACAAATTCATATTTTCCTTGGCTGCCCAATTGGTCACTTGGATCTACTCATTTCCAAAATCAGAACCATTGCACCCAGTCCAACAAGGTGCTTGACCACCAACTTCACTTTCTGAGCCAGGCCAGCTTCTTCCTCCCGCTTCTAGTCAATATTTCTTGGCCTCTGCACAGCTCCAAATATTTCACATTTGAGCTGCCTCTTCCCCCGCCTCCCCCCCCCCCCCCCCGCACCTCGGCCCCCTCGGCAGACGCCAAGGCTAGACAACCTCACAGCATCAAATGCAATGCCTTGCATAGAAGTTCCTCAGGAGAAGAAAGGAGCTGTCAGGAAGCATTTTGTAGACTGTAAAGTCTCAGAGACAAACAATGTAATTTTTGTTGAAGAAATTAAATGACCAGCGTTGCACCAAAGTTTTATATTTGATAGAGTCTTTTCCACAGTTGATATTTGTAACATGACAGTGGAGAAAACCACATGTAATTTCCTTTTATAAGCATATTTTTTCCTGCCTAAGGTTCATTAGGAAAAGACCCACCTTTAAAACCATATGGAAATGGTGGGAACATCCCTCCCTGCTCTCTGGGAATGAGCTGGAGCCCATGGCTCACTAGGAGAGTGGTGCACAACATTGCGTGCATCGGGGCTTTCTGTTCATCCTCACCTGAGGATATTTTTTCATTGATTTGTGGAGAGTGTGGAAGGGAGCGGGAGAAACACAGAGATAAGCATTGATGTGAGAGAGACACATCGATTGGTTGCCTCCCACATAAGCCCCAACCAGGGCCAGGGATTGAGCCTGCAACCAAAGTACGTGCCCTTAGCAGGCATCGAACCCAGGACCCTTCAGTCCATGGGCCAGCGCTCTATCCACTGAGCAAAACTGGCCGTGGTCATTGTGTGCATCTTTGTGCATGTATGTGTATATGTGTATGTGTGTATAGGTGTACATAGGTATGTGTGTGATGTGTGCCTCTATGTGCATGTATATATGTGTATACGTATGTATTTGTGTGAGGTGTGTGCACATGTGTGTTGCGTGCAGGTGTGTGGGTGTAGGTATGTGTGAATAACTATGGATGTGTGTAGGAGAGGCAGTGAGAGCCTAGAGCAGAGATGGAAGGCAGCAGGCAAAATGTGTTTGAACTCCAGGCTAAGGAGAGAGCTTCGGCAGAGGGGCTGGCAGGAAGCTGACGCCTTTCTCTGAGCAGAATGAAGCAGATGCGGCCAGAGGATATGGGAAGGTTCCAGGCCAGGGCAGAGTCAGGAAGAAAAAATTCACATTCTTAGGTCTCAAAGGAGACACTGTTTAGGGACATAGGGATTACAACAGTTATGTACTGACATGTGGGCTTACTGTAGTTCTGTGTTTTAACCCTTGCTGTACTGGGAGGTAACTTGGGACTTATGAAAAGAGAAATAATGATGATGATAAGACCTATTGAGCACTATGTGCCTAGTGCTGTTACAAGCCTCTTATATGTATAAGCTCATTTAATTCTAAGAAGAACCCTCTGACATACGCTTTGCTATTGTCCCCACTTTACAGGTAAAGAAACTGAGGCACAGAGAGATTGAAGGATAACTTGCCAGAGTTCATAAGGCTGGTAGGTGTTGGAGCCAGGGTTCATGTCCCTGGAGCCTGACACAGAGTCACTGGGGTCTACCTGCTAAGTCGCTTACAGTTATTTCTGTAGATAAAGCTAAGGGACTGACCCATCTGTGTGATTTTTGACATCCTGTCTGAAAAACTTGATCATGTGTATCAGACTGTCCCAAACCAGCTACTCTGATATTCACTAACAGAAGGGTGGCCAACCACCCTGGTTTGCCCAGGAGCTGACCCTGGAACAGCCCAGGAAAACCAGTGGGTCATCCTCAAAGGTCTGCTACTTAAAAGGAATACTTGCCTCTATGGACTTCCACCAGTTTACTTTGTTTTGGCAACAAAAACGTCACCAGGGTAGTTTCTACAGTTGGCCTCTGGCATCCATTCATAGCTGTCATTTAGGTGTAACGGCCTCATTTGTTTTTCATTACGCAGTGGCTTTCTTCCCAGGCATCCTGGGATGGGTCTGCTTTGCTGTGCAGCGGAGGGGAGTGGGCGGCTCTCTAACCCACTGCAGGTGCGGGAATGTCGAACAGCTGGGTAGACCAGCACTCCCCTCTCCTGTGGAGAGAAAGGCCCCAGGGCTGGTGGAAGCCTTCCAGGCCCAGCCTCTCTGACCCACAGGAACTCCTGTGGCTCTCACAGTGCAGGGTGGGTTAGGACAGATCAGTAAGGCCCAAACGGCTCACATGCACCTCTTGCACTCGTTCGACAATGCGCACTGGGCTAGGCTTTCTGTCCTCAAAGCCCTCGAAAACTAAGTGCCTGGTGCACAGTGGGCACCTTTGACGTCTTGGTAGTAATTGGCCCACTGTCGGCGCCTCTGCCTCGGTGCCTCTGCGTCGCCATGGCGCAGCCTCGCAGGTCCTCTCATTGTGCCTTTCGCTTTCTTTGTCACTTGGCCGCCTGCCATCTGCTGGAATCTTTTCCTTGAGTGACTGGGGAGACGCAAAGCCTGCCAGGCTCTGGTGAGATCTTGCTGCTCAGCCCAGCACACGCTCTCATTTTATGTAACTTCAACGTCCCGGCTGGGAGAAAAGCCCCACCGGCTGGCTCGTTCCATTTTATCAGACCAGGCAACAGTCAAAGACAAGTGACAAGCGTGGAGTGTGCTCGTTCCCGAAGCCTCGGTGGGCGCCCGCTAATGATCTGCAGTTTCTGGGCTGAGGCATGTAGATTTGCAGAAATAAACTCTAACGGCTGCTCATCTCAAGTGGGATCAACAAAGTCACTACGGCAGAAAGGAGGCGTGCAGGTGGCACCGAAGATATGTGCAATCTATAACTAGGATGCTTTCGAACTCAATTCTTGCTTAACGGAACGATAAACTATTGAGAAACAAATAACCTGGGATTTGGGATCGTTTGTGTACGATTCTATTTGCATGAAAAGAACCTGTGTACCAGAACCAGGAACTCTGGTCTCAGCTAAGTTGTCCCGCGTGGTGATCACTAAATCGGAACCCTGCATAACTTCCTGAGGTTTTCCCGTCTCTTCTGCTTGAGAGATCGGTTCCCGAATCCAAACAGCTCTTCAGGAAAAAAACAAACAAAAAAAACCCTATATGTGTGCAGCTAAGTATTATTTTCTTTCTATCTCTAGAGACAAAGTGGCACTACTTCAGGAGAGACACAATGAAATCATTTAGAACTCCACTCCTAACCCAGCATAAAACTGTCAGAGCACAGTTCTTCCTGGGGCAAACTAAAGCCTGCATTAAGGTCCCTGCGTATGATTACTTTACCGTGAGAAGCAGAACCGTGTTTCCTAAACCTGCTGTTCACTCTTCTGATCTGTTTGTCTCACTCACGACCATCAGCTGCTTCCCAGTTACAAAGATGAGCCTGGCAGGAAATGAGGGCCTTTCTCAGGACAAATACAAGACGATCCTCTGTGCACGTGGTGTTTGTATTGTGTTTGTCAGCGGCTGGCTGGTAGAGAGGCTGGGAAGTGAGGAGGAGATGATTACACAGGAATCCATATTGCGGGAGAAATAAAGACGGGCCCTTCAGGGCTGCGTCCTAGCCCAGAAATCAGGCGGTATCATTCCCAGGTGCTCAGTGGTGCTCATTTACTGACTGGAAAGAGAGAAATGGAGGGCGGGGCGGGGCTCTGTCCCGAGAAGCCAGCACTCTGCTGCTCCCTGGCAGGGCACCTGGCGCCAAGACAATTGCCTAAGAGCTTACAATTAATTTACAATTTAAAACATCCTGGGAAAGATTCCTCGATTGCCTGGTCTGGCAGACTCTGTAATCTGAAAAGGAGAGGGGCGTTCTCTTTCTGTCCAGTTTTGCCTAATGGACCAAGAGAAATCTTGCCACGGGTCAGGTTTAAGGTGTGTTTAAAGGACATCGCCTAATGACATATTAACCTGTGGGCTTATCTAGTCCCTGCTTCCATCTCTCGCATGAACTCTTCGCAGCTCTTCTCTGAACCGGCAGGTGGAGGATAGCACTGGGTGACCTGAAGGAGGTTGTAGAGGCCGGAGGGTGGCCATGGCTGGGGTCCCTCCTGTCTCAACCATCCCTCCCTCAACTGGGCAAGATCTCAAACAAACCCGCCTCCCCGAGTGGCCTCTGAGCACTGACTCTGCAAAGGGCCTCACCCCCAGACCTGGTTTGCTCCCACCGCCTCCTCGGCCCAGGTCCATCTAATTCCCACAACAGCCCCTCTGCCCTGACCTGAGTGCTTGCCGGGAGAAGTCTCTCCCTGCCACACGTTCATGACCACACTTCTCCCACCCTGAACCCGGAAGGTTGACTTACTGGCTAGTACCTGAGGCCAGTCTAAACTCAGCACCATTTTCAACCCCAATACCAGGCAGCAGTGTTGCCACCCTACCCTCTGGCTCTGTTCCCTGAGGCTGGGCACAATGTCAGTCAGTGACGACCGTTCTCTGATGCTCCAAATCAACACAGCCCTCCAATCGCACACTAGCCAGCAAGATGGTTCAGCGAGTGCGTGTGTCTCCTGTTATGCTCCGGGGCCCTGGGGACACAGCAGGAAACACAACAGAGGCCGTGACCGGCACATAGATATACCATGTAACTCCAACCCGGAAAATAATGTAATCAAGGAAAATTAAAGCAGCGCAAGAAGATGGCGCTTCCTGAGGGAGTCATTCTGCTGGTGGTGGTCAGAGTAGACAGCCGAGAAACGCAAGGCAGCCAGCCCAGCAGTCGGCAGCGGGGAGGATTCTTCTAGGCGGAGGGACTAGCAAGTGCAAAGGCCCTGGGGTGGAAGCCTGGCTGTTTGCTGTCCTCGCCCCCTGCCTGCCTCCAATCTGCAGCCCATCCCACTTCCCACTCTGGGCCAAGGCCACTCCTTGCACAGTCATTGCTCGCCTGCAAAAGCGCCCTTCCTTCTCCCGTGTCGCTGGGCCCAGCGTCCCAGCAGGGCTGGGAGAGTGTGGCTGAGATGGCTGCCATCCCTCCCAGAAGCTGTATGGATTCAGAAAACAGCCCCTTGTTTGCTTTCCACCCAAATGTTGTCCCTTCTTCCTAAAGTAAGGGGATCATGAAGAAGGGACAGCTGACCTGTTGCACATTTCCTCCTGAGCCTTTTGGGGAGGTTTTACGTGTTCTTAAGAATTTTTAAGGAGCTTCCCTCTACCAAGTTAAGTCCCTTCCTCTTGACTAACTCTCCTCCCTCCCTCCCAGTTGGTCTCCCCTCCCTCACCCTACCTCATGCCCTGGGATGAATGCAGTGGCCCAGCTTTGGGGTGGGGGTCCTCCCAGCAGGCTGGTGAGCGTGGTGTATGCTCCTCAGCTCAGAACTGCCTGTTACCCTGGAGGTGGGGGCCTAGGAATTCACCCTCCCCTCCTTCCTGGGAGGAGCCACGCAGCACAACACTCTCCAGAGGCACCATGGCCATTCCCTCCGCCCGTCCTCGCCCTCGCCCTCGGGCTTGCTGGCCTCTGATTGCAGATGGCTCTCAGGTGGGCGCTAACCCAGCCCCTGCACAGGTAATGCGCCCGCGGTACGTGCCTCAGCTCCTTGCAGCGCCCTGCATCTGATTTCCAGGGCACCGGGTCCACGCAGAGCGCCTGCGTGTTTTCTGGTGATGCTACAGATGATGGAAATCTTTGGATGTGTGTGCCCCAGGGGACCTGGAGGTGGGTTACTCACACATTCATCTCAGCTCTCGTAACAAAACCCATCCACATCTCCAAATGCCGAATCCAGAGGCCGGTTGGAAGGCCTGTCTTTTCTTTTGTCTGCACCTCAGGCCCATGTCAATGATCTCTCCTCTGATCTTTCTAGGTCTAAAGAATTGTTACTGAATTCATACTTTGCTTTTTGTCTTTTTCAAGGTAGGCTAATTACTCAAATTAACAAAATCTGAGCAGCTTAACGCTGACGGTGCAGTTTTTGTCACATCACAGTCATGGGGGCTGAGCAGCCTCTCCAGACGGCCTCCAGGAACGAAACACAGCCGTTCCTGGCACAGCCGTCTTCAACCCTGGCCTCAGAGGGTCCGTGGATGCGCAGAGAGGGGGAGGTTTCAGGGGCCGGCCCTGAGGGGGCACACCCTAATTTGTGACCGCACAAAGGTTTTTGTTTTGGGGAGCATTTTTTGAGGCCCCACGGGGAATACTGACTGACCCTGGTGGCTTGGCCACGTCAGTCACCTGGCCCCACTTATCCGCTGGGGACACTGGGAAATGTAGTTCAGGACCATTTGAGGGGAATGTGTGCACCGTCTCTGCTACATCCTTTGATGCCTCGCTTTTATTATATTTTGTTTATTTCCATGGATGCAGAAAAGGAATAAAGGCCTCGGAAGTTTAATTCAAACCTCTCGCCTTTACAGGTGACGCCCAGCGGAGCACAGTGACTTGCAGGTAGAGTTTAGATCAGATGCTGCTGCTCAGATTCCGCTGTCACCGTTCTCCCTAAGGCTTTTGCATTTTTACCTGACCAAGAACTTATATTTTCAGGGAGGTCAAGAACTAGGTCTCTAATCCCGCTCCTGGAACAGCCTCGAGGCTTGGCTTCTCTGCTGCAGCCGGACCAAAGGCCTGGGTCCCTGGTGCCAGAGGAAAACTGGTACCGACAGCCAGGGGAAGGAAGGCCTATTGCGGGAATCTTCTTGCAATGGGCTTCTAGTAATACATATAAATAGAGTGCATAAAAACATACATTTGCAGTGACCTTTAATTATAAAGCCACTAAAATCGTAACTGGAATGTAGTTAGAACTCTAGAGACCCTCCCCTGAGTGTCCCTCTGCACTAGCTCCCCCTTATCACACTGTGTACCCCACAGTCTGGGCTCTCAGCTCCAGGCAACACTGGCTTCATGGGCTGAGACCTGTACCTCTCAGAGACCTGAAAGGGCGAGGGCTATGCCCTCCATCTTGCCTGTATCCTCCATGTTGGGGCCACGTGCTTTTGCATCGGATTGGATGGCTCCCTGATGTGGTTTCTTGGGAATCTTGAAATCTGGGCATAACAGACCCACACTCAGAGGGGTCCCCTGCTTGAGATTGAATGCTCTGGTTTCACCATCTTTCCAGTCTTAACAGTTCTTAGAACTTGTGTTTTATAAGTGAAGTCCAATGGAGCATATGCATGAGCAGAGGAGATGCATGTGGGAAAGGATAAATCTTTAAAGTGTAGTGCTGTTAATCTCAGGTCCCTTTGTTTGGGGACAAAGGGCTCTACGTGTTCAGCTTGCAGCCTGCGCTGTAAATGACACAGCTGGTGTAACTGCAGGAGTATGCATGCCTTACAACAGGGGTCCTCAAACTTTTTAAACAGGGGGCCAGTTCACTGTCCCTCAGACCATTGGAGGGCCGGACTATAGTTTAAAAAAAACTATGAACAAATTCCTATGCACACTGCACATATCTTATTTTGAAGTAAAAAAAACAAAACGGGAACAAATACAATATTTGTATTTGCATGTGGCCCGCGGGCCGTAGTTTGAGGACCCCTGCCTTACAACAACAATGGTAAAGTTCACGGGCCACTCTTGGCGACAACCTGTAGGTGTTTTCTCTGCGACACAGCTGGGGGCCGAGCAGCAGTTGACCTCATTCACTGAGCGAACACTGAGTGCCAACCACACGAAAAGCACTGTGCCAGATGAAGCACGATTCCTAGTCTCAAGGATCCTAGAGTTTCCTGGGCAAAATGAGAACACAGTTTCCTCCCGGTCACCAATCATTTATCTTTATTGCAGCCAGAGTGATCCCGTCAAAACTGAGATCTTCCCGTGACACTTCTGTCCTTAAAGCCCTCCAGTGGCTTCCCAGTGCCCCCAGAATCGGGTTCCCACCCCTGAGGTGGTGACTCAGTCATACACTCCCCGCGGTAATGATCAGAGTCCCAGGGACCAGCAAGAAGAATGTCTCACATAATACGAAGTCCCAGCCTGGTGCATGCATGGGCTCAGTGACCTCATCATGGATGTAGGTCTCCCATTGGGCTGCTCTGTCTTCCCGGCGCACTGGTTTGTCTTCCAGGGTTGGTTTTACTTTGGATCCCCAGGTGGCAGCCAGGATATATCCACAGGGAAAATACCATGAAAAGGGGAAGCGGGTGTTTGTTTCTATGTGACTCTTTCAATGACCAAGAAAACCTGTGTACAACCCTCTCTCCTCCCTGTCTCACTGGCAAGTATTTCGTTCTGGAGAAGGACTGAGGTTGCTGTGATTGGCTCAGATCCTGGTCTGGGAGGGGCTTTCCCTCCTCTCAGTCACATGCTGCCTAGTAGCTGAACAGCGTAGAGATTCCAGGAGCAAAGAAGGAAGGCAGGTGGCATGGCAATCAGTAGTGGCCCACACCAGGCCTGTGAGACCCTTCCGCATCGGCCCTGTTTGCCTATCCAGCCTCCTCTCTGGCCACGTCTCTCTCACATTCTGTTCTTCGGTTACGCTAAATGTGTCAGCCTGCCAGACTCTGACTTTGTTTGGGGTATCTGCTCATGCTGTTCTATTTATCTGGAACTCGCTTTCCACTGAAGTACCTACCTCCTGACCCCAACATGTGCATGCAAGAGGGTGCACGCGCACACTCACACACTTTCACCCAGTTAACTCTTGGTCTTTCTTTTGACCAGTAGTTTAGGCTAAGAATGGGAAGCTAGCAGCATCTTCTCTAGTGACATACACTGAGTGGCCAGATTATTATGACCGCCCCATCAGTACATTGTTGGGCCACCTTTTGCCTTTAATACTGAGGCGATTCTTCTTGCATTGACTCCAAGAGATGTTGAAAGGTGATGCGAGGAATCTGACACCATGCCTGATGACTAGCACTGTCCAGTTCTGTGAGATTTGATGGTTGTGGAACCAGCTGCCAGATGGCTCTTTTAACTTCATCCCACAAATGCTCAATTGGATTGAGATCTGGTGATTGTGGGGGCCACCTAAGCAAGGTAAAGTCTCCCTCATATTCTTGAAACCACTCCTGCACAATACGAGCTCCATGGCATGGCTCATTGTCTGGTTGGAAGAAGCCATCTCCATTGGGATATGCCAGTGATTCCCAAAGTGGGCGCTACCGCCCCCTGGTGGGCGCTGCAGCGATCCAGGGGGGCGGTGATGGCCACAGGTGCATTTCGGGGCGATGAGTAACTGCTATTAAAATTTTAAAAAAATTAATTTCCAGGGGCTGAGTAATATTTTTTCTGGAAAGGGGGCGGTAGGCCAAATAAGTCTGGGAATCACTGGGATACGCCATCAACATGATAGGATGAACTTGATCAGCAACGATACTTAGGTATGTTGTGCTATTTAGACGTTGTTCCACACGAATTAAAGGGCCCAAATCATGCCAGGAAAACATACCCCAAACCAGAACACTGCCCCCACCAGCTTGAAGGGTTGTACTCATGCATGTGGGGTGCATGCTTTCATGCTGTTTCTGCCAAATTCTCACTCTGCCATCTGCATGATGCAACTGGAAACGTGGTTCATCGGACCACATGACTTTTTTCCAATGCTCGACTATCCAATCCTTGTATTCCTGTGCGAATTGGAGACGTTTTATCTTGGTAACTGCAGACAGCAAAGGTGTTTGAACAGGCCTTCTGCTTCCATATCCCAGACGATGCAGTGTACGGCTAATTTGCCTATAAACGTCAGGTGGTCATAATAATCTGGCCACTCATAATAATATATATCCCACGTTCAAAGGCTGTTAAATCATGTTGTTTACCCATATCTTCAGAAAAAAATCACTTCTACTGTCATGGTAAACAACCTGCTTCCCTGTTTATAATGCTCTGGCCCTCTAGCAACTTCAGCTTGAAATTATAGCTAATTTGCCTACAAACGTCAGGTGGTCATAATAATCTGTCCACGCAGTGTATGTTATTTGTTTCCCATAGTGTTTTTATATTTTTTGATTGGTTTTGGACATTTAAAAATAAAATCAAGCTTCTTGATTTCTCTTAAAAATTGGGAACAGGCCTGGCCAGTGTGGCTCAGTTGGTTGGATGTTGTCCTGTGCACTGAAAGGTTGACAGCTCAATTCTCGATCAGAGCACATGCCCAGGTTGTGGGCTCAACCCCCAGTGGGGGGCATGAAGGAGGCAGTTGATCCATGTTTTACTCTCACATCAATGTTTCTCTCTCTCTCTCTCTCTCTCTCTCTCAAAATAAATAAAAATATTAAATAAAAAAAATTGGGAAGGGATATTGCGTGGCCACAGGACTCCATTTGCTCAATGAAGACAGTAGCCACTTTAGACAAGGCTTGCTCTGACCAGCCCATTCAGTTTTCACCTGGATGGATTAACTCATGATATTGCTCGTTTAGCCCTGTGGGCATTTGAAGTTGCCAACCCTGGCTTGATGGCCCTGACTGCCCACTCCCAACTTGGATTGGGTTCTTCCTTGGAGTTTACCAAGCACCCTTCCTGCCCCTAGTCACGGCACTTGTCACACACACTGCCATGACCGTCCGCTTTCTTGTCAGCTCCCTCAGCACTCCCTTAGGTTATAAATTCCTCCAGGTTCACGAGTGTGTCTGTCTTGTTCAAGGTTTTTGTCGCGACCACCTAGCACAGGGCCGCATGTAGTGGGTGCTTAACGAAAGTAAGAATAAAGTGTATGTCGTTTGTCTCAGAAGAGCATTTAGACCCAATCTGTTTGCCCTACAATTACGTGTTCATTCAAGCAGTATCAGTTAACAGATAGTGTACTAGGTCAGTCGGAGCCCTCAGGGAGCCCATAGGCTAATGGGGAGACCAATAAAAATAGAATGACTATGGCAGAGGTAATCAACGGCATCTGAGAAAAATGTGGAGGGTCACTGATGGGCAGTTGATTAATTTATCTTGAGTCGTGAAAAGAATCTGCGTCTGGGTCCCAGCAGAAAAAGGAATGCACGCCTGATGGTTCAAGCAAAGAGTTTGGTGAAGGGGTCAGACACAGGGCCCTGAGCAAGTTAAGGAAACAGCAGGGGCTGTTGTTGGAACAGTGGGAAGCTATTACCTCTTGGGGGCAGAGGGGCAAGCAGAGGAAATGGTGTCCTCTGAGCACGTGCCAGCTGGAGTTGTGGGACTTTGTTAAAATTAGGGACCTGGCACTGGCCTAGGGAGTGAGTGAGGAAGAAATGCCCTAATCTCTCCCTTTTTCTACCTGCCAGTCTCTTGCCAATCCCGCCCACTGGCTGAGTCCAACCAGAAGCCAGGGGCTACGGTGCCAAGGTGATGCGCTTTTGGAGCAGGGAGGAGGGGAGAGAAGGGACCTGGTGGGCAGCAGAGAAAAGCTAGTGCAGAGTCTTTCCAAGAAGGGATCATCACTGTACACCAAAATTAATTGGAGCAAAAAACATTGCAACCCAGAAAACACAGATAGAGGCAGCAACCCCAACTGCCCTGCAGTGAGGACAAAGCCAGAAGTTCCCGGGTGGACCTGTGGGGCAAGCACAAAAGTCCAAACCTCATCCGGGTGTGAATGTGTGTAAGTCTGATTTCTCTAGCGACCTTGGGGCTCTATTTAGGGCCCTGATGGTAGTGACTCTGGTTTTAGTTCCCATCACCCCACAGGGGAGGCTGAAGTCAGAAGGAAAAATATTGTTTTCACCTACTTTAAGTATTTTTTGTTGAATTGCTTTGTTTGCTTTATTTTTTGGGTATTATTTTTGTATACACAGACATGTCTGCCTTGTTTCCAGTTATTATCACATGTCAATGTGTCTGCTGAGCTAGCTACCCTTTGTAAACCATAGCTATATGTTCATTCACTACGGTGGAAGTTCTTCACTTCAACCATAGGCTTTGGGAATAAAAATCTAAACACAATTACTTTGAATTTGAGGTTTTGTTTTGTTTCTTCAATTCCAGAGCCCATCAGCTGGAGTTCGGGCATCGGCAGTGGCGGAGGTACGTGTTGTTTTCAATGCTATTGGGAAAGGTTGGAAACTACTCCTGTGATTAATCTAGATTTCCCTGTAGCTCTGAGAACAGAACACTTGCCTAAATGTTCTCCTCTCAAAATTTAATTCCCTTAAAAAGTGAGATTTGGATTGGTTCGGCCCTTCTATTTGCTCACATAAAAAAAAGGAACATTTGCGAAGGATTTGGCTCCTCCATCATTAGAGGAAGAACAGCCGGCTGGGTTTATGCCCTGAAGGGAATGAGAGTGGTGAATTGGGAGGGATTCAGGCGCTCCTTATTATTCAAATTGTGCAAGTTTCGAATGTAAAATTTTGAACAGGTTCCATGCTGAAATTCCCGTAGAAAACTCTCAGGCCTACTCTACATGAGCCAAAACAGCTGGCTGAAAAGCTGAATCCAAGACTACCGGCATGCGTTTCATTGCCTTCCCAATAAAAACCCAAGTCTGCTGGCCTGGCCACACACCTGGTGATCACACCAAAGGGGCTCAGGGCGATGCCATTCAATACACTTCAACGCACAAGGAGAAGACATAGGCACTTAAAGGCCTTGAAGGGAGCAAGGTCCTTTTTAAAAGGTTTAACAGGAGCAGGCACTCAAGTGTTTGACGCAGCAAATGGATTGATTTCCGATTCTCCATTGGTTTGTGCTGTCAATACTGGGCAATCTTATGGAGCATTTTCTTGGTATGTAGTAATTTTTAAGTTTGTGAAGATTTTTAAAAAAATCAGTTACTTGTGTCCAGGTGCGTTTCAAAAGGATATTCTTGACATCCTTCCAACAAGATGCCTTTTATCCCAGTGGGGGGGAGAGGGGAGGCCGTGGAAAATCCATCCAATGAGTGTCAAGAACCCTGTGCTCTAGCGCAGGCTTTGGACCCCGGGCGGCGGCTGGCTGCGTCTCTTTGTGGCTTGATTTCTGGCTGAGTCACTTAAGATGAATGAACCTCTTTGCCTCCTTTGCCTCATTGAGGGCCAACAGGGGCAGAATGAAAACATGTTCAGGTGCTTTAAGGAGCTCAGAGCATCATACACAGGCAGGCACAGCGTGACTCATCCGCCTGCCAGGCATCCCTGACCCAGCGGCAGCATCCCACCCGGCCACTAGGAGGGCACTGCAAGAGTTTATACAAAATGAAAGGTTTTTATAGGGAAAAGGGTGGGGCAAGGGACCTATTAACAAAAGAAAAGAAAGGATTACATCTTGGGGGAGGGGGGAGGAGGGAAGAAATGGGGAGGTTTTTTATGCAGATTGCCTTTTGTTTGTAGCCGGGAGGGAGGAGGGGTCCCAGATTACCTTACTGGTGTTTGCCCAGAAGATGCCAGACTGATTGATCCAGATTACATCAGGTAGCAACTCCAGCTGTGGTATCAGGGTTTTCAGTGTGAGTGGCACCACTAAAGATGGCACCCGGTAAGAACTGGGGAGACCTCTGGACTACAGGCACCCTGAGTTAGAAAGCTTTTCTCCCAGTCCAGATGATGCTCTGATGGAAGAAAGTTCAGGGCGGCTCTCAGGCCACAGCAACCTGATGGGTGTGGTCAAGGAGCCGTGGGTGGGCCGAGTCCTTAGCCTGCCACTCCCTTCTTCCCCACAACACACGAAAATCCTCGAGGTCCCTCAAAGGGCTCTGTGGTCACTCACTTTGGGTCGGGAGCACACTCTTCCCTGGTCACTTTTCCGAGCCCCAGTGCCTCTCTGTCCCTTGTGGGGCCAGTGTCATGGTGTGGCCCTTGTGTGACTCAGGTTTGGCCATGGCCTTGACCTCTCTTGTTAATGAACTCAACTTAGTCAAGGCTCTGATTACCAGTGTGGGGCCACCTCTCTCCCTCCACATGCTGGCCGTGTCCCTCTCCATCCAGCTGTGGCTAATGAAACAATTAAATCCTGAAATAGGGAGGCTTAGCGTCTGACAGTGACCCTAGTGCCACAGCTCTTTCCTTTATCTTTCATGTCTTTGTAGTCACCTCCCCTCCCTGCCACTTGGGTCTTCACTTAAATTCCGTAGGGGCTGGATTCAGAATCACCCCCTCCCAGCTATGCAGAGTGAGCATCGAAGTGGGAGTGCCCAGGTCCCCGTGGCCCCCGTGGCCCTTTGTCCATCCCGTCTGCCCAGGAGAGCGAAGGGAAAGCCCATTCCTTTTGGACTCACAGGTGTTGGAGGGTCACAGTTCTGGGGTTGCCATGACACCCAGGCCCTGGACGCCTCCTTCTCGACTGGGGGATCCCGACACACAGCGTTGGACAAATACTCTGTCCTTTAAACTCATCCTGCAGCTTTAACTTCAGACCAAGACAAATATGGAGCTTTGAGCTCAAATGTATTAAAGGGATTTATGAGTGACTAAAAATAGAGAAAAATTCATTACATTCCTTTCTTGTAAGAAGCTGGATTTACTTTGCCAAATGTGTCTCAGAAATGCATCTTTTTCTTCCCTGTCAATAGTTATATTTGCTGCCATTCCCAGCAGAGCAGGTTGACCATTAAATAATCACAATATAAGGGAATCCTCAAAAAAATACAATTTTAGCACAAGAATGCAAGGTATGCCTTGTTTTAAAGAATAGAGGTGTTCTTCAAAGTGGCTTGTCGGTAAAGCAACTAAGAAATACCAGAAATGCACCAGAAGGGAAATGAAAAATGTGGCTCAGATTCCAGACGGGAGGGAGCAGCAGCCTGGGGGAGGGGCGCGCCTGGCCTCCCCCTGGCCTCCCTCTGGCCTGCTAGGGGCCTGCTCCTCCGACCCAGGCTCCAGGAAGCTGGGGGTGGTGCCTGCCCCAGGGGGCCACTCTGCAAGGCCAGGAGCGCTGGGCTCCTCTCTGTCCTTGCCTGCTGTGCACCGTGACCAGCCCTCGGCAGAAACAGCGAGAGCTGGGGCTACACCTGGGAGATGATTTTAGAGCCAACGGGAGGACAGCCTTTGTTTCCTGGACAATTTAAGGCGCTGTCTAAAGCACAGTTGCTTCGTGATGCAAGGCACAGTGAGTACAGCTCTGAGGAGAGCAGTTTGTGTACCAGACGTGTTCTGTGCTGAGCCTGAGCAGCGGCCTCTCAGGCACACAGATCGCTTATGTAACACAGATGTCAGCTGGGGCCTCGCTGTGCTTGGAGTGGAGGGAGCCTTGGCTTCCCAGAGCCCAGCGGCCTCCCGCCGACTCCTGAACACCCCCAGATGTCGTCTCGGTCTGATCCTAGCCTCCTCGCCTCCGTGCCCCTGTCCTCCCCTCCGTGGGGCCTCCTCTGGAAGCCACTTACGCCAGCGCTGCAGGAGCTGCCGCGAGGACCTGACGGGAGGTGGAGGCTGGGGCAGGGCTGGGGTGATGTCTCATACTTCACTGCTTAAGACTTTAAAACCTCCCCTCACAAGGTCTCCTTTGGAGCCGGTGAAAATGTTTTAGAACCAGATATGACGGTTGCACAACGCTGTGAATGCACTAAACGGCACTTTAAAGTGGTTCATCTTATGAGAATTTCACCTCAACAAAAAGAAAAAACAAACACCACCCTCCAGCCCTTCCCTCGGACAGAGCCCAGATTCCCACCCTTCAGTCCTCCTCCCGCTCCTTCTGTCTGGGGTGCCCACACCTGCCCTCACAAAGGCCGCACGGGCACCAGCTTCACAGGCCTGACTGTGGGGCCTCCACCCTCCGTAAAGGCAGTGAGAGGGAGAGAGAATCGAAGATGGCAGCATAGGTAAACACCGGAGACTGCTGCCGCAAACAACCACTTCAAAAATACAACTAAAAGACGGAACGGACATCAACCAGAACCACAGGAAGGCTGGCTGAGGAGAGACTCTTCAACTAGAAGGAAAAACAACAGCATTACAAGGCTCAGAGGAGGCGCAGTGTGGAAAATTTAAAGGTACGGTGGTGTGCGCACAAATCGGGCTGGTGGCTGAGGGCGTGGTTGTCGTTTTCAATCAGGAGGGAGTCTCAGACTCTGGGCTACAGATCCGGGCGAGTCTCTAGGGACCCAGACTCAAACGGGAGAAGCGGGACTGTCTGGCTACGGCCCCTCCGAGGTTTGCAGCGGTTGCTGGGACAGAGAGGCGGAGCCCCTGGGGACGGACTGAGAGCAGCCATAGCTGCTCCCTCCACCTGCCCTGTTGATCCCGCCCCGCCCAAGCCCTGGGCAGAGCCATTTGCTGGATCGCCTCAGGCAAAGGCTAGATTAGCACCTCCCCAGAGGACTGAAGTTTTCCCACAGCTGATTCTCACAGCCAGTTGGCCTGGTGGTCAAATCCCTCTAGTATTAACTACAACAATTAAGGCTTAACTAGAACAAGACTGTGCACAAAGACCACAAGGGGGTGCACCAAGAAAGCATAAAAGATGCGGAGACAAAAAAACATGACAGAAATGGAGGATATGGAGCTAAAAATCGCAATTTTGAGGGCTTGCAATAAACTTGAGCAGAGCCTCATGAAAACTAATGAGACCCTCGATGCTACGATAAAGAAATTAGAAAGTAAGCATACACGGACTGAAATAAAGAATATTATACCCAATAGCAGACCAGAGGAGCACAAGAATCAAACCAAAGATTTGAAAGCAAAAAACACCCAACTGGAAAAGCAAAATAAAAAAAGAATCCAAAAGTGTGAAGATAGTGTAAGGAGCCTCTGGGACAGCTTCAAGTGGACTAATATCAGAATAATAGGAGTGCCAGAAGATGAGAGACAGCAAGATATTGAAAACCTATTTGAAGAAATAATGACAGAAAACTTCCCCCACCTGGTGAAAGAAATGGACTTACAGGTCCAAGAAGCGCAGAGAACCCCAAACAAAAGGAATCCAAAGAGGACCACACCAAGACACATCATCATTAAAATGCCAAGAGCAAAAGACAAAGAGAGAATCTTAAAAGCAGCAAGAGAAAGAGACTCAATTACCTACAAGGGAATACCCATACGACTGTCAGCTGATTTCTCAACAGAAACTTTGCAGGCCAGAAGGGAATGGCAAGAAATATTCAAAGTGATGAATAGCAAGAACCTACAACCAAGATTACTTTATCCAGCAAAGCTATCATTCAGAATTGAAGGTCAGATAAAGAGCTTCACAGATAAGGAAAAGCTAAAGGAGTTCATCACCACCAAACCAGTATTATACGAAATGCTGAAAGGTATCCTTTAAGAAGAGGAAGAAGAAAAAGGTAAAGATACAAATAGTGAACAACAAACATGCATCTATCAACAAGTGAATCTAAGAATCAAGTGAATAAATAATCTGATGTACAGAATGAACTGGTGATTATAATGAATCAGGGACATAGAAAGGGAATGGGCAGACTATTCTTGGGGGGGAAAGGGGAATGGGAGATGCGGGAAGAGACTGGACAAAAATCGTGCACCTATGGATGAGGACAGTGGGTGGGGAGTGAGGGCGGAGGGTGGGGCTGGAACTGGAAGGAGGGGAGTTATGGGGGGGGGGGAAAGAGGAACAAATGTAATCTGAACAATAAAGATTAAAAAAAAAAAAAAAGAAAACCATAGCAAAAAAAAATAAATAAATCTATTTCATTTAAATGTCAGATTGGGGAATAAAGCTTTATGGCAGTTTTCAATAAATGTACTTAACCCAACAAATGTGTTTTATTGGGAAGTTTTGTGAAAGCTACCAGGAGACAGTAAAACAAATTAAGAATGTGGAATGCTATGTTCCTTTTAGGAAAAATTTTGAGGCTTATACTAGTACTAGGAGCCCAGCGGGCCATTCGAAATCGCGAGGCGCCGCCCACTCCCCCTCTGGCCCTTGAAGCAGCCACAGCCGCTGCTGATCAGGCCCTCCCCCAGCGCAGGCGAGGAGACCCCTGCCGCCCCGCCCCAACGCTGTGTGCGCAACCTCCTCCTGTCCGGTCGACCCGTTATGGCATCCCGGTTAATTAGCATACTTCTCTATTTTATATATAGAGATAAGGAATGACAATATCCCATTCTCATCTTTTTGTTCATTATCCACATTTGTTCTCAAAAAATTAAAATTAAAAAAATGTTCGAAAGAGGATGCCCCTCAAACAAATACTGAAGGTGAATTACTTTTAGGTGCAATGGTAAGTTGGGTCAGTCATCATTTTTAATAAAAATAAAGTGATTAATTAAGTGATTAATGACTAAGCGAGAACAAAATAGGGAAGTGAGCAGTCAGGTGGAGTTTATGTTGTTGTAAAACTGGAGTAAAAGTCTATGGGATGGAAAAAGGCCTTTGGGGGCTGGCCAGTGCTCAGATAGCCAGCAGGCTGAGCAGAGTGGCTGCTGCTCTGGGGAGCCAGCGTCCAGCTGTACAGCAGGGCCCGTTAAAAGTTAACAAAATAGCTCGAGATCACTCTTTTAAGCGTTGTGAATTGGCAAATGGCAAATACCTAGCTGAACAGATGACTGGTTTTGATTCTTAACAGCCGATTGTACAGGAAATGGGCCAGGACAGGCCTTCAGACACGGAAGTGGCTGCAGCAGAGACAGGGTATGGGGCACGGCTAACTGTACAGATCAGCAATCCCAGGAAGCAAACAGGAAATGCCAAGTCGTTTCCCATCAATTCTTGAGCATTTTCTAGCAAATTAAAGGTAAGTCTGGAACTGCAGGTGGAAATTGGGGGAGGGGGTCTGCTTGGGAATGGGTGATAGAAATGGGGGAGCCCAGTAAGAGGGAAGGCTGACTATTTTAGGTACTATTCAAAAGTTTAATGATGGAGGGGTGGCCATAGTATTAGCCATGTTTTTAGTTTTCTGTATTTCCTGATGATTTGACACCTTGGGGCCTAGGTAAGCCTGGAGAGACTGCTCCTCCCCAGGGCTAATTCCTAGGCCTGCGAGCATGCCTTTCACACACAAACTAACCTATCCAGGGCCCCTGGTCCCCAGCCACATCCTCTACCTGAGTAATAATAAAGCCATGCTTTAAAACATGTCAAATGGCTCTCACACTCGGGGCCACTGTTCCCCTGCCCTACCCACCCAGCGCCAGGCACCGGACCCCCCCGCATAGTCCCTGTAGTCCCTTCACACCAGAGCCCACTGCAGCTATTCAAAATGGCCACCCTAAGCTCGCTCATACTCTGCTTACCTTGCCTCCCACGTTAGGCCTGATCAAATAGTTGAGTCGATACCCTCTCCCCTAGAAACTGACCTTTAGACCACGTCACAACCGATATCCTCTTCTGCTTAGACCACATTCCCCCTGGACTTTCCCAGGATCTGGACCTGCCCAGAGAGTCCCCCGCAGAAAAAGCCCACCTAGAATCCTTTAACACCCGTGACTCCCCGTCCCTGGGTGCTGACGCCATTTTGGGCCCAGCCCCAGATGATCTAATAAATGTATAATCCCTTACCACTTTGGCCTTGTGTGTTCCTCCTTTGGCGACACTAACACTACAAGAACCACAATAAAGGCTCTTGCCCACCCATATATTCCCCGCACTCCCTCTGCCTCCTGACGGTCCCTGTGCTTCCCCGTGTGGCCCTGGTGGTGGCCCTGGGTGGTGTGGCATGTACCTCCCACTTGGGAACTGTGAGTAGCAAACTCTCTTTTCAGTGGGCCTCCTAATCAGCTGGCCTCACCATACCTGAATTATAATAAAACCCACATCTTAAAACAGCCACGCCCAACGTCCCTGGCATCAAAGAAGCCCTCCCAACATGTCCTGCACCCCGAGAAGGCGAGGCTGCGACAGTGAGCCTGGGCTTCATCGTGCAGAAACTCACCTGCACGCACCAGGCACCTGGGCTTCATTCATGAGCAGTGGGCACCCCGACAAATCCCTGACAGGGGGACGATGGCAGCTACCGAGGGCGATGGTCCAGCCTTGGACTGTAGGACGCCTGGGGGAGGGGAGCAGTGAGGAGGCTGGAGCTGCTGCCTAGGCCAGAGGGCCAGGCCCAGGGCCCTGGTGGAGGGAAGAAGAGGACACTGTCGATCAGAATAGGAAGATCTTCCAACCACTGAGATGTGATAGCTGTGGAAGGAGAATGAAAATGAGCCGGAGCTTCCAAACGCTGGCCTTCCAAAAGGCAGAGGTATCGGGGCAGAAAGAAGAATGATGGACCAATGGGAAGGCTTGGAAGTTGGGGGACAATTGCCTTCTTCAATCTCTCTTTTTAAACTAGGTGCTAGAGATCTTAATGGGTGCCTCATCAATGCATCTTTATTTGTTGAGCAGCTCCTAGGCCAGTGATGGCGAACCTTTTGAGCTCGGCATGTCAGCATTTTGAAAAACCCTAACTTAACTCTGGTGCCGTGTCACATATAGAAATTTTTTGATATTTGCAACCAGAGTAAAACAAAGACTTATATTTTTGATATTTATTTTATATATTTAAATGCCATTTAACAAAGAAAATTCAACCAAAAAAATGAGTTCGCGCGTCACCGCTGACACCCGTGTCATAGGTTCGCCATCACTGTCCTACGCCCTGTCCTAAGTGCTGAGGAGACAGTAGTGAAGGAGCAGACAAAACTGGCCACTGCAGAGCGTTCCTTCTAGTCACTAGAATCTAGTGGGAAAGATGCGCCCAGCCACTGCTTTTTCTACAAGAGCGTCATCACTCAGGAGTTGCCACCAGAGACTCACTACACGCCTTTCCTTGGGCCTGCTGTTCAGTTCACCCCTGAGAACATGCGCAGGCGGCATCTTCACCCCTTCCACGTGGAGACAGCACCAGGGCTGTTAACAGAGAAGCTGCAGTGGTTGCAGCTAACTCGGAAATCCCTAGTTATTTATCTTCCTCTCGGCTTATCAATTAAGCCTTGATGAAAAGAGGTGACAGAGTCACGTGGGACCAGACGCCCCTGAGTGAGGAATGGCTCGGGCAGAGCAGTGCCCTCGTGGCCCCTGGTCCTGGCCCGGGCTGAGAGCCCTCTCTCCCGGCCCAGGGACCCCCTCGTTCACAGTGCACACCGCTGCTCTTATCTTCCATCTACCTACAGAATCGTCACTTCATTTCTGATTCCTTCTCTGACATACAGCCTGGGAGCCACAGATCAACAGCAAACCCCACAGGCGAGGAAGAAAGAGAAATGTACAAATGGCAGGGCCCCGCAAAGCGTTCCGGCGGCATAGGAACTGCGCTCCCCACGGCCCATCTCTCCGCTGCCCTCTCCATCTCCTCTGGTGTGGGCACCTCTCAGCTGCGTATGCCTCTGTCGTAGCTTGAGCAGCTTTGACACCACACACCTATTTCTCACGTCTTTGGAGGCTCAGGAATCTAAAATCAAGGTGCTGGCCAGTTTGGCCAGTTCGGCCAGTCCAGCCCTGCCTCCTGGCTTGCAGACAAGCTGCCTTCTGGCGGTGTCCTCACATGGCAGGGAGAGATCAACCCTCTCACATTTCTCCTTAATAATGCCAGTTTTATCATCACTCAGCATAACTTGTTTCTGACAATTTTATCATCACTTACAATAACTTCCATTAGGGTAATAAGGCATTAAGTAGATGTTGATTGCAAATAATCTGGTTACAGTCACCAATTATATGGAGACTGATTCTCTTTTCCTGTTTGAAATGTGATTTTTGAAACATCACTACTTCCTAAAAACAAAACATGTCAAAGGAAGGAGACACAAACACTGTAGAGACGGAAAATGAGATTTTTGTGTATTTGCCAAGTGCCGGATTACAAGATGAAAACAAACGAAGGATTCATCTTCAGGGGTAAAGGATGTAAACGACTTGCTTCAGTTCCTTTGCTCTCACCTTCTCTCCCTCGGGATTAAATAAATATGTTTACTAGCGATGGGCCATTTATGCACCTGAAGATGTCACGCTCAGATGCCCTCTCGTGGAGTGGGATCTCCCCTGCACACACTGTTTCTGTGGAGATTAAGTGTAAATTGCCAGCCTCTGAGTTTCGTGTCTTCCCTCGCTGAGAAGTGCCGGTTTAAGTGAGGGGTAGCAAGGCTGCGGATACAGAGAATGGTTGCTTAGGGCTTAGGGCTGCTATAAGGTTCTGTAAGGCTGTCTGTCTCCCCTGGCTTTCAGGTAGCGATCACATAACTCAATGAAAATAACGATGCCTTTACCACTAGCAACCGCTACTTGAATATTGGCATATGTAACTTGGGTTCCAATTATTTGTTTCCAATCAGATCGGCCCTCCTTTGGTTATATTTAAGTTTATAAGATTGTGAATGCCTTCTGGGTTCTTCTGGAATGGGAATGATTTTTCTTTCCTCCACAGACACTTCTAATCTATTTTTCAGTAACATCTTCAGAAATTTTGGCTTAGAGGAACTAAAAATCCGATTCGGATTTCAGGAAAAAAATTACAGTGATAGTATGCACTGTGTAGTGTTTTCAACTATTTAAAAACAATTTTCTTTTATGTTTCCACTCTCTTTAGAAGATCCCGAGCATTAGGAGAACCCGTGGCATTTCTTACACTTTATAGATTAGCCAGCTATTTGCCCCATTTTACAGATAAAAAACTGAGGCTTAGAGAGACACATGACTTACTCAGTCACACGAGTAAGTGTCCACATTAAGGTTAGAAGGACTCAGGTGTCCTGATCAACAACCTTTCAACCACAGACATAAATGCCCGTGATGGGAAATGCACACCCCTCCATCCACTGTTAACTTTTTCCCCTTTAAATGCAGTTGCATCACAATCTCACTGAGAATGAGTCTTACATAAGCACACGAGCGTTAGTGTTAGGTCTGGCCATTTGGGGCCAGTGCAAAGGCCCTGGCTCGTCGTGTGGTGTATAGCTCTGCACAGTTACCATCAGATCAATGTGAAGAGACAGCCTCACTGTGCTGCCCAACATTGGGAAAGGGGCATCCTTGAAGTGTCCTCAGGGACCCCAGCTGTGCCATCACCCCTCACTGAGGGCCTATGGCATCTGCTCCCTGACTGCACCGAGAGACACCTCTCCAGGTGGCCTCTCCTGGTTTGCCCTCCTAAAAGCGACCGAAGGTGGGCCTGAGTTCTGACTCCAAGAAGGTTCCCAAAGAGCAAATGAAAAATTCAGCATAATTCAAGTTCTAAAGCACACTACACTGTGAGCTTGTACCTAATGACTGCAGACTGCTACCCCCGGAGTATAGCAATCCCCTCGGACAGGCTGCTACTACACTTGGCACTTTATCAGAGGGGAAAGGTCAAGAAAGCCTAGGAAGGAAGAATGAGCCCAAGAAGGTCAAGAAGGTCACGAGCCCTCACTACAAGAGTTTTGGTGGTCTTTACCTGGCAGCCTCTCCCATCTGCATGCACGCCCATAGTTAGATGAGCAGAATCTAAACCCCTGGGCAGGCCCAGACCCAAAGCTGCTGGAAGCCAGTCCATCTTTGCTGCTTGACACAGTCACTGCAGGGAAGAAACATCTGCACAGCATATGTTTCAAGGGACATGGCCTAGGATAATCTCCTTCAGCTACTTCCTTGTAGTTTAACAGAACAATTGAGTAGTGACCTCGGAGTGGAGATAACAAATGCCCTAACCTTTGGAATAGAATGGATAGGATTAAAATCAACTGGTATAAATACAGATGTAACAGGAGAATAAAGACAAAACCTGGCTGGAGAACCTGACTAGAGAACCTGGCTAGGCTGCTGATCAACTGAACGCTGTCTCCATGTCATTCCTTCTTCACCGACTCCATCCACACCTTTGGGGACCCCTGGACCTGCTGGGGTTGGACCCCAACACAAAGCAGCAAGGCTGCTTTCTACCCTGTGGGGAAAAAACACCTGCATTTTAAGGTGTTTCCTGCCGCAGCATTCTCCTCCTCTGTACGGCAAGCTGTACCTATTATGTGAGAGGAAGGAATTACCTGGCTTCCCTACGTGTAAAGTCACCAAGGTGAGTTTTTCTATTTGCCGCGTGCTGTGTCCCAGAGCTTAAAGGTTGTGGCCATGCCCCCCATGCTCCATGGCATTCCCCATGTGCCCTTGTGGGGGTTCAAATGAGCTCACGCAGCCCTGGAGTCGCGGCACTGCCAGTCTTTCTCTGAACGAGAACACAAGTCTAATTATTCCAAATACTGCTAAAATTAGGCCCAAATGTTCCATTTTCCATGTGTTCCTTTTAATTAAAAAATGAAATGAAAGAGAAAAGGAAACCATCAAAATCAAATAAATAAAAACAGATGGAATGTGGCATTGAAAGCTCCGGTCTGTGATAGCATTCCTTTAATAAAACCCATTGGTTAATTTGGTTGAGAAAAGCAGTGTAAAAATTAAGTAAGAATTAACATTCACTTGGGTAAATATTTGTAGTTTCCTTCATGTGCTGCCATGATAAAGGTAATTTAGCTTAAAAGCAGTCATCATCTTTCTCTATAACTGATAAAGCATTACTAATTGTGTGTGTTAATATGGTACAATATGGAATTGAACAGAGATTTTATCTTAATAACATCTCCATTCAATTAAAGACAGTGTTGTATGACAGGAAAGATAAGTGTGTTTATTCCAACGAGCACAGCAGAAGAGCAACTGTGGGAGGTGGTGCGGCAGCTCACATTCTCCGGCTATTCTAGCTGGCGACGTTACATTTACAGTCACTATTGTAAACAACACTTTTTTGAGGGGGATAATTCAGATAATGTTTCATTGAGAAAAGTGATACTTTAATTATGTGTGAAAGATACTCACCTTTTGCGTGTGATAGGATATTTCTACAAACAAGATGCTGAGTGAAAAACGATCGGACTCGCCTGCAATGAAATAACCATCCTCATGGCTACTTCGCCTCCCCAGCCTAGTCGGCGTGACATGAGTGGCCAGGGTCTGCCAGGGAGAACTCTCAGCTTGCAGCCGTGAATAACAATGACTTAACTGCAGAACGCTGGCGCCATGGGTCCAGTTCTTTCCTCCAGACCCTGAGTGCACCCCCTCCCACCGTGGTGCTCTAGGCTATGTCCCCCCCAGGCTGGAAGGACAGGATTCCCATGTGTGTGTGGGGATGGGGGAGGGGGGGGAAGGGGGAGAAGGGGTTGCTAGCCATCGGAAGGCCCCAGGCCTGAGAAACCCAGCTCCCTGGGGGCCTAGGCGGCTTTGCCCTGATAAACACATCATTGCCACAGACTGGCTGCCCTGCAGGACCAGGAGATGTTTTGAATGTCAGTTGTTTTGCCTGTTAATTTGTTTGTTTTAAAAAAGTATATTCCACAAACTGCCTATTAGAAGGCTGTGAATTTGCTGTGAAGTGAAATCCGCCCCCCCTACATTGCTATGTGGATGTGCACCCACTTCCCCTCCTTGCCTCTGGGGGCAAAGAGCCCAGCTTGACACCCCCACACCCCTCCTATGCACACACACACACACACACACACATACACACTCACACGTGCAGAGCCTTGGAGGACACAGCTCTTTACTGTGATTTTGTGCACATTCATCAGCCACACAGACTTGTCTGATACCAGGCGGCATGAGTGTGAACAGCCCGTGTGGATGAGTACCAGCTAAGATGAAAGCAGTTTGGGAATAATTACAACGCCGCCCCCCGCCCCCCCCCCCAAATGCTGTTTTAAAAAATCAGTCTGCAGAAGCCATGCAACCCTCATTTTATACCAACCCCAGCAAAAAAGGAAACCATAGTTTAACATAAAGTGGGGGATGGAATAACTAATCAGCTGCCCTCACAGCTTAGCTTCGGGAGGAGACAGATGGAAAACTTCTCTCCGGAGATCGCTACTTCCAAACTCAGAGAAAGGGCTTCTGGACATGACCAGGGTGGAGAGTTCACGCCTGCATTTCAATGAAGCGGCAGCACGTTTTAGTATAAAGGCAAGACTTTCATGTCTGCCTTTAGAAAGCACAGAGATGCTGGCGTGCGTGGGGCTCACCCAGGACTGACCCCGGCTCCTCCAGGGAGTGGGAGTCCGTGAAAAGGCAGGTCAGCGGGGGCTTGGTTTCCTACACGAGTGTCATGATGCTGTCATCTATCCAGGAAAAGAGGGGGACACCAGCTAAAAGTTATCATAAAATTGCAGCATCGGGAATAAAGGAGTTATTTTCATGAGAAAAGCGACTGGCCATTGGCTCATAACGGGCTAAAAGGCCATCAGTGATCCTTCTCAGAGGCCACAAGGCCTGGTGTCCCGGACCCACAGCTGCAGCCGGTCAGCCGGGTGCAGATCACAGCGCAGCGGGACAGTGGGCAATGCCCACCAGCCCTCTCTGCTCTGCACTGCCTGGGATGGCACAGGCTCCTCAGCTCATCCTCATCACTTTCTAGGAAAGAGGCTCATTCATGGGTGGACACACTGAGGCACAGGCAATCTTGGGGACTCACCTACCACAAAACCATGGCCCACGCCGTGCCCGGGATCCCTCCTTCCCCAGCTGCCGTCTGCCCTGAAGTGTAGGATTGTGCTTCTTTTGAAAGGCAGGTGTGAGCTCCGGCATTGTGTCCACTGGCCAGGAAACTCCACATCTGGGCTCCAGCCCCTCGGCCTCAGTTCCAATAACAACAGGAATTCTTTAGACGTTCGCTTCTCAACTGTTTCAAATGACCTCTGCTGGTGTCATCATCATCTTGCCAATATGGCTTTCATATCAGAATGGCTCTGAGAAGTCTTCAAGAGAAAAATGTGTGTAAATATGTTATAAAAAATACTGCGATGGGGGTTCAGGGACATCTGGACCAAGTCTGGCGGAGGATGGCTTCCCCTGGGAGAACTGAGCCAGCAGATGGTCTGAAAGTTCACCACAATTACAGGCCACTATGTTAAGTAGCCCCATTCCTGCAAGATCCTACTGACGCTTTATAGAAGTCATGCATTTAAGAACAGTGGATGCAGGTGAAGGGGGTCTAATATATGGTGACGAAAGATGATTTGACTTTGGGTGGTGGGCACACAGTGCAATCTACAGATCCTGCATCATAGACATCTATATGACCCTATTAACCACTGTCACCCCAATAAATTTCATTAAAATTTGAAGAAAAAAATGGATCCTTTTCTAAAACAACTTTTCTGATAAAAAAAAAATAATATTTTTTATTTACAATAAAAACAATGAATGCATATTCTCTTCTCTGGGGAACAGTGCAAATAATGGGGTGCTCCAGTTTCACAGTGCCTCTGATGAGCGTTCAACCCATGGCCCTTAAACGCAAAAGAATAATAGCATGGATGCCCTCGCCAGGTGGCTCAGTTGGTTGGAGCGTTGTCCCCTACACCAAAGGGTTTGGGGTTCAATTCCTGGTCAGGGCACATACCTAGGTTGCAGATTTGATCCCCACTTGGAGTAGGGAGGCAACAGACCAATATTTCTCTCTCACACTGATGTTTCTCTTTTTCTCCTTCTCCCTTTCCCCCTCTCTCAAAATCAATGGAAACATATTCTCAGGTGAGGGTTAAAAAAACGTTTTTTAAAAAAAAGAATAGTAGTAGCATGGACACTCAAGGCAAACTCAAGTTCAAAATGTCAGAAAATAGGAGATCAGGATAAGATTAACTTCTCTCTTAATCGCAGAAAAGTATAGGGCATTATGAAATCAAAGACACTTAGTTCAAAACCAGGGCAGTGTGTTTCTTCAAAACCAACAAGAGAGGGAAAGACTTCAGCAAGATGGGGCTACAATCTATGTCACGCAATCGTGTAACCATGTACATCTAGTCACTTTTACTGTGTGGTGTTGGTTAGAAGCAGGTCATAGGCCTCGCCCACTCTCAAGGGGAGGGATCACACCAGGCGAGAACAGCAAGAGGTGGGGGTCAAGGGGCTACGTTAGTGTCAGCTGCCATAACATGCAATTACCAAATTCATGAGCCTCAGTATTGAGACAGTCCTTCTCAGAGCATCAGCACCTGAGGTCAGTTTGTCCCGTTACTGGTGATAGGAACTCAGACCATTTGGTGAAGGTAGCATCTACCAGGTTTCTCATCTGTAAATTTACCAGCTTCCCTTTGCAATTATTGTGAGCTTGTTCTTCATCAAATCGTCACACAATAATTTTAGCAAAATTGATGATTACCTACTTGGATTAATTATCATGAAAGTTGCATAAGGGTGATTTTTTTAAAAAACTCCACCATTCTTTTTACATTTGTTATTTGGTTACAGAAAAGAGCTTCCCCTCTTCCTGTATGTGTGTAGGTATATACAGAGGTGGGCAAACATAGGTCTACAGTTGTTCATATGGAAAATAATACAATGATCTATAATAATAAAAGCATAATATGCAAATCGACGAACAACCGAATAGCAGAATGACCATCCTGACGACCTTCCGGATGACCATGCTATGACATGCACTGGTGCCAGGCCAGCCAAGGCGGGTGTGATGCCATTGGTCAGGCGGGGAGGGCCACCCCGCAGAGGGAGGCCCAGGCCACCAGCCAGTGATGCTGTGGCAGGTGTATGGGGCCGGCCAGTGATTGCCCCACAGAGGGAGGCACAGGCCAGCCAAGCGATTGTACCCTACGCCTGTCACCTGCAGAGGAAGGTGACTGGTGGTGGGGGAGGGGAGCAGTGCCACACAGATAGCAAGCAGTGGCAGCATTGGGGGTGGGGACAGCTGCCAGCAGCAGGGGAAAGGAAAGCCCCGATAGGCCCTGATCCCTGGCCAGACCTAGGGACCCTACCCGAGTGGTTCCAGATTTTGAGAGGGCGCAGGCTGGGCTGAGAGACACCCTCCCACCTTGCATGAATTTCGTGCAGTGGGCCTCTAGTTAATTAATAATAACACAAGTATAAATGCTGTGTTTTGTTTACTCACAACTGTAAGCCTACATTTGCCCACTCCTGTATTTATACAGATATGGACACATGGATTTCTACTGTTTTAACGTTTTCTAGTCAATTCATTCTTATTTATTTTGATGCTCAAATTGTCCCAGATTTGATCAGTGGGAACTGTTTGAGCTGGCTCCTGTCTGCTGAGTCTTCTTAACCTGCCCCCATCCTTCTGAGGGTACCCTTGCTTTCTGGCATAAGATGATCCAGGTCCCTTTGTACTTCCTGCCTCAGCTCTGGAATCAGCCGTTTTTCCAAGGAACCCTGGTCCCTTGTATTGGAGAATGACATTTAGAAACCATGATGAATGTGCAGGAGAGGGTTTCAAACAAAGATGGGCGATAGGACTTGGAAAGGCCGCTGCAGTGGGAACCAGCTGTGCTGCGGGATCTCAGAGCCGGAGAGTCCAGCTGTGGGCAGTGTTTCTCTTGAATGCCTCGAAGTGTTTGCACCACTGCAGACCCTTAATGGGCATCTATAAATAACTGGTTGATTGATTTGTTCATGGACAGATTACATTTATTGTTTGATAATCAAGCCAAAGCTACTAATAGTTTATTATGTACATGTTTATGAACTTTCTGCAATAGGGAAGCAAAGTACATGGCAGCTTGGAGATCATCCTGGCCACCCTCCATTTGGCTACTGACGCCTCTTGGACCTCAGCGCGGGGAGGCCATCCCTGGGTCAGGCATGCGGCCAGCGGCAGAGCCCTCCCTGGACTCCGGCCCTCAGGCTCAGGGCCCCGCATGGCACACATCTCTCATCAGGACCACGTGTGAGGGGCTGCCAAAAAGAATCTTTCCTTTTTACGGAAAAGGCTTTCCAGAGCCTCACGCCTGACTTCCCTGGAGCGACTTGACCTGGGAGCCGCGCCTTCTGCCCAGGCCCACACGGCCCTCCCCTGCCGCTGAAGGGCGCTCCAGCTGAGGGCTGTCCCACCGGCCACAGGCCGAGCATGGGCACCACTGCTCCTAGCCCGCCTGTGAAACTGGCAATTAAACTATCTGCAGGCCCAGATCCGGGGGCAGCGGGGGGTTCCGGAAGGGGCAGGGGCCCCACCGCTGCCCTGAGGCTCTCTGTCTATTTCATGGTAAGAGTAAGCAGTCTTACTCCTTACTCACTAAAAACAAATAAATAAGTAAAAACAATTCTCTAAAGGGCAGTGGGTGCGAGGGCCGCAGGGGGTTGCTGAGCTCTCCCCGCGCACCAATCTCTGGGGTCCTTCCTCCGTGACCCTCACAAGAAGTGAGAGCTGGGAGCGCCCCCCACTCCCCCAAACACCCTGCAGCTGAGGTCTCCCCTGCTGCTGCTGCCCGCGGGATGCGGCAGGTTCATCGCCAGGGCACGGCCACAGCTTGGGCCTCCTGCTCCTGCTGGCTGGTTCCCAGGGCAGAGGGCCTCCTGCCCTTCCCGCGTGTCCCTTCCTAGGCTTCCCGGGGCTCTCCGGCCGGGCCTGGGCTCCCCTCTCGCCGTCAGCAGCATCTTCATTGGCTTCTTGCTGCCCTAAGAGGACTTAGTTCCAGTTCTCAGCTTTCAAATCTGCCCGGTCTCCTGGCAGGGCCACCCAATCTTCCCCAGCACGGCTGGCGGCGGCGTGGCCAGCACAGAGGTCTCCCTCCCCGGCTCTGCAGCTGTGCCTGGGCCGCTCTCTGAGCCAGGGCTCCTCAGGGCAGACGCAAGCTTTGAGCCCTGGCAGGTGTTTCCTGGCACCTTTCCTGGGAAACGGAAACTGCGACCCAGGACTCACCTGGGGAGGTGCATCTGAAACACTGAACCAGCAGTAAAGTTCCCACTGTGGGACCAGCACCCACAGAAGGACATTTTAATAACCCAGATGAGGCAGGTGCCAGGTTCCAACAGCGAGGAAGCGGCTGGAGTTAGACCTGGGTTCCAATAGCAGCCGCACCCACTCCTGGCAGTGGGATCCTAGGCACATTATTAACCTGGTAAGTGCCTGAACGCATGCTACCGCTCCCAAGCACGGGGCTACCCTAAGCTAATGAATCTCAAGGTTGTAGTTATGAAGGTATCATTTGTTTCAGAAGGTATCCTCAAGTTGCATAAGCTCCAAAGACGCGATCCATTTGTGCCCATTTCTGTGGGCCATTCACCTGTTTGGCTGGAACAGCCTCTCTCCTCCCTGAGGAATGAGTGCTAATGGTGGAACTGACAGCTCTGGGGAGTGCGGAGCCTCAGGGGCAGCCCCCGTTTCCTTTGGAATGGAAACATCACTGCCACTCTGGCCTTCAGACCTTTCCTCCAGCGCCCCTTCTGAGTCTCTTGAAACCATGTTGGTGAAATGCTTGGAACCGCAAAGTGCTGTTCACATGTCAGCGTGAAGTAAGTCCTGCCTTGTTCAGGCCTCGTGCCTTAGCACAGCGGGTCCCGCCTGGCGCCCACTGGAATGCAGGGCGAGACCCTGGGCTGTGCCCCAAGCCCATTCGGCAGAGTCCGGGGGTGGGGCCCAGGCACCGGCACTTGTTTCCGGTTCCGGATGATGCTGTCGTGCAGCTGAGGGTGGGAACCACAACCTCAGAAAGCCCTCCTGGGCCTCCCAGAGCTTGTGCTTCTGGAATATTGACCCTGGAATATTGATCTCTGCCATTTATTCGGTGCTTAGCTTTTGCTTCCTTGTACTGTCATTTGTCATTTTGTTTCTCCCTCCCAGGGTAGGTGGTGAGTACCTTTCCAACCTCTTCATCTTCCCCCTGCCCCCTGGCTCTGGGCGTTTAAAGGGACCTAAAATTGTGAGCAGGAGGACGTAGCTGCCTACTGTGCACCCAGGCCCAGCTAATCCACTGGAAAAAAGAACAACCACTTGTTCAGCCCTTTCTGTGCCAGGAACTTCCACACTAGCATCCCCCTAAGAAACGGGCCAGGAAAGGAGCTCATTGGCCCTATGTTGCAGGCCAGGAGGTGAGGCTCAGGGAAGTGCAGCGAGTAGTTTCCCTGAGGCCACAGGACCTGCCAGTGCTGCAGGGGGTTCTTACACCGGTCTGTGCCCCGAAGCACCTGCTGTCCTCCCAGTGCTGCCCTGTCCGTGGTCTCACTGAGCAAGGTCTCATCAGAGAGAAAGCGTCTGGGTGTGAGGCTGGAGCCAGCTCAAGTGTGAGTAAGAGAACTGTCAACCTGAGAGCTGAATTTTCACTGCACAAGTTCCTGAAATGATTCATACTCACTGTGTGTGGCCAGGCTTACACCTGAATGACTAGCTCAGCTATGAAATTTGGGTGCTTTCCTGAGTTCCTGCTGAAATTTAATAATAAGGTGGCCTATAAATATTTAGTGGTTGAATTGAGTTTTTTTTTCATTTTTGGATGGGAATCAACATCCTTTGATAATTGCATTTGAAAGTTGCAAATGATCTCTGACCCTCATGCTTTTCAAGATAACTTATGTAGATCACCTCTTTCAAAAACACGAATGTGGAGTAAATAGAACAGTGAAGCCATTCGAACCTGGAGGTCGTTTCCCTCTGGAGGTGTGAGGACAGCCTGCTGGGCCAAGCAGAGTCAGGCAGGGGTGCTGACGTTCTCCTAAGTGAGGGCTGCATCGGAGAAAGCTTTCGCTCCAGGCTGTCCCTGTCCTGCTCCGTTATGCCCCGAGAAGCACCTGCCAAATCCCGCACTGGCCTCAGATGCCTCCGCGCTTTCTGCCTGTCCCACCTGTGGCTGGACGAAGAGCACAGGTCCCCCTTCTACGGCGGCTGCCCTCCCTCATGGCTGGAAGGATGGCTCTGGAGCTGGTTAACAATGCTGTTCAGCGGGTCTGGGGCTGTGTTATCGGCCTCCCTGACTCCTCGGGGCTGTGAGCCATGCTTCGGAAAGGCAGACTTAGGTCAGGACACCTCAGGATTGCTCAGTCCAACCTTTGGAGGAAGAGGGTTTTCAGGGAATCCCCAAGGTGTTAGCTCTTCCTCCTTTTTGTCTGTCCTCCCGTCCCACCCCCACCATCAGGGGTCCTCTGGGCTCTTCTCTGGGTGCCCTGTGGTGGCAGTGGGGGAGGGGTGGAGTATGAGGGGAGGGGCGGAAGCAGAAGCAGGCCTGGGCAAGGGGAGAAGCTGGGCTGCAATGCAATCTGGGTGAAGGCCTCAGCCGAGCCCGCGGAGAGCCCAGGAGTGGAGATGGCCCTTCAGAGGTGTCCCTCGCCAGGTCTCTCACGCCAGGTGTGTGGTCAGGCCTGGGCCTTTGTTCTCCTGCCCTAATTAGTTATCCCTGAAGAGGGCTGCAGCCAATGGTGTCTTCCCACAGCCCTGGAACATTCTGGGGAGTAAGTCCTTCGTTCCTGAAGGGGATCTGGGTGGCCCTCACGCTGTCCACCATGACTCTTGTGACTACCAGGACTTTTCACAACTAAACCCCAGAAGCTGAATGAACGTTCAGCTGGGATATCTGCAGCCCTCGTGCCTGGCCGTACTCTGCCTCTGGGCACTCAAGGGGCTTCAATGGCTCTCCCATCCAAAGTCATGCACATATTTGAAGGTGGGACTTTCATACCGTGCCTGAAGCCAAGAGTGGCAGATGCAGTCCCGTGGGCCCCTCTGTCTAAGGTGGATGCTATGACTGTCATGTCTAGAAAACAATTTCTATACACCAGGCCCTCTGCTTAGAAAATTCCCATGCATTTAAAAAAATTCCCCCACAAACTTCACAACAAACCTGTGAAATAGAATCTACAAAATCATTACCCTCATTTTACCAACAAAGAGTGATAGAGATGCTCCGAGAAATTACATAACTTTCCTGATGTCCCTGTGCAGTTGATGGTCGAGCCTGATGCAAACTCGGTCCCTTGGACCTGCTGCTCACCGGCACCAGAAGGATCCACCTAGAAACTGGGTCCTGGGTCCCATCTGGGAAAGGAAAACCAGGTGCACTTTGGAATTGGCATGAGAATAACCCCTTCCTGCCACCAGCAGGCCAGACATAGCCCACGGCCTGCTTGGATTCAACTTGCCTCCTCAATGCAAATCTCTGCCATTCTCCCTCTGGAACCTCACACTCCAGACTTTCCTAAGCAGAAGAAGGTCTCCAGGGAACCCCAGCTATTAGGTCAACCAGCCCAAGTCTTTGACGAGAACTTTAGGTTTAGTTAGATCAGGGTTCCAATGCCTGTACATCGGGGAATTTCCCTCAGAATCTACATTTAATATATTAATTACAAATAAAGTATGTTGTAGAACATGATGAGGAGAGGAATATTTAAACTCGTTTTCTTGTAATTTTTTAATTTGTGTTTTTAAAGTTTGGTGAGCCCTTTCTACTATTGCTTGGCCTTGAGGATTGTAAGGTATTCCTGTAGTATGTGCGATGCCGAATGTAGAGCATAAGTTTTTAAAAGCTCTAGAGGTATAGGCAGGCCCATTGTCTGTTTTAAGTGCCCTTGGTATTCCTAGGTAGGAAAAACATTGGAATAAATGTTGACTTACATCTTTAAAGGCTTCTCCTGTACGTGCAGAAGCAAGGATAACATGAGAAAAGGTATCAATACAAACATGCACATAGCAAAGTTTGCCAAAAGATGGGACATGAGTAACATCCATCTGCCATAAGTCACAGGGCCTAAGTCCTCTTGGATTAACTCCAGTAGCAGGGCTAGGAAAATGAGTAGGACAATGGCCGCAGTCACGCACAATACTTCGAGCAGCTTCTCTAGATATGCAATAATATAGACGGAGAGCAGAAAGAGACTTGGTCCAGCTGAGATCAGTACCTAGATAAGAGACCTGGCTGACAGCAGCTGCCCTCTCACTGCAACAGGACTTGTCTCCCATTTCTACCTTAGACCACAGGGAAAGGGGCAGCTGAAAGAAAGGGCTGGAGCAGGATGCTGCCTTCTTCCCTTTCTTCTTCCTCTTTTTTCTAAACACTTCCATGCCTTGTAGTTCTTTTGCTTTCTTTTCTTTTTCTCTCTACTACCCTCCATCCTCCATAACAGCTGACCCAGAAGACACAGCTTACTCCTCCTTGGACACCGACACCACCATCAAGCATGGCCCTGATGGACCCTTTGATGCAGCCCTTCAACTAGCTGACACGTCGGGAAGCCCGTCACCAGTGATGCCGCCCGCTAGCCAGACCAACAAGGACAACCAAACCAACAACTTGAGGACAGCTGAAATCATTGCTTGCCAGTCTTCTTCCGAGTCTTAAACAGCCCAATCTGAGAGGTGGCCGCTGATTTGCATGCACTATCATTTAAAAAATAAAAAAGGGGGAGTTTGCCGGAGGCCGGTCCATCCTTGCTGCTTGATGCAGTCGCTGCAGGAAAGAGGCATCTGCACAGCATGTGTTTCAGTGGACCTGGCGTATGTAGCATACTGTTTTTAATATGTTTGCTCCCTTTAGCGCCATGTGTTTTAACCAAGGTCAGTGTGTAAGGAGCTAGAGGTCCATATTCAGAGCAGGCCAATTTTAATTCTTTAAGTATTTTGTATATGTTTGCTCCCTTTAGCGCCATGTGTTTTAACCAAGGTCACCTCTCCGAGAAAGGTTGTTTCCCCAGGTGGGGATCTTTCCCTGAGGTTAGGGAGGGGATACAACCCCTTAATTAAGTGCCAGGCGGGTAGTTAAGCTACATGGTCTTTACTCCCTGGAATGAAGATGAGAAACACCTTGTAATAGAAATTGACAGGATTAAAATCGGCTGGTATAAATACGGATGTAACAAGACAATAAACGTCAGATCCTCATCAGTTCCTGACCAGAACTCCGACCAGAACTTTGGCTGGAGATCCTGGCTATAGGTCCTGACTAGGCTGCTGACCAACTGAAGGCTGTCTTAGTGTCATTCCTTCTTCGCCGACTCCGTCCACACCTTTGGGGACCCCTGGACCTGCTGGGATTGGACCCCAGCATTCCTCGTTTTACAGCTGAGTACACTGAGGTCCAGGGAAATGAAGTCACATACCTAAGGTTGCTTAGCCCTCCTTGGACGTCTGACCCTTCTAAGGTGTATGTTTAAACAATATCCAGATTCTTCCATAAAAATACAATGCCATACACAGCCCTGTTTCTCACTTGACTGTTTTAATAGAGGCAGGCAGGAAACCCTAAAACCACTGAAGAACTAATTAGCAAGCAGGGAGGTGACATGCTTCCACGCCATCTGCTGCCTCACCGCCAGGGTCCTAACTAGGATGGACGACCCCAGGTTTCACCCCGGGCTCCAGTGCACAGAGCTGCAGAGATTCCAAATCACATTGCTAAGTGAGCACCGTTCATCACAGTGCTCAGCACCCCCACATTTATGCCCACCTCTCTGGGCTCTGGGGGCCTGCTCCTGGGCCCCAGAGGCCCCCTTGCCAGCCAGAGGAGGAGGGCGATGACCAAGGCTTTGGGATATGGGGATGTGTGTGTGCTCAGGAAAGGGTGGGGGACCCCTGTGCTGTCCCTGTAGTGTCTCCCAAGGCTGCTGCTTCTCAGGAGGAGGACTTGAGACCAGCGTGCTCTTCCCTCGGTGCTGTCCCCCATCCTACTCCACTGCCTCCCATGCCACCCCCAAATGCAGCCACGTGCTCAACCACCAAACCCCTGTGTCACAGAAATACACAATTCTGATTCTTGCAGCTTCAATATCAACTGAGCCCTTAGGTAGGCAATGACCTACATAGTATTAAATATGGAAATATAAGAATGTTTATCTTTTAAAAAATATCCCTGACCCACTTTCAGGCCACCAACACAGGTACTCCTGGGTAAGGCAGATTCCAGTTGATTCTGAACAGCACATACGCTAATATAATTAGCGTTTCTCCTAGGATTTATAGTAATTCAGTCAAAGCCCTTCCCCCGCCTCCCAGCAAGGGCCATTTCTGAAACATGCCTTAATTCATTTGTCAGAACATGGCTGCTGCATTAAGGGCCTGAATGAAGACAGCAAATTCTCAAACACAGGCTCATGGCACAGAAACGTTATGCATCCTCTATAGGCTGTGGCCTCTGGGGGAGGAGAAGAGCTGAAGCATGCTGGTGACGAATTTACAAAAGGAGTGCTTGTCATTCTTCCCTTTGTTTGCCAGTGGATCTAAGAAACCCCTTTAAAGCTATTTTTTAAAGAATGCTTATGTCATATTAAAGGGCACTAGCTGTGAGTTAAAATCCCTGGCTGGCAAAAAAGCCACAGAGCAGGCTCCTTCTACTCTGGTGTGGTGAGCAGAGCACGTGATTGGAGATCAGAGACCCAGGCTCAGGTCCCAGCCCCGCTGGTTAATGGCAGGATGACCTCAGGTAGTCATTATCTTTATGTCCCACTTTCTTCCCCTGAAAACGAGAATCACATTCATGCTTACTTTGTTGAGTTATTTATAAAGACAAAATAAGATCATGTATGTGCTTTACTGACTTATATCGCCTTACCCAAGGATACGGAATCTTCTATATTTTTGATTCACGGGTAGAAGGGTTGAAGTCAGCACTGAGAATCAAGAAAAGTTCATTTCCATCATGCTTTGCTTCCCAGTTTATCTTTCAGTCCTCAGAGGTACCCAATCTCTTTCCATTCTGTGTGGCATGAAATGGATTATAAATTCAATCACACAAAAGTGTAAATGTCTCTCACAGGGACATTTTCTTGGTTACAGGAACCAAACTTTAATCTGAACTGCTCAGGTTCTCCGAGTGAGGGGCTGAGGGGCTAATGTGGGGACCCAGAGGCAGACTGGATCCTCAAAATTTCATGAGTAGGCAGCTGCCTAGTTGTGGGTATTTAAGAACACCCTGTGGATGGCAGGGGTGTGATCTGAAAGGAGCAGTTTTCCACAAGAGCCCAGGTAACTCTCACCAATCTTTTAACCCGTCAAACTCCACACCTGCTGGGAATAACTACCTTCATGGGCCACTTGCAGCTGTGGTCTTGGATGTTAACACACAAACCCAGAGAAAACAGTTGTAGGCTCTTCTTTTTTATGCTATTCTAAATGGAATTGTTTTCTGATTTACATGTTCAGATTATCCATTGCAAGTGTATACAAATAACAACTGACTTTTTAAAAAATTCTTTATCGTTTAAAGTATTTCATGAGTCTCCTTTTTTCACCCATTGACCTCTCCCCACCACCCCCTCCCCCAAGCACAACCCCTCACCCCCCCTACTGTCCGTGTCCATTCATTTTGCTCATAACAATTGACTTTTATATATGACTAGAGGCCCAGTGCATGAAATTTGTGCGTGTGTGTGTGTGTGTGTGTGTGTCCCTCAGCCCAGGCTGCACCCTCTCCAGTCTGGGACCCCTCAAGGAATGTCTGGCTACCTGTTTAGGCCCGATCCTGGTGGGGTCAGGCCTAAACGGGCAGTCGGACATCCCTCTCACAATCCAGGACTGCTCTATCCCAACCACTTGCCTGCCTGCCTGATTGCCCCTAACCACTTCTGCCTGCCAGCCTGATCACCCCCTAACCAATCCCCTGCCAGCCCGATCAAAGCCTAACTGCTCCCTTGCCAGCCTGGTCCCCCCCAACTGCCCTCCCCTGCCGGCCATCTTGTGTCCACATGGGAGTGGCCATCTCGTGTGTTGGAGTGATGGTCAATTTGCATATTACCTCTTTATTATATAGGATTTTTATCCTGCCACCCTGCTGAACTCACATATTAGCTCCAATGAGTTTTCCAATTTTAAGTAAAGTCTTTAGGATTTTCTCTATACCATCTATCCCATCTGTAAATAGACAGGTTTTACTTCTTCCTTTTCAATCCAATGCTTTTTATTTCTTTCTCTTGCCTGGTTGCCCTGGCTACCACCTACAGGGCAATGCTGAATAGAAGTGGTGAGAGGGAACATCCGTGTCTTGTTCCTGATATTAACAGCAAAGCATGCCATCTTTCACCATTGAGTGTGCTGTTAGCTGGGGGTTTCTCCCAGATGCCCTTTATGAGGCTGAGGAAGATCCCTTCTAACTTTTTGTAATAAAAGGTGGTTGAATTTTATCAAAGATATTCTTTACCTATTGACATGAGCATGTGGTTTCATTCTTTATTCTGTTAACATGGTATATTACATTGATCAATTTTTGAGTAATAAATCAGCCTTATATTCCTAGGATAAGGCCCACTTGGTCATGGTGTATATTCTTTTTTATATGTTGCTGAATTTGATTTGCTAGTATTTTGCTGAGGATTTTTTGCATCTGTATTCATAAGTGATATTGGTCTATTGCTTTCTTTACTTGTGATGTCTTGATTTGGTTTTGGTGTTAGGATTACACTGGTCTCATAGAATGAGTTGGGAAATGTCCCCTCAATTTCTGCTTTTGGAACAGTTTCTCAAGCACTGGTGTTAATTCCTAAAACGTTTGGTAGAATTCACCAGTGACATTTTCTCTTACAGGGACATTTTCCTGTGACATAGCCAGTGAGTAGTTTTTATTACTAATTCGATCTCTTTGCTTATTACTTGTCTAGTCAGAGTTTCTAATTTTTATTAATTGGGAAGCTCTTAAAAGAATGCTGTCACCATTAAGAGTGGACACTCTCAGAGACCTCACTGAGTGGCCACTTGCAGCTGAGCCCTTTCCTTCTTCTAAGCAATTATATTGTAGTCACAGCATGTATAAATTTTTCGTGAGCAAGTTTAACTCCCTGAACCATTCGATCCAAAATATAGACTTGTAACTGAGCAGAAGTGGGATAAAATTAAATTCCATAACTTTTCAGTCTACCACAAAACATAGCAGGTGTTAACTGAGAGGCCCAGAGCTCTTCTTAAAGCTGGAGGAGGCTGGGTGGCATCACATGGCTCCTTAGAGGTGGTCAGCCCCTGGGAAAATCAGGCAGCAATGCTCTTGTTTTCATTCCTCTTGAAAAGCTCAGAGGCCTCTGGAGGGTCATCATCAACAATAGCCTCGCCTGACCAGAGCTTTTCAGAGTTGTCACCATGGACCCAGTTTCTTGTGATTTCTTTTCCACTCCCACCTGGCTTCAAGGAAGTTGCAGTGTCCTTGAGTTTTTTATTTCTTGCTATCTCTGAGAGGCATTTTCATCGTTATTGCTAATCGTTATGTGGAAATGGCATGAGGGTGCCAAGCTAATAAATATGCAGAAGTTGCAAAACTCCAGGAATCCAACCGAGTTCTCGCAGTCATGCTTGGACAGTTCTTACTGATTTCCTTCCTTCCTGGGAGCCAGAGGCCCTTATGTGTCCTTGTTCTCCAAGTTTACTCCCGGGTTGTGGTCTTGATCCCCAGTAAGGAGCGAGTAGGAGACAGCCGGTCAATGTTTCTATCTTTCTATGCCACTTCCTTCTTCTCTCTATCTTAAAAAAAATCAATAAAAATATGTAAAAACATTCAATGCCCAGAGTATTACCACCCTTCTTTGAAAAGGCATTATTTCTAGGAGATGTCTTAGCAAAGTTCAGACTTTCCTGAATCTAGTTAAGTAAGTTACATAGGCACTAACTGTTAAGGTAATTTTCCAAATTATTTCTCTTCTCAAACTTTCCTAGCTTTAAGTTTATGCCTCTGCAAAGGCATGACAGTGACTCTGGCCTAAATATTGGAATATGGGAGAAGTTATGTTCATGAAGAAGATCACAATAATCCCTTTAAATTTTTGCCTCCTTCTTTGACAGCCTTAAATTCCAATAGGATCCATCATTCCTTTGCTTCCATCATAGACTCTCTAGGACTCTCTCCTTGCACTGTCCTTGCCTGGCAAAACCTCAGTCATGATGAAATCCAACTTTCTTACACCTGCAGCTGAGCAGCTGAGAATGAGGGAAGAAAACGGTAGAGCCAGCAGACTGGTCTGACCTAAAGCCCTGACCCCTTACTTCAGGTGGCACCTTAGTGCTCCCAGCAATCCTGCCTTCCGAGGTTTGCTCACCTTCCCACTCTCCTTGACAGCTATTCAGACCTCTCTCTTCTCTGACCATCCCGTCAGCAGATGAACTTGATTCTTATTCCATTGAAAAGATAGAAGTGATTAGAAAAGAACTTCTACAAGCTTCCACAACAAACTGGCTAACACCTCAGTTGGGACCTAGAGACTTTGCCTTCACTCCTGTTACCATGGATGAATGGACCGTGTGTCTTAGTTGGTTCTGGCTGTTATGATAGACTATCGTAGATGAGGTGGCTCAAACAGTGTACTTTATTTTTCACATCTGGAGGCTGAGAAGTCCAAGGACAAGGTACCAGCATGGTTTTGCTGGGCCCCTCTTCCTGGTTTACAGATGGATGCCTACTCACTGTGTCTTTAAATGGCAGAGGGAGTGAGATCCATTCTCTTTCTCTTCGTATAAGGACACTAATCTCATGATAGGGACTCTGCTCTCATGACCTCATCTGACCTAATGCCCCACTTCAAATACCATCCCAAAGGGAGGTAGGGTTTCAACACATGAATTTTGAGGGGACATAAACATGAAGTCCATAACACAGTGTCCCTACCTTAGCCTACCCCTCCACTTGGGGGTTGGATCCCATGCCCTCTTGCCTATTCAAGGACTTCACACCAGCCATTATCTCCTCTCTTTAACAAATCGTAATTCCCCCCTCTTTACATGAACATGCAAACATGCTGAACTATCTCCCAACTTGAAAAATAAGAAAGAAAACTCTTTAGCTCAACCCCTGAAAGCCTTAGCCTCGTTCCTCATTCCTTCTTTATAGCAAGATAGTGTGTAGTCTGTCTCCACTTCCTCTGCGACTGTTTTCATTTCACGCCAACCTGGTCCTCATTCTCATCATGCCACTGACAGCTCTAGTTAAGGGCCTTGCTGATAGCCCCGTGCTAAACCTAGCTGTCAGGTGGTTCTCTGATCTCTTCTCCTCTCTCTATATATACCCACTCCTGAAGAGGTATCGACTGCTTCTCATCGCTCATGACCGCTGAGTGTACACCTCCACCCCAGGCCTCTTCCAAGAGTGGCAGACTCAGACTTGACCTCTGCCTCCAGATTAAGTATCATCTCACACTTATTGTGTCCAAATAAAACTAGAGCAAGTGCAGTTTTCCTTCTAAATTAGTAGTACTCTAAGCCAAACATCTGCACCATCCTTCACTCCTCTCTCTCACATACCACAATCAACCCATCACCCAATTGTTCAGACTAGTCTAAAATCCAACCCTTTTTTCACCACCTACACCATTACCTGACCAGGAATATTGTGATGGCCCAGCTGGTCTCACCCTATTTCCCTTTGTGATCCCTGTTATCTACTGTCCATCCAGTAGCCAGAGTGGACCTTTAAAAATAAAAAAGCTATATCATCTATACCAGTGGTCGGCAAACCGCGGCTCGGCACACCGCGGCTCGCGAGTCACATGCGGCTCTTTGGCCCCTTGAGTGTGACTCTTCCACAAAATACCGGCTCTTCCACAAAATACCGACTTCTGCGCATGGGCCACGAAGTTTCAATCGCACTGTACGTGCGTGCCCGCACGTGGTATTTTGTGGATAAGCCACACTCAAAGGGCCAAAGAGCCGCATGTGGCTCGCGAGCCGTGGTTTGCCGACCACGGATCTATATCATTCTACTTCTATGCCCCAAGTCTAGCAATGGCTTTCCATCTCACTTACAGGAAAGTCTAGTTGCTGGCAAGCTGTATGACCTCTTCCCCTCTCCTCTCCTCCTAACTGGCTCTATACCAGCTGTGCTGGCCTCCTTGTCCTTTCTCTAATGCATGCCTCAGGCCTCTGAGTTTGCTATACTCTCTGCCAGGAACACTTTCTGCCAGACATCTGCCTAGCTCGCTCCTGGACTTGTATTAGTCAGACCTTCTCAGAATGCTTTCTGTAAGATAGCACAGGCTCTACCTACTCAGCCCCTTGTTTTCTTCCTAGCACTTTGGTCTTGCTGACATATGATATGTTTATCTGTTTAGAGTCTGTCTCCCCTACCTACAGGGGAATGTAAGCTCCTTTAAAGCAAACCCCTTTGATTGGTTCACAGTGACTGACACATAGCCACCCTTTTAGCATCTCCTGTATGAATAAAGAATTAATTTATAATAGTAGAATTCATAAACAATTTGTGTGCATGGCAGACAAATGAGTAAGTGAATTATAGTTTCACTATGGAATTTTACACAGTCCATAAAATTGATGGAATCACTCATAGGTATTACTCAAAGGACACGAACCGTTTTCAAAAAGGACTTCAAATTGTTAACAGACACACAGGGGAAAAGCATTACCCACCTAGCAACCAAGGAAAAGCAATTTACAAGAACTCCGGGATACTATTTTCCCGTTACTAAATTAGCACATGTTTCTCTTTAAATGTGCACCAGCAGGTCCCGGAAAGGCTTTCCGGTGGTGGACTTTCCCTCCAGGGGATGTAAATTTATACAACACCTTTGAAAAAAAATTGGACAAAAATGCACATATTACATCAAGATGTTCATTCTTTTTCATCTGGTAATTTTATTGGGAGTATCACATAAGAGCATAACAAATTCCATGGAGATATATACATATCTCTTTACCAAATGTACCTATATGTAAAGCAGTTAGTCTACCTGTCTCATGGTTAGGAAAATGATGATGTATCTACCCATTGAACACAATAAAGCTACTAAAATTATGTGTATTGAGGGTTTTATTGATGTAGAGAAATGTTTATAACATAATATGATACTAAAAACTAGCCCCGAGGAGGACAGCAGCTTCCCCAAGAAGGAGTGAGAGCCGTCCACAGAGTTCCTTTAGGCGCTGGAGATCCTGACTTCTGCACGGGAGAACTGACTTGGTGTTTTCTATTTGTGTCCCCAAAGGTTTAAGTTTCTCTTCAGATAATGCTTTGACTGAGCACTTTTCAGTTGCACATCAGTGGCATATGGAAGAAGAGACGTGAGAAAGAGGGGTTCCACCGAGTGTTCTCGTCACCCACCCCTCCGCATCCAGGAGGAGCTGGAGGGAACAGCAGAGGCACCAGTTAGCCATGTGGCATCCCCAAAGCAGAAATACTAAGCCTGAGGCTTTTTTCTCTGTTGCACACAGGTGTGTCTGCACAGGCAGAGCCCAGCCTCAGTTCATCCAGAGGAGTGGATGGCTCATTGACTTTTGAAAACACGCAATCTTAAATTGTTGAGATAGTTGTAGATTCGCATTCAGAACGACACAGAAACACCCACCAAGGTTCCCTCAGTGGTAACATTTGGCAATACCGTAGTACAATACCATAACCAGGATACTGATACTGCCCACGAATCTCATTCAGATTGCCTCAGTCTTACTTGCGTGCATGTGTGTGTGTGTGTGTGAGTTCTATGTAATTTTAACACATTTGTAGGTTCCTACCTCCACCACCATAGTCAAAATACAGAAGTTCTGTCACCACAAGAATCCCTCTGTTGGCCTTTTATAGACATATCTACTTCTTTCTCCTCTTCCTCCTCCTCCTCCTCCTCTTCCTCCTCCTCCTCCTCTTCCTCCTCCTCCAAGGCAAAAATAGATTTATTGGTACACACAACAATGAAAGAAAGCAGTCTTCTGTCAAATGGAGAAGATTAAGATTCTTTAGTAGCTGATTCTGGGACCTACTACAATGGGAAGACTTGCTTTGTTGCCTTCAGATGTTGCATCTCTTTACCTGACATTCCAGCAGGCTTTTAAGATGGGTCTTCCTGCTGGGCCTGCTTTTCTAATCCCTCATGATACACAAGCGGGTGCTCCAGACAGCCCGTGTCCTTCTGTTTGCCCAGGTACTTTCCCAGGAAGCATGAGAGATCTGTTTCATTGTTGGGAGAAGCCACGGTCTTCAGGTCTAGCAGGAACTTGGTTAACTCACTCTCCACATCCAGAGCAGACTCTAGAGCTTGCACGCCAGTTCCCCAGTTATCTCTATCAGGCCTCTCATCACCAGAAAGTAGATTTTACCCTCACGTTTTCATAGTTATCTTAGGAACTACTTTGCATGTCCCCACTTCGCCTCAGCTTGGTCTTCAAAGAATGTGGCAAAGAGGCTGTAGATAACAGCACCACTGATGTGCAGCTCCTGAGAAGCCACGCACTTCATAGCAACCCTACACTCTTCTAAGAGGAGGTTCTGGACCTGGGTTAACCTCTAGCAACTGCTACTGTTTTCCATTTCTTTGCTTTTTCATTTCCACAAAATTATATAAATGGAATAATGTACTGTGCAAACTTTTGGGCTTGACTTTTCTTCACTTAACACAATTCCTTCTAGATCCATCCAAAGGATTCATCCAAGTACTTGCATGTATCAATATTTAGTTTCTGTTCATTGCTGAGTATTAGTCTATGGCAGCGATTTTCAACTTTTTTCATCTAGGGCACACATAAGCTAATTACTAAACTTCTGTGCACACACAAGACTAGATTATATTTTTTGCCAATCTGACCCAAAACATAGGTCTAATTTTAACTCAGTCACACTGGATGGCTATTGCTGTGTTGCCTGTTGTCATTTTTTTATTTGATGATCTAAGGGAAAAGAGGTCAGTTTGTTGTTTGAGCCCCTGAATATACAGGAATCACCCTTATTTCCAAGTCCCGGAAGATCCCTTCCCTCATAGCACCAGCGGAGGGAAAGTCACTCCATCCCTTGTGGACAAATGAAGCAGACAAACACAATCCCTGCAGATAAACGAAGCACACAAACACAGCAGCATGAAGACTGTGAAAATTAAATTGTTATTGTAACCACAGCCCACAAAGGTAGCCTGAGTGCTAGATCTAAAAAGACAGCCTGCTAACATAATCACTAAAATGTCCAGGATACAATAGAGATCACTAGTCATACCAAGACTCAGAAAAATTACAACTGGAGAGCAAACAGATAATCAACCACCTGTTGCCGATGCTGAGATGAATGAGATGCCAGGATCATCTGACAAGGATTTTAAAGCAGTCATTATAAAAATGTTTCAACAACAATTACGAATTCTGTTGACACAAATGAAAAAAAATTGTAAAACTCACCAAAAAAAAGAAACAAATGGGAAATTATAGAACTGAAAAAATCCAATGACCAAAATTTAAAAAAAAAAAAAAAATGGATGGGTTTAATAATAGGGTGAAGATGTGAGAGAACACAATTGGAAACTTGAGGAAATATTAATAGATTTCACCCAATCTGAACAACAGAGAGAAAATAAACACAACAACAAAAACAGAGCTTCAAGCCTATGTGACAATAACGAAAGATCCAACATTTGTTATATCGGAGTCCAAAGACAAGAGAGATTGTGGCTAAAAGGGAATTCAAAGAAATAATGGCTGAAAGCTTCCCAAATTTGGAAAGAACATCAACCTACATTCAAGAAGCTCAGTGAATCCTAAATTAGATTAATCCTCAAAAATCCATGCCAAGACACAATTACATTTCTAAAAAATAAAGAAAAAATATTGAAAGCAGCCACAGGGAAATAATATATTATGATCAATTTATATGACAGAAACTACAGACACTAGAAGGAAAAGGCCTATTTTTCAAGTGCTGAAAGAAAAGAACTGCCAACCACACATTCTATATCTGGCAAAACTATCCTTCAGGAATAAAGGGGAAATACACATACTGTCAGATGACAGAACACAGAATTTGCATTTAGAAGGCCTACCCCTAATAAATGGCTAAAGCAACTTCTTCAAACAGAAAGGGAACAATAAAAGAAAGAATCTTGGAGAATCAGGAAGGAAGAAAAAACAATGGAAAGAGAACATATATTGTACATACAATAGACTATCCTCCTCATGAGTTTCATAAACCATATTAATTATGGAAATAAAAATTATAACACTCTCTAATGGTTAAATCAATGTGGGGCAACAAAAGGACCTCAGTGGAAGTAAGGTTTCCACACTCTACTTGAAGTGGTAAAATATTAATAATAATAGACTGAGATAAGTCACAATAGTAAGTTATAATAGCCAGAGCAAGCTCTAAAAAGCCTATTCAAAGCCATATACTCAAAAACACTATATATACATCAAGATGGAATCCTAAAATTTTTGCTAATCATCTATAGGGAGACACAGAAAAAGAAACAGACAAACGAGAAACAGAAAACAAACAAATGATAAAATGTCAGACTTTAAATGCAAATAGTCTAAATACACTAATTAAAAGGCAGAGATTGCTTTAGTGGATAAAAAAAAGTTTCAGCTATATGTTGTTTACAAGAAACTCACTTTTAGTTCAGTGATACAGGTAGTTTTAAAGCAAAAGTATGACAAAAGGTATAACATGCAGGCATTAAAAATACAAAAACAGGAGTAGCTATATTAATATCTAATAAAGTCAATTTCAGGGTGAAGAAAGACATTACATAATAGTAAAAGGATCAATCTACCAGGAAAAAATAATGATCCTAAATATGTATACACCCAATAACAGGGCCTAAAAATCCATGAAGCAAAACTAACATAGTTAAAAGAAAAACTAGATAAATCCACAGTTATAGTTGGGGACTTCAACACCCTCTTCTCAGAAACTGGTAGAATTTCTAGGGGAGGAATTGGCAAGAATAGAGATTTAAACAATGCAATCAACCAGCACAATATAGTCCACACTGAGTGAATGCTCCGTCCCGTGACAGCAGAATGCACTGTTCCCCCTCCTCCCTGCCTCCAGTGCTCATGAGACATTCACCAAGACCTACCATATTCTGAGCCATTAAGCAAATATAAAAAAAAATAAAGGCATTGGAATCATACTGATTATGTTTTCTGACCATAATGGAATCAAATTAGAACTCAATAAGATAAAGAAAACAGGACAAGCTCTAACATTTGGAAATTAAACAAATACTTCTAAATAATCCATTGGTCAAAAAGGAAGTTTCAAAAGAAATCTAAAAATATACATAGAACTGCGTGAAAATGCTCACCAACTTTTAAAGGGGGGGGAGGGGAGAAGTTCCATAAGCTTTATATCTTTTAAGTTGCTTGCCAGGGTCTTTCTTCCACTGGCTGAATTATCCCAGGGTGTCTGACCATCACATCTCCTTACCCCTTAATCGCCTTCCGGGCCCTTTGCAACAGTCTCTCCTCACCCATTACAACCCTCGGCAAGGTTTTATTCATATTATAGTCCACAATATCCTTCTGCAGGTATGAAAAATTAAGGAAAGGAATTCCTCCTTTCAAAGAGGTGTCACAGAACAAATGTGTTCAAAAGTGTTAATAAAATCCCGATATTAAGAACGGCTCCTAAAGAGAGCTGGAAAGTTCTAATGGGGTATAAAATCTGGCAATTAATTCCTGAAAGAACGCCTGAGAAACTCTAACGAGCGTTGCCTGTTTCCTCTTTTTATAAGTGGGATTGAATGAGTTATGTTATTCACACTTTTCAAGTGTAAATCTTAGCTAAAGGAGCCTTAATTATGTTTAGGCTAAGAGCTAGGAAAGCAACATGGTACTCAAAAATGAGTCTCCAGAAATTAAAGAAATAGGTGTAGTGTACAGATGTGAGCGTTTTCCTTTTTATAAATCAGATGCTGTGGTGAGGTGCACGAGTATACATAGCTGTATCTTCCTTCAGGCAGGGACCCTGGTGGGGTGATGACATGTTAATTTCAGGAGTACGTGTCTGAGAGAAGAAACATGGAACATGTTTTATGAGAAGTTTCACGCTGGGGCAGAGGTCCAAGCTGACTTTGGGGGTGGTCTTACGGCCACCTGGACAAGTCAGGTTTCTTGCCAGCTCTGAAACGGGCTCATTTCCAGGCCTTGTTAGACAAAGTTAAATGGGAGCGAGTGGGAGGGAAAGCAGGTCAGGCTGCTTGGAACTGGACAGCGTGGACCCGGATGCCCAGAAGGGCCCTTTAGGTCCAGGGTGGCGTCAGAGCCCATCCGCCCCACGACTTCCTTCTCCCCGCCACCTGCACTGCCATGGGTGAAGTTTATTGTAGTTGGTTGGGCACCGAATGAGGATAAGATCTGGCCTCTGCCCTCAAGAATTTTACAATCTCACTGGGAAGGTGAGACCCACAGCCAACAAAGGAAGCAACCAGCAGGCATGTCCTGTGCTGAGGTGGGAAGCAGTTCAAAGGTCACAAGTGGAGTGGACTGGAAAGATGGAGGTGGTGGCAGGCTAGCAGGTCTGAGGCTCCATGACCATGCCTTTGTCCCCAAGTTTCATATGAAGTGGGACATCATGCTCTGAATGCTCGAGGAGACAGCCGCCTGACTGGCTGGAGAAAAGGCACCTTCCAACGAGGTAGAATCATCCACATGTGCTCGTGTCCCCTTTGCCATCGTTCCTATGGTATCAGAGCAGCCAGACTTGGTCTCTGCAGGGAGATCTGACAATGATTACTGACTTAGCTGGGCTAATGGGAGCATGTGGTGAGATCTCTAGTCTATGAGTCTCAGCTCTGAACTATAGGGGGTGAATTTGAATCGGATTTGCTTTCTGCTTGGGCTTTGCTAAGGCGTCTACTAAAAATTACATATATGTAGAGGAGTCAAAAAAGAGCCGAGAAGCAGAAACTAGCCAGGAGGAAACTAGCCCAGATCTGGGCAGCCATGGCCCCAGCTTTCCTGAGGACATTATCAAAATATGCAAATTACACTACAAAGACATACTGTTTCATTTATCAGATGGGCTGAGCTGAAAATGGGCTGCTGAAGATCAGCATGGATGAGGGTGCAGGAAGTAAATGGGTGCTTGTGGTGCAAGTGTAAATCAGAATACCTTGTTGACTTGCAATTTCGCAGTATCTACCGAAATGCTTCGAATTCATATCTTTTGACCCAGTATTTCTACTTTTAAGATTTAAGCCTCCAAATCCTTTTATAAAAGCTCCAAGGCTCAAGACTGCTCCTTGTGGCTTTGTCTAAAAACTCAAAAGTATTAAAAACAGGGAAATACCTCAAATGAACTCTGAAGAAGATGAAATAAATGCTGGGACATCCGCACAATGGGATCCTGTGTCTTAAGAACGAGTTGGACTCTTTCGCTGAGATGGAAAGTGAAAAATGCCAGCTCAGAGGAGCACTGGCAGTGTGAGGCCATATCCAAAGGAATCAGTAGCAACAACAGAGCTAATGCCAGTGTAAAAGAGGAGGCGGGAGTGACGCACAGCCCTGGGCAGTGTGCTCCAGAAGCGAGGTTGAGTACAGTCTGTAGCCTGGAATTTTGCAGAACTGCGTCATTCAATCCGATGAAAAGGCGGGCTCATCTTAATGTCCTCAAACACATTTCCGTTCACTGAATAGTTGCAGGAGTCATTCGCGACATTGGTAAATGTGTGGGCATAGGAAGTGATACTTCATAAGTTTATGACACAGAGCTCCTGTGTGATTAAACCAGGGAAGCGAGGCCCATGTGGCGAGGTTGATTCAGATCCCACATCAAGAGCTGCCATTGACTGTGGGCCTTTGAACACGTCACTTTAAGTCTCTTGAAGTCTTGCCTTTGTTATCTGGGACTTGCAGTTGGGCAAGGTGTCCTTTTGAAGGGCTGCGTGGGATGGGCAGCATGCAGGTAAGCAGAGGGGGAAGCGATTGTCCTGGCACTGGCGGCAGAGCTGACACACTTCCTCTGCATGAGCTCAATGCAGACTTTTCTAGAAAACCTTGATGGCCTTTCCCACACTAATAGTTTCTCTCATCCATCCCTGGCCAACTGCTTCCCCAACTATACTTGATTGAAGGAAATTAGAAAGAGAGAGATATGTTTTAGGAAGAAGAAAATATGAATATGAATGGGGAAGGGACCTGGGTCCATGAGGAAGGAGGGCAGTTAAAGATGAGCTACTTGAGGTGAAAAGCATGCTAACAAACATTTAAAAAGCAGACCAAGGCTCTCGGAGGTGCTGACTGATGTGTCGCTCAAGCCCAGCAGTCCAGGCCGCCCCCAGGGCCTGCTCCACAACGCGGCCATTGATCCAGCCCAGGTGTGCGCAGCCTCGCCACTCTCATTTCCCCTTCCTGCCGGCCTCGCCGCCTCCCGCTGCTCAGGAAGCTGTGCAGTGCGGGCCTGAGCGGGGCCTGGGGCTCCAAGCCCATTCCCAAGGTAAGAGCAGCTTTTGTGGCAAAGACAAGTTTGCGGTCATTGAGTGAACTTGGGGCAGTCTTGCCGGGCTGATGCCTTTATAAGCAGCCAGGACTGGGCCCAGGGAGAAAGATGAAGTCGTGAACAACATTAAAGCCACTAAAACATATTCTGTGCCCACCTGAACCTCATAACACTCCATGAGAGGCAGGCATTGTGAGGGCATTGAACTGATAAAGAGGACAGGGTTGGTCAAAAAGGTCGGAGGACTTGTCCAGAGTCAGCCAGCCAGAAAGAGACCAGGTCAGGACTCCAGCCTGGGTCCACCTGGGTCCTCTCACTGCGATATTCTGCCTTTGGCTCTTTCCAGGGGTCTCCTGTCCCTTGCACACTTGTGAGCCATCCAGTTGGAAAGCTGGGCCTGCCAAAAACAGGCTTTCTTTGTCTATGTGTCAGTGATGCCCTTTCAAATACATTAGAAGGTTAATCTTAATAGATATTCAAAATCAATTTGAAACCTCAGCAATAACTGCAAAGCAATCACTCCTGCAATGTTGCATTGCCTCTCGGTGCCTCAAAGAGGGTCTATGGTCATTCAGGTCTCAGCCCCGCGCCCCTGTGTGAGCGCCCCTACACGCGGATGGCCGAGAGTGCATCTGGCCCTACCTACTGCCTCTGCTCATTAATTGCTGTTAGTCATGCCAGCTCTCCCACGTCTCCTGGTCCCACCAATCCAACGTCCCTTCTGAGGGATGGTCAAGTGATAGGATGGATGCGGTTTTATAAAAGCTTACACATTAATCAGAATTTATCAGTCAAGATTTGTGGCATACAGGTTGAGAGCCACCATACTAAAGAGCTGACTGGTGACAGTTTAGTGCTGTGTCTTCTGGGCATGGCCGCAATCTGGGTGCGATCCTTGAAGACTAAGTCATCTTCAAGAGGCAAAGGGACACATCTCCAAGGGGGTTCCGACACCTGTGGGAAAGGTCGGGAAGGGGCAGGAAGGAGAGTGGCTGAGGGGGGGAGGTGCAGTTTCTGAAATCATGTAGCACAGGCAGAACTCTCCATATCCCCCCAACTTTCTATGTTGAAGCCCTAACCAGCACCTCAGAATAGGACCTTACTTGGAAATACAGTCATTACTGATGTAATTAGTTAAGATGAGGTCATGCTCGAGTAAGGCGGGCCTTAATGCAATACGACCAGAGTTCTTCTTTAAAGGAGAAATTGGGACACAGACACAGGTAGGAGGAGAATGCCATGTGACCATGAAGACGGCCATCTGCAAGCCAAGGAGAGGGGCCTGGAGCAGACCCCGGCCCCGATGCCGCCTTCAGGAGGACCGACCCTGCCGACACCTTGATCCTGGACTTCCGGCCTCCAGAACTGTGAGAGGGTACATTTCTGCTGCTTAAGCCCTCACTCCGTCTGCGACGCTTTGCTATGGCAGCCCCAGCAAATGAACACACCAGCTCATTTTCAACGTTCTTGTAAAGTGAAACCTGGCCAGTTTACAGCAGCTCTCAGGTGTGAAGCTACATATTAAAATACAGCAAAGCCAGAGTCATGTGCCTCAACCCAAAATAGGAACAGGGCCTCTGTGTTATTTCCCTCACTTCTCGGGAAACCTTCCCGAACCACCTGTGCATGCGGGTAGCATCGTGTCCCCTGCAGGAGGTATTTGTGTCCTAACTGGCAGATTTTAAAGTACAAAAACCAGGGAGCTGATACCCTAAGCATGGAGTCCCAAATATTAAATGATAATTAGATTAAATGTGTATTGACCCCATTAAACCGTGTTTCAGTCCTCTATATAATTGCCACTTGGAAATCTATGCATGTAACACCATGATCTGATTTTTCACTCACGGTGCTTACATTTTTATAGCTTCTGAAGAACACAGCCAGAGACTATGCACTCCAGAAAAAATGGGACCAAACCAAGATGTTCTCTGCTTAAGGAATGTATTCTGAATTAGGGCCAGGGGAACACACACAATTTTATGGCAATTTTGCAAAATCGGATTTACCTTGATGACTGTATAAAACTTTGCACTGCAGTTTTACCTACAGACATCCTGATTATCCTATGATCTGATATGCATCTTGCTGGGTGAAAGGATACACATGAATTCCTTTTGTTTTTCTTTCCATCACTGGTCCATGTCACCAACACCCAACAGGCAGTCAGGACATGAGCTCACCAAAGCTGGAGCTGGTGTTTAATTTGCTTTGTGCAGTAGGAGCATGGCCCAGTGTCCCACACATGGACACTGCATACTGTATTTCATTCATTCATTCACTCATTCATTCATTCAACAAATGCACTCCATGGTGAGGAATTCCGCAGAGTAGAGTGACAATCCTGGAAGGAAAACAGTGTGAGCAGAGCTATTTTCTCTATCTATGTAGAGGTAGTCTGCGCACATGCATATTCACCGCCTCATTTAGATTATTTGGTCCAAACCCAACAGGCCAGTTTTCTATCTGTTCTCTGAGGGCCCTTGAAGGTCTGGGCTGGTGGCGACAGTCCCCCATCAGGTTTCCTTGGCTCTTCCCTAAGGGTTTAGCCTGAGGACAGAGGAGAGCTGCAACACAGAAAGGCTCCTCTAGCTTACTGCTCTTGACTCAAATAATAGCATCCACTCTGACATGATGACTGCACCAATTAGACGGCGGCAAAGAAAACACTCTGGTGGAATACATTTAATTGCAGGAATGGAAACCTCTCCACAAGTCCCTGAAGCAATGCTGTGTCTCCCCAGGGCTGGGTGACAGGTGGGGTGCAGGCAGCAGCCCACAGAGAGGCCCAAGCAACCCTGAGCCGGGGCCTCCTTATCTCCAAACTGCTCACTGGGCACCTCACCTGGCTTCCTGGGTTGTGCTCCTACCACAACCTGCTGTGGGGAGAGGCCACCGGGAGGGCTGACAGCGGGGCCTGGGCAGCAGGAAGGACCCCAACAACCCGCAGGATGCCGCTTCCGAGCCTCCCTTGAGCAGAAGCCCCTGAGGGCAGGGCCTCAACCTTTCCAGCTGTGCACACAGCAAATAGCTAGCGAAGAGAAAGAATGGCTGGGCCCAATGTCAAGGACATTGACATAAAACCATTCTTAGAACAGCCTGGGTCCTTTCTCGGGTGTCTGCACACACGGGGTTCCTCCAAAGCACCCTCTTTGTGCATGGAAATGGGGTGCAGGGCTGTTGTCACAATCACTTGGGGTGCTGAACTACAGATCGATAGCTTCAGGCGTTTTCTGGGATGGCTTTAAAAAACGAACAAAATAAAAGAGGTTCCACAGAAAATCATTTAAAAATACAAATGGCCACTCACTGTGGCCACAGGAACAAGTGTTCCTTCCGTTTTGTTTTTTAGATGAAACTGTCAGCCAAGTTGGAAAAGTCTCTTTATCCCCGGCTGCTGCGCAGGAGCACAGACTGGGGGAAGCTGCGCCTCCCGGAGGGAGGGAGGGGCCATTTGTGTCCTGGTTCTTGTAGAGACTGGGCGACAGGAGAAGGTGGTTACTACTCTGGCCAGCAGCCTGCCCAGGCTGTGGGGACCTGGCTTCACCTTGTAAATGAAAGGGAGTTGGCAAAGGGCCCGGCACCTCCCTAGTCCCGCAGGGGGAGAAGGGGTGCCTGCACCCCCGCAGGCGCAGCGTGTGGAGTGTCCCTGCCGCACATGCACGGGGCGCTGGGCACCTTGTAACTTACTATTTGGTGTCATGGAGCACCCCCTCCCCTCCCCAGCATCCTTGGCAGTCAAGTGCTTGGCCTGTTGGACGCAGCGTCCGGCGAGGATTAATCACAGCCCGGCGTCTAGGCCTTGGTTGGGTCACTGTTTCCTGGGTGTTGGCTTCTGTGTTTGTGACACTGTCCCCTTGTCAATAATGGCCTGTATCAAACAACAGCAAAACCGCTGGCGCCGTGGCTTAAAGAATCGGCTAAGTGATTAAATGGACTACTCAGATAGCTACCAGGCAGTGACCGCCCTCTCTGGGCCAGGACTCTGCCGACTAGTCATTATTTCACAACAAGCCTGTGCAGCTCTTACCCTCGTTTTACAGGTAAGGAAACTGACCACAGAGAGGTTGGGTAACCTACCCTAGGTCACAGAGCCAGCCAGGGACTAGCCAGGACTGCAGGCCCTTGGTGTCTGACTCCAAGCCTCAGGGTAGGTGAGGCACCTACGGGTGGAGGTGGTAGGCGAGGCTTCTCTCCCCAGCCCTCCCCCTGGCCCCCAGGGGTGAGCACAACCATCAGGCTGCATAAAGTGCTTTCTCTGTCACACACCAGCTCCATTTTCCTGAAGTACCCACCGGACTTTGCCTCCCAGCCCATCTTGAAGTTAACGCGCAGGGGAGCGCAGGGGGCAGCTGGAGGGGCCGGGAGGTGGGTGGGTGCGCCCCTGGGAATGTCTGCGGTAAGACTAAACCCTGCACAAAAATCTGGTCCCGGGAAAGGAAAGGAGCTGGCTGTGCCGGTCCAGTTACCACAGCTGCCGGGACCCCCTCCCAGACTCGGCGGGGAGAGGTTCCGAGGGAGCCGGGCCAGCGGGATCGCGGGCCCCAGGGCCTGTCTGAAGCGCACCTTCTCGGGTTTCCGCGAGGGCAGTTCCCGGACCCGGAGCCGCAGGGTGAAGTCCGCCTGTGCGGCTCCTAAGATAAGGCGAGGGCGCAGGCTGGGCCGGGAGCCCGACTCCTTCCAGCGCAGATAAGATTGAGGCCTCCGTCTGAACTGTCACTAATACTCTGCTCCGTCCTCGCCTGCCCGGGCGGGAGCAGCCGGTGCGAGCTTCCCCTGAACAGCCGGTCAGAGGCGCAGCGAGGTCCCCAAGGCAGGGCCCCCAGGAGGGAGGGTGTGGGCAGAGCCGGGCAAGGCCGAGGCAGCAACTCTTACTCACAGTGTAATCACATCTTGTCAGACATGGATACTGCAGAAAAGTACCGCGTTTCCCACGTCTGTTTGTGAGGTCCACTGGTGTGCCTGACAGCAGGAACGAGGCATCGCCTGGTACAGCCTCCTCTGCGCAGGTTGTCAGTGCTAACGGGAAGACATTTGGGGGATGGAACCTAGAATCCACAGAACCCCCGGCGTCTCCTCCGGCAGGGAGCTGTGAGCACAACATCCCCAAAGGGCAAGTTCCCACGCCTGCACCCGCACCCGAGCAGTTACTGTGCTTGCCCCAGCCCCGCACCACTCGCCCCATCCACCCACAGCCCAGCTCTCCTGGCCCACAGAGTCCCTGCCAGGTTCCTGCAGCGGCTCCCTCACTGCCTCCCTGCTTCCTGCTCCAGAGGGTCCCTAACTCATGCACCTCCCTCCAGTCCTCCCTCCCTCCCTCCCTCCCTCCCTCCCTCCCTCCCTCCCTCCCTCCTTGTCCTGTTGTCTTTAAGTGTCCAGTAAATTGTTATACAGAACTAGCTAATCCCACAGTGCACTTAGGGATTATTCTCTCCAACCTCTTCCTCCTTCTCATTCCCTTGCAACTCATGGAGTTTCTCCAGGGAAATCTCTGCCCACTTCCTAACTCTCCTTTCCATTTGGGAGTAAAAATTAGGGGTGACTGATGCGAAAGTGATGCTGCTGATCCGAGTGTGTTTGCCACAGGGAGCTCGCTGCCCTCCATCTCCAAAGCTCTAGGAGGTGCCTCTTCGTCTCCGGCCACATCCTGTTTCTCCACGGAGGGGAGAGCTGCCTTCCGAAAGCAGTCAAACAAGAGGAACTTCCCCATGACTGTCTCACCCAGGGAGATGCTTTCCTCTTGTTTTCCTTAGCAGAGTCTGGATGTCATTATGGTCCCCGAGGGCCTAGGCAACCCAACCAGATTGGGACTCTGGTGTTTGTGGTTGGTCCGCAGGGCGAGCTGGCCTCCTTTTATCCCCCATGCTCTATGGAGAGCTGTGGTCTGAGCACCACCCATCTACTCGACATTGCTGGGCCCATGCCTGTGTGGGGGACACTTTTGGGCATCACTCAGGTCCATCAGCCTCACCTCCTAGTGCAGGCAATGCCATGGGAACCAGGTCTCTGCGGGTTGCAGCCAACTTCACCCAGATGTAAACTGCCTGTGCCTTGCACACCTGCGTCAGGCTTTCTCTGCGATGCTGAGGTAGGACACCGGTGGGAGCTGTTTCACATACATGTCACCTGGAGTTGCCGAGTTCATGCCCTGTGAGGCACCCACTAACCTGTGTGTGTGTGTGTGTGTGTGTGTGTGTGTGTGTGTTGGGGGGAGAAGGGGGTGCTTGCCTTTCATTGCTCAGATGGACGGTTCTGAGTCTTACCCCTGATTCTTCAGAGCTCCCCAAAGAGACCATCCAGTGACCCTGCACTGCACCCGGTACCACATCTCTCCCCGGTGGTTCTGTCGCTCACTCCTGCCCTAACTAAGCCAGTTACATCAGCACTTGTCTCAGAATGTGCTTTGGGGGGACCGGGAGGAGACAGGCTGTTGCTAAGTGTCCCACTGCACCCGGCATTTCCTGGAGGAGCCGGGAGGGAGGCGGCTTCTTAGCGGGACACGGTGAGCATGATCGTTGGCTCAGTTTGCTCCTCTCGTCCACATCCGTGCAAACCCTGGAAGCGCTTCAATTCACATGGGTTTTCATAAAGACAATTAAAGGCATAGCTAGCTGGTCCTACTCTAAGATGAGGCCAAAAGACCGTTTACTGCACTGTTAACTCAAGCAGAACTGCATAAAACTATCTCCAGGTAACATGAGAGAGTCTGGTGTTAATTTTCAATTCTTCAGCCCGCCAAACAAGGACCACCTTTAACCACACGCAGAGGAGGCGGTCTGCTCCGAGCTGGTCCAGACTTCTCGGCTGCTGCCGTTTCTGTTCCCTGGGTTTTGCTTCCCTGCCAAGTCTGTGCTGCTATGTCATTTCTAGGATCAGGTTTGAAGCTGAGCCCAGAGGTCTCAGGGAAGGAGTGGTTCCCTCCAGGCCTCAACCGCGCCTGGCAGCTCGGAGCTGATCACAACACAGCCGATCCGCCATCGAGAGGAGGAGGGACAGGGCCTCTGCTTCTTTGCAGGGAAGAGTGGCCTCCTGGCTGCTGCCTGAGATGAAAGGGTCCCCAGGGAGCATCCGCAGGCGCCTGGCTTCCCGCACTGAGAAAGCCCGCCCTGGGCACTGCTGATTCACTGACACTTTCTACCTGAGCCCTGTCAGCTGCAGAGGGTGGAGGCTGCCATGCCGGTCATGTGTGGTGCCAGCTCAGACCTCGGGGAGCCAGGTGCAGTGAACTGTTGGGACGACCTTGAGGAGGTGACAGGAGGGATGACACAGGGGGAAGGTCCCGCTAGGCACCCAGCCTCCTCCCCTGGCCCAGCCGAGAGAGCCGTCTGCCGGGTGTTCCAAAATGGGGCGGCGGGAGAGGAGAGCAGGCTCAGGCCTCACCCTTTTATAAGTGTTCCAGTCCCGCTGCCTCGAAAGAGATGTGAATTATTTTGCTTCAAGAAGAGAAAAACTCAAGGCAAAAGCTTCAGCAGGCACCGCCTGGCGGGGGCAGGCTGCCTTCCTGCCCTCTTCGCCCCTCACTGGGGAAGCCTGGTCTCCTCACTGCCTCGGCTGGCTCAGCCCCCTGCGGCGCCCACAGGGACTGAAGGCCTTTCCAACCCAGACAGGGATGGTGGCTGTAGAGTGCCACCTGGAGGCAGGGGCAGCTCACTGCTTGGAGGGACTCGGCCCTTTCCCCACCTTCATTCATTTGCTCTAGGGAGGCCCCATCTCAGGCCTCAAGCCCCGCCAGGCCCAGGGCCAGGCCTCAGACACATCTGGACATGGAGAGGCCAGCGAACCGCAGGGTTCCTTCGGTTTCCTCTGGATTTTGTTTTGTTCTTTTGTTCACACTCAGTCTTCCAGATGTATTCCAACCCTCTAGGTTCCTCCACTCAAAGAGGAAATGCTTATTTTTGATGAATTAAGTCAACACAATAAGTGGAAAATCCACACTTCTTCTTCTTCTTCTTTTAAATGAAGACTTTATTAAGAAGGCTTTGGGGTCCAAAAGTAAAACTGTTGATATAATGTTTTGAACCCTTAATCACTAATTTAGCTGCATTGGATTAAGGGTCCGTTACTTTAAAATAAATTCTAATTCTTATTCCATAAAGTACAAAAATCCACACTTCTTTTATTTATTTGATTTTATTTATTTATGTATTTTAAATTTATTTTAGAGAGAGGAAGGAAGAGAGAGAAAAAAACAAACATCGGGTTGTTGCTCCACTTATTCATGCACTCATTGGTTGATTCTTGTATGTGCCCTGAGCTACTCTAACCAACTGAGCTACTCAGCCAGGACCTGAAAATCTGCACTTCTTGACCCAAATACGTTGCATCCCTTAATTTTTCTTTCAAAGAAGCTACAGTTGACCCTTGCAGAACACAGGTTTGAACTGCACCGGTGCACTTACACATGGATTTTTAAAAAGAAACACCTGCACTGTTTGATCCAGGTTGAGAGTCTGTGGATGCGGAGGACCAATGGACTGTATGCACCATCTGCGCCGTTTTACCTAGCGGACTTGAGAATCTGCGGACTTTGGTATCGTGGGGCTCCTGGAACCAGTTCCCATACCTGGGGACGATTTATGTTTTGGGGAAGTCAGAAGTTACATGTGGATTTTCAAATGAGCAAGGGGCCGGTGTCCCTAACCCCCGAGGTGCTCAAGGGTCCACTGTGCTCTGTCCCAAGTGAGGAGTGTGTTTTATTGCTCCTAGCACAATGACGGCTGGCTTAAGAAAACACTATTTTTAAATCTAAAACACTACCCTGGTTCTCCTCTTAAATGTAGTGGCCCTCTCCCCAGGAGAAGCTGAGTGCACTTCTCCCCGAGCTAATTTAGCGACAATCGCAAGGGAACGGGAAGTCAGAGCGGACCCTCTTCAGAAGCTGAGTGTCGAGGCGCCTTAGGGAACCAGGTCAGCAGATGGCAAGACCTCAGCCCCCAGCTGGTGGGGTGGCGGTGGCTCAATGGGACTAAGAGTCCCTACTCTTAGGGAGACTGGAGCCTGGATAGGGTGTTGGGACAAAGACAGGGGCACAGGACAGAGACAGGGCCACTTACCATCACTGAGGTGTGAGGACGGCTGAGGACTGAGGCAGAGCCAGGCCCTCATCAACACCTCACATCAGAGAAGCAAGGTTTCTGTTTAAATCCTTGCTAAGCTCTGGCTGCCCCTTGGTGGTAGCCATCACAGCTGTTTGCCAAATATTCCAGCTCTTTACCTTCTGAGGACTCGGTAGGGTTGTAGTCCCTGCCCTCTTATGGTTGGATGGGGTCATGTGACTTGTCTGGCCAATCAGTTGTAAGAGCAAGTGGCACATGTCCTTTCTGTCAGAACCAGTAATGGCAGGTACAGGGCCCAGGAGTCTGCCCTCCCTCTGGCCCTATGTCCCCCATGGCAACATTGGAGATGGTGGCTGCCCCAGCAGCTCGGTCCCCACAATTCACACACACACACTCCACATGCTCACATACACTCGTGTACACACACATAATTCACACACACTCCACATGCTCACATACACTCGTGTATACACACAATTCACATTCACTGGGTACAGCGCAGAACAGTCAGATATTTCCTTTCCTGTCATCACTAACTGTCTCTCCACAGCTCCAGGGTCCCCTTATGAAAAACAACATCCCCTTGCCCACCTGCACTAGCTGGGAGGCTGGAAGGAGCAAAAAAAAAAATCCATTGTTTAAGCACCTGAGACTTTGGACTCGCCTGTTGCTGTAGCACAAACTGGCCTGAACCGTCTCTCTCTGGCTGCTCCTCAAAGTCACCCCGGCACTTAAGGTGGTCCTGAAGCCCGGCTCCCGCTCCAGACCCTCCGACTCCATTGGTGGGGTCCTGGGAACCAGGGTTTTAGTAAGTGAACTTCTTGTTTAGACTGCTCTGAGATCTACTGGAGAGTGGAGAAGCCAGTACAGGGAGTTCCCACATGCCCTTCGGCAAGTCTCCCCTGCTGCTGACATCTCCCCGCCCTCTGGTGCCTTTGTCACACCTAATGAACCCACACGGGCACACTGTTATTAACTAAGGTTCGTCCTTTATTCAGGGATCTGCAGTTTTTGTCGAATGTCCTTTGCTGTCCCGGGACCCCATCTAGGATATGGCATTCCATTCAGTTGTTACATCTCCTTAGGCTCCTAGTCTCTCCTTGTTTCTGACGACCTTGGCAGTTCTGAGGGGCACTGTTCAGGTGTTTGTAGACTGTTCGATCTGGGTTCGTTGGATGCGTTTCTCATGGTTAGACCGGCCCAGTGGGTTTTGGGGAGGAAGACCTCAGAGGTGGCCATCAGTCAGGGGTTCATGACTTACAGCTGCTGGTACTGACCCTGCTTACCTGGCTGAGGTTGGGTTTGTCAGCTTCCTCCCTGTGAAGTTACCCTTTCTCCCTCTGTCCATTCTATACTCCTTGGGACTCATTATGTGTAGCCCTCGCTGAGGGGGAGCGAGCTATGTTCCACCTCCCTGAGGGAGGAGTATCTACACAAATTATTTGGAATTCTTCTGTACGAGAGGTTTGCCTATTCACCCCATGTGTTTATTTATTCAATTATTTTTATATCAGTGTGGACTCATGATATTTATTTTATACAGCTATGGCCCAACATCTCACTGGCCCGGTTGTCCAGGTTCAGCCACTGGAGCCCCCTCAGCCGGCTGCTGTGCCCTTTGACGGGCCTGGTCATGTCATTGTGTCTCTGAGCACTTCCTTACGCTCTGGCACTGCACGGTGCTCCAGGCCCATCCTGCGTCTCACCTGCCCCCGCCCTAGAGTCAGACATTTCTGCAGTGAGCCTGGCTCCTGTATTGGGGGACGGTATTAACAACCGAGATGCTTGGTAGGGCATCCGGATTTGTAATTTAATGGGCAGCAAAGTGTGGGAGACACTGAGTAGATTGCAGTGGTTCGCCACCCTACCTGCACATGAGAAGCACCTGGATGTCGGCTGCAGCTGGTGGGTGGTCCCTGTGTCCAGGTGCCTTCCCACATGCAGCGCTCTCCCCACACACACCGCACACACCACAGGGATCCACCAGATAGGATGTGCAGTCAGGAGGGAGTTTTTTTCTTTGCACTAATTTGCAGATACTGTTTATACTAACATTTACTCGAGTTTAAGTCTTAGCAGAATTTACACCCCGTACCTCTAGCATGTTCTCTGTCTTACCCTGGAGCTCAGTCCTTCTCTCAACACCCAGAGAATATGGAAGGTGGAGAACTTACTCTCTCAAGGTAGCAAGGTCTGTTTGGGATCTAACCCAAGGCTTCTAGCCCAGGACACCTTTGGGGGCCAGGAAGAGAGCTCTAATTAGGTTTGAATTATATGTGTGTACATGAGTGTATGTAAGCATGTGGAGTATGTGTGAGTGAATGTGAATTGTGTGTATACACGAGTGTATGTGAGCATGTGGAGTGTGTGTGTGAATTGTGTGTGTGTGCACAAGTGTATATGAGATGTGGAGTGTGTGTGAGTGTGCATGAATTGTGTGTGTATACACGAGTGTATGTAAACATGTGGAGTGTGTGTGAGTGTATGTGGATTGTGTGTGTGAGACCAGGTGATTGTCTGATTGACAGTGAGTGTGCAAGTGTATGTGAATGTGATGTCTGAGATTGTCTATGAGTATGAATACATGTGAATGAATGTGTATGATATGTGAGTGGGCATGTGAGTGTATGTAACTGTGAGCATGAGACTGTGAGCTTGGGGTGGGAACAGGTGACACCCAGTCCCACATGGGGCATTAGATCCCACTGACACAGCCCCCTAATCGTCCTCACTCCTCACACCGGCTTGAACTTCCCAGCAGCGCCTCCACTCTTAACTCTCATGGGAACAGAGACTCAGGGCCAGGGCCTCCATGCCTGGCACCATGCCAAGCCTCGTCTCTTTCCTCCTCCTGAGAACCTGGGCGCAGCGCAGAACAGTCAGATATTTTCTTTCCTGTCATCACTAACTGTATCTCCACAGCTCCCGGCTGCTGTGTTAGCTCATCACCATAATTATCAAGTTGCTGGTATCATACTAACACTAGTTAATGATTCCCTCGGAGACAAGGCAAATGCGTGGGATGCCACTGGTGAGGGGATACGTCTGCTCCAGAGAGAAGCCCAAGCGCTTGGTGTGTCAATCACACTGCAGTGTGGTCCCAGCAAGGGCTCGGTGGGTGAGGACACGCGGGAAAGGTGGTCATAGGTGTCCCCAGGCTTTGCCCATCCTCTGGCTCACAGCATTGGCCGCTCCGGGAACCTGCTCCCCAGCCCCTCAGCGGTGCCGTGACAGCCACAGCAGCCCGGGCCTGGGTCCTGGTGAGAGGAAGGAATGTTTATCATCTCTTCCTCCTCACGTTGCTTGTGCCCCACCCTACCTGTGTTTCAACAAAACTGCCCTGTCTTCACCCCATCCCCTTAGGGCCCCAATGTGCCCATCTCCCCTCTAGGACACACGCATGTTTAACAAGGGAAGTGTCATCGCTGTCTGCAGCAGGGCCTCCGAGGGCCGATGCTGGCGGACAGAGCAGGGGTCTGGGCCCAGGGCCACTTCTCCTCCCAGGCGCCTCTACTCCCTGGGGAGCGTGACAAGGGGAACTGAGAGTTCTGGGGATGCAGCGTGTAGTGGGACACACCACAAACCCTTCGAGGGCTCGTTTGGTGAAAAGAAGAAAAACAACCACAGGCTATTTCTGCCTGGGCTATTCTAGTAATTAGGGTGTTTTTGTCTGAATTACTCAAATAACAACCCTGTGGTGTCTCCCTTTCCTAAGCGAGAAAGTCCCTTCTCAGTGGACAGTTTAGGTTTGAGGTGTTTTGCTGTGGCTTCTTCCTAATTTCCAAACAGCGAGGACTGCGGGCCTGTCCCACCATGTCCAGGAGGTGAGGGGCCCTCGCTGCCCCGGCTGCCCAGCACCGGGCTTCATGACGACCCCTCGTCAGCTCGTCCTTCTGGTTTGGACCTTCACCAGTGAGCCAGCTGCCAGCCCAGGCTGTGCGAGGGGCTGTGCGGGACTGCGAGCAGCTCCGCTATATTTACCGCAGCGCACTCCCAGCTCTGACATGGAGAGCTCTGTGCCTGGGGCAGCCACATGGCCACGCGAAGCCTCAGCATCCCAGTGCAAAATGAGAATGACAGTGCCCGCCTCACCAGGCCCGCAAAGGTTTACATGAGTGAATACATGCAGTGCCCTGGGATGAGGTCTAACATACACATACACATACACATACACATACACATACACATATGTACATATATTTGCATATCCTATATAATAAAACCCTTATATGCAATCGACCGAGAGGTGGAACAACTGGTTGCTATGACATGCACCGACCACCATGGGGCAGACACTCAACGCAGGAGCTGCTCCCTGGTGGTCAGTGCACCACTCAGCCAGAAGCCAGGCTCACGGCTGGCGAGTGCAGTGACGGTGGCGGGAGCCTCTCCTGCCTCCGCGGCAACACTAAGGATGTCCTACTGACAGCTTAGGCCCACTCCCCACAGTCAGTCAGACATCTTCCAAGGGCTCCTAGACTGTGAGAGGGCACAAGCCTGGCTGAGGGACCCCCCTGAATACACAAATCTCATGCACCAGAACTCTAGTATATATATAAAAAGCCAGCGACCAGAACACCAGAACAACCTGAATGACCAGAACGACCAGTTGCTATGATGCCCACTGCAGCTGGCCAACCGGCCAGATCAGGGCCAGGGCTGGCTGGCCAACCTCCTACTGTCCCTTCCCCCCGGCAGGCCTGGCCCCAATCCACTCCAATTGGGACCAGACTGGCCGGACCCCACCCATGCACGAATTTGTGCACCAGGCCTCTAGTATATATGTCTTAGTTATTATGTAAGCATTGCACCAAATCTTACCTTCTAGACTGTACACCACTTTCATTTAAAGGCAAAATTCAAAATTACTCATTGAATAAGTACTATATGCCAGGTGCTTTCACAACCACCGTCTCTCCAATCCTTGAGCCAACTCTGAGAGCAGCCGCCACTGGCCCCATTTCATAAGTGAAGAGAGGTTCAGAGAGGTTAGTTCATTGGCCCAGGTCACACAGCTTAGTAGTTAAAAGATCAGCAATGATTTCCTTCACAGGCCCTTCCTCTAGCTTGTCATACAACCTTCCACTCTTCCCTCCATAAAAACCTCACAAAGACATATAAACCTTTGTCCTGAAACCTACTGTAGTGTAGCCACAGATGTTTACAACAGATGACATGAAACGTCACCTGACCTCCAGGCAGTTATTAAAGAGAAGGACTGCATTAAGGGCTTCATCCAAAATCATGAGGTTACTGTGCCCTCTGCTCTGCCCTGCGTATGTGCCATGGAGTCTGCCCCTGACCTTGGCTCCTGGGCGAGGGGCTTGCTGTTTGCAGCAAGTGTGAGTGGATGCTGTTCTGGACGCAGGCTTTGTTCCAGGAGGACTGTCACCATCTATCTCGGGCGCAGCCACTGCCCCTTGGGGGCCTCACCGTCCCCTCTGTATGATGGGCCGGTGCGGGGGCTTCTCTGAGACCCCACAGCTCAGCCTGAGTCACACGTCTTAGATGCTTCGGTTACATCTGCTTTCTGGAAGGTCTGCCTGGGCAAGTCGTGTAGCGGCTGGATGGTGGCCCCAGAAGACACGTCCCATCCTGGTCCCCAGAACCTGTGCGTGTGACCTTATTTGGAAAAAGAATCTCTGTGGCTGAAGTTGATGTGAAGACCTTGAGATGAGACCGTCCTGGATGACCTGAGTGGCCTAAACCCATGGCGAGTGTCTTAGATGAGACACACAGAGGGCAGGCCGAGACGCAGCCACAGGCCAAGGAATCCGACACAACCCCCTCCCCACCCCCCGGGTCTGGGAGAGATGAAGAACAGACGCTCTCCGCCGCCACCAGAAGGAGCCCAGCCCTGCCATGCCCTGACTTGGGACTTCGGCTTCTGGAACAGCAGAAAAGAAATTCTTGATTTTTAGCTGTTCATTTTGTGGTCATTTGTTATGGTGGCCATTCAGGAAATGAACAAATAGTCTTATATGAACACAACTTCGTAATATGCACGCTCACTTTCAAAACACATGCCAGCCTCACCGTGAAGGTTCCAGGGGACGTGCTCAGTGGATCTGCTGTGACTGAACGCAGGCTGAGCGCCGGTCGGTTACATCCACCGGAAAAGGTTCCCAGGAAAAAGCAGAGGAGCCCGAGGAAGCGCTGGACAGGCCCCTCTGGCTGCTGGGAGTCACACGCCCGTGCCCGCGGGCTTTCCTGGGGGCTGCGGCCGGAGCTTCTCGATCCCCCATCGGCCGCCTCCACCTGGTGAACTGTCACTCTTCCCTCCCTGCCTGTCGGAGGGACGACCCTCTCTCCATCCCAGGTCTAATCTCCCTCCGAGGTTCTAAGTCCCGCCTCCTCTGCCTCCTCGGGGCCTTTGCTTCGCCCTTAGTCAGCGTCTTCCCTTCCTCTCCCACAGCCTCCTCTGGGACAGAAACATGACTGCGGCCACTTGCCCACGGGCAGAAACGCCACACGGTGGGCATGCCAGGCAATGCACAGAAGAGGGCAGGAGACCCACACAGGAGGAATGGCCCTCGCCAGAAGCAGCACATGCAAATCTACAGCAGCGAGGCACCATTTCAGTCCCCTCAGGTCGCCTGAGGTTAAAACGCCTTGCAATGCCTGGCCGCGTGGCTCAGTGTTGAGCGTTGACCTATGAACCAGGAGGTTGGGCACATGCCCGGGTTGTGGGCTCGATCCCCAGTAGGAGGTGTGCAGAGCAGCCGACCAATGATTCTCTCTCATCACTGATGTTTTTCTATCTCCCTCTCCCTCTCCCTTCCTCTCTCTGAAATCAATAAAGACATTTTTGGAAACAAACAAACAAAACACTGCACAATGCCCAGTGCTGTGAAACTGTTAGTTACAGCTTCATCTAGTGCAGGAAATGGAAGGACCTACACCAAGCATGTCAAACTCAAAGCTAACACGGGCCAAATTTGTTGGACATGCTTGGTCTACACGTACTGCGGGAGGAGGGGGCTGAACACGAGGCAGCCACACCGCGCGGACCATCGCTTAGGCCGAGCACGGCTACACCCCGGGCGAAAGCGTAGAGGACAATGCGAGGGCTGCCTGCGTCTGAGGACACGTGCTCGGTGCAGGTTACTTGCTTTTGCTTTGCTGAGCAACAACAGAGGAACAGGGCAAAGGACGTACCCAAGTTTAAGGGCAAAGTGAGCCGCTGAGATGCCTTTTTACCTGCTTAGTTCTCCCAAGGAGCCCCACAGTCCACGGGCTGGGCAGCTGGCACGGAGCGCGAGTCTGCCAAAGTAGAGGGGCCGGATCCTAGGGCTCACCGCTTTGTTAGCGTGTGAGTGTGTGTGTGTGTGTGTGTGAGAGAGTGCGTGTGAGTGTATGTGTGTGAGTGTGTGTGTGTGTGAGAGTGCATGTGAGTGTATATGTGAGTGTGTGAGCATGTGAGTGAGTATGTATGAGCATGCATGTATGTGTGAGCATGTGAGTGAGTGTGTGAGTGTATGTGCAAGAGTGCATGTGAGTGTGAGCATGTATGTGTGTGAGTGTGGGTGTGTGAGTGAGTGTGTAAGCGTGTGTATATGTGATGCATGTGTGCACACAGGCTGTGGAGGGAGACTACACCAGCACTTCAAGGCCACCCTATTCCTTATCATTTCTCATTTCTTACGAATAAATATGAACCAAGTATGGAAACCTGTCAGGGTTTCGTTGAGGTGCCAATGGTGCCAATGGTGTGGAATATTCTCAGCGTTTCTCTGTGTTCTGTAATATTTTATTTAAAAATCCGTCCCTAGATCCGAAACTTGCCACTTGCAGAGGCTGGGAACTGTATCAGAACTTGCAGAATGAGGAACCTTTGCAAACTGACTGCACATGTGCCTTCTGCAACCCCATCTCGTGGCAGGGACGTCAGCACAGTGTGGGGAACAGAGAGCCATGTGCTCCAGGGGCCAGCAGAGGGGCCGGCAGAGCCTGGAGCCCACACCCAACTCTGCAGCCCGGCCCGGGGGAGCCGGTCCCTCCAGGAGAGGTGGAGGGGGCACCCTGAGTCCCCAAGACCTGCAGTGACAGAGAAAGGAGAAGGAAACAGCTGCCCCCACACCTGCCCGCCACAGCCAGTAGCAGCCGAACCGCCTCAGAGCCTGGTGTGCTGACCGAGCCGCTGCCCGTCTCTCCTTCCACAGCCCAGTGCAAACAGCCTGCGGACCAGCCCCGATGCCTCCGCGCACAGGCAGGCGCTTTATGCCTGGGAACTCCAAGCCGTGGAGATATTAGATTTCCCATTTTATAAATTAAGAAGTCAAAGCTCTGAGCAGTGAAGCAACCCCCCCCCCCCCCCCCCCCCCAGCTCAGCAGTCAGCGGGAGCCAGCCCTGCCTGCGCCGCCCCCCACGCTGCCTGGCACCATCCCACTCACCAGCGGGACACTTGGAGGCACAGGCATTGACGTGATTATCGTATTATTTGACCTCTTCAGAGAGAGGGTCGATAGTTCTCATCAGCTGCGAGCCAAAAAAGATTCCGTGAGAAGCCCAGCTCCTATGACAATGAAAGTAATGCCTAACAGCCTGTTTTCTGGGGCAAAGACTGTCCCAAGACCCTTCCTTCCTGAGAGCAGGGCGGGGCTCCCCTGTGTCCAGGCAGCTCAGCTCTGCAGAAAGGGGGTGTCCCCGTGCCATCCACCGGCAGCTCCTTTCTCAGATCCAAACTCACAGATGCTTCATTCCTGTGTGTGCAGCGACCCCATGTGGCCATTTCCCGGTATAACCACTGGCTGACTAGCTTTTCATTTAACAGAGCAGGCGGTTGATTTCTTTGGTCAGTTTTGCTTTCATCCCTCCGAGGAGGAGGAAAGTGGGAAGCAGCCTTGACTGGAAGAGTAGGTGGACTTGCCGGGACAGACATCCTCCCGGCCTGCTGTCCACAGACCTGCGCTCGGGAGGTGGGCTGAGAGCACCCCTTAAAGCAGCATCTGGGAGACAGCAACACGGGGGTCAGCACAGCCGACCTCCAGGCCTATTGCTGCTCTCCTTTTCCCCTCCACCTGCCCCGCTTCTGGCCTCCCCTCCCTCAGCAAGGCTGCTGGGTCTCAGAGAGAAGATAGAGGCAGACAAGGAAACTGCTTCGGTGTGAACTCAGGAGGCAGCAATGTTATGTGAGAGCTGGAAAGGCCCATACGGGTTATCTAAGCCAATCCTTCGTTTTAGAAATAAAAGTCAGGGCCAGAAGTTTGAGGTCTCTCCTTAAAACCACCCAGCAAGAGACTGCACGCACTGCTGTTAGCATGTGCTGGGTCATGTAGCTGAAGGAACGTAAGGGCAGTTTTCTCTCATGTGACCCAGAGCCCCTCGGAGGTAGACAGGCGGCTGCTAGGTGGTTCAGTGTCAGCTCAGACCCAGCTGCTCTGCCTTCTGCCTCGGCAGCCCTACAGCTCACCTCCATCCACAAGTGATGTAGGGGTCACAGCTGATTGCTAGAGCCCCGCCCATCGAGTCCGAGTTCCAGGCAGGACAATAACAATGGGACAAAGGCAAAAGCTCGCTTGCCAGAGGCCTCGGCTTCCTTTTCCCTAGCTGTTCCTATTTTCCAATAACTCCCTTCTCTCTTACTGGCTATCCCCGCCTGAGAAGGAAGCTCGGGACTGCGGTCTTGTAAGCTGGGAACAGTCCCAGAAGGGGGAGAATGAGGATGTAGACAACTCGAGGCGTCTGTGACCAGTGGTGATAACAGCACTGTGCCTTCACGCCTGCTCTCTCGTTTACCCGCCTAATCGCCCTGCCGCTAGCATTTGCTATTCCCATTGCACCGGGAGGAAAAGGGACCTAGTGGGGTTGTTACCTGCACTATAGCTAGTGAGTGTTGGAGATGAAATCTGAACCTAAAATCCATGGTCTTAACATTATGGCGCCAGTGGAAGGGGAAGAACCTCAGGACTGGCCCAGGGACTTTGCCCCAAGGGCAGCTTTCAGAGCTGCTCCGGGACTTCCTCATCTTTGGTTCTCAATTGTAGATGGTGAGAAGCCACAGGGAACCTTTATGTGGGGGAGAAGGGTGCACGGCTGCCTCCACCGCGGTTGGGGAGGGCAGAACATTCGACAGCTCGGTCTGCGTGTCAATAAGCGAATTTGCCCAGACCCTCCTCCTCCCGCCCTGCTGCTGGCTTTATAATCTCGCATCAAAACTTCCACACGAATCTGGGCTATTTTGTTTTAACATCCCATCCGTCTGTCATCTTTTACTATTTGTGCAGTTGGGTTCCGAATTTTTTTTAAAAAAACCATGTAAATGTTAACATAGATAAATTCTTTTGCGTTGCAAAAAGGCCCTTGGATTCATAAAAGAACTCATCCGGAGTTCCTTTAACTGGAGGTCTCCAGAATTTTTAAATACACAATATTTTAAAGTATTAACTAGTTGACAAGATGGCCCAGAGACGGAGACACTTAAAACTAGATCATGTGATATTTGTCTTTTTCTGACTGGCTTATTTCGCTTAGCATCTGCAGGACCCTCTATGCTGTCTCAAAGGGTAATAGAACCTTCCTTTTTTACTGCTGCATAGTATTCCATTGTAAATGCACCATGTTTTTTTATCCACTCATCTACTGATATGATCTCACTTATATGTGGAATCTAATGAACAAAATAAACTGATGAATGAAATAGAACCAGAGGCTTGGAACCATGGAATAGACTGAGGAATCTCAGAGGGAGGGCGGAAGGAGATTAGCCAGAGAACTGGCATGCATATATGCATTGCCCATGAACACAGACAACAGGGTGGGATCTGGGTGGTGTGGGGCAAGGGGGAGAGAAAAAAGGGGGGGGGGCGGGGGAAGGACATCTACAATACTTTCAACAATAAAAATAAATTTTTAAAAACTGGATTATGTTACTGCTAATTGAAGGTCAACTGGAAATACGTCACAATATAGATCAGAGGGAAAACAGAGTTGTATACATGACCGACGTTTTCCAGCCGCCTCTCCCACAAGGCAAGTCCAACTCCGCCTCGGATTTCTGATAATGAGGAGGAATGGCGACAGTGGGCCCCGGAAGCGCTGCGCGCCACCGTCAGCCGCCTGTGCAGTGGCGATTCTGATTTGCTCTTGAAGCTACCTGCCAGGGCAGCTTGGCTGAGACTTTATTCTTTTGGTGAAACTCTTTGGGAAACCATCAGGCATGGGCTGGCGCCTGATGGGAGCCCTGCCCCCTCCAGTCCTGTGCAGGACTGCAGAGCGTCCAGCAGATGGCGCCAAACGCCGCTTGTCCTGTAGAAGGGACCCACCAGAAAGGCGGCTCCGCCCTCCTTCCTCCCTCTGTCCGCTCACCCTCCCGTCTCTCAGTCCCTCCGGCTTCCTTCCTTTAGTCACTGATTCATCAAATCTCTCTAAAAGCCCAAAGCCGAGCTCTGTACAAAATCTACACGACATTATATGCATAATAAATATAAGAAACACGTGTGCTCCAGGGATTTGTGGTGGGGGTGAATATTTGTTCAATATCTTTGGAACATCAGAGAAAGAGTAAGCGTCTGCCAGGCCTGAAAGAACAGAAATCAACGTGGACTGACAGGAGGAGGCAGGCTTGCTGTTACCCGGGCTCGGAGGACAGACTCAGAGAAGCCAGCGGCCAAGTGCCCAGGAGCAGCGTGGTGGGCGCTCCCTGAGTTACCTGCCCTCTCTGTTCCGCGGGCAACGGACCCCATGGCCTGCCCTTTTAGGAGGGGTCCCTGGCGGAGGCGGGGTTGGGCCCCAGTGTCTGTGGACATCCACTGGAGACAAGCGCTGGGTGCCCTCCTCGGGAACCGAGGGGCCCAAAGGCTCAGACGTTGCCCTAAGGGCAGATCTCCATGTTGCGGGCCTGGCTTTGTCCGTGATTTGACCCCTGATGTAAGAGTGGGACAAGAAAAGACCCCTTCAGTGGAGACCAGTAGCTCAGTGTTCAAGGTTATATGTAAATTATCCCTCAACAAAAGAAAAGAGAGAGGGGGAGGGGAAGGAGTACTTCCTTCCCACTCTGCTAGGACCCCAGGAAGTTGCTCAGCTCACAGGAGGTTATAAATGTGTCTGGGCACCAGGAATGCTGCCCCTGCCAGCAGGCTACCGGCCTCTCCTTCAAACCTAATGTCACAAGGTCAGGACGCTCCCACCACTGCTGTTCTGGGTCAAGGCCCACCTGAGGGTGACGTGGACACCCCAGACAGAAAGGCCACTCAGGACACCAGGAGTGCAGCAATCATAGACAGACAAGAGAACAAAAAATAAACCATTTTAGCAGCCTAAAGTCATCTCTCAGAATTCTGTATTTTAAAAAAATTATATTACCAGCACAATAATTGTAGGTGTCTAGTATCTAAAAGGTGACATTTCTAATAAGGTTAAGATGTTGCTGTATGTATGTGTGTGTGTGCATGTGTCACTGTGTGTGTGCATATGTCACTGTGTGTGTGCAAGTGTGTGTATACATTGCCTTACAAAGATTCAGAATTATTTTCGATTCTCACCAATGCACAACTTTCAGGCTCTCAGGGATTTGTCTTCCATTTTTATCCCAATCGTCACACGCTTGTCAGGTCTTCTGATGTGATGCTGCACAGACGTACTTGGAACCCCTCTCACCCAGCAGGGCTATGTCAGGCGCCAGAAGGCACTGAGGGGTGCCGGGCACCCATTCCAGCATAATGAAGTATGGTACCTATTTGCTTTGTTTAACAATGGACAGGTTACTTTGATTTTCTAAATTGTATAAGTCATCCCATTCGATTGAATGACTTATTGATTGAATGACTATCCCATTGATTGTGATCTTACTGGTTATCGAAGCACATCCTTCTGTACCTGGGAAACAGGACAGCACAATTACCCTAAATTGTTTTAGTGGCCACAGGTGGTGCATTCCAGTTGACTAAGTGGTCCTAAGACCAGGACAGTGCAATTACTCTAAATTGCCTCGATGGCTCTAGATAATGTGTTTCTATCAACTCAGTGATCCGGAGACCCAGAACTGTAATTTAGATAACATGCCTAAGTTTAACCCAGGTTACCCAAAGGCTCTAGATGGTGTATTTCTGTCAATTCAGTGATCCCGAGACCCGAAACTGTAATTAACATGCTTAATTCTGCTTTTTTGCGAGCCAGGTGCCTCATTCCAAACCCTGGGATGTAATCAATACCTTTGTGATTTTTGCCTATATAAGTCTGGTTTTGCCACCATCTTATGGCTATGAGATTTGGGAATGTCCCCTCATAGTCCCGGATTGCAATAAATGTGACTCTTTAATTCGACTTCTTGAGGCGTCCTTCTGTGATTCGCGGGGTACATTACAACAATAATTGTCATAATTTCAAGAGTTTCATCAAAAGGTTGATGAAACTTGGGGACCCAACAGGGTTGAGTTACACATGGAGTCACCTGTTGGGAATGGCTAAAGGCATTTCCCCAAACCTGAATAGGAAACTGATTGTGGCTGCCAGACAGTTAAAGGGCATCTTAATCTACATGATATTGCCTCCTACTGGCCAAACACCTGAACAGCCGTAGGCTATTCCCCAAACTGACAATGGACTCTGTACCCTTTGAAACCTTACCCTTTGAAGTGTATTATCTCCACCTTGCCTTAGGACAAATTGTGTTAATAAAAGCAATGGTCTAAGACAAGGAGGGAGTCTTCAGTTCCTTTAGCTGAAGGTCCTCTGACCCCCAATGCCTTACAAAATTATATCTCGTCTCCGGACTCTTTATTAGTCTCTGGATTTCTGTCATCTACACACAGCCCTTTTCCAGATTCCTGAACCTTTCTTGATGCTGGACAAGAACCCCGGCATAGATGGGCATGAATGAAGTGGTGTGAATGAGGCTGATCCTCTTGCGCCCTCCGGGAAAGGACTCCTATCCCAGGAGAACCGACCTGCGGCTCAGGATTCTGGACAGAAAGAGGTGGATGGCTGAGGTCTGGGTGCCAGCTCTTCTCTCTGAGCTCCGCTGATTCCTGTAGGCCAGCGCCCACGGGGCAGGTGACTGCCGCTGTCCTCTGCTCATGCCTGCTGGCCATGCGGGGACCCAGGCTCCTCCCTCCCAGGAGTGCTGTCCGCTGGGAAATCACGTTCCCCGGTGTCTAATCTCCTTCGGGTCCTGCGGCGGGGTTGGCAGGGAGACGCACAGGTAACGGGAGGTGGCCTCTCTCCCCGCCAGGCTCTACCTGAGGAGCTGGAGAAAGAGAACACTCGCTTTTTATTATTATTATATATTTTATTGATTTTTTACAGAGAGGAAGGGAGAAGGATAGAGAGCTCGAAACATCGATAAGAGAAACATCAATCAGCTGCCTCCTTCACACTCCCCACTGGGGATGTGCCCGCAACCAAGGTACATGCCCTTGACCAGAATCGAACCTGTGACCCTTGAGTCTGCAGGCCGATGCTCTATCCAGTGAGCCAAACTGGTTAGGGCAAAAACACTTGCTTTTTTATTAAACTATGAAAGTAGCACAGGAAGGTTCAAGTTGAAGATGATGGTGGGAAGCTAACTATTGGAATCCTGTCCCAATACCAAATGAAATATGTAAAAGTGAGAAGCAAAAATATTCCTGGCAACGATCACATATTCCTCTCACTGCACAGTTGGAAATGGGTGGCCCAGGAAAGGAGAACTCTGACACATTAGTTCTTCAAGGGCTCCAAGCCCCACTATACCGGCCCCACCTCACCCTGAAGTCCTGCAAGAAATAAAGGTGACTCCCTGAAATACTGGGATGTCACTCCACCCGAATTTGGAGGAAGGCCCACTGTGGGGAGCATAGGCAGTGTGTCCCAGCAGACTAATGCCAACACTGTCCCCACAGCAGGACCACAGGGACCGTGGTGGGAAAATTCATGTGTCTTCACACCTTCTGAATCTACGTGGTAGCAAAAGGGCAGTGTGCCTAGGAACCCCGTTAGAATGTTAAGGACCAAGAGAATCTGAAAATCTGAGGGGGAGCGCGAGTGAGAAGCTGCAAAGGAATAACTATACAATTAAAGCCATTCCCTCATTATCAACAACAGAGGGTAGAAGACAATGTGATCATGTCTTCAGAGGGTTGAGACAGGTAGCGGTTTACTTAAGATGCTGACTAGCATTCAAACTGAGGGCACCTGAAGGTGTTTTCAACAGACACAGGTCCTACTAAACCTGTAAAGGCGGTACTTCAGCGAGAAGAACCCGGTGTGGTTGGGAAGAATCGGCAGAAAGAGGCAGCAGTGATTACAGACGTAAGGAAATCATGCTGGCATGAAAATGTCGCAGGTACTTTTCAGAATTTTAAAGCAGGAGGCATGGAAAGGAATAGCCAGTGAAAACATGGGGTTTGGGAGAGGAGAGTACAGGGAAAGGCTGGGTTCATAAGTCTTTCTTTTATTGGGAGGGGTGTATGGAAACTGACTGACTTTATGTTTTGTGAGAAAGATGCTAAAGGAATGCAAGTTAAAAAGTATGAAGGGAATTGCTGAAATAGAATAGAATAGAATAGAAGACTTCCAAGCCAGCAGAGGAAACATAGGGATGTAGAGAGCCATCTAGCGGGGGGCAGACAAGAAGAAATCAAATAAAAACTTTAGAACATTAAGTGGAAAATGCAAAATGAGGTGGTAGACCTATATCAGTAATCACAGTAACTAAAAACATAAAATCCACTTACATTTTGTCTGAAAGAAGGATTTCATATTGAGAAAACCTGCAATAAAAACTTTAGAACATTAAGTGGAAAATGCAAAATGAGGTGGTAGACCTATATCAGTAATCACAGTAACTAAAAACATAAAATCCACTTACATTTTGTCTGAAAGAAGGATTTCGTATTGAGAAAACCTGCTTTATGCGTGTATAACACATACTTAAACACAATTACTAAATATGTCATGAGGATTAAAATTATGAAAAAAGTATACCAGGAAAATATTAACTGAAACAAAATTAAAATAGCTACTTTATTATGGAATAAAAGACATTTGGGGGAAAATTATGGATAAAACTGATAAAGAAGAGTCTATCAGTGGATTACTACAAACTTGTGTGCACCTAACTTTATAATCTTATGAAATATATGGCAAAACTCAATAGAATTACTGGTTGAAATTGCTAAATCCACGATCAGAATGGGAGTTGTGGCCAAGGGTCTCACAGAACCTGATTGATGAAGTGGACAAAAAGGAAAGTTACAGACTATTTAAATAATACAGCTAATCTTGATTATATACACACATGTGCAGTCAACATGTTCACTAATAAATAGAAGATTAAAACAATTATTTATAATTGGGCCACAAAGGAATTCTTAATTAAACCAAGGAATTTATATAGTAAAGACCATCATTGCTAACAACATTATAGATAAAATGCAAAACTACCTATGCTCCCCAAAATCATACATTTGGAAATTAAACTTACATTTGTTAAAAAAAAAATCAGTGTCCATGATATGATCCTGTTATATAAATATGTGTGTGTGCACATATGTGCATAGTGACACATGAAGGACATTTGTGAAGAGTGATTATCAACTGTAGATGGTCATTTCACAATGGTGAAATTTAGGATTTTTTTATGTTCTTTATTATTTGTATTAGTCATTGCTTTTCCATTGAATATGGCTTATTTACAGAATTCTTACTGTGGGAATAATTCTAAATATGTTTTAAAAGTAAATTTGAAATATAAAATATTTTTTTAAAAATATATTTTTATTGATATCAGAGAGAAAGAGAGAGGGAGAGAGAGAGAAACATCAATGATGAGAGAGAATCATTCATCGGCAGCCTCCTGCAGGCCCCCTATTGGGGATCGAGCCCACAACCCGAGCATGTGCCCTGGCCTGGAATGGAAACCTGACCCCCTGGTTCATAGTCGACGCTCAACCACTGAGCCACGCCGCTGGGCTGAAATATGAAATATTTTGTATTGAACAACAATGAATGCAACAAAAATAGCTAAGGGAAACGCATAGCCTTAAATATACATATTTTTAAAAGATGAATGAAGTGTTCAATTAAAGAAAGCAGGAAATGAAGCAGTTGAGGGGTCCCATATAAAGTGTAAGGTAGAACTTGACAAACACAACAGTAACATTAAAATGAAAAACCAAGGATGGTTAGAGATGACTTAAAACATCAGTTCTCCCCAAAACTAAAAGGAACATATTGATTTAAATAAAAAGAGAGAGAACACACACAAACCCGTACTGGGAACACTCCAGCACACAGGATGTGGCTACAGGTTCCCTGGGATCCGGGAGGGAGGGAAAGGACTCAGCCCCCGCCCCCCTCCCCACCCTCCTGCCTGCTGTTGGTGTGCTGGGTGCAGGGCAGTCACCCAGGCCTGCACTGCTACTTGAGGAAAGCAGCTACCCTTTCCTAGGAGGGTCTGCGTCCACGGGCAGGAGCGGCACTGCCCAGGCTGCCTCCCCACTGCCTCCCACCCCAGGGCCCTCACACCCCGCTGCAGGCCTCTCCAGTGGCATTTCTCTGGTTTTCCTTTGTTTGGGGTGAGATTAAGGCAAGGGGACAGACTGGGGCCTTCCTGCTATCGAAGAGGAATTTCCTTTTTCTCCCCTTTGTGGGAACCTGAAGAATCTGAGGGGAACTATCCCACCTGTGTGATCCCAGCGGCAGCTGGTGCTCCAGGTGTGGGAGAGGAGCAGGCACCTGGACCCTCTTAGCTGCAGGGCACCCTCGGGCAGCCCCTCCTCACAGCCAGCAGGCACCCCATCACCATCTCTACCACCAACACCTGTTGACAAGGGGAGACGTGACATTGCTAATGCAGGGGGCTCGCCTTCTGTCCCTCAAAACGCAATTGCCCAGAGAGCTCTGAGATGCTCATTCCTAACAGAGTCAGAGCTGCTAATGGCTTAGCATACTGTCCCTCTCAAACGAACTCATAACTCTTGTCCCACAGTAGGACTTACCAACTGGGCCGGGCAGGGTTTCTTTTTCAAACACCCACATGGTAGTGGCAACATTTCATCCCTTTGAAGCTCCCTGCCATGTTTAAAAAAAAAAAAATACAAAAAACCATGCACACAATTAATAACTACATGGAGCTGTGCTGTTCCATGTTGTAGCCGCGAGCTCCACGTGCCTACTGAGCGATTGAAAGCTGGCCAGTCTGAATTGAGGCGTGTTGTAGGTATAAAATACAAACTGGGCGTTTAGGACAGTGTAAAAGCTGTAAAATGACTCCTAATTTCTATGCTGGTTACCTGCTGCAATGATATTTTGGATATTATCAGTTAAATAAATGATTAATGTCACCTGCTTTCTTTTACTTTTCTATGTGGTTACCAGAAAATTTAAAGATTTGCATGTGGTCTGCATTTTCTTTCTAGTGGACAGTGCTGATAGATGTGTGCCTCATTCAGGTACTTTAATAGTCATTTCATCTGTACCATATTGCTCATTACTCCTCCATTTTAAAAAATGAAACTGAGGTCAGCAATTTGCTCTTCATCACACAGTTAGCAGCCAGAACAGATCCTGAGCGCTGACCACAGAACCCCGCCTCCCTGTAGAAACCCAAGGACAACAGCCTGTCTGGATAAAATGTGGACCTGGGTCTCAGACAGGCAAACTTGAACACAAAGCTCTTTTTCTAAAACTTGGTGTTTCCCTTAAATCAATTTTTTCTGCTTTTTAGGTTGGAAGAGCAAAAACAGATGAAAAGATTTTTAAAATCTCATTGTTCTGGGGCTCAGAGGGGCTCTTTATGCCAGGGGAGTCATTCTGAGGGACAGTGAGACAGAAAGTTCTGGTAAAGAAAGCTCTGTTGTAGCGTCACCTCCCCGCTTTCCCTCTCACCCCCCCCCCCCCCCCCGCCCATAATTAAGTTTCTTCTTCAGATTGACTGTTAGATTAGGTTGACTATTAGCTGACTGTCCGGTTATTTTGCCTCAAGCCCTCCTGCCCTTCCCAAGCCTGGCAGAGGCCCATCACTCACATGTCCCCTTTGCTCTCAGGGACTCTGCTTTGCTTCCCCTGCCACCTGCTGCCCCTGCCCGGTAACAGCGAGGAGAGAGGGTTAGGCTGCTGCCCTCCCATCCCAGAGAAAGGGTGAGACCAGAGGGTGGGGCTGCAATCTTGGCTCAAGGAGAGTGAGTCCGCCATCACCGGAGGACTTAGCCTTTATGCAGGGCTGGTGTGGATGAAGCTGAAGGTACCTTCCACCCTAAGAGCCGATAATTCTGTGGCAAAGGAACTCCACAGCGGAAAGAAACTAGACCCTCCTTCCAGTTGGTGATCCCATCCGTTTCCCCTTCCCTCTGCCTCCAGCCACGGCGGCTGAGTCCGCCACCCCTTGTTCATGTGTCTCCTCCTGCTTCTGGAATAATTCGGTCTCAAAGGCTGATGGTGAGTGCAGCAGCTCAAGCAGATAAACAGTCAGTGCTGATAAGAGAACTCAACAGAGACAACTAGTTCAGGGAACTAGGTTTTGAATGTAACTTCAAAGGTCAGTCAATATTCCAAGGGAATCAGCCTGCAGCTGAACACACAGCCAGCAGGTGAGGGCCCCATTGTTCCCCACCTCCCTTGTTACATGAGCAACAGTCTACCTTCAAGTTCTCCTTGGATTTCCACATTTTTGCTGGCGGTTTACATCCCTTTTTCCTTATGTTTCTTTTTTAATAATTGAAGATTTTATTTGTAGCATGACAGGAGCAATACATCGCACCCCCTTTATAATTATGTGTATGATTTTATTTGTCACAGACAGTTGGTCTAGAGAATTTCTGGGACCAAGGAGTTAGCTGGGTGTCTCAACTCTCATTTTAAAGTCCTCTGTATCCAGCCCTGCGTGTGGTACTGTGGATCCACGACACAGCTCCTGCCCCTGAGGAGTCTTCACGGAGTTGGGGAGACAGGCGCAGGGCGTGTATGAAGAGCACGGTATGAATGTGGAAAAGAGGGTACAGACCCTGCCTCCGGCTGGACTGCGTCTCCCAGGCCTTCGCACAGACTCGGGCTCAGGCCTGGCACCGCTCTCGGTTAGTTCTGTCCTTCTGTCCCCACACAAGTGAATCTGGGGATTCTCTCAGGTAAAACCTCACTGTGAAACGAAACCTGACCGTGTTCCTCATCTCCGTCTCACCTTTCCCCTTGGAATTCCTTCCAGCAGCTTAAACCAACATATCCCCCGTCAAAATGCTCTCGGCTTCCCATAACCGAGCTGTCCTCCCGGGCATGTGTTACTGCTGTCTACACTCTAACCGGCTTTGTATCTCACCAGACACGTGCACTTGGACAGGCCATGTGTCATCTCTGAGACTCGGTTTCCGACATGGAAATTTGTGCTACTAACATCCTTCCCCACCTCTCTCTCCTTTCATCCACATGCTAAGGAACCAATGGGAAACAATAAAATGATGAAATCACGTGCCAGTACCAAATATCACTAATATTGTGATAGTAGTTTGAGTTCACAATCTCTTTTGTTCCTATAGCATTTTTTTGTTAATGAACTTAACTAATAATATTTTATTAAATTTATAATTTTTGGAATTAAATGTCACATTACAGTCATAATCAAAGCCTATACTATGGCCACCACTGAAAGCATTTTGAATAACGAGCTGCTAACTGGTCCTCCATCTCCAGCAGCTCTGTCACATTGCAGCTTTATGTGCTTTGCTCCGCTACCAAGGTGGGCCCAGACAGCTTATCCTGGATTCGTGGGTTCAGCGCTACCTTCCAAGTGTCAGACTGAGCCTCAGCTGTGCCTAGATCTTGGGTTCAGATACATTTCAGCAACTACCCGGAAGTGCTCCAGCCAATCACAATCATATTTATTTGTAGGACGCTGAGGAGTGTTTTGTATGGGAACTTACCATGACGAGAGGAATGGGCGAGCAAGTCCAACTCTGTCACAAAGCCTGAGCCATAAAAGAGGAGAAGTGATTCTGAAAACAGTGTCATTACCATCACTCAAAACCTGCCCCAGCCCCATGGCTCAGATCCACCTCTGCTCTTTAGGAGAGAGACCGATGGTTGTCCAGCCAAAGCCAGAAAGAGCTGGTTCAGTGAAAATGCACTGGCGCAGTGGGGCTCACGCACGAGGGATCCAAAACAAAGGGGCCGTGGTCCTTCTGTGGGAACCCTCTCACAGGATATAACACAACATGGGCAGGTCCATCCTGCCCTCCTCCACCCTGTTTGTGCATAAAGAGTGATGTCTCCATAAAATATCTTTCTAATTTGCTAGTCTTATAAAATCTCATTAAACAGTCAATTTTTATCTTTATTCTTTAAAAGAGACTTAGACAAGGAATAAAGAAATTACTGTCCAGGGGATGAATTTCGCTGGAGAAGATTGGACTAGAATGTGGAACGTGACAGATGGCCGTGGGCCTCGCTGAGGCAGCACCGGTACCTGACACTTACGGGCAACAGGGGTGTGGGACGGAAGAGGGGTGTGGGACCTTAGAAATGGACCATGAGGCAAAAGCTGTTAAAAGTAGCAAATATTTGCTCATCCTAAAAAGGAGCCTAAATGGTAGATCTTATCACCATTTTATGGAGGAAAAAAATAAAACCAAGGTTGAGATCACACGGACAGTATCAGACCACCGTTGGAGAGTGAACTAGAGTGTGAACTTTGGGATAATTGCTCCTAAACGGCTGTGCCAGCCTCGGTGCCCTCGTGCTGTGCCAGTAAGTCCATGTTCTCCTTGACTCTCAGAAGGATCTTCAGATAGTGCCTCCATTTATCACTGAGGAAACAGGTGCAGAGAAGTTGTTACTCAACTTATCTGAGTTTTCTCCAGGAAGCTGGAGAACACACAGTGGGCTCAAAGTACCATTTTCCTCCACGCTGGTTCCATTCATGTCAACCACACAGCCCATCCAAACCAAGGTGGCCAGTGATTTAGTAGATCTACCCACTATCTTATGGAATCTGAGTTTACTCCTCTAGCGTCCAGCCTAGAAACTGCTGAACTTGGACTAGATCCTCAGGTTGCCCTTGAGACAAATTACTCTCACACTGTCAGCCTATTCGGCTGGCCGGAGCTTCAGCCTTTGTTTCATGGTTTGCACCTGAGTTCATAGGGGCCGATGGTCCAGTTTTTAAATCTACCCCTTACGACTGACAGCACTTTTCCCCAAGACTGCCGGTATGTCCTTGTATTGTCTCAGATCCCCCCCAGTTCTATACAAACTGCTGAGGCCTGAAACCATTGCAGCTCCCAGACCTTGACTTTCATCCTCAGCCCATGCCTTTGCATGAAGAAAGCTGCCTGCAATGCACTTCTGTTTGCTCCCATCCCCCACACTTACCTTCTGAATTCGGAAGGCTGTCCTCTTGATGAGTGTTCTCTATGCTCTTTAGGTGTGCTGATTAGCATAGCTTCCCACTCCACAGGGATTTTCCGAAATGCGCTGCAGTCAAGCTCTCGTGTTACCTACAGCTGGAGTAATTGTGGGGAAAGGCTCCACCTGAAAAAAATCTTGAAACACGTGTGTTAAGTTTTGCAAAGCAAAATCACCATTCTGAACCTGTGTTCACACACATGTGCACCTAAATTCACATGTGTGGCTGCATCACCAAGAAACCCAATGAGACATGTTCAAGGCCAATGGTGCAGCCTCAGACAATTCGAGCAATTCCTACTTGCTCTCCAAAATGAATCAGACCAATATTCTGTGCAGTAAATATATTTTTATAAAATGACATTTAAACTCTGCATGAAAATTTCAGAGAGCAATAAGATGTCCTGAAAATTAATGAATCCATCAACTCAGGTGAAGTCTTCCAAAAATCTATCATGTCACAGAACAATTAATTGGATCTTTTCAAAATTTAATGCGTTGCTGCTGAATGCCAGAAATATTGGACAGTTCTGGCAATTTAGACACTAGTCTAAATCAAAGGGGAGTTGGCGCTCACAGCATTTATTATGGGTGTGGGAGCAGTATCAGTGCTTGTCTAGAGACAAGGAATTGTTAGTATTGTACTTGTACAAGTAAAGAGAATCTGCTAACTCCACTGAACACATTCCTTTCCTTAGTATCCAGTAGGTTAGTGTAGCTTAGCAAATAACCACATGTGGCCGCTGCTCACAGAATTCCCTAGTGTTTTCAGTCCTCTCGCTGTATATCTATCAGAAATCTGATTTTCTGGGCTCAGATCTTCTAAATGTCAGGTCCATCCCAATGGTAAATTATATACCTTAGAAAAAATATTTCCTCTCCCATGGTGCAGAAATTAATGGTCTTTCAGCAAAGGCCAAGACTCTATATTTTTTTAAAATATATTTTATTGATTTTTTACAGAGAAGAAGGGAGAGGGATAGAGAGTTAGAAACATCGATGAGAGCGATCAATCAGCTGCCTCCTGCACGCCCCCCACTGGGCATGTGCCCGCAACCAAGGTACATGCCCTTGACCGTAATCGAACCTGGGACCCTTCAGTCCGCAGGCCGACGCTCTATCCACTGAGCCAAACCGGTTCGGCAAGACTCTATTTTTAATAGGAAAAAAATCTATTTCCTCCAGAAATGAGTACCCGTGACTAAGACCATAGCTTTGGTGCTGGGTTTTAGTCCTCTTTCTTTTACTTTTGAGGAAGCACGACCAAGTCATTCAACTTCTCCGAGGTTTCATTTTCTTGTGTGAAAAGCAAGGTAAGCTTAGCTGTCTCATAATGATGATCTGGATGTTCAAAACAATAATTTACGTAGTGCTCTTAGCACAGTGCCAGGCACAGAATTCGTGATGAGCAAGTGGTATCTACAATCAGATGAGCTCCTGCACAAATTAGTCTGGCAGTTCCATGATAACTGAATTTACAAGTAAAGTTTTTTCCTAAATTAGAAACATCTGAATATCCTTTAAAAATAAATAGCGTTTCATTTTATTTAAAGCTATATAGAGAATACAAATGGCTGGACATCACTGCTGGCTTGACATCCTCAAAGCAATATTGATAAAGGCCAGATCAATTAATAGGTAAGCTACACAAATTATTCCATGGGTCACTTCTCTATAATTTACATCTGCAGACCGTTTTTATGTATTTATGTCATTCCACTGTTAATTGTTGAGCACTGTTATGACACATTCCTGAAGAAAACATTCCAATTATCTGTCATGTATTGTGTGATTATATGTCGGCATCATGCTTAAGGATATTCATTCATTATTTTATTTAATTTCCACCCCAACATCCGGAGATGAGTCCATCTGATTTGAGAGCCCAATCCTTAATCATTGTGCCTCACTGAGTATCCTTTCCACTAACTCACCGTCTGGGCCAGCATGGGGACAACTACGCATGGGTATTTGGAGGCCCAGGGATCATCTTGAGTAGGAAAGTGAGCACCATAACTTTAAAGCATTCATACTCTCAGATCACTTCCAGCCTAAGAATCCTATTGGGAATCCCAACCCCAGGTTTTCTCTACTCCACACACCCAGGCTCCTTATTCTGGTTGAGTCACCTAATCCCAAGTAGCCCTGAGGGCTGGAGCCAGCATTCTCACCATTCCTGAGAGTGTTTCCTCTTGAACTTGTTTTCAGAATGTTCTGCTCCTTGACTCTCCTCAGTTGTCTTGGATCAATCTCAGCTTTGAGACAGGCCATTCCTTTTTCTGCCTCAAACTTTGGTATATCTAGTTATTTTACTCTTTTTACCTAGAATTCCATTTCTACCTAATACTCAGTTTGGTGTCTACATTTTGATTCTGTCCTAACTCTTGGTCATCCCTTCAATTAAAATAGGATTTTATTCATGTCTCCATTCTCCCCTAAGCAGCAAAAGTTAATCTATGAAACATAAGGAGAAAAGAAAGTATAAGAAAAGGGAAGCCTTGGATATTATGCATTACTAGTATGTTTTGAATAGTATTTCCTATACAATTCCTTTCCTCTCTCTTCTTCCCACTTCAGACCATTAAATGTGAGGTTAAGGAGCAAACCTTTCTTTTTTCTCATTTCTTAACTCCAGCTAACCCACAAGATCGGTTATCTGAAGAATTTCAGATTATCTGATGTTTTCTTTCTGCTCCTAAACCTTCTTTTTCCTTTTTCTTTTTTCTTTTCTTTTAATAACCTTATCTCTAGACATTTATCTTCAGAACATTCTCTTTCATAGAACCTATTTCTGCATCAACCAGTGGACCCTACTCTGTTCTTTGATTTAGATAAAATTTCAGTGTATTGATGTGTACAGTCTGTCTCTCTACTAGGCTAAAATTAACCTATAGGACAAGGAGTAGTTAGAAACAGCACTTACCAAGCTTTACTAATTTTTTTTTTTTTCGCTTAAAGTATTACAAAGGGTATTACATAAGTGTCCTTTTTTCCCCCCCACCCTTGACAAACCCCTACCCTCCCTTACCCCCCAGTGTCTTATGTCCATTAGTTATGCTTATATGCATGCATACAAGTCCTTCGGTTGATCTCTTACTCCCCTCCCTCCTGCCCCCCAACTCTCTCTGGCCTTCCCACTGCAGTTTGACAATCAGTTTGAGGCAGCTCTGCCTCTGTATCTATTATTGTTCAAAAGTTTGTAATGGTCTTTATTATCCATGAATGAGTGAGATCATGTGGTATTTTTCCTTCATTGACTGGCTTGTTTCACTTAGCATAATGCTCTCCAGTTCCATCCATGATGTTGCAAATGGTAGGAGTTCCTTCTTTTTAACAGCAGCATAGTATTCCATCGTGTAGATGTACCACAGCTTTCTAATCCATTCATCTACTGATGGGCACTTAGGCTGTTTCCAGATCTTAGCTATGGTGAATTGTGCTGCTATGAACATCTGGTTACATATATCCTTTCTGATAGGTGTTTCTGGTTTCTTGGGGTATATTCCTAGTAGTGGGATCACAGGGTCAAATGGGAGTTCCATTTCCAATTTTTTGAGGAACCTCCATACTGCCTTCCATAGTGGCTGCACCAGTCTGCATTCCCACCAGCAGTGCACAAGTGTTCCTTTTTCTCCACATCCTCTCCAGCACTTGTCGTTTGTTGATTTGTTGATGATGGCCATTCTGACAGGTGTGAGATGGTACCTCATTGTTGTTTTGATTTGCATCTCTCGGATGATTAGTGACTTTGAGCATGTTTTCATATGTCTCTTGGCTTTCTGAATGTCCTCTTTTGAAAGGTGTCTATTTAGATCCTTTGCCCATTTTTTGATTGGATTGTTTATCTTCTTTTTGTTAAGTTGTATGAGTTCCCTATAAATTTTGGAGATTAAGCCCTTATCAGATATGACGTTGGCAAATATGTTTTCCCAAGAGGTGGGTTTTCTTGTTGTTTTGTTGATGGTTTCTTTTGCTGTGCAGAAGCTTTTTATTTTGATGTAGTCCCATTTGTTCAGTTTCTCTTTAGTTTCAACTGCCCTAGGAGCTGTGTCAGTGAAGAAATTGTTTTGGCATAAGTCTGAGATTTTGTTGCCTTTGTATTCTTCTAGAATTTTTATGGTTTCCTGTCGTACATTTAAGTCCTTTATCCATTTTGAGTTTATTCTTGTGTATGGTGTAAGTTGGTGGTCTAGTTTCATTTTCTTGCATATATCTGTCCAATTTTCCCAACACCATTTATTGAAGAGACTATCTTGGCTCCATTGTATGTTCATGCCTCCTTTGTCAAAAATTAATTGAGCATATTGGTTCGGGCTAATTTCTGGACTCTCTATTCTATTCCACTGGTCTATATGTCTGTTCTTGTGCCAGTACCAGGCAGTTTTGAGAACAGTGGCTTTGTAATACAGTTTGATATCTGGCATTGAGATCCCACCTACTTTGTTCTTTCTCAGGATCGCTGCAGCTATTCAGGGTCTTTTTTTATTCCAGATGAATTTTTGGAGAGTTCGTTCTAGATCTTTGAAGAAGGCCATTGGTATTTTAATGGGAAGTGCGTTGAATTTATAGATTGCTTTGGGTAGTATGGACATTTTAATGATGTTGATTCTACCAATCCAAGAACATGGTATGTTCTTCCATCTGTTTATGTCTTCCTCTATCTCTTTTTTCAACGTCCTGTAGTTTTCTGAGTAGAGGTCTTTAACCTCTTTAGTTAAGTTTATTCCTAGGTATCTTAATTTTTTTGGTGCGATGGTAAATGGGATTGTTTTTCTAATCTCTCTTTCTGAAAGTTCACTATTGGTGTATAGAAATGCCTCAGATTTCTTGGGGTTAATTTTGTATCCTGCTACATTGCCAAATTCATGTATTAAGTCTAGTAGCTTTTTGATGGAGTCTCTAGGGTTTTGTATGTATAATATCATGTCATCTGCAAATAAGGATAGTTTTACTTCCTCTTTTCCAATTTGGATGCCTTTTATTTCTTCTTCTTGCCTAATTGCAATGGCTAATACTTCCAGTACTATGTTGAACAGGAGTGGTGAGAGTGGGCATCCCTGTCTTGTTCCTGTTCTTAGGGGAAATGGTGTTAGTTTTTGACCATTGAGTATGATGTTGGCTGTGGGCCTGTCATATATGGCTTTTATTATGTTGAGGTATGATCCTTCTATTCCCACCTTTCTGAGAGTTTTTATCAAAAATGGGTGTTGGATTTTGTCGAATGCTTTTTCTGCATCAATTGATATGACCATGTGGTTTTTTTCTTTCAATTTGTTTATGTGATGTATCACATTTATTGATTTACGGATGTTGTACCATCCTTGCATCTCTGGGATAAATCCTACTTGGTCATGGTGTATGATCCTTCTGATGTACTGCTGGATCCGATTTGCTAAGATTTTGTTGAGGATTTTGGCATCTATGTTCATGAGGGATATTGGCCTGTAATTCTCTTTCATTGTGATGTCTTTACCTGGTTTTGGTATTAGGGTGATGCTGGCTTCATAGAATGAGCTTGGAAGTGTTCCTTCCTCTTGAATTTTTTGTAGTAGTCTGAGGAGGGTAGGTTTTAGTTCTTCCTTGAATGTTTGGTAGAACTCCCCTGTGAAGCCGTCTGGCCCTGGGCTTTTGTTTGCTGGAAGCTTTCTGATGACTGCTTCAATTTCTTCCATAGTTATTGGCCTATTGAGGTTTTTAGATTCTTCCTGATTGAGTTTTGGAATGTTGTATTTTTCTAGGAATTTGTCCATTTCCTCCAGGTTGTCTAGTTTGTTGGAGTAGAGTTGCCCGTAGTATTGTTTAACAATCATTTGTATTTCTGTGGGGTCTGTTGTTATTTCGCCTCTATCATTTCTGATTTGGTTTATTTGGGACCTTTCTCTTTGCTTCTTGGTGAGCCTGGCGAGGGGTTTGTCAATCTTGTTTATCCTTTCAAAGAACCAGCTCTTGGTTTCATTGATTTTCTGTATTGTTTTTTTGGTCTCTATGTCATTGATTTCTGCTCTAATCTTTATTATCTCCTTCCTTCTGCTCACTCTGGGGTTTTCTTGTTGCTCTCTTTCTAATTCTTTGAGTTGTAGAGTTAGATGATTAACTACCATTTTTTCTTGTTTTTTGAGATAGGCCTGTAGAGCTATAAACTTCCCTCTCAGGACTGCTTTCATTGTGTCCCAGAGGTTTTGGATTGTTGTGTTTTCATTGTCATTAGTGTCCAGGATGTTTTTAATTTCTTCTTTGATGTCATCGGTAACCCAATCAATATTTAATAACATGCTATTCAGCTTCCAAGTGTTTGAGTATATTGGGTTGTTTTTATTGTAGTTTATTTCTAACATTATGCCATCGTGGTCTGAGAAGATGCTTTTTATGATCTCAATCTTCTTGAATTTGTGGAGACTTTGCTTGTGACCCAATATGTGGTCTATTTTTGAATATGTCCCATGAGCACCTGAGAGGAATGTATATTCCGCAGCTGTGGGGTGTAGTGTTCTGAATATGTCAATTAAGTCCATCTGATCTAGTGAGTCATTTAGGATTGCTGTTTCTTTGCTGATTGTTTGTCTAGCGGATTTATCCAGTGATGTCAGTGGTGTATTAAAGTCCCCTACTATGATTGTGTTATTGTCGATATCTCCCCTGATATCTTCCAGAAGTTTTCTTATGTATGTGGGTGCTCCTGCATTGGGTGCATATATGTTTACCAGGGTTAAATCTTCTTGTTGTATTGATCCCTTTAGTATTATGAAGTGGCCTTCCTTATCTCTGGTTATGGCCTTCACTTTGAGATGTATTTTGTCAGATATAAGTATTGCTACCCCAGCTTTCTTTTCCTTTCCATTTGCGTGAAAGATATTTTTCCATCCCTTCACTTTCAGTCTGTGTGAGTCCTTTCCAATGAGGTGGTCTCTTGTAGACAGCAGATGTATGGGTCATGTTTTTTTATCCATTCAGCCACTCGATGTCTTTTATTTGGAGCATTTAGTCCATTTACATTTAAAGTTATTATTGAAAGGTACTTGTTTGTAGCCATTTCTTTTTTTTGTGTGTGTGTGGCTGTTTTCTTTCTGAGCTTGATATTTCTTCTTTTACACCAGTCCCTTTAGCATTTCTTGCATGGCTGGCTTGGTGGTGATAAACTCCCTTAGCCCTTTTTTGTCTGCGAAGCTTCTTATTTCCCCTTCAATTTTGAATGATAGCCTTGCTGGATAGAGTATTCTTGGATTCAGTCCTTTGCTTTGCATCACTTTGTAGATTTCCGTCCATTCTTTTCTGGCCTGATGTGTTTCTGTTGAGAAATCATTTGATAATCTAATGGGAGATCCCTTGTATGTTACTTTCCGCCTCTCTCTTGCAGCCTGTAAGATTCTCTCTTTATCCTGAACATTTGCCATGGTAATTATGATGTGTCTTGGTGTGGGTCTTTTCGGGTTCACCTTGTTTGGGACTCTCTGGGCTTGTGTGACTTTTTTCTTCCCTACCTCAGGGAAGTTTTCTGATATTATTTCTTCGAATAGGTTTTCTAATCCATGTTCATCTTTCTGTTGTTCTGGCACCCCTATTATTCGTATGTTGCTTCGTTTCATGTTGTCCCAAAGTTCCCTTAGGCTCTCCTCCTGTCTTTTAATTTTTTTCTCCATTTGCAGTACAGTTTGAGTGTGTTTTGCTTCCTTGTCTTCTAATTCACTGATTCGGTCCTCCGCTTCTCCCAGTCTACTGTTGATACTTTCAATGGTGTTTTTTATTGCAGCTATGTCGCTCTTCATTTCTTCTTGGGACTTACTTAAGTTGTTGATTTTTTCATCTGTTTCTTCTAGCTTCTTGCATACGTAGTTGAGTTTTTCATCTGTTTCTTCTTGCTTCTTGAACATCCGGTGCATGTACTCTAGGAACCTTATTCTGAATTCTTTTTCCATCATGTTGCATATCTCTGTCTCACTTAGCTGCTTTTCTGGCGAGTCCTCCTTTTCTTTCCTTTGGGGGTTTCTTTGTCTACCCATGTTTGATCTCACTGACATTACTAGTTGTTGAATCGTTCAGTGGCTGGACCCTGGGTGGCAGTGGCTGCTCCCTGGGTGGCAGTGGCTCCTCGGTCTGTGGTTGCTCCTTGGGCGGTTGTGGTAGCAGCGGCTCCTCTGTTGATAGCAGGGCCTCTGATGGGTGCTGTTCACAGTTGTGGTGGCTCTTCTGCCTGGTGGAGGGAGGCTTCAGACGCAGCAACTGTTCCCCAGGCAGAGCGTGTGGTGATCAGGAGGCCGCTGTTGCTTGAATCTGTTGCGTTGATTTAGAGGCACAAAATACAACACAACAAGGCACAACGTACCAGGCACTGAACACTATTGTATTTACGATATTACTAACCCCAAATAAAGGTGGCCACCCGAGCTAAGAGAGTTGGGAGATAAGGGGGAAAGAAGAGAAAAAGGTAGAAGAGAAAAAAGAAAGAAAGAGAAAAGGGAGTGCAAAAATGAGATTGGAAAAGGGAGGGGAAAAAGAGGAGGAAAAAAAGAAAAAAAAAGAAAAAAAAAAAAGAAGAAAAAAAGTAAGAGAGAAAAGAGAGTGAAGTGTAAAAGAGAGAGAGACTATTTATGTGAGGAGAAAACTCCTATAGGTCCGCCACTAATACCAACAAATTGCAGCAACAGATTCCTGGAGATGAATACAAACTACAAACAACCAATAATATCAAGCGACGCAAGGGGACAGAGCAGAAATAACCGGGGGGGGGGGGGGGGGGAGGGAGGGGCAGGAAAATAAAAAGAATAAGCAGTCTAACCTCACAAACAATCAAAAAAAGAAAAAAAAAAGAAAAACAATATACTCGTCAATCAGGCAAACAACGATAAAACAATAGAGAGAGAAAAGAAGAAGAAGAGAGAGAAAAAAAAATGGATAGTGAAGGAAGATAAGGGAAAGGTGTATAAGGATTTAGAACAGGGGATTGGACATAGGATATTTAAGCAGGGTTAAATTTTGACAGAGGGTAAAAAGAATAGGGAAGATCTAAAGCTGGAGTAGGGTAAGAGAAACAGGACAGCAAAAGGGAAAAAGTGGGGAAGATTGTTTAGCACAGAGGCAAATTGAGGTAGAGAAAAATGTTGCTAAAGGAACGATGAAAATAGAATGGAGAACATTAGTCCCAAAATAAAATAAAGACAAGATAAGATGACACTTTAAAAACTGGTAAAATGGTAGCGGTAATAATACTAGTTAAAAATAAAAATGTAGTAGCTGAAAGGGCAAAATCGGGTGATGGAGAAAAAGAAAAATGAAAAAAAAAGAAAAATGTTTTCTTAGTTAAAAGGAGAAAAAGTAATTTAAAAAAATAAAAATAAAAATGTGCATTAATGCAGGTGCTTCAGATCTTCTACTCTTCTTATTGGCACGCCCGGAATTCAGGAGAATGTTGACTTTCCCTCTGATACACTGTTCCTCCTTGTTGCAAGCCACAGTCCTTATTGCCTTATCTGTATTTACAGAGGAGTCAGTTCGTGGCTCTGCCTCTGGGTGGCAGTGTGTCTGGGTTGACCTCCGAGGCTATAAGTTCTCTCCGACCAGTTCTCTATTGTACCTGAACCAGCTCCGCCCAGAGGTTGTTCCCCCGGCGCCACTCCCAGCTCTGTTTCCCAGGCTCCCCAAAAACAATCTTCCCCTACAAGCTCTGCTAGTGACCCCAACTGGGCACTCACATGCACTGGGCTCAACAATCAAACTCACAGAAGTAAGAGGAAGTGTGCAAACTAGAGCCTGGGAAGCTGTTCGAACTCGCAGGGTTCCACCCTCCAGAACCTCGAGGAGTGTCTGCGCGCGCTCAAGCCCCTGGCAGCAACAAGTAGCCGGCTATCAGGGAAACTCTGAGGCAGCCCTTTTGCATCCAGTCCAACTATGGGCTCATTTATAGTGTTACCTTCTGGCAGCAGCCCTGCGGGAGCCCTCCCCCCTTGCGAGACACGCTGGCCTCTATAGGCACGGATTTTGGAGAGCGCAGATTTTGGCGGACGCAGATTTCCCCCTGCGCCCGCGCGCGCGTTCCTCGCTCCAACCTGAACTGCGAACCGCACCTTTGAGGTAAGTCTAACCTTTCCGTGGAGGGGTGCAGGTCTCCCCTTGGCTCTTGCAGTCGCGCTGTTTGCGAATCGTTGCCTCCGGGTTAGTAGCCGATCTCTGGATGCCGGTAAACGCTGCCTGAGATGGCGCGGTCTCGCCGCTGCGCTGGCGCCCAGAGGGAGGTTTCAGCCTCAATCTCTAACCATCCGCATTTTTTTGGAGTTTTCTGTCTTTCCTGGCTGCAGACTGTCTCTCAGCTGAACCTCCCCAGCTTGATCGGGCTGATTGTTACCCGTTTCAGCTGCTCGCCCCTATCTGGTCCGGGACGAAGCACCAACACGTCCGTCTAAGCCTCCGCCATTTTCTCCTCTCAAGCTTTACTAATTTTTAAAAGATTTTCTGAAAGAATATGTCCTTTTAGAAATTGAATTCTTCCCTGGTCATTTTTCATACAAATGCCAGGAGCCATAGGAAGTACTTTAAGCAACATGCTCTTCTCAAGCACTATAGGAACTAAGATCACAGAATTTAACAAATTATTACACTTGAAATAAAGATATTTCATTGAAAATACTAGGCGCTGATTCTTTAAATATAATCTTCTTATGCAAATATGCAAGGAGCTCCTAGTCTATGTGCTCTCATTTTGGAAATCAGCTGTTTCTAATAGCCACGTAGTAACCCACTAAATAATAGAGTGAAAATTCTCCGTAATGGCTCTGTCTCCAGACAGGCTTCCTGACTTGTCGTAAGTGTTTCCCTCCACGTCCTGCGTGGTTCAGGGTTCAGGTCTGGAAGTGGAGCCTCACACAAATGAAATAGAAAAGACACAAGATAATTTGGGAATATGGGGGACCAGGCGAGCAAGTCCAACTCAGGGAGAAGGACTTCCACTATGCTCAGGCCTCACCAAGCTTTTATAGTGAGAGGTAAACAAGGTAGTGATTACCATAGTTACACAGTTCTTGTGAGTTTCACTTGTTTTGACCATGGTTACACTTCCTGCACTTCCTCATCCCATTAGCTTTCCCAGATAAGATCTAGGGAGTGTTATAAGGTCAAGCCTAATTATGCTAAAAGGACTGTGCCCTCTAAGCTAGGACTTGTTTGTGACTTTGCCAGCAGGTCAGTCCGAGGCTTAACCCTATATCAGTTTCCCACATCTCACCCTTTTTTTTATTATTAAGCTACTATAACTTACACATCACTGACTGTGTACTTTTCTCAAAGCTTACTCACAAATGACCCCTCTGGTGCAATAGGAGAAAAATGATGGCCTCAGAGATGATCTGAGACTTTAATATGGGAGCAGTAACTATTTTCCAGAGCTCTCTTGATTCACCTTCATGATATTCCAGCATTCCAGCCAACAATAGGGAGATTATAGAAGGGACCTCAGAGCCCTCTCTGTCCAAAATCCTCATTGAAAATTTGAGAAACACAGATGCAAGGAGGGGAAGATAAAGTCAGTTACTCAAAATAACACGTTAAATGGAGGAAATAAATTAAAATCCAAGTCTTCTAAGGCATTATGCAATTAAAGGCAACTGCTGTAATTAGCTACACCATTGTGAATAAATAAACATGATGGTGCGCTTCATGTTCTTCATGAATACAAACTCAGGCTTGACCAATGGAGTGTGGTAGAAACAGCATTATGCTAATTGTCAACCTATTTTAAGAAGAACAGCAGCTTCTGCTTTGACCTCTGGGAACCCTGACCAACAATGAAAGAAATCTTAGTATCCTAACACCTCTGTGTGATAAGAAATCCAAGCCACATGGAAAGGTGCTGTGCTGACTTACCCTCTATTTCAGGGGTCCTCATACTTTTTAAACAGGGGGCCAGTTCACTGTCCCTCAGACCGTTGGAGGGCCATACTATAGTTTAAAAAAAAACAACTATGAACAAATTCCTATGCACACTGCACATATCTTATTTTGAAGTAAAAAAACAAAATGGGAACAAGTACAATATTTGTATTTGCATGTGGCCCACAGGCCATAGTTTGAGGACCCCTGATATTTCCTCTATTTAACAGCCCAACTGAGCCCTCAGCCAATAGTTAGCTTCAACTTCCACCCCTGAGGTCCAGTTCATTTGATCCTTCATATGACTAAAGCTCCAGCCTCTATCTGCATGAGAAACCCCACAGAAAAACCACATAAGTAAACCCAGTCAACTCACAGAACCAGGAGAAATAATAATAAACTGTTATTTTAAGCCTCTGCCTTTAACAGAGCTAATTGTGCAGCAATAGGTAATCAGACGACCAGCTAATAAAGAAACCACTGAAACATTTTAAACAGGAGAGTGATAATAATTCAGCTCATAACTGAACATTTTGCATAGGTAGGGCCCCGGGAATCAGACTATTTAGAAAGTAGGAGATAAACACTTTGTCCCCTGCTCTCATACACAATCGAGTTTATTTGAGATTTGAGGGATACTGGATGGAACTGCGAGACTTTCCTCCTTCCATGTACATATATTTATCACATAGATTCTGAAGATATCAGAGAGGGAGAGAATGAGGAAGAGCGAGAGAGAGCGAGAGCGAGAGAGAGAGAGAGAGAGAGAGAAGAACCAAAACCCTCACACAGAATTTCTGACCCATGACTGATGAAGTACCAGGTTCCAACTCAGGTAGCAAGCTATGAAGATAACACCAACGGTCCCTACTTCCTGGTGCTCAGACTCTTATGCTTGTGTAATTCCATGCCATGCCAGATAGGCTGACCCATGTAACCAATATGATGTTGCAGAAATGGCCATGCGACGGGTGAGGTTAAGTTTTAAATGACATTGCAGCTTTTGCCTTGCTCTCTCTTGGATCGCTCATGCTGGTCAAATTTGCTCTCCCCATGTCTGTATTACTCTACAGTAAAAAGCCTTATGTATGGTCAAACAAAATTCGTTACCAAATTATTTATCCTCAGAAATCTGTTGCCTATTCTTGGTCCTCTGTTTTTCCCTCTGAATGTTTAAATTAGTTTATGAAATTATCAACAAAACCTTGTTTGTGTTCTAATTGCATGTCCATTGATCAACATCATGAAAGGAACATCTTTAGGCTACTGACTCTTTCTCTTCACAAACATAATAGATTTCTCCATATATTTAGGTCTCTTTATAGTTTAACATGTTCTTGTGAGAGTTTGACTATTTTTTATTAGCTATATTCTTAAGTACTTTATATTTTTCTTCCTTGGTAAAACTGGTATCTCTTAGAAATACTTTTTCTTAATCTGTTACTAGAATATAAAATTCAATTGGAATTGATATGTTGATACCATTTTCTTCTTGCTTGCTAACTTCTTCCATTTATTCTAACAATTAATTTTGTATATTCTTTGAGTTTTATATGGTGAAAACATACCATTTGCACATAGTAATAATTTCACTTACTCTCCTATTTTTTTCTAAGTGTACTTTCTACAACATAGCACACATATAGTTGAATAGAAGATATCTCTGATGTTGGGACACTTTTACCTTTTTGATTTTAAGGAAATGTTTTTTAATATTTTCCTTTTGAGTCTCTGTAGTCTTCTTTATTATGTTCAGGAATTCCTCTTTTCTTCTTCTTTGGTAATTTTTTATCATTCACTAATAGGTGTAGAAATTCACCAAATAATTTGTTTCCCTTTTACAATGATAGTGTACTGTTTTCCTTTAATTTCTTAATGATTATACTAATAGTTTTTCATAACCTTTACATTTCTGAGGTCAACTCCTTTTTCTTTTCATTTATTATACACTTTGGTGAATTTGATTGGCTTAGTATTTTTGTTCAGAAATTTCATACCTATGTTCTTGAGTCAGATTGGCTTTAAGATTTCTTTCTCAATTGTTGCTTCTCTGTTTTCCTTTTTCCCAAATTCTTTCTCCAATATTTTATAACATGCATGCAGACAAGCCCGAAGGTTATAGAAATGAACCTCTCTGTGTATCCATCACCAAACAAGAGCAACCATCTTCTAATGGCCTCTCATTTCATCCACTTTTTTTTTTACCCTAAACACATTGGATTAATTTGAAATAAATCCTGCACAGTATAATTTATTTGTAAGTACTTTATTATGTAGTTCTAAATTATAAGAAACTTTAAATAATATAATTACAATACCATAATCACACCTAAAAGGAGTAGAAACCCTCAACATTTTCCAACGATCCCTGGTAGTCAGTGTCTCACTGTGAGGTTGTAATTAGCTGGCTATTAATCACAGGGAAAGCGAAAGGGAGGCCAGACGTTCTCAGCGTGTCCCTTTGGGCAGCGTCACCAGGAGGCGCCAACTTCCCACCCCAGACACTACCGGCCCATTTCCCACAATGACGGGGAAGGGACTGGGCATCGGGAGTGGACACAGTCGCAGTGAAGTTGGGGGACGTAGGCAAGGTGCCTGTCAGTCTAACCTGGAACAGAATCCATTGGCTAAAGAGTGTGGAACCACGGCAAACACGGAACAATGTGGGAATAGATGATCCCCAGACAGAGGACCTAGCTCTGTGTGGCTCTCTGCAGCTCTGGAGTTGCTCCTGCGTCCTTGCCTTAGTCCAGTGATTCCCAAAGTGGGGGCTACCGCCCCCTGGTGGGCGCTGCAGCGATCCAGGGGGGCGGTGATGGCCACAGGTGCATTTGGGGGCGATGAATAACTGTAAGGGGGCGGTGAAAGCATAAAAGAAAGAAGAGAAGATTTAGAAAAATTGATTTATGTATTCTGCTCAAAACGCTTAATTTTTCTTTGAACAATGTACTGGACGTTGGCTCGGTTCCCGTATACTCCCTCACTTGCATTGAGGTATGTGCAATCGCGCACTGCTACTGTTCACGTGGTGCCACTGAATCGCTGTTCCAAAACAGTGAGCACGATGAGCATTGCTGCAGGCAACTGCCACTCGTGCGATTGGTCGATCGCAAGGCCAAAGCCTGGAACGGCAGCAGCAGTACTGGCTACTGGCAGGACTACCAGCAGATTTTGGAGCACGCTATGAATCAGGAGATTTCCCGTAATTATTATGGGAAAATTACGGCGTAATATAACTCTAAGTTAGATTGTTGTGATATTGTGACAGGTTAAAGTTAACTAACCAATAGTGCAACTATAATTGGTGAGTATTATTTATTTATTTTGTAATAATTATATGCGCTTTACAATTAATAATATCATGTTTATAATGTATTACCTTTCTATTCTGAGTTCAATAAATAGTTTCATAATTTCAAACTTCAATGTTTCTAATTTACACCTTTCTTTACTATATTTTATGAAAAAGGTAGAAACATTAATACATATATCTTTCTGTTTAATTGCTATTAAAATTTAAAAAAAATTAATTTCAAGGGGGCGCTGAGTAATATTTTTTCTGGAAAGGGGGCGGTAGGCCAAATAAGTTTGGGAACCACTGCCTTAGCCCATGTTCCTAGAGGCCGCATAGCTCCTGGCCATTGTAAGAGTAAACAAGTAATCTTTTCTGTCAAAAAAGGGAATGTGGGCAGCCGCCATTCTGGCCCACGTGACTTGCAGCTCCCCTGGGGCCGCGATTTTGAAATGGCAATGGTCAACCCCGCCCTTTCCCTTTAAATTAGCCAATTGTGCAAGACTGTGAGCCTCAGCTCTGACCAATCAAGAGTGAGGGGCAGATGACGTGTGTCAGACATGAAACCCCTAGCGGACTGCCCGCTTAGTGAGTGTGCTCCCAGACCCTGTGTGTGTGTGAACCCTTCTGCAAGAGTGAAGACATTTGCCTTGCTGTCTGGCTCCCAAGTATCCTTTGTGTTCTGCCAGGACCCCTGGTTTTGGGGATCACCTTATTTATAACAATTTTGGGGGCTTGTCTGGGATTCCATTGGTCACTACGGGAGGCCACTGCACCCTCTCCTGAGGAGGAGTGTCCCACTGCCACGTTGCAGTGGCCTCGGTGAGGAGGGACAGCCACTACCTCCCCTCCTTCCCGGCTGACTACAAGCTGGGGATGGAGAGTTAGCCAGCGATGTGGGAAGGTCCCAAGCAAGCAGCACTGCGGCAACCAGGTAACCTCATACATGAGCCAAGGTGGGGATTGGACTGAGTACTACTTTGGTGATTGGGTATCCTCGGAGGTCGGGTATATGTGACTGGGCTGTGTCTTGGACATGAAGCAAGTGTGGGGTCCTGATCTGCAGTTCCATTCTCCGCCAAGGGATGCAGCCAGAGGGGATGAAGTGGATCTCGAGGAGTGCAAGAAACCTGCAGTATGGGAGGTTAAGCACTTAGTCACAAGGGAGTTTCCACGCATGGGAAACAAAAATTCATGGCCTAGGAAATATATTTCCCCGGATAGTCTATTGGGAGGTTTCGGGGAGAGGACAGTCCTTGAACCAGGGGCAGGAGACATTGCTCTGCTTCAGTTTCTGTTTTTTCATGCTGTGTGTGTGTGTGTGTGTGTGTGTGTGTGTGTTTATGCAGGGCATTCTGTGGTGTCTGTGGCTTGTGTGTGCCTATAAGAGTGTGTCAATTAATGTTTCTCTTTATTGTTCGGTTTAAGTTGTTAAAAATGGGGCATGTCTCGCTTTGGGGGAGCCCAGCTATTTGTGGTGAGGCTGAACACGTGGCAGAGATTGAGGGAACGTCCCAGCAGCTGCCGATAATTCTTAATCTGGGGACTCTTCCTGCTTTCCCTCTCAGGGTGTCAGCCACCTGAAACTTTTAGCTAGTGAAAGGGTTTTTGGTCTATAATGTAAATTTGGTTACTGATTTACTTTGCTTGTTTTCTATATTTTAGGGACTTAGTTTGACATAGGGAAGTAAGCATTACAGGCATGGGATAGTGGGCGGTACAGGCTATGGTGGAACTCCATTGTTTGAGCTACAAGGTTAATGTTTCCATGATGGTGGGCAGTTCTTGAATGATGATCCAAGGTTGACTCCCAGGTTCTAGAGGCATACAAGTTCCAGATTTTTGTCCCCAACACTGGGAGGAGCAGATTTGCTGAAGTGCCCTCCAGCAAGTTGCAGAAATAGCAGTGGGGGGAGCTATTTTTTATAAAGAAAATATAAACTCCCATTTTTATAAAGAAAAATAAAATGAAATAGTACATTCACATGAAAGCCACTAAAGGCAGATTAGATATCCCTGTTACCAAATTGCCAATAAAATGCCTGGGGTAATAATGATTATCTTTAAAAGCTCAAAATTATTGCAACTTAAAACTTTGAGTTTGCTGGGTTAAATGGTAAAAATTGTTAAATATCAAGGTATTTTGAAATAATAGGATACTGAAATATTAATCTGAGTTTGCTTCATATGGAGAAACTAGAGGATTGATTTGAATATGCTAAAATAAGTCTTGTATTTTATTTAAAACCAAAGGCCCGATGCATGAAATATGTGCCCTTGGGGGGCGGGAGAGGTCCCTCCGTCCAGCCTGCACCCTCTCACAGTCTGGGAGCCCCCAGGAGATGTCCGACTGACGGCTTAGGCCCGCTCAGTCGCACATCCTTATGCTGCAAGGAGGCAGGAGAGGCTCCCAGCTGTGAGCCTGGCTTTTGGTTGAGTGGCACTCCCCCTGTGGGAGTGCACTCACCACTAGGGGGCAGGTCCTGCATTTAGCGTCTGCCCCATGGTGGTCAGTGAGCATCATAGTAACCAGTTTTTCTGCCATTTGGTCAATTTGCATATTATTATTATCATTATTATTATATAGGATGTATCTTAAAAATGTGAATGTATTGCTAATCTGAGGAAACATGTCACCTAAATATTAAGGCTAAGGGCTAAGAATTTATGGATTTGGTGTCATTTTGAAGGAAAAAAAGTGCGTTCTGAAAGTTGTAAGGTTTGTGAGGAAAGAAAGTTATATAAATGGCACAGGCCAGTAAGCCAGGACAAGTGGAATGGGGAAATTGAGATGGTTAAACAGCAATTTGGAGCTATCTAGTAAATCCCATCTTCCCGAAACCAAGGACACTTAACAGTAAATGATTTGCATTTTGCCTCCCTAACCAGAGGTCAAATCGCTTATATCTACACACTCAGAGATACAGATAACAGAAATCCAGTAAGTGTCATTTGCTGGCCACACCCAAGGACAAACAAAGTTAAACTTTTTCCTGACCTAGAATTGGCTTTAGGTCATTCCAGTAGGTCCTGAAATGCCTCAAGATCTTCCTACAATGGAGACTAGGGACCAATTTCTTAAGAAGTTTGTACTGGGTATCTCTTCTACTTTAATCTCTCTCAGGTTAGAAGGCTTCCTGGCCGAAGGCCCTCCTCTTGGTTCCTGGCTCATCACCATTCCCCAGGAGACTATGTTCTGGTCAAGACATGGAGGGAAACAAGTTGGGACCCTCCTGGGAAGGACCCTACCTTGTCTTGCTTACCACTGAGACTACTGTTCAGACTGCAGAACGAGGTTGGACCCAACACACATGGGTAAAGGGCTGACCACCAGCTTCTCTGGGTGGAGACACCTCAACTTGGACAGCCACACCAGGACATAGCATCTTAAAATTAACACTAAAGAAACTGTAAGCTGTGTATTTGCTTTAGGGTTCTGGCAAATTGCAGGGGCTTACAGTGTGGGCTGGGGAAATGTGTACAATCCGGATCATGCTTACCCAGTTAAGTCTATTGATTATCGATAACTTGAATGACTTGGATATTTCAGCCTTTAGGCCAAGAGATTGGCTAGGGCTAGGTTTATGAGTAGATGTTGCAGGACAAGATCCCCTAGGAAGGTTTGCTCCGAGATTGGTAGCCCCACCCAAGGACATTGCCACTGCCACTACCATGCAAATAGAAGTAGGATATAAGGAAACAAATGCCTGGGTGGAATGGACTAAATATTCTGTAAGTGCCCTAAATGAAAGCAACTGTTACGCTTGCACAGCAGGAAGGCAGGAGGCCCAAGTGGTCCCATTTCCATTCAGATGGACCACAGACAGTAACGGGATGGAATGTCTGCTTGCCTTGTGTCAGGAGGAAACAGCCTGGGGAAACACTTCCTATAAGACTCTCTCCTTGGGGGCAGGAGGGAGGGGAGTAAGAGATCAACCGAAGGACTTGTATGCATGCATATAAGCATAACTAATGGACATAAGACACTGGGGGGTAAGGGAGGAAAAAAAAAAAAAAAAAAAAAGACTCTCTCCTTGTTGTTCCCATCCAATAGAGGTAAAGAGCAAGGATCCCCCAAAACAATCCATCCTCCATCCTCCAATGTAAACTAACCTCCTGCCTCAAGGTGGGGAAATAGTGCTCAGAGTTTATGGGAAATTTATCCAGATGCATAAATGGCTGAGTATCCTCAGAAGCCAATCATTCTGCACTGTTGATACCCAGGGTTAATGTCTGATGGTTTTATGGGGCACCATTACTTGCAGCCTTGCCCAACACCTGGAGCAGAACTTGCACGCTCATACAATTGGCTATCCCTTTCACTTTGGCATATTGTAAACCTTTTTCAATTGGACAGACTAGGAAGGAGAAAGAGAGGCCAGGGGGCTCCTTTGATCCCCATATTTACACAGATCCCACTGGGGTTCCAGGAGGAGTGCCAAACGAGTTTCAGGCTAGAAATCAGATTGCTGCAGGATTTGAATCTCCTGTTCTGGTGGTTGTAATCAAGAATGTGGGCTGGATTAATTATATTTACTATAACCAGCAAAGGATTGTTAACTATACTCAAGATGCAGTTAAAGGTATAGCCACACAACTAGATGCCACCAGCAGGGTGATGTGGGAGAATAGGTTGGCCTTGGAAAGGATTCTGGCAGAAAAAGGAGGAGTATGTGTAATGTACATGGGCCAGTGTTGTACATTCATCCCTGACAACACAACCATCACTGAGCCCTACAGGGATGATGAGTGAGCTGGAAATCCTGGAACTGAGGATCCTTTCTCTGATCCACTAGAGCAATGGTTCAGAAAGTGGTAGGAAATGATGGTACCCATGCTCACCCCTCTGATGATCTGGTTAGGAGTTACAGTGATGGGATGGTGTATCATCCCAGGCATGAGGGGTCTTATGCAAAGGTTAATGGAAACCGTGTTGACCAAACAGCAAAATAATCTCCTCCTAGACACTTCAGAGCAGGAAAGTCAAGGAATGTTAGCTGAGTTTGAAGAAAAGAGTTAAATAAGAAAAGGTGGGAATTGTGGGTATAAATTAGCATTCTTTTCTGTCAAAGATGGGATTTTAGGCAGCCGCCATTTTGGCCTGCGTGATTTGCAGCTCCCTGGGGCCGCCATTTGAAGCAGCAAAGGTCAACCTCTCCCTTTTTACATTAAATTAACCAGTGGCACAAGAAAGTGAGCCTAAGCTCTAACCAATTAAGAATGAGGGACAGATGACATGTGTCAGACATAAAACCCCGAGGGGATGGCTTGCACAGTGTGCATGCTGCCAGACCCTATGCGTGCACACCTCCTGCAGGAGTAAAGGTATTGCCTTGCTGTTTGGCTCCTGAATATCCTTTGTCTTCTGCCAGGACCTTTGGTTTGGGGGCTCGCCTTCTTTCTAGCACCATGCAGCCCCCACAGACAATGAGCTGATGGCTGCAGCTGGGAACACATGCAAATATGGAACAGAAACTCTGGACAATGTTTTAGCCCTGCTAGAGACAGAGCTGGGATTTTCTCTTGGTGAGATGAAGGGAAATGGGACTCTACGAACTCAAGGATGTGATTTCATGCAAATAAATGCCACTCATTCTCCCATGAGAGTCTCAGAAAGTTCCTTTTCTTGTGACATCGCAAGAGCCCCACCTCCACCGGCAACAAGTGGGGACATGGAGAGATACCGATCGATAGCATCGTATTTATTTTTTTCCCATTTGCTTTGTTCAAATCAGGATCTAAACAGGCTCCATACATTGTATTTGAATGACACATTTCTCAAATGATAAGAATGTAATATTGCTTTATTTTAAAAAATTCATTTGCTAAGGAAATGGAGTCATTTGTCCTATAGTGTCCCACCTTCCAGACTTTGCTTATTATAAAGCTGTAATGTTAACATAAAATAATTTCATCCCCGATATTTCCTGAAAATTGTTAGCCTGATGTTAATCACAGGTTCTCAAAATGTTTTGACCTCATGACACTTTTACACTTAAATATTATTAAAGACCCCAAACTATATTTATTCATATGAATTATTGATATATATGATATTAGATGTTAAAACTATTTTAAAAAATATTTATTTACTAACTAGTTTTGATCATTTTAAAAAAACTGCCCCCAAAATGCTCATATGAGAATAACAAGTTTTTCTCTCAGTCCATTTTTCAAGTAAGAATTGTGTTTGATGAAAACTGTAGATTAAAACTGTTACAAATGCTTCTTCTTGAGGCAAAAGCTGTATTTTATTATGCAGACTTCCCATTTAGTCATACAGAATATCAAAAGAAATATATCCAAGGTTTCAGGCTTAAAATAAAATTAATTATTTTTACTGTTTCATCAAGTTCATCCAGAAGAGTTTTTCAGTAAAAATGTCTTGTTTCTTGCAAGTGCCTGGATATGGAGAACACAGGTTGATGCTACTGCCTTGATTAATGCTGACGCGTCAGAACTTTACCCACCTTGCTTTCGTCCCATAGTGTGAATGTCAGCACAGTAAAAAAAAAAAAGACAAATAACATCTTAGTATCATTATGAAAGTTACAAGTTCACGGGCTCCCTGCAAGTGTCTTGAAGACCCCGTGGGTCTACAGGTCGCACTCTGAGAATGCCGTTTGGAAGTGGCAAATGGCCGTCTCCGAATTGGACGGAGCTGAGGTACTAGTCTCAGGCTTCCCCCATGGAGGAAGGCACGGCTATTCATCTGCTGTTCCCTCCTGGTTTCCCACGGAGTTACAAGACGCTGTACCAGCAGCTCTGAACCACTGCCCTTTCCCTTAGTTCTAACTGTTTCTTTTCCCTCAACTAATATTTATTTCTCAGCAAACATTCCTATTTCTATACCCACCTGACTTTTACTTAGTGATTTCTTTTTATTTATTCTTAAAATACAAGGTTAAAAGAAATATATATACAGGAAAAAAAATCAAACATATTCATACATATGCCTAGAGGGGCCAGTACTTGGCAGATAGCTAAAAAATGCACTATCACGGTTTTTCTTATCTATTCAATGCCACATTTTCTAAACCACATAACATCAGAATTTGTGCCAAGGGCTACCTTCATTCCAGGAAGTTTTTCAGAACAAGAAAACAGGGCACAGGATGATAAAGTCCAAACTGCACCTGTTCCTAAGGAAAGTGCTGGCCTGCTAACGGAAAAGAAGTGATATCTGGGGCAATTCCCAGCCATTGCCCCAAATAGTCGATTCCCATGGCACAAACCTCCTTGAACCAATGCCAAGCTCTTTCCCGGTATCCCTGTCCTGGTCCACATGCCTGCTATTCATTTCAAGGCCACACCCTCAGACTCTCTTATAAAATCTGAGTCTTTTCTGACCTGACCAACCATCCAGCTACCTGCAAACAGGTAAGTGGGAGCTGAGAGGAGAGCCATGGCAAGAGTTTACCTCACACATTTGGGGAAAGGCTATAGGAGGATTCTGGTCTTCAAAGAACATCAGTCTTAGGGGTAAGAGGGTGTACAGATTCTCCAATTATTTCCAGGATCATAAAAGGGGATAGATGTCACCAAGATCAATTGATTCCAAGGAGTGTTGTCAAAGGAAAAGACAAGAGGGAGAACAGAGGGATCCCTACATGCCCTCTCTCTGACCGCACTTCTTTAACGATCTCTGATTGCTTCTTCACGTCACAGACATTGTACGATGCTGCCTCCCATGGCCCTGCCCAGCGTGTCCTGGATCCTGTTCTCCTGCCTGATGCTCCTATCGCAGGTGCAAGGTGAGATGTCTCTGCCTCCAGCACTGGGTTCCCTGTGAACGCTCAGGGCCAAGAGGCGGAGGAAGCCTCCTGTGTGATGCATGTGGCAATGGTGAGGTATCTCCTCACGCAGTGAAACTGCCTGCCATTCCTCCACCGTCACTCCTTCCTTCAGGGTAACTCATGGTGGGGGGCACCACGGCGGTCCATTAACAGTGGAATGAGATGGTTTCCATTGTGTGAGTGGACTTTGGCAGGATGAAGAGAGAAAGCAGGAAGGGTGAGTAGTGAGAGAAGCAGGAGAATGACTGGAGGACTTGGTGTGAGAACAGTGAACTCCGAGTGGGGGAAGTGTTGGACTTTGGAATAAAGGGGGAGGGTAGAACAAAAAGGGATGCTTCTTCATTTAATAAGGGAGCTAGTTCAAGATCAAGAAATCCTGAAAGTGTTGGAAATGATGAGAGGTAGGCAAGAGTTTGGTGTTCGTTCCCCCCAGCACTGGCTCACAAATATTCCCACAGTCAGTCCCAACACCCAGTCCCACACTTTGTTTCACTCCATTTCTCTCTCTTACCTCCATCCACCCCAGGTCAAGACCCCGAGATTAAACTTAACGCTCCACAGAGCAACTGTCCCGAAGGCTCCTATTACCATCGTTTCTACTGCTATGCTTTGTTTATGACACCAAAATCCTGGTCTGACGCACATGTGAGTAGGTGCATTTACAGGTAGAAGTATTACATTAGAGACAGGAGGGAGAGGGGATGGTCTCCATTTTCCAGACTTTTTTGGGAGTGAGAATGAGCACCCTCATCTTTTACACACACACCTCTCCTTACCCCTCAGCCCTGCCCTACCCCAGTGACGTCTCCTCAGTCTGTCCCTTCCTCACACAGATTGCCTGCCAGAAGCGACCCTCGGGATTCCTTGTGTCTGTGCTCAGTGGGGCTGAAGCATCCTTCTTGGCCGCTCTGGTCAAGAGAAATTCCAACACCTGCCCAAACGTCTGGATTGGGATTCATGATCCCACACAGGTGCAATGACATCGCCTGTCTGTTATCTGTTGAGCTGCTATGGCCCTTCAGGCCCACGCCTTGTCCCTGTGCCTGCCCAGAGAACTCCAGAGCTTAGAGATCTGCAGGGGCATTTGGGGGAAGGGAGGACCTGGAGGCCAGGTGAAGAGCTGAGTTCTGTGAAGGTGGGTAGTCTCCAGCTGAAGTTGATCTGCCTCTTGTCAAGATTTGTATACCATTCAGACATGACAGCCTGTAATTCAGTTCTCTGAGCTTCAGTGAGGAATCCTACATGAAGATGAGATGCATTTTTCCTTGTGGAATAGTCATTGCCTTTGAGGTTCAGAGTGTAATGATAAATTCACTGCTAATTGTTGTCCAGCCAGTAACATGTTACTCTGAGTGGTTCCATTGGTCTTTATGGTTATTGACTTTTGAATTTACCAATAGGAGCAAGGAATTAGGAAAGAGGAAAGCTCTGTGACAGCATATGGAATAGCAGACCAGACTCCATGATCCCGAGGGAGGATCAGGTGTTCACCTGAGGGGATCTGCATGAAGAATTCTAATGACCACTCAACCTTACCTGGCTCCATCCTCTACTCCGTAGGGCTATGAACCCAATGCAGGTGGATGGGAGTGGAGTAATAATGATCTGATGGATTACAGTGCCTGGGAGAGAAATCCTGCCACCATTTCAAAACCGGGCTACTGCGGGAGCCTGTCCCAAAGCTCAGGTAAGAAAGGGAAGAGCTATCTTCTGGCCAACCTTTCCATCCCCTCGTCCCCATTTCTGGGCCTCACCTTCAGGAACCTCACCTGAGCCCGGACACGCAGTGTTGGTTTGTCTTCTCCCATCTCCTTTCATCTCTCCTTTCAGTGAGTTTCCTTCCCCTGGAGAGGGTCCCTGGTGAAAATGAGGGCGGAGCTTTGAGTCCCAGGCCAGAGTCTGGGTTGTCTCTCCTTTGAGCCCTGAGCTCCACCAGCCCCACTCACTCTAGCTCTTCCCTCTCTCCAGGATATCTGAAATGGAAAGATTATAACTGTAACCAGAAGTTACCCTATATCTGCAAGTTCAAGAATTAGGTGAGTCCAGCGGGCGTGGCTCAGTGGTTGAGCATTGATCTATTAATCAGGAGGTCACAGTTTGATTCCCAGTCAGGTCACATGCCCAGGTTGCGGGCTCGATTCCTGGTGTGGGGCATGCAGGAGATATCCGATCAATGATTCTCTCTCATCATTGCTGTTTCTATCTCTCTTTCTCTCTCCCTCCTCTCTTGAAATCAATTTAAAAAAGAAAGAAAAGAATTAGGTCAAGTGGGAGCCAGCGGCCTGAGTTTGGGATGCAGCTCATCGTGGGACCAAGTGAGGACCCACCAGGAAGGAATATTTTTTGCACCCCTCAAACCCAACCTCTTCTTTTTGACCTTCCCTCCTCCTTGCCCTCATTTCAGGCTTTCTTTGTGTCCAATGGCCTGAAGTCTCAGAGTGTAATAATAAAAATTTTACTCAATACTTGTGTTTTTTTGTGTTCTAGTCTCATAGCAAGACTGAGGAGTCAGTGGGTGAGGGAGAAAATCTAGGTGCTGCCTTTATTGCGTTTCATTCAGGCTCCTGGGACAATGACCACAGGGGCGTCCCCATCAGCATATTTGCAATGAGGATGTAGGCCCTGTTCACATAGGATTCAAGTCGTGTGCAGACAAAACACTGGTCTCCACACCCTCTGCTGCCCCCGCCTCCTGATGGTGTGGCACCAGCAGCATCGGGGGTGACTGTTAGCCCACGATGGTGCTACTATAACAGCACTTCTGACATTACTGGACAGAGGGTTGGTTGTTTCCTTTAATGTGCAATCTAAATTGGACCTTAACTTTTATAAAACATTAACTACTTGGACTGTGGTAACAGCTGAAATGTAGAGCATTAGAAGTTGTTACTCTTAGTAAAGAAAAAGGTCGGAACCATTTGAAAGCCAACAACTTTTCCTGCACTCATTACCCTGATACCTGCCGAGGCTCCAGAGCGCAGGGCCTTCTCATTTCTGCTGGAGCCTTGAGCGCTTAGGAACGTTAGTTAAATGGTAATTGTGACACATTGTGGAATGCTGAGTGTGGATTGGGCTTAAGAGTGAGAAACTGCAGGAGGCTGCAGTCTTAGGAAGGTTGCTACTCTTTCATGGGTTTTACTCCTGGAACCCCACCAGACTCTTGTGATGAAGAGAAAAATAACTATTTTGAATCTGTCTAGATAAAGACACCACAACAAAAGAAAACTGCATGTTAATGACCTTGATAATTACAGATGTAAAAATCCTTAACAAAATGTTACCAAACCGATTGCTGGGGTCCAACCCCAGCAGGTCTAGGGGTCCCCAAAGGTGTGGACGGAGTCGGCGAAGAAGGAATGACATGGAGGCTGTGTTCAGTTGATCATCATCCTAGCCAGGATCTCCAGCCAAGTTCTGGTCAGGATCTCCAGAGAAGTTCTGGTTAGGATCTCCAGCCAGGTTCAGTCACCAGGTTCTAGTCAGGTTCTCTGGCCATGTTCTATCCAGGTTCTATAGTCAAGATCTGTAGCCAGGTTCTGTCCAGGATCTTTTGCCATGTTCTCTCGCTAGGTTCTGTCTCTAGATTCTGTCTCTAGGTTCTGTGTCTAGGTTCTGTCTCTAGGTTCTGTATAGGATCTCCAGCCAAGTCCTGTCTCTAGGTTCTGTCTCTAGGTTCTTCAGCCAGGTTCTCTCACTAGGTTCTGTTTCTAGGTTCTGTTTCTAGGTTTTCTCCCTAGGTTCTGTCTCTAGGTTCTTCAGCCAGGTTCTGTCCAGGTTCTCCTGCCATGTTCTGTCTAGGTTCTCCAGCCAAGTTCTGTTGCCAGGTTCTGTCCAGGATCTTTTGCCATGTTCTCTTGCTAGGTTTTGTCTAGGATCTCCAGCCAAGTCCTGTTTCTAGGTTCTGTGTCCTGTTGTCTTGTTACATCTGTATTTATACCAGTTGATTCCAATCCTATCGATCTCTATTCCAAAGGTTAGGGCGTTTCTTATCTCTGTTCCAGGGAGTAAAGATTATGTAGCTTAAGCGTGATTGTTCTTAGTTAAAGTGATTAACTACCCGCCTGGGTTTTATTCCCTCCCTAACTTCAGGGAAAAATTCCTACCTGGGGAAACAACCTTTCTCGGAGAGGTGACCTTGGTTAAAACACATAGCACCAAGAAGGGGAGCAAACATATTAAGAACAGTATGCCATATACGCCAGGTCCCTTGAAACATATGTTGTGCAGATGTTTCTTCTCTGCAGCGACTGTGTCAAGCAGCAAGGATTGACCGGCTCCTGGCAACCGATTTCAACAGAACATTAACAGGGTCATACACCAAGACAAGTGGGAATTATTTCTGGGGTACAAGGAAGGGTCAACATATGCAAAACAATCAATGTGATATCCCACATAAATAGAATAAAGGCCAAAAATTCCTCGCTCATATCAATAGATGAAGGAAAAGCTCTGAGAATCGATGGCACAACATCACACCTGTAGTTAACAAATAAGGTGCTATGCACTTAAATATGTTAAGAAGGTAGATCTCATATTTAGTGTTGTTGGCACAAAAAGAAAAATCCATAAACAAATAGTAGAACACAAGGAAACTTTCAGAGGTGATGGGAATATCTGATAACTTGGGTGTTGAATGTCTAATAACGAGTAGGCTGTTAGTAAAGTATGTACCAAATATTACATCTTTGCTCATTCTGGCAGATACTGCATATTTGCAAATCTGACTATACTACATGTGAGGTTTTCATTCTCAAATAAATAGATGAAGTGAACAGCTAGTATCTACTTTTCTAAACTGATGTTCGGTAAGTTTCCTGTACCCTTTCTAAGATAGGCTGCCTATCTCCAAAGAGAGAGGACCACCAACTACATCTGAAATGTAACTAGAAGCGCATCTAGTCCTTTATGTAGAAAATGTTTTTCTATTATTATCTGTACAGTTAGGGACTACTTCCTCTTTATTCTCTAAAATTGTTTGTATGGGATTATGTATTTTTTATGGGAAAATGTATATTTTTGGGGACTTTGGTAGAAGTCTTCTGAAAACTCCCTTGACCTAAGAGATTTTAAAAAGATATATAGATTAAATTGCTTAGTAATTATAGTAGGACTTTCAAACTTCTATTAATTTCCTCTAAAATAATTAGCAAATTTTCAAGCCCAGCCATAAAAAAAAAGAAGCCCATTTAGGAGTTGCATGATAGAAAAAAAAAAATGACAATAGTCCTGGGCACCTGGCAGTCCAGCTCCTTCACTGGACAACCCTCCCTCGGCCCGACGTGTGAGTGTGTCTTAGAAACACAGAGTGTCAATGGTCCTTGCAGGGCTCTGGGCTGCGTAAGTGACCACATTCCCCAATACCGAGAAAGTCCAATGAGGGAAGATATGTCTATGGCAGTAATGGCGAACCTATGACACGTGTGTCAGAGGTGACACGCGACCTCATTTTTTGGTTGATTTTTCTTTGTTAAATGGCATTTAAATATATAAAATAAACATCAAAAATATAAATCTTTGTTTTACTTATGGTTGCAAATATCAAAAAATTTCTATATGTGACACGGCACCTGAGTTAAGTTAGGGTTTTTCAAAATGCTGACACGCCGAGCTCAAAAGGTTCGCCATCACTAATAGTGTGTTATCCTAATAAGTGAGCACGTGCAACTGCAGCAGTCCCGGGCTGTTTCCGTAGCTCAGCAAGCACACACAGTGCTTCTTTCTCCTTCCGTCCATTAGAGCAAACCCAGGTCTTCGTTAGTCATTGTCTTTAAAGTTTCTTGCATGGGTGGAGGGTTGGGATTCTTTGTGTTTGAAGGAAGGAGAAGAGAGCATTGGTATATTTTTAAATAAATCGACATATTTTCCCTAAATATAAGAAAAGAGAAAATATATCAAACAACTATTTATTCAACTCCTTTTTGTTAAAATTTTATTAGCATTTTAAAAGTGATATTCTCTAGGAGAGGGTCACACCCATAGGAGAGCCAGTAGGCCACAGGGAGACATTTCTGTTTCACAGGTAAACTTTACCCCTCTATTGAAGTTGCCCTTGCTCTCATTTCACTCTCATCGAGTCAGCAATTTTATAAAAAACAAAATAGGAAGTCAGTGACTTAATGGGAAATAACATCTCCCCAAATAAGCTCCCTTTGTCTATTTGGAGTTCTCGTTCTCTGCATTATCTTGCCAGGAGGGCTAATGGTTTGTGCATGGGTAGAGACCCGAGGCGTTTAGCTGCAAGGTCATTTAAGAGAAGCCAAAGAAGAGGAATTTTGAGCACATCAGCAAGGTTGACATGGGGAGCCGCGGGGTCTGATTCTGAGTTTGGAACCACCTTTCCTCACTATTAGTTTCCTTTGCTGCAGCTGTAACTGAACAATGGTTATCAGTGGAAAAGGAATTGGACCAGAAGTTGGTAAACCAGATTTTGATTTCTGCTCTGCCTCTTCTTAGCTATGTATCTGTGCTACCCCTCATCATTTAAATGAGACGAACTAAATACCCCTTTTAGACCAGGAAGGTATTGAACACCAGCAGGTATTGAAGCGATTTCCCCAAACCTCTCCTTCCCATCCAGATGTTTCTTATTCCGGGTTTGTTAATGCTTTGTTCCTGTTTTCCTCTACTTCCAAGATTTTTGCTCTTAATTTAAACATTGAACTCTATTCCTGCTATCTCCACACTAAGTGTTTTATGTGCTTTCCTAGTTGGATTAACTGACAAATAATGACACTCTTATCTCTAACAATCTATAGTATAAAACATACAACAAAAAGTGCTTGGCAAAGCATTAAATGTTAACATTCTGCATTACAGATCCAGGAAGTATTCAACCAGGTAGCGATTTGCCTAGTACCATCAAACCATACCATAAATGAACCTGCACTCATTTGTTCACTTAAACAGATTTAGGAGTTCACCATAAGGTTATATGCTTGATTAAAATCATCAGGCTTTTGAAATGATTAGAAACTCAACTATGCCTTCAAGTATAGCACATCACTCCCACCCCAATCCAGCACAATGCTGAGAATAGGAACTCAAGTGCAAACAGTTCCTAGTTCCCTTGATTTGCTCATATAAACCATTGTTGACTCCAATCTTGAACGTTTATATTGGGTGACCTTCAATCCCAGCACCTTCTGCCATTTTCCTTAATGTATGACTTTGGTCTTTCTAGGGCTTTCCTTTCCTCCTTTAGGTTTGTCTCTGCTTCCCTGCTGTATCAATTATGATACTTTTGGCTATAACAGAATATCCAACCGTAAGCAGTTTAAATGACACAGAGATTCATTTATTCACTTAAGAATTGGGGCAACAGGACTTTTCAGGTAGACCAGAAGCTCGGAGATGACGGGACTCTAGGTTGACATCTGCCTGGTTGTCTTGACCTTTTCCTCATTGACTCAAAATAACCACAGCACCCTGGGCATCATCTGACAATTTCCAATGCAGTGAACAAGGGAATAGGAGGGAAAAAAGACTTCCTTCTCATGTTTCATACACTCTTTCTTATTATGGAGAAACATTTTTTTCTCATAACATTATGGTTGATATAATCTTACATCTCATTGGCCAAAGACGGGTTGCAGTTCTAGTCTCTAATGAACCACTACAAAGGGATTGAGATTGCCATAATTTACTTTCAATCAGGACTTATTTCTTGGGACTGGATTTATTGCCTTTCATAAAAAATTGAGGTTTTGTTAGCAGAATTTTAAAGGAATAGCTCTTGTCAAGTCAATCAACATTGTCTACTATACCTAGAGCCACACTTAAGTTTTTGAGTTACTGATCACAGAGGATAATTTGCTAAATTCATAGTCATTATTTATGACCATTTTCTGTCTTAAACCATTTTATAAATTTACTCCACCTGATGAATTCTCATGAACCTTTCCATCTAGAAGTCTAGAACAGAGGTAGGCAGGCAGTCTCTATCTTTCTTCCCCCTGTATCCATTCAGTCCCACTGAACCCTCCATAATTTAATGCCTTCCAGGCAGTCAGGACTCTACTTTCATTGACATGGTTGATAAAAAGTGTTCTTGTCACCTAGTACTTGTAATCTCTTATTTTCTCTCACTGAAAACTGCTCTCCCTCAATTTGAGAGAGAAGGTGGAGGTACTACAATTTGTAGGAGCACCCAATTTTTAAAAACTTGTACGAGAAACTTTCTGTTATATCTAATGTCTGAATTCTCCATAATTTCCTCTTCTAGCGTCCATACTCCTATTGGGTTACTGACAGCTCAAAGGCACCTCAAAGGTACCCGAGATAGGGCACAGGCTTCTTTTAGGTTGCCTTAGCTGTTGGGATATAAAATGCTGACATGCACTCTAACTCACTAAAGCAAAATGGAATGCTTTTGGAAAGACACAGTTTATCTCAATGCACCAAAGAGTAGGGCATGTAGCTGAGTCTCATGAAGGACTAGGGAAAGGAAGAACAAAGCCAGAAAGTGAGATTACTCTCGCCTTCCTGTTTAATTTTGTTGCTTATATATGCTTTGGAAATACTAACTTAATAGTTAAATCAAGAAAAGGCAGCCTGCCCTGGCTGGTTTTGCTAGGTGGTTAGAGTGTCAGCCCAAAGACCTGAGGGTCATGAGTTCAAGTCCAGGTCAAGGGCAGGGACCTCAGTTGCAGGCTGCATCCCTGGCCCAAGTCAGGGAGCATGCAGGAGGCAACCAGTCCATGTGTCTCTCTCACATCAATGTTTCTCTCTCTCTCTTGCCGCCCCCTCCCTTCCACTCTCTCTAACATCCTTGGGTGAGGATTAGTTGTGGGCTTGACCCCCAGATCAATGTTTCTCTCTCATCTATGTATCTATCCTTCTCCCTTCCTCTCTCTAAAATCAATAAAAACATATTGGGAAAAAAAGAAAACACTCAGTTATGCAAAGCTAAGCAGGTTTCCTTACTGCATGGATTTTCCAAGTCTATGTAAGCAAATGTGTGAAATTCAAAGAAAGGAATAGGGTGGGCAGCTTATCAGGTATTTGGCTACAAGTTTTTGTGTGCGTGTTTCTGTATCTCTATTTGGGAGAAATACCTATCAATAGATTGCAAGGTAAATTCAGTTTTAATAATAATCTAAAACAGTGTTTTTCAAAACATGGGTTGAAAATTTTAGCCATTCTAATAGGTATGCAGTGACATCTCATTGTGATTTTAATCTGCCTCTCTCCAATAATGAATGATGTTGAGAAAGTTTTCATATGCTAATTTGCCTCTGTGTATCTTTTTTGGTGAGATCTTTTGCCCATTTTGTATTAAATTGTTTGTATTGTTATGAGGATATTTTCTTATGAAAAGAATATGAAAAGGCAGTGTCCCATGAAGAGCAAAAACTTTCATTTTGATCATGTTTAACTTTATCCATTTATTCTCTAACATAGTTTATAATTTAAAAAAAAAATCTTTGGTTAACTCAAGGTCACAAAATTATCTCCTATATTTTCTTTTCCAAGTATTATAATGTTGCATTATATATTTAGATCTACAATCCATTTTTAACTTCATTTTTAGTAAGATGTCAAGGCTAATTTATTTTGCATATGGAAATCAAATTGTTTCTGCACCATTTCTTAAAAGACTATCCATTGAATAGCCTTTTTAAAACTATTTTTCCTAGCTTTATTGAGGTATAATCGACAAATAAAAATTGTATATATTTAAGATCCACAGCATGACATTTCAATAAAATTGGAAGGATCCCAAGATAGAATGCAAATGGCACCAAATGAATTTAACTTTTTCACAATGAATCACACAACCATACTGAAGAGGTTGGAAAAAATAAGCTGATGTAAGTAACTTTGGAAAACAATATTTTGGACTGGATACTTATAAAGGCTAAAGACAAAAGTTGTATATGCTGTACTCTCGTATGTAAGTTTAATTCTCACAAAAATGCAGGATAGCAATGTGAAACAAAGCTACATGTGTACTAGAGTTGGATAAATATATGTAACAGAAAAGAATTCCCTTTTCTCCAGTTCTCTTAGTATTGACCTGGCATTCTTAGTGAGAAGGGCATACTCCAGGCTTTGATATTCTAAATAAGATCTTCAGCATCACCTGTGAGCCTGTTAGAAATGCAGAATCTTAGGTCTAATTGAACCACAGTGTTCATTTAAACAAGATTTCCAAGTAACTTAAGTGCATATTGAAGTTTGAGAAGCATTGTTCTAGAGGACTAACATTTTGGTGAGATAAACTGACCCTTGATGCATGACATCAGGCTGTGGACCAGGCTGTGGTCTGGGCTTTCAGATTCAAGAGTGTCCACGTCTCAGGGTAATTAATCTTCCTTTTTCTACACTTCTCACCTCATCATAAAGTCTTTTAAACACAGCCCGGTCCCGGCTAGTACTGGGATCACTTAAGAAGAGGTCTGCTGATTGCCATGAGACCACACAGTAGACAACAGCAGGGGCCCCCTTTCTCTGGCTGTCAGCTCAGGGGCCACTCTGGGCTGCAGGCCTCGGCATGAGGCCCCGTCATCTCCTAAGCCAGCAATGGCACAATGAGTCTATCTGGTGCTTTGAATTTCTTGACTTCCCCTATGTCGCCAATCAGAGGAAATTGTGTTTAAATGGCTTCTGTGCTTACATGGGCCCACTTCAGTCATAACCCAGAAATCTCACTTTTTAGTCACTCACAGTCAACTGAACAGTCACCTTATCATATCTTCAGGAATCCCTTTGCCATATGACATTACATAATTTAGGCATTGATTTCTCATTATGTTACAGATTTATTCACACTCAAGGGGGATATTATATAAGATCAAGGGTCATTGGGATCATTAGAACTCCACACAGTCTGAGCTTTCCTACCTCACTCAACCTTGTATAATGGACATGATTTCCCTATTCTTACATGAAAGCACCTGAAGGACTTGAGACCTGAGAAATTTCCTCTGTGAGTTGGCATGTACTTGCCCCTGTCACCATTTTCCTCTACTCTCCCATTCGGCCCCCACCTGTATAGGACTTCAGCTCCTCCCTGTTTCTCTCTATGCCTATGTCCTATGAGGGGACATAGATGGGCCCACACAGGTGCCTTCACATGCCATGGGTTAGGTTGTAGAAAAGGAACATGCCCTATGATTATGCTACAGGAACTCAGGAAACCTGAATCTCTCTAATGTGTGGTAAGCAAGTCCACCCTTTACTTCGGAGGGAGACGTCTTTGTTGCCTTAGAGAATAAGCAAGCCTGTCTTCCTTCACTCTGAGGGAAGCACTGTCTCTATTTCCAAACCTGTAAATAAGCCATCCCTGGCTCTGGAGGGAGGTGTCATGTCCATTGTAAAAGCTCAGAGCTTCTATGTGCAAGAAGTGCCCAAACATCAGGACCACGGGGTGCATTGTTTCTTGCGTTTCTCTGAACATTCCCTTCTTCAATAAAACAAGATCCTTTCACTAGTGAGAGTAAACGATCTTTAGAAAAAGATGATTTGTATGGGCTTCAGAGTCTGGGTAAGGGTCTGTGGGAACCTGGCAGCAGAGAGATGCTGAGCATTTCACAACCTTCGAAAGGATGGAATTTAAGTTGGTCCGAAGGTTGTGGATTATTGTTAAGCTGAATGGATGGATTTGAAGAATAAATGCGCACAAAGCATCATACAACTAGAAAACAGTCATCATCCCCATGGTGCTTTCTGAGTAGCACCTAAGGTATTACACGCATTTCTGCAGACAGCATCTCTGGTTAACATTTTCTTGATAGAACACCTCTTGGTTTTTAATTAACTAACGCCATAGTATTTGTATATTCCTCAGTGCAACAGTTTTCAGCCAAAGTTTATACAAGAAAAATTTACATATGCATTTCCAAATCTCCACATAAATATTTTAGGAAAATTACAAATGGGTAAGTCTCAAGCTACATTTCAAACACAGTTGCTAAAATATCAGCATTACATGTTCTTTAAAAAGAAGACTAAGGGTCAACAAAGGGGACAGATGTTCTGGTGCACAGGGAGGCATCACTGGGTCACGGCAACTCACACAAATAAATTTAAAAAGGCTTTAACACACTCATTAATTGTCTGCCAATCAGGAAGTCAAGTTTTTAAAAAATTTCTATTGGAACATGACAGTTTCCTACTTATATATGATGTTTAAGTGTTATAGATAATTGATTTAGGGTTGGAATGAAAACCTACTTTATCATATTTTTTAAATTTTAAAATAATGGGATATAAGCTCACAGGTAGAATTGTTACACAGAAGTCAGATTTTTAGGAAATAGAATTGGAGTTGATTGGAAGAATTATTATCTTTTTAAAAAAATCATCCTACCTGGTACCATCAGATTCTACATAGGTAAGTACTGGTCATTTTCATGAGTTTGGGAGAAAAGAAAGAATCAGGAGATGAAATGGGCTGTCAGCAAGAGGAATAGTCTGTCTACTCTTTTTATTTCCCCCTTAGTAATGTTTTTAAAAAATATTTTTTTTATTGATTTTAAAAAGAAAGGGAAGGGGATAGAGAGATAGAAACATCAATGATGAGAGAGAATCATTGATTGGCTGCCTCCTGCATGCCCCGTACTGGGGATCTAGCCCACAACCCAGGCATGTGCCCTTGCCGGAATCGAACCTGGGACCCTTCAGTCCCCAGGCGGACGCCCTATGTACTGAGCCAAACCGGCTAGGGCCCCCTTAGTAATGTTTTATGTTTTTCTTTTTCTTTTTAATTAAATCTTTCTTGTTGAAAGTATTACATATGTCCCCCTTTTTCCCTAATTGAACTCTTCTAACCCACCCTCTCCCCTGCCCCAGGCCTTCACCACCCTATTGTCTGTGTCCATGGGTTATGCATATATGCATACAAGTTCTTTGGTTGATCTCTTCCCATCCATCCACCATCTTCCCTCTGAGATTCGACAGTCTGTTTCATGCTTTTATGTCTCTGGGTCTATTTTGTTCATCAGTTTATTTTGTTCATTATATTCCACCTATGAGTGAGATCATGTGATACTTGTCTTTCTCTGACTGGTTTATTTCACTTAGCATAATACTCTCCAGGTCCCTCCATGCTGTCTCAAAGGGTAAGAGATCCTTCTTTTTTACTGCTGCATAGTATTCCATAGTGTAAATGTACCACAGCTTTTTTATTCACTCCTCTACTGATGGGCACTTGGGCTGTTTCCAGAACTTAGCTATTGTAAATTAGCTTGTTATGAACATAGGGGTGCATACATTCTTTCTGATTAGTGTATCGGGTTTCTTAGGATATATTTCTTGAAGTGGGATCACTGGGTCAAATGGCAATATCCTATTTAATTTTTTGAGGAAACTCCATACTGTTTTCCATAATGGCTGCACCAGTCTGCATTCCCACTAGCAGTGTACTAGGGTTCCCTTTTCTCCACATCCTCACCAGCACTTGTCATTTGTTGATGATAGACATTTTGACAGGTGTGAGGTGATACCTCATTGTTGTTTTAATTTGCATCTCTCCCTGCCTCCTCTCTCACCCTACCCCCCCCTTGCAACCAAGCACTGCTACTTTGTGGTTCCCCGCCTTCTGCCCCCCCTCCCCCCGCCTCCTTCTTCTCTCGCTCCCTCAGTGTTCCACGCCGCTCCCTGGTGGTCAGCGCACATCATAGCGAGCAATCAAACTCCCAGTCTCCCGGTGAACTCCCAAGGGAACAATTTGTATATTAGCCTTTTATTATATAGGATAGTTTTGGCTCCATAGACAATACCATCCTGGCCATAGTTACTCAACTCTGCCACTGTAACATGAAAGCAGCCAAAGAAAATCTATAAATGAAGGTACATGTCTGAGTTCTACTCAAATATTAATTAGGGGCACTGGAATTTTAATTTCATATTATCTTTATGTATGAAAAATATTCCTTCAATTGTTTTCTGACTTTTAAAAAATGTATAAAAAGTATTCTTATCACATGGGCCATATGAAAAAAGCAATAGGCCAGATTTCACCCACCCACCATAATTTGCTGACACCTGGTATTCTATATAATAAAGAGGTGATATGCAAATTGACCACCACCCCCTCGCACAAGATGGCCACCCCCATATGGGCACAAGATGGCCGGCAGGGGAGGGCAGTTGTGGGCAATCAGGCCAGCAGGGGAGGGCAGTTAGGGGCAACTAGGTCAGCAGGGGAGGGGAGTTGGGGACAACTGGGCTTACAGGGGAGGGCAGTTTGGAGGGGTACCAGGCCTGCAGGGGAGGGCAGTTATGGGTGACCAGGCGGGCAGGGGAGGGCAGTTGGGGGCAATCGGGCCGGCAGGGGAGCAGTTAGGCGTGGATCAGACTGGCAAGGGAGTAGTTAGGGGGTGATCAGGCTGGCAGGCCGAAGCAGTTAGGGGCAATCAGGCAGGCAGGCAGGCGAGCAGTTGGGAATCAGCAGTCCCAGATTGGGAGAGGGATGTCCCAGATTGGAGAGGGTGCAGGCTGGGCTGAGGGACACCACCCCCCCCCCCCCACCCCAGTGCATGAATTTGGTGCACCAGGCCTCTAGTATAGATAAAAAAAATGACATGCTTTCCTTTATAACATCTGTCAGTTCCCCTAGATTTTATCCCCCTTTTCCTCCTTCCACTTAAATCTATCATATACTGATTCCCCAGGATTTCCCTCCTTTTCTTTTAATGTTCTTATTCCCCTCTTATGACACCTGCTAATTCCTCCCCAGTATTTCCCCACATTCCTTCCCTTCTCCTGTCTTGTGGCACCTGATGGTTCTCCAATATTGTCATAAACTGTCTAAGAACCCGAAGCTCAGCAATATACATTCTGCCAACTTCACTGTCCCAGTGTGGGTGCTTCTGGTCTCTGCTGCCTGCTTAGTCGGGACTGAAAATTGGACCTGGAACAAAGGATCTCATTTGAGTGAGGTCCCTGCATCCGGACAAAGACTCATCCTTCAAGTGAATACGAGGACAGTGACAGATTCATCCCTATAATGTGAACAAATGCCATCTAGGTTCAGAATTTTAATACTTCATATTATGTTGGTTTTAGTATAATTAGTGCATATGCTTCCCCTATTATCCACATCTCTGAATGTAGGATTTATGAATAGGAAAATTAGAAAAACCTGTGTCTTATTTTTAGTTCAGAAATGCAGTAGCCGCTTTGGGAGCTGCCTCGGGGAGGGAGAGGGTCCTGACTGCAGACCAGGCCCACACTAGGATTGGCCTCCTGTCCGCTGTCCTCCACACGCCAGCCCTTTGGCCTCTGGTTGCCAGTTGACCTGGGTGCTCCTAACACCTCATCTCATGTTCACCCGCCTGGTGTTGCTTCTGGTGGGGCCGGGGACCCCCATCCTGGGGCTGTGACCACACGGGCTGCCAGGCGGCCTCATCTGGCTTCTTGTTTCTTTCCCTTCATCACCCACTTCTCAGTGTGAAGGCTTTTGTCTCGATGATGTCATCATTCTGCTTAAATGGTAAAAACACCATTGGATCCCAAATAATCTGGGCTCTCGCATCTTCCTCTGAAAAATTCAGAGGTGAATAAGTTAATTATTCATTTGAACTGACCTGCTTCTTAGGCTTTTGATTTATAAGGTCACTGCACTGTTCCAGGTAACTTCCGATTTTTCACTGGGCCCATCTGAATGCACTTACTGCGCTACCTCAGTGTTAGCCACAGGAAGATGAGAAAGGAAGCTGGGGAGCTTTAGCAGCTTTGTAACAAGAGCATCAAATGTGGAATGATGAACTGTGAATGTGTGTAATTACATAAATGATGCATTTGTGTAATTGTCAAGTAAGAGGGTGTGCTAATGAATCAATTATTTTTAATTGTAGGATGCTTGATTGTTTCAGAAATATAATTAATTGTAATCAAGAATCAATTAAATGTTGATAGTAATGATGTTTATCAGGCTTAAATACATGACATCATTACAAAGTAACTGCTTCAGGAAGGAGAAACCAGAATGAGGTTATTGTAAGTGAAGGGGGAATTGCTCACATTTATGCCGATGGCTTGGCGGTGCTGGGACCACTCAGGAATGAGCCAGGCAGGTGGGTGCTGCAGGGCTCCTCCTAGGGCTGATGAGGGTGGACTCCTGCAGCTGTGAGCTCATCGAGTCCGAGAGAAGATTCTGCTGTGGTTAGTGTCCACATTAGAGACTCTAAACAGCGGTTCTCAACCTGTGGGTCGCGACTCCTTTGGTGGTCGAACGACCCTTTCACAGGGGTCGTCTAAGACCATCCTGCATATAAGATATTTACATTATGATTCATAACAGTAGCAACATTACAGTCATGAAGTAGCAACAGAAATAATTTTATGGTTGGGTCACAATATAACTGTATTTAAAGGGCCAGAAGGTTGAGAACCACTGCTCTAAGACAAAATCCTTAGGTTCACAGAGGTGTGGGCACGGCCATGCCTTGGTCCAGCACTGTTCTCAGTGAACGCTGTGTCTCCGGATCCCAGGTGAGCTTGAGGAAGGCGCTGTCCATGCTGAGAATGGCTGGCGAGACCCCAGGAGACAGTGCAGGGCCAGGAGGGTCCCTGGTGTGGGGTGGTCCAAGGTGGTGGCTCTGCCCAGGCACCTATGGGTGCCTGACTTTTTAGTGTCAGGAAGTGAATAATGAGGAGCAGCAATATGGTGACAAGTAGAGTCAATGAGGTTGCTGCTAAAGTGATCATTGTTCTTTCTTCCCAGTGAGGAGCTGTGGAGCTCCAGGTGGTGCTGGGCCACAAAATGCACACAAACACATACATATACACACACACTGCACGCACACACATGCACACATATGTACCCACGTGCTCACTCTTACACTTGCACATATGCATGCATGTGCACACACATAGACATAGGCACACATGTGCATGCACATGCACACACACACTTTCTTCAGGACTGTGAGTCCCCAAGAGCAGAGGCCCTGCTGCTTCTCTTGTGCATCAGGTTCTGCCTCTTCCTAGGAGGCTGCTGACTGTGTGGCATTGAGCCATGCCACAGGGAGCGTCTCTCCCTAGGGGACAGCAGGCCCCTCCTCTGCATGCCCATCTGTCTACCTGGCCAGGAGGTCAGTTGAGAGTCAGCCCACAGAGGGCGTGCAATGGGGCCTCACCAAGTGAGGGTCAGGGAGATGGGGAGATCCCCCAACAGGCTGGGGAGACTGTGGTCTGCAGTGAAGAGGACACCCAGGACTCAGTTGCCCAATAACTCTTTCAATTTGTTATAGAATTTGCTATAAGAATTCAATTCCTTAGGGTGAAAAATGAGGTTGATTCACCATGAAGGTTAAGGCAAACAGCCCTTGAAAAAGAATAAGCTTTCATCAGATTGGGATAACCTTTTGGCTTCTCAAATTTTCTATCTTGGGTCTTTCCCATAGTTTATACCTGTTCCTGGGCTTTGTCAGTTTCCCCCAGATCTTCAGTGGACTGCCCGACATCAAGTCGCCCCACGACTGGGCTCAGTGTCCCACACGTGGTGCTGGGGATGGACTGGAGTATCCTGCCTTGCAGTCCTGCCGTGACTGTGGCTCAATCAGGATCTTCAATGACAGGGATTTAGGTGGCCCGTTTCATTCTTAACTCCCTAAGAATTTGTTGTACCTCTTCTATTGATTCCCAGGGTCCCATGTGTTCAAGCAGTTCCCCTGAGGATAGAAGAGTCCACTCTATAAGGGAATGAGTACCTTGAACCCCAGCCCCAGTAGGCACTGCCAAAGGCCAGAGTGTGTGGTGATAAATGATTGTTGCTGTGTTAAGCCACCAAGTTTTGAAGTGCTTTGTTTTATAGCAATAGATAACTGATAAGACCCAGAATATTCTCCACTTTGCATGGCTGTTTTCTTCTCATTCTGCAGATCTCAGGTTCAAAGTCACCTCTGTGATAGCTCTAGCTAGGTAGCCCCACTAATTGTCTATTATAACTACCTGGACCTTTCTTGCATTCTATTTTCATTTTCTGATTATTTATTGACTAGAGGCCCAGTGCATGAATTCATACACCTTGAAAGGACCACGAGGCTGAGCAGGTGCGGGCAGGGCTTGCACTAGCAACAGGTGCGAGTGCCGGGCCAGACCCTGGCGTGCAGGAGCAAAGAATTTTCAGTAACCACCAGAGGCTCGTCCCAATGACAGCAACCGGCGGCCACATTGGTCTGGCACCCCTGCTCACCTGCTCCACCATCCCATTGCAGCCAATGCCTGCCATGTTCCACACATGCCCCCTGGTGGTCAGCACACATCATAGCAACCAGTTGTTTAGTTGCTTGGTTGTTCCAGTTGTTCTGCCATTCAGTCTATTTGCATATTCGCCTTTTATTATATAGGATTTGTTTGTCTACTTTCCCCACTAGGTTGGATATTTTTAAACTTAAATCTTGACCTATTAATGGAACATACAATCAATTTTTTAAAAATGAAATAAAATTGAATATAAAATATCAGATAAGTAAACAGTAAAATATAAACATTGTATTATGAACTTAATATATATATATATACACATATATATATATAATGTATATATAGTATAATGCATGTGTGTGTGTTAGTGCACAATATAAAGTATAATTTTACTCTAGTTTTAAGAAAGTTTGAAAGCCAATACACCAAACTGCCAATTCCTGAGTGACCATGCATCAAAAACATCCAATAACTAGCAATGTATCTGGTACTCAGTAGGCTCTCACTAAACACTTACTGTAGGAGTAAGAGGAGTATCTGAGTGAACTTTAGAGACAGGAAGTGATTGGCAGTGATGTTACTCTTTACACTTGGAGTGCGGGTGAATTTCCCGCCAAAATATAAGATGGCTCTGTCTTTTGGTTTTGTTCCATCCACCAAAAGGGTGGATTACAAACAAATATTTGGTAATACGCAGTTACAATCGGCCCGAGTTTACACGTTTCCCGCACTCCACCGCAAATCTATATGAACCGAGTTAAAGACGGCTCCCGCGGAGTACCCGCAATTCACGCGAGCCGACTTAACTCGTTTCCCGCACTCCAAGTGTTTAGTGAAGTCTGGCAATGAAGAGATAGAAAGAATAAAACCTTGATCAGGAGAGTTTTGGGGAAAGAGGACACATAAGTATATTCATTCACTATGGGTAAGGATCCAGCAAAAACTGAGAGAAAATACAAAAAAAAGATAAATATTTAATAGTATAAGGTCCAAACAGGCTAGAGGGGACAAAGACTAGGCTATAATTAGAGGGGTTAGCTTTAAAGAAAATGAGGCATTTCTTTCTCCGAGATTGGATGAAATGAGAAATGTTGAAATTGGGAACGTGAAGGGATAAAGGAGCCCATTTCTGGAGGCCTCTGCGCTCAAATTGTGAGTCAATGTTTGTGACAAGATGAAGAGTAGTGGAATTCTGAGCTGAAAAAGAGTGAAAACATTTAGGAATAAAGCCTCTGAAAAATGAGAGGGAGTCAATGGATGAGTTGAATCTGATACCAACAGAAAGAAGAAATATAAGTTGAAAACTGTAAATATGAATTGGGTTAATCTGAATGATAATGTGAATTTTGAAAGGGCGAGGGCTATGCCCTCCATCTTGCCTCGAATCCTCCATTTTTGGGCAGCAGCCATGTGCTCAGCAAGCAGCTTCTTTCCGGAAGCCCAAGCCTCTGCTACCCATGCCCAGGATTTCTTTACACTAACCAATGACAATCAAGGGACGTGCGCGCCATAGATATGACCACATCCTGTGTAACGAGACACTGACTTGCGCCTGGCCAATCGGCAGGGCCCACAGTCCTCTCTCCTCCCCTTACTCCAACCCCCCTATTAAACCCCTCTTCCCACGGGGCTCTAGCGCTCTCTCGGCCGCTTGCCGCTGTGTCGGCGAGTGTGGCTGAGGGGGGGGGGGGGGGGGGGCAAACTAGTTTGAATAAAGACTCTCTGCTTTTGCATTGGACTCGGCTGGCTCCCTGGTGGTCTATTGGGGATCTTGAAATCTGGGCATAACAAATTTTCCTTCCATGTTGCCTGCCATTGGAGCATATGAGTAAAAAGTCAGTTGTTGGAATTAAGAAAAAAATGCTAGCTATGGTGGATCAAGAGAGAGGCCAATGAGCATGCTGACAAGAAAGGACAGTGGACTTGAAGTAATTCAAGCTGGGGTAGGAAGGGAGATGAAGCAAGAGATCAGGGAAGAGTTCAGAGCTTATAAATGTACAATAGGCTTGATGTAGTGGGACAGGACAGAAGGATAAGAAAATATAACTAAAAGGGATAACTTTAGAGTTTAAGGTATCACAGGTGACCAGAAGCCTGGTTGTACTTCCCGGACATAAGAACAAGAACAAACTCTCAGGCCAGAGTGTCCAATATGGTAAACAATCCCAAGATGGTAACCGAGGCAGGAGCTGAGATATAAATGTGTGCCGGGTATCAAATCAGCGAGGAAAGGTGCCGGGCACCAATTCTAGCATAATTGTCATAATTTCAAGAGTTTCATGAAAAGGTTGATGAGACTTGGGGACTCAACAGGGTTGAGTCACACATGGAGTCAACTGTTGGGAATGGCTAAAGGCATTTCCCCAAACCTGAATAGGAAACTGATTGTGGCTGCCAGACAGTTGAAGGGCATCTTAATCTACATGTTATTGCCTCCTTCTGGCCAAACACCTGAACAGCCGTAGGCTATTCCCCAAACTGACAATGCTTCTGTACCCTTTGAAACCTTACCCTTTGAAGTGTATTACCTCCACCTTGCCTTAGGACAAATGGTGTTAATAAAAGCAAGGGTCTTAGACAAGGTGGGAGTCTTCAGTTCCATTAGCTGAAGGTCCTCTGATCCCCAATGCCTTTCAAAATTATATCTCGTCTCCGGACTCTTTATTAGTCTCTGGATTTCTATGTCATCTACGCACAGCCCCTTTTCCAGATTCCTGAACCCTTCTTGATGCTGGGACATGAACCCCGGCACAAATGGATGCCAGAAGTGGGACTTTCTGAACCCTGGAAGCACCAGCATAGAAAGGCAGCACTTCTCCGCCCCCCTCTTCCGTTCCTGCCCCAGGCCCATAACCTTTACCTTTCTCTCTCCCAAAGGCTAAGGGTCCCAGGAGTCTTGCAGCCAGGGGAGGAGTGGGCAGCAGCAGCTGGTCTAGAGCTCACCCCTTGAACCTGCTCCTAGGCCCCCTTTTCTCTGACTCTTCAGTGAGCCCAAGCGGCCTGACCAAGACTCTCTCCTATTGCTTCTTCTCTCTTGAAGATGCCCTTCCTTGTTTCACTGTCCCCAGCTATAATAAATGTCCTCTCAAAATAAAAATAAATAATAATAAATAATAAATACATAAATGATGAAGTCAGTGAGGAAAGAGACAGAGTATCCTGGATGTCAGTAGAACAAAAAGGACAAGGATAGGTGATAGACGCAAATGGGGAGAAGTTACCGCAGGAGACTAGGCCCTTTTAATTTTAAGAGACGTACAACATACACTGAAAATTTTTATTTACTCATTAAACCTGTTGTCAACATTACACAATTTACTTGCAATCACATTATGCCCTTATTTTTTTTTTTTTTCACAGAGAATATTCCATTTACCATGTAGCTCATCATCTTCTGGACATGTTCTATGTAATACAAGCATGTCAAACTCACGGGCCGCGGGCCACATGCCTCATTTATTTGGCCCGTGTTAGTCTTTGAGTTTGACATACTTGATGAAATATAATTGTTAGCACAGTAGTCTCAATTGGACAAAACTTACTGCCAAGAAAACTGGAATTTAATTTGCCACATATTTCCAGTGGCAACCAATGATCAGGTGCTTCAAGGTTACAGATTTCAATTCTCCCATACTTTAATTTCCAAGTGTGACTGTTCCTGTAACACATTAAAGGAAGTTTTTACACTAAACTTGGAGTTTTGCCATAGATCCATTCCAGGTTTGCAGCTCTTTGGCTTTGCTATTTATTCCAGGAAACAGTGCCTCCTCTGTTGGGTAAACATAGATACTCACCGGGGCTGTGGTGGAGGGGGGCATGGGGAGACTCTGGGGTGGGTGGCTTTGGGGGGAGGTGGGGGGAGAGGTGTGAGGAGCCACCAGGATCCCGATGCTAGACCATCCTCCCATACCACAGCAGCCACTTTTCTAGGGAGAAACAATTAGTCCCCTCCAAGGGCATTAGCCTAGGGGGAAGCAGCTACCCCCACCCTCCAGCATGCAGCTTGCCCAGCCCTCCGTGCCCCACCCTGCATGTTAAGCCCCAGTGAGGAGTCAGCGGCAGGGGCTGGGGAAGGCTGGGTGATCTCAGGGGTTGTCAGAGACTTGCTTTGGGACAGGACCATTCCCCCAACTTTCAAGGGAACCTCATGGGAGATCTGGTAGAAACACCCCACCTCCAGCCTCCAGCAGACCCAAACTCTGGGCTTCCTATGCTCCACCGCCTGACTAGTAGGGGCTTCATCCTGCTGAGGTCAGAGAAAAACCCAGGGCAGACTCAGCTGTGTGGCTCGGGGGCAGGGAAACACCCACCATCTTCCCTTAAGTCTGAATGGCAACTCCCCATCATGGGAAATCCAGGAACCCTCTCCTCCTGATTCTGCCAGGAGCTTTTCAGTGTCGAAGTCAGGCAGCCAGCAACACTCGGAGCAGGCAGAAACAGTCCAGGGGTCCTTGGGCCGTTTGCTGACCTGCCCCTGGGTCCTGTGCTGGTAAAACTGGCCTTGGAGTGAAGCTTGGTTTTCCTGGGCTCAGCCAATCCCAGCAGACATAGCCACATACTGTGGATTGCTTGCAGCTGCAGACCAAGAACCTGCAGACCAAGTGTCCAGCTTCAGACAGCATCAGAAAAGGGCCCAGCACTTTTTTCTTATCTAATTTGCTGTTGTTTTTCTTGTTGTTTTTTTTTTTCCCCATAAGAGTTCATATTTCTTTTCTTTCTAATTCTATTTTCTTTCCTGATACTTTTTTTTTCCTGGTTTTCCTTTCCTGATCTTTTTTCTTTTCCTTCTTTTCTTTCATGTTTTTCTCCTCTTATTCTTTTTTTCTATTGACTTTCATTATTCTTTTTTATCTTTTCTTACTTTTTTTGTTGATGTTTTTGTGGGGTTTTTTTCCGTCTGTCTTTTTGCCTTGTTATTGTGTGTGTGTGTGTGTGTGTGTGTGTGTGTGTGTATTTTCTGTCAAGATCTATACAACAGCTTTCTTGATGTGGTTGGAGTTGTGACTCACAGTCAGCCACCTTGAAGTTGATCCAAAACATAAACATGCCAATAGAAATCAAAATGCAATTAAACAGGAGGGCTCACATAATACACATAAGTGACATTCCTAGAGCATATAGCTTAGGAGATCGAGGAGGCTGCACCATTTGGTCCCACAAGACACCTACTACATAAGGCCACCCCACAAATAAGGGGAGTCATAGCAAATCTATCTAATACAGACAAGCAAACACAAAGGGAGCCAAGTGGGGAAATAATGAAACAGGTTCCAAATGAAAAAAAAAAAAAAAAACACAGGAGAACTCTCCAGAAAAAGAGCTCAATGAAATGTAGGCAAGCAATTTATCAGATATAGAGTTCAAAGTAACGGTTATAAGGATGCTCAAAGAACTTAGTAAGAATTACAAGGGAACTACAACAGCATGAAAAAGTAAGTAGAAACCACCAACAACCAGCTGGAAATGATGAGTACCATATCTGACCTCAAGAATACATTGGAAGGTATTAAAAGTAAATTGGATGAAGCAGAGGATACAATCAATGATGATGAGAAAAAAAATATAGCTTTTCTTTTAGAGCTTCCAAAATAAATAATTAAAAAGCAGAAAGATAGTTTAAGACAACTTTGGGACATGAAATGTATCAACATATGGGCACCAGAAGGTGAAAAATAAATGAGCAAGGAATAAAGAACCCTTTGAAGAAATGATGACAGAAAACTTCCCTAACATGGTGAAGGGAAAAAATCACACAAGTTCAGGAAGCACAGAGAGTCACAATCAAGACGAACCCGAAGGCCTACACCAAGACCCATCATACTTAAAATGGCTCATGTTAAAGGCAGAGAAACAATCTTAAAGGCATCAAGAGAGAAACAGAGGAGGTCCCATTAGATGGTCAGCTGATTTCCCAGCAGAAATACTTCAGGCCAGAAGAGTGGCATGAAGTATTCAAAGTAATGAAAAGCAAGGACCTGAATTCAAGAATAATATATCCAGAAAGGCCATCATTTAAAATTGAAGTTGAAATAAAGTTTCCCAAGCAAAAAAAAAAAAAAAAAAAGTTAAAGAGTATATTACCACCAACCCAGGATTGCAAGAAATGGTAAAGGGGCCCTAACTGGTTTGGCTCAGTGGATAGAGCATTGGCCTGCAGACTCAAGGGTCCCGGGGTCAATTCCGGTCAAGGGCATGTACCTTGGTTGTGGGCACATCCCCAGTGGGGAGTGTGCAGGAGGCAGCTGATCGATGTTTCTCTCTCATCGATGTTTCTAACTCTCTATCCCTCTCCCTCTCTGTAAAAAAATCAATAAAATATATTTTTCAAAAAAGAAATGGTAAAGGGAATGCTTTAAGAAAAAAATCAAGAGAAAGAGAGGAACATAGCTATAAAGAAAAAAAGGCAATAAGTAAGTACCTATCAGTAATAACCTTAAATGTAAATGGATAAAATGTTCTAATCAAAATACATAGGGTAGCTGAATAGAATAAGAAAACATGATCCATATTTAGGGATGGGAAAAAGTAAGTTTACAGTTGTTCGTATGGAAAAAAACATGCAGAATGTGATTATTACAGGAGCTTTATTAACTCAAAAGACTGTCACAATGACACTGCACTTAGGTACAATCTTGTAAGTGTTCATATTGCTGGCCTTCATTATTTACACATTCTTGTGGTCTACTTGATATACTCAAGTACACTTTGGCACAGAGTTTTTTATTATTACCAATGAACCTACTTTTGCCTACCCTATACATTTTTTATTCTAAGGCACATATGTATTTACATTTTACCGTCAGAATTTAGGCTGTGCCTTTTAACTTAAAGCACTTTACAAAAGAGGTACCTAAAATAATGGTGCAATTTACAACTGTATCCAGTGACTCCACCACAGCAGGCAATGAGAAAACCATAAATAAATGGGGGGCGGTATTACAATGGGAACCCCTTCTACCCATAATAAGGAATCATTTCCAAAGGGAAAAAGATGATTCCATCCTCAATTCACAGCAAAACTACCATAAGTTGCTCTCACTTGACATAGAAGTCATTATTTCTCTAATTCTCAGCAAAGAAGCTACTCAAATGATTTCATAGAGTATATCCTATCTAATAATAGACAAACATGGTAATTAACCATACCTCTGACACTCTTCCCATTGGCTAATCAGGGTGATATGCAAATTAACTGCCAACCAAGATGGCGGTTAGCCGCCAACAAAGATAGTGGCTAATTTGCATACTACAGGCAGGGCGGGACAGTGCCATCCCGCTTGTCCCTCTGCCATCCAGGCCTGCTATCTGCGACCTGGGCCGCAGGCAGCCCATATGGGACCCAACCCAGGGCAGGCCTGCGGGACCACAGCGATCCACCACCGGACACACCCACAAATGGCCCTCCCGCGGGGATCCCTGGCTGGCGGGTGCTAATGCACTGATCAGCCACCGGCTGCACCCACAAACGGCCCTCCCGTGGGGATCCCGGGTTGGCGGGTGCTAATGCACCAATCCACCACTGGCCATGCCCACAAACGGCCTTCCCGTGGGGATCCTGGGTTGGCGGGTGCTAATGCACGGATCTGCCAACACGCACACCCGGGCTGCCTTTGCCCTGTGCAAACTATGCAGCTGGGAGAGGGGAGTGGGGCCCCTGGGAGCAGGGTGGGAACTGCCCGGGGTTTGTGTCAGGCAGCCCAGAGTGGAGTGTGAACTTTGCAGCCAGGAGAAGGTTGAGGGGCCCCTGGGAGCAGGGCAGGAACTTCCCGAGGTTTGCGTTAGGCAGCCCAGAGAGGAGTGTCAACTATACCAGTAGCTGCTTGCTCATTCACTTACTTGCTCATTCATTCACTCATTCACTCGCTCATTCATTCACTCATTCACTCACTCAGCAAACCCTCTCAGGTCCCTGGCACCAGGCCAGGCATTGAAGTTGAAGCAGGGTAAGACAGAGCTATGTTTTCAAGATGTTAGTAATCCAGTATGCAGCCAGGAGAGGGGCGCCAGGTGCTGGGAGCAGGGTGGGAACTTTCCCGCATGGGCTTCAGGCAGCCGGGAGTGGGGCCGGAACTTAGCTGCTTGCTCATTCACTTGCTCACTCATTCATTCACTCATTCACTCACTCATTATTCACTCACTCAGCAAACCTCTCAGGTCCCTGGCACCAGGCCAGGCACTGAAGTTGAAGCAGGATAAGACAGAGCTATGTCCTCAAGATGTTAGTAATTTAGTAGGCACATGAACGAGGCAGTTGCATGCACAGATGCACTGTACTGGGTTCAGTGAGGGCTGTAACTAACGCTGACTTTGTTCTCTTGATAAAATGGGGCCTCAGGAGCCAGGCTGCCCCAAGCCTGTAGGCCTGTGCCTAGGCCAGGAGTGGCCGGGGTCCTGGAACATGACAGAGGATGCAGGTCGGGCTGAGGGGTCTGGCCCCACCCTTCACCCTCACCCCCGAGTGCACAAATTTTTGTGCACCGGGCTACTAGTACTATATAATAAAGCAGTAATATGCAAATTGAACATTACACAATCACACAAGATGGCCGCCCCCATGTGGTCACAAGATGACCTGCAGGGGAGGGCAGTTGGGGGCAACCGGGCAGGCAGGGGAGCAGTTAGGCATCAATCATGCTGGCAGGGGAATGATTAGGGGGTGATCAGGCTGGCAGGCAGAAGTGGTTAGGGGCAATCAGGCAGGCAGGCAAGCAGTTGGGAGCCAGCAGTCCTGGATTGTGAGAGAGATGTCCAACTGCCGGTTTACAGACAGCCCTTGATGGATCCAAGATTGGAGAGGGTGCAGGCTGGGCTGAAGGACACCCCCTCTCCCCAGTGCACAAATTTCATGCACCAGGCTTCTAGTTCATAATATAGAATTCATACTTCAAATCTTTCAAATTGGGTAAAAATGTCCTCACTAGTGAGATATGTATGCAGGAAATACCAAAATAATATAGCAGCCCAAGTTGAAAGTTAAAATGGTCTGAGCACTTAAATATCTACTATTTAAATAAATGTATCAAAAGTAACTATATCTAAATATACATACAGATATATAACTATATCTATGTAAGTATATCTTTAAAACCCTGTATTTTTATCTATTATAAAGATATCTAATTTAACTACTGAGGAAATAGAAAGAATGCACTGTGAGCTGGTCACCAGGCTAACCCTATCAAAGGCATCCCAGCTGCTTCATCTCCATGGCCCCCAAGCCTGGATGTGTGCGCCACCTACTGTGCTATCTTCTTCATGATTCTACACAGGAAATTCCACAGGAACCTCTGACCTCATATTCCCACTTACCTGTTCCCCCTCCTCCATACATTTCCCTACCTCCCTCACATTAATGGAAAGGGAGAAATATCTCCTGCTTTGATTTCTAGCATCGGACAAATCAATTGCTTAATTTTCTATTGCACTCTAATCTGTCTACAAGCTTTGTTTTTCCATAGCTGTAACTGAAATACAAACTTACATATCCTGCTTTTGTAAACATAAGCCTTTCTTCTGCTGTTACACTGCTCATAATTTTTATAGCAGTAAAGACATCTTATCAAGTGGATATACCCTTACTTAACCAACCTAGTTCCCAAGTATTAGATAGTGAGATTGAATACTTTTGCTATTAAAAACAATGCTTCATAAAAATCTTCTATATTTTTTTACTACTCCCTTAAGATATACCCCCAGAAACCTTTCTTAGAATGTTGAAAATAAAGTAAAATTCAATATCTTATTTGTCCCTAGAGTGAAAATCAATATGAACTCTATTTTGATTTGTGATAAATAAGAAGACAAATTCTGTGTGTGTTTTAAAGTAAAACTCAATAAAAATAGAGGATGATTTTATCCTCAATTCACTGCAAAACTACTGTATACCCTTCTCACTTGCTATTATAGGAGGATTCCAATTAAGCAATTGACTAATATACTTTTATCCAGCTTCACAATGAACACTGGGTTTACTTAAAATGTTCTCCCAGAACTTTTAGGTTTCAAATATCTGTGTGTTGATCTGACCATCCCAGATGCTCTCTGGATAAAGCAACTGGTGAGTTACATGGATGAGAGATCATTTCTAGCAGATCAGAATATATTTCTAAATGCTATATTTTATTAATGGAAGGAACAACAACTGAGTTAATGTCTCTTGTTGTCACCTTGATCCATGGAACCTCCATTAAAGCTGGGGACAAGCTTTTAGGAGGAAATCTCAGGGGGCATCCAGTCCAACCTCATCCACAATACTTTCCTATTAGAATCAGCAGAGACGTACACCTGACGCTGTGTGCACATATGAATCTGAAACAACCAGGACTGAAAGAGGTCTTAGGAAAAGAGCCAGTCTAGTAACTAATCTTTCAACAAAGCCCTCCTCACCATGTCAGACAGTTAACTAGAACTTTTCTGAAGAATCTGCAAGATGACGCCTTACTTTCATCCTGGTAACCATCCTTCCTCAGGTATGAAGGGACTTCTGAAGTCTACCTGAATCTCTCTCCTGAACTGAATCATCACTTTAGTTCATTCCCTCCCTTTGATCTCTCTACAGTGGGGCAAACAATAAGTAGAACTCATACTACCTAGTCAAAAACTTGTTTCTATCAATATTCAACCTGATTTTTAAAAGCAACTGAAGAAAAAAAATTTTATGCACAATTTTTGAAAGTCATTGAGAGCACTACTAAATCCTAGCACACCCCCCAAAGCCCTCTTGGTCAACTGAGAATTTTTCCATTTTTTTGTCCACACCTGAGGATATGTTTATCTTTTTTAGAAAGAGGAAGGGGGAGGGAGAGAGGGGAAGAAGCAGAGGAGGGATGGGGGAAGAGAGAAGGGATGAATGGAGAATGGAGGGAGGGAGGGAGAGAGACAAAGAGAAAGAGAGAGAATTATCAATGTGGGAAACATTGATCAGTTGCCTCCTGTACACGCTTGGACCGGGGATGGGAACTTCAACCTTTTTGGTGTTCAGGACGATGCTCCAACTGAGCCACCAGGCTGGAGCTCAACTGAGAATTTGTTTGTGGCTTTTTGACAGCCCAGGGTCAGCCTTAGTTAATCTCAAATTCCTCAGAGAGAAATCTATTGAAAAATGGCTGCTGAGATAACCTGCCCTGACCAGGTCACAGACTTTTTCTTAACTCTGTTTTTCAAGTGGTCAGACCCAAAAGAAGACCCCACACAGCAAAAACACTTTTTGAAGTGAAACAATAAGCCCGCATATAGTATTCACCAGGATTAGCACCTACAATATGATGGCTTAACAGACTCCATGAGTTTAAAATGTTCCTATTACCCCTAAGTAGCTAGCAATTGTCTTACATCACCAAGATTAATTCTTTTATCTGAAATCATAATTTTAGATACCATTGTCACTAAATACTAATCGCACTGTTTTTAAAGTGCCTCAATTTCAAAGGACTCAGGTTCTCTACTGTTGGTTTTAACAAAATGCTGGGGACTATTAGCAAAACAAAGGTTGCATAGGTTAAAATCATTTTTAAATCTCAATTTGCATAAGTTTGAATGTGAAAGAAATCTGTTTCTAAATTGTACCTGTTTAGTATTTTAATATGTTTCTCCTCTTCAGGTCACATTTTGATGGAGGTGGGAGAGAGAAGGTGGTATTAGTAATGTGTATCCATAATGTAAATTCTGCAACAAGGTTCTGAAAGGAAGGTTGTTGCACTTCCCTAGGGTACCCAACCGTGTGCTTTGGTCACTCAAAGAAGCACCTCAGGATATTTTAAATTGTCCAGGAAAACACAGCAACATCTGTCGGACACTGTACTTGCTACTACCCTTACCTGGACCTGACCACTTAATGAAATGGACAGATGGTATTTCTTTGGACATACGGTGCCATGAACAAAATACCAAGACTGTAACGAAAGAGTTGGACGGTTTTGTCTTACGCATTTCTTTCAAAGGTTTTTTTTTTTTTTTTTGCTTTGATTTGGTTGGGAAACTGAAGGACAGATTAACTCACAGGATGATTTCAAATATCTAATAACTCTTACCTATTCTCTCTGAGTGGTATTTGGGAAAGTATATGTCTGTCTAATGACATGTGTATTGTTTTAGAACAGGATAAGGAGTTCACTGGGTCCAGACCGGCGCCTGATCTATGGGGAAAGTGGTACAAAGCCTTGGCAGCAAAGCCACAGGTGTTCCAGAGCTTTGGGAAAATTGCACACACAGACCTACGCATGCGCGTTACATGAAGGCGCCCCTAGGGCTAGCCCCTGTTACTAGGAGACCGGACGCTCCTGTGGAAACTCGGCGCTGTAGGGCGTGCGCCTGCGCGGCGCGGATGGACCAAGAGGAGGCCTTCCCTAGGCGTCTGAGGGCTGGCACGTGAACGGACGCGTCGCCACGTAGTCCCTGCGAGAGGGAGCGTCGAGCCAGGTACGCGTGCGCACAGGGACTGAGGGCACGTGAGACCAAGCAGAGCGACGGCGCCTAGGAAGATGGAGGACCAGCCCCCCTCAGGTACAGAGCGTGAGGGCGGAGTCGACGGGGCGCGGGGCGGTGCTAACCGCTCCGCCTCCTTCCCGTAAGGTGTCGTCTTCCACCACCTGCACCTCCAGCGGGGCGGGGCCGGGTCCATTTGGGGTTGGGAAGGGCGGGGAGAGGGCGGAGGATGGAGATGGGGTGGGACTTGCGTCCCTGCGGGAGGCGGCGGCCTGGCAGGCGCCGGGATGAGCTCCGAGGAGGCGGCTGGGCCGGGAAGTCCCGGGAGGGACCTGGCGCCCCAGGTAGAGGCCGCGGCGATGGCCCGGTGGGGGCCCAGCAGTTTCTGGGCCGGAACGCCTCTGAGGAGGCAGCGGCCACGGGCGTGTGTGGGGTCGGAGCGGGGTGACCCCGAGGCAGGGGTTCGCGGCTTGAGCTGCTGTGAGGGGCAGTGGCGGCCGAGCTCGGCCCGGGAAGCCCTCCGGGTGCCGCCCTGCTCCCGCCGCCCTTTCTCGGGAGCGCAGGGCTGGCCAGTTCCTATGGTGACCGCTTGGCGTCCTGCCGCCCTGCGCTGGGTTGCGGGGGGCTGTTGGGCTTAGAGATGCTGCGGACGGAGCTGAGCCTTTGGAAGTCAGATCGGGGAGCCCAGCCCGGCTCCCGGCTCCCAGCCTCTCACTTCTGAGCTCTTGACAGACTTCGGGGGCGAAGGGCCGAGAGGAAGGGCGTCCTCATGAAAACCTCATGTAATTTCAGCGCCCGGGAAAGGCAGGGTGAGCGGGCTTTTGTCTGAAACTAGTGGAGGCAGTTGAGAACCGAGGCAGTCATGGGCCTGATACCCAGATACGCACAGGAATACTTCTTTCCCTTTAAACAAAGTCAAGGATCGCGGCATCAGGAAAAGTTTGCAAAGATGACGGTGTCCGAGTTTTCCTTCTTCCCCTCCATGCCCTCATACCTCCCGGTATTCGGTCTTTAAATGCCCTCTACTGGCATCTCAACTACGCCTTTTGTGGTTGTAAGGAAATAAATAACAGTCGGCCTTTAAGTAGAGGAAATAGGTTAGTTATAAATGTAAAAGGAGCGTGTCACATTCAAACCTGCCTCCAGGATACAGCTTATTTTTGTTTGTGTTTTAATTAACCCATGAACTAATTAATGAACTAAATCAGTCAACTAGTGGAAAATAATGAGGGAGGTACATTAATGAAGTATTTATTTTAAATAATAAATTTTGGCATTTTTAATGGCAGCTTCTTAAATATATCTTGTTTCTCTTCTGAAAAAAGAAAAGAAAGAAACCACTGCTTTAGCCCAGCATCTAATCAGTTGTAGAGCTTTCAGGCTGTCTTTCTGTCCTGGTCTCCAGTTGCTTGGTCCAGTTTGTTGTAGGATCATTTGCTCTTAAAGTCCTCCCGGTACAGAGGCAGTTAGAGCAGGTGTTACTATATTTATTCCCTTTTCCCATCACACACCCTTCTCCCTGATGTAGCCTCTATGCTAGCCACTTCCTTGCTTTTCCTCCATCTTCGTATGTGAACAGTTTGGTTTATTTATGAACTTTTATATAAATGAAAATTTCCTATTTCTTTGCATCTTGTTTCTTTACTGGACATTGTTTTAAGATTTATCCTTGTTGCTTATAGTTTGTTTAGTGTTCTATTGTAAGAATTTATCTACAATTTATCTTCTTTTGGGTGGACATTAAAGATTTTACAGTTTTGGTGAATGTGAAGAACACTATTGTGAAGTTTCTTATACATGTCCCCCATGATACCCTTTTTATTTCCCCATGGTAATCTTTTATTTCCCCATGTTAATCTTTTGAAGTGAGCTAGTTAGTAAGGCAGTCCCATATCTTAGTTATGCTATAAAATCACTTTATTTGTTATTAAATTCTTTCAGTTCAGAAAAGCCTTTTGAAAACAGCTACTTAACCCTTTATGCTTTTTTAAAAATATATTTTATTGATTTTTTACAGAGAGGAAGGGAGAGAGATAGAGAGATAGAAACATCGACCAGCTGCCTCCTGCTGGGGATGTGCCCGCAACCAAGATATATGCCCTTGCCCGGAATCGAACCTGGGACCTTTCAGTCCGCAGGCCGACGCTCTATCCACTGAGCCAAACTGGTTTGGCCCCTTTATGTTTTGAATAGATCTTGATAGGTGGTATCTCCCCTAATGCCCTTTATTTATGAACTTTTAAAACACAAGTTATTTCTTTACAGTATAGTTTGATTTGAAGAGAAATGAGAGCTTTGGGTTTGAATGGAATGACTAGGAGAGGTTATTTCTTTTTCATAGGAAAGGTTAACTATTGTGGCTTTACTATTTTGTTTGAGGTGAATTCCCAAAATGTTTACTCACATATTTTTATTATAAACACAAATACCTATCTCAAAATTGTCATAAAATTTTCGTGTGCTTCTCTGTATCTCTCTGTTAGTGAGGCTATTCCTTCCTACTTCAAAATGTCTATATAAACATTTGGGGACAGTTTTATAAAAAATAAACCCACACCAAGTTGACCTTTAGTGGAATCAGAATTCAAAAATCTCATATAAAATACTCCAGTATTTTTAATTCTTCCACAATATTCAGTAGAGATTTATTGAGCACATATTATATACCTGATATTTTGCTTAGCACTGATGATACTTTTTAGCACATGACCTTTCTTCCTTTTTTACTGAAAAATTAAAATTCTACCAGGCAGAAACTTCTTCAAATTTCTACCTCTATCTTAATCTTCACCTGACCTTGCTTTTCTCTCTTTTTGTTTAAGAAGAAAAAATTTCTACCCCTTATCTAACCCTTCACCTGAATCTCCTTTTCTCTTTCTTGTCTCAGAGGACAGTGCACAGCTTATATCTGGGTTTCTTGTTAGCCCAGTGCAGTGGTCGGCAAACTCATTAGTCAACAGAGCCAAATATCAATAGTACAACGATTGAAATTTCTTTTGAGAGCCAAATTTTTTAAACTTAAACTATATAGGTAGGTACATTGTTATTAACTTAATTAGGGTACTCGTAAGGCTTAAGAAGAGCCACACTCAAGGGGCCAAAGAGCTGCATGTGGCTCTCGAGCCTCAGTTTGCCGACTGCGGGCCCAGTGGCCTTGCTCCATTAGTTAGCATTAACCTATGTCTTAGAATCTTTATTGTGTTCACACTGCAGGGCTTCTTAACCCGGAGTACAAGAATTTAGGGGGTTCTTGAATCCCCTGAAACTGTGAAGTTGTGTAGGTGCTTGCATTTAGTAGAGAACCCAGGGCTTTTGCTTAATTTTGGAAGCTTTCCTTGATGTAAAGAGAATTAAGAAACAAGATTTTCTAGCCCTAGCTGGTTTGGCTCAGTGGATGGAATATTTATTCCAGTCAAGGGTACATGCCTGGGTTGCTGGCAGGAGGCAGCTGATCAATGATTCTTTCTCATCATTGATGTCTCTACCTCTCCCTCTCCCTTCCTCCCTGAAATCAATAAAAATATATTTGAGAGAAAGTAAAAAGAAACAAGATTTTCTACTTTGTAATGACCCTTCAACAACCTTGGTCTTTTCTAACTTCCACTCTACCTCTCTTCTCACAATCATGCTTCCTTTTCCTTAGTACTGACTCATTTATTAGTCCTCATCAAACTTGCTTCCACCCCATCCCTACCATTAAAACTACTTTGTTCCAGTCATCAACATTGATTATATTGAAAATGTTTTACTGAGTACCAATTTTGTGCTGTGCACCTTTCTAGGCATTACAGCTCTAACAGTGAGCAGGAGATAAGAGCCTAGATCTCTTGGAACTTACCTTCTAGTGGGAGGAGGGGGGTGGAATTAGTGAAGAAATAAATGATATAATTTCAAATGATATAAGTGTAAATAACCTAATAAGAGAGTGACTAGGAGAGAGGCTACTTTAGGTAAGAGGTCAAGGAAGAGCCTCTGATATTTCAGCCCAAGAGCTGAGCTGGGGGTATGATGAAGTCAGCCGTGGGCTGGGCCTTAACATGGAATGATAGTGGTTCAGTAGAGGAACAGAAAGAAAACCGATAAAGCTGGTGGGTGGACAATGAAGAGAGTGGTAGGTCTGTTTAGGAAAGTGAAGGCAGGACCAAATCACACAGAACCTTAAAATGGTGGGTTTTGTCTAATTGCATTGGGGAGCCATTGGAGTGTTTTTGAGGAGGATCTCATTGTTTTAAAGTGATTCTTTTCATCTCCATTTGGAAAATAGCTGCAGGGAGCAACATAGAAGCAGAAAGACAGGTTAGGAAATGTGCAGTAATCCGTGTGCGAGATGATGGTGACTTGAACCATGGAAGTGGTAATAAAAGTGTAGAGAAGTGGGTGGGTTTGGGGTTAGAACCAACAGGGCTTGTTGATGCATTTGATGGGGATCAGGGAAAGAGGAGACAAAGGTGACTCCTCTGGCACTGCCATTTGACCTGGGAGAGACTGGGAAGGAGCCTAGTGGAAGCGTGCTGAGAGCAGACTGCAGGTGGGAGAATTAGAGATCTGTTTTACACAAGTTAAGTTGCAATGGCTGTGGACATCCAATAAACACAATATAATGTGCTCTGATAGGGTGTGTTCATAGTTTTTGGGGAACATGTAAAATCCATGCTATGTCTTTTGGAGGGAAGTAGAACTCAGAAATACTCTTTTGTAGTCCTTTTCTCTATATTCCCTTAGCACCCATGTACATTCATTTCTCTAGTGTGCACTAATCTTGCTGTACTCAAATTTCTGATTTATTAGTTCTGGAGTTCCCTAGATCATTGCGGGTTGAAATTATAGCTTTTTATTTGGTTTCTACATTTCTGTCCCCAGAATCTAATATTGGGTCATCATTACTCTGTTTATAAATTTGAGAATTGAATAAATGTGACTGTTACAATCTGATAATATGAACTGAAACAGTGATAGGAATGGAAGATATGAATTTGAGAGAGATTTTAGTGAAAAATCAGTAGGACTTGATGGCCAATTAGATAAGTTGAGTCACTGAGAAGAATTAGGAATACTAGTAATGGTTAATAATAATAATTATATATCTAGACTTGCTTAGTCCGGCACTTTTCTAAGTGCTTTACTTATATGAATCCTCATCGCAGCTCTTTGAGGTGAGTAATGTTATCATTCCCATTTTATAGGTGAAGGCTTGGCCAGAGAAGTAACTTGCCTCTAGTCATGCAGCTAAGAAGCGGCAGAACTAGCATGATGAACATGAACAATCTCTGATGCTAATGAACACACTCTTAACCACTATGCTATGTTACTTCCCAATTGAGAATGATTGTGGTTCTCACTTGGATGTTTATGGTAACAGTTTGCTGCTCGCAAAGTACTTTACTTGCATCCTCTGAGATCTGTACAGGAACACAAGTTCCATTCATAATCCATTTAAAGATCATGGGAATGTGGAGAATATTCTGGTGGCAGGCTAGACAAGGGCATTTCAGATACATTGATTTATCTCCCTTTTTACTGCCTCCTAAGCTAGTGCAGGGAAAGTAGCAGCTCTAATGTGATAGTCTCTTGGCCTCTTCCTACTTTTAATTTCTAGATTAGTCTGATGGGTAATTTTATAGAACTCCCACTTGACTATTGAGATTTCCAAAGAGAAGAAGGAATATTCAGTTGTATCTGCTGTGGTACACTGCTTCATTGTCACATCTACTAAATTTTATGATATCTTCCCATTACACAGACAGCTCTGTGCAGGCTGGGGCAGTACAGAAAGCTCTAGAACATTGCTTGTTCTTAACATTCTAATGACCATGTGAGGGAGATGTACATCCAGAAAACCAAATAGCTACATAAGTTGTTCTATAACGACTATATACAAAAGTCTCATTGAAGAAGTGATCACTATTCGATGGAGAAGATAGAGAAAACCTCCTAGAAAATATGGAATTCAAGCTGAACCTTAGAATTAAATGGAGAAAAGGGTGAGGGTAAGGCTTATGAATAAAAGATGACCTGTTTCTGAATGTATAAAGAATATGTGGAGTAATTTGGAGTAGTTTGTCTTTAACAGGGAAGTTCTTAGAGATGATAAATTTGGAGGTGTGGAAAGGGATCATTGATGAAGAACTCACTGTTAGGCAGGTTTAGACATTACTTGATTTCCCTGAATTAATTTGGGCTGAGGCCTATTTAAAAAAATATATATATATTTTATATGTGTGTGTGTGTATTTTATATATATATAAATATATATATTTATATATATATATTACACACACACACACACACACATATATATGTACATGTGTGTATCTATCTATCTATATAGATAGATAGATAGATAGATACACACACATACTCACACACACATACATATATACTAGAGGCCTGGTGCACAAGATTTGTGCATAGGTAGGGTCCTAGATCTGACCGGAGATCAGAGCCAATCTGTGGGGCGACCAGCGGGATGGTCAGGGGGCCCCGCTGGCACCTGCCTTCGCTAGCCTGAGGCCTGGGGCTGGGGGCAGGCCCTGCGTTGAGCATCTGCCCCATGGTTGTCACTGTGAATCGTAGTGACTGGTTGTTCCACTGGTCATTCGGCCGTTCAGTCAATTTGCATATTAGGCTTTTATTATATAAAATATATACATGTATATACGTATATATATATGTGTGTGTGTGTATATATACATATGTGTGTGTGTGTGTGTGTGTATAAATTGATATTAGAGAGGAAGGGAGAGGGAGAGACAGAAATATTAATGATGAGAGAGAAGCATTGATCAGCTGCCTCCTGCATGACCTCTACTGTAGATAGAGCCCGAAAAGACTTGTGCTTTTGACAGGAATCGAACCTGGGACCCTTCAGTTCTCAGGCCAACACTCTATCCACTGAGCCAAACCAGCTAGGGTCTGAGGCCTATTTTAAAATAAGAAGAGTAAATATTAGTTCAGTGCTTATTTCATGGGATTTTTTATGGTTCTAGTCTCTGTACTTGCCAAATAAGGATTGCTGAGCAGCATTTAAGAAATGCAGTGTTTCAGGCCTATCTTCTATATATATAAAAACCTAAGCGGACAACCAACCAAATGACCAATTGCTATGACGTGCACTGACCACCAGGGGGCAGATGTTCAACTCAGGAGCTACCCCCTGGTGGTCAGTGCGCTCCCATAGCAGGAGTGCTGCTCAGCTAACCGATCTGTCCTGGCAGCCCACCAGCCCAGCGGCAGACACTCACTCCCTCAGTAGCCCTGCAGGTCCAATCTCTGGAGAACAGGCCAGGCATTGATGGATCAGTGCCACCGGCACAATCCCAACAGCGCCATCGGCCTCGGGCACCACGGCCACTTCCCCTCCCTAGACGCTCCACAAGGAAGAAACGATATAAAAGCAGCCACCAGGTGGCTCCCAACAACCAGCACAAATGTCAGCGGGACAGATCTGGATTCTGGGCCTGCAAGGGCATCCCACCACCCACCTGGAGGGCCAATCGCATTCCAGACCTTCCTCCTTCCATCTCCCCTCCCACTCACCCCCTTGGGATGGCTGCCAGACACAGGGCTCAAGGCTGATGAGCACTGCTGCCATGGCATGAGCCGCTCCCAATCAGAACTGACTGGGCAGGGGCCCGCAGCAGGAGAAGCAGGGCCAGGAGAAGCAGGTGGCTGTGGAATGCCAATTTTGGCCCAATCCCTGCAGGCCATGCTGAGGGACCCCACCCATGCATGAATTTGTGCACCGGGCCTCTAGTTGTGAGTACAAATCTTCATTTTAACAAGATTCCCAAGTGACTTGTATATTCACTAAAAACTGAAAAATACTGCTATAGTGAGGAGTCATTTGATTCTGTTACTCTAAGTGAAATTTTTATAACTAGGAACATATTTTTCAACAGAAACTGTGTAAGGAATAGTAATTAGGGTTTCAGCTTATGCCATAAAGGCCTAAATCAGAGGTTCTCAACCTGTGGGTTGTGACCCCTTTGGGGGTCGAATGACCCTTTCACAGGAGTCGCCTAAGACCGTCGGAAAACACATATATAATTACATATTGTTTTTGTGATTAATCACTATGCTTTAATTATGTTCAATTTGTAACAATGAAATTGGAGGTCACCACAACATGAGGAACTGTATTAAAGGGTCACGGCATTAGGAAGGTTGAGAACCACTGCCCTAAATGATTCATAATTAGAAATACTCTGTGGGAGCTAATGCTTAAGTTCCCAAATGAGGCAGTAACTGCTGAAATGTAAACCAAAAAAACCGACATATTTTGCTTAGGAAAGGGAAGAAGGAAGATTAATCTGTCACACTGCTAAGTGTTAGATTAGACAAGGTGTAACTCCAGGTCTGTGACTAGGGAGTCCTGATCCTATCATATCTGGAGCACTAGATTTTAGAGCAGAGGTTCTCAACCTGTGGGTCTCGACCCCTTTGGTGGTTGAATGACCCTTTCACAGGGGTCACCTAAGACCATCCTGCATATCAGATATTTACATTACGATTCATAACAGTAGCAACATTACAGTTATGAAGTAGCAACGAAAATAATTTTATGGTTGGGTCACAACATGAGGAACTGTATTTAAAGGACCAGAAGGTTGAGAACCACTGTTTTAGAGAATAACAGCTGTGTTGGTAGGAGAGATCTAGGACACTTGTAGCAAATTCTCTCTTAACATACAGGCAGCCTTGATTCAGGAAAAGAACCGATTATTTTCCTAAATTACACAATTTCTAAGATACATTGTCAAGTAAAAAAACCACAGTGCATAGTAGTATGTATAATATGTTAATGTAAAATATTTGGTTATTTTGCACATGAGAAAATGTACACACTGGAGAAAATGTCTAGAAATGAAATTATTGTTATGTTGCTAGATTTTATATAATTGTTCTCCATAAATATTGTGCCAATTTACACTGCCACCAATGATATATAAAAATGCTACATTATATAGCCAACTATTTTATCTTTGCCGAGGTGAGTTAAAAAATGGTATTCAATGTTGTTTTAATGTGTATCCCTCTAAATGGAGAGATTGAGTATCTTTAAATCTATTTAAAAGCCATGTATATGAAGTATCCATATTCTTTACCACTTTTTCTACCAGGGTATTTCTTTTCCTTTCTTATTTATAGGAATTATTAATATATTAGGAAGAAGTCAGCCCTTTATGATATGTGTAGCAAACCTTTTTGGAAAACACAGGCCTAGAGATAGATATTTAATTTGCTGCTGACCCAATATTTTCTTAGTACAGTGATTACCAAGGGAATAGGATGGGGTATGTCTCTTTTGAAAAGCATGTTCAATATTGTAGTTTTATATTTGGAAAGCACACAGAAAAAGTTTTATAACATAAAATGTTAAGAAAGTAAAGCTTGCTGAAATACTCTTTGCTGGTGTGACAAGGTTGAAACCAATTGAAAACGTATCTAAGAATGTGGTTAGATTAAAAAATTTATATACAGTACTATTGTGAGAAACCACAAAGCTGTTTTAAAAAGAATGTCCTGGTATTATTCCTATTCTTTCCACTAGGTTACCACCAAAGAACATGATTTTGGTCTAGGGGCTCCAGTTTCCGAAGCTGGAAAATACCAGAATACTCTCCAGCTAGAACAACAAGTGAGAACTCAAGATAAATTCATCTCTACACTGAAATTACAGGTTACATTTAATTTACATATGTATTTATTTCCCTGAATTAATTTTGGCTGGGGCCTATTTTAAAATAAGAAGGCGGAGAACATTAATTCAGTGCTGGCTTATGGTTTTATTTTCTGGGTCTAAAATCATTTCATTTTTATCTTCACCGTTTTGATACACAGAGTCTGAGTCAGTGAGTGCCAGCTGTGTGCCAGGTGTTCTATGAGGTGCTTTCAAGTACATAATCTTACTTCTTCCCAACCTTGTGAAACTTCTATTTTATAGACATGGAAGCTGAAGTTCCAAGAGGTTAAAGAATTATGGTACTGGACTAATGAATGACAGAGCTAGGATTTATTGAAATTCCCAAGTTAGTTAGGATTTGAATGTAGTTCTCTGAACTCCAAGTTGAGCACTGTTTCTCTTCTCCTGGTGCCTAATCTGTGGGGTAGCTATTAATTAAGGTCATTGAAAGAAATTGCCTCTTATAGGAAAGAGTAGACTTACTTTTCCATAATCCTCTTAGAAAGTACAGCAAAAACCCTGAACATTATGTATGAAACAAGCATAGAACACTGAAAGGCGGGAAGAAGAAGGAAGACTGACTAGGGACCCCAACACACCAAGAATGACACGTTAGTGAGTTCCTAGTTTTTTGTTTTTTGGGTTTTTTTTGCTCCATATATTCCAGAATGCTCAGAAACAATAATGGATGCAGACAAAAAACAGTCTCAGAAAAGCGGTCTCTAGCCAAAGGACTAGGAAAGGGACAGCCTAGCAAAGAAGACTACTTTTAGACAGTAACTGCCTGCTCTAAGCAACACTGTGGAAAACCTATAGCCCCATTTCTGCCCACAAAGACTAGGAGCCTAGCTGGTTGTCCTTGCCAGGCTGTAACAAGAAGCCCCAGCTGCACCTCACACCCTCCTCTCCCCTCACCAACTTCTCCATCCCCACAAGGTGGTGTCAAAGAAGAAGGCTGAGTTGGGGACCAAGACTTTTGTGCCCACAAGGCGGTAAGGGACGTTCCCAACCCCATTGTGTGTGTGTGAAGCACATGGGGAGCCTACAAGCAGCTACCCCACCGGGTGGTGTGAAGTGCCTCCTTTCCTCCTTGCTGGAGTGGTGTCCGAGGAGAATATGCAGAGTTAGGGCTTTACCAGGACCCAGCACGAACAAGTCCACCCACCCACGGTGGCAGTAGTGGACATGTGAGAGCAGTAGCGAGGCACCTCTGCTCCATGCTCTTGTGGTATCAGCAGAGGCCCAGTGAGGAGCCTGAACTTCCATCCCTGCCCAGCAGGAACAAGGAGCTTCACCTTCTCCAGGTGTCCATGGAAGCCTCAGGTAAAATGGACTCCCCCCCGCCCCCCCCCCGAAGCAGGAACAAAGCAGTGTCCCTCCTTTCTAGCTGGAGCAGTGTCACAGGAAGCCCACTAAAACACAGGATCCAGAGTCTTAGAATACCAAGTTTCAATTAAAAGAAAAAATCACTCCTCATCCTAAACATCAGGAAGATCTCAATTTCAATGAGAAAAGACAAGATGTGACAACACAGTGATGAGTTAGATATTACAATGATCTGACAAGGATTTTAAATCAGGCAAGAATTTTATGAGTGTTTCAGCAAGCAATTTTGATTATTTCTAAGGCACACAAAAGAAAATGGAGATAAAGAAGAAGAAATGGAAATTTTGGAAATTACCAAGTTGTTCTTCAGTAAGTGAATGGATAAGTAAACTGTCGTGCATCCATAGAATGGAATTATAAAAATAAGTTGCCCTAACCGATTTGGCTCAGTAGATAGAGCATCGACCTGCAGACTGAAAAGTCCCAGGTTTGATTCTGGTCAAGGGCATGTACCTTGGTTGCGGGCACATCCCCTGTAGAAGGTGTGCAGGAGGCAGCTGATCGATGTTTCTCTCTCATCGATGTTTCTAACTCTCTATCCCTCTCCTTTCCTCTCTGTAAAAAATCAATAAAATACTTTTTTTAAAAAAATTAAATAAATAAATAAATAAAAAGCGATGAGTTGTTATGCCACAATAAAACATAAAGGAACATTGAAAGTATATAACTAGGAGAGAAAGTCAATCTGAAAAGGTTATATACTCTGACTCCAACTATATGACCTTCTGGAAAAAACAAAACAGAGATGTTAGAAAGAGTACCCGCTGCTAGTGATTTGGGAGGAGGGAGTGATGAATGGAGCACAGGTGATTTCTAGGTCAGTGAAACTATTTTGTATGACACAATAATGATGGATACATGTCAGTATACATTTGTCAGAACCCAAAGAATGAACATTAATCTAAGCTGTGGACTTTAGTTAATGATAATGTTTTGATGTTGGCTTATCAATTGTATAAGATGTAAATAAGAGGGGAGAGTGGCCCTAACCGTTTTGGCTCAGTGGATAGAGCGTCGGCCTGTGGACTGAAAGGTCCCAGGTTCGATTCCGGTCAAGGGCATGTACCTTGGTTGCGGGCACATCCCCAGTAGGGGGTGTGCAGGAGGCAACTGATCGATGTTTCTCTCTCATTGATGTTTCTAACTCTCTATCCCTCTCCCTTCCTCTCTATAAAAAATCAATAAAATATATTTTTAAAAAAGGGGAGAGTAAGTGTGCATGTTTGAGGTGGGGAAACAAAAGGTATGTGGGAAATCTCTGTAATTCCCTGTCAGTTTTTCTATAAACCTAAAACTGCACTAATTTTGTGAATACAAGTCTTCTACCTCCTTGGTTAAGTTTATTCCTAAGTATCTTATTTCTTTTGTTGGAGTAGTAAATGTGTGGGTTTTTTTTTAAAATTATTCTTTCTGGTAGTTCATTATTGGTGCATAAAAATGCTCCTAATTTCTGAATTTTAATTTTGTATCCAGCTACTTTGGGAAGTTATTTATTTTAGTAGCTTTTCAGTGGAATTGTTTCTGTGTACATCTCATGTGCAAATAATGATAGTTTTACTTCCTCCTTTCCAATTTGGTTGCCTTCTATTTCTTTTTCTTGTCTAATTGCTATGGCTAGGACTTCCAGTTATACATTGAATAATGTGGTGAAAGTTGAAATCACTGCCTTGTTCCTGATCTTAAGGGATACACTTTTAGTTTTTGCCCATTTAGTGTGATATTGGCTGTAGGTTTGTCATATGTAGCCTTATTATGTTGAGGTAGGATTCCTCTCTTCCCATTGTGCTGAGGGTTTTTATCATAAACTAGTGGCCCGGTGCACAGATTCATGCACATTGAAAGGAAGTTAATTAGAAGAAATATTTTAATATTGCTATTTGCCCTTTCTCTATAATAGAAGTGTCAGAGATGAAAGAAAATTAGTAAAATGTATATAAAAATAATATATAAATTGATTAATAAACAATAACAACATGCTATAACAACACAAAGACATGATATAAAAATAATAAACATGATATAAAAATAACATTGATAAAAACAATGACTGATAAATTGATTAAACTTATTCTAATACCTCCCTGTATACCACATCAAGAGTAAAAACACTTTCAGAGTACTTGACTAATTTCCCTTGTGATGAAGTTTTTACAACTGTTCCAGTTCTTCGAACTCGAGATAAAGCAACGTATAACTGACCATGTCCAAAAACTGGTTCAGGTAGGAATATTCCTACTCTGTTTAGATTGGTGTCAGCAAGAGCTTTATATGTATCACGTATGCATGAGTCAACTTAGCCTTCCATAGATATAGAATAAACTTGCTTAATTAGACCTGCTTTCTGATTTAGCTAAACTTTTTCCAGCCCAGTGAAGCACCCCAACTTCTCTTTCAGGTAATTGTCAGCAACACAGCAGTAAATATCAACACAAAGCAGATTATTATTGTAGATTATGCAGGGAGAACAAAGGGTAACATATTCAACTGCAGCAGTGTTTGACTATATTCTGCGCAGTGAGAAAACCTGAAGTCATTTTCTTTTCTTTTTTTTTTTAAATATATTTTTTTACAGAGAGGAAGGGAGAGGGATAGAGAGTTAGAAACCTCGATGAGAGAGAAACATCGATCAGCTGCCTCCTGCACACCCCCTACTGGGGATGTGCCCACAACCAAGGTACATGCCCTTGACCGGAATTGAACCCAGGACCCTTGAGTCCGAAGACCGATGCTCTATCCACTGAGCCAAACCGGTTCTGGCTGAAGTCATTTTCAAGGTTCACCATTTCTTACTTCTTTTCAGTTGGGTCAAGTTTCTAAGCTTTCTAAATCTCTGTTTTCCGGCTAATGAAAAGAAAATAGGATTCCACCAAGTTTCCTCTCTACCTACTCCAAGACTTCTGTGAGGATCAAATGAGATGAGGCACAGGAAAACACTTCACAGACATTTGGTTATAGTGTTAAATGTTTCCACCTGGCTATGAAGCAAGTTGTGTTCCTGGGCTCAGAAACTCCAAGGTGGCTAGTTAATAGGGAGAGGAAACTGGGTGTTGCTACATGATGTCATTACCCAGACAGACACTTAGCATATTAGCCTTTTATATATATAGACTAGAGGCCCGGTGCACAAAAATTTGTGCACTCGGGGGGAGAGGGGGTCCCTCAGCCCGGCCTGTGCCCTCTCGCAGTCTGGGACCCCTCGGGAGATAACGACCTGCTGGCTTAGGCCTGCTCCCGGGTGGCAGAGGGCAGGCCCAATCCCTAGGTGCAGCCCCTGGTCGGGCTCAGAGCAGGGCTGATTGGGGAGTTGGGGCGCCTCCCCCTGTCATGCACAGAGCAGGGCAGATTGGGAGGTTATGATGCCACCCTCAGTCACCCTCAGGGTAGGGCCGATTGGGGGGTTGGGGCACCGCCCTCTGTCACACTCAAGGTAGGGTGGATAGGGAAGTTGCGGCGCCACCCCCTGTCACGCACAGAGCAGGGCCAATCAGGGGGTTGGGGCTCCGTACCCTGTCACACACAGAGCAGGGCCCATCAGGGGTTTGGGGAGCTCCCCCTTGTCATTCACAGAGCAGGGTCAATCAGGGGTTTTGAGAGCTCCCCCCTGTCATGCACAGAGCAGGGCCGATCAGGGGGTTGGGGAGCTGCCCCCTGTCACACACAGAGCAAGGCCAATTAGGGGGTTGGGGAGCTGCCCCCTGTCACACACAAAGTAGGGCCAATAGGGGAGCTGGGGCACCGCCCCCTGATACATACAGAGCAGGGCCCGTGGCGGGGGGAGGGTAGTTGAGGCACCGCACCCTGTCACACTCAGGGCAGGGCCGATGGGGAGGTATGGCTCTACCCCGTCTCACATAGAGCAGGGCCCGTGGGGGGATTGGGGCGCCGCCACTGTCACACACAGAGCCGCAGGGCAATCGGGGTTGGGGCGCCGCCCTCTATCACCCACAGAGCAGGGCCGATCAGGGGGTTGGGGCGCTGCCCCCTGTCACACACAGAGTTGCAGGGCAATCAGGGCGTTTGGGCGTTGCCCCTTGTCACGCTGATCCCGGTGCCGGGAGGCCTCGAGGCTCCGCTGATCCCCCCCCCGCAGGGTCACAGATCCGGGTCCCAGACCACAGACAGCCTTGTCTGCTGCTGCCTGCCTTCAGTATGCAAATTAGCCACCATCTTGTTGCTTCAGGGTGGGGGTCCCCACTGGGGTGCCTGGCCAGTCTGGGTGAGGGGCTGAGGGCTGTTTTCAGGCTGGCGGGTGACTGAAGGTCCAAACCTCTCCTTTTTTTCTTTTTTTTTTTTATTCTGGCTTCTATGGCTGTCACTGGAGCTGAGAGCCGGCTTTCTTTCTGAGGCTCGGCTGAAAGCAGGTTTCTGGCCTTTGTTTTCTGTATTCGAAACAATGTTGCGACTCCAGCTCTGAGATCCCGGCTGACTGACAGGAGCTTTCTGGAGTTTTGTTTATCTTCTATAAATGTTACTATGTTTCCAACTGAAGCTCACAGGCCAGCTAGTGAGGCGGGGAACGTTGGAGTCCACAGCAAGCAAGCCTCCTGTTCGCTTCCAGCTGCCTGGCTGCCGGCCACCATCTTGGCTGACAGTTAATTTGCATAAGGATACGCCGATTAGCCAATGGGAAGGGTAGCGGTCGTACGCCAATTACCATGTTTCTCTTTTATTAGTGTAGATTATTAGTGTAGATGGGTGCTGGATTTTATCAGATGTATTTTCTGCATCTATTCATATGATCATGTGATTTTTATTTTTAATTTTATGTGATGTATCACATTTATTGATTTGCAAATATTGTACCTGTCTGCATCCCTGTAATAAATCTGACTTGGCTATGGTGTATGATCTTTTTAATGTATTGTTGGATCCAGTTTGCGAATATTTTGTTGAGTATTTTAACATCGATGTTCATTGGTGATAGTGGTCTATAATTTTCTTTCTTAGTAGTGTCTTTGTCTGGTTTTGGAATTAGGATAATGCTGGTCTCATCAAAAGAGATTGGAAGACTTCCCTACTCTTGAATTTCTTGGAACAGTTTCAGAAGGATAGGTATTAGTTCTTCTTTGAATGTTTGGTAAAATTCCCTTGTGAAGCCATTTGCTCCAGGACTTTTGTTTTCTGGGAGTTTTTTTGTTTGTTTGTTTTTTTTATTTCTGCTTCAATTTCATTATTTGTAATCAGTTTATTCAGGTGTTCTTATTCTTCCTAGTTTATTTTTGGAAGGTTGTGTGTTTTTAGGACTTAATCTATTTCATCCACAATGTCCAATTTGTTGGCATAGTACTTTTAAAAAATATATATTTTATTGATTTTTTTTAATAGAGAGGAAGGGAGAGGGATAGAGAGTTAGAAACATTGATGAGAGAGAAACATCAGTCAGCTGCCTCCTGCACACCTCCTACTGGGGATGTGTCCACAACCAAGGTACATGCCCTTGACCAGAATTGAACCTGGGACCTTTCAGTCCACAGGCTGATGCTCTATCCATTGAGCCAAACCAGTTAGGGCGGCATAGTATTTTCTTACAATCTTTCATATTTCTTTGGTGTCAGTTATTCTCCTTTCAATTTTGATTTATTTATTTATTTGTGTCCTCTTTTTTTCTTGATGAGTCTGGTTAAAGGTTTGTCAGTCTTCTTTATTGTTTCAAAGAACCAACTTTTAATTTCATTGATCTTTTGTATTTTTTTTTTGTTTGTGTGTGTTTTTTTTAGTCTCTTCTGTCATTTATTTCTGCTCTGATCTTTATTATTTCCTTCCTTATATTCTGGGCTTTGTTTGTTGTTTTTCCGAGTTCTTTTAGGTATAGGGTTAGATTGTTTATTGGAGATTTTTCCTGCTTCCTGAGGTCGGCCTCTAATGCTCTAAACTTCACCCTGAGGACTGCTTTTGCTGTACCCCAGAGATTTGGGGTTGTTGTGTGTTTATTTTCATTTGTTTCCATGTAATTTTTTATTTATTCCTATATCTCATTGTTAACCCATTCATTGTTTAATAACATGCTATTTAGCCTCCATGTATTTGAATGTTTTTCAGTGTTTTTTATTGCAGTTGAATTCTAGTTTCGTGTCTTTGTGATCCGAGAACATGCATAATATGATTTCAATCTTCTTTAACTTGTTAAGACTTATTTTGTGTCCTAACATGTGCTCTATCTTTGATAATGTTCCATGTGCTCTTGAGAAGATTGTATTTTCTGCTGCTTTGGGATGAATTCCTTTATAAATATCAATTCAATTCATTCGATCTAGTGTATCATTTAAGGTTGCTATTGCCTGTTGATTTTTTGTCTGGAAGATCTATCCATTGATAGTGGGATTTAAAAATTCTCTGTTTTGACTGTATTGCTATCAATATCTCCCTTAATGTCCACCAAGATTTGCTTTATATATTTAGGTGCTCCTATGTTGGGATGCATATATGTTTATAAGGGTTATATCCTCTTGTTGGATCGATCCCTTCAGTATTATGTAATGACCTTGTTTGTCTCTTTATGCCCTTTGTTTAGAAGTCTAGTTTGTCAGATATAAGTACTCCAGTTTTGTGGTGGTGTTTTTTCTATTGGCATGGAATATTTTTTCTATCCCTTCACTCTTGGTCTGTGTTACTTTTATTCTAAAGTGGGTCTCTTGTAGACAGCATATATGTTTTCTTAGTAAAAGATATGCTGTATCTTTTTATTGGAGTATTTAATCCTTTTATATTTGAGCTTATTATTGACTAGAGGCCTGGTGCACAAGATTCATGCACTGGTGGGGGGTGTGGCCTGCGGGGATCAGCCTGTTATGGGAGCACAGTTCATCCGGGTCAGCTGAGCATCTGTGAACCCGCCCTCTGAGTGGCTGCTCCCTGATCGGCATCTTCCATGGAGCCAGAGCACTTGCCTCTCCAGGGAACCCGGTCAGGGCTGAGCCCAGGGACAATAGCACTGAGAGGTGGCGGAGTAGGCCTCAGTCCCGCAGTGGCCACAAATCTGCCTCCCAGCCTCCAGGGTCAGCTCTGCGAGCCTGGTGGCAGCACTGCACAGCCTGCGGGCATCTGGAGGAGGCAGCAGGGAGCAAGGAGGAGGAGCCTGGGGCAAGGAGGTCTTGATTGCAGCCTGGGTTCCTGCCCATTGGCCAGGGGTTTGCAGCGGGAGCAGCCACTCCTCCTGGTCAACTGAGCTGGCGCTCCCACTGTGGTAGCGCACTATCACCAGGCGGCATCTCCTGCGTTGAGTGTCTGCCCCCTGCTGGTCAGTGTGCGTCATAGTGACCTGTTGACCAGTCGTTCTGGTTGTTCCACCGTTCAGTCACTGGGCTTTTATTATATAAGATAGCTACTTATTTATTGCAATTTTATTCTTTATACCTCTGTTTCCCCTCTCTTGAATTTTTTCCTTTCTTTTTCTTAAAGTAGTCCCTTTACATTTCTTATAATACTGATTTGGTGGTAATGAACTTTTTAATTTTTTTAGCCTGGGAAGCTCTTTATTTTAATTTCAATTTTAAGTAATAGCCTTGCTGGATAGAGTAGTCTTCTTTGTAGTCCTTGTTTTTTTATCACTTTGAATATTTGATGCCAGTCTCTCTTGTTCTGAAGTGTTTCTGTTGAGAAATCAGGTGACAGCTTTATGGGAGCCCCTTTGTAGGTCTTTCTGACTTTTAAGATTATCTCTTTGTCTTTAATATTTGTCATTTTAATTATGATGTGTCTTGGTGTGGGGGTCTTTGGGTTCACCTTGATTGGGATTCTCTGTGCTTCCTGAACTTGTGTGACTTTTCCCTTCACCAGGTTATGGAAGTTTTTAGCTGTTATTACTTCAAATAGATTCTCTATCCATTGCCTACTCTCTTATCCTTCTAGTACCCCTATTGTGTGGGTATTGTTATGCTTGATGTTATCACAGAGGTCACTTAGACTTACTTGTTTAAAAAATTCTCTTTTCTTTTGATGTTCTGCTTGGGTGCTTACTGTTAACTTCTAAATCACAGATCTGATACTCTGCTTCATCTAACTTGCTGTTTATTTCTTCTCGTGTATTCTTTATTTCAGATCATTATATTCTTCATTTCTGACTGGTTCTTTTTTATGGTTTCTTTGTCCTTTTTAATGCTTATATCTCTTTATTTAAGTTCTCATTGGGATCATCCATTCTCCCCCTAAGGTCCTTGTGCATCCTTGTAATCATTGTTTTCAACTCTGCATCTAATGTTTTGGTTGCTTCTTTTTATTTAATTCTTCTCTGGTGATTTCTCTTGTCCTTTCATTTGGAACATATTTCTTTGTCTCCATTTTGTTTCTGTGTATTAGGTAGATTTGTTATGGGTCCCAAACTTGTTATGATGGCTTTGTGATGAAGGTGTTTTGTCAGGCTCAGTGGCACAATCTTTTAGATCACCTGAGCTCCATGTTTCAGGTATGTTTCTTGTGGGTTATGTGCACCCACTTGTAGTTGAGTGTTGCATATTTTTAGGCCATTCATGAGTGGAGTTAATTCTTCATGCTGACTGACTATAAGGGGAAAACTCAATCATCCTGTGTGAGACATTATGCAGAAGTGTCCCTCTCAAAATAGAGTTGTTCTTGCAGGGTCTGGTGCCTGCCCGAATCCCGTTTTGCATGTGCCACTTGTGTGGCTAGTTGTGTCTTGCTCTGGTATAGTCTGATGCTCACCATTGGTTGTGTTGGTTCTGGATCCACTCAGGCAAGGTTCACATACTGGTACAGGTCAGACATGATATATAACCAGCCTTGGGCTACCTGTCTGGAGTTACCACCCAGTTCACTGTTTGTGGTTGTGTCTACTGGGTCTGGGTGTGCATTGGAGGGGCCAATCTGTGTATAAAGTTTGGCGTCCTCTAGCTTAGAGTTGGGGGCAGATCTGTAAAAGGCTTGAGGCTTCCTGAGGTCTGTCTCTGCCTGTCAGTTACTCCAACTACTCCTGAGGTTGCCTTCTCTTCCTCCTTCCAAAGAAAGACTGTAGTGTGGGCTCAGGTTGGCCACAAATTAGAGGCCCTTCCATAGGTTGCAAGTCTAGTATGGTGGTGGAGCATCTGGGGTTGGGAGGTCAGGGCCAGTGGGTCCCCTACTTGGGGGTTATACGGTCAGGCAACTAATGAGGAGAAAATGATCCCTCCTCCAGAGTCAAACTACTCAGTCCATGCCAGAGTCTCTAACTCTAGTTCCCTAAGGAGGGGCATGCCACAGGTTCAGGTTGGGTGCAGCAGCACGCCCGCCCGCCCATCTACAGGAGTAAACTCAGCCATCCTGGGCTCCGGGACAGATCAAAACTCTCCCATTGGGGGTGATGCCAGCATAGTCCACAGAAGGGAGCTAAGCACATCATCTTGGTCCCAGACAATAGCCTCCATGTTCCTCACACCTAGAATGTTTCAGCTCTGAGCTGTTCTCCCTTCCCCCATCAGAACTGAGACTAGCTGGGTGGGGTATCTGGGACTTGGCAGGGCTGGTCCAAACAGTCTCCTGTTGGGGGTGTTGCCCACAAGCCTGTAGGAGGGGGCGGGCACTTTTTCACCTTCCCAGGGTAGTGCAGGCTAAAGGATAGTGCAGGCTGAGCTAGTAAAGAGAAAGGAGTGCCCCCTGCCCTGGCAATGTGGTGTGTACCACAGCACCTGGCTGTCTGGTTCCTGTACAAAAGCTTCCCCAGGAAACATACTCTGAAGGTTCCAGCTCTGCATGGCACTCCTGTTTTCCTATGTGGGTGAACTCAGCAGGACAGGACCCACCGAGTGATTCAGCAGGTGGGGGGAAGGGCACCAGTTATGCACTCAAGATGGGGGAGACCTGTCCTTTTTCCAAAGCTGTACATTTTAGTCACTGTCTGAGTCTCCGCTAAGAACCTCCCTAGAAAAAGAGGGCCACGAAAGTCCGTGCTGGGTGACACCTCCAGATGACTTGAGTTTGGCAAATGGCCCTAGCCAGCAGTTGGGGCCAGACAGTGTACTCCCCAGGCTGGTGCTGTGACCATAGGAGTTCTCATTCCTGGGAAGATGGCATCTGGGTCTCCCAGGCAGACTGAATCCCCAGTGATTTTCACCACCAGATGCTATACGTGCTCCTCTTCCCATCTCTGTTCCTCTGGGTTTGGGATCCCTGTGGAGGGTGGCGCAGAGTTTTGCAGCACAATACCCTTTGTCTTCTTACCCACCATACCTGGGTACGGAGGCTAGCCCTTTCCTTGCCTCTGCCCTTCTTACCAGTCTCTAGGTGGCTTATTCTATAAATCCTTGGTTATAATATTTCATTTGGTTATTCAAGTTTATTGCTCTACAATTTAGCTGTAAATCTGGTTTAGGGCTGGGAGCAGGTGAATGTAGCTTCCACCTATTCTGCCATCTTGGAATCCACTTTTAGTCATTTTTTAAAGGTCAGCTTTTTAAAGAGTAACTTCTTCCATTATTTATTCCATAAAAATGTTTTGAAGATTTACTATTATGTTATCTATTGCTATGTATCAAATTTTCCCTAAACCTTAGTGGCCTTAAGTGATAAACATTTATATCTCGCAGTTTCAGTTGCCACTTAGCTGAGTGGTTCTGGTCCATGGTTTCTTAGGAATTGTCATCAAAATGATGGTTCAGCCGCAGTCGTTGATTGACTGTCCTGGAAGATTTGCTTTTACGATGCCTTACTCAGAGGGCCATTGGCTTTTGGCAGGAAGCCTCAGTTGCTCGCCAGGTGGACTCTCCCTTGGGTCGTTTGATAGAGTCTTTACAGCAGCTGGCTTGTCTAAGCCTGTGATCCAAGAGACAGCAAGGAGGAGTCGGTAATGCCTGTGATGATCCACAAGCTGTGCACCAGCACTCCCACCACATCCTGTTCATTAGACATGTGTCACTGGGTGTAGCCCACACTTAAGGGGAGGGCAGGTAAGCTCCATTTTTGGAAGGAAGGAATATTAGAATTCGTGGACATTTGAAAACCACCACAACTATATGCTTCCTTTTATCTTCTCATTTTGAGTTGTTTGCCATTTATATCTTAAAACAGTGTTTCCCAGATAATTAAAAATACAGTTTTTTTTAATATGGAGAAGCAGAATTGCAATTTCACCATTACTAGTACTTAGTTTCTTTTGATACAATTTATATTTTTAATTAACTTAGAAGCCATTATCAGACACACACAAATATGCACAACTCTCTCTCTCCTCTACTTGCTTTATTTTTCTCTGTAGCACTTTCCTACTTACTTTATCCCTCCCTCTGCTGCAGCCACACTAGCTTCCTTACTGTTCCTTGGAATTTAGCAGACATCTTTTGCCTTTAGGACCTTTGCTGTTCGCTGTATCTTCTGCCTGGAGTGTTGACCCTAATTTTTATATGGTTGACTTGCTCCCTCCTTTAAGTCTTTGCTCAAAGGGCTCCTTTTCATGAGGACTTCCCCAATCACTCTATTTAAAATTCTAACCTGTCCCTCATAAACACCCCAATAGCCTTAACACTGCTCTTTTTTTCTATTGTACTATATAATTTATTTGTTTGTTTTTTATTGTCTACCCAGCTGGAATATAACATGCCCAAAGGCAGGGATCTTAATTTATTTTGTCCACTTTTTTATATGTCCAGTGCAAAGAACAGATGTGAGTGCTCAATATATATTTTTTGAACAACACACTCACTATCTGACATATATTTTACCAATATCTTTTGTTTTTCTCTTTTTAAGTAGAATGTCAGCTTCATGAGGACAGAGATTTCTGTCTATTTTATTTACCACTAGATCTAGCATATAGCAAAATGTCAGGCACATGGTCCTCATTAAACATTTGTCAAATAAATGAATAAACTGGGTTAGCATCTTTTCATTTTGTTTTTCAGAGCGGAATCAGCATTATGTTTTTTATATGTAAAGTAATACATATCTATTATTAAAGATTTTCACCTATATAAAATAACATCTACTATAATCATACATTGTAATAACTAGACAAAATCCATCTTCCTCAGTTTATATGTTACTAGAGGACCAGCGGCGCCCCGCCTCCCGCTGTGCGAGGAGGCACCCTGTGGGTGGCCAGGACCCACCCCGTGGGTGGCTAGGACCCATGCCTGACTCGCACAGGCTGCCATGGGAGTCAGGCCTGACTGGAGCCGTGGGCAGCCGGAACCTGCGCCTGACTTCTGCCCCAGGCCCCCTCTGCCCCCCTGCCTGTGTCTGCTTTGGAGCACCCGTCCGCCACCCACCCCCCCCCCCCCCAGTCTCTGTCTCCATCTCTGCTCTGGGCCTCACCTGCGCGCGCAATCTCCTGTCTGGTCGTGACCCATTACGGCATCTTGGCCTAATTTGCATATTACCTCTTTTTGTGCTTTTTGTGTGTGTGTATATATATAGAGAGAGATTAATTTTCTTCCATCTGCATATAGGATATTTGTATCTAAATTTATTTTTTACAAGAATGTGTCATACTAAATAAAACTTGTGGCCTTGTGGAGTTTTAATACTAATTTAGTATGGATATCTGTACACACAACTCAATATTTATCCTTTTTTTAGTGTCTACATAGTAGTATAATTAAAGCACTGAAAATTGTCTATTCAAATAACTATACATAAGCTTACCCAAACTGTATATGTTATGTCTCATACCATAAAAACCCTTAATATTTCATAAAAGTATGACTTCCAGAGACATCTTAGAAAAGTACTTTAGTCAAAAGAACAAATGAGGCACAGTAGTCCTAGATTATATTTAAAAATAGTACATTAAAAAAAATTAAATATAGTACATTTTAGTTTAGAATAATGAGAGGTTTGTGAATTGAGAAATAAACTAGCTTGCCAACTTGCAGCAGAGAGCTTTAAACTTTGCATAAAAACATATTCACTGGCCTCTAGGAACATACAATTTAGTTATAGACTAAACTAAACTTTAACTATGGGGAACTATACTATGAGACTGGGTATGTTTGATGTCATAAATCTTATACAAAAAGATTTTGTGGGTTGGATTGAACTAAGCTATTAAGAATTCAAAGGAAAAGACAATCATTTCTGACCATGGGTGATATGGGAAAACTTTTAACATCCTAGTCATTCTTTTATTTCTTCCATATTATTAGCTTCAGGATTATAATTACTATTGACATTTTTTCTAGTTTGTGGGGAGTAATTTTAAAAATATCAATATTTTATACAAGACATTAGCTAATTCAAAGAAACTATTATACTTCATCCTAGGTCCTTTTACCATCAAAGGTAGGAAAACATAAAGAGGTGGAGTATTGTTTCTTTTGTAAAATATTCACTGCATGTTTTTATTTTTAAGTGGCTTGCTTTTTATATTCTCTTTTTCCAGTTAAATCAGTTTACATATTTAAAATCTAAATAATTTTTTTCTGGCTTGATTTTCAGATTGAACTCGTTTCCCAGCAAAATAATATAATAGTATTGGAAGATACAAGAAAAAGACTTAGATCTGTAAGTGCCTTTTATATGTTATGTAATAATTTTTATTTTTGTTAATATAGTAAAACTATAAAAAATTGTACATATGTTTTGACTCTCATGATTTTGTGAACAGTCAAAAAATGTTTGTGTTCTACAGTCAGCCCTCTGCTTGGTGCACAGGGTAATCCCATGTGTAAGAGCAATGCTGTTCTTGCTCCATTTCATCGTTACTCCTTGCTCTCCTAGAGAGAACTTTCGGTTAGTTTTAAGTATCAATGCCCTTTGCTGTTAACTGACTTAAAATGATAACTGTGAGTAATTTAATTCTCAACATGTAAGATGCATTTGTCTATGTATTTTCTTTTTCCTAGTAAGAAATATCTGTTATGTCAAGTTTTGTTGTTTAGTTCTAGGTAATATGTTTACTTTAACAATGTGAGATGAAAACTGCTCTGTTTAGACATTTTCATTTTATTATTTAAAATATTTGAAACACCTTCTCTGTAAGTATATCTGTTATTTCCTCCCAATATAGCATTGGTAAAATAAATATAAAAGAAATGTTTCTAAATATGCTAAAGTGAATGGGAATGCACTTGGAAGTTCTTATAACTATAGAATATCCAGTATTCCTTTAATTTATTCATTCCTTGAACAATTATTGCACAAAACTTAGATGCTATACAAGTTTTTCTAAGCAAATTAATTTTATTTTTAGGATTTATAACTGTCCTTTGGACATTTCTGGCCTTTCTGAAATTTCTTTATTTTCTTTTCAAAATTATTGGGTAAATTTAGGAGTACTTTTAGTTAAATCAAAATATAGAACATTCAGAAATGCTGGGAAAGAATGAAAACTGACTGCTTTTTTTAAAGTGTGGTTTTTCAAAGTTAGAAGGTAAGGGAGGGTGGGGGTAAGGGGGAGAGATCAACCAAAGGACTTATATGCAAGCATATAGGCCTAACCAATGGACATGGACAACGGAGGGGTGAGGGCATGAGCGGGGGGTAGGGGATAATGTGGGGATAAGGACACATATGTAATATCTTAATCAATAAAAAATATATTAAAAAATAAAATTTAAAAAAAAACACCACATTGCCGAAACCGGTTTGGCTCAGTGGATAGAGCGTCGGCCTGTGGACTCAAAGGTCCTGGGTTCGATTCCGGTCAAGGGCATGTACCTGGGTTGCGGGCACATCCCCAGTAGGAGATGTGCAGAAGGCAGCTGATCGATGTTTCTCTCTCATCGATGTTTCTGACTCTCTATCTCTCTCCCTTCCTTTCTGTAAAAAATCAATAAAATATATTTAAAAAAAAACCAAACACCACATTTATTACCCTACCTGGTTTAGCTCAGTGGAAAGAGCATTGGCCTGTGGACTGAAGGGTCCTGGGTTCAATTCTGGTCAGGGGCACATGACCAGGTTGAGGAATCGATCCCTAGTGGGGACATGCAGGAGGCTGCTGATCAATGATTCTTTCTCATCATTGATGTTTCTATCACTCTCTCCCTCTGCCTTCCTCTCTGAAATCATTAAAAATATATTTTTTTTAAAAAAAACCACATTTATTATTATTTTTTTTAAATATATATTTTATTGATTTTTTACAGAGAGGAAGGGAGAGAGATAGAGAGTTAGAAACATTGATGAGAGAGAAACATTGATCAGCTGCCTCCTGCACATCTCCCTCTGGGGATATGCCCGCAACCCAGGTACGTGCCCTTGACCGGAATCGAACCTGGGACCTTTCAGTCCTCAGGCCGACGCTCTATCCACTGAGCCAAACCGGTTTCGGCAAAGACCACATTTATTATGTTTAAGAATCCTGTGTGTGTTCAACTTGATGTAGAAAATGTTGCTGTAGTTTAGCTTGAAATATTGGCCTGATTTTTTTTCTCCCTGGCAAGATAATTATAGAGACTAAAACATCACAAAATAAATCTCCTTCCAGACTCAATTCCTTTATCAAGACCTTAGAAGCAGACAAAGATCAAAGATCACTACAAGAGTGAAGCTCAAAACTTGAGAAAGATGATCAGAAGTAGATCCAAAAGTCCAAGACGCCTGTCACCATCTTCCCGGGTAAGTTTTGGAAAGTTATAAATATTTTGGAGTTTATTGCTCAAACACTGACTTTTATTCTTTAAATACCTAATCTGGAAACAATTCAGGTTGATTGGCATGAATTGGTATATCAAAGATGTTGGGAGACAGAGGTCTCTTTGATGGACAGTGGACCATTGAAATTGGTTCTTTATCCTCAGTATTTGTCATAGTTAGGAGGTAATCAGATAAATGTGGAGCAATTTGGAATGAAGCTGTTTAAAAGCGAGGTGATTTTTAAACTTTTTTCCATCATTTCCTTTATACCATCATGATTGCTTAAGTAAAGGCTGTGAACTGCCATCATATTAAAAAAGTACTTCACATTTCTTGTCTCATAATTGTAGGCTACACACTGTGATGTAGAGCTTTTGAAGACCACACGAGACCGTGAAGAACTTAAGTGCATGCTGGAAAAATATGAGCGTCATTTGGCAGAAATTCAGGGTAATGTCAAGGTTCTTACATCTGAGAGAGACAAGACCTTTCTTCTTTATGAACAGGTAAACTTGTTTACAAGGAAACAAAATATATAAGTAATAACAGTTAACTCTAGAGATATGTAATTCTTTAGGTATACTTAAATCTGCCAATCAAATTACTTTAACTACCAGTTAGGAATTACCTTCATTCTTAAGGTATTTTTAATGAAATATATTTCCAATACAGTATATGTGTGCACAGATACATATGTTATCCCCATACCCATATAAGGTCATATACATGCATAGAAATTGTCTGATTTTTGGAAAACGAAATGGAGAAAACATTAAATAGAAAGATATGTTGAGTTTAAGGTAAAAATATTTGAGTTTGGAGATTAAAAAATTGTAACATATCATTTTTTAATGTACTATCAATCACTTAGGAACTGCAATATAACTTAATTTCAGAGAGTAAAATCAGTTTATCTCTATTTTTAGCTTAAAATTAATACCTCTATTAACCAAATAGTTTCTTTATTTCACAAATATTAAACACCATATATTACCAGCATAATATTTTTAAAATATCAAATTCAATTAAGAATTACAGCAGTTTTGCACAGGGTGATGGGCTTGCCACTGTAAGAGAAAAAAATAATCATTAGATGGAACATTGCCAGTTTGGTTTTTTTGAAGTTTTAAAGTTCACCTTAGTGGGTTGTATTTTAATTTAAAGTCAAGCTTACTCATTGCTTTTTATTTTATTTTATTATTTTATTTTTTGAATATATTTTTATTGATTTCAGAGAAGGGAGAGGGAGAGAGATAGAAATATCAATGATGTTAGAGAGTCATTGGCTGGCTGCCTCTTGAACGCTCCCTCCTGGGGTTCAAGCCTGCAACCTGGGCATGTGCCCTTGACCGGAATTGAACCTGGGACCTTTCAGTCTACAGGCTGATGCTCTAACATTAAGCCAAACCAGGTAGGGCACTCATCTCTTTTTAAATAACTACAGTGACTTTGGATACCATGATTATGTGGCCTGTTTGCTTCATTTAATATGGGAAGGCAGGCTAATAAGGTTAACTATTTTGCCCAAGAACAGCAGGAATCAGTCAAGATTATCTGACTCCTGTTTGGGTCTGCTCTTTGCCATTTAATTAAGCTTGTTATAGGAGAATTGGCCCAGGGGGAAATGGATCTGTCTGGGCATATATCTTAATATGTAAAATAAATGCCCAGAGTATATAGTTTACCATAGAATCCTTTTGGTTAAATCACAGTGCTCTTTTCTTTGACTCTAATCTCAATCTTACTAACTTTTTTCTTTCTCAGCATTGTCTTTTATTATAAAGTTTTAAACATTATATTAGCTATTTAATGGATGACACATGATATTCTCTTCCCTAATTAGCTTTCTTATTCTTAGTTTGAGCAATTTAAAAAGCAACTACTACTTCTAAGTGTGTGGGGTGATTACTTGGCTTTGATTGGAATTCCCTGGTGTCTGTGTCTGTACCATGAAACCTGAGTCAGTGTACATACACGTGATTAATGGGTCAGAACTGCTAAGGGGCAGGAGAGACCTTTAATGAGAACTCATTATGTGTATGAGTGTAAGATGTGAGATTTTACTGAAACCTCTGGATAGAAAATCCTATACTTGCATAAGTATACTTTGTTAGTGATCCTCAAATTTTTGCTATATTCCTTCTCTTCAGACAATTTTATTTTATTTTAAATATATTTTTATTGATTTCAGAGAGAAAGGGAGAGGATTAGAGAGATAGAAACATCAATGATGAGAGAGAATCATTGATCAGCTGTCTCCTGCACACCCCACACTGGGGATCGAGCCACCAAAATGGACATGTGCCCTGACCGGAAATTGAACCATGATCTCCTGGTTCATAGGTCAACAATCAACCACTGATCCAGGCTGGCTGGGCATAAACAATTTTATATTGAGATTTGAAGTGTAAATCTATACTAATAAAAGGGTAATATGCTAATTAGACTGGATAGACCAGACGTCTTCTGGACGTCCTTCTGGACAAAGCCATAGTGACGGGGGCCAAGGCAGAGGTGGTTAGGGGTGATCAGGCAGGCAGGCAGAACGGGTAGGCGTGATCAGGCTGGTAGGGGAGAGCGATGGTTAGGGGCGATCAGGCCAACAGGCAGTTGAGGCAGAGGTGGTTAGGGGTGATTAGGCAAGGAGGCAGAGGTGGTTAGGGGCGATTAGGCAGGCAGGCAGAGGTGGTTAGGAGCAATCAGGCAGGCAGAGGGGTTAGGGGCAATCAGGCAGACAGGCAGTTGAGGCAGAGATGGTTAGGGGTGATCAGGCAGGTAGGCAGAGATGGTTAAAGGCGGTCAGGCAGGCTTGAAGAGTGGTTAGGGGTGATCAGGCAGGCAGGCAGGCAGGTGAGCGGATAGGAGCCAGCAGTACAGATTGCGAGAGGGATATCCAACTGCTGATTTAGGCCCGATCACTGCTGAATCGGGCCTAAACCAGCAGTCAGACATCTCCTGAGGGGTCCTGGATTGGAGAGGGTGCAGGCCGGGCTAAGGGACCCCCTCCCCTGTGCACGAATTTCATGCACTGGGCCTCTAGTTAGTTAATAAGAAGCTAGTGTGAGCTACTGCACTGCCTCATTAATCCAGGAAGCACAGTTTGAAAACATTCAGACACTGTTTTCTTTGTTGGCAGTCTTATTGGGGAGATAAGGTATATCGTTGTATTTGGTGGCTATTTTTTGTTAGTTTAGCATAGCATAAGTAGTTTAAAGATATTGAAAAATAAAATAAGTGGGTATTTTTCTTTATGGTGATCAAGGAAATATTCACTAGACTATGTAGAGTTTGAGTCCTGAGGGATGTATGAATGGGTTTTCTATTATCTTGAAAGGGATAAAAAGGAACATTTAGATTAAAGAAATGATGTGAGGCACATGATAAAGGCAGGGAAATCACAGGCAAGTGATTCAAAGACTAGCATCAAAGGTATATGACAGTGGAGGACGGGGGAGCTGACACTTGCGAGGTAGATTGAAGTAGAGCAGCAATCTGCAAATGTTTCTGTGAAGGCCCAGGTAATAAATATCTTGGGCTCTGCAGGCCATGATCTCAGCCATAGCTATTCAGCTCTTTTTTTGTGGTACAAAAGCATCCACACATGATATACAAATGAATATGTTTGCTCTGTTACAATATAACTTTATTTATGGACACTGAAAATTGACTTTCATATTATTTTACCCGTTATGAAATGTTTTTCTTCTTTTGATTATTTTCAACTATTTAAAAATGTAAAAATATTATCAGCTTATAAACTTACAAAACACAGGAGGCTTGCTGGATTTGGCCTGTGGGATTTGATATAGTTTACTAGCTTCTGGACTATATGGTGGAGTCTGTTCAAGGGCGTTACAAGTAGTTTATACTTTGCTTGATAAGCAATGCGCAGCTTATTTTTTTTAAAGCAGAAAAAATGTAACTAAAGCCTCATTTTTACATTTTTAATCTGGTAAGAATTTTATATTATCTTCTTTATCTCATACACAATCTTTATATGTTACCTTTTTATATAACAACTAGAGGCCCGGTGCACAAAAATTTGTGCACTGGGGGGGGGGGGGGGGGACAGGGGGGGTCCCCCAGCCTGGCCTGTGCCCTCTCGCAGTCTGGGACCCCTCGGGAGATAACGACCTGCTGGCTTAGGCCTGCTCCCGGGTGGCAGAGGGCAGGCCCAATCCCTAGGTGCAGCCCCTGGTCAGGCTCAGAGCAGGGCCAATTGGGGATTTGGGGCGCCGCCCCCTGTCATGCACAGAGCAGGGCGGATCGGGGGGTTGTGATGCCACCCTCAGTCACACTCAGGGTAGGGCCGATTGGGGGGTTGGGGCACCGCCCCCTGTCACACTCAAGGCAGGGTCTATGGGGAGGTTGCGGCGCCATACCCTGTCACTTACAGAGCAGGGCCGATTAGGGGGTTGGGGAGCTCCCCCCTGTCACTCACAGAGCAGGGCCCATCAGGGGGTTGAGGAGCTCCCCCCTGTCACTCACAGAGCCGCAGGGTGATCAGGGGGTTTGGGCGCTGCCCCCTGTCACGCTGATCCCGGTGCCAGGAGGCATATTACCCTTTTACTATATAGAATAGAGGCCTGGTGCATGGGTGGGGGCCGGCTGGTTTGCCCTGAAGGGTGTCCTGGATCAGGGTGGGGGTCCCCACTGGGGTGCCTGGCCAGTCTGGCTAAGGGGCTGAGGGCTGTTTTCAGGCTGGCAGGTGACTGAAGCTCCCAACTGCTTTTTTTTTTTTTTTTCTATTCTGGGCCAGCTTTAGCTCTGAGGCCTCGGCTGCTGAAAGCAGGTTTCTGGCCTTTACCTTCTGTATTTGATACAATGTTGTAGTCCGGCTGACTGAAGCCCGCTGACTGAAAGCTGGTTTCTGGGGTTTTGTTTAGCTTCTATATTTGCAACATAGTTGCTTAGAGTTGCAGCTGAGAGGCCAGCAAGTCAGGCGGGAATGTTGGAGTCCACCATCACTGGAGCAAACAAGCCTCCCTGTTTGCTTCAGTGCATGGCTGCTTTCTGCCATCTTAGCTGACAGTTAATTTGCATAAGGATATGCTGATTAGCCAATGGGAAGGGTAGCGATCATACGCTAATTACCATATTTCTCTTTTATTAGTGTAGACTAGTGACCCATGCATGAATTCATGCACACTGAAAGGAAATTAATTAGAAGATGGCTGGCGGGTGGGACTGGGTGAGATGGGCTGGATATGCCCTGGAGTCAACCTCCCATGGTTGCTCCCCAGTGTCCTGAATGAGTGGGGTCCCTCCGGCAGGTGGGGTCCCTCAGCCTGGTCTGCAGGGATTGGGCCGAAACTGGCTCTCTGACATTCCCCTGAGTGGTCTTGGAGTATGAGAGGGCACTCTGCAAAGTTGCTGTTGTACAGGTTATATAACGCAAACACAAGTGTGCAGTAAACCAGTGCCCCAGCAACATCATAACCCATGGCTGAAGGTGGAATCATGTGGCCCCAAGAGGAATCAGGCTCTCTCCTCTCTGGTTTTGGGGTGTCACCCAAGAACCGCCGCTGCCAAGTCACTGCAGCTTTGCAGCTCTTGCATTGAGTGTCTGCTTCCTGGTATTCAGTGTGCATCATAGTGATCGGTCAGATGGAGGGAAGGGACACTTAGCATATTAGCCTTTTATATATGTAGATTTCTCCTTCAAGAGAACTAGAGGAAGGAGAAACCATGGACTCTTTAGAAGGCTGTTGTAGTAGTCCATGCATGAGGCATTTATGGGCTGGGCTAGGATGCTGCCAAGGAAGACTTAACCAGATTTGATTCGAGCCAAATGGAGGGAGGAATGGAAATGTCTGAAGTTCTGTTTTGAATGACTGAAGAAATGTGGTAATAGAAAAAGAAATAGGGAAGTCATTGGTGATATGATGGAAAAGATGTGTTTTGTTCAGACAGATGGAGTACATTCAGGTAGGAATCGCCATCAGGCACCAAGAAATGTAGGATGGGATCCCTGACAGGTTTGGCTCAGTGGATAGAGCGTCAGCCTGCGGACTCAAGGGTCCTAGGTTCGATTCCGGTCAAGGGCATGTACCTTGGTTGCAGGCACATCACCAGTAGGGAGTGTGCAGGAGGCAGCTGATTGATGTTTCTCTCTCATCGATGTTTCTAACTCTTTATCCCTCTCCTTCCCCTCTGTAAAAAATCAATAAAATATATTAAAAAAAAAAAAAAGAAGAAATGTAGGATGGGAGTAGGGAGAAAAGCAAGAGGTGAATATTTCAACTTAGAATTCATCTGCCTAGAGGTGAGTTTTGGGCCTTAAAAGTGGTTGAGGTCTCCGAATGAGAAAGCTATATACAGAGGATCTTGGGAAGTTTTATTGGATTGGAAAGAGAGAAAGAAGATAGGAAGCTAAGGCAGAACAATGGTAAAAGACCAAGGGAGGGAATTATATCAAGAAGGGAGTTCAAAACAATATCAAATGTTGCCAAAGTATCAAAAACAAGAACTGAGAAAAGGCCATTAGATTTGTTCAGGTCATTAGTTGAAATTCTGCAAAATGTGGGAGCCAGGTTACAGTGGGGTGAGAAAGTGGATAGTAAGGAACATGCCATGGTACAGACACTAAAACAAAGGAGAGAAAGGGAGAGTCATAGGTTGGTAAATGGGCACAACAGGATTAAGTGCCAGGTTTTCAAGATATGGGAGCCCTGTGCATGGTTGAAGGCAGGGGAGAAAGAGCCAGTACAGAGAATGCTACTCATAGTGAGAGGAAATGATTATAGTTGAGTCAGGGATATCTTAGAAGACACTTCAGGAGATGAGGTCCAGGATTCTGGTGAAGGCTTAGCTATGGAAATTGGGAAGTAACATATTTTCCTCTGAGACTTGGAGACTAGTTGAGTAGGTAGTGATTACAATAGAGAGGAAGATATGTGCTTAAGCCCCAAAGTAGTTATGAAATCATCTGAAGGCATAGAATAGATTTAGAACCAAGGATGGTTGAACAGCATGTAGAGAGTATGTTGGGTTGTCATTAAAGATTAGTGGGCTTTTCTGTCAAGGTAAAGGTATCTAGTTCATGACTATGGCATATACATTTATGTAGAGAAAGACTGTAACACTATGATAATATTTATCAAACCAGTGTTTTACCTGAATTCTCTAATATATGCTGAATTCATGTTTATATCACAAGATGAATGGTGTATATCATATATATATTACTTACTAAATATTTCTCTTGCATTGACTGACCCCAAATTAATTTCTTAAAAATTTTTGGCAAAGGTCTTGGAAAGCAAAATTCTGTTTGTATACAGCATTTGCATTTTGGGGGCATCATTTGCATTTATTTGGATAAAGTCAAAATTATAACATTACCCTACTCCATGGCTGTTGCTAATAGGTTTGGATTTCAACAACTGTATATAAAGCTGTATTTGTGTCTGTTCTAAACAGGAGTCTGTCTGTGTATTTAAATAATAGGCGCAGGAAGAAATTGCCCGGCTTCGCCGAGAAATGATGAAGAGCTGTAAGTCTCCTAAATCAACAACTGCACATGCCATCCTCCGGCGGGTGGAGACTGAAAGAGATGTAGCCTTCACTGATTTACGAAGAATGACCACAGAACGAGATAGTCTGAGGGAAAGGCTAAAGGTTTGAGAGAATTTTATCTATGTGAACATTTGTGAAACACGACACAGTGACATTGAAAGTGCTTTGTTTTGTTTTTGTTTTTTTAACCAGATTGCTCAAGAGACAGCGTTTAATGAGAAAGCTCACTTGGAACAGAGGATAGAGGAGCTGGAGTGTACAGTTCATAATGTAAAGAAAAGTTACTTTTGCACTTTTGGCCGTAAACTGTCAGTGACTTTCCCTTTTCCTTTTTTACTATGTTCAGAGAGGTTCTTTTTATTTTTCTATGCTAGGGTTTCTAATCGTAAAATACTGAAGGTGAGAGATTGTGTGTGTGTGTGTGTGTGTGTGTGTGTTGTAAACTGTTTATTCCTTTTAAAAATGAGAGTATAATATTTTTCATGTTAGGTTGCAAAATGGCTGTAAAAAAAATTAGGGATGCGTTCTCAGGGACTTTAGCACAATTTTCATCTCTGTATTTCATTACAGAGAACATTTCCAGATACAGGGAAACTGGATTATTCTACCTAAAGAGTAGCTAGAGTAGAGAAAATGATGGTGAAATGAAAACTAATGAGAAAAATATATGTAAACTGAATTTAAATGTGAGGCATCACCTTTTTTATTAATGAAGGATTTGAGATGCTATATTTGAGATATTATGACTATATAAACAGAATTAATGGAATTTGACTTTCTGTTAGCAAATTTAATTGTATGCATTTATAAATTCATCTGTACTATGTTTTTATAATGAGTAAAAAATGCAGTAGATAGGGGAACAGTAATCTTGTCATTCTACTTGTGTAGCTTGATGATGAACGTATGGAGCAAATGTCAAATATGACTTTGATGAAGGAGACCATAACCACTGTGGAGAAAGAAATGAAATCACTAGCAAGAAAGGCAATGGATACCGAAAGTGAACTTGGCAGGCAAAAAGCAGAGAATAATTCTTTGAGGTAAACTAAATGCCTTTGAACAACGAATGGTTTATTATTAATGACTCTGCTTTTTGTAGTATAATGGTAATTAAGTTATTTGTTGACTTTAATTGGGGGGAAGATTATTACGAAGCAGTTGTAGAAGTCTCAGCATACATTAAATGATTTCCCCATGATCAATCGCAGACTGGTAATGCCACACCTAACCAGACTCAAACTTAGTAATCTCAGCTCACATAAGGAGAAAGCCTGAATGTTTAACTAAAACAGCTTTTACAAAGCCATTCTGGGCACAGTGCATGTTTCACTTAGCATTTGATTACTAATTTACCTTTATAACTCAAATTATGTTCTGGGATCTGAACAGTGTAAGAACACAGTACAGGTTTTAGAGCAGCTTAGAATATAAGAAAAAGTCATAGCAGAGAAATAGGAACATGTAATGGAACTTATTAACTGAATGTGAACGACACTGCTTAGCCCATCCTACATACGGTGCAGTAGTATAAGACATTCCAGTAAAGCAGCCTGCAGGCAATAAGTAGAAGGGAATCAGTTTTTGAGGACCTCTATGCTAGTAGGTTTTTGTTTTGTTTTTTACTTTTGGTACCTATTGATGGGAAAAATAGAGGTTGTACAGATTTAGTAAGGTTGAATTTCAGGGGATCTATTTGAAAAATAATAGTTCATGTGAGTGTGAAACAGATTACTAAGTTACAGATAATACTTGATTCGCATGAGTTCCCAGAGTCTTCTCTTTGATCTTTCAACCCAGAATATTGGGTCTGTGATGCCTATATTGGCTCAGTTGCCAGGATAAATAATCACTCAAATTCTTCCCTTCACCTTTTCTTTAATTTCCTGCATAAAAAGACATTTGCAATCTCAGGTAAAGTAAAAATAATTTTCAAGCCCAGCCAGTGTGGCTCAGTGATTGAGTGTCAACCCAGAAACCAAGATGTCCCAGGTTCGATTCCCAGTCAGTGCACATGCCCCAGTTACGGAATTGATCCGCAGTAGAGGGCATGCAGGAGGCAGCCAATCAATGTTGTACCTCTCATCGATGTTCCTATTCCTCTCTTTTTCTCTCTCTCTAAAAATCAATAAAAACATATTTTAAAAAATGATAAATCAAATAAAACAGCATCAACAAAGAAAACTTGGGAAATAGAGAAAAGTGTAAAGAAAATTTAAATCACCCATGAGTCCATAACCCAGGGAAGACTTTTAGTACATCTGTTTCTAACCAGAAATATTTTTATATGTGTGTATATAACCTTTTGATGTAATTGACATCGTTGTATATTAAGTTATATATTTGAGCCACTTCACTTAATTGTAAACCATAAGCATTTTCTCAGGTCATTAGAGGTTCTTTGAAAGTATTTTAGTAGATTATTAAAATATTCTAACAGATAGATGTATAATTGGAGATATTTTTGGTGTACAATTGTTTTAATGATACTGAAGTTTGGTCAGTTTTGACATATGAAAGTATCTGTAAAGTGATCACCACATTCAGGATAGTAGCCCTAGCCAGCACTCCCAAAAGTTTCCTCAGACCCTTCTATAACCTCACCCTACCTTGATAATCCCTAGGCAACAACTGACTTGCTGTCTGTCATTGGAACTTGCTTGTATTTTTTAAAATGTTATATAAATGAAATCACAGAGTACATTTTCTTTTGCCAGGCTACTTTTACTCACCATAATTATTCTGAGATTTATGCATGTTGTCACATATAATCAAGAGTTTATTTCTGTTTATCACAGACTAGTATTCCATTGTATGGATATACCACATAGACATTTTGGTTGTTTGCTTTTTGGGACTACACAAATAAAACTGTTATGAATGTTCTTCTGTGAGTCTTTGTATAGACAAATACTTTTATTTCTCTTGGATAAATACTGAAGAGTAGATAGAGTGAGTGAATCACATGATGGATATATATTTAACTTCAGAAGAAACTGAAAACTGTTTCCCAAAGCGGTTGCACTATTTTATTTTACCTTTGCACCACCAGTGTATTAATGTTCTGGTTGTTCCATATCCTCACCGACACTTGGTGTGTGAAATCTAATGTTAGCTATTCTAATAGGTATGTATTATGATTCATTTGCTTTCCTTAATGACTAATGATTTCATGCATCTGTTCATGTGCTTATGGGAGATTATATATATATATATATATATATATATATATATATATACACACACACATATATATTCTTTCCTTAGTTTCTGTTCAAATCTTTTGCACACTTTTATCGAGTTGTTCATATCATAAGTAAGTCGTGAAAGTTTTTTTTGGTATAAGTCCTTTGTCAGGTATGTGTTTTGTATATATTTTCTTCCTGTCTGTGGCTTGTCTTTTTATTTTCTTAACAGTGTCTTTTAAGGAGCAAATGTTCCTGATATTGATTAAATGAAATTTATTGATTTTCAGAAATTCATATCCAGCTTGTGTGTTCTTTTAAAGAAATCATTAATCTTTAGTAACTGAGATTTTCTCCCATGTTTTCTTGTAGCAGTTTTATAGTTTTAGTTCTTACATTTAGATATGTGATCCATTTCAAGTTACTTTTTGTGTATAGTACTAGATATAGATCGAAGTTTACTTTTTTGCATATGGATATTTAGTTGAAAAACTATCCTTTCTACATGGAATTGTTTTCCACCTTTGTAGAAAGTCAGTTGTCCATATATGTGTAGGTTTGTTTCTTGGTTGTCTATTTTGTTTGATGAACATATTTATATATCTTGATGCCAAATACAACACTCCTGATTACTCTGTTTTAAGTCTTCAAATTAGGTAATGCTAGTCCTCCAACTTTGTTCTTTCTCAAAGTTCTTTTGGCTATTGTAGTTACTTTGCATTTTAATTTTAGAATTAGCTTCATAAATATAAAAACAGCCTGCTTTGGAATTTGATTGAAATTGGGGCAATGACATCTAAAGAATATTAAGTGTTTCCACTCATGAACACAGTATGTCTTTTCTTTTTCTTAGATCTTTAATTTCCCGTATGTTATCTTATTATTTTTAGTGTACAAGTCTTAATGCTTTTTTGGGTCATATTTTCCCTAAGTGTATCCTATTTTTTGATGCTGTTGTAAATGGAATTTAAAATGTCATGTTCTGATTGTCTATTGCCTGAATATGAAAATACAATTGTTTTTAAAATAAACTTTGTATTTTAGAACACTTTTAGATTTACAAAAAATTTGTAAGGATACTACAGCGTTACTACATTCCTCATACCCAGTTTCCTCTCTTATTAACATTAGCATGGCATATTTGTTACAATTAATGCAACAACATTGACACATTATTATTAACTAAAGCCCCTATCTTATTCAGATTTCTTTCATTTTCCCCTAGTGTCCTTTTTCTGTACCAGGATCTGATCTGGGACACCATATTATATTTAGTTGTCATGTCTCCTTATGTTTCTCTTGGCTAAGACAGTCTCAGAATTCCCTTAGTTTAGATGACCTTGACCAGGGGTCCTCAAACTACGGCCACATGCAAATACAAATATTGTATTTGTTCCCGTTTTGTTTTTTTACTTCAAAATAAGATATGTGCAGTGTGCATAGGAATTTGTTCATAGTTTTTTTTTAAACTATAGTCCAGCCCTCCAACGGTCTGAGGGACAGTGAACTAGCCCCCTGTTTAAAAAGTTTGAGGACCCCTGACCTTGACAGTTTTGAGGAGTACTAATCAGGTATTTGGTAGAATGTCTCTTAATTGGGGTTTGTCTAATGTTTTTCTCATGATTTGAGTGGGTAATATGTTTTTGAAAGAAAGATCACAGAGATAATATATATCCAGGGTATTATAAGTACATACTATCAATATGACTTATCACTGTTGATTTTGACCTTGATAACCTGGCAGACATAATGTTTGCCTTTCTGGAATGTCATATAATTTGTATCATACAGTGTTTCACCTTTTCAGGCTGCTTCTTTCACTTAGCAGTGTGCATTGAAGGTCTATCCATGTCTTTTCATACTTTAATAGTTCATTTATTCTTAGTATTGAACAATATTCTATCATATGTTTGTACTACAGTGTGTTTAGTCATATACCTGTCAACGGATATCTTAGTTACTTCCAGTTTTTGACAATTATGAATAAAGCTGCTATAACCTTTATTGTGCAAGTTTTTGTATGGACATAAGTTCTCAAATCAGCCCAGTAAATACCTTGGAACACAATTGCTGAGTCATATGGTAAAACTATCTTTAGCTTTATTAGAAAGTGCCAACCTCTCTTCCTAAGTGACTCTACCATTTTGCATTTCTACCAGCAATTAATGAGTTTCTCTTGCTCCACAGCTTTGTCAGCATTTGGCATTGTCAGATTTTGTATTTTAGACTTTATAGTCGGTGTATAGTGATAGCTCACTGTTTTTATTTTTAATTCTCCAATGACAGATAATGTCATATATTTATTTGCCATCTGGATATCTTCTTTGGTGAGGTATCTATTTAGATCTTTTGCCCATTTTTTCATTGTTTTACTTATTGTTGTCGTAAAAAATTTTTGTATATTTTAGATACACATTCTTGTCAGATAGATATGTGCTTTGCAAATATATTCTCCCAGTCTGAGCTTTATATTTTCATTTGTTTTTAGCAGTGTTTTTTGCAGAGCAGACATTTTAATTTTTGATAAAGTTCAACTTGCTAACTTTTTCTTTCATGGATTGTGATTTTGGTGCTGTATTTAAAAACTCTTCATCAAACCCAAGGACACATATTTTTCTACTGTTTTCTTCTAGCAGTTGTGTAGTTTTGCATTTTATACTTAAGGTCTGTGATCTATATTGAGTTAATTTTTGTGAAAGATGTAAAGTCTGTATTTAGGTTCACTAATTTGCATAAGGCCATCCTAAATTTGTTCTAGCACCATATGTTGAAAAACTGCCCTTCTCTGTTGTCTTTGCTCTTTTTTCAAGTTCAGTTGCCTATATCTGTGTGGGCCTATATATAGCTCTTCTTTCTGTTCCATTGATCTATTTTTGTTTATTCTTTTGCAAAACCATGCTGTCTGAAGGAGTTGCTATTACTTTGTTTTCTTCAATATTGTATTGGCTATTCTGGATCTTTTGCCTTTCCATGTAAGTTATAGAATCCGTTTATTGCTATCTACAAAATAACTTTCTGGGATTTTAATTGGGTTTGCATTGAATTTTAGATCAAGTTGGGAAAAATTGGCATCTTATCAATATGAAGTGTTTCAATCCATTAATGTAGAATGTTTCTTCATTTATTTAGATTTTTGATTGCTTTCATCAGTATTCTACAGTTCTCTGCACATAGTGTGCATTAATTTTGGAGAGTTCTAGGACATTACTTTAAATATTTCTCATGTTTATTTTCTTCTTTTTTCTCCTTCTGGTATTTCAGTCATACCCACAGTTCTTGGATATTCTGTTCTATATGTTTTTATTCTTTTATTTCTCATTGTATTCCAATTTGGGATGTTTTTATTGACCTGTCTTCAAACTCAGTGTTTTATCCTTGACTTTTTCAAGTCTACTGATCAGCCCATCAAGGGCACTTTTCATTTATGTCACAGTATTTTGTTTTTTTTAGCTTTCTTTGTTATTCTCCCAGACTTTCTGTCTCTCTGCTTACATTATACACCTGTTACTGCATATTGTTTACTTTTTCCATTAGTGCCCCTAAGCAGTTAATCATAGTTACTTAAAATTTTCTGTTGGATACTTCCCATTCCATGCAATATCTGAGTCTGATTCTGACCCTTCATGGTTCTATTTTTGCTTGATTTTTCATGTCTTATAATTTTTTGTTGAGGGTGAATCAGATTGTAGTGGGTATTGGTTAATTGAGGTTAAAGAGGCCTTTAATGTGAATGTTTATGTTACTTTGCTAGAGGAGTTGAGTTGTGTTCAATGTTTGTTGTAGCTGTAGGTTCCAGAGGATTCAGATTCCTCGATTGTCCTGATTTTTTGTATCTCCTCTTGACTTTAGGTTCCCTACCTATTCCTCCTCAATAAGACTGCAATCTGAGCTTTTTCAGTTGTAATTCACTGTGATTATCCTGGAATCCTGTTAGTGTGCTTGTTAGGAGAGGGGGAAGGAATATCCTATATAATAAAAGGCCAGCCACTATAAGCATAATGACCAGAAGGACCAGAGACCAGAACCACCACAGCCCCTCGCCGGGCTGGTCCTGCCCCCAAGTAAGCGGTTAGGGACGATCAGGCAGGCATGCAGAGTGGTTAGGGGCGATCAGGTAGGCAGAAGGCCCCTCACTAGGCTGGCCCTGCCCCCAAGCAAAGAAAGAGGGAGGCCCAGGCCACCAGTGATGACGCTGTAGTAGGTGTGCTGCAGCCCAGTGATCATCCCACAGAGGGAGGCCCAGGCCAGCCAAGCCATCGCACTCCACACCTGTCGCCTGCAGAGGGATCCCACAGGTGGCAGGAGGGAGGCAGCGCTACACAGATGACTAGCAGTGACAGCAGTGGGGGTGAGGCCAACTGCCTGCAGCCGGGGGAAGGAAAGCCCCAATAGGCCCTGATCTCAGGCCAGGCCTAGGGACCCTACCTAAGGGGTCCCAGATTGTGAGAGGGTGCAGGCCGGGCTGAGGGATCCTCCTGAGTGCACGAATTTTCATGCACTGGGCCTCTAGTCTTCTATATATATAAAAGGCTAATATGCAAAGTGTCCCCTCAGGAGTTCAACTGGGAGAACAGGAATTCGATTGTTTGCTATGACGTGCGCTGACTACCAGGGGACAGCGTGAAACATGGCAGGCAACTGGCGGCGGTGACGGTGGGGTGCTGAGGAAGCAAGGGGAGGAGGAGGCAGGGACATGGGGAGGTGGGGGGAGGGAGGTAACCACAGAGTGGCAGCGTGTGGGTGACGAGGGAAGGAGGGAGATGAGGAGGCAGGGAGGCAGGGAACCTGATCGGCCCTGATTGCCATTCAGGTCTAGGGACCCTACCCATTCATGAATTTGTGCACCGGGCCTCTAGTGTTCTATAGTCATGTACTTTAAATCTCAGTCTTTTGGTGCATCTGTATCTCTGGACTCTGATATTACCTGTGTTTTTCAATGATATAACTTCGTTAATTTGTTTGTTTGTTTGTTTGTTTGTTTATTTTTGTAACTACTTATGTGGAACTGGAAGGCTAGAGGTGATAGAGTGGAAGGAATACCCTTCCCCAGCTGGGATAAGCTCTGGTAAAGTTTTGTTCACTTGAAGAGTAAGCCTTATTATGGGGAATGCTCTGGGCATATTTTACAGTAAATACTTTGTTCCTGTCAGAGACAAAAGGGATCCTTTTTCAGATCTTCACTGTGAAAATCAAGTGGGGTTCCTGAAGGTAAATATGGGGGCCTTCTAAGAATGTGGCCCCTAGGATCTTCTCCCTCTCACGTTAATGCACACTCAGCTTCCAGCATTGCATCAACATTATCATTTAAATGTTTTAATCATTTATGATTTAAGAGGCTTCTGCTCCAGGTGAGCATACCTCAGTTGTGACTCTGGATTTGCCTTTCTTCTCATATTTTAGGGTGCCAACACACTCTGCACCTCACTATCCTGATGTTTTCACAAAAAGTCTTTGATTTTCAGTTTAGTCATCTTTTTCTTCTTGTAACAATGGGGATGATGTCTTCTCTAAGTTTTTTACATGTCAGAGCTGAAACCAGAAGTTTTACAATTTATTTTTATATATTTATCTGGTATTCTATACCCTTGCTAAATTTACCTGTTAGTTCTAGTGGTCTTTTTGTAGATTCCATTTGATTTTTCTACACACTCAATTATGTCATCTGCAAATAAAAACAATTTTATTTGTTCAATCTGCATGTTTTTTGTTCTTTTCTTACCTGTTGTGCTGGCTAGAATATCAAGTTCACAGTTGAATAAAAATGAAGTGGACATTCTTCAGTATTTTCACATCCAAGGGGGAAGCGTTCAGACTCTCAGTAGTTAATGTGATATTAGCTGTACATCTTTCATCTTTCATAGGTGACTTCTATCAGGTTGAAGAAGTTTTGTTCTATTCCTAAATTAATTAGAGTTTTTTGTTTATTTTTGTGTTGTTTTTTTTTTTTTTTAGGAATGGATGTCCTTTGTCAAATCAGGGTATATTATGATTTCTATAGATTTCTGGTCTCAGTTAACTAATATTTTGTTTAAGCTATTCACATCCATTTTTATAATTGAAATTGGCCAACAATTTGCCTTATTGGGGTTTTTAAAAATGAGAATTTGGTATCAAGTAATGTAAACCTTATGATAATCTTTCCAATTCATTTTGTTTTCTTTGAATACCTACAACCATCTATATAATATTGCAGTTTTAGTACTTGGCAGTGAAGCCATTTGAGTCTGAACTTTCTCTTTGAGGGAAGATTTTACTTAATTAATGAATAAAGAAACATTTAGAAAATTCTTCTTATGCCATTCAGTATGTATTTTTTAAATATATTTTTAATGATTTTTTTTACAGAGAGGAAGGGAGAGGGATAGAGAGTTAGAATCATCAATCAGCTGCCTCCTGCACACCCCCTACTGGGGATGTGCCCGCAACCAAGGTACATGCCCTTGACTGGAATCGAACCTGGGACCCTTTAGTACGCAGGCCGACGCTCTATCCACTGAGCCAAACCAGTTAGGGCTCAGTATGTATTTTTTTGAGGCATGTGTCCATATTCTGAAAATTAGAAAACATAATGTTTTTTATGTTACATTATCCTTCAACATTCTAATGTCCACAGAATCTGTAGTGATTTTTTCTTTTTCTAGTCTGTTGTTTTTAATAGTCTTTTCAAAGGACCAACGTTTTGCTTTGGTGATCCTCCCTCTTGTTTGTTTTATTATTAACTTTTGTTCTTTATTCTTACCTTTTCTTTTCTTTTTTCTAATTTCTTCAGATTAATGCTTACAGTATTACTTTTCAGGCTTTCTTTTTTCTCATATGTATATTTAAGTCCATAAAATTTCCTCTGTTCATTTAATTTTTGGCCTAAAACCTGTATTTTTATACACCTATATCTAATCTAGTAGATCCTAACTTCAAAATGTATCTGAAGCTGAGCATTTCTACCACTTCTGTTATAACCTTGCTGATATTAAAAGGTATTTTGGTAGGTAGAGAATGCTAAAGGTTGGGAATTATTTTTATTTTAGCACTTTGATAATACTCTGCCACTGTCTTCTGACTTTTATTCTTTCTGCTGAGAAGTCAGCTCCAAATTTGTTTTTCAAATATCAATAGCTTATATTTTATAATGCACTCACATTTATCATACGTTTCCTATTTACTTATACAAAAGACAAAGAATTACAAAGAACCTACTTAGGAGCTGTAAAATCCAACTACATTCAATATAGTTAAAATACTGTTCTCCATTTTGTCAATTGATGAGAAAATGACTAGCTTTATTCTATTTGTATACTCTACTTATTAAAAGTTGAATCCTGAGAACAGTTCAAAACATGTCTAGATTTCAATATCTCTAAATTGAGTACATTTTCTAGGCCAAATCAGCCAAAATGAAGTGCATCCATTGCTGTTTGGGTTTCACTGCTGATAACAAAATCCCCAGGGTTTCAAAGCCAATATTCATTACAGTAGGTCCTTGGGTTACATCGGAGATCTGTTCCTATGACGCAACGTAACGCGATTTTCGCTGTAAGTCGGAACCCACCTACATAAGCACCTACGTCACTCACATGCATACACAGCAGGAATTAAGTGAAACAGTAAAAATAATTTAAAAGAAAGATAACAATTCCTGACCTTTATTTGTGGTAAATAAATGAAAAACTTAAAGCACATATGTACATACACCGAAATGACAGAACTTTTTTTTAATAAATACTGTAAATGGTAGATTGCAACATAACCACAAAACAACGTACATCAAGTCCAACATAACCCGAGGACTGCCTGTATTTGTGTTTCTATACTGCTTAAATTAACTTTCTAAATAGGTATAGTATTTTAGTAGCAGAATTTTTCTGTTTGGGTTTCCATGTCAGATACATTAACACTTGTGAAAAGCTGGCATGTTTTCAGAATGCTTCCTAGAAGCAGATTATAAACAAAAACAAAAAAAGTTCGTGTTTCTGCACCTGTACATCAAACATCTCAAGGTCCAAGAAGTAAGAATTCTCCATACAGTTGAATGACTGACAGAGCTATCTATACTAATAATAGAGGAATATGCAAATTGTCTGGGACAACATCACAGTAACAGTAACGACCGAACAGCAGGCTGTGTGGGGCAACCAGGCAGGCAGAGGAGTTAATGAGGGATGACCAAATGACTGAACAGCAGGCGCATGGGGTGACCAAGCTGGCAGTGGGGTTAGTGAGGGACAACCAAATGACTGAATAGCAGGCTGCATGGGGTGACCAGGCTGGCAAGGAGGGCAGTTGGAGGCAACCAGCCCAGTGGCGGGGGGCAGTTGGGGGCGACCAGGCTGGCGAGGGGGGCAGTTAGGGGCAATCAGGCAGGCAGGCAGGCAGGCAGGCAGGTGAGCAGTTAGGAGCCAGCAATCCCAGATTGTGAGAGGGATGTCCGAGGGGTCCCAGATTGGAGAGGGTGCAGGCTGGGCTGAGGGGGACCCTGCCCTCCCACCCCCCATGCACGAATTTTGTGTACCGGGCCTCTAGTCTGTTAATAAAAAGTTAGTTTGGGTTTGTGTGTTCAGTGATTCCCAGACAGGTTTAATTTGAGTTTGGGTGTTTGAGCCTAAAAAAGATTTCAATATTAAAATCTATTCCAGGTAACATGGTATCCTATCTAATAAAGAGGTGATATGCAAATTGACCATCACTCCAACACACAACATGGCTGCCCTCATGTGGACACCAGATGGCTGCCACAAAATGGCCAGCAGGGGAGGGCAGTTGTGAGCAATCAGGCCTGCAGGGAGAGCAGTTGGGGGGGACCAGGCCAGCAGGGGAGGGCAGTAGGGGGGAACCAGGTCTGCAGGGGAGGACAGTTGGGGGGACCAGGCCTGCAGGAGAAGGCAGTTGGGGGCAACCAGGCCGGCAGGGGAGGGCAGTTACGGGTGACCAGGCTGGCAAGGGAGAGCAGTTAGGGGTGACTGGGCCGGCAGGGAAGGGCAGTTGGGGGTGACCAGACCAGCAGGGGAGCAGTTAAGCATCGATCAGGCTTGTAAGGGAGTGGTTAGGGGGTGATCAGGCAGGCAGGCAAGCGGTTGGGAGCCAGCAGTCCTGGATTCTGAGAGGGATGTCCAACTGCCCATTTAGGTGGGATCGGACCTAAACAGGCAGTCGGACATCTCTTGAGGGGTGCCAGATTGGAGAGGGTGCAGGCTGGGCTGAGGGACTCACACACACCCCCGTGCACAAATTTCATGCACTTGGGCCTCTAGTTTTATGTAAAAAATTCAAAAGAATTTACCACAAAAATCTGGAGCTAGCCCTAACCGGTTTGGCTCAGTGGATGGAGCGTCAGCCTGCGGACTCAGGGTTCCCAGGTTCGATTCCGGTCAAGGGCATGTACCTTGGTTGCGGGCACATCCCCAGTGGGGAGTGTGCAGGAGGCAGCTGATCGATGTTTCTCTCTCATTGATGTTTCTGGCTCTCTGTCCCTCTCCCTTCCTCTCTGTGGAAAAATCAATAAAGTATATTTAAGGGAGGAAAAAAAGAAGGAAAAAAATCTGGAGCTAATAAGCAGTAATAACAAGGTTGTAGGATGCAAGGTTAATATACAAGGTCAGTTGCTTTCCAATACCAGCATTGAAGAACTGGAATTTGAAATTTAAGATAATATCATTTATATTAGCACCCCCAAAGAAATAATTAAGTATAAATCTAACAAACTATGTGTAAAATCTGTGTAAAACTATAAAACTCTTGTGGATAAAATCAAAGAACTAAATAAATTATAGATATTTCATATTTATGGATAGGAAAACTCAGTATTGTCATGATGAACAACTAGATATCCATGTGCAAAAATAATAACTCTTAGACACAGTTATCATACCCTTCAAATTAACTCAAAATGCACCATAGACCTAAAGGAAATGCAAAACTTTAAAATTTATTGAAGATAATATAGGAGATGAGATTGGGCATGGTGATGACTCAATACAATACTAAAGGCACAATCCATGAAAAAAATAAACTGTACTTCATTACAATTAATGTTTTGTTTTTGCTCTGCAAATGAAAATGAGAAGACAAGCCACAGACTGGGAGAAAATACTCGTAGAAAACACATTGAATAAAAGACTGTTACTTAAAATATATTTTTTTAAATCCTTGAGAACCAAGATGGCAGTGTAGGTAAATGTAATACTTGCTGCCTCCCACAGGCACATCAAAATTACAACTAAAATACAGAACAACCATCATTCAAAATTACCTGAAATCTGCCCTAACCAGTTTGACTCAGTGGATAGAGCGTCAGCCTGTGGACTGAGGGGTCCCAGGTTCAATTCCGGCCAAGGGCATGTACCTTGGTTGTGGGCACATCCCCAATAGAGGGTGTGCAGGCGGCAGCTGATCAATGTTTCTCTCTCATCCATGCTTCTAACTCTCTATCACTCTCCCTTCCTCTCTGTAAAAAAAAAAAAAATTACCTGAAATCTGGTTGAATGTAAGTTCTACAACTAGAGAATTAAAGAAGAAAGCACACTGAGACTGGTAGGGGTGGCAGAGGCACAGAACGGGTTGGTCCGACAGCCATGTGTGGCATGTTTTTAATTAGAAGGAATATCGCAGCTGTGGATGCCTCCTGTGAGGAGCAAGGGGTCCCAGCACCACACCATACCCCTCAACCTAGGTTTCCAATGCCGGAAAGAGAAGTCCCAGTAACTTCAGGCTATAAAACCTGAAGTGAGGATTGTATGGTCTGAAGCTGCCCACTGGGTGCACTGGCTATGGGGCCTCCCAGGAGGTGCAAAGTCAGCCACTGCCTGGGAGCACCCAGCACAAACTGCAGAGCAATCTCAAATGGCTGCTACTTGTGCTTGGCTTGGAAGTGCCCAGGCAAAGCCAAGCTGTCTTGGGCCTATTATTGATAGACTAGAGACCTGGTGCATAAAAATTCGTGCACTTGGGGGCGGGGAGGGTTGTCCCTCAGCCTGGCCTGCATCCTCTCACAGTTCAGGAGCCCTCAGGGGATGTCTGACTAACAGCTGCCTCCCTCTGCAGGAGGCGACCCGGTGGGCTGATCAGGGGATAGTGCCTGCCAGGCGAGCAGCCGGACCCGCCCCCTTGATTACCCCTCTGCTGTAGCTGGTTGCCACCGCCCCTAATCACTGTCCCCTCCCTCTGCCTGCTGGCACACACCTTGGCTGGCCTGGTGCTGCCTCCTCTCTGGCTCTGCCCCGCCGACCAGTCGTTCAGCCATTTGGTCGATTTGCATATTAATACTTCTATTATATAGGACATAGGGCATGCTGATGCCAGCTGCTGCTTGTTTTGAGAGATTTTTGAAAAATCTGAAGCCTGAGCCAGGACAGGTCATTCATTTGGGAAAGTGTGGGTGGGGCTGCAAATTGGATGGGGTAGGGTCTTGGAATCACCATGATGGAGCATACAGCATGAGCCAGGTTTATGGAAACTCAGATATGGCTGCCAGTAAGCTCTGTGATGAGGGAGGTCTCAGCATAGGAACAATGACCCCTACCAGCTCCCCTGTCTTGGAAAAAGCTGCCCCCCAGTTCTTGTTCCAATGCCAGACAATCCAGTTCCTTCCCATATGTCCCTGGACCCCGACCCCACCCCCACCCCCGCCCCAAGCTGCTGCCCTAGTGCTGGACCTCAGAGTAAGGGAGGGAGTCTGAGTAAGTTTGTACACCGACCCTTCAAGACAGTGGTTCTCAACCTTGGCTGCACATTAGAATCACCTGGGAATCTTTTTAAAATCCTGATTTCTGGGCCTCATCCTCCGGAAATTCTGTTTCTTTGTTACTAATGTTGTGGCCTCACCCCATAACAAAGAAACAGTATTTCTGGAGGATGAGGCCCAGAAATCAGGATTTTAAAAAGATTCCCAGGTGATTCTAATGTGCAGCCAAGGTTGAGAACCACTGCTTTAAGAGGGACTACCTGAGTCTCCAGCAGCTTCCATGTCACTGAGCCACAATCTCCACTAGTTTTTAAAGCCTGAAGTTATGGGCACTTCTCTTCCTTGCTCTGGAACCCTAAGCTGGGGGGTCTGGAGTGGGACTCATACCCCTTGCTCCTTATGGGAGGCCTCTGCAGCTGTGATATCCCTCCCAATGAAAAGAAACAAACACCACACATCAGTGTCAGACCAGCCTGCTCACTCATCCGCCTCTCCTATCAGTCTCAGTGTGCTTTCTTCTTTACTTCTCTAGTTGGACTAACATTCAGCCAGATTTCAGGTGGTTCTGAATGATGCTCATTCTGTATTTTAGTTGTAATTTTGATGTGGTTGTGAAAGGCAGAGAGTAATGGTATTTATCTACACCACCATCTTGGTTCTCCCAATTCCCTTAATATTAGTGTTCAAGTTTTTCACTGATGTTTCTTTAGTCTACGATTTTGTATATTATGTTAGCTGTTATTTCTTTGACTCTTGCAGTGGTTCTCAACCTTCTGGTCCTTTAAATACAGTTCCTCATGTTGTGACCCAACCATAAAATTATTTTCATTGCTACTTCATAACTGTAATGTTGCTATATTATGAATCGTAATGTAAATATCTGATATGCAGGATGGTCTTAGGCAATCCCTGTGAAAGGGCCATTCGACCGCCAAAGGGGTCGCGACCCACAGGTTGAGAACCACTGGACTATTGTTTATTCTTTCTTTCTGGTATTTTGATTGGGTGAATATTGAACCTTCTCATTCTGTTTTTTAATGGCATTGAACCCCTCTCTTTTATTTATTTCCTATGCTCTATCATAGATAATTTCCACTGATCTGTTTTTTTTCCACTTACTAATTGTCTCTCCCATTGTGTCTGTTGTGTTCTTAAACTTGTCTGTTTATGTGTTTTTTTTATTGTTTCAGTTACTTTAGTTTAATTTTTGAAGTTCTCTTTAAAATCTTTTGGTTCTTTTTCCTTTTTATGATATATTCTATTACTTATTTTATGTCTCAGTATTTAAACATAACTATTTTTTTTATCCTTACTTGAGGACATATTCATTGATTTTTAGAGAGGGGGAGGGAGAGGGAGCTTGAGAGAGAGAAGTGGGGAGAGAGAGACATTAATGTGAGAGAGAAACATTGATGTCAGAGAGAAACGTCGATTGCTTACCATCCTGTACGCGCCTTAACTGGGATCAAACCCTCAACCTATGTAAGCACATAAAATAATTATGTGCTTGGACCAGAAATTGAACCCATAGCCGTTCAGTCCATGGGACAACATGGACCAGGGCAACACAAGTATTCTTAACTTTCTATTTGAAAACACTACAATCTGAAATCCTGGGGGATCTAATTTAGTTTGACTCTCACTAAGTTTGGGCTAATACTTCAAGTGTTTTTAAAATTTGAATTGTCAGCTGACTTTCAACACGCATTTATCTGAGGTTTAGTTCTTAGCCTGGATTAAGGGTAAAGTGAAGTTTTGTGTTTATTTCTGTCAAGTGCTCTAGATTATATATATGACCATCCCAGAACCAGATTTTATTTTGATGTTTTATCTGGAGATTAAGAATTCCCAAGGAACACTTTTAGTTGTTATTATTACCCTAAGCATAGCAGTGGTTGGTTGACAAGCTGATTTTGTCTAGTCTGACCTTATCACTTATAGTTCTCAGTGGGAGGGCCTTAGTTCTAATTCTTGTGTTGCAGGCATCTCTATGGTCTCATCTTTTGTTTCTGAGTTAAAACACAAGACCCTAGACTACTCATGTTGCAGAATTTACCAGGCAACTGGGAAATACACAATGAGTGCTTGGAGATTCAGGAAAACCCCCTTTATTTAAAGCAGCACTGCTGGCTCAGGGGATTCGAAGATCCAAAACCTAAACAACTTATACAATGAGATTATTCCTTATATATATTTCTAAATTCTTTGTTTCCTTACTTCCCGGCTTTTGCAGCCCTACCTAAGTTAGAATGGGGAAGTAAGATTAAGGCTAAAGGCCTGGCCTAGGTGGTGCTAGTCACCTCCCCTATGGCTAAGTTGTTAAATTCTTGGTTGTAGACCTTGTAAACTGAGAGTATTTAGGAAAACAGATTATCGCCTAAGGAAGGGGCAGTGACTTAATTATAGGCTAAGAAGAATGTGCATTAGACATTGGTCAATGGCACAGATTCAGATTGCTACCCTTCCCTCGCAGGTTGCCCCCTATATTCCTCCTCACTGGGACAGGCAAACCCCAATCATATCTAGCATAACATCAGTTCATAGTCTTATGGCTCTAATTGGCTCCAGGGGGCTTCCCTTACAAATTCTTACAAGTTTAGCCACACATTTAAAAGGATGCTTCTTTATATTAGAAGACTTTCAGATTATCCAGTCTCCATAATGCCATAAATTATATATTCTGTTTACTTCTTTATTGACTGAGTTCAATGAAGGCAAGACTGATGTCCACCAAGTTCACTATAGGTTCCTCAACATCTACTTCCTGATATATATTAGCCACTTAATAAATGCGGAATGAATGAAATGCTGTTCAGTATAGATTTACTTATAATAGTGAAAAACTGAAATGAATCTAAATGCCTAATAGTAGGAAAATACTGAAGTAAATGTTTATATTTACTTAAAAGTAAATGGCTATTGCTCATATAATATTTTTTAGGCAGAAAATGATGATTTGGAGGACTGTGTTATAGATTGAAAGTTATTAAAGATTACATGTAAGTGAAAAAATCAGATTAAATTTTTTGAATTTATAGTATGGTAACTTTAAAACATTATAACACTGGATATGAAAAATATGGAAAAACACTGAATAATGAACACCAAAATGCTAATCGTAGCTTATGTTGGAGTGGTGGATTGAGGGTCCCTTTTTACCCTTTATTCTTTAAACTTCCTATAATGTGGCTTTAGGAAGATACTAAAAAGAAAAAGTTTATTAGTGTTCTTAAACATTTTTAGATTTAAATACACTAAGAGGTTGATTAAAATATAAAAATTTCAGAATTAGTTTTTATTATTAAAATGTTTACAGAGTTTTATATGAAAATACAGAAAAAGACCTTTCTGATACTCAGCGACACCTTGCTAAGAAAAAATATGAGCTTCAGCTTACTCAGGAGAAAATTATGTGCTTGGATGAAAAAATTGGTGAGTTTTTCCCCCTAATATTACATTTTTATTAGGTCTGGTAGAAAAAAGTTTTCTTCTCTCAGTTATAATATAGATAAACTTGGAGATAGGCCCCTAAATTAAAAATATATGAATAAATCATGAAAAAATATGTTTTTCATTGATAGTAAACTTTTTATTTATATTTAGGACCATAAATACTTAGACATGACTTCAAATTTTTCAGTGAAGAAAAAGCTAAACAAAGCAGCAATACTTCATAATTTCTTATGGTCATTTTTAAAATTACAAAAGTTTTTATGTGATATTAAGCTACTGTAATGAAACAGAGTTCATATATATATTACTTTTGTTAGAAACTGTTCATGTATTTGGCTGTATCTATGATATTTCTTGGATTTATAGAGAAAATTATTGTTATAAATTCTCCTATTTATGTTACTTGCCAGTGATCTCTATGAAAATATGGTTATAATTTACTCATTTTTAAAACTGTAAAGTAAAATTTTGATTAGGATTAGAGCAGAGCCCATTTTAAAACAGAATATTGTTAACATTAGCTGTAATGTAGTTCAAATCAGGCATAAACAATTAGGTGAGTGGAGGTGCTTTTTATTGAGATTGGAAATATTAAAAGATAAATATTAAAGGGGATATTAAAGAACTCATTTTGAATATTGTAAGTCCAAGTAAAAATGTAAGGTAAGCAGTTAAATAGATAAGTTTTTATCTCCGAAGTAAAACCTAAGCTAAAGATTTACATTTGGGACACATCAGCAAATAAATGATATTAAAACCAAGAATGAGGAGAAAAGGATCCAGGACTAAGAAGCCAAAGAATTAGGAAGAAAATCCATAAGTGAGTGTTTTTTGTTTTGTTTAGTTTTTGAGGGGGCAAGCAAGCAAAATGTTTTAAAAAGGAGGGTAGTATCAACTATCAGATACTAAGATGGGGATGAAGAAATGTTGATTGGATTTGGTACTTTGAAGGTGTTGGGAACACTGATGAAGTTTGGATAGAGTGTTGGATGTGGAAGATGGGATAGGCAGAGGAATAACTGTAAAATTATCTGAATATGCAATCATAAAGCATTTTTAATCAAGATAATTTTTTCCAGTTCAAGTGCATTGAAATACTTTTCAAAGTAATTTTTCCTATATTACATTCAATGCCTAAAAATAAGAATAGTATCCCAAATAAAAACATGGCTTTTGTTGTGATTAAAATCTAAGATGAATCTTGAAATTTTAATGACTCACAAATGTAAAAGCACAATTAACACATTTGAATAAGAATACCAAAGGAAAGCTCTAAATTACAAGTTCTCAAAGTAGATTTACATGCCTGGTGGGGTGGGGGTCAGACTGTAGGTGGGAGTAGAGACAGGAGAGAATATAAGTCTGTTAAATTTGGCTACCAAGTGTAGCAGAAAAATGGGGTGGTAGCTTGAGTGGAATGTGAGGTGGAGGATATTTTTAAAATCTAGGAACTCCTAGAACTTTGTCAGAGCTTTCGTTATTTTATGCCAATGGGAATGGACTCATCTATCAGAACACCCAAAACATGTGGTTTGCCTGAAAGATAGTAGCCTGGAAAAGGGAATTGATGTATTCTCAGGTACTTTAGATCATCCTCTTGGCATGGGATAGTGCCTCTCTTATGCTGCCCTGGATGGTCGTTGGCAGGGAGTAACCTAGAGGTCCAGTCTAGCAGAGCTTCCCTAGTAGAGCTCTAGACCAGAGGTTCTCAGACTTGGGTGTGCTCAGAATCCCCAGGAGGGCTAGTGCAGACCACCCGGGCCGGCTCCTGGAGTAGCAGATGGCCAGGGCTCTTGTGTCTTTTCCAGTTTGCTCAGGTGGGTCTCAAGCTGTTGTGCATTAGAGTCACATGGGAGGGTGCTTGTTAAGACATAATTGCTCTGGCCAGTCAGAATTTCTAATTCAGTAGGACTGGGGTTCCCAGGTGATGCTGATGGTGCTGGTTGAGAAACCACAGTTTGAGAACCAATTGTTGACATTGGCTTGTCAGTGTTTCCACAATTAAATCAGACGTCCTGGGATGATTTTTTCCCCCCAGGAATTTTTAGGAAAAATTTAGAGAGATCAGAGTAGAAGACGTTTGACTCTGAACATGACTTAATTGAATATTTTATTAAGATCTGTTACCAATTTATATACAACAATGATTCTAGTTCAGAGAGAGGGGAGAAATTGGAGGGAAATGTTGGTTTCAGTATTCCACCCAACTTCATCCACCTACAATCTGCCCCCCACCCCACCAGGCATGTAAATCTACTTTGAGAACTTGTAATTTAGAGCTTTCCTTTGATATTCTTATTCAAATGTGTTAATTGTGCTTTTACATTTGTGAGTCATTTAGAATTTCAAGATTTATCTTAGGTTTTAATCACAACAAAAGCCATGTTTTTATTTGGGATACTATACTTATTTTTAGGCATTGAATATAATATAGGAAAAAATACTTTGAAAAGTATTTCAATGCACTTGAACTGGAAAAAATTATCTTGATTAAAAATGCCTTTATGATTACATATTTAGATAATTTTACAAGGCAGAGTATTGCCCAGCGAGAAGAAATCAGCATTCTTGGTGCAACCCTCAACGATCTGGTTAAAGAAAAGGAATGCCTGCAAGCATGCTTGGATAAAAAGTCTGAGAACATTGCATCCCTTGGAGAGAGTTTGGCCATGAAAGTATGTTCTGAGAACTGTGGTTTAAAAGAAGTGTTTGCACTGGAATCTGAATAAAATAATAGGTTCTCTCAAAATTTTTCTAGAGAGCTGAAACTTTAAAATGTGATTTCGAAATATTTTAGAATAGTCTTAAAAATGTGTTCTTTCTCTCATCAATGTGTGGTTAACATGCGCTGACAAGAACTAATTCAAATATCAAATATTCAAATTAAAAAGAAAGCAGTGAGATTGATTTCTTTTTAGAAGCACACCAAAACTTATATCTCCAGGGAGCCACTGTGGGAGGCAATATGTTTATTCCATTAAAACTGCCTTTGTAAATGTGTTCAGAACTAGATGCAGGTTTTTACATCGTGCTTAGCCATTGAGACTAAACCATATGGAGTTGGTAAGTAAAGCTGGGTGATAATCTCCCTCCCTCATTTTTTACTGTTCAAACAACAACATAAAAGCTGTTGCCAAAATGGCAGGGAAATATTCATACCCTTTTCTTGCATATAACGTGATTCTGAAGGCAATTCCAAAATTTTTTTCCACAGATGTCATAAGCAAAGCAGCATCATTGGAATAAGACCTTGCCCCTCTCTAAGGGAACTAATTCGTTCATCTATCCACCCATAAAACAAACATTTATTGACATGTACCAGGTATATTATGTTAGAAATTGAGGAGGAGTGGACATGCCTTCCTAAGCCTGTAGCATAATTGGGAAAAACATAAAAAAGGTACTTTTATGATAGAATGTGCTGAGTGTATACACAATGTGCAGTTCGAGTCTGGCAGAAGCAGTTGATCTAACCTGCGGGTTGGATTAGGAGAGGAGAAGATCTAGAAAGCTTTCGAGAAGATGATAATGCCTGGACTGCCCTGAAAATTGACTAGGAATTAGCCAGGAAAAGACTTAGAGAAAGGCTACAGTGAGAGGAAGGGTGTTCAGACAGGCAGAATACCTTTTAGAGAAAGGGGATCCAGACAGGTAGAGCAACTTACGAGAGCCCAGTGGCTTTCATCAGAGAATGTCACAGGGTTTCTTGATAGTTTATAATGTCCAGAGCATAGATTGCAAAGAGGTAAGTATGGGGTAGGGATAGGTGGCAAAAAATGAGACAGGATAGGTAAGCAACAAATTTAAATATGTAATGGTGAGTGTAGAATATCATCATCGATACAGTGAATCAATGAAAGAATGTAAACAAAGCATTACAATTAAATTCTTATTTTAAAGGAAACATTCTGGAGAGGGATACATGAATAAAGGGAGATGACACATGCACATGTACATGCACACACGACTAAACCGTCCTGATGAACAGGAACAAAACTGGTTGGAAATATAGGTTTAGGTTTTCATCTTGTTGCCTTTGTTACTTAAGATTTCAAACTTCAAAGAGCAAAGTGAAATCTAGTTATTTAGTGAAAGAACAGGGCTAATGTTAGCCAAAGTATCTGTGAATAGAATCTTTAACTAGTTCGCCATCAACAAGAACTTTCAAAGGAGGAAGTGTGGGAATAGTATTGATGGCGTGAAGATAAGCACACCTATTTCAGCCTTGAATGACTCATTAATCTCCCTCACCACACCCTTGAAAAGGGAGAATATCAATAGTTTATTTTATTCATTTTTTGCTCTAGGTCTAATATTTACCTCCTTATTTAACTGACACCTAAATAAAAATATACTTTTATAATTACCTCCATTTTAGCAGCTTTGGAAGATGCTATTGATGACTAATATAAACAATACATGTAATTAAAGTTATTTTTTTAATATTTTTATTGATTTCAGAAGGGAAGGGAGAGAGAGATAGAAACATCAATGATGAGAGAGAATAATTGATCGGCTGCCTCCTGCACTTCCCCCACTGGGGATCGAGCCCACAACCTGGGCAGGTGCCCTTGGCCGGAAATGGAACCCAGGACCCTTCAGTGTGCAGGCCAACGCTCTATCCACTGAGCCAAATCAGCTAGAGCTAAAGTTATTTTTAATATTCACTTTCCTGGGTTTCATAACGTGAAGAGAGGTGAATCAGACTACTCCCCATGGAGAACACCCTAATGAAAACCACTGGTTTGCCTCCAGGTAACAGTGCTCCTGAGCTCTGGTGTTGCTGGGGGACTGCAGAAGCCTAACAGAGCATTTGACACACTGATCTCATATCAATACACCCAAGTGTAGTCTTCACTCTAATGAGCATAATCAATTGTTTTTGTCTAGTACAAATATTGGCATTGATATACTAGGCTTTAGTTTTAAAGTGTAGGAAAGATGAATAGAGCATAAGTGTTTAAACCCAAATGTAAATGAAAAAGGGTGGGGGAAATTGATTTTTGTTCATTCAGTTTTAACAGAAATAACAGTTTAAGATAATTTTTTATGTCATACTTATATTACTTTTCAAGGAAAAGACCATTTCAGGCATGAAGAATATCATTGCTGAGATGGAACAGGCATCAAGGTAAACCACTCGTCCAACAAGAATTTGAGTACATATTTATTAGGGCAAAGTACTGTGTTAGGTACAAAGATAGTAAACGGGGGCTTAGTGTTACAGAGAGGGTGGGAACTTTCTGATGTTGGAAGGAGGCCTACGTCTGTGTAGGGAAGTAAGAGAGGATATGGTGTCTGCCAAGGAAAGGGAAGGAAAAACAGCAGAGAACCACAAGACCACAGGTAATGTTCAAGAGCCTCGTGAATGCAAGTAGGTGAGTGTTGGAACCCAAAGTGAGAGAGGAGGTGTGAAGGGAGGAAAGGCTAAACACAGAGGCCTGTGTTATAGACAAATGAGTCTTGGCTTTATCCTTTGGGAAATAAGAAATCATTAAGGAATTTTGAGGAGAATTTTGTGTTAGAAAGATTACCCACGTTGAAGAATGATGATAGATTGGGGTTGGGGAGTGTGGTCAGGGGTGAGGTGCTTATGAGGAAGAAAATCTAGGAAAATGCCAGGTTTTGAGAGATGAGTACTGGACGTGTAGAAAATATGGAAAGCGATGGTTTTCCTCTGAATTGGAAGAGCCTTTGAGACCTTGCATATATGTCTCATAAGCAGTTAAATATAAGAGTCTGGAGTATAAGGAGGAGGCCAAGGCTGGAGGTAATGATTTCAGAGTCTTCAGGGTATAGATGGGGTTGGGAGCCATGGATATGAATGGTATTTGTCTGAGGGAAGGCAGAGAGTAAGAAGAAACAGGAGACTAAGAGTTGAGCCCTCAGAACCCTTAGGTTTTAAGAGGGCAGAGGAAGAGGAACCTGCAAAGGAGACTAAGCCATATTTGAACGGCAGAAGTTTTGAAATACTTAGCTAATCATTGACTATTATGTATATTCAGCATCTTTTTTCCATAATGAAATGTTGACAATGCAGAGAAACTCGAATGCACTATTTTACAGTATTTATTCGTATAAATTTAAATGTGTTTAAAACTTCTTCAGATGTTTTTATGCTAACTGTCCATCTTCTGTCATGTGAGAATTTGTTATTCTGTTTTGGTAAAATGTCTCTTCTGACGTACTGTTTGATTTGTGCAATAGACAGTCTACTGAAGCGCTAATTATGTGTGAACAAGACATTTCCAGGATGCGCCGGCAGTTGGATGAAACAAATGATGAACTGGCTCAAATCGCCAGGGAAAGAGATATCTTGGCTCATGAGAATGACAATCTCCAAGAACAGTTTTCTAAAGCTAAACAAGAGAACCAGGTATATTTGTCCTAGTCCCTTTTTCTCCAAGGAAAAAGGGTTAGGGTTTCCTCTGAGGCGGTGTTCTCCTTTCATTTTGTAGGAAAGTTTAGGCTCTTGAAGCAACTATTTTTTACCTCTGTTACACAATATGCCACATAATTTATAAATGAAACTCTCAGACATAAAATGTTAAATATTACAGGAAGAGGGAACAGGGAATATAATCTATAATAAGAAAAGGGCAATATGCTAATTAGACCAGACGTCTTCGGACATCATTCCGGATGTCCTTCCTGACAAAGCCGGGGCCGGAGGGAAGCCACCCTGGGTCCCGGGTGCCTGCCGGTGGCGGGAGGTGGAAAGCAGCCTGGGTCCCAGGTACTGGAGGGAAGCTGTTGCTGGCAGCCTGGGTTCTGGGTGCCTGAGGGAAGCTGATGTCAGCAGCCAGGGGAAGGAAGGCCTACTTTTGCACGAATTTTCGTGCATTGGGCCTCTAGTAGATGTATATTCAACTTTAGAAGTACTCAACTAATGAAGATAAAAACTTCAGAAACTTTTAAGAAAATGGTAGATTTACTTCAGGGACTATTATTCTAAGTATGAGTGTATGAACTATGCCACATTTTTTGGTTCTCTTTAGTACTAATTCTTTTCAGGAAAATTTATTTTATAATTACTTCCTCTCTATGCCAATATACTTTATCCACATTCCTCATTTCCAATATCATTATTTTAATTTGACCATTAAAAACATTCTATTTGGAAGATTTCCTCCCCCCTGAAAATTCTTCAGTCCAAATGATATCCCCCATGTACTGTCACTCTCAATGTTTACTTGCATCATAAAAGTCTGTATTTTAACTGTTAAACATTTTAAATTCATATAAATAGGTATGAAGATACATTTTGTTAATTATAAAAATTGCCTGATATGTTAAAATACTGTTTTCAAAAGTTAATGAATAATGAAATCCTGGAACAAAAAGGGACGGCACATAAAAATGAAAGAAGTCTGAGCCCTGGCTGGGTAGTTCAGTTGGTTAGAGTGTCGTCCAGATAATTCGAGGTTGCAGGTTTGTTCTCTGGTAGGGCACATACAAGAATCAACCAATGAATGCATAAATAAGTGAAAAAACAAATTGATATTCCCCACCCCCGCCTCTCCCTTTTCTCTCTCTCTCTAAAAAAAAGCAGTAAATAAAGAAGTGCAAGAAATCTGAATAAAATATGTACTTCAGTTAATTATTTGTTGATATTGGTTTATTAATTGTGTGTGATAAGTGTACCATACTTATGTTAATAAAAGAGGAAACTGAATATAGGGTATATATGCGCTCTCTTTACTATTTTCACAACTTTTCTATATATTTAAAAATATTCCAGAATAAACTTTATTTTTAAAAGTTAATGAATAACAATGAAAACTAATATGTGAATTTATAATTTTGTGTACTCTAAAGCTAGAGAAAATAGGCTAAAGGAAAATATGACCTATATTTATGAAAAACTAGATTAAAAACTCATTTTGTACTGATTTTCAGTGTATTTTTAAAAATATTTTGTAATGATTTTCAATGTATTTTTAAAATATGTATTATTTTACATGAACTTTTTATGTGTAAGAATAAAACCACATGCCCCCTTTACACCATGGTTTTTCTACATGAGTTGGCAGTAGAGTGGAGTGTTTAGGACTCGCATGAGCTTGAATCCCCCTGCCTGGCTGTTTGATAATATCACTTAACTTCTCTGAATCTCAGTTCATCATCTGTAAACACAGAGAGTGAGAATATGCCTAGAAAGCACTTATCAGAGAGTCCAGCATAATCACTTAATAAATATTTTGTAGGGACATTATAAGCATTTACCTGCTTTGTTAAAATTTTATAAACATTTTTTGTAATCAGAAGAAAATGGGCATCACAACAATTTCCATATGTTCAAGATAGTTTTTTCCTTCGTTTGGGTCATGGGCCCAAGGGTAAAAGATGGATTCCTCTGTGGACCACAGATTAAGAACCCTTATCACAGAAGATGTGGAAAACAGAAGCCTTAAAAAAATTTCACCCTGAGTACCACAATTTTTAACAAATTGAGATGAGGTATTTTTAGTATTTCATTCTGATTTTTTTCACTAACTATTGGTGACATTTTCCTCTGTTATTAAAAGTTACTTCAAGCATTTCTTATGGAGGCATAATATCTATGTAGTTATATCATTATGTAGATACTATTATTTGCTGCATCATTCACTTAATGTGAATAAAATATTGTTGCTATAACAAATAATGCCTTAATGAACATTCCTTTCATTACATTTTGCTAGATTTAATTTCAAATTGAATCACAGATTATGAAGTTTTTTAAAATTAGGTGGACATTTTCAAATAATGAATACATACGTATACATCTCCCATCTTCAACAAAAAACAACATATTTGATACATCACCAGATAGCAGACCACAGATTTGCTTATTGCAAATTTACATTTACTCCAATGATACGTGGAAATGCCCATTCTTTGCCATAACAGAATAGCTTCAAATCCTTGCTAATTTATAGGCAAATAGTATTTTATTGTCTTAATTAGCATTTCTTTGATTACTAGTAAATTTTTAACTTTTTCAAGTATTATCACCCACTTGTGCTTCCTTTTTATGAATTATCTGTTTGGGTTCTTTGCCTGTTTACAGTTTGGACTCACATTTTCTCCCTGTTTTTATATGAGCTTTATATATTAGGCATATTAACTGTAATAATTATTTTAAAATTTATGGTGATGTAGAAATATAGCATTTTTCATTTTTTATTTTTTTAGTCAAATTTAGCTATCTTTTTCTCATAGGCCCTGTCTAAACAATTGAAAGATACTCATAATGAACTTAATGATATAAAACAGAAGGTCCAAGATACTAATTTGGAGGTTAACAAGCTGAAGAATATATTAAAGTCTGAAGTACGTATATACATTTTTCCCTCCTTTCTCATGATAACTGAGTTTTCAATAAAGTTCCTGATCAGTTACATTCATGGGGAGAGCTGAATCAAGTCTTCTTTTAATGCATAGCATATTTTAGTGTTCTCATTGTTGGGTTAACTATATATTTAGAACATCACCAATGTTCAGAACGGTAACTCAAGAATATGCCCCCTTTTAGCTTGCTACTCAGCCATTCTAGATATGTAGAATCCTCCTAACTGGGTAAAGGACAGGGGCCCAGCTTCAACTTTCATTCATATTTGAAAATGGTAGAGCTGCTAAGTACAAACTTGGACAAAAGAAGCTCCACGTTGTGTAGCAGATCAGAATTGATCACGCTATTGTGAGGCTATCTGTTTCTTAGGATCAGAAGGCAGATGGCTCTCCTCAGCACTGCTCTGTCAGTAACCATTTAACCAGGTGCATGGATGGTTAAAGTAAATTTCAGTGCATGTGTGACAATCCTGGAATAAACAGAGGCCTTGATGAATGATGTTAGGTATGTTCATTTAGTAAAATGCTATCTAAAATAGTGTAGTTTGTTTGATTAAAAAGTATAGTTAGATTATAATAGGTGTAGTGTTTGTAACCTACATACCACTGAAACCATTAATAGGAATCGCCCTTCCCCAAAACAACTGTTTTCCTTATTTTATTTAACATATTATTTCATATCAGCTACAAACATATGTAGCGCATTTATTTGTGGTGTTCATTAGATTGTTTAGGACGTTGATAGATAGTGTAAGGACTTCTAAATTGCAATCCTTGCTCACAGGCAATAAAGCAGTGAGCTTACGTTGACAAAGCAGGCATTTCCCACACTTCTTGATTTTAAGATGCCAGCATGTAATATCATGAATGGACAGAAGCTCTGGAATCAGATAGGTCTGACTCCTCTTCTCCTTAATGGCATGGACTTAGGTAGGATACTCAACCTCTCTGAGCCTCAGTGTCCCCTCTGTAATTGGGAAAAACACCCAAGTCTGTCAGCAGATCTAGCACAATGATCCATTTAAGTCTATTCTGGAATAGGGCAGAGTATAAATAAATCTTAGCAACATTGAACATAGTTAATGCTGAATTAGTGTAAGACAGTTCCCCTTTTCTCCCTACCCTGTCAGGTTACCTGAAATGTCACCATTAAGGATTGGGGCTTTTAGATTCTGGAGTTGTGTTTTCAGACATCACACATCAAGTTTCTCTTAGCTTTTAGCATGTGAGTATGAGTTCTTTCACTGGGTTTCATTTCACAGCACCATTGGATGGATTCAAGCAACTCTTGCCCTAGACCAGTGGTCGGCAAACCGTGGCTCGGCAAACCGCGGCTCGCAAGCCACATGCAGCTCTTTGGCCCCTTCAGTGTGGCTCTTCCACAAAATACCAGCTCTTCCACAAAATACTGACTTCTGCGCATGGGCCACGAAGTTTCAATCGCACTGTACGTGCGCGCCCGCACGTGGTATTTTGTGGAAGAGCCACACTCAAGGGGCCAAAGAGCCGCATGTGGCTCGCGAGCCGTGGTTTGCCGACCACGGCCCTAGACAGCACAAAGCACGACTGATAGCCTAGTAAGAATAGTCAGGTACATTCTTCATTCACTCATCCATTCAGCATGCAGTGTGCTAGGTGCAGAGGTGCCAGAGATGAAAACTGAAAGGAAACAGAATGGCACCCCAGGCAGTGGGGACAACATCAGCAAAGGTGTTTGGGGAAATAGTAGGTCCTGTAGCTAGAGTGGCATGTATAAGTGAATGATAACAGAGAAGTAAGAAGGACTTGTTTGAACGCCATTTTCAGGAAGCTTTTGTTTAAACAGAAGTTATTTGAAGAATTACTTTTTAGAAAGATTATTCTGGAGATGTTGGGAAGAATAAATCAGAAGGGTAAGAAAATCAGAAGGAGAGAAAGAAATTAGGGGAGGCTGTACCCATAATTCTGCTACCTAAGATTTGCTTTTCAGGAATCTGAGAACCAACAAATGATGGACCAACTCCGAAAAGCCAATGAAGATGCTGAAAACTGGGAAAATAAGGCACGGCAAGCAGAGGCAGATAACAATACCCTCAAATTAGAACTTATCACTGCTGAGGCAGAGGGTAACAGATTAAAAGAAAAGGTAGATGCCCTCAGTAGAGAGGTCGAGCAGGTGAGTTTGGGAAAGTGTGCTTGTAGTAAGTCCTGCATCATGTTGAAGACTGTAGTTTGGCTTTCCATAAATTAAATATGTAAGCAAACACTTAAATTATTTAAATACTAGAGGCCTGGTGCACGGATTGGTGCATATTGGAAGGAAATTAATTTGAAGGTGGCCAGAGGGACGGGAATGAGTGAGAGGGGCCGGACACGCCATGGGGCCAACCTCCTGCAGTTCCTCCCTGGCTGACCCGCACCTAGGGCTTGAAGGACTTATGCGAAGTGAGCAGGGTCCCTCACAGATGGGTTCCCTCAGCCTGGCCAGCAGGGATCAGGCCGAAACCAGCTGTCTGACATCCCCCAAGGGGTCCCGGAGTGCAAGAGGGCACTCTGCAAAGTTGCTGTCACTCGGCAGGTCCTGCATTGAGTGTCTGCCCCCTGGTGATCAGCACATGTCATAGCTACTGGCCGGTTGTCAGCCGGTCAGCCAGTCAGCCAGTCATTTAGCCTTTTATACCAGATGCTGTGAGTTGTAGCCTGATAACTATTCTTGTACTCACTCTGGTTCTCCTCTAATCTATTACCTGCCCTACCAATAGAACAATCTTTAGCATTTTTTTAAAAAATTAGGAGCTATCACAAACATACAAAGAAAGAAGTGCAAAAAACAAGTATTTAAAAGACATGCATACTAGTATACCCCTCCTAACAGGTTTAAGGATGCTAACATTTTGCCATAATTGCTTCAAGTCTCTCTTTATTTAAAGAAACAAAACATTAAGTATCCAACTCCTTATCCTTTCCCCTTTTCCTCTCTAGTGGTTGGCATGTATAAGATTCCCGGTTGTATAGCTCTCTTGCATATGTTTATATTTTTCTGCATATCTCTCACCCTCAGATGATACATAAAGTTGTTTTGTGTGCTGTAAGTTTTTAAAAAGTGACAATATATTACATATTATAGTTATCCATTGGCAACTAGCATTTTTTGTTCAATATTATTTTTAAATTTATTAATTTTTATACAGTGTATATCTAAACAGTTGTATCTATATTCATTATATAAATATTTTTTTTAAATTATTCTTATATTAAAGGAAGTTTAATTGTCTTCATTTTCTTACTATAAAATACTACAACATCCTTTTTTGTTTCTCTTTGGATATATATTTCTCTAGGTTGATGACTAAAAGTGGAATAACTGCATCCAAGATATGTGCAATTTTAACTCTTCTTTGTATTGTCAGATTGCTCTCTAAAGTATAACTCTTCATCAGAAATCATGCAGTTATCATTTTCTCAAATACAAATCAGTACTTGATATTATCAGACATTTAATTTTTTTCATACTTTTTGTTTTGTGTTTTCTTGATTATAAGTGAAAATGAAGGTCTTTTCATATTTCTTAGCCATTCAGGATTCCTCTTTTATGAATTTTCTCTTGATTTGCTGGAATGAATTTCTTAAACTCTCCTATTTTTCTACTTAGTTGTTTATCTTTTTCATATTGATTTAAAGGCATAATCTATTCTTGATAATCCTTTTAAATACATTAACATTTATCTGTAGCTTGTCTTTTCACTGTGTTTGCAATATACACAGAAGTTTTAAATTACTGTGCTACTAGAATTAGTCAACTTTTTACCATGTAGTTTATGCTTTTATGTCTTCTTTGGAAATTCTTTACTATCCCAAGACCAGAAAGATGTTTTCTTATAATTTCATTTAAAAGTTTTTCTAAAAATATGTGAAATTTTGCCCTTCACATTTAGATCTTTAATTTACTTGAGGTTGATTTTGTATATAGCTTAAAATAGAGAGGTAATTTTATACTTTTGAAGGTGAATCTCTGCCAACCTTTCTTCACTGAATTATGTCAACTTTGTCATAAAAATAAGTCCCCATACATTCTGCTCCATTGGTCAATTTATCTATCTGCTTCCCAACAATACACTCTTGGAGCTTCTATAGTTTTGTTAAGTGTTGATATCTGGTTGGATTCATGTTCCCCAAAATATATTGACTATATTTTGCCCTTAATTTAGAATAAATTGATCACATTCCATGATTGAACATGTGTTTTTCTTTTATATGCATTTAAGACTGGAAATTTCTATCTAAATATTTCTTTGGCTGTATCCCACAAATTTTGAGGTAATTCTGTTATTGCTAATCAGTTTTCAATATTACCTAATTCTATTATGATTTATTTTTTATCCCTGAAGTTATTTTAAAATTTTTCAATGTACAGAGGACCTAAGATGATTGTTCTATTTTTTATTTTGTTGTATATTATGATCAGATAAAATGCCTTATGTGATAATAATTTTTTGGTGTTTTTGAAGACTAGCTTGGTGAATATTTGTATTCACTTATTGTAAGCTATGTGTGTGTGTGTATATATATATATATATATTATACATTATATATTTATATATCTGATTATGTTTGTTAATAGTGTCATTCAATTCTTATAAATCCTTACTAAGTTTGTATTTTTCATCTTTCAGTTAGTGGAAGTAATGTTTTAAGATCCTCCTCTAGTAATGTGGATTTGTATGTTTTTCTCTGAATGATTTTCTTGGTTTTTGCTTTATTTCTGAGACAATCATTAGTTTCATACCAGTTTAGTATTTTATATATCTCTAATGAAAATATTCTAACTTTGTGTAGGGACTCACTTGAATAACTAACACTATTTACTTAGAAGTATGTTTTATATATTAATATAGCTACCTACTTTGTTTATTGTTGATAAAGTACTGGTATATCTAATTTTTAGTGAATTGTATTGAAGTACAATTTATAAGAAATAGAAAGCACTCACTTTAAGAGTGTGATTTGATGAATTGTGACAAATGAACACACTTGCACAATCATCACTACAATCAAGGTTAGGACATTCTATCATCTCCCTAATTCGCTCAAGCCTTTTACAATCAATCCATCCCAATTCCTAGGCAACTATGGGCTTGCTTTCTGTCATTCTGGATTAGATTTGCTTTCCCTATTATTTTATGTAAATGGAATCACACAGTTGGTACTCATTGTGTCTTGCTTCTCTCACTCGGCACAATGATTTTCATTAGTTCATATTGTCATCATATTCCACTGCCTAGCTATATCACAGTCTGTTTACTCACCTGTTGATGGACAGTTAGTTTGTGTAGAGCTGCCATAACAAAATACCACAGATTGGGGAGGCTTAAACAATAGAGATTTATTTTCTCACAGTTCTGGAGGCTGGAAGTTTAAGATTAAAGTGCCAGAGATTTGGTTTCTTCCGAGACCTCTCAACTTGGTCTGCAGATGGATGCCTTACCTCTGTGTCCTCACACATTCCTCTGTGTGTGTGCATCCCTGCTGTCTCTCTCTCTTCTCATACGGACACCAGTTATATTGGACTAGAGGCCCGGTGCACAAAAATTTGTGCACTTGGGGGGGTCCCTCAGCCCAGCATGTGCCCTCTCACAGTCTGGGACACCTCGGGGGATGTCCACCTGCTGGCTTAGGCCAGCTCCCTGGGGGATAGGGCATAAGCTGGCAGTCAGACATCCCTCTGGCAGCCCAGGAGCCCTCGGGGGATGTACACTTGCCAGCAGGGAGCAGGCCTAAGCTGCAGTCAGACATCCTTAGCACTGCTGAGGAGGCGGGAGAGGCTCCCACCACCACCACTGTGCTGGCAGCCATCAGCCTGGCTTGTGGCTGAGCAGAGCTCCCCCTGTGGGAGCGCACTGACCACCAAGGGGCAGCTCCTGCATTGAGCGTCTGCCCCCCCGGCGGTCAGTGTGTGTCATAGTGACCAGTCATTCTGCTGTTAGGATAAATTTGCATATTACCCTTTTTTTATATAGGAAAGAGGCCTGGTGCATGGGTTGGGGCCGGCTGGTTTGCCCTGAAGTGTGTCCTGGAGCAGGGTGGGGGTCCCCACTGGGGTGCCTGGCCAGGCTGGTTGAGTGGCTGTGGGCCATTTTCAGACTGGCACAGACCCTTCAGGGAATGGGGTCCTGCTGGAGTGTCTGGCTAGCCTGGGTGAGGGGCTGATGGCTGTTTGCAGGCTGGCCACACCCCCTTCAGGGAGTGGGGTCCTACTGGGGTGACTGGCCAGCCTGGGTGAGGGGCTGATGGCTGTTTGCAGGCTGGCCACAGCCCCTTCAGGTTGGGGGTCCTCGCTGGGGTGTCTGGCCAGCTTGGGTGAGGGGCTGATAGCTGTTTTCAGGCTGGCCACACCCCCTTCACGGTGGGGGGTCCTGCTGGGGTGCCTGGCCATCCTGGGTGTGGGGCTGATGGCTGTTTGCAGGCAGGCCACGTTCCCAGCCACCCAAGCTCCCAGTGGAGGCTGGCTGGAAGCAAGTATCTGGGATTTATTTATCTTCTATAATTGAAACTTTGTTGCCTTGAGCAGAGGCCACAGCCAGCCAGGGCAGGCGGGAAGCTTGGCTTCCTCCATCGCCAGGGCAACCAAGCCTCCTGCTTGCTCCAGCTCCGAGGCTGCCGGCCACCATCTTGGTTGGGTTAATTTACATATAGCCGCTCTGATTGGATGGTGAGCATGGCTGGTGAATGTAGCGGAGGTGCAGTCAATTTGCATGTTTCTCTTTTATTAGATAAGACTAGAGGCCTGGTGCACAAAAATTTGTGCACTCGGGGGGGGGTGGTGTCCCTCAGCCCGGCCTGTGCCCTCTCGCAGTCTGGGACCCCTCAGGGGATGACCACCTGCTGGCTTAGGCCTGCTCCCGGGGGATTGGGCCTAAGATGGCAATCAGACATCCCTCTGGCAGCCCGGCAGCCCTCGGGGGATGTCCACTTGCCAGTGGGGAGCAGGCCTAAACTGCAATCGGACATCCTTAGCGCTGCTGAGGAGGTGGGAGAGGCTCTCACCACCATCGCTGTACTGGCAGCCGTCAGCCTGGCTTCTGGCTGAGCAGAGCCCCCCCTGTGGAAGCGCACTGACCAACAGGGGACAGCTCCTGCATTGAGCGTCTGCCCCCTGGTGGTCAGTGTGTGTCATAGTGACCAGTCATTCCCAGTCCTTCTGCTGTTAGGGTCAGTTTGCACATTCCCCTTTTACTATATAGGATAGAGGCCTGGTGCACGGGTGGGGGCTGGCTGGTTTGCCCTGAAGGGTGTCCCGGATCAGGGTGGGGGTCCTGCTTGGGTATCTGGCCAGCCTGGATGAGAGGATGATGGCTGTTTGCAGCCGGTCACACCCCCTTCAGGGTGGGGATCCCCACTGGGGTGCCTGGCCAGTCTGGGTGAGGGGCTGAGGGTCGTTTTCAGGCTGGCGGGTGACTGAAGCTTCCAACCTCTCCTTTTTTTCTTTTATTCTGGGATTTATTTACCTTCTATGGCTGTCACTGGAACTGAGAGCCAGCTTTAGCTCTGAGGCTTGGCTCCAGCTCTGAGACCTCGGCTGCTGAAAGCAGGTATCTGGGTTTGTTTGGCTTCTGTAATTGCAACATTGTTTCTTAGAGTGCAGCTCAGAGGCCAGCAGTGGCAGGCGGGGAACCTTGGCTTCCTCCATCACTGGAGCAACCAAGCCTCCTGTTCGCTTCAGCTGCATGGCTGCCAGCCGCCATCTTGGTTGGCAGTAAATTTGCATATCGCCCTGATTAGCCAATGGGAAGCATGTCGGAGGTTCCGGTTAATTACCATGTTTGTCTATTATTAGATAGGATTAGGACCCCCCTCCTTATGACTTCATTTAACCCTCATTGCCCCCTTAAAGGCCCTATCTCTAAGTACAGTTACATTTGGGGTTAGCCTTCTACATATGACTTTTGAGGGGACAGGTTCTTTCTATTTTGGACCATTATGAATAAAATTGCTGTGAACATAGCATGTAAGTCCTTGTGTGCACATATGTTTTTACTTTTCTTGTATAAATAGGAGTTGAATTTCTGGATCATATGGTTATTCAGTTGTTCTCAACCTTCTGGCCCTTTAAATACAGTTCCTCATGTTGTGACTCAACCATAAAATTATTTTCGTTGCTACTTCATAACTGTAATGTTGCTACTGTTATGAATCGTAATGTATATATCTGATATGCAGGATGTCTTAGGCGACCCATGTGAAAGGATTGTTGGACCGCCAAAGGGGTCGCGACCCACAGGTTGAGAACCGCTGTGGTAATTGTTCTCAGCTTTGCGAGAAATCAACAAACTGTTTTCCAAACTGATGGTATCACTTTACATTTGCATTTGCATTGTATGAGAGTTCCAGTTGCTCTACATCTTTCTCAGCACATGGTATTGTTAATAGATGTGTGCAGTTATCACGTTTTAGGTTTAGTTTGCATTTCCTTCATGACTAATGATGATGAGCAGCTTTCCATTCTGTATTGTATATATGATCACTAATATATCTTCCTTTATAAAGTATCCAAATCTGTTGCCCATGTTTTTATTAGGGTTCTTGTTGTTCAGTTTTAAGAATTTTTTTTTATTACTCTAGATGTTCCTTTGTGTATTTTTGAATTATTTTCTAATCATTGGCTTGCCTTTTTATTTATGTAATGAATTCTTTTTAAGAGTAGGTTTAAAATATTTTAAGTCCAGCTTATCAGTATCCTTTTATAATTTGCACATCTTTGTTTTACCTAATAAATATTTGCAAATACCAAGGTGCATAGGTTTTCTTCTGTTTCTTCTAGAAATATTATACTTTTTATATTTACATCTGAAATATATTTTGAATTAATATTTGTATATGATGTAAGATGGTTAAGGCTCATTTTTTAAATTTATTTTTCAATTACACTTGACATACAATATTATATTAGTTTCAAGTATGCAATACAGTGATTAGACATTTATATACCTTATGAAGGGATCTCCACAAATCTATTACCCATTTGATATCATACATAATTGTTACAATACTAGAGGCCCAGTGCACAAATTCGTGCACAGGTGGGGTCCGGCTGGCCCGGCCCCAATCGGGTGGATTGGGGCTGGGCCTGTTGAGAGGAGGAGATGGCGGGAGGTTGGCTGGCCAGCTCTCCGCAATTGGACTGACCAGGGCTGGGCCGGCTTGCGGGAGGGGCCATAAGCGATTGGCCAGCAGGCCTCGCCCCCAATTGGGGTCGGGAGGCCAATTGGGGGCATGGCCAGCCATGAGGAGGGGCTGTAGGTGGTGGGCTGGCCAGCCCCGCCCCTGAATGGGGTGGGGGGGATGATCAGGGCCGGGGCAACTGGGGGAAGTGGCTGCAGGCCTATCGTGATGGGGCCAGCTAATCGCGGGCGGGGCTGGCTCGGGGGAAGAGTACGGGGCGTTTGGCCAGCCAGCCCTGCCATTGATTGTGATGGGAGAGTCTGGTAGTGGGCAGTACTTATTAAAGGTTACTTTTGAGAACAGTAACTGGGAAGAATGGGAAAAGAGCAGGTTTGAGCAGAGGGATAAGTAAAGCTGCTATGCTGGCCAGGGATCAGCCTCAGCGAATCACATAGAGAGCTCTTGGGTCAATGGGGAAAAAAGGAGACATACGTACCTGATCGGGCCAGTTCGCTGGCCACAGTGGGCATCATAGCAACTGGTCGTTATGGTCATTTCTGAGTTATGGTCACTGGCTATATATATATATATATATATATATATATATATATATATTATTGACTATATTTTCCATCCTCTACTTTACACTCCTGTGACTATTTTTATAACTGGCATTTGTACTTCTTAATCCCTTCACCTTTTTCACCCATCCCCCCTCAGTGCCCCTCCCATATGACAATCATCAATTTGTTCTCTGTATCTATGAGTTTGTTTTTGTTTTATTTATTTTAGATTTCACATATAAGTGAAATCATATGGTATTTGTTTTCTCTGTCTTATTTCACTTAGCGTAATACCCTCTAGGTCCATCCATGTTAAAATGGCAAGATTTCATTCTTTTTTATGGCTGAATGATATTCCATTGCATATATGTATTTCATCTTTATCCATTCACCTCTTGATGGACACTTAGGCTAGTTCCATAATTTGGCTATTATAAATAATACTGCAGTGAACATAAGGGTGCACAATCTTTTCAAAATAATGTTTTGGATTTCTTCGGATAAATAACCAGAAGTGTGTTTTCTGGGTCATCTGGTAGTTCTATTTTTAATTTTCTGAGGAACATCCACACTGTCGTTGCATCAATTTATAATTGTTATGCCCAGATTTCAAGATCCCCAAGAAACCAACATCAGGGAGCCAGCCAGTCCGATGCAAAAGCATAAGAATCTGTATTTCAAGCTAGCTTGAGCTCCCCGTCCACCAGACTTGCCGACACAATGGCAAGCCAAGTGGCCGAGAGAGCAAACCCCCGCGTAGAGACGGGCTTTATAGGGGTGGGGGTTGGAGTAAGGGGAGGAGAAAGGACGTAGCCCTTACCCTGAGGCAAGATGGAGGGCGTAGCCCTCGCCCTTTCATTCCCCCCTTTGTCTTGAAACTTCCGGCTCAATCATGAGACCGACTGCATTTCTATTCCACCGTTGCTAGAGGCCTGAACTGGGCACACAGAACTATCAACTGAACTGTTTCTATATGTTTAACAAATGGTCCGGTGGAAGGGGAAGAAATCATTTTAGCTTTAATAACTTCTATTGAAATAGGATTTTTCTTCTTAAAATTCCTCCATGGCTATTAAAAAGCCAAATCAAGATTATTCAATGTGGCCTGATGTTTGTATAAACACAACAAGAACGGTAACTGACTATTTTTGCTGGAATTTCATGGTTGAATCTTAATGTGCCCCGTAGGGCCAGGAAGCCACGCCACCCAGCTGCCATCAGGCCCGCCTGCAGTATCTGCTGAGTTAGGTGAATCTCTCACCTGTAGCAACTCCACCTGAGCCCACACTCTAGGCTTTAAGCCCATCTCAGTAGCCCTCCTACTTGTTGCGGCCCAGAGTGTGTGGGGGTTCTGCAGGAATGCAGAGGCATCCCTACTGCTGTCCTTCTACTCTTACCAACCGCCAGTTGGGCATGGGCCTGACGCTCCAGTGCCAGCCATCTTCAGGGCTTCCAAGCAGGATACCAGGCTTTCTTTGTGGCATTTTTACTGGCTTCAAGTCTTTAGAGCTCAGACAGGGTTCTTTAAAACATGATACTCCAGTCAAAGTTTTCTGTTAATAAAACTACTATTAGGAACCAGTCTTATCGAATCTTTGCAAAGAAATGTATTGCCATGTTAGCATTGCCAAATTTCGGAGGAATTACATAAGAAGAAAGACATACTGATCTACTCTAAGATTTTCTGACTTTCCTTGCCAATTCTTTTTCATGGATTTAAAACAAAACAGCAACTGTTGGTATAAAACTTTCTTTCTATGCATAATCATGCCTTAGATCTTCTATTCTAAGCAGGCCTTTTCCAGCTTACTACCCCTGACATGGGCATGGTGACAAAGGCCTGTAAGACAGTATTACAGGCTGCCAACTGTTAGCTGTCTCTCAACAGAGACCAAAACCTGATGGGCACCGTTCCTGCCCATTTGGGCACCTGTCCTCTTTGCAACTAGCTATCCTTTACTTTGGGGGGGGGGGTCACCCCACATAGTTCCCTTTGTGGCAGAGCAGCAACCAGGCCTCTTTCAAGGCAGTGCGCTAGGAGGGGGTATCAGCCCCTCCTTTGCTAGCAGCAACAGGTACCAAACCCTTTCAGTACATTAGACCAGCTTCATTCCCGCCTATCTTTATAGATTTCAAGGCCCATTGTCTTCCTTAATCAGTACTGGCCTGTATTATCTAATTCAGCACAGGCAGGGGGAAGGGCCCATTAAATCTTTGCCTTGAGGAACTGTGAGCCCCATCCTTAAATGTCCCAATCAGACTAGAAAAGCCATAAATACCTTTTAAATCTACCCCAGAATTCCAAAATTTCAACCCAGCATAGAATATCACCTAGCAAATCAAAGTTCCCAGCAAACAAACAGATAGAGATGTTTACTAGTTAGGCAGGCCGATTCCACCTCTGGCAGAGAGCAAGCGCCCTAGGGGAAAGATCCCAGCAGCTGCTCAAGGTGCTTTGCTATCGGTCAGAGCACTCGGCCTTAAGAAATCAAGCGTGTGCCTTTTATTTTTTTTTCCGCAGATTTTAACACTTACATGAACAAATAATTATACCCAAGTAGACATACAAATATCAAATAAACATTTACATTCATACCTTTTCAGTGAACAAGTATTTTTACAGTCTTGGGATCTAGGATTCTTGACCTATGTCTCATTCAGATAGAAACGGTACTTATCATAAACAAATAAACAAACAAATCCAAAACCAAAACCCAAGAAAACCAAGGCCAGAAGTACCCTCTGACGTTTCAGGGGTATCAAGGAAGAAGTTAGGCCACGTCCAGCCCTTCTCACAATCCACCAGTGACCAGTCCCAGCTCACTGGCCTATCATTTATTCAATATTATATTTTGGGTTTTTTTCCCATCACACCAAAGCCATGCTTTCCAGTTAGAACTCTTAGCCTTAATTTTTAGGTGTCATGTAAATAATTAACATTTCTCAGATTAGTAATACATTCAAAATTTTTAAGAGACACAGAAATTTTACTAGTTATACATATTTAAGCAATAAGGACAGATCAATTTACAGAAACCAGTTTCTACCTGAAATAATCATACTTTAGAAATTGGATTACTGCTATCAGTTCCTTTTAAAGACTTTGCCATAACCTTTAATTGTCTTTAGTTTAAGGAAAGCAGGGTTTTCTAGATTTAAGAGATTAGCTTAAAAATAAACCCTCGAGGCAAGCACACTTCCTGCCCCATCCACATTTCTGCAGCAAAACTCCGCCTTAAAGCTCCACCCCTGACTAAATCAGAGGGAGGGGCCTTTGCTGTTTCAAGATGGCGGCCCCCAGGGGAGCAGCAAACCATGCGGCCAACATGGTGGCTGCCAAGTCACGCAGCTCAACATTGTGGCTGTCTAAACTGTTCTCTGACAGAAAAGGTGATTTCTTTATTCTCACAATAAACAAGGGAAGAGCAAACCAAAATCCCTAAAAGATAGATGGCCAACATTATATTGTAGACAAACAGAAATTTCATTAACTGTTTATACCTTTTGTAATTATCTTAAAGAATATTAATTAAATTTAAACTGGTTTTTGTACTAAAAATTCAGTTGAGATGTTAAAATTAATCCTCTCTTTAATCAGACCACTGAGTACAAAAACAAGTTATACTGGCAGAAAGCTGATTTCAAAGGAGCCACCTTTTGGCCGCTTGACCTTTTCTGGGAAGGTTGGCTAGCAAAAGGTGTAGCCATTGAAATGCAAATTAACATTTCTAAAGATGGCTGCTGGCGGGAACCGGACCACCTGAATGCTAGGGGAAGGGCATGTCTACCCTGCCCTCCACCAAAAAAGGGTGTAGCTTCAGACTTCCCAACGGTGAGAAAAAAAAAAGACCTTAAACTTTTAGCTGGCAAGTTAAATATTCAGCATTTCTCAATATTCAACCAATAGATTTAATTCTGTTCTTTAGATTCTTCATGAGGCAAATTAGAGTAGATTACTTTTTACTTCCAAGCAGCTTTGGGAAACCATATTTGAGCCCTGAAACAGGTTCTGGCCTACCTGGTTTTTTCAGATGTAAATTGACCACATTCTTTAAGATTTTGCTGCAGGCAGCAGGAGACTATCTCCTTCCTCCATTAAAAAAAGCTTTCTTAATTAACAAGGGACCATCTTTTTTTCCCTTGGAAAAACTGTTATTATGGAAATGCCAATCCTGCTGCTAGAATTTAGCTAGCATCTTTTTCTGTAGATTTGCAAGGAGCTTCCAGCCTAAAATTCTATCCAAAATCGGATGGTGCGCACATTAGTTCTAAGCCAGCTTTTCTTCTCACACGTGCACAGAAATTTCAGACGCATTTACCTGGGGAGGGTGTGACCTGTTTTCATAGGTCCTTACTCAGTTGCCCACCTGACCGAAATCCTGTAGCCACACAAAGGAGGGGAGAAGGCAGGCACCCTCCCTCCACACTCACATACTTTCACCAGATATTCAGAGTTTAAACAATCCATTCAATTTCTAACAACTTCCCAATTCCTGAGGGAGCTCTAAAGCCTCCCGCAATTTCCTTGAAATGATCAATCACAATACCCAAAGGAGCAGTCTGAGTCCATTCCATAATGTCCGTCCAGTAAGTTCACAGAAAGAAACATATAAACACAGAAAACTAAATGGGCCCGAAAATACAGCCTTCTAACTCCATGGAAGCGAAACCAAAACAATCTTCCAACTCCATGGAAGCAAAAACCGAAACGGGAGCGAACTGCCTGTGCGACCCACCTTGTCTCAGATTGGGGTTTCTACAGACCTTCTGACTCCGTGGAAGCAAAATTACACTCCTACAGATGGAGGGCCGAGGCGTCCCCCGACTCCTCCCGCCCTTGATCCTCGTGCGTCCACGTAAGAGATCAATGTGGGCGAATACAGATTTCAGAAGTGAGCTCACACAGAACAGATACAGAACAAGTCCCTGAACAGAGGCAGTAGAAAACTGCCTAGGAATGCTTCTCTTCTACCTTTTTTTTAAAGATAGGCCAGATTCGAACCCTTAGCCAGTCCGAGTTTTGACGGTGAGTACCATCTAGAAGCCATTCCTCCAGATACAGGATGAGTCCCTTAGAGATAACATATATCACACAGAACAGAATACACAACACACAGACACTTACCACGGCCAGACTCTTCGAACTGGGGGGTCCCTGGATGGTCTTGGGAACCCCGGGTGAGCCCTCAAATGTTATGCCCAGATTTCAAGATCCCCAAGAAACCAACATCAGGGAGCCAGCCAGTCCGATGCAAAAGCATAAGAATCTGTATTTCAAGCTAGCTTGAGCTCCCCGTCCACCAGACTCGCCGACACAATGGCAAGCCAAGTGGCCGAGAGAGCAAACCCCCGCGTAGAGACGGGCTTTATAGGGGTGGGGGTTGGAGTAAGGGGAGGAGAAAGGACGTAGCCCTTACCCTGAGGCAAGATGGAGGGCGTAGCCCTCGCCCTTTCAATAATGCTACCAATAGTGCACAAAAGTTCCCTTTTCTGATTTATTGATGAGAGCCATTCTGACAGATGTGAGGGAAGAGCTCATTGTGCTTTTAGTTTGTATTTTTATGATTATTGATATTCAGCATCTTTTCATGTGTCTATTGGCATCTGTATGACTTCTTCAGAGAAATCCTATTCAGGCCTTCTGCCCATTTTTTAAATTGGCATGTTTATTTTTGGGGTGTTAAGTTGTATCAGTTCCTTATATACTTTAGATATTAACCCCTCTCCAATGTATCATTAGCTAATGTCTTCTCCCATTCAGTAGGTTGTCTTTTCATTTTGTTCATGGGATCACAGGGTCTTTTTGACGCTCTTCCTGACCACACCCAGATGTTAAACTTCAATGATTTCTGAGCCATGCCCGCTGGGCTCTTTAAAAATGTTTTGTTCCCCCTCCCACTTCTAGAAGTTCAATTCCAAGTATGTTAGATCATTTGATATTGTTCCATATACCATAAAGGCTCTGTACATTTTCCCTAGCCTTCTTTTTCTTTATATTATATAATTGTTGTTTTTGTGTCTTTGGATTTACTGATCTATTCTTCTAATGCAGTGGTTCTCAACCTTTGTTGCACATTAGAATCACCTGGGAATCTTTTTAAAATCCTGATTTCTGGGCCTCATCCTCCAGAAATTCTGTTTCTTTGTTACTAATGTTGTGGCCCCATCCCATAACAAAGAAACAGAATTTCTGGAGGATGGGGCCCAGAAATCAGGATTTTAAAAAGATTCCCAGATGATTCTAATGCGCAACCAAGGTTGAGAACCACTGTTCTAATGTGTCTAATCTGCTGTTATTTCATTTAGTGAAATTTTAATTTTAGAGATTATATTTTCATCTCCAAAAATTGCATTTGGTTCTTTTGAATGTCTTCCACTTTTCTTCTCATTATTTTTATTTTTTCTTTAAATCCTTAAGCATATCTAGTGCATTTATAATAGCTATTTTAATGTCCTTGTTTGCTAATTCCATCATCTCTGCCACATTTGCTTCTGTGTCTATTAACCTATTTTTCCCTTGATTATGGACCTCACTTTCCTTTTTTCTGGGCCCATTTAGTAAATTCTAACTGTATTCTGGACATTGTCAATTTTACATTGTTGAGGCTGATTTTAAAAGTGTTGGGTTTATTTTTTCAGGTTCTTTAGGATAACTCTAGAATGCTCTTTATTTTGGAGCTAGTTTATCCCCGCAGCTAAGGTGGGACCCTTTTTCGGTCTCTATGAATGCCTTGTATAGTCAATGAGTGTCAAATGTGCCTCCACTCTGGCTGAGATCTTGAATGATTCCTGACCTTATATGAGATGTGGGGTTTGGTTCACAATTATCCTGGTAATTGTTCTTTCCTAGGAATTTGTTCTTTGTCTGACCTCTTGGAGTTATACCTATGCATGTTCAGATTTCTGGAATTGCTCTGCATAGCATCCTTCTGTTTGGTGTTCTGCTCCACAAGTTCTAGCCACCTTAACTTGCTTGAACTTTGATTTTTATCCTTTGAGCTTAGTGCGATGACTGGGCTATGTTTTGTTTATTTTCCTTCCATTATGGTACCAATTTACCTCTAACAAGTGCTTTGACAACCATAGGGTTCACCTTGTTTGCGTCCCTTCTGTCAGAGACTACAGTTCTGTGCTACCTGCTCTCCATCTGAAAACAGGTTTTCTCTCCTATATTTTATTCATTTTTTCTAGTTCTTTGTGGCAACAGGGTTTCAGACATTGTTATTTTCTCTTGTCTGGATAATAGCTATTTTAAAGCCCCTGTCTGCTAGTACCATCATCTTTATCATTTTTGCATCTGCTTACGTCAACTGACCTTTATCCTGTTTATGGATCACATTTTCACGCATCTTTACATGTCTGTTTTTTTAATTGAATAATGGACATTCTGAATTTTACTTTGTTGTACATTAGATTTTGTTATCTTTTTAAAAAGAATACTGGAGTCCGGCTGGCATGGCTCAGTGGTGGAGCTTCAACCAATGAACCAGAGGTCATGGTTCGGTTCCTAGTCAGGGCACATGCCTGGGTTGCAGGCTCAATCCCCAGTGTGGGGCATGCAAGAGGCAGCTGATTAGTGATTCTCTATCATCATTGATGTTTCTATCTCACTCTCCCTCTCCTTTCCTCTCTGAAATCAACAAAAATCTACACTAATAAAAGACAAACATGCAAATTGACCATACCTTCACCATGCCCACCAGCCATGCCCACCAGCCAATCAGAGCGACTATATGCAAATTAACCCAACCAAGATGGCGGCCGACAGCCACGGAGCTGGAGCAAGCAGGAGGCTTGGTTGCCCCAGTGATGGAGGAAGCCAAGCTTCCCGCCTTCCATGGCTGGCTCTGAGCTCCACTCAAGGCAACAAAGTTTCAATTATAGAAAATAAATAAACCCCAGATACCTGCTTTCAGCCGGCCATGGCCACAGAGCTGGAGCAAGCAGGAGGCTTGGATTGCTCCTGGCGATTGTGGAAGCCAAGCTTCCCGCGTGCCCTGGCTGGCTCTGAGCTCCACTCAAGGCTACAAAGTTTCAATTATAGAAGGTAAATAAATCCCAGAACAAAAAAAGAAAAAGAAAAAAAGGAGAGGCTGGGAGCTTCCATCGCCAGGGGGGCTTGGCCAACCTGAAAACGGCCCTCAGCCCCTCACCCAGACTGGCCAGGCACCCCAGTGCAGATCCCCCACCCTAAAGGGGGTGTGGCCAGCCTGAAAACAGCCATTAGCCCCTCACCCAGGCTGGCCAAACCTCCATGGGGTGAGGGTCCCCACTTGTGGGGGCTTGACCAGCCTGCAAACAGCCATCAGCCCCTCACCCAGGATGGCCAGGAACCCCAGTGGGGACTCCCACCCTGAAGGGGGTGTGACCAGCCTGCAAACACCCATCAGCCCCTCACCCAGGCTTGCCAGGCACCCCAGCGGGACCCTCACCCTGATCCGGGACACCCTTCAGGGCAAACCAGCCGGCCCCTACCCATGCACCAGGCCTCTATCCTATATAATAAAAGGGTAATATGCAAACTGACCCTAACAGCAGAACGACTGGGAATGACTGGTCACTATGACACACACTGACCACCAGGGGGCAGACGCTCAATGCAGGAGCTGCCCCCTGGTGGTCAGTGTGCTCCGACAGGGAGAACTCTGCTCAGCCACAAGCCAGGCTGATGGCTGCCAGCACAGCAGTGGTGGCAGGAGCCTCTCCCACCTCCTCAGCAGCACTAAGGATCTCCTACTGCAGCTTAGGTCTGCTCCCTGCTGGTAAGTGGACATCCCCCGAGGGCTCCTGGGCTGCCAGAGGGATGTCTGGCTGCCAGCTTCGGCCTGATCCCCCAGGGAATGGGCCTAAGCCAGCAGGTGGACATCCTCAGAGGGGTCCCAGACTGCAAGAGGGCATAGGCCAGGCTGAGGGAACTCCCCCCCCTCACCCCCCAGTGCACAAATTTTTGTGCACTGGGCCTCTAGTATATTTATATTTTTAAAGGAGTATTGGATTTTTTCTGGTGGGTGTTAAATTGCTTGCAGATCAACAGATACTTTCAAGATTTTTTTTAAGCTTTGATAGGGCAGGCATAAAGTGGCCTTTTCTGTAAGACTAGTTTAGGCCTACCACTAAGCTGTGTGCTAGGGTTCTCTATTTAATGCCCAGCCCAGAGCATTCATTATCAACTCTTCACTTGGCAGGTTCTAACATTGATATTTCCCCAACTGTGTTATCAGCTGTGGGATTGTTTGCTTTAGAGCCCTCTGATGGATCTTTCCCAGGCTTCTGGCATTCACTCCATATATTTATGGCTCAGTATTCAGCAGCATCTCAAGAAGACTTCTAGGCAAATTTCTGGGTATTTCTTTTATGTAGATCCCTTGTTTCTGGAACTCTACCCAGCATATTTCAGATGCTTATTGTTGTCTCCTCAATTCAGCAAAAACAATTATGCTCTCATTGAAGCTCTTTTCCTGAACCAGAGACTGGAAAGTGTCTCCAGACAGAAAGCTGGGATGATCATAGGGCTCATCTTGTTTCCTTTCCTTCTCATGATGTTCACATTCCTGTGCTGCCTGTTGTCCAATGACGAGAAGCAATTCTTTGTTTCCTTTCCTTTCTCTTTTATCCTTCCTCCCTTCCTCCCTCCCTCCCTTCTCTTCTCCCTTCCTCCCTCCCTCTCTCCTTTCCCTTTCCTCCTTCCATCCCTCCTTTCTCTCCCATTCCTCTCCCCTCTTCCTACTCCCCCATCAACCTCCCCTTTCTTCTCCATCTTCCCTAAGTTTTCTAGTTTTTAATAATAAGAATATAAATTCAATCCTAGTTATACCTAGGATAGCTGGAAACAGAAGTATTATATAACTTTTTAAAAATCCTTTTCAACTGTTTGTCTCTAATAAAAATAATATTGGTTGAGTTTTATAAAATTCAATCTGAGAATATCTTTCTATTAACTAATAAGATTAATCTATTTGTATTAGTTTGAATTGCTGGCACATTTAGGTTTACTATTAATGATTTACTTTTTTGTCTACTTGTCATGATCCTTTGATGTTTCTTTTCTTTTATCTGTCTTTTATGTGTTTGTTTCCTTACGCACTTCCTGCCCCCACTTTCTCATTGGTTTTGAAGTTACACATCTCAATCTAATCTTTTAGCAGTTAAAATTATAATATGCATAGTTAACAAAGTCTGTTGTTAGTCTCTCCAACCCTCCTCCTAAGCAATATACGGTTCTAGGAATATATGAAAATTGAGTACAACACCCTGCTTACTAGTGCATGTGTGCTCTCTTTCATTCTCCCTCTCATAAATACACACCAATCTTTTATGATATTTTTATAACTATTTTAGTTCCACCTGTCTTTAAATACCCTTTTCTTAACTTTATTTTTTGTTGTTGACACTATTACAGATATCCTCCTTCTGTCCCCTATGTCCATCTCCACCCAGGCCCCACTGCCCACTTCCCCCCTTTTCGTCTGGTCATCACCACACTGTTGTCTTTATCTATGGATTATGTATGTATGTTCTTTGGCTAATCCCTTTACCTTCTTTCATCCAGTGCCCCTACTCTTCTCCCCTCTGACAAATGTCAGTCTTTTCCATGTATCCATGACTTGGGTTCTGTTTTGTTCATCAGTTTATTTTGTTCATTAGATTCCATATGTAAATGAGATCATGTGGTATTTGTCTTTCTCTGACTGGCTTATTTCACTTAGCATAATAATCTCCAGGTTCATCTATGCTGTCACAAAACGTAAGATTTCCTTTGTTTTTACAAAGCTGTAGTATTCCATTGTAGAAATGTACCACAACTTTTAATCCACTTACCTCCTGATGGCCATGTGGGCTGTTTCCAGATCTTAGCTATACTATCTAATAATAGACAAACATGGTAATTGACTGTACCTTCTTTATGCCTCCCATTGGCGAATCAGTGCGATATGCAAATTAACCGCCAACAAAGATGGCTGCTAATTTGCATACTGCAGGCAGGGCAGGACAGCGCCATCCCGCCTGCCCTGCCGCCATCCGGGCCTGCTATCTGCAACCCAGGGCGGTGGGCGTCCGTGTGCGACCCAACCCGGGGTGGCCAGGTGGTGCAGCAGTGATCGGCCAGCCTACCCAGCCTCCATCCAGGCATCCCGTGTGCAACCCGACCTGGGGCAGCAGGGCGTGGCAGCAGCAATCCGCCGGCCAGCCCGGGTGTCCTGTGTGCGACCCGACCCGGGGCGGCACCCCAACCCCCAGATCGGCCCTGCTGTGTGCGTGACCTGGGGAGGCAGGGCAAGCACCAAGTGATCGGGCCTGCCATCTGCCACCCGGGGAGTGGGCCCAAGCCAGCAGGTGGTTATCTCCCAAGGGGTCCCAGACTGTGAGAGGGCATAAGTGGGACTGAGAGACACCTCCCCACCCCCACTCCCCCGCCAGTGCACAAATTTTTGTGCACCGGGCCTCTAGTTGTAAATAATGCTGCTATGAACATAGGGGTGCATATATTATTTCTAATTTGTGTTTTGGGATTCTTAGGATGTATTACCAGAGTGGGATCACTGGATCAAAGACAGTCTCATTTTTATATTTTTATGAAATTCCATACTGTTTTCCACTGTGGCTCCACCATTCTATATTCCCACCAACAGTGCACTAGGGTTCTCTTTTCTCCACATCCTTGCCAGCATTTGCTGTTTCGTTTAATTACTGATGGCAGCTATTCTGGCTGGTGTGTGGTAATATTTCATTGTGGTTTTATTTGCATCTCTCTGATGATTATTGATGTTGAGCATTTTTTCATGTCTATTGGCCATGTGTATATCATATTTAGAGAAGTGTCTATTCAGTTTGCCCATTTTTTTAATTGAGTTTTTGTTTTCCTGGTGTTGAGTTGTATAAGTTCTTATATACTTTGGAAATTAATCTCTTATCTGATGTATTATTAGCAAATATTTCTCCCATACAGTGGTTTCCCTTTTTATTTTGTTGATGGCTTCTTTTGCTGTGCAGAACTTTTTAGTTTGATGTAGTCCCTTTTCTTCATTTTTCCCTTTGTTTCTCTTGATCTAGTAATTATATCAGCAAAACGGTTGCTACATGAGATGTCTTGAGATTTTACTGCTTATGTTTTCTTCTAGGATTTTTATGGTTTAGTGACTTACATTTAAGTCTTCTATCCATTTTGAATTTATTCTTGTGTATGGTATAAATTGGTGTTTGTTTGTTTGTTTGTTTGTTTTGCATGTACATGTCTAATTTTCCCAACACCATTTATTGAAGAGACTCTCTTTACTCCATTTTATGCTCTTGCCTCCTTTGTCAAATATTAGTTGACCATAATGGCTTAGGTTGATTTCTGGGCTCTTGTTCTATTCCATTGATTTATATGCCTATTCTTATGCCAGTACCAAGCTGTTTTGATGATAGTGACCTTGTAGTATAGTGAACTGCATCCAGCATGGCCAATGGTGAACCTGAGGAGAGGCAGTGAAGGATTAAAGAAAACAGACAAGAGAATATAGTTGGGGCCAGGTGGATCACTGTGTCTGGATGAGGAAACAGTGACACAGCCTGTAAGCCAAGTCTTTATTTTATAGTCAGATTACACAAAGCAAAACAAGGGAGTGGTCAAGATGTTTACAATGTTCTTGCAAATTTCAAATCTACTTCTTTCCTGTTGTTTTACTTCTATGAATGCTGTCAAACATTGTTTTGGCAGCACTTGCTGCACCTCCCACAGCCCACATCGCTCAGCCCCCAGGACCACAGGGTCGGACCATAAGGTCGAGTTTACAACCATAGCCTTTGGCTATAATTGTGCCGGGAGGGCTTTGTCCTCAAAGCTGGGACTTGTATGTGGCTTTGCCACAAGAGGACTGTGCCCTCTCTTCAGTCCGATGCTTGACCCTATCCAAATGCTGTAGCCACTCTCCACAGTATAGTTTAATATAAGGTATTGTGATACCTCCAGCTTTGTTCTTCTTTTTCAAGATTGCTGACAATATTCAGGGTCTTTTTTGGTTTCATATAAATATTTGGAATATTTTTTCTAGATCTGTAAAGATGCCATTGATATTTTAATAGCTATTGCATTGAATCTATAGTATGGAGATTTTAATGATGTTAATTCTTCCAATCCATGGATATGGTATATGCTTCTACTTGCTTGTATCTTCCTCAGTTTCTTTCTTTCATATTCTATAATGTTCTGAGTTATAGGCCTTTTATCTCCTTGGTTAAATTTATTCCTAGGTACCTTATTTTTGTTGTTGTTGCAATAGTGAATGGGATTCTTTTCTTAGTTTCTCTTTCTGATAGTTCATTATTGGTCTATAAAAATGCCACCAATTCCTGAATATTAATTTTGTATTTTATTGCTTTGCCAAATTCATTCATTAGATTAGTAATTTTTGGTAGAGTCTTTTTAGAGTTTTCTGTGAACAATATCATATCATCTGTGAATAGTGGCAGTTTTACTTCCTGCTTTCCATTTTGGATGCCTTTTATTTCTTCTTCTTATTGACTGCTGTGACTAGAACTTCAAGTATTATCTACACTAATAAAAGAGAAAAATGGTAATTAGCGTACGACCGCTACCCTTCCCATTGGCTAATCAGTGAGTATATGCAAATTAACTGTCAGCCAAGATGGCGGCCGGCAGCCAGGCAGCTGGAAGCGAACATGAGGCTTGCTTGCTCCCGTGACTGCAGACTCCAACGTTCCCCGCCTGACTTGCAGGCTTCTGAGCTGGCAGTTTGAAACATTCTAACAAATATAGGCCGGGATCTCAGAGCTGAAGTTATACATTGTTTCGATTATAGAATGGCAAACAAACCAGCAGCGGAAGCCTCAGAGCTAGAGCCAGAGCTAAAGCTGGCCCAGAAGAAAAAAAAGAAAAGAAAAAAAGGAGTGGTTGGGAGCTTTAGTCAAAACCACCAGCCTGAAAGCAGCCCTCAGCCCCTCACCCAGACTGGCCAGGCACCCCAGTGGGGACCCCCACCCTGAAGGGTGTGTGACCAGCTGCAAACAGCCATCATCCCCTCATCCAGGCTGGCCAGGTACCCCAGTGGGGACCCCACCCTGATCCAGGACACCCTTCAGGGCAAACCAGCCAGCCCCCAAGCCTCTATCCTATATAGTAAAAGGGTAATATGCCTCCCAGCACCGGGATCAGCGGAGCCAAGAGGTCTCCTGGCACCAGATCAGCATGACAGGGTGCAGCGCCCAAACCCCCTGATCGCCCTGCGGCTCTGTGTGTGACAGGGTGTGGCATACCAACTCTCTGATAGGCCCTGCTCTGTGTGTGACAGGGGGTGGCGCCCCAACCCCCCCCCCCCCCCCCCGCCTCCACGGGCCCTGCTCTGTCTGTGATGGGGTAGAGCCATAACCTCCCTATCGGCCCTACTCTATGCATGACGGGGGAGCTCCCCAACCCCCTGATGAGCCCTGCTCTGTGCATGAGAGGGGGGAGCTCCCCAACCCCCTGATGGGCCCTGCTCTGTGCATCACGGGGTGGTGCCACAACCTCCCCATTGACCCTGCCTTGAGTGTGATAGGAGGCGGTGCCCCAACCCCCCAATCAGCCCTACCCTGAGCGTGACTGAGGGTGGCATCACAACCTCCCAATCCGCCCTGCTCTGTGCATGACAGGGGGCGGCGCCCCAACTCCCCAATCAGCCCTGCTCTGAGCCCGACCAGGGGCTGCACCTAGGGATTGGGCCTGCCCTCTGCCACCCAGGAGCAGGCCTAAGCCAGCAGGTCGTTATCTCCCGAGGGGTCCCAGACTGCGAGAGGGCACAGGCAGGGCTGAGGGACCCCTCCTCCCCCCCCCACCCCCAGTGCACAAATTTTTGTGCACCGGGCCTCTAGTCTATATAATAAAAGCCCAGTGACTGTTATGGTGGAACGACCAGAATGACCAGTCGCTATGACGCTCAACTCTCCCACAGCGGGAGTGCCGCTCAGCCAGAAGCTGGGCTCATGGCTGGTGAGCACAGCAGTGGTGGTAGGAGCCTGTCCTGCCTCCGCAGTAGTGCTAAGGAACACCAAGCCAAGCAGTAAGGAGCCTGCTGCTAAGGAGCAGCAAGCTGAGCGGTAAGGAGCACGCAGACAGGTGGTAAGGAGTGAGGGGTCCCAGACTGCGAGGACTGCGAGGAGAAAGAAAATTAATACCTGGGTGCATTAGAGGGAAACTACACAAAAAAAACAAAGGCAGAGAACATCTTTTTTTTTTATTGCTTAAAGCATTACAAAGGGTATTACATGTGTCCTTTTTTCCCCATCCTTGACAATACCCCGGCTTCCCCTACCCCCCAGTGTCTTATGTCCATTGGTTATGCTCATATGCATGCATGCAAGTCCTTCGGTTGATCTCTTACCCCCCTCCCCCCTGCCCCCCCTACCCTCCCTGGCCTTCCTGCTGTAGTTTGACAATCTGTGTGAGGCAGCTCTGCCTCTGTATCTATTATTGTTCAAAAGTTTATAATGGTCTCTATTATCCATGAATGAGTGAGATCATGTGGTATTTTTCCTTCATTGACTGGTTTATTTCACTTAGCATAATGCTCTCCAGCTCCATCCATGCCGTTGCAAATGGTAAGAGTTCCTTCTTTTTTACAGCAGCATAGTATTCCATCGTGTAGATGTACCACAGTTTTCTAATCCATTCATCTACTGATGGGCACTTAGGCTGTTTCCAGATCTTAGCTATGGTGAATTGTGCTGCTATGAACATATGGGTGCATATTTCCTTTCTGATTGGTGTTTCTGGTTTCTTGGGATATATTCCTAGAAGTGGGATCACAGGGTCAAATGGGAGTTCCATTTCCAGCTTTTTGAGGAAACTCCATACTGTCTTCCATAGTGACTGCACCAGTCTGCATTCCCACCAGCAGTACACAAGAGTTCCTTTTTCTCCACATCCTCTCCAGCACTTGTCGTTTGTTGATTTGTTGATGATAGCCATTCTGACAGGTGTGAGATGGTACCTCATTGTTGTTTTGATTTGCATCTCTCGGATGATTAGTGACTTTGAGCATGTTTTCATATGTCTCTTGGCTCTCTGAATGTCCTCTTTTGAAAGGTGTCTATTTAGATCCTTTGCCCATTTTTTGATTGGATTGTTTATCTTCTTTTTGTTAAGTTGTATGAGTTCCCTATAAATTTTGGAGATTAGGCCCTTATCAGATATGACGTTGGCAAATATGTTTTCCCACGCAGTGGGTTTTCTTGTTGTTTTGTTGATGGTTTCTTTTGCTGTGCAGAAGCTTTTTATTTTGATGTAGTCCCATTTGTTCATTTTCTCTTTAGTTTCAACTGCCCTAGGAGCTGTATAAGTGAAGAAATTGCTTCGGCATATGTCTGAGATTTTCTTGCCTTTGGATTCTTCTAGAATTTTTATGGTTTCCTGTCGTACATTTAAGTCCTTTATCCATTTTGAGTTTATTTTTGTGTATGGTGTAAGTTGGTGGTCTAGTTTCATTTTCTTGCATATATCTGTCCAATTGTCCCAACACCATTTATTGAAGAGACTATCTTGGCTCCATTGTATATTCTTGCCTCCTTTGTCAAATATTAATTGAGCATATTGGTTCGGGCTGATTTCTGGGTTCTCTATTCTATTCCATTGATCTATATGTCTGTTCTTGTGCCAGTACCAGGCAGTTTTGAGAACAGTGGCTTTGTAATACAGCTTGATATCTGGTATTGATATCCCACCTACTTTACTCTTTCTCAGGATTGCTGCAGCTATTCGGGGTCTTTTTTTATTCCAGATGAATTTTTGGAGAGTTCGTTTTAGATCTGTGAAGTATGCCGTTGGTATTTTAATGGGAAGTGCGTCGAATTTATAGATTGCTTTGGGAAGTATGGACATTTTAATGATGTTGATTCTACCAATCCATGAACACGGTATGTTCTTCCATCTGTTTATGTCTTCCTCTATCTCTTTTTTCAACGTCCTGTAGTTTTCTGAGTAGAGGTCTTTTACCTCTTTAGTTAAGCTTATTCCTAGGTAGCTTAATTTTTTTGGTGCTATGGTAAATGGGATTGTTTTTATAATCTCTCTTTCTGAAAGTTCACTATTGGTGTATGGAAATGCCTCAGATTTCTTGGCATTAATTTTGTATCCTGCTACTTTGCCAAATTCATGTATTAAGTCTAGTAGTTTTTTGACAGAGTCTCTAGGGTTTTGTATGTACAATATCATGTCATCTGCAAATAAGGACAGTTTTACTTCCTCTTTTCCAATTTGGATGCTTTTAATTTCTTCTTCTTGTCTAATTGCAATGGCTAATACTTCCAGGACTATGTTGAACAGGAGTGGTGAGAGTGGGCATCCCTGTCTTGTTCCTGTTCTTAGGGGAAACGGTGTTAGTTTTTGTCCATTGAGTATGATGTTGGCTGTGGGCCTGTCATATATGGCTTTTATTATGTTGAGGTATGATCCTTCTACTCCCACCATGCTGAGAGTTTTTATCAAAAATGGGTGTTGGATTTTGTCAAATGTTTTTTCTGCATCAATTGATATGACCATGTGGTTTTTTTCTTTCAATTTGTTTATGTGATGTATCACGTTTATTGATTTGCGTATATTGTACCATCCTTTCATCCCTGGGATAAATCCTACTTGGCCATGGTGTATGATCTTTCTGATGTACTGCTGGATCTGATTTGCTAAGATTTTGTTGAGGATTTTGCATCTTTATTCATGCGGGATATTGGCCTGTAATTCTCTTTCATTGTGTTGTCTTTATCTGGTTTTGGTATTAGGGTGATGCTGGCTTCATAGAATGAGCTTGGAAGTGTTCCTTCCTCTTGAATTTTTTGTAGTAGTCTGAGGAGGGTAGGTTTTAGTTCTTCCTTGAATGTTTGGTAAAACTCCCCTGTGAAGCTGTCTGGTCCTGGGCTTTTGTTTGCTGGAAGCTTTTTGATGACTGCTTCAATTTCTTCCATAGTTATTGGCCTGTTGAGATTTTTAGATTCTTCCTGATTGAGTTTTGGAATGTTGTATTTTTCTAGGAATTTGTCCATTTCCTCCAGGTTGTCTAGTTTGTTGGAGTAGAGCTGTCCATAGTATTTTTTAACAATCATCTGTATTACTGTGGGGTCTGTTGTTATTTCGCCTCTATCGTTTCTGATTTTGTTTATTTGGGTCCTCTCTCTTTGCTTCTTGGTGAGCCTGGCTAGAGGTTTGTCAATCTTGTTTATCCTTTCAGAGAACCAGCTCTTGGTTTCATTGATTTTCTGTATTATCTTTTTGGTCTCTATTTCATTGATTTCTGCTCTAATCTTTATTATCTCCTTCCTTCTGCTCACTCTGGGGTTTTCTTGTTGCTCTCTTTCTAATTCTTTGAGTTGTAGAGTTAGATGATTTACTACCATTTTTTCTTGCTTTTTGAGATAGGCCTGTAGAGCTATAAACTTCCCTCTCAGGACTGCTTTCATTGCATCCCATAGGTTTTAGATTGCTGTGTTTTCATTGTCATTAGTTTCCAGGATGCTTTTAATTTCTTCTTTGATGTCATTGGTAACCCAATAAATATTTAATAACATGCTATTCAGCTTCCAAGTGTTTGAGTATTTTGGGTTTTTTTTTGTAGTTTATTTCTAATATTATGCCATCGTGATCTGAGAAGATGCTTGGTATGATTTCAATCTTCTTGAATTTGGGGAGACTTTGTTTGTGACCCAATATGTGGTCTATTTTTGAATATGTCTTATGAGTCCTTGAGTGGAATGTATATTCCGTGGCTTTGGGGTGAAGTGTTCTGAAGATGTCAATTAAGTCCATCTGATCAAGTGAGTCATTTAGGGTTGCTGTTTCTTTGCTGATTGTTTGTCTAGAAGATTTATCCAGAGATGTCAGTGGTGTATTAAAGTCCCCTACTATGATTGTATTATTGTCGATCTCTCCTTTGATATCTTCCAGGAGTTTTTTTATGTATTTGGATGCTCCTGCATTGGGTGCATAAATGTTTACCAGGGTTATATCTTCTTGTTGTATTGATCCCTTTAGTGTTATGAAGTGGCCTTCCTTATCTCTGGTTATGGTCTTCACTTTGAGATGTATTTTGTTCGATATAAGTATTGCTACCCCAGCTTTCTTTTCCTTTCCATTTGCGTGAAAGATATTTTTCCATCCCTTCACTTTCAGTCTGTGTGAGTCCCTTCTAATGAGATGGGTCTCTTGTAGACAGCAGATGTATGGGTCATGTTTTTTTATCCATTCAGCCACTTGATGTCTTTTGGTTGGAGCGTTTAGTCTGTTTACATTTAAAGTTATTATTAAAAGGTACTTGTTTGTAGCCATTTCTTTTTTTGTGTGTGGCTGTTTTCTTTCTGAGCTTGTTATTTCTTCTTTTTACACCAGTCCCTTTAGCATTTCTTGCATGGCTGGCTTGGTGGTGATAAACTCCCTTAGCCTTTTTTTGTCTGTGAAGCTTCTTATTTCCCCTTCAATTTTGAATGTTAGCCTTGCTGGATAGAGTATTCTTGGATTCAGTCCTTTGCTTTGCATCACTTTGTAGATTTCCGTCCATTCTTTTCTGGCCTGATGTGTTTCTGTTGAGAAATCATTTGATAATCTAATGGGAGATCCCTTGTATGTAACTTTCCGTCTCTCTCTTGCAGCCTGTAAGATTCTCTCTTTGTCCTGAACATTTGCCATGGTAATTATGATGTGTCTTGGTGTGGGTCTTTTCGGGTTCACCTTGTTTGGGACTCTCTGGGCTTGTGTGACTTTTTTCTTCCCCACCTCAGGGAAGTTTTCTGATATTATTTCCTCGAATAGGTTTTCTAATCCATGTTCATCTTTCTGTTGTTCTGGCACCCCTATTATTCGTATGTTGTTTCGTTTCATGTTGTCCCAAAGCTCCCTTAGGCTCTCCTCCTGTCTTTTAATTTTTTTCTCCAATTGCAGTACAGTTTGGGTGTGTTTTGCTTCCTTGTCTTCTAATTCACTAATTCAGTCCTCCGCTTCTCCTAGTCTACTGTTGATGCTTTCAATGGTGTTTTTTATTGCAGCTATATCGCTCTTCATTTCTTGTTGGGTCTTACATAAGTTATTGATTTTTTTCATCTGTTTCTTCTTGCTTCTTGAATAAGTTGTTGACTTTTTCCTCCGTCCGGTGTATGCACTCTAGGACCCTTATTCTGAATTCTTTTTCTGTCATGTTGCATGCCTCTGTATCACTTAGCTGCTTTTCTGGCGAGTCCTCCTTTTCTTTCCTTTGGGGGTTTCTTTGCCTACCCATGTTTGATCTCGCTGACATATGTAGATGTTGAGTCATTCAGTGGCTGCTCCCTGGGTGGCAGGGGCTCCTTGGGTCGTGGTTGCTGCTCGGACGGTTGCGGTAGCTGCTGCTTCCTAGTTGGCAGCAGCTCCTCTGGTGGGTGCTGTTCACAGCTGTGGTGGCTCTTCTGGCTTGTGGGGGGAGGCTTCACGTACAGCTGCTGTTCCTCAGACAGAGGGTGTGGTGATCAGGAGGCTGCGGTGATCAGGGGGCTGCTGTTGCTTGGATCTGCTGCGTTGATTTAAAGGCACAAAATACAACACAACAAGGCACACGTACCAGGCACTGAACACAAGTATAGTCACGATATTAATAACCCCAGATATAGGTGAACACCTGAATTAAGAGAATTAGTGGATAAGGAAGAAAGAAGAGAAGAAGATAAAAGAGAGAAAAGAAAAGAAAAATAAGAAAAAAACAAACAAATAAGGAGTGCAAAAATAGAATTGGGAAAAAAGAGGGCGGAAAAAAAGAAAAAAAAAGGAGCGAAAAGAGAGAATGAAGTAGAAGCGGGGAAGAGACTATTTGTATGAGGAGCAAACTCCAATAGAACTGCCACTAATCTCAACAAATTCCAGCAACAGATCCCTGGAGATGAATGCAAACTACAAACCACCAATAATATCAAGAGGAGCAAGGGAAAACAGAAGCACAAAAATAACCAGAGGGGTGGGGGAGGGAAAAACCAGCAGAAAAAAAAAAGAAAAAGAAAAACAACCTCACAACCAGTCCTAAAAAAGAAAAAGAAAAAACACAAAACGAAACAAACAAATTAAAAAAAAACCAATATATTCAACAATCAAGAAAACAATAGAAAGATAAGAGAAAAAAAATGTTTGGAAAGTGAAGAAGGATAAAGAATAGGTGTATAAGAATTTAGAGCAGTGGATTGGAAATAGGATATATAAGTAGGGTGGAATTAGACAGGGGGTAAAAGGAAGAATTGGGGAAATCTAAAGCAGGAATAGGTTAAGAGAAACAGGACACCAAAAGGGGAAAAGTGAGGAAGAGGGTTTTAGCAAAGAGGTGAAAATGAGATAGGGAAAATTAATGCTAAAGGAACGATGAAAATAGAATGGAGAACACTAATCCCAAAAGAAAATAAAGAGAAAATAAAATGGCACTTTAAAAAATGGTAAAATGGTAGCAGTAATAACACTTGGATTGCGGGAAACGAGTTAAGTCGGCTCGCGTGAATTGCGCGTACTCCGCGGGAGCCGTCTTAACTCGGTTCATATAGATTTGCGGTGGAGTGCGGGAAACGTGTAAACTCGGGCCGATTGTAACTGCGTATTACCAAATATTTGTTTGTTTGCTGTTCACAAAGATACCTACCTGCGTATGCGAACCGTTTCATACCCATTGGGGTAATAGGTATCATAAAAATCCCTTGTAAGTAGAGAACACTTTATGGCGCTGGTCGAGTACAATACCGTTAGGGTACCAATGTATTGTTTTCTCATTTTATAACCGATATCCCTGGATATCTCACCATGCAAAGAGAATAGTTATTGAGAAATACTTCTTGTGTCCGGACGTCTTTAGTTTTGAGTTTTGTGAATATTATTACGTGTTTAAATATTTAAATATATTGTGATAAAGACATTCATATAGCATTTTTTAACCAAATAAAATAAAATCGTTCCGCAAAGTGTTCGCATAATAATTATTTTTTTATATCAGATATCTATCGGAGTACCGCTATTTTCAGTTAGTATTATTTTTATTTGCTTTAACCTAGAATGTCGCAGCATTCAGACTATAGTGATGATGAGTTTTGTGCAGACAAGTTGTCCAATTATTCTTGTGATAGCGATCTTGAAAATGCGAGTACAAGTGATGAAGATTCTAGTGATGATGAAGTAATGGTGCGTCCCAGGACATTGAGGCGACGAAGAATTTCGAGCTCCAGCTCTGACTCAGAGTCAGATATAGAAGGCGGGAGAGAAGAATGGTCGCATGTTGATAATCCACCGGTCTTAGAAGATTTTTTAGGGCATCAAGGATTAAACACAGATGCTGTTATAAATAATATAGAAGATGCCGTGAAATTATTTATCGGAGATGATTTTTTTGAATTTCTTCTAGAGGAGTCAAACAGGTATTATAATCAAAATAGGAATAATTTCAAACTTTCAAAAAAAAGCCTAAAGTGGAAAGATATAACCCCTCAAGAGATGAAGAAGTTTTTAGGGTTAATTGTTCTCATGGGACAGGTGCGCAAAGATAGAAGAGATGACTATTGGACCACGGAGCCATGGACGGAGACGCCATATTTTGGTAAAACGATGACAAGAGACAGGTTCCGACAGATATGGAAAGCTTGGCACTTCAATAATAATGCGGATATCGTAAATGAATCAGATAGACTTTGCAAAGTGAGACCAGTACTAGATTATTTTGTGCCTAAATTTATAAATATTTACAAACCTCATCAGCAATTATCACTAGATGAAGGGATCGTACCTTGGAGGGGAAGATTATTCTTTAGGGTATATAATGCTGGCAAGATCGTTAAATATGGAATATTGGTTCGTTTGTTGTGCGAAAGTGATACAGGATATATCTGTAACATGGAAATTTATTGCGGCGAAGGAAAGCGACTATTGGAAACGATACAAACAGTAGTGTCTCCATACACTGATTCGTGGTACCATATATATATGGACAATTATTATAATAGCGTCGCAAATTGTGAAGCACTTATGAAAAACAAATTCAGAATATGTGGAACAATCCGGAAAAATCGAGGTATACCTAAAGATTTTCAAACAATTTCTTTGAAAAAAGGTGAAACAAAATTTATAAGGAAAAATGATATATTGTTACAAGTGTGGCAATCAAAAAAGCCTGTATACCTGATTTCTTCGATTCATTCTGCGGAGATGGAAGAAAGTCAGAATATTGACAGAACATCAAAAAAGAAAATTGTCAAACCGAATGCACTCATTGACTACAATAAACATATGAAAGGTGTTGACCGGGCCGACCAATACCTTTCATATTATTCGATATTGCGGAGGACGGTCAGATGGACAAAAAGGTTGGCAATGTATATGATAAATTGCGCATTATTTAATTCTTATGCAGTTTACAAATCAGTGAGGCAAAGAAAAATGGGTTTTAAAATGTTTTTGAAACAAACAGCTATCCACTGGTTGACGGATGATATTCCAGAGGACATGGACATTGTTCCAGACCTTCAACCAGTACCGTCTACTTCTGGAATGCGGGCTAAACCACCTACATCTGATCCACCATGCAGGCTATCGATGGACATGAGAAAGCATACGTTACAGGCAATTGTCGGAAGTGGAAAAAAGAAAAACATTTTGAGAAGGTGTCGCGTATGTTCTGTTCATAAATTGCGCAGTGAGACATGCTACATGTGCAAATTTTGCAATATACCTCTACATAAAGGGGCGTGTTTTGAAAAATATCATACGCTAAAAAACTATTAATTTCTATTTGTTTTGATTTATTATGAAAATTTTATTTTAAACTTTAAAAATATGTGTATATTTTTAGGTAATAAGTATTTTTTGGGTTTTTCGTATTTAGTTTATATATATCGAATTATTTATGTACTGAATAGATAAAAAAATGTCTGTGATTGAATAAATTTTCATTTTTTACACAAGAAACCGAAAATTTCATTTCAATCGAACCCATACTTCAAAAGATATAGGCATTTTAAACTAACTCTGATTTTGCGCGGGAAACCTAAATAATTGCCCGCGCCATCTTATATTTTGGCGGGAAATTCACCCGACACCGTAGTGATAATACTGGTTAAAAATAAAAATGTAGTAATTGAAAGGGTAAAATCAGGTGATGGAAAAAGAAGAAAAAGAAAAAAATTGGTTTCTTAGTAAAAAGGCGAAAAAAGAAAAAATTTGCAGTAGTGATGGTCTTTCGGTTCTTCTACTCTTCAGCCTGGTTCGCCTTAGTCCTGCCAGGTATTTAGGAGAGTGTTGAATTTCCCTGAGTTACACTGTTCCTTCGTGTTGTAAATCACAGTCCTGATTTTAAAGCAGGCCATATTTGTGATCCAGTCTGCCTTAATTTGTATTCACCTAAGAGTCAGTTTGTGGCTCAGCCTCTGGGTGGCAGTGTTTTTAGGTTGGCCTCTGAGGCTATACAGCTTCTCTATCCTTTTTTAATCATTACCCTGCTCTGTGTTGTTGGTGGGACTGAAAGTCCCTCTATAGGCCAGACCCTGGTAACTCCCAGGGACTAATCAGCTTATTTTAATCCTTTATCTCATACAGGGTGGGATCTGGGTGTGGCTGTGCTCCTTGTCTCGGAGGCTGGGGGGAGGAATTCCACCCTCTGGAGAGAATGGCTGCCCCAGTCCTGGGCCCAGGGGTGTCTCAGCACTCAATTCGCTGCCACCTCCCCCGGCTCCCCCTGTCTCCTCAGCCTCTCCCCAGATTCCACTCGTCCGCACCTTCGCCCTCTCTTCAGCACAGGTGAGTGTCTGTATCCGAACTGTCCTATGAGCAGGGTTCAGTGAAAACAAATAAACAAACAAACGCCGGCCGGCCGCGAAAACACTCCTCTCTTACCAGCACTGCATGATCTGGGAAACGCTCCTCTCTTGTGGGCACTGCATGGTCTGGTCAGTTCCTCAGGATGCCCCCTTTAGTCTCAGTTTTCCGCAATCACAAAATCCAAATCTCAAATCTCCCGGCACCCGCAAACCCGCGGAACTCCTTTCCCCAGTCAGGGGCTATGTCTGTCCCAAGAGACGTGTCTGTCTGCCATGCGGTCTCCCTCCGACCCTCTGGGCTCAGGTCTGGCAAACTTTCCTGCCCAGATCCCTGGTTTTTAACCTTTCCAGGGGAGCTCTGCCCTTCCCGGCTGCAAACCGTCTCACCAGCTGAGTAAATTCGCCAATTCGGGGTGGGTGTTATTAGTTTCAGCTGCTTACTCTGTTTGCTCCGGGACAAGACCTGGGATGCGTCTGCCTATATCCCCGCCATCTTGCTTCTCCCGAGAACATCTTAAAAGTAGTCAGAGGAAAACCAACAGATGGACATCCCCTGAGGGGTCCTGGACTGTGAGAGGGCGCAGGCCAGGCTGAGGGCATCCCTCTCCCCATGCGTGAATTTCATGCACCGGGCCTCTAGTGTTAAATAAGAATGGTGAAAGCAGACATTCCTATCTTCTTCCTGATCTTAAGAGAAACACTTTTAGTTTTTTTCCCACTGAGTATGATGTTGGCTATAGGTTTTTCATATATGACCTTTATTATGTTGAGGTATGATCACTCTATCCCCACTTTGTTGAGAGGTTTTATCATAAATGGGTGCTGGATTTTGTCAAATGCTTTGTCTTCATCTATTGATATAATTATGTAATATTTATCTTTCATTTTGTTTATGTGATGTATCACATTTATTGATTTCTGAATATTGTACTGACCTTGTATCCCTGGAATAAATCCCACTTGGTCATGGTATATGATTTTTTTAATGTATTGCTGGATCCAGCTTGCTAATTTTTTTTTTCAGGATTTTTGCACCTATGTTTCAGGGATATTGGCCTACAGTTTCTTTTCTTTGCAGTTTCTTTATCTAATTTGAGGATTAGGATGATGTTGGCCTCAAAAAAAAAAACCTTGAAAGTATTCCCTCCTCTTGAATTTTTTGAAATAGTTTAAGGAGGATAGATGTTAGTTCTTCTTTGAATATTTGTCAAATTCACCTGTGGAGCCATCCAGTCTAGGACTTTCATTTTCTGGGAAATTTTATTATTATTATTATTACTGCTTCAATTTCACTAGTTGTAATCAGTCTATTCAGGTTTTCTGGTTTTTTTCTGAGTCAGTGTTGGAAGGTTGTATGTTTCTAGTAATTTGTTTATTTCACACAGTTTTTTAAATTTGTTGGCATATAGTTGTTCATAGCATTTTACTATAATCCTTTGTAGTTCTATGATGTCAGCTGTTACTTTTTCTCTTTCATTTCTGATTTATTTATTTATTTGGGTCCTGTCTCTTTGTTTCTTGATGTGTCTAGTGAAGGTCTCATCAATCTTTTTTATCTTTTCAAAGAACTAGCTCTTGGTTTCATTGATCTTTTGTATTGTTGTTTTAGTCTCTATGTCATTTATTTTGGCTTTGATCTTTATTATTTCCTTTCTTCTACTTTCTCCAGGCTTTGTTTTTTGTTCTCTTTCTAATTATTTTAGGTGGTAAGGTTAGATTATTTATTTCAGATTATTCTTGCTTCTTGAAGTGGGCCTGTAGTGTTACGAACTTTCCTATCAGGACTGCTTTGGCTGTGTCCCATACATTTTAAGCTCTATGTTCATTTTCATTTGTTTCCTGGTAATTCTTTTTTGTTTTCCTTGACCTTATTGGGAACCCATTCATAGTTTAACAACATGCTATTTAGTTTCCATGTGTTTGAATGTTTTTTATTGTAGTTGATTTTAGTTTCATGCCATTGTGATTCGAGAAGGTGCCTGATGTGATTTCAGTCTTCTTGAATTTGTTAAGACGTATTATGTGTCCTAACATGTGTTCCATCTTTGATAATGTTCTATATTTACTTGAAAAGAATATATATTCTGCAATTTGAGGATGAAATGTTTTGGAAATATTAATTAAATCCATCCAATGTAGTGTGTCATGTAAGGTCCTTTTTCCTTGTTTGGTTTTTGTCTGGAAATTCTATCCAGTGATGACAGTAGGTATAACAAGCCCCTACTAAGACTGTATTGCTGTTAATCTCTCCCTTAATGTCCACCAAGTTGTGTTTTGTTTTTTATATACTTAGATGCCCCTATATTGGTTACATATACACTTAGAAGAGTTATATCTTCTTGTTGGGTCAATCCCTTTAATATTATGTAGTGGCCTTTTTTGTCTCTTTGTAAGACCTTTGTTTTGAAGTCTATTTTGTTAGATATAAGTATTCCTACCCTAGCATTTTTTGTTTGTTTGTTTCCATTTGCATGGAATATTTTCTTTTCTATGCCTTCATTTTCATGCTGTATATATCTTTTGCTCCAAGGTAGGTCTCTTGTAGACGATATATACATGAATCATGTTTTCTTATCTATTAAGCTACCCTATATCTTTTAATTGGAGCATTTAATCCATTTACATTTAAGGTTACTATTGATGGACTAGAGGCCCGGTGAACAAAATTCGTGAATGGGATGGCGGGGAGTCCCTCAGCTGAGCCTGAACCCTCTCCATTCCAGGACCCCTCAGGGGATGTCCGACTGTCGGGCATCGCTCTCATAATCTGGGACCACTGGCTCCTAACCGCTCACCTATCTACCTGCCTGGTCGCCCCTAACTGCCCTCCCCTGCTGGCCTGGTCGCCCCTAACTGCCCTCCCCAGCAGGCCTAGTCGCCCCTAACCGCCTCTGTCTCAGTCCCTGCCACCATGGCTTTTTCTGGAAGGATGTCCGGAAGGATGTTCAGAAGATGTCTGGTCGAATTAACATATTACTCTTTTATTAGTATAGATAAGTATTTGTCATATTATTCTCTACTTTCCTATGTGTATTTCAAATACTCCAGAATATTTTAAGTGAATAAAAAATGGTCAAGTTGCAGAAAATAAAAGTGTTGAAATACAACCTGGTAAGCTTGGAAGCAACAACATTTGTATAAAAGGGCATAAGTTGCAGTTGGCGACAAAACTTGTTGTTAGGATTGCTTGGTTAATATTCTTTTGTTGGAAAGGCATGGTTTGGGCAAAGGAGAAGAGGAAACCAGCCCAATAAAAGGGAATGTCTGATTGGGCCATTGCCACAACAGAGGGGGCAGGTCCGGCAAAGGTTCAGACTGTACCACAGGCAAGGATGTCTGTGTGTATGGGACACCAAAGGCACCTGACACACCTGAAACACAATTTGCTAACACAATTGCAGAGCTCAGGAACAATCACCTTTTTTAAAAGTGTTATTTCCCAGAAATATAAAATATACTTACATATAAATATACATGCCCTCTTCTGAGCTTCCCCTGCCCTCCACTTAATATTTGGCTATGGCCTTCTTTTCATGTCAACCAATTGGATGTACAGACATAATTTTTTTAAAATATATTTTATTGATTTTTTACAGAGAGGAAGGGAGAGGGATAGAGAGGTAGAAACATCAATGAGAGAGAAACATTGATCAGCTGCCTCCTGCACACCTCCTACTGGGGATGTGCCCACAACCAAGGTACATGCCCTTGACTGGAATCGAGCCTGAGCCAAACCGGTTAGGGCCAGACATAGTTTTTAATGGCTACAGTGTTATCCCTGACTGACATTACTATGGTTTACTTCACTAACCCTTTATTTGGGGCAGGTTGTTTCCGGTTTCCCCTGGCATTAACAACTACAGTGAACATAATTGCTTATTTGACTGTTTACTTAGGACACATTCACAGAAATGGAACTCCTGGCCCAAAGCTAATTCACTTGAATTTTGATCCACATTTCTAAATTGACTTTCTTGAAAGTGCTTCTATTTGTTTAGTCCATTGGTTTTACATCAGATTACACTCCCACAAACGGCTTAAGAGAAAACTGTTCAACACACCTTGGGCAAATCGCAAACTCTTGCTGAACTTGAGCGACCCCAGGGCGCGGGACCTGGAGGATCTGGGCTGGAGGGTGAAGTCCAGAGATGCACAGGTGGCGCAATCAAGGGCCCTATGTGGGTGTGGGCATGTGAGTGTATGTTGCTCGAGTCCATGCTCATGCACCCACCCACACGTTTGCACTCCCGCTCTGCACCCTCGGCCACCAGGAACCTTGAGGAGTTTAGCCCGCTTGCCAGTCCCCACCCACTTGGTTGAGCCTTTGGTCATTATGGACCCTGGCTCTTTACACAAATAGATATTTACTTATTATCATATTTCCTTTATACCTATGTCCCTCTCTATATGTTTCTTCTTCTTCAAGTGGTCTCTTTAACATTTCTTATTGGTGTTATGGTAATGAATTCCTTTAGCTTTTTTAGGTCTTGGAAGCTCCTTATTTTGCCTTTAATTTTAAATGATAGCCTTGCTGGATAGAGGAGTTTGGTTTCTTGTCCTTGCTTTTCATTACTTTGAATTCTTCATGCCTATTTCTTCTGATCTAAAGGGTTTCTGTTGATAAATCAGCTTTATGGGAAATCCTTTGTACATAACTAACTCCCTCTCTTGCTGTCTTTAAGATTCTTCTTTGTCTTTAACCTTTGCTATTTTAATTATGCTTTGTCTTGGTGTGGGTCTCTTCGGGCTCATCTTGATCGAAACTCTGTGGTTCCTGAACTTGACTTTTCCCTTCACCCAGTTAGAGAAGTTTTTGGCCATTCACTTGTTCACTTTCTTCTCTTTCTGGTCCCCCTAAGATGCAGATGTTGTTACATATCATGTCATCCAAAGTTTTCAATCCTTATTTTTTATTTTTTTATTTTCTGCCTCTCTGATTGGTTTTCTTTTTCTACCTTGCCTTCCAAATCCAACCTATTTTATCCAAACTATTTTAAATTACTTCCAGTGTATTCTTTTTTTTTTTTAATATATTTTATTGATTTTTTACAGAGAGGAAGGGAGAGAGATAGAGAGTTAGAAACATCGATGAGAGAGAAACATCGATCAGCTGCCTCCTGCACATCTCCTACTGGGGATGTGCCCGGAACCCAGGTACATGCCCTTGACCGGAATCGAACCTGGGACCTTTCAGTCCGCAGGCTGACGCTCTATCCACTGAGCCAAACGGTTTTGGCTTCCAGTGTATTCTTGATGTCAGGTATGGTATTAATTTTCACAGACTCTTTTTTATGGTTTCTGTGCCCTTTCCCATTCTGTTGTAATTGTCACTAAGTTCCTTGAGCATCCTTATAACTGTTACTTTGAACTCTATATCTGATAAATTCTTGCCCTTTCTTTTTCATTTAGGTCTTTTTTGGATAACTTTCATTTGGGAACTGTTTCTTTGTCATCCCCTTTTGGCTGTTTCTTTGTGTTTGCTTTTATGTATTTGATAGAACTATTATGATTCCAAGCCTTCATTGAGTGGCCTTATGTATATTAGGTGTCCTATGGGACCCAGTGATGCATTCTTCTTGATCTCCTGAGCTGGTTGCTCTAGAAATGTCACGTGTGTGGTTCATGTGGGCCTTTCTGTTGTAATTTGCTTTTGGTTACTTTTGGGCCATTCATTGGTGGGATCAACCTTCAGACTGGCTGACAGACTCAACCCCAATCATAGCATGCAAGGTGCTGTGCAGGTGCAGTCTTGATGTGTCTTGTTTTACTCAGTGGCACAATCTTTCAAATCACTTGAGTTCCATGTTCCTAGAATGTTCTTGTGGGTTCTGTGCACCCCCAGTTATAGTTGTGTCTTGAATGCTGTTGGCTCTTTCATGGGTGGAGTTAACCATTCAGGATGGGTGGCTATAGGAGTATACCTTGCTCATTGTGTATGAAACGCTGTGCAGGGCTTTCCCCATCGCAAAGTTGTTCCCAGCAGGGTTTGGTGCCTGCCAGAATCCTCCTTTGTGTGTGTGTCATTTGTATGGATAGTTGTGTCTGGTATAGTCTGAAGCTCATCACTGGTTGTGTTGGTTCTTGGTCAATTTGGGTGGCATTCGGGTACAGGTTGCTGTCACACTTTGTGTATAACCAGCTTTGGCCTATCTGTCTGTAGCTGCCATGCTGTTCACTGTTTGCATCTACTGGACCTGAATGTGCATTGGAGGGATCAATCAGTATAAAAGGATCAGCTTCTTCCAGTATGGAACTGAGGGCAGATCTGTAAAAGGAATGATGTTTCCCGAGGTCCACCTCCACCTGAGAACTACTCTGCCTACCGCAGGGGGTGCCTGGTCTTCCTCCAGAGCTTTCTGAAGAGAACTGTTAGATGAGCCCAACCTAATTGAAATAGGGTTTTAGGGTCCCCTACTTGGTGATCATACAGTTAGAAACTCAATGTGCAAAAAGTGGCCCCTGCTTCAAAGCCAAACCCTTCCGTCTCTACCAGTATCTCCAACTCTAGTTCTCCCTAGGGGGGCTCAGTGCAGGTCAGTTTGGGTACAACTAGCTGTCCCCTCTTCAGGAGCAAGCTCAGTTGCCCTGGGCTCAGGGCCATAGATCAAAAGAGTCTCCCATTGCTCATGATGCCAGCCCTGTCCACAGGAGGGGGCTAAGCATTTTGTTCTGGTCTTTGACAATAGCCTCTGATGATCTCATACTTTGAATGTCCCCTCTCTAAGCTGCTCTTCCCCCCCCCCCCCCCCCCCCCCCCCCCCCGCCCAATGGAACTGTTCCCATTGCGGGTATCTGGGACTTGTCAGGGCTGATCCAAACAGTATCCTGTTGGGGGTGGTGCCAGCAAATGTAGTTACATAGCCCAGCACTTGCCCCTTGCCCATCTGGTTCCCATACAGAAGTTTCCTTGGGAGACACAGTACAAAAATCACAGCTCTATGTGGCTCCCTGGCCCCTCTGTGCCACCAAACTTGGCAGGATGGGGCCAAAGGTCAGCTGTGTGGCGCTCTGATCTCTCCATGTGACTGCTCTCAGAAGAGCAGAGCCCAAAGTCCCAGGAGCTCTGCATGGGCTCCAAACCCATCAGGACAGGGTTGAAAGTCCAGGTTCCCTGCGCCGCCAAACGGCAAGGCAGGCTGAGCAGCTCAATAGGTGAAGGGACAGGCACCAGTTAGTGCTCAGAAGTGGGAGACCAACCCTCTCTCCCAGTTCACACAGTTTACTCACGTATGTCTCTTCCAAAAGCCTCCCCCCAAAATAGAGAGCCTCTTTAAGTCACTGCTGGGTGTGACCAGCAGACCCCATTGTAGGACCTGAGTATCACCGCATGGCATCACCAGCAGTTGGAGTCTGTTTGGAGCAAACACCCCAGGCTGGTGCTAAACTTTTAGGAGTGCTCTTTCCCTAAGAGGGTGTGATCTGAACCTCCCAGGCAGTCTAAATCCTCACTGATTCCTGTGCAGGCTTCTCTTCCCAGTTGTGTTGCTCTGGGTTGGGAATCCCTATGTGGGGTTGAGACCCTAGCTCCTATGGAGAGGAAGTTCCACAGTCACAGTATCCTTCTGGCCTCTCAGCCATGGCCACACCTGTGTGATGGGGCTGTCATTTATATACCCTTCTTACCAGGCCTCCATGTGGCTTCTGTGCTCCTTGGTTATAATATTTCAGATCAGCTAGCCTTCAATTGGTTTTTCAGGTTGATTGCTCTGTAATGTAGCTCTGCAGCCATCTTGAAATACTTTTTATGTCCTTAAAAATTAATCATTACTATTTTTATTATCTTTTCAGTCAATGTTTATTTGTATCCACCCACATGTTTACAAAAGTTTTTATTCATCATTGCTTCTTACATTCTATTTCTTCCTTCTAAGTTTTGTTTTCTTTCTTTAAACTTACTTTCTTTGATCTGTCAGTTTATTTTCTCAGTCTCTTCTGCAAATGGCTTTATTTTACTCTCATTCTTATATATTTGTTTAGCTGAATATAGAATTCAAGATTCAGGATTTTTCCCTATTATAATTTTAAACATAATTGTCTTATTGAGAAGTCTATTCTCATTGTAATTGTAATTCTTTATAAGTCTATCCTGTCATTGGTTCCTTTTAAGGTATTCTCTTTTTCTTTGTGTGTAGTCTCACTATTATATGTCTAGGTATGGATTCTTTTGGGGAGGAATGTCTTGGTTAGGTTGCACTATTTCAGTTAGAGTATCCATGCCTTTTATGAATCTGGAAAATACTCAGGTGTTATTTCTTTGAATATTACTGCCTCCACATTTACTCTACTGTTTCCTTTAACTTTTAAAATACACTTTTTGAATCTTCTAGCCCAAATGTTTATTAATATTTTATCATAGTTTCCATTTGTTTATCTCTCTGTTCTTTGATCTGTCTTTTAGTTTGTTCTTCCCTCTCAAACTGTATTCGTCTGTTCTTTTATGCATTCATTAATTTTTCATTTATTTTTTTTTCTAGAAGTCCTACTTGAGTCTTTTTCACATGTCTTATTAATTTTTCTTTAATGTCTTTACAACTTTTAAGCATATTTTCCTATGCCTTCTAAAATATTTTGTTCAATAATTTGAAGTTCTAGAACTCTGATCCTGCTATGTGCTGTGTTACTCTGACTCTCACTACTTGACTGTAATCTCTTTAAAAAGAACGTTGTTTCTTCTATAGACTCCTATTGTGGCCAGGGATTTGGGTGGGCTTCTACAAAGGGACAAACTTTATGTTGAAGTTTAGAATTTGTATGGGTAGTGTAAAGTCTAACTTTAAAATTGAGTGAACTCAGACCTAAGATTTCAGTTTCTTACAGAAGACATTTTTCTCCGTATCCAGAGACTAGGTCAAGATAAATTTTTGTTCATATTTCTGTGAGGTTGAGTGGATTTTTTTCCCCTCAGAGCCTCCTCTCAAGGGCCCCAAATTATGTACAGGTCTCAGTTCCAACTCTCCATTAATTCTACATCTTGTCTCCTATACTTGCTTGAATGTTGAAATATAAGTCATTCACTGTTAGTGGCTCTTTCAACCCCCAACTCTTAGCTTTAGGCTTTCATTTGCTTCCTGCTCAGGCTTTGTTTTCTCTTTGTTTTCGGCATGTGAGGATTTTTCTTTCTTCCTTAAAAGTTCATCTATGAATTACATATATTCATTTGGTTATTTGACTGATGCATGACTCCCCCATAGTCTGAAAGTTTTGTCAGAGCAGAGACCATTTTGCTTACCATTGGATATGCATTTAAGCACATTGACTGGAGGTGATTTAAAGAATGGGTGAGGCTCTAACCGGTTTGGCTCACTGGATAGAGTGTTGGCCTGCAGATGGAAGGGTCCCAGGTTCCATTGATTCTGGTTGCAGGCTCCTCCCCTGCCCAGACCATGGTCAGGGCTCCTGTAGGAGGCAACCAATCGATGTGTTTCTTTCACATTGATATTTCTCTTTGTCATTTTCTGTCTCTTCCACTCCCTCTAAAAATCAATGGAAAAATATCCTTGGTGAAGATTAAAAAATAATAATACTTAAAAAAAAGAATGATAATACTTAAAAAAAAGAATAATAATACTTAAAAAAAAGAATGAGTGAGAAATACAGTGAGTGAGAAGGAAGGGAGGGAGAAAGGTAGAAGTGAATTGTGACCAAATAATTTTTTCCAGAAGCAATATTTTAGTGCTTTGTACTTTTAAAACGAGTTGTAAAAGTAGAAAAGTGTCTTTATTTGCCTCTCAGTTCTGTTATCTTCACATAATAGCAAATGCTTCTTTGTAGATGGTAGTGTATTTAAGACATTTTTTTTCTGAAAAAGGAGGGATTACCTTGAATGTTTGAAAGCATTTATATAACTTGATTACCATTTTTAAAACATACCCTTATTTCTCATAATGTGGATTTATTCTTAATTTATACTTGCCCGGAGTCTTTTTCCCTAAGGTAAGTGTTAGAGAGTTATCAATCCTCATTTTACTATATTACTAGAGGTCCAGTGCATGAAACTCATGCACTGGTAGGGTCCCTAGCAGCTGCTGGCTGCCGCCAGAGCCTCCCTCCCTCCCCCGGCCAGCCCTGCCTCCTGGTCAAGCTCCCGGATGAACTCCTGGTCGAGGGGACAATTTGCATACATACACTTTTATTATATAGGATGATCAATATCAACATATATTTTAAGTATTGGAAAATGAGTATTATGAGTGAAATAGTAGCTGTTTCATTTGTCACTTTATTGTTAAAGACAACACTAATATTTATATTATAGAATAATAGAAACTGTGGCAAACAGACAGAACTATAGACCAAACATGTGTATATCTCAACCAGCTTTGGGGCTGAGACTTTTAAGTGGGAAAAGTTGTTTTCCAAATATGTTAACCACCTTACTCATGGGCTTTGTGTATAGAAACTTGAAACCCAAATGTGTGTGTCATAGTGTTTTGTACATATATTACTACCTATAGCATCTAAAGTTCCTTATAATGTAAGTGTACTATCATTACTAGTAAAAGATTTGCCCCATTTTGTGCTCTATGTTGTAGTTTTTTTCCAAGTTAAAAACTATAATAATAATTTTGTCTTTGTAGCACTTAAATGCAGAAAGGTCTTACAAGGCCCAGATTTGTACGTTGCATAAATCTCTTGTGAAGATGGAAGAGGAGCTTCAGAAGGTTCAGTTTGAAAAGGTGTCTGCCCTTGCAGACTTGTCTTCCACAAGGGAACTTTGTATTAAACTTGACTCAAGCAAGGAACTTCTTAATAGGCAGCTGATTGCTAAAGATCAAGAAATTGAAATGGTATGTAATGCATTTAAAATGTTTTATTTTTTCATATTTCTAGTATATAAAATTACTACAGGATTAGAAAAAAGTTGTGTTTAATATTATATCAAGCCTGTCTCTCACCTTCAGATTTCTTTTTTAAGTCCCAGAGATTAATTTGACAGCTATATTCCAACAATTCAAGTAAGTAACATAACTCTTCCTCTGAGCATTTAATTTATATTTACTTTTGTCTAAGTCCTAGGAGAATTATAAAACATCTTTACATGCCTATCAGTAAAGAACCATGAGGTTGAGGTCCATCCAGCTAAATTATAACTTTAATGACATTCTTTTAGCTAAATTTACTTACTAATTGGGTTCTTTTAAACTGTAACTCAGTTGATTATATCCACCGTGTGCCTGACATTGTGTTTGCCACTGTGACTATAATGTTCAAAAGATACAGGCCGCTGCTCTCACGGACCTTTCATTATTGACATTAGGATGAATGTTCTACTAAGAAATACAGTTTAGAGAGGGAGATCCTATTCAGCCTGTGGGTGTCGGGAGGGAGTGGACATACTAATGAGCACAGAAGAGATGAGGTGTTTCATTCAGAGGGAACAACAACATAGGGAATGAATGGAGGTAAAAGCGATTTCTTGCGTGAATAGTGAGTAATTTTCAATGGCCAGTGTAGCATGCATGGGTGAAAATGGCTGGAGATGCGTCTAGAGAGAGAGATGGAACTCAGATCCTAAAGTATATGTATACAAGTTGCATAGTGTAACTGAAGAATTAACAAATTTGATCATGTGTACATTTCTATTAGTTTCAAATCCTATTGAAATTTTAGTTTTCTTAGTCTACTGTTTGTTAGGAGAATATGTTGCATTTGAGAATCATGTAGCTAGCTGGTTTCTGTAAGAATTTACTGTTTATATTTTATGAATGAAGTATATGCCATTATTGTCAGACTCTTCCTTTAATTATTTTTTTATTTCAGCAAGAACATTTTAATGATGAAAGTAACTCATAGATACTCACTGTAACAATTTAAATAATACGTCCTTAATTTTTTCTTTAAAAAGAACTTTTTAGTTGGTGTTTTCAAATTGGAAAAATAATACATGTAATAATTGAAACATTTGTTATTTGTAGTTTTGTTTTTTCTTTTCTTTTCTTTTTTATAATAGCTATCCTCATAGTTGTTAAGTGGTCAGGCTAATGCAGCTTTTAATATTCTCTCTTTATCTTTCACTTTTGCCATTTTAATTAGGATGTGTCTTGATGTGGGTTTCCTTGGGTCCATATTGTTTGGGACTCTCTGTACTTCCTGGACTTGTGTGTCTTTCTCCTCTCCAGTTCAGAAGTTTTTGTCATTATTTCTTCGAATAAGCTATTGATCCCTTGCTCTCTCCCTTCTATGTCTGGTACCCCTATGATGCAGATGCTGTTACATTTCATGTTGTCCCAAAGGTCCCTTAAACTATCCTAATGTTTTAAATTCTTTTTTCTTTTTGCTGCTCTGATTGGGTGTGTGTTTTTTCTACCTTGTCTTCCAAATTGCTGATTCAGTCCTCTGATTCATCCAACCTATTGTTTATTCTTTCCAGTGTATTCTTCATTTCAGATACTGTGTTCTTCATTCCTGATTGGTCCTTTTTATGATTTCTATGTCCTTTTTCATGATTTTGAGCATTCTTATAACCATTACTTTGAACTCTATATCTGATAAATTACTTGCCTCTATTTCATTTAGCTCTTTTCTTTTGGAGATTTTTCCTGTTTTTTTTTATTTGAGGCATATTTCTTTGTTTTCCTATTTTGGCTGCCTCTTTTTGTTTGTTTCTATGTATTAGATAGAGCTGCTATGTCTCCCAGTCTTTGTGGGATGGCCTTGTGTAGTAGGTGGCCTGTGGAACCCAGTGGTGCAGTCTCTTGGCCACCTAAGCTGTGTGCTCCTAGAATGTGCCTTGTGTGGTTATGTGGCCCTAATGTTATAATTGAGTCTTGGTTGCTATTGACCTACGGGGTGGGATCGACCCCCAGGTTGGCTAACTGTGAGGCTCAACCCTGACCATAGCATGCAATCTGCTGTACAGAGGCTGACCACAGGAAGCAGAATTTGCCTAAGCAGGGTTTGGTGCCTGCCAAGGTCTCCCTTTTGATATGCTGCTTATAAAGCTCATTGCATTCTGCTCTGATGTTGTCTAAAGCTGGCCACTGTGTTTGTTGGTTCTGGGCCTCTTGGGAGGAAGTTGATGCAGGCTAATGTCATACGCTGCCTGTGACTGGCTTATGGAAACCTGTCTGTAGCTATAAGTGTTCCACGGTTTATGGCTGCCTCTGCTGCACCTGTGTGCATGGGAAGACTAAGCTGCGTACCAAGGTTTATTTTTACCAGCACCAAGCCTGAGAGCAGGTCAGCAAAATCCCAACGCACCATTACAAGATCCACCATGACAAGATCCAGCCTGCCTCTGCCTGCCAGCTTCCTATTAGACTCAGTCACTGCAAGGGCCTCTGTCTATACTCCTCAGGAAGGCATGAGGTTTAAAGGGTGGGGTGAGAGGGAGTCCAGAGGGCAGGGCTATTGCTGTCCCTTAGGCTGATGCTGCATGAGGGGAGTGAACCACCCAAGAAAGATGGCATCTGCTATGGGTGAATGACTCAATACAAGGATCCTGAAAGCTCCTTCCCCAGAGCCACAAAACCTAGACTCTAGTCCATTCCACCTTCCCTCCACAGAAGCCCCAGTTGAGCGGCTGTGAATGAAATTTTGTGAGTTGGCTCTTTAAAGGGTTCCTGTGTCTGTAGTGGACTTGCCCCTCTCTGTGGCGGAGAGAATCCCTGCTGCTTTTCACAGCCAGGTGCTATGTGGGTGCCACTTTTTGCCTCTGGTGCTTTGGGCTGGGGAGCCTAGCTTAGGGTTTAGAAACCACACTTCTCATGGGGAATCTCCTGCAGCTGACATATCCCTCTGGAACCTCAGCAACTACCTGTAGGAGTAGGGCCAGCTCTTCTTGCATCTCTGCCCTTCCTATTAGTCTTTCTGTGGCTTCTTCTGTAAATCCTTGGTTGTCAAACTCTTCAGCTAGTCTTCAGTTGTTTATTCAGGTTGTTTTTTTAATAATTTAGTAGTAATTCAAGTTTTGTCTTGGGAGGAGGTGAGTGTATCATCCACCTACACAACCACCATTTTGGATCAACAGCCTTCATTTTCTTTCTTTGTTTTTTTTTGGTTAATCCTCATCTGAGGAGATTTTGTTGTTGTTGTTGTTAATCTTCTCCTCAGATGAGAACTATATATATATATATAGTTTAGTCCTCATCTGAGAATATTTTTTCCATTGCTCTTCAGAGACAGTAGAAGGGGGGAGGGAGAGGGAAGAGAGAGAGAGAAACATCAATATGAGACAAACACATCGATTGGTTGCCTCCCGCACGTGCCCCAACTAGGGCCAGGGATTGAACTTGAAACCCAGGTACATTCCCTTGACTGGGAATCAAACTCTTGACTGTTGAGTGCACAGGCTGACAGTCTGACCACTGACCACATGGGCCAGGGCACAAGGATATTTTTTTCCCTTGATTTTTCTAGAGAGAGTGGAAGGGAGTGTGTGGGGGAAGGGAGGGAGGGAGGGAGGGAGGGAGGGGGAGAGAGAGAAAGAGAGAGAGAGAGAGAGAGAGAGATGTGAAATATACACATCAATTGGTTGCCTCCCACAGGAGCCCTGACCAGGACTGGGGATTGAACCTGCAACCCAGGTACATGCCTTTGACCAGGAATCAAACCCACAACCCTTTGGTGCATAGGCCAATGCTCTACTACTGAGCAACACAACCAGGGCTCCTTTATTTTCGGTTAACATATTTGAAGAAATATAATTCATATTCCATATAGTTTAACTAGGTCTTAGGTTTTTTTTCTTCTAAATAAATATAGTATATCTGTCTACTTTTCATAAGCAAATAAAACTGCAGATGAATTTAGATGAAAAATTTCTAAAAATGGAATCCAACATCATTAAAAATGAATTTATACCATGATTAAGTGGATTTACCCCAGAAATGCAAGGTTGGTTTATTACCTGAAAAACAATTAATGAAATGTATTATACCAATAAAATAAAGAACAGATACCAATGATCATCCCAGTAGATGTAGAAAAAGCATTTGACAAAATTCAACACCATTTTATGATTTTAAAAAACTATAAACTAGGAACAGAAGAGAATTTAACTTGATAAACAGCATCTGCAAAAAACCCCACAATTGACATATACTTAATGGTAACAGAGTGAATGTTTTTCCTTGTTTTTGTCAGTAACACAGCAAATACAGTATGCTCTCCTCACCTCTTGTAGCTAATATTGTACTGGAAGTTCTATCCTGAGAAATAAGGCTAGAGAAAGAAACAAAAGGCATCCAGATCGGTACAGAGTAAAACTATCTCTATTTATAGATGATGATCTTACATATAGAAAATCCTAGAATCTACTTAAAAACCATTCAAATTAATAAATACATTTATCAAGTTTGCAGGATATAAGATTAATATACAATAATCATATTTTATATGAGTGGATGAATAATTCAAAAATGGAAATAAGAAAACTAATACATCAAATGATATTAAATACAAAAGGATGGTGTCAAGAGAGGATAAAATACTAAATAATAAATTTAACAAAGAAGTGCAAAACGTGTACTTTATAAGACAGAAAATCATTGTTAAAAGAAATTAAGGAAGACCTAAATAAATAGAAAGACAGCCTATATTCATTCATCAGAAGACTTAAATTAACATTGTTCAAATGGCAATACTAACTCAAATTGATTAAAAAAACACAATACAATGCCTATCAGAATCTCAGCTGGCTTCTTTATAGAAATTGACACGATGATATAAAGTTAATGTGCAGTGCAAGAGACTTAGAATAGCCAAAACAATCTTGAAAAAGAAGAACAAAATTAGAGGACTAACAATTCCCAATTTCAAAACTCACTACAAAATTACAACAATCAAGACAATGTAGTACTAACATAAGGAAAGACAATGGTCAATGGAACAGAATCGAGAGTCCAGGAATAAACTCTTATATTTGTGATAAATGATTTTCAAAAAATTGGTGTCAGTACAGTTTAATGGGGAAAGAAGAATTTTTCTAACAAATGGTACTGGGACAACTGAACATCTACATGGAAAAGAATGAAGTTGAATTCCTATCACATACCACATGCAGATATTAACTTAAAATAGATTATAGGCCTGTATATAAATCTTTATGACCTTAGATACATATAGAAAGCATAGCAACAAAAGAAAAAAATAAATGAAAAGGACTTGATCAAAACAACTTTTGTGTTGCAAATGATATCAATAAAGTAAAAAGGCATTGCACAGAATGGGAAAAAAAATTTTCAAATCATTTATCTTTTAAGAGAATTGTATCCAGGATATGTATAAAGAATTTTTACAACTTAATAATAACCCAACTGAAAAGGGCAAAAGATCTTGAGACATTTCTTTATAGAAGATACGTAAATGGCCAATAAGCTCATGAAAAGCTGCTCAACATCATTAATTATCAGAGAAATGCAAATCAAAGCAATACTATTTCACAAACACTAGAGTGGCTACAATGAAAAAACATAACGACAGAGAGTAACAGGTGTTGGCAAAGATCTAGAGAATTTGGAACCCTCATACATTGCTAGTGGGAATGTAAAATAGCGAGGCCATTTTGGCAGTTCTTTAAAATGTTAAAAATAGAATTACCATAGAGCCCAGACATTCCACTCCTATCTATTGAAAAGGAATGAAAACATAGGTATGCGCAAAAACTTGTACATAAATGTTCTTAGAGCATTATTTATAACTAGAGGCCCGGTACACAAAATTCATGCACTGGGTGTGGGGGTGGGCACTCAGCCAGTCCTGTGCCCTCTCACAGTCCAGGAGCCCTCAGAGGATGTCCAACAGGAGGCAGCTCCTGCGTTGAGGATCTGCCCCCTGGTGGTCAGTCACATCATAGCGACCAGTCGTTCTGCCGTTGGGCAGAAACCAGCCCTCCAACATTCCTTGAGGGGTCCCAGATTGCAAGAGGGTGCAGGCCAGGTCGAGGGACCCCATCAGTGCACAAACGGGAGGTTGGCCAGCCAGGAAGGGACCGCAGGAGGGCTCCATGGCATGTCCAACCCGTGTCGCTCAGTCCTGATCAGCCGGACCCCAGCAGCAAGCTAACCTACCAGTCAGAGTGTCTGCCCAATGGTGGTCAGTGCACACCATAGCAAGCGATTGAGTGGCCTCAGCATATCACTAGCATATTATGCTTTGATTGGTTGAATGGCTGACCAGAGGACCGGACACTAGCATATTAGGCTCTTTTTATGTAGGATAGCCAGAAAAAGTAAATAATTCAAGTGTCCCTACATCTATGCAAGGAAATATTATTTGGCAATAAATGTAGTAAAGAACTACACCTTCTAAAACATGGATGACTCTTGAAAACATTAGGTTAAGTGAAGGAAACCAGTCACAATAGACCACACACACATTGTACTACTCCATTTGTATGAAATGTCCAGAATAAGACAGATCATAGAAACAGAAGGTAGATTAGGGATTGTTTCAGGCAGATGCTGGGACGGTGGACAGTAGGTGTTTGGGGAGACTGCTAATGGGTACTGGATTTTATTTGTGGATGATGAAAAATTCTAACACTAAAGTGTGCAATTAATCTAATAAAAGACAAACATGCAAATTGACTGTACCTTTGCCACACCTTAAGCCATGGCCACCAGCCAATCAGAGCCACTATATACAAATTAACCCAACCAAGATGGTGGCCGACAGCCACAGAGCTGGAGCGAGCAGGAGGCATGGTTGCTCCAGTGATGGAGGAAGCCAAGCTTCCCGCGTGCCCTGGCCGGCTCTGAGCTCCACTCAATGCTTCAAGGTTTCAATTATAGAAGGTAAATAAACCTCAGAATTTAAAAAAAAAAAAAAAGGAGAGGCTGGGAGCTTATGTCACCAGGGGCCTTGACCAGCCTGAAAACAGCCCTCAGCCCCTCACCCAGGCTGGTCAGGCACCCCAGTGGGGACCCCCACCCTGAAGGGGGTGTGACCAGCTGCAAACCGCCATCAGCCCCTCACCCAGGCTGGCCAGGCACCCCAGCGGGACCCTCACCCTGATCCGGGGCACCCTTCAGGGCAAACCAGCCAGCCCCTACCCATGCACCAGGCCTCTATCCTATGTAATAAAAGGGTAATATGCAAACTGACCCTAACAGCAGAACGACTGGGAATGACTGGTCACTATGACACACACTGACCGCCAGGGGGCAGACGCTCAATGCAGGAGCTGTTCCCTGTTGGTCAGTGTGCTCCCACAGGGGGAGCTCTGCTCAGCCACAAGCCAGGCTGATGGCTGCCAGTACAGCAGTGGTGGTGGGAGCCTCTCCCGCCTCCTAAGCAGCGCTATGGATGTCCGACTGCAGCTTAGGCCTGCTCCCCGCTAGCAAGTGGACCTCCTCCGAGGGCTCCTGGGCTGCCAGAGGGATGTCTGATTGCCAGCTTAGGCCCAATCCCCTGGGGAGCGGGCCTAAGCCAGCAGGTGGTCATCCCCCGAGGGGTCCCAGACTGCAAGAGGGCACAGGCCGGGCTGAGGGACTGCCCTCCCCCAAGTGCACAAATTTTTGTGCACTGGGCCTCTAGTTATGATATGATTGCAAAACTCTTCTAATATACTAAAAAAATTGAATTGTACCTTTTAAATATGTGAGTTATATATGGTATGTGAATTATATTTCAATAAAGCTGTTGTCAAAAAAAGTGATGTTCCATTTTGTATTCCTGCAGGGTGTATGAAATTACTATTGCCCATTTTAATGTTAATCAACACACACTAAGAAATTTACCAATTTGTTAAACTGGATCAGAGATTTTGCTCCCCCTGGACATCCAGCAATGTCTGGAGACACTTGTGGTTGTCACTGCTGGGGTGGGGGATGCCACTGGCCTCTAGTAGAGGTCAGGGGTGCTGTAAGCACACTGTGAGGCATAGGCAGCTCCCTACGCTATGTACTCATCCAACCCAAAAGGTCGCTACTGTCAAGGTTAAGAAACTAGAAATAGCATTTTGTTTTAACTTATATTTCTTTGATTATTCATAAGGTTATTTCCCCTTATGTTTAATAATTAGATATATTTTATATGTTTCTGTTCACATTTCTCAATTTGCATGAGTTTCTTATATTAGTAAGATGTTAACTCTTTATTTTATTTACTGAGTTTATTTTCTTCCTGTTGTTTTCTTGTAAATTTTAAGCTTTATATAGACTATCAATATGTTTTTGTTTGGTCAGACATCACTTTTTAATTGTATATAGTTCAGGAAGTTCTTCCCCCAGCTGCCTCCCCCTCCTCCTTTAATCTCATTTTTTAGTTTTTTAAATATATTTTTATTGATTTCAGAGAGAGGAAGGGAGATGGAGAGAGAGATTACAACATCAATGATAAGAGAGAATCATTGATTGGCTGCTTCCTGCACAACCCCTACTGGGGATTGAGCCTGCAACCTAGGCATGTGTGCTTGATTGGAATCAAACCTGGGACCCTTCAGTCCACAGGCCGATGCTCTATCCACCTAGCAAAACTGGCTAGGGCCACATTTAACTTTTTAAATGCATATATAATTTATTGTAATGTGTATTATGAGATAATTTTAGGAATACTTTTTTTACTAAATAGTAATGTCTGGTTTTCTTTCTTTTGGAGAAACATTTGGCTTGCACAGTGTATTTCAGGTTCAAGATAACCTTCCAAAAAATGAAGCTTTCCAAGGGTTTATGCAAGGGAGGGCATGTGTAATGACTCCTTGTCTTCCTTAACAATGGAGTGCAATAACACTCCATAATGTAGTTGGATGTTTGTAACTCACTTAACAGAGTAAAAGCAGTGGTCACAGGTATCACCATGTCAGTCTTGCAGAAATATATAAATAAATATCAAAGCTGGAAATGGAAATTGTTTGCAGTTTGAGGTAAATAACTCATTACTTAATGAATTTTCTGATATGATCAAAAAGTTGGAAGAAATGAAACTCTGTGTGTGTATGTGTATTTGGTAAGAAGGAGGACAATATTTCTATTTAAGAAATTAAAGGGGCCCTGGCCAGGTGGATCAGGTGGTTGGAGTATCATCCAATACACCAAAAGGTTGTGGGTTTGATTCCTAGTCAGGGCACATACCTAGGTTGCAGGTTTGTTCCCTGTGGGGGCGCAAATGGGAGGCAACTGATCAATGTTTCACTCTGACATCAAAGTTCATCTCTCTCTCATTTTCTCACATTTGTCTCTCTAAAGTCAATAAAAACATATCAGTTGAGGATTTTGAAAAAGAAAGAAATTAAAGGGGTTCTTATTACATAATACAGAAATTTTATAAGTCTTTGATAATCTATCAGTTAAGTGATGAATGGGAATAAGTATAGATATCTTCCTATTGTTGTACAGATGGAGAATGAATTAGATTCTGCTCGTTCTGAAATAGAACTCCTCAGAAGTCAGATGACAAATGAGAGAATCTCCATGCAGAATCTAGAAGCTTTGCTGGTGGCCAATCGGGACAAAGAATATCAGTCTCAGATAGCGCTTCAAGAAAAAGAATCTGAAATTCAGCTGCTTAAAGAACACCTGTGTTTGGCAGAAAATAAAATGTGAGTTTGTTAGCAGTATAATAACAAAGTCATATTCCTTAAATTTTTGATACTTTATTGGTTAGTAGAATTTTAAAGCTGGAATTTATATAATTTAAGCATCCATAATTAGCCATTAATTAAACCGAGAACCAGAAATATTGTGATTTGCCAAAAATTTAGTGCTAGTTTCTATTATATGTTTAGCTAAATTGATATAAATTTAAGTTTAACCATTGTGTTAATTGTTTCCAATAGAGCTTTGGGTATAATAAGATGTCTGGTCTAAAATATTGTCTTTAGGAAATATTATAACCAGATTAGAAAAATATACACTTCTGAAGCCAGAAGAATTTTTCTATATATGAACCCACGTGGTGTTGCTCCCTAATCTTTCCATTTGTCACACTGTATTTGCTTGTGTACCTATAATTGTACACACTAGGTACCTGCAAGGACTCCTGCATTCACAGAATACTGAAGACTTTCCTTAGAGCATGATTGTGGCTGCTTCTTTCAGCATCCCAGCACCATTAGCAGCTTATTCCATGACCCTGCTGGAAGGGTGGGTGGAAATGCCTGCCTGGAGAGTGAATGTTCTATTGTAAACTTGGTCACCTCTCACCAAAAACAGAGGCATGGGGACCCCCAGCCTCTGTTCTTACCTGTCTCCTCTATAACACTTTTTCATCCAGCCTCAACTCTGCCCTCCTTTCTGAGCTTGGGGCCTGGGGAGGGTCAGGAATCATGGTCTCAGGGATCAGCCACTCACAGGAGCCCCTGACTGAGCCCAACCTGCAAAGCCAAAGCCAGTTCCTTCAGAAACTGTTTCCAGGTTATGGCAGCTGTCGCTGAGTCCTTCTTGGTCACTGCAGCTGGGCTGTTGTGCTACCTTTAACCGGTTCTGCCAGGTCACTTTCTCAAGCCAGAGGTGGAAATCTCTTAAGAATGTAACCCTTAAAGACTACCTTCTGTTTTAGACTGGCTGGTCAGTACTGTCCCTTACCCTGGTAAACACGATCAACTTGTGTGTTCTAGAGTGCTGTCCTGGGAACAAGCAGAGGGTAGAGCGCTCCGCACAAGCAGCATTCATCTCCGTCGTTATCTTCCTGATGACAGTGCGCCGCGTTATGGGGGTTTGTGGCATGGCTTAGCCCTAAAGGAGATCCTGTTAAATGGAGGACAGTGTGTGTGGGAATATCAGATTTAATTCTGAGTGTACATAAAGCACTTGGTTGATCTAATATATAAAAGACCATGTGAATCATGGTGCTAGTGAATTCCAGTTTTGATTATTTGGTTATACCATTACTCAAGAGTACAATACTTTAAAGTACTTCTATAAAAATAACTAGATGCCCAGTGCACAGATCCGTGCACTGGTGGGGTTCCTCGGCCTGGCCTGTGGGGATCAGCCAAAACCGACTCTCTGACATCCCCCATGGGTTCCGGATTGCAAGAGGGCAGTTTTCAGGTGACACACCCCAGAATCGGACTCCCTCCTCTCTTCTCCCAATATTATGTCACTTTCTCTCTGTATCAGTCTCGCTTCTTTCATCTCACTTTACTCTAAGTTTGGTGGTAACTGACAACTTGTGGGCATTTGGCTGTAAAATGTAATTATTTAACAAACAGGATTTACTTAGCGTGGAATCTAGTCAGCCTAGGGCAGGACCTTGCTCAATGTCAGGCTCCTGCCCTGGCCCTTCCGCCCAGGTGGAGTCCTGTGGGGGTGGGAACCTCCTTCTTCCCAACTGAGCTGCTCCTTTGCCTCCTTCCCTCCTCGGAGGTTGCCTGCTGGCGCTACTGTCCGCCTAGAAGGAGGGAAGCTGCAGCCAGTTTCCCAGCTGAGAATGGTAGTGGGAAAATTCACTGCCTCCACTGGAAATCGATATTAAGCACATGGGCCGGTGTGGGCACCAGACGTCGGGGGCCACAGCTAGTAAGCCCTGCACATCTCATCATTTAGCTAATTGAGTCAAAAAGTTACTGTAAGGGCCAGACCCACGACCTCTGCAATGGGCTAGAGGCCCAGTGGGGAGCCAGACCCGAAGTAGGGAGCCAATGGGCTAGAGGTCCGGTGCACGGATTCATGCACTGGTGGGGTCCGCCGGCTTGGCCTGTGAGGATCGGGCAGAAACCAGCTCTCTGACATCCCCTGAGGGGTCTTAGATTGTGAGAGGGCGGTTCACAGGTGACGCACCCCAGAATTGGGCTCCCTCCTCTATGGTTCCAGGTATATCACCCAAGAACCGCAGCTGCCAAGTCACTGCACTCAACAGCTCCTGCTTTGAGCATCTACCCCCTGGTTGTCAGTGCGCACCATAGCCACTGGTTGGTTGACTGGTCGGCCAGTCGCTTAAACTTTTATATATATATATAGATGTGCAGTAAATAGGTAATAGAGATTGATAATAGATAATATTACTCCATGTAAACACAAAGAAACTGACACAGAGAAAGTTGAACTAATTGAGTGTGATTGGCACACCTTAAGCTTTTCAAGTAGGCTACCTATACATTTACTACACCTAAAATTGGCATATACGTCCATAAAGATCACAGTTTGGCTTGGATCCAGCTGAGAACATTGCCAACATGGTTCAGAAGTTCTAGACTTTTAAAAGTCTAATCAACTCTCTCTCTTACATTCTTTTACACAGGGCCATCCAGAGTAGAGATGTGGCCCAGTTCAGGAATGTCGTCACGCAACTGGAAGCTGATTTAGACATCACCAAAAGACAGCTAGGGACCGAGCGCTTTGAAAGGTAAGTTGGTCTCTATCCAGTATTTAGGCTGGGAGCATTCTTTCTTAGATAACAACAGATTCTGGTTATTCCATGATGGCTAGGTTTTAAAATGTGAATTGAACTTCAGTTTTGCCACTGGATTAATAATGCCACTGGATATAAAGTTTAAGAAATTCTATTTTAAACATTTTGCTTTAGGGATAGGGCTGTGCAAGAACTTCGCCGCCAGAACTACTCAAGTAATGCTTATCATTTGAGTTCTACACTAAAGCCAAATACAAAATGTCATTCACCGGAACGTGCTCACCACCGATCTCCTGACCGAGGCCTGGATCGATCTCTAGAAGAGTGAGTGGTTTAAGGGTCCATTCTCTGGGGACCATATAGCAATATATACAGTGACTATTTGAGGATGTAAGGAAACTCAGTAACAGTCTGTCAGGAATAGTGCTATTGAAACATGATTACTTATGTTCACATAAAAAAGTATTTTGACTATTAGTTTTATATAAATATTCTAAAGTGAAAGATCTTTATTTTACCTGATTACATAATTATATATTTTAAATCTGATTTTCTTGTTATTTCTACATCAATTTGTATTAATTTTAATTGATAAGTTAATTAAATAATTTAACTTTGATTAAAAAAAATTGGTTTATTTTTATACCACCGTAAATGTGAATGCTTTATGAAAGTAATAATATTAGAGGTAAAATTTTAGATACACTTCTATATGTCACAAATTTATAATAACATTTTTATTTGGAAATAATTTCAAATTTACAAGCAGTAATGAAAATAAAAATAAAATAATACAATGGACATCTGTATACCATTTACCCATATTCTCTATTGTTAAAATTTTACCAAATTTGCTTTTTATGTGTTTGAGACAATACATGTGCTGTCTCACACATTCACACTCTTGCACATGCTCCCTCTCTCTCCATACCCACATTTTTCCAAAAAAACAATAATTCAAGTTCCAAACCATCCTCACCTTGCCTTCTTCCATTCTGTATTTGTAAGTCCTTTCTTCTACAGTGGGTACCCTGGCTCATCAACACATTTACTCCATATCAGCATAGTTACTCCTTTCTTTAATCCCAGAATGCATAAAAAATGTTTCAAAATTTCTCACCTATGTTACCACAATAAGCAGACCAACATTTTTTAAAAGTTTGGGATCTGGCCCTGGCTGGTTGCTCAATGGTTAGAGCATTGACTCAGAGATAGAAGGCTGGCAGGTTTGATTTTCAGTCAAGGGTACGTATCTTGGTTGCAGGCTTGATCCCCAGCCCCCACATGCAGAAGGCAACCAATAGATGTGTCTCTGTCATATCGATGTTTCTGTCTTCTCCCTCTCCCTCTCCTCCACTTTCTCAAAAAAAAAAAAAAAAAGGAATAAAATATCCTGGGTTGAGGATTTTAAAAGTTCAGGATCTGTTTGCAACTCTTCCTTCCTATCCCCATATGTCTTAAGGCCTAAGTCTTGCAGGCATCTAGTTAAATATCCTATATAATAAAGTGGTGATATGCAAATTGACTGTCACACCCTCGCACAAGATGGCCGCCCCATGTGGTCACAAGATGGCCAGCAGGGGAGGGCAGTTGTGGGCAATCAGGCCTGCAGGGGAGGGCAGTTAGGGGTGACCAGGACTTCAGGGGAGGGCATTTGGGGGCGATCAGGCCTGCAGGGGAGAGCAGTTGGGGGGGACCAGGCCTGCAGGGAGGGCAGTTGAGGGCAACCAGGCTGGCAGGGGAGGGCAGTTAGGGGCGACTGGGCCAGCAGGGGAGCAGTTAGGCGTCAATCAGGCTGGCAGGGGAGTGGTAAGGGGGTGATCAGGCTGGCAGGCAAAAGCGGTTAGGGGCAATTAGGCAGGCTGGCAGGGGAGCCGTTGGGGGAGGGATGTCCGACTGCCGGTTTGTGAGAGGGATGTAAGAGGGATTATGAGAGGGATTGTGAGAGGGATGTCCTACTGCCGGTTTATGAGAGGGATGTGAGAAGGATTGCGAGATGGATGTCCGACTGCCGATTTAGGCCTGATCCCGCACAGATATCGGGCCTAAACCAGCAGTCAGACATCCCCTGAGGGGTCCCAGATTGGAGAGAGTGCAGGCTGGGCTGAGGGACACCCCTCCCCCCAGTCCATGAATTTCATGCACTGGGCCTCTGGTTGGTTTAATAAATTACTCAATACTTTTTTTCTTTCTCTGTGGATATGGTATATATATTTGAAATATAATTAGATTTCTTTGTTTCAGTTTGTTTTCATTTTTTCTTTTCCTGGTATTTTCCTTGATTTGATTTAATTTTTGACTTTGTAGGTTGATATGCCTTCAAAAGCCAAAACTTTGTAAAAATAATACTCAAAGTGTCACTCTCTCTTATGTGCTTTCTATCTCACCCCTCCACTGAGAAGGTTTGTTTTTGTGTTTTGGTTTCATTTTTAATTTCTAGTTTTATTGCATTGTGATTAGAGAATATGTTTATAATATTTCTATTTAATGGAAACTACTGATGTGCTCTTTGTACTTTACTACATGATCAATTTCTGTGACTAGTTCATGTGCACTTAAAAAGATATATTCTTTCTTCTCAATGTATAGTGTGTATATTTCTAAAAGATTTCTTTTAAATTTTATTTAGCTCTTTTATATTGATGCTTAATTTTTGTCCACTTGACCTGCTTCACTACGAATGGTGTTTTAAAATCTATTTTTTGTACTTTTTTTCTTGTATCTCCTACAAATTTTGTATTATTTAGTGTAAAACAAAGTGTTGCATAGATATTCTGAACTATCATACCTTCATTATGGAATGTGGTCCTTTTATGAAGTGTCCTTTTCTGATACATTTATTTTTTTGGAGGGGGTAGGGACTGGACATCTACTTTGTCTGTTATTAGAGTTACAACTCCGGTATCCTTATTGTCTTCATTTGCTTGGTAAAGCTTTGTCCAACTCTTTATTTTTAACTTTTTTCAATCACTGCATTTGAAGTATCTCTCTTATATATAGTACTAGAGGCCCGGTGCACAAAAATTTGTGCACTTGGGGGGGGGGGGAGGGGGGCCCTCAGCCCAGCCTGTGCTCTCTCACAGTCTGGGACCCCTCGGGAGATAACGACCTGCTGGCTTAGGCCTGCTCCTGAGTGGCAGAGGGCAGGCCCAATCCCTAGGTGCAGCCCCTGGTCGGGCTCAGAGCAGGGCTGATTGGGGAGTTGGGGCGCCGCCCCCTGTCATGCACAGAGCAGGGCGGATTGGGCGGTTGCGATGCCACCCTCAGTCATGCTCAGGGTAGGGCCGATTGGGGGGTTGGGGCACCGCCCCCTGTCACACTCAAGGCAGGGTCGATGGGGAGGTTGTGGCGCCACCCCCTGTCATGCACAGAGCAGGGCCAATCAGGGGGTTGGGGCGCTGCCCCCTGTCACGCACAGAGCAGGGCCCATCAGGGGGGTTGGGGCTCCGTACCCTGTCATGCACAGAGTAGGGCCGATAGGGGAGTTAGGGCACCGCCCCCTGTCACACACAGAGCAGGGCGGATAAAGGGGTTGGGGCACCGCCCTCTATCACCCACAGAGCAGGGCCGATCAGGGGGTTGGGGCGCCGCCACTGTCACACTCAGGGCAGGGCCGATGGGGAGGTTATGGCTCTACCCGTCACACACAGAGCAGGGCCCGTGGGGGGGGGGGGGGGGGGGTTGGGGCGCCACACCCTGTCACACACAGAGCAGGGCCGATCAGGGGGTTGGGACGCCGCACCCTGTCACACACAGAGTCGCAGGGCGATCAGGGGGTTTGGGCGCTGCTCCCTGTCACGCTGATCCAGTGCCAGGAGGCCTCGTGGCTCCGCTGATCCCAGTGCTGGGAGGCATATTACCCTTTTACTATATAGGATAGAGGCCTGGGGGCAGGCTGGTTTGCCCTGAAGGGTGTCCTGGATCAGGGTGGGGGTCCCCACTGGGGTGCCTGGCCAGCCTGGATGAGGGGATGATGGCTGTTTGCAGCTGGTCACACACCCTTCAGTGTGGGGGTCCCCACTGGGTGCCTGTCCAGTCTGGGTGAGGGGCTGAGGGCTGCCTTCAGGCTGGCGATTGACTGCAGCTCCCAACCGCTCCTTTTTTTTCTTTCTTTTTTTTTTTTTATTCTGGGCCAGCTTTAGCTCTGGCTCTAGCTCTGAGGCCTCGTCTCCTGAAAGCTGGTATCTGGTTTGTTTGCATTCTATAATCGAAACAATGTATAACTCCAGCTCTGAGATCCCGGCGGCTGAAAGCTGGTTTCTGGGGTTTTGTTTAGCTTCTATATTTGTTACAAAGTTTCAAACTGCCAGCTCAGAGGCCGGCAAGGCAGGTGGGGAACGTTGGAGTCCTCCTTCACTGAAGCAAGCAAGCCTCCTGTTCGCTTCCAGCTGCCTGGCTGCCGGCCGCCATCTTGGCTGACAGTTAATTTGCATATACTCACTGATTAGCCAATGAAAAGGGTAGCGGTCGTACGCTAATTACCATGTTTCTCTTTTATTAGTGTAGACTAGAGGCCCAGTGCATGAAATTCGTGCACGGGGTGAGGGGACCCCTAAGCCCGGCCTGCACCCTCTCCAATCCAGGACCCTTTGGGGGATGTCCAACTGCAATCTGGGACCATGGGCTACTAACTGCTCGCCTGCCTGATCGCCCCTAACCACCTCTGCCTGCCTGCCTGTCTGATTGCCCCTAACTGCTCTCCTTCTGACCTGATCGCCCCTAACCACCTCTGCCTATCCCTGCACCCAGGACCCAGGATTCCATCCTCTAGCCAGTCACAGGCACCTGGGACCCGGACTTCCCTCCCTCTAGCAGGCCGCAGGCACCCAGGACCCGGGCTGGCTTCACCCACACCGGCTGCAGCCACAGGGGATTGTAGGTGGGCAGCTTCGCCCGGGCTGCAGCCACAGGCACTGGCTTCCAGGACCGCAGGGCGGGTGGCTCGTTCTTCTCCTGGGCCACAGCCCCAGCTGCTGGTGCCCAGGACTGCGGGGCGTGCGGCTTGTCCCTCTCCTGGTCTGTACGCACAGGTGCAGCTGCTGGCACCCAGGACCGCAGAGCAGGTGGCTTGTCCCTCTCCCGGGCTGCAGCCCCAGCTGCTGGTGCCTGGGACCACGGGGCAGGTGGCTTGTCCCTCTCCTGGGCCCCAGGCACAGGCGCAGCCACTGGCACCCAGGACTGTGGGCAGGCGGTTTGTCCCTCTTCTGGACTTAGTCTGGCTAGTCCGTATTCCTCTCTCACGAGCTAATTTTGCCTGGCTGGTCCCCATTCCTTTCTTGCAAGTTCATTTGTGCCTGGCTTGTCCCCATTTCTCTCTCACGAGCTCATTTGTGCCTGGCTGGTCCCCATTTCTCTCTCCCCAGTGTTGAGTGTCTGAACTATTACGGCATGATGGTGTGACAGCATGAGGGTGTGACAACCATTTGCATATTAACTCTTTATTATATAAGACGAATGGCCCCGTGCACAAAATTTGTGTGCAGGTGGGGTTGTCCCTCAGCCCGGCCTGTACCCTCCCCAATCTGGGACTCCTTGGGGGATGGCTCCTAACCGCTTGCCTGCCTGCCTGATCGCCCCTAACCACTCTGCCTGCCGGCCTGATCACCCCCCAACTACCCCCACTTCCAGCCTGATCACCCCCAACTGCCCCCCTCCTGCTGGCCTGATAACCCCCAACTGCCCACCACTGCCGGCCTGATCCTGCTCGTCCCCAACTACCCTCCCCCCGCCAGCCTGCTTGCCCCCAACTGCCCCCCACCCCCCACCCCGCCAGTCAGATCACCCCTAACCACCTCTGCCTCAGCCCGCCACCATGACTTTGTCCAAAAGCTCTCCCGGTCTAATTAGCATATTACCCTTTTATTATATAGATAGTATGGATTTGAATTTTGCATTTTGGGCCATTTTGAAATTCTTTTTTTTAAAAAAAATAAGTGAGTTAAGCTCCTTCACATTATTGAGATGAATGTTAAATTTGGTCTCAACTCTGTTATATCATCTTAGGATAATTGTGTTTATTATGTGACATTGACTGTATTTCTCAATTTGTTTATACTTCTTTGCTTTTGAACATTTGTTTGGATATTCAGGAAGGACTGTGTTTTATTATAGTGGCTACCTTTATTTTATTTTAAAAGTTTTACTATTTATTTTTATCTTTATTTTCTTTTGTTTTTAATTGACTTTATTTGGTAACATTGGTTCACAAACCATATAGGTTCTAAGTGTACAACTCAATAAAACATTATCTGAATACTGTTTCATACACCAACAACCCCAAGAAAAGTCTTTTTTTATCCACATTTTCCCACCCTTTGCCTACCTCCAACTACCCACAACCTCCCTTTCCCTCTGGCTATCATCATTCTGTTGCATCTTTGTGTTGTATGTTTTTTGCTTAATCCCTTCACCTTCTTTCATCCAGTCCCCCAAAACTCCTCCCCTCTCACTGCTGTCAGTCTGTTCCATACTAGTATATCCATGCCTCTGTTTCCATTTTGTTCATCGGTTTATTTTGTTCACTAGATTCCACATATAAGTGAGATTATGTTTTATTTATCTTTCTTTGACTGGCTTATTTCACTTAGCATAATAATATCCAGGTCTATTCCTGCTGTTGCATTAGGTAAAATTTCTTTTCTTTTCTTTTTTAACAGCCACATAGTATTCCATTGTGTAAATGTCCCACAGCTTTTTTTATCCTCTCATCTACTGATGGGCACTTGGGCTGTTTCCCGACCTAGGATATTGTAGATAATGCTGCAATGAACATAAAGGAACATATATTCTTTAGAATTCGTGTTTTGACATTCCTAGGATATATTCCTAGAAGTGGGATCATTGCGTCAAAAGGCAGTTCTATTTTAAATTTCTTGAGGAAATTCCATATTGTTTTTCACAGTGGCTACACCATACTGTATTCCCTCCAACAGTGCACTAGGGTTCCCTTTTCTCCACATCCTCACCAGCACTTGTTGTTTGTTGATTTATTGATGGTAATCAATCTGATAGGTGTGAGGTAATATCTCATTATGGTTTTAATTTGCATATCTGATGAATATTGACATTGAGAATTTTTTTATATGTCTATTGGCCATATCCTATTTGGAAAAGTGACTATTTTTTCATTTTATATCTGTATTGTTGAAAGTATTACAGATGTCCCTCTTTATTCTCCCATTGCCCCCCTCTACCCTCTTTCTCTTCCCCCCTCACCCCAGGCCTTCACCACCCTATTGTCTGTGTCCATAGGTAATGCATATATGCATATAAATTCTTTGGTCATTCTCTTCCCATCACTCCTCTCCCTCTTCCCTGTGAGATTCATCCGTCTGTTCCACGTTTCCATGCCTCTGATTCTATTTTATTTATCAGTTTATTTTGTTCATTAGATTCCTTGTCTGTTTATTTTGATTTTTAGATTCAATTGTTGTTAGATATGTATTTGTTGCCATTTTATTGTTCATATTTTTTTTCTTTTTTATTCTTCTTCCTCTTCTTAAAGAATACCCTTCAACATTTCATGTAATACTGGTTTGGTTGTGATGAACTCCTTTAGCTTTTTGTTGTCTGTTGAAGCTCTTTATCTGACCTTCAATTCTAAATGATAGCTTTCCTGGCTAGAGTAATATTGGTTGTGGGTCATTGTTTTTCATCACTTGGGGTGTTGTGTGTGTGTGTGTTTAATCTTTATTGTTGAGAATATTACAGATGCCCCCTTTTTTACCCCCATTACCTCTCTCCACCTGGTTCCAGCCCCACCCCAGGCCTTCACCACCCTACTATCTGTGTCCAGATCTTTAGTTAATCTCTTCCCACTTTGCCCTCCCCACTTCCCTCTGAGATTGTCAGTCTGCTCCATGCTCCCATGCCTCTGATTCCACTTTATTTTGTTTTTGATTTCTAGATTCAATTGTTGATAGCCATGTATGTTGACATTTTATTGTTCTTATTTTTTCTCTTCTTCCTCTTCCTCTTCTTTTTCTTTCTCTTCTTCTTCTTCCTCCTCCTCTTCCTCCTCCTCCTACTCTTTCTCCTCATCCTCCTCTCAGATAAAGGTAGTCTAGTTTCATCTTTTTGCATGTGTCTGTCCAGTTTTCCCAACACTATTTGGTGAAGAGACTGTCTTTACTCCATTGTATGTCCAATATCATCAGGGATATTGGCCTGTAATTTTCTTTCTTTGTAGTGTCTTTATCTGGTTTTAGAATTAGGATAATGCTGGCTTTGTAAAAAGAGCTTGGAAGTATTCCTTCCTGTTGAATTTTTTTGGAATAAATTGAGGAGGATAGGTGTTCGTTCTTTGAATGTTTGGTAAAATTCTCCTATAAGTACATCCAGTCCAGGATTTTTGTTTGCTGGGAGTTTTTAAATTACTGCTTCAATTTTATCAGTTGTTATTGGCCTACTCAGGTTTTCTGATTGTCCCTAATTGAGTTTTGGAAGATTATAGGTTCCTAGGAATTTGTCCATTTTGCCTAGGTTGTCCAGTTTGTTGGCATAAAGTTATTCATAGTATTTGCTTACAATTCTTTCTATTTCTGTGGTGTCTGATGTTATATCACCTCTTTAATTTCTGATTTTATTTATTTGGGTCCTCTCTCTTTGTTTCTTGATGAGTCTGGCTAGGGATTCATCAGTCTTGTTTATTTTTTCAAAGAACCAGCTCTTAGTTTCATTGATCTTTTATATTGTTGTTTTCTCTCTCTCTCTATCATTTATTTCCACTCTGATCTTTATTATTTCCTTCCTTCTACTTCCTCTGGGCTTTTCTTGCTGCTATGTTTTTAATTCATTTAGTTGTAGAGTTAGTTTATTAGTGCTTTTTCTTATTTCTTGAGCTAGCCCTGAAATAAATGCTATGGAAATACATGCTATGCACTTCCCTCTCAGGACTTCTTCTGCCATGTCCCATAGGTTTTGGGTGGTTGTGTGTTTATTTTCATTTGTTTCCAGGGAGTTTGTAATTTCTTGCTTGATCTCATTGGTAACCCATTCATTGTTTAATAATATGCTATTTAGCCTCCATGTATTTGAGTGTTTTTGAGTTTCTTTATTGTAGTTGATTTCTAACTTCTTGCCATTGTTTTTCGAGAGGATGCTTGATATTATATCAATCTTCTTTAATTTGTATAGACTTGTTTTGTGCCCTCACATGTGGTCTGTCTTTGAGAATGTTCCTTGTGTGCTTGAGAAGAATGTATATTCTATTGCGTTGGGGTGAAATGTTCTGTAAATATCAGTTAGATTCACCTGATCTAAGTGTGTCTTGTAAGGCCTCCTCCCCAGGAGGACCTGATAAACCCTTCAAGATGGCATGGTTTCCAAGCCAGAGCCACACTAGGGGAGTGCCTGTGGCAGTAGCAAGGGCTTTTTGGCCAGGAGAGCCCACCCTGAGACTCCTGCACAATTGGATTGTCCCTCACACACACACACATACTCATGCACATCCACACACTCACCCTCTCACTCACTCACTCATTCACTCACTCACTCACTTACACTCTCCCCCACTCCAGTCCTGCCAGCCACCATATAAGAATCCTCCCTTGCCCATTAAAAAAAATGTTTTTATTGATTTTAGGTAGGAAGGGAGAAGGAAAGGGAAATAAAAACATCAATTATTAGAGAAAATCATTGATCAGCTGCCTCCTGCACACCCCCCATAAGTGGTTGAGCCCACAACCCAGGCATGTGCCCTAACCGGGAATTGAACTGTGACCTCCTGTTTCATGGGTTGACGCTCAATTCTGAGCCACACCACCCATCTTAAATTGAGTTGTTGTCTTCCTGGTTTTGAGTTATATAAGTTCTTTATATATTTTGGAATTTAAGCCCTTATGAGATGTATTATTGGCAAATATGTTCTCCCATACAGTGAGCTCCTTTTATTTTGTTGATGGTTTCTTTTTTTAAATTTCTTTATTGATTAAGGTATTACATATTTGTCCTTACCCCCAACCCCCACCCGCACTCATGCCCTCACCCCCCTGTTGTCAGTGTCCATTGGTTAGGCTTATATGCATGCATACAAGTCCTTTGGTTGATCTCTTCCCCTTACCCCAACCCTCCCCTACCTTCCCTTTGAAGTTTGATGGTCTGATCAATGCTTCTCTGTCTCTGGGTCTGTTTTTATTCATCAGTTTATGTTGTTCATTATATTCCACAAATGAGTGAGATCATGTGATATTTATCTTTCTCCGACTGGCTTATTTCGCTTAGCATAATGCTCTCCAGTTCCATCCATGCTGTTGCAAATGGTAAGAATTCCTTCTTTTTTTTACCACAGTGCAGTATTCCATTGTGTAGATGTACCACAGTTTTTTAATCTACTCATCTGCTGATGGGCACTTAGGCTGTTTCCAAATCTTAGCTATGGTGAATTGTGCCACTATGAACATAGGGATGCATATATCCTTTCTGATTGGTGTTTCTATTTTCTTGGGATATATTCCTAGAATTGGGATTACTGGGTCAAATGGGAGTTCCATTTTTAGTTTTTTGAGGAAACTCCATACTGTTCTTCACAATAGCTGCACCAGTCTGCATTCCCACCAGCAGTGCATTTGGGCTCCTTTTTCTCCGCATCCTCACCAGCACTTGTCATTTGTTGATTTGTTGATGATAGCCATTTTGACAGGTGTGAGATGGTACCGCATTGTCATTTTGATTTGCATCTCTCAGATGATTAGTGACTTTGAGCATGTTTTCATATGTCTCTTGGCCTTCCTTCTGTCTTCTTTCAAAAATTATCTATTTAGGTCCATTTCCATTTTTTGATTGGGTTGTTTATCTCTCTTTTGTTAAGTTATATGAGTTCCCTGTATATTTAGAGATTAAACCCTTATTGGTGATAACATTGGCAAATATGTTCTCCCATGCAGTGGGCTTTCTTGTTGTTTTGTTGATGGTTTCTTTTGCTGTGCAAAAGCTTTTTATTTTGATGTAGTCCCATTTGTTTATTGATTTATTGATGAGAGCCTTTATGAAGGTGTGAGGTGATATTTCATTGTGCTTTTAATTTTCATTTCTCTGATGATTAGTGACACAGAGCATCTTTTTATATGTCTATTGGCCATTTGTATGTCCTCTGAAGAAGTTTCTAGTAAGATGTTTTGCCCATTTTTAAATTGGATTGTTTGTTTTTTATTTTTAAGGTGTTGAGTTGTCTGGGTTCCTTATAAATTTTGGATGTTAATCCCTTACCAGCGGTATCATTGGTGAATATATTCTCCCATTTAGTGGGTTGGCTTTTCACTTTGTTGATTGTTTCCTTTGCTGTGTAAAAACTTTTTAGTTTGATGTAGTCCCATTTGTTTATTTTTTTCTTTTGTTTCCCTTACCCAAGGAGATATGTAAAATATATATATAATATTTCAGATTTTACTGCCTATGTTTTTTTTCTAGGATTTTTATGGTTTTGAGTCTTACACTTAAGTCTTTATTCCATTTTGAGTTTGTTCTTGTGCATAGTGTAAGAAGGTGGTCTAGTTTCATTTTTATTGCATATATCTGTTCAATTTTTGAACACTATTAAATAGACTGTCTCTACCCCATTGTATGTTCTTGCCTCCTTTGTCAAAGATTAATTGACCATAAAGGCAGGCTTTACTTTGGGTTCTCTATTCTGTTTTTATGCCAGGATCATGCTGTTTCTAGTACCATGTCCTTGTAGTATAGTTAGATATTGGGTAGCATTATTCCTTCAACTTTGTTCTCTTTCTCAAGATTTATGATGCTATATAGGATTTTTTGCAGTTTCATGTTCATTTTTGGAATATTTGTTCTAGATTTGTGAAATATGCCATTGGCATCTTGGTAGGAATTGCATAGTTTACTTTGGGTAGTATAGACATTTTAATGACATTAATTTTTACTATCCATGAACATAGTATATGCTTCCATTTATTTGTATCTTCTTTAGTTTCTTTCTTCAGTTGCTTTTAATTTTCCATTGTTGTGTCTTTTACATACTTGGTTAAATTTATTAGTACATACATATTTTTTGATGAAATAGTAAATGGGATTTTTGTGTGTGTGTTTTTGTTTGTTTGTTTGTTTTTATTTTTTTTAGTTTCTCTTTCTGGTAGTTCATTATTGGTATATAAAATGCAACTGATTTCTGGATATTTACTTTGTATCCTGCTATTTTACTGCATTCCTTTATCAGTTCTAATAGTGTTTTGGTGGAATCTTAAGGGTTCTCTATGTACCGTATTATGTCACCAGTAAAGAGTGGTAGTTTTAATTTCCAATTTGAATGCCTTTTATTTTTTTTTTTGTCTGATTGCTGTTGCTAGGACTTCCAATACCATGTTGAATGAGAGTGGTGAAAGCCGACATCTCTCTCTTGACCTTTAGGGAAAAGCTTTTAGTTTTTGACCATTGTATAATGCTGGCTGTGGGATTGTCATATGTGGCCTTTATTATGTTGAGGTATGATCCCTCTATTCCTACTTTGCTAAGAGGTTTTATCATAAATGGGTACTAGATTTTATCAAATGCTTTTTCTGCATGTATTGGTATGATCATGTGATTTTTACCCTTTTTTTAAAAAATGTTATGTATCACGTTTATTGATGTGGATATAGTATCAACCTTGTATCCCTGGAATAAATCCCACTTGACCATGGTATATGATATTTTTAATGTATTTTAATTTTTAATATATTACTGGATCTGGTTTGCTATTTTGTTGAGGATTTTAGCATTTATGTTCACCAGGAATATTAGCCTCTAATTTTCTTCTTTTGTAATATCTTTATCTGGTTTTGGATTTAGGATAATGCTGGCCTCGTAAAACGAGCTGGTGAGTTTTCCCTCCTCTTGAATTTCTTAGAATAGTTTATGAGGTATAGGTATTAATTCTTTTTTGAATGTTTTGTAAAATTCACCTATGAAGCCCTCCTGTTCAAAACTTCTGTTTGATGGGAGGTTTTCTTTTTTTTAAAATTCTTTATTACTGCTGCAGTTGCATCAAGTGTAACCAGTCTATTCTGATTTTCTGATTCTTCCTGATTCAGTTTTTGAAGATTGTATGTTTTTAGGAATAGATCCACTTCATCCAGATTGTCCAATTTGTTGGCATATAGTTGTCTATGTTTTCTTACATATTTTTTTGTATTTCTTTGGTGTCAGTTGTTAATTCTCCTCTTTAATTTCTGAATTTATTTATTTGGGTACACTCTCTTTTTTTCTTGATGAGTCTGCTTAAAGATTTGTCAATATTGCTTATTATTTCAAAGAAGCAGCTCTTAGTTTCATTGATCTTTTGGGTTCCTTTTTATGACTCTATTTTTAAAATTTCTATTTTAATCTTTATTCCTTTCTTTTTACTCACTTTAAGCTTTGTTTGTTGTTCTTTTTCAAGTTTCTTTAAGTGTAAAGTTAGATTATTTGAGAGGTTTCTTATTTCTTGACATAGGCATGTAATGTGCAATTTCCTCTTAAGACTGCTTTTGCTATGTCCCATAGATTTTGAGTTGTTGATTCTCATTTTCTTTTATTTCAAGATATCTTAAGAAATCATCCTTGATTTCATTTAAACCCATTCATTATTTAATCTCTGTGTCTTTGTGTGCTATTCAGATTTGGGGGGTGGGGAGGTGGGGGGCAGTTGGTGATTGATTTCTGGTTTCATACCATTATAGTCAGAGAAGGTTCTTGATATGATTTTAATCTTCTTAAATTTATTGAGACTTGTTTTGAAACTTGTTTGGTCTGTCCTAGAAAATGTTCCATGTGCCCTTGATAAGAATGTATATTCTGCTGCTTTATGGTGAAATGCTCTGATGATATCAGTGAAATCTATTCCATCTATTCTGTCATTAAAGGTCACTGTTTCCATGTTGATTTTCTGTCTGGAATGATGTATCTCCTGATGTAATTAGGGTATTAAAATCCCCTACTATGACCATATTATTGTCGATTGCTCCATTTATGTCCCTCAAGATTTTCTTTATATATTTAGGTGCTTCTATGTTGGGTTCATAAGTGTTTACAGGGTTATATCCTCTTTACCATTATATTGTCCTTCTTTGTCTCTTATTATAGCCTTTGTTTTAAAGTCTATTTTGTCAGATATAAGTATTGCTACTCCAAGTTTTTCCCCCTTTTTTATTTGCATGACAAATCTTTTTTCATTCTTTTACTTTTGCTTTCTGTGTATCTTTCATTCTGAGGTATCTTGTAGACAGCATATATATGAATTTTTTTTTAATTTTTTCAACCACCCAATGTCTTTTGATTGAAGCATTTAAGCCATTTTCATTTGAAGTGATTATTGTAAGGTACAAATTTATTGTGATTTTTTTCTTTATTATTATGTACCTCTTCTCCTCCTTCTTCTGTTCCTTCTGCTTCTTCTTCATGAAGATCCTTTAACATCCTATATAATAAAAGGCTAATATGCAAATTGACCAAATGGCAGAACGACCAGTCTCCATGACATGCACTGACCACCAGGGGGCAGATGCTTAACTGGTGGTGAGCACCAGAAGCTGGGCTCACTGCTGGCAAGCACAGCAGTGGTGGCGGGAGCCTCTCCTGCCTCTGTGGCAACACTAAGGATGTCCGACTCACGGCTTAGGCCCGCTCCCCCTGGGGAGCGGGCCTAAGCTGTCAGTCAGACATCCCCTGAGGGGTCCCAGACTGTGAGAGGGTGCAGGTTGGGCTCAGGGACTCTCCTCCCTCCAAGTGCATGAATTTTGTGCACCGGGCCTCTAGTTCATTATAATATTAGGTTAGTGGTAATGAACTATGTTAGCTTTTTCTTGTCTGGGAAGTTCGTTATTTCTACATCAATTTTAAATGACAGCCTTGTTGGGTAAAGTAGTCTTGGGTATATGTCCTTGCTTTTCATTACAGTGAATATTTCATGCCAATGCCTCGTGGCCTGAAATTTTTGTTGAGAAATGAGCTGACAGTCTTATAGGAGTTCCCTTGTAGGTAACTAACTGTCTTTCTCTTGCTGGTTTTCAGATTATCTCTTTGTCTTTAAACTTTGCTATTTTAATTATTATGTGTCTTGGTGTGGGCCTCTCTGGGTTCACTTTGTGTGGGACTTTCTATGCTTCTTGGACTTATATGTATTTTTTGTTCATCAGCTTAGGAAAATTTTCAGCCATTATTTCTTCAAATAGGTTTTTGAAACTGCTTTTGCTCTTCTCTGTATATTGCGGATGTTGATAAGCTGCATGTTGTTCCAAATATTTCTTAAACTGTCCTTATATCAAAAAATGTTTTTGCTCCTTTAATTGAGTATGTTCTGCTACCTTGTCTTCTAAATTGCTGATTTGCTTTTCAGCTTTATCCAATCTATTGTTTATTCTTTCTAGTGTATTTTTCATTTCAGATATCAAATTGTTCATTTGCAACTGGTTCTTTTTTATGGTTTCTATGTTTTGTTGTTGTTGTTGTTTTAATGCTTGCTATCTCTTTTTTAAGTTATCACTAAGTTCCATGAACATCCTTATAACCATTTTTTTGAACTCTTCATCTGATACAATGCTTGTTTCCATTTCATTTAGCTCTTTTTCTGGACATTTCTCTTGTTCTTTCATTTAGTTTGTCTTTTTATCTCCCCATTTTGTCTGCCTCTTTGTATTTGTTTCTGTGTATTAGGTAGATCTTCTATGTCTCCCAATCTTGGTAGGATGGTGTCCTATGGAACTTAATGGCACAGTCTCCTTGATTACCTGAGCCGGGTACTCCAGTAATATCTCTTGTGTATGTTATGTGAGCTCTTTTGTCATAATTGAGTGTTGAGTTTGCTATGGTCCTATTTTGTGTGTGTGTTTTATCTTCAAGTTTGCTGTCTATGAGTATTCATCTTGACCACAGTGTACAAGCTGCTATACAGGTGCTGACCATGTGAACCAGAATTTGCCTCAGCAGGATCTGATGCCTACTGAGATCTGCCTTTGGTTATGATACTTGTTAAGCTAATTGTATCCTGCTTTGATGTTGTCTGAAGTTGTCCACTGGGTGTGTCTATTCTGGTGCCTTTTGGGAGGTACCCTGGTCAATGTCAGACACTGCCTGTGACCTGCCCTGGGCAACCTTTTTAGAGCTACAAAGCAATCCAGTTTGTGGCTAACTCTGCTGGGCCTTGGTGTGTGTGAGATGGATCAATATGTGCACCACGTGTGGCTTCCACCACTACTGAGCCCGGGGGCAGGTCAGCAAAGGCATAAAGGGCCCAGAGATCCATCTCTGCCGGCCTTCACCTGCCAGCTGCCTGTTAGGTTCCGTCACTAAAAGAGCCTCTAGGTGGGATGAGTGGTGCTCACCATGTTGGTATAGGTGAAAACTCATGCCAATGCTGGGACTGAGGCCGCTCGGCAAATGTCCCAGGTTATACTAAACCTCGCTACTCCCTGCCAAGTGCCCGTAGACCTTTGTGGTGGGGTGGTGTCTCAGGGAGTCATCAGAATGAGGATAGTAGATTTTATCAGGCCCAAACACACCAAGATTTGACTGTTAAAGGAAGGGCTCTGCACCAGTTTGGCATGCAAAGGGGGAAAAAATGACCCTGTCCAAGTGCGACACAACACAGTCTGTCCTAGATCCTGCCCAGACCTCCTCGGCAGGGCGGAGCTGCCTGGAGTCATGGGGGTAGGATCACCTGGAGCCTAGAGAGTGGGGCTAATGTATCTGCTGTGAGAGGAGGCACTGGTCAGTTTCATGGGAAAGTGGGGGGAATGGACCCGCCACAGAGCCACACAACTCAGTCCCTGAGTCAGCTCATACATCTGCACCCTGGCCCAGAAAGATGACTCCTCAGCAGGAAATCCAGAGGATGGGGCTATTGTATTCACCCAGGCTGATGCCATAGGGAGAGGAGTGCTCCCCTGAGGAATGATGGCGTCTACAGTGTGGAAAAGGGACTCAGCACAGAGATCCTGGTGGCTGTCTCTTCAGCTCTCTCCCCAGAGCCATAAACCCGTCTGTCCTCATGGGACTCTAGTCTGCTTTACCCTCCCTCTCTCGGTACTCAGGGTGTGTAGCTGTGAACAAGATTTTGTGTGTTGGCTCTTTAGGAGTGTACCTGGTCTGTTTCTTGTCCCTATAGTTTTGCCTTTTCCAGATGTCATAAAAATGGAATCATCATATGTAGCCTCTAGTGGCTAAATTTCACCCATCGTAATATATTTCAGATTTTTTTCAGGTTGTTGTATGCATCAGATCTTGTTGAATATTCCTTTTACCCACTGAAAAGTATTCTACTGTAGGGATCTACCAGTTTTGTTTTATTTTCCTTTTTACTTGGAAAGAATTATAGACTTACCTGGAGTTATTAAAATAGTTAAAAAGGGAGTTCCCCATATCCTTCCCCCAGCTTACATGGTTATATCTTACAAACCAGGAAATTAACATTGGTAAAATACAGCTAATTTTAACTCATATTCAGTTTCACTTGTTTTTCCATGTTTTCATTTATGTGTATTTATAGTTTGTTTGTTTTTTATACACGACCCATATTTCACCACCACAGTCAAGACACCTAATTGTTCCATCAGCACCAAGGAACTCACTCTCTTATGATACCACTTTATAGTTAGTCAAAGCACACACACACAGTCCCCCAAGAAAATAATTTCTTCTTCACCTCTATAATTGTCATTTTGAGAATGTTATATAAATAGAATCACAAACACTATGTAACTTTTTGAAATTGACTTTTTTTTATTTAACACAATGTCCATGAGATCCATTCAAGTTGTATTTAATAATAGTTGATTCCTTTTTAATATTGGATATGATTCCAAGATATGGATGTATTACGGTTTGTAAACACTGAGCAAAAAAATACATTGTATCTGTTTTTCTTCACAGAAGCTGGGAGAAAAATCATAAGTATTGCCAAAGTAATGTTAGAGTTTAATTTTATACATGGTGAAATCGTGGAATTAAAAATGTTAATCTGCACAAATTTTCTTCTCTCTCATAGGAATCTTTGCTATAGAGATTTCTGACATGCGAAAAGATTCTTCACATCCTTGGGAAAGGTCAAAATGTCAATCTGATTTTTTTGCTATATGATTGCATTTATCTTTTGAATCCTTGACATTGTTAAATGTATATATTAACTTCGTGCCTCTGAATCTCTGTTCTCATGTGCCATATTGCAGTGATCAGAGATGACTTATAAAACAAAAATGCATGTGGCTCTTTCTACCCATACAGTAATAGTGAGTGTAAAATCCACTTACTTCACTATTGAACACTGTTATGTTAACTATCCGGAGTAAATAAAGAAGCTGATGAAAAGAAGGAAAAGTGTTCTTTACAAAACTGATTTTCTTTCCTTTCTTGGTCTCTCATATAATTGGATGGTTTTTTTCTTTGTTATTTATCCTTTCTTGGCTGGAGAAGTTCTACCAAAATAGGCACAGTTTACTGATACTGGCCTGGGTCCCAATATGCCACTTTGGACCCAGCCTGACGTAAATTCCAGGCCATAATCTGACTTCAAAGCAGCAGATAGTAGGAGTGTGTCAGGATTTTAAAAACCATAATATTGTACCACTGATTAACATACATTTCTGCAATTGTGTTTACCATACTATTTTTAGAAAGACAGATGATGCTGTATCTGTCAAGAATGTAAGATTTTTTTAAATCTGTATTTTTAATAAGGTTTCTTTAAAACATTAAAGTACTGCAATCAACTTAATTGCCATTTTATTTTTTTATTTTTTGCCTGTGGTAGGTGTTTGTTATATAGAGCAAGTCCAGTGATCTTTCCTCATTTACACTAAAATTGCCTAAATCTCTTCCCTTTTCTGTCCATTGATTTTGGATTAAGAGCCTGAACACTAATGCATTTTACTAACATTAGCTATTTGTATTCTTGCCATTTATTAAAAAATATCTGTCATTAATAGTATTCATAGAATGTAGACAGTTTCTCATTGTATACAGTCACTATTCAGTATGACTACATTAATGAAGGATAGGTTCCTGGTTTAGGTCTTGTTTAATCATTAACACTGTGATATTTTACCATAAGGCCATACTACATATTTACTTTAGTTTGATATTTAAAAACCTTGAGGTTTATTCATCTAATTAAAGACTCTCATTACAGATTGGTTTAAAAATTGAATAATTTAAAATATGATGTCCTTTTATAAACATTTTACACAATAATACACAAAGAGTTGTTGGTTAAAAAAAGTTGTTGGTACTAATATTAAATAATGTATTGATAAATATGCAAAATTAACCTTTGCTAGTGATGCAATGACCTGAGCAATACGTCATTACAACATTAATTTTAATCTGTCCACCTCCTAGATGACCTGACAAGGAGCTGAGTGTCACCTGTCACACGTACTTTACATGTTGTATGTGGAGGGCAGTATGTCGGGAAAAGGGCATGAGATAAATAAGAATGAAGTATGTAAGCAAATATTTCCATACTTGATTAAAAGTATACTGTACTTGACTTGTGCCATTAATTACCAAATATTTAAAAGGAAAATTATTTGGTAAGTATAAAGGGGCCAATATTATCCAAAGGTAGGGAAACCTCAACTGTATTCTATGTTAAAACTCAAAGAAAAATTTTTTTCTTATAATTATATTTAAGGACATTCATTATTTTAAATCAGATTCATGTCATATGATATAAATATATATTAACCTATTGATAAGGTTGAGATCACCTAATGCAATAAAATGCACAATACAAAAACTATACCGAACATATTCTTTCTTTGATAACAAAGAAATCTGGAAAAGAGCTCTCAACTTTGAAATGTCATGTTTAATCCAAAACATCCATTCTTGCTGAAGTAAAGGTGTTTTGAAAGAGAATTGTTAACCCTCTGAGTTAATATCTCACAGGCACTAAGTTTCAATACATCTAAACTAAATTCAACAATGTGTCCTCTTGCAGTCTCTACCCTTGTTTCCCACATAGACACTATGTCAGATGCCTAAATCCTTAGCCCAGATGCCATTAGAAGTCACTCCCTTCCCTTCTCACTGCACAATTTAGTCAACCTAAATGTCACTTCCTCCTACATATTGAAGAAATTAAAGAAAACCTAAATAGTGGAAAGACATCCTATGTTCATGGACTGGGAGCCAAATATTGTAAAGATGGCAATGTTCCTCCCAGCCATCTTGAGATTAAATAGAATTCATTTTGAAATTCCAATGGAGTCCATCTTTTTTTCCCCCACAGAAATGGAAAAGCCAATCATAACATTCATATGGAATTTCAAGAGACCCATAATAGCTCAATCATGAAACAGAAGAACAAAGTTGGAAGATCCACATTTACAATTTCAAAAACTTACTGCTAAGCTACAGTTACCAAAATAATGTAGTATTAACATGAGTATAAACAAGGATCAATAGAATAGATTGAGAGTCCAGAAATAAACCCATACTTCCATGGTCAATTGATTTCAACAGGGGTGCCTAGACCATTCACTGGGGGAAAAGAACAGTCCCTTTAGCAAGTGGTGCTAGGACAATTGGAAAACCACATGCTAAAGAATGAAGCTGGACCCTTACCACACACCACTTACAAAAAGCAACTCAAAATGAAATATATACCTACATTTTAGTGCTAAAACTATTAAGCTATTCAAAGAAAACATACAGGCAAACCTTCATGACCTTGGATTTCATAATTGTTTCTTAAATATGACTTAAATGACAAACAACTTCCAACATAGATAAATTGGCCTTCATCAGAATTAAAAACCTGTGCATCAAAAGACACTACAAAGAAAGTGAATGAAGGACAACCAAATAATGGAAGAAAATATTTGCAAATCATATATCTGGTAATGGTGTAGTATCCAGAATATATAATTTTTATAACCCAACCATAAAAAATTGCTCACTTTAAAAATGGGCAAAGGACTTGGGTAGACATTCTCCAAAGAAGATATACTAATGGTTAATAAGCACATGAAAAGACACCTAATGTCATTAGTCATTAGGGTAATTGAGATCAAAGCTATAACATAACCCCTCACACAATAAGATGGCTAGAATGGAAAATATGATAATAACAAGTATCAATGAGGATGTGGAGAAATTTATACATTGCTGGTGGAAATATAAAATGGTTTGGCCACTGTGGAAGAGTTTGGCAGTTCCTCAATAAGTTAAACATGGAGTTAACATATGACCCAACAATTCAACTTCTAGGTATATACCCAAAAGAACTGAAAATGTGCTCAAACAACACTTGTACATGAATGTCCATATTAGCTCTAATCGGAAACCACCCACCCAAATGTCCAACAGCTGATGGATGGATCAACACAATGTGTTACATCCCTACGATGGAATATTATTCAGTCATAACTGTGAAAGAGGTACTGATACATGGTACAACATGGATAGCCCTTGAACACATTGTGCTAAGTCAGCAGTTCTCAACCTGTGGGTCGCAACCCCTTTGGGGATCGAACGACCCTTTCACAGGGGTTGCCTAAGACCACTGGAAATCACATATAATTACATATTGTTTTTGTGATTAATCACTATGCTTTAATTATGTTCAATTTGTAACAATGAAAATACATCCTGCATATCAGATATTTACATTACAATCCATAACAGTAGCAAAATTACAGTTATGAAGTAGCAACGAAAATAATTTTATGGTCAGGGGTCACCACAACATGAGGAACTGTATTAAAGGGTAGTGGCATTAGGAAGGTTCAGAACCACTGTGCTAAGTGAAAGAATCCAGACACAAAACCCACATAGTTTGTGATTCCATTCATTTGAAGTCTTCAAGTAGGCAAATCCATAGAGACAATGCAGATTAGTGGTTGCCAGGGGCAATGGGGGTGGGTGGGGGCTACTTACTGGGCACAGGGTTTCTGTTTGGGTGATGAATAAGTCCTGGAACTAGGTAGTGGGAATAGTTGTACTGCATTGTGCTACTGAGCTGTACAATTCCAAACAGTTAATAAAATGTTAAATTTTGTTATTTTACCACAATATATGAAAAAGCCACTCTCTCAAAATTTCTTTGACTCCTAGCATTGGTCTGACTGGGTCAGGTTCTCCTGCAAAAGTGTCTAGTATTTCTCTTTTGAAGGATTTACTATAGTTGTAATTGATTTTTTGTGTAATTATTTGTCTAATATCTGTCTTTCCTTCTGTACTATAAAATCCATCAGGGCAAAGAATCATATCTGTCTTCACCATTGTATCTCCTAGGCTGTAGCACAATGCTCGGTACATACTAGATATTCTATAAATACTTATGAAACAAATAAAGCAGGGGTGGGGAACCTTTTTTCTGCCAAGGGCCATTTGGGTATTTATAACATCATTCACGAGCCATACAAAATTATCAACTTAAAAATTAGCCTGCGATATTTGGTCAAACATTTAATTAACTCACCCCTAATGCCTTAGCAGGTCCTGAACAAATCATTTCTTGGGCCTTGTAGATGTTTCCAACACTGAAATGAAGGAACGAATTTCCCCCAATTCCTAAAAATTATAGTATCTCCTAAATATCTTTGAAATAATCTACTTTTCTCTATTCTCACTTTAATCCAGACCATAGTAACATCTTAATCTCTAGAATGATATGACAATCTCCTATTCATTCTCTCGGTCTAATTCATTCTCCACACTGTAATCAAAGAAGTAGTTTTAAAAACACTAATACGATCACATCTCTCTCTGCATATGTACCTTGTGAGTACCAAATTTACAAATTAGACTAAAGTCCAAACTCTTTATTTAACACTAGAGGCCAGGTGCATGAAAATCGTGCACTGGGTGTGGGGGTCCCTCAACCCAACCTGCACCCTCCCGCAGTCCAGGACCCCTCAGGGGATGCCTGCCTGCCAGCTTAGGCCCGCTCCCCCCGGGGAATTGGGCCTAAGCTGGCAGGCAGACATGGCTCTTGCAGCCTGGGACCCCTCGCTCCTTACCACCCACCTGCAGCAGAGGTGGGAGAGGCTCCCGCCACAGCCACTGTACTCACCAGCCATGAGCCCGACTTCTGGCTGAGAGCACTCCCCCTATGGGAGCACACTGACACCAGGAGGCAGCTCCTGCGTTGAGCGTCTGCCCCCTGGTGGTCAGTGCATGTTATAGCGACCGGTTGTTCTGCCGTTTGGTCAATTTGTATATTAGGGTTTTATTATATAGGATTGCCTTCACCTGTCTGATTTGGTTCTTTATTTTTTAATCTTTTCAGCTTCATACTGTTCCCCATCCACTTTACAAATATATATTTATTCTGAATTGCGTTTGATACCTGGAACAGTTTATTTTCTTGCATCTCTTGACCTTTACACATGCTCTTTCCTCTTCCTGGATCACTCATTTTTCTCTCTCCCAGTCTCCCTTCCAACCTGGAAAAGTCTTGTTTGGCTAAAAATGCGTTGTCAGCACCTAGCACAGTGCCTGTCACATAGTATGTGCTTAATAAATACTTGTTTTTAAAAAAAAAATTAAAGTTTTCCTGTTTCTTGTCTAATTTCTATATATTCTATTTGTTATAACTTATCCTGTGTGCTTCATTGCATTCTTATTGTATGGTCTTGTTTGTGAGTCATACCTGCTAGGCAGTGAACTCCATGAAAGACTGATTACTTTTCATGGTACAGACCATGCCAGACTCATGGTGGCTTCCTGTTGACATATATTCACTGAAAGAGTAGAGTATATAGGTGGTTAGGACCATAGGCTCTAGAGTCCCGCTGCTTGACTTTACATCATGTCTTCATACTTCCTAGCTGTGTACTTGATCAAATTAACACTTAAGCTTTCTCTACATTATTTTCCTCATCTATTAAAGGTATATGTATAATGGAACTTAAAATAGTATTATGTGGATTAACCAAGATAATACACCTATAATACTTAGTGTCTGTACAATGTCAGGTATTCAGGGGTGGGCAAACTTTTTGACTCGAGGGCCACAATGGGTTCTTAAACTGGACCGGAGGGCCGGAACAAAAGCATGGATGGAGTGTTTGTGTGAACTAATATAAATTCAAAGTAAACATCATTACATAAAAGGGTACGGTCTTTTTTTTTTTTTTTTAGTTTTATTCATTTCTATGGCCCGTGGGCAGTAGTTTGCCCACGGCTGGAGTAGATAGTCAGTAGATATATTTATTATTTGTGGAACTAATACAGAAATCTATAGGTTTGAGATTCAAGAGGGGAAATGTGCCTGGAGAAAAGTTTTGGTAGTCCTCAGCAAGTATGGGTTAGGAGATCAAACAAATGAAAAACAAGATAGGGAAAACAAAAACCAGTTCAGGGAGGGAAAGATTAACCAAGGTTTACCAGATGGCTCAATTATAAATAGTGCTTCAGAGTCTTAATAATATAAGCACTGACTATACATCTAAGCAAAATTACAAAATTAATTAAGGAGAGGATGAAGGAATGAGAAAGAAGCAATGTGTCATAAAGGCCTGGGAAGGAAATAAAGGTAAATTCTCTTCTTTCATAGTGGGGAGCCAATTGATAATGCCTAGAACTGAAAAAGCAAGACATAGTGATATAAGTGTCTTACTTAGAGAAAAGGATACTAAAACAATCACATAAAACTAGTTGTCTTTGGGAGGAGAAAATGCATCAGTAGGAATGAGGCTGGCTCAAACAATTGTTTTGATAACCTTGTAGAACTTATTTGAATTTTTTTTTACTTTTGATAAAGTTAAATGCATAAATATTAAGTTTTTGTTTTAAGAGAGGAGGTGAGAATCAGATCAACAGCTAGAAAGTTTTTGTGTCTTCTCTATCCCATCAACCCCAGATTGTTTTACCCTTCTCTGACTTTCCATTAAAATATTTACCTTTTTAGGCATTTATTACACAATTCCTTGTATTACATCTATTTGTCTGCATGCTTTCACTTTCTAATAGACTTGGAATGTTTTGAAATGAAGGAATATGAAGTTTCACCCATTTTTATCTTTATCCCCAGCCGCCTTCTACTCAAAACAGTGCTTTGTATATGACAAGTAGTATCCTATATAATAAAAGGCTAATATGCAAATCGACCAAACAGTGGAACGACTGGTCGTTATGACGATCACTGACCACTAGGGAGCAGGCACTCAATGCAGGAGCTGCCTCCTGGTGGTCAGTGCACTCCCACAGGGGAGCACCGCTCAGCCAGAAGCCAGGCTCACACCTGGTGAGTGCAGCGGTGGTGGCAGGATCCTCTCCCACCTCCACCAGTGCTAAGGAGCAGTGAGCCGCGTGGTAAGAAGCAACAAGCAGGCAGGCAGTAAGGAGTGAGGGGTCCCAGATGACGAGAGTGTGCAGGCTGGGCTGAGGGACACCCCCTCCTCAGTGCACGAATTTTGTGCACCAGGCCTCTAGTTTAAATACATGTGGCATGGGTGACACCGTATGTAGCTAGGTCCCCACTTAATGCGTTTTTGCTTTTTCATTAGATATAATACAGAGACCCAGTTTTTAAGTTTTTCCATCTTTGCTATGCTGAAAATGTAAGTAGGTGTTTAGTAAATGCTAAGATGATTCAGAAGTGCAATATCAGATCTCTCAATTTTGAACAAGATAACTAGATTCATCAGAATACCAAACTAATTTTCCAAAGCAACCTGCAGTGCTCTGGTGTAAAGTGGGACACATTTACACTTTTATACCTTTACAACACTCTATTTAGTTATTCTCATTTATTTAATGAATGTTCTTTCTTTTATTTGTACACATCAGGGTCTATTTGTCTGTGGTGTTCTCTGGTACTGAGAATACACGCACTTTGTTCTTGTCCCTCAAATAATTTCCTTTGAGTGAAAACTCTAGTTCCTCCTTCCCTCCCTCCTTCCCTTTCAATGGCTTTTTAAAGATATAATTCACATACCATATAATTCACCGATGTAAAGAGTATAACTCAATGGGTTTTATTATACTCATAGTTGTGAAATCATCACCACAACCTAATTTTAGAACATTTTGTCACCCAAAAAGAAACAGTATGCACATTAGCAATCATTCACTCCCATTCTCCTCCACATGCCTAATGCCCTGCCCTCGGCAACTTCTAACCAACTTTCTGTTTCTATGGTTTGCCTACTCTGGACATTTCACACAAAAACAACTGTACAATATGTGGTCTTTTGTGACAGGCTTTTTTCATGTACATAATGTTTTGAGGGTTTTCCATACGATAGCAGGTATTGGCACTTCATTAAATGCCATTGTGTGGACATAATGTGTCTTGTTTATCTACTCATAAGTTGACAAGCCTTTTTTTTCTTTCTACTTTTTGGCTATCTATACTAATAAAAGGGTAATATGCTAATTAGAGCAGATAGACTAGATGTCTTTCAGACAAAGCCACGGTGATGGAGGCCGAGGCAGAGGTAGTTAGGGGCGATCAGGCCAGCAGGGGAGAGCAGTTAGAAGTGATCAGGCTGACAGGGGAGCAGTTAGGGGAATTAGGCAGGCAGGCAGAGGTGGTTAGAGGCAATCAGGCAGGCAGGCAGGTGAGCAGTTAGGAGCCAGCGGTTCTGTATTGCAAGAGGGATGTCCAACTGTTAGCAGTCAGACATCGCCCGAAGTGTCCCTGATTGGAGAGAGTGCAGGCTGGGCCTCTAGTTTTGAATAATGTGCTGAATGTTCAAGGACAGGTCTTTATGTGGATATGTTTTCTATCTCATGGTTATGTACCTAGGAGTGAACTCCCTGGGTTATGCAGTATTATTTTTAGGAACCTTCAGTTTTCCAAGCATCTGCACTATATTACATCAGCAACATATGAGGGTTCCAGTTTCTCCACATCCTCAACAACACTTGTTTTCTTTTTTTAGAGAAAAAAAGAAAAGACCCCCCCCCCCACCCCCCCCCCGTCTTACACCTTTTTGTGTGCATGCTTTGACTGTTGTCTGGGTCCATGGTCTATGCATATATGTTCTTTGGCTAATCTCTTCACCTTCTTTTATCCAGTCCCCCCACCCCATCCCTCTGACATTTGTCAGGCTGTTCCATGTATCCATGCCTCTGGCTCTATTTTGTTCACCAGTATATTTTGGTCATTAATTCCACATATTAATACCGTATCATATGATACTTGACACTCTCTGACTGGCTTAGTTAGCTTAGCATAATTATCTCCAGGTCCATCCATTCTGTTGCAAAGGTAGGAGTTCCTTCTTTTTTACAGCTGTGTAATATCCCATGGTGTAAATGTACCACAGCTTTTTTATCCACTCATCTATGGATGGGCATTTGGGCTGTCTCAAGATCTTAGCAATTGCAAATAATGTTGCTATGAACATAGGGGTGCATATATTCTTTCTGAATGATATTTCAGGATTCTTAGGATATATGTCCAGATGTGGGATCACTGGGTGAAAAAGCAGTTTCATTTTTAATTTTTGAGGAAACTCCATATACTGTTCCCCACAGTTGCTGCACCATTCTGCATTCCCACCAGCAGTGTACTAGGGTTCCCTTTTCTCCACATCCTCACCAACACTTGGTGTTACTAATTTATTGATGGTAGCCATTCTGGCAGGTGGGAGGTGATACCTCATTGCCCTTTTAATTTGCATTTCCATAATGATTAGTCCCCTTGAGCATGTTTTCATATGTCTATTGACATCTGTATATACTAGTACTCTTTAAGAAGTGTTATTCAGTTCCTTTGCCAATTTTTTAATTGGGCTGTTTGTCTTCCTGGTGTTGAATTGCATACGCTCTTTATAGATATATCATTGGCAAATATGTTCTCCCATAAGGTGGTTCCTTTTTCATCTTCTAGAAGGTTTCCTTTGCTGTGCAGAAGCTTTTTAGTTGAATGTAGTCCCATTTGTTTATCTTTCCTTTGTTTCCCTTGCCCTAGAAGCTATACCAACAAAAGTAATGCTGTGAGAGATGTCTGAGGTTTTACTGCCTGTGTTTTCTTCCAGGATTTTTATAGTTTCGTGACTTATATTTAAGTCATTTTATCAATTTTTAAAATTTATTTATTCTTTTTAAAAATTTCTTTATTGATTAAGGTATTACATATGTGTCCTTATCTCCCTATCGCCCCCCCCTCCAGCCCCCCTACTCATGCCCTGCATTTTATCAATTTTGAGTCTATTCTTGTGTATGGTATAATTTGGTGATTTAGTTTCATTGTTTTTCATGTACCTGTCCAATTTTCCCAGCACCAATTATTGAAGAGATCATTTTTACTCCATTGTCATATATTAATTGACCATAGAAATGTGGGTTGATTTCTGGGGTCTCTGTTCTGTTCTATTGATCTATATGCCTGTTCCCATGCCAGTACAAGGCTGTTTTGATTACATGGCCTTGTAGTATAGTTTGATATCTGGTATTGTGACCCCTCCAACTTTGTTCTTTCTTAAGATTGCTGAGAATATTTGGGGTCTTCTTTGGTTCCATATAATTTTTAGAATATTTGTTCTAGATCTGTGAAATATGCCATTGGTATTATCATAGGAATTGCATTGAATCCAAAGATTGCTTTGGGTAGTATGGACATTTTAATGATGTTAATTCTCCCAATCCGTGAACACAGTATATGCGTCCACTAGTTTGTTTCTTCCTCAATTTATTTCTTCATTATCCTATAGTTCAGGGGTCCTCAAACTTTTTAAACAGGGGGCCAGTTCACTGTCCCTCAGACCGTTGGAGGGCCGGACTATAGTTTAAAAAAAAAAACTATGAACAAATTCCTCTGCACACTGCACATATCTTATTTTGAAGTAAAAAAAACAAAACGGGAACAAAGACAGTATTTGTATTTGCACGTGGCCCACGGCCATAGTTTGAGGACCCCTGCTATAGTTCTATGAGTACAGGTCTGTTATCATCTTGGTTACATTTATTCCTAGGTACTTTTTTGTTGTTGTTGCAATAGTAAATGGGATTGGTTTCTTAGTGCCTCTTTCTGATAGTTCATTATTGGTGTATAAAAATACCACCTATTTATTCGTTTTAAATATATTTTTATTGATTTCAGAGAAGAAGGGAGAGGGAGAAGAGAGATAGAAACATCAATGATGAGAGCGAAGCATAGATCAGCTGCTTCCTGCATGCCCCACACTGGGGATTGAGACCACAACCTGGACATACGCCCTGACTGGGAATCAAACTGTGACCTCCTGGTTCATAGGTTGGTGCTCAATCACTGAGCAGCACTGGCCCGGGAGGACTCATACTTTTAACCAGAGCATCAGGTGAACAGTGTCTTCTATACAAGTCGGCATGGCCCTGACCTTGTCTGCTTAGGGTTGTCACCTCTGATGCTGACTAAAAGTGCACATCCCTGCCCAACCCCTCGTCTGAGCAAGCAGAGCAGGACATTCTGAAGATCTGACACGGGAGGAGACACGTCTTTGAAGAAAATCCATTGGCCATTTTGTCTAGTTGAGCCTCAGAGTGCCCACAGAGTGGTCACCTGGTCTAGGGCTAGCTTGTCATCAGCTTCTGCAGGCGTGGGAATCTCATCATAGCCTCCAGTTTAGCCGACTTGATTAAAGACATAAACAAGGACACTCACTCGTCAACGTGCAGTGTCTGATCTTAGGGTACTCTAATCCCAGGGCCCACTTCCTTGCGAGTCCAAATTGGTGTGGAATCGGCCCGAGAAAGGCAGAAATGCTCTGTGGAATGTTCTTGGTCTCCCTGTGCAGGCCTGCCTTGCCAGTCTGTCTCTAGGACATGCTGGATAAAAATAAACAGAGATCTGGCTCTTTACATTTTGGTTCTTTTAAATGTCACTGTGACATTATCTCTCTTCCTGCTTGCTCCTCCCCCTTCCCAGTGTGACTAAAGCAGAAAACGTTGGTCACTCTCCTGGTGCGACTTGAGGAGGAGTGAAATGAGGAGAGGTTGGGTTGGGGCCTGAGGAGGGTAGAGCTAACTCAATTTCCCTGGAGCTATTGGAAGTCTGTGAGTAGGAGCAAATATGATCAGAGTTATCACATTTATTATTTTAATTGCAAAAGTGACACCTCCAGAGTTTAGGATGAAGAGAGAAACTAAATTTAGGCAATCTAGAGCAGGAGGGGGGATGGGGGGATGGGAGGAGGAGGGCGGGGGGGGGGGGGGGGGGAGGGGGACTGTTAACAATGACACTCTGTTTGCTCTCCTTTTAACACCTTTAGTCAAGTGGTGTGAGTTTCCTTGCTATTGAGATGAAATACTCCTTTTTAACCAGAAGGTGGGGCTGGCTCCCTGGAAACAACTTCAGAGGCCTTCCTGGACTGGCTTACTGTGAGGCAGGTGCTGGCATAAGGTTGCATCCTTCACCACCGTTTCATTATAACACTAAGGAGATGCCATAGGAACTTAACTCCTGTTTGTTTCCATTAGCCTGTGGTTAAACTGGTTTCGTTATATGTCATGTAGCTTAAGAGTCACAGGACCTATCAAGGACATTAAGTGAGGACTTTGTGCACCAGTTTTTCAAGTAGCTTCAGTCCGTGGATATGCGTCAGAATCCCATAGGCAGTCTTTTCCTACCTGGGCCCCACCTGGACATTCTGGCTTAATTGGTCTGGGGTGGGCTCTGGGTAGTGGGTCTCAAACTCTGCTGCACATTTAGTCTCCTGCAAGCTTTTAACACTCTGACCCCACACCTGGGGGCAGGAGCCCTCCGTCAGCATTTTCTAGATCAGTGGTTCTCAACCTTGGCTGCACATTAGAATCACCTGGGAATCTTTTTAAAATCCTGATTTCTGGGCCTCATCCTCCGGAAATTCTGTTTCTTTGTTATGGGGTGGGGCCACAACATTAGTAACAAAGAAACAATTTCCGAAGGATGAGGCCCAGAAATCAGGATTTTAAAAAGATTCCCAGGTGATTCTAATGTGCAGCCAAGGTTGAGAACCACTGTTCTAGATGGTTCTAGTGTGCGGCCCACTATGGGAGCTTCCCAGGTGATTCTAACCTGCAGCAGGGCCGGCTCCCCTGCTGGGGAACAGACATTCAGGTGCCTCTCTGGGTGTGGCCACAGTTGGAATGAGTGGGATGGAGAGCGATCAGCCAGAAAGACTCCACTGAGTCACCCTCCATCTCCCTCTTATGTAGAGGCTTGGCCTCCTGCTTTCCATGCTGGGGGTGGCCCAGAGGTAATGGATGCGATGTGAGCAGGGTCTTAGCAGAAAGGAAGGGGCCACGAACAGCTGAGAGCCGGGCATCACCCAGAACCCTTCTGTCCCTGTCCTTCCAGCTTTGTGACGACCAACTGGGCTCTGCAGTTTCGTTGAGCGGAATCTGACCTGGCCTTACCTGGCTTGGACCCTGGACAAGAACACCGTGGGCTACTTACCCACAGTGGCCATGGGGTATCCAGTCGGCCATGAACACGAGTAGCGAGTATCACATCGTCCAGGACACCAAACCAGCCACTTCACCGCGGCCCTGCAGGTGAGGGCCGTGTCCTCCCGCTCCCTCAGTGTGCCCCTGGCAGCCTGCACCCTGGTCACCCTGCCCAAATCTGAGTGCCTCTGGGGGCCCAGTAGGGTGGTTCCGATCATTGTTACTCAGGGGTGTTGAAAAGCACAGGGTAGCTGTGTTCAGTTATCCTAAAGTCAGAGGCCTTTTCCACATCTTCTGGTGGGAGGAGCCCACAGAATCTGGGGCGGGGGGGCGGGGGGCGCAGCCCAGGTTGGTAGGTGACCCCAAAGCAGAGTTGTGCACTCAGATGCCACTTTGGCGGGGCAGGGGCAGGGGAAGTGAGAGAGGCTACCCCTTGAGGGCAGCTCTCACCAGTGGCTGCCACGCAGCAGTGCAGGCTCGGTGTTCCTGAATGTATTTTCATGAGAAGCCAGATCACATCGATTTTCTACTCAACATGCTGGAATAATTTTGTATTTCAGAGTAAAAGCCAAATTCTCTACATATCGTATCTGCAGCATAGGCAGAATAATGGCCTCCAAAGACGTCTAAGATTGCAGATGGAATTAAAGTTGCTAATGAACTGACCTTGAGGTAGGGAGATGATACCGGAAATTGGTGGTTACCAATGTAACCGCAAGAGTCTTCATGAGTGAAAGAGGCAGGAATGTCACTGTGATGCAATGTGGGAACCACGTGACAGGCCATTGCTGGCTTTGAACATAGGAGGAAGCTGGAAAGGCAAGAAAACGGATGCTCCCGAGAGCCTCCGGAAGGAATTCCTGCTGCTGCCCCTTTTTTTAGACCAGTGAGATGCATTTTGGACTTCTAACCTCCAGAACTGTAAGGTAATAGATGTGTGTTGCTTAAAGCCACCAAATTTGTGTTAAGTTGTTGCAGCAGCAGTAGGAAACAGATATACAAAATAAAAAGCTGCCATCTCAGACTCCTGTCTCTCACTCCCTCTTCGTCCACCCCATGACCTCATTGCTATTTCTCAAGCACATGCCATGCCAAACCCTCTGCTGTGTCAGGGCCTGTGCACTTCCAGTGCCCTCAGCCTGAAGCAGGTTTTGAATCACAAAGCATTTCTGTTGGGGATGATTGGTGAGATGGGGCCTGAGACTAAGAGCCAGCTGACTTCTGCTTTCAGCCATGACACAGAGACAGGGACCAGATTTATCCTCATGCCCTGAACATGCTAAAAAAAAAAAAAAAAAGACAAAACACATGAAAGCATGGTTTTAAAATACTGGACAATAGGCAGTGCAGGGGAGTAATTCTCAACAGAAAGGGAATTAACAAGGTGAGCCCTGGAGTTTCCCAGGCAGTGAGCAAGGAGGGGGAACCCAAATTGAGTCAGTTATTTGAAGGAGTTTGGAAGGTGGAGTTCAGAGTTTGTGGAGACCAAAGTGGCTAGAATTTGGAGAGAGGAGAGGAACAGTGAGGGAAAGCTCCAGAGAGCTGCAGCGGACTCCCCACAATCCTTTGGCTGAGTACTGATCAGTGCCTAGGTGAAAGGAAACTATTGCGACCTGGGAAAGAACCAGCAAAAGGGGAAGGCAGATACACAGCCAAGAATAGCATTCCCACCAGCCAGAATGGAAAGAGCTCCTAATACATGGAGCACTGAATAGAGTCCTCACAAAGATCTTGGCTCGGTAATGGGGCCAAATTAGCCCTAGATAAAGACTGTTTTGGACCTGACAAAGCTTAAAAGCAAGCTTCTAAAGCAGCTCTGACCAACATAACTTTCTTCAAATATTGTCCAATCCTATATTAGACAATACTATACTATATTGTCCAATACTATATTGTCCAATATAGTATATTGGACAATAGCCATATGTGTACATTTGAAATGTGTATAGTACAAATGAGGAACCGAAATTTAAATTTTACTTAATTTTATTAACATAAATCCAAATAGACATATGTGTTTAGTGGTTACTATTTTCAACAGGGACGCTCTAAAGGATCAAAATATTTCCAAGTAAACTTACTGCATCTCAGAACAAAGTCTAAATATATTTAAAGAAAAACAAAAACCTCCAGCATATAACAGTGTAAAATCTGCAATGTCTGGTAGCCAATAAAAACTATGAGCTATGGAAACAAGCATAAAAATATGACCCATAAATAGGAGAAAAAAGTCAGTTGATGGGAATAGAAACATATCTAGAAATGACACAAATGATAAAATTAGTATGCACTGAACTTAACAGCTATTTTAATATATAGTCCATATTTCCAAGAAGGGAGAGCAAAGCTTGAACATGATGGGGTAAGCTTAACCCTGCTGAAGACAAAAATGGGAATTCTTCCATAGGGAGATGAAGGGAGATGGGACCTTGAAAGGGAACTCCCTTAAAATTACATCATCTATAAATCTTTCCATGACAACTCATTTTCCCATGGGGGCTTCAGGAAATTCTTACTCTCATGGCACCCCAAGAGCTCCACAGCCACCAGTAACAGGTGGCTCCCCAATAACAGGGCCTCTGACTTCTTTATCTAAAATAGCAGCAACACTCAATTTAAGTTTTTAGTATCTAGCTATACTTACAAACTATAGGATACCTGAAAATAAATGCTACAAAATATGAGAAAATGTTACAGCACACATAATGATGAAAAAAAATCAGAGCAGAGAATGGAAAACATATGGCACTTATATTTATTTAAATGCACTTCTATGAAGAATTTGTTCTAACTTAAAATTTGTTTATGTCTGTCGATAAAATTATGAGGGGGGAAAAGGAATACTTACCAGGCAAAAACAGGAATTGTTAGTCTCTTCACATGTGAGATTACTTTTGAAATGCACATGCGAATACTAAATCAAAATAATCAAAAAACAGCTTTAAAAACCTAGTTATCTATTTCATCTGTGAAGAGGGAGAGAGAGAGAGAAAGAGAGAGAGAGAGAGAGAGAGAAAGAGATAAAGCCACCAATAAAGATGAGAAGCCCTTGGGTTAAGAAAAGTGGGGCATGTTAAACATTAAGAAATATTACATTGACATTTCTAGTAAGGCTCCAAAAATTTAGCAGAATAAAATGCAGTTCTCATTCTTTTTCACTGAAAACTCTCTTTTCTACTTTTAGGTAATGGGTTAATTTTAACATAGTTGGATGGCCAAAAATATTATTCCTGGTTGTTAAAATAGTGTTCCCTAAAATAGAGAATTGGACAGGAAAACAGTCGATAAAACTTTAAATATCAATTGCGGAGTGTACCCTTTCCTTTTTTTGGTTAACTACCAGTTTTTCTGGAAAGGGACCAGCGTGTGGAGAAGGGATACCAATCGGGAATCTACGCTTTCACTGCTAGTGCTGCCACTTCCCAATTCAACCCTGACCCAGAGCTGACCCTGGCAGACTGCAGGCCCCTGGCGCCCATAGAACAGACCGGCCCTCTCCCTGGGTGCTCTGGCAGGACCCGGCCTGGGAGGCTCCCTGACACTCGGCTGCGGCAGGAGACCGCGCCAACCTCCCAGGACCCAAGAGCAGCTCTGGGGGATAAGGAGTTCACTGGGTCCAGAATGGCGCCTGATCTATGGGAAAAGTGGTACAACCTCTTGGCAGCAAAGCTGCAGGTGTTTGAAAGCTTTGGGAAAGCTGCGGGATGCGCATGCGCATTCCACCCAGGTGCCGCTACCAAGGAAAAGGGCTAGCCCCTGTTACTAGGAGACCGGACGCTCCTGTGGAAACTCGGCGCTGTGCGGTGTGCGCCTGCGCGGCGCGGATGGACCACGAGGAGGCCTTCCCTAGGCGTCTGCTAGGGCTGGCACGTGAACGGACGCGTCGCCACGTGCGTGGGTGCGCGCGCAGGCCTCGTAGTCCCTGCGAGAGGGAGCGTCGAGCCAGGTACGCGTGCGCACAGAGACTGTGGGCTTGAGGAAAGGATGTGGAGCTAAGGCGCCAGGAAGTGGAGGAAAAGCGCCCCTCAGGTACAGAGCGTGAGGGCGGAGTCGACGGGGCGCGGGGCGGTGCTAACCGCTCCGCCTCCTTCCCGTCAGGTGTCGTCTTCCACCACCTGCACCTCCAGCGGGGCGGGGCCGGGTCCATTTGGGGGTGGGAAGGGCGGGGAGAGGGCGGAGGATGGAGATGGGGTGGGACTTGAGTCCCTGCGGGAGGCGGCGGCCTGGTAGGCGCCGGGATGAGCTCCGAGGAGGCGGCTGGGCCGGGAAGTCCCGGGAGGGACCTGGCCCCCCAGGTAGAGGCCGCGGCGATGGCCCGGTGGGGGCCCAGCAGTTTCTGGGCCGGAAGACCTCTGAGGAGGCAGCGGCCAGGGGCGTGTGTGGGGTCGGGGCGGGGTGACCCCGAGGCAGGGGTTCGCGGCTTGAGCTGCTGTGAGGGGCAGTGGCGGCCGAGCTCGGCCCGGGAAGCCCTCCGGGAGCCGCCCTGCTCCCGCCGCCCTTTCTCGGGAGCGCAGGGCTGGCCAGTTCCTATGGTGACCGCTTGGCGTCCTGCCGCCCTGCGCTGGGTTGCGGGGGGCTGTTGGGCTTAGAGATGCTGCGGACGGAGCTGAGCCTTTGGAAGTCAGATCGGGGAGCCCAGCCCGGCTCCCGGCTCCCAGCCTCTCACTTCTGAGCTCTTGACAGACTTCGGGGGCGAAGGGCCGAGAGGAAGGGCGTCCTCATGAAAACCTCATGTAATTTCAGCGCCCGGGAAAGGCAGGGTGAGCGGGCTTTTGTCTGAAACTAGTGGAGGCAGTTGAGAACCGAGGCAGTCATGGGCCTGATACCCAGATACGCACAGGAATACTTCTTTCCCTTTAAACAAAGTCAAGGATCGCGGCATCAGGAAAAGTTTGCAAAGATGACGGTGTCCGAGTTTTCCTTCTTCCCCTCCATGCCCTCATACCTCCCGGTATTCGGTCTTTAAATGCCCTCTACTGGCATCTCAACTACGCCTTTTGTGGTTGTAAGGAAATAAATAACAGTCGGCCTTTAAGTAGAGGAAATAGGTTAGTTATAAATGTAAAAGGAGCGTGTCACATTCAAACCTGCCTCCAGGATAAAAACTTTTTTTTGGTTTTTATTTTAATCAACTAAATCAATCTTTTTAAAATCCTCACCCAATTTTAAAATCCTCACCCAATCCTCAGGAGGATATGTTTTTATTGATTTCTAGGGAGACAAGGGAAACATGGATGTGAGGAAGAAACATCAATCGGTTGCCTCCCTAGGCTGGGATCTAACAGGCACCCGAGGTTTGTGCCCCGATTAGGAGTGGAACCCACAAAGGTAGATCACTTCAACCAGCGAGCCACCTGCCCAGGGCTAAATCAGTCTTAGTTAGTGGGAAATAATTAGGAAGGTACGTTAATGAAATATTAATTTGAAATGATAAATTTTGGCATTATTTAATGGCAGCTTCCCAAATATATCTGATTTTAAATGTTTCTTTTCTGAAAAAAAAGAAAAGAAAGAAACCACTGCTTTAGCCCAGCATCTAATCAGTTGTAGAGCTTTCAGGCTGTCTTTCTGTCCTGGTCTCCAGTTGCTTGGTCCAGTTCGTTGTAGGATCATTTGCTCTTGAAGTCCTCCCGGTACAGAGGCAGTTAGAGCAGGTGTTACTAGATTTATTCCCTTTTCCCATCACACGCCCTTCTCCCCTGATGTAGCTATGCTAGCCACTTCCTTGCTTTTCCTCCATCTTTGTATGTGAATATGCATGTTCTAATTTGGCTTGCTTTTGAACTTATGCAAATGAAATTTTACTAAGTATTTCTTTGCATTTTGCTTCTTAAAACAGTTTGTTGTTCAGTGTTCTGATGTAAGAGTATCACAACTGATCTACTCTTCTCGGTGGACATTAAAGATTTTACAGTTTTGGTGAATGTGAAGAACGTTATTGTGAAGCTTCTTATACATGTCCCCCATGGTAATCTTTTATTTCCCCATGGTAATCTTTTGAAGTGAGCTAGTTAGTAAGGCAGTCCCATATCTTAGTTATGGTATGACATCAGTTTAAATATTATTAAATTCTGTAAGTTCATAAAAACCTCTTGAAAATAGCTATTTAACCCCTTATGTACCCAAGAGGTCTTCATAAGTGATTCCTCTCTTAAGACCTTTATTTATGAACTTTTAAAACACAAGTTATTTCTTTACAGTATAATCTGAATGGAAGAGAAGTAAGAACTTTGGGTTTGAATGGAATGACTAGGAGAGGTTATTTCTTTTTCATAGGAAAGGTTGACTGTTGTGGCTTTACTATTTTGTTTGAGGTGAATTACCAAAACGTTTACTCACAGATTTTTATCATAAATACAAATACCTGTCTCAAAATTGTTCATAAAACTTTGTGTGCTTCTCTGTATCTCTGTTAGTGAGGCTATTCCTTCCTACTTCAAGGTGTCTATCAGTTTGAACACTTGGGGACAGTTTTATAAAAAGAAAACAAGTTGACCTTTTGTGGAACTAGCATTCAGAATCTCTCATAAAATACTCCAGTGTTCTAACAAAATATTCAGTAGACATTTATTGACACATATTATATACCTGATGTTTTGCTCAATACTGGTAATACCTTTTAGCAAATGAGCTTACCTCCTTTTTTACTGAAAAATTAAAATTCTACCAGGCAGGAACTTCTGCAGATATCTATCCCTTGAAAAATTGGCCCTGGCTGGTGTGGCTCAATTGGTTGGGTTTCATCCCATGCACTGCAAGACCACCAGTTCAATTCCTAGTCAGGGCACATTCCCAGGGTGCAGGCTCGATTACCCAGTGGGATGCGTGAAGGAGGCAGACAGTTGATGTTTTGCTCTCACATCAATGTTTCTCTCCCTCTTCCTTCCTCTCTTTTTCTAAAAATCAATAAAAAAAATTTTTTTAAACATATTTCTCCTTATCTTAATCTTTACTTGAACTTGCTTTTCTCTTTCTTGTCTCAGAGGACGGTGCACAGCCTATATCTGGGTTTCTTGTTAGCCCAGTGGCCCTGCTCCATTAGTTAGCATTAACCCATGTCTTAGAATCTTTATTGTGTTTACAAAACTGTAGGGCTTCTTAACCTGGAGTACGAGAACTTAGAGGGCTCTTGAATCCCCTGAAACTATGAAGTTGTGTATGTGTTTGCATTTAGGAGAGACCCCAGGGCTTTTGTTTAATTCTGGAAGCTTTCCTTGATGTAAGAGAATTAAGAAACAAGATTTTCTACTTTGTAATGACCCTTCAAAAACCTTGGATTTTTCTAACTTTCACTCTACCTCTCTTCTCACAATCATGCTTCCTTTTCCTTAGTACTAACTCATTTATTAGTCCTCATCAAACTTGCTTCCACCCCATCCCTACCATTAAAACTACTTTGTTCCAGTCATCAACATTGATTATATTGAAAACTAGAGGCCCGATGCACAAAAATTTGTGCACTTGGGGGGGTGGGGGTGGTCCCTCAGCCCGGCCTGTGCCCTCTTGCAGTCTGGGACCCCTCCGGGGATGACCACCTGCTGGCTTAGGCCCGCTCCTCAGGGGATCGGGCCTAAGCTGGCAGTCAGACATCCCTCTGGTAGCCCAGGAGCCTTCAGGGGATGTCCACTTGCCAGTGGGGAGCAGGCCTAGCTGCAGTCAGACATCCTTAGCACTGCTGAGGAGGCAGGAGAGGCTCCCACCACCACCACTGTACTGGCAGCCATCAGCCTGGCTTGTGGCTGAGCAGAGCTTCCCCATGTGGGAGCTCACTGACCACCAGAGGGCAGCTCCTGCATTGAGCGTCTGCCCCCTGGTGGTCAGTGTGTGTCATAGTGACCTGTCATTCCCAGTGTTTCTGCTGTTAGGGTCAGTTTGCATATTACCCTTTTACTATATAGGATAGAGGCCTGGTGCATGAGCGGGGGCCAGCTGGTTTGCCCTGAAGGGTGTCCCGGATCAGGGTGGGGGTCCCGCTTGGGTGCCTGGCCAGCCTGGGTGAGGGGCTGATGGCTGTTTTCAGGCTGGCCACACCGCCTTTAGGGTGGGGGTCCCCACTGGGGTGCTTGGCCAGTCTGGGTGAGGGGCTGAGGACCGTTTTCAGGCTGGCAGGCAACTGAAGCTCCCAGCTTCTCCTTTTTTTCTTTTTTTTTTTTTCCAGGGCGGCCTGGAAGCAGGTATCTGGGATTTATTTATCTTCTATAATTGAAATTTTATAGCCTTGAGTGGAGTCCAGGGCCGGTCAGGGCAGGCGGGAAGCTTGGCTTCTTCCATCGCCGGGGGCAACCCAAGCCTCCTGCTCACTCCAGCTTTGTGGCCATGGCCACCTTAGTTGGGTTAATTTGCATACTGGCTCCCGATTGGCTGGTGGGCATGGCTTGACGGTTAATTTGCATCTTTCTCTTTTGTTAGTGTAGATGTTTTATTGAGTACCAATTTTGTGCTGTGCACCTTTTTAGGCATTACAGTTATGACATTGAGCAGATAAGAGCCTAGATCTCTTGGAGCTTACCTTCTAGTAGGGGGAGAAAACTAGTGAAGAAATAAATTATATAATTTCAAATGATATAAGTGTAAATAACCTAACAAGAGAGTGACTAGGAGAGAGGCTATTTAGGTAAGAGGTTAGGGAAGAGCCCAAGAGCTGAGCTGGGGGTAAGATGGAGCCAGGCATAGGCTGGGCCTTAACATGGAATGATAGTGGTTCAGTAGAGGATCAGAAAGAAAACCGATAAAGCCGGCAGGTGGACAACGAAGAGAGTGGTAGGTCTGTTTAGGAAAGTGAAGGCAGGGCCCAAATCACATAGGACCTTAAAACGGTGGGTTTTATTCTACTTGCATTGGGGAGCCATTGGAGTGTTTTTGAGGAGGATCTCATTGTTTTAAAGTGAATCTTTTCATCTCCATTTGGAAGATAGCTGCAGGGAGCAACATAGAAGCAGAAAGACCAGTTAGGAAACGTGCAGTAATCCGTGTGGGAGATGATGGCGACTTGAACCATGGAAGTGGTAATAAAAGTGTAGAGAAGTGGGTGGGTTTGGAGTTCGAACCAACAGGGCTTGTTGATGCATTTGATGGGGATCAGGGAAAGAGGAGACAAAGGTGACTCCTCTGGCACTGCCATTTGACCTGGGAGAGACTGGGAAGGAGCCTAGTGGAGGCGTGCTGAGAGCAGACTGCAGGTGGGAGAATTAGAGGTCTGTTTTACACAAGTTAAGTTGCAATGGCTATGGACATCCAATAAACACAATATAATGTGCTCTGATAGGGTGTAGTCATAGTTTTTGGGGAACATGTAAAATCCATTCTATGTCTTTTGGAGGGAATTAGAACTCAGAAATATTCTTTTGTAGTCCTTTTCTCTATATTCCCTTAGCATCCATGTGCATTCATTCCTCTAGTGTGTACTAATCCTGCTGTACTCAAATTTCTGATTTATTAGTTCTGGAGTTCCCTAGATCATTGTGGGTTGAAATTATAGCTTTTTATTTGGTTTCCATATTTCTGTCCCCAGAATCTAATATTGGGTCATCATTACTCTGTTTATAAATTTGAGAATTGAATAAATGTGACTGTTACAGTCTGATAATATGAACTGAAACAGTGATAGGAATGGAAGATATGAATTTGAGAGAGATTTTAGTGAAAAATCAGTAGGACTTGATGGCCAATTAGATAAGTTGAGTCACTGAGAAGAATTAGGAATACTAGTAATGGTTAATAATAATAATTATATATCTAGACTTGCTTAGTCCGGCACTTTTCTAAGTGCTTTACTTATATGAATCCTCATCGCAGCTCTTTGAGGTGAGTAATGTTATCATTCCCATTTTATAGGTGAAGGCTTGGCCAGAGAAGTAACTTGCCTCTAGTCATGCAGCTAAGAAGCGGCAGAACTAGCATGATGAACATGAACAGTCTGATGCTAATGAACACACCCTTAACCACTATGCTATGTTACTTCCCAATTGAGAATGATTGTGGTTCTCACTTGGATGTTTATGGTAACAGTTTGCTGCTCGCAAAGTACTTTACTTGCATCCTCTGAGATATGTACAGGAACACAAGTTCCATTCACAATCCATTTAAAGATCATGGGAATGTGGAGAATATTCTGGTGGCAGGCTAGACAAGGGCATTTCAGATACATTGATTTATCTCCCTTTTTACTGCCTCCTAAGCTAGTGCAGGGAAAGTAGCAGCTCTAATGTGATAGTCTCTTGGCCTCTTCCTACTTTTAATTTCTAGATTAGTCTGATGGGTTATTTTATAGAACTCCCACTTGACCATTGAGATTCCCAAAGAGAAGAAAGAATATTCAATTGTATCTGCTGTGGTACACTGCTTTTTTGTCACTTCTACTAAATTTTATAATACCTTCCTATCACAGACAGCTCTGTGCAGGCTGGAGCAGTACAGAGAGTTCTAGGACATTGCTTGTTCTTAACATTCTAATGATCATGTGAGGGAGATGTGCATCCAGAAAACCAAATAGCTACATAAGTTGTTCTATAACGACTATATACAAAATTCTCATTGAAGAAGTGATCACTATTCGATGGAGAAGACAAAGAAAACCTCTAAGAGAATCTAGAATTCTAGCTGAACCTTTAGGGATGTCTTCATTGTTAGTTAAATGGATAAAAGGGTGAGGGCAAGGCTTAACGAATAAAAGATAACATGTTTCTGCCCTGGCCAATTTTGCACAGTGGATAGGGCGTTGGCCTGCAGACTCAAGGGTCCCTGGTTCGATTCTGGTCAAGGGCATGTACCTTGGTTGCGGGCACATCCCCAGTGGGGAATGTGCAGGAGGCAGCTGATTGATGTTTCTCTCTCATCAATGTTTCTAACTCTCTATCTCTCTCCCTTCCTCTCTGTAAAAATCAATAAAATATATATATATTTTAAAAAGATAACATGTTTCTGAATGTATAAAGAATGTGGAGTAGTTTGGAATAGTTTGTCCTTAATTGAGGGATTCTTGAAGGTGTCAAGTAGGAGATAAATTTGGAGTCATGGGAAGGGACCAAATCATAAGAGCTCTGAATGCTAAGTAGGCTTAGACTGTACCTGACTTCCCTGAATTAATTTGGGTTGAGGCCTATTTCAAAATAAGAAGATGGAGAATAAATATTAATTCAATGCTTGTTTTATGGGATGTTTTATGGGTCTAGTTTCTATACTAGCCCAATAAGGATTGCTGAGCATCTTTATGGAAATGCAGTATTTCAGGCATATTGTGAATAAAAATCTGCATTTTAATAAGATTCCCAAGTGATTTGTATATTCACTAAAAAAATTGAAAAGTACTATAGGGAGGAGTCATTTGATTCTGTTATTCTAAGTCAAATGTTTATAAGTAGGAACATATTTTTCAAGAGAAACTGTATAAGGAATTGGATTTCAGCCTACCCCATAAAGGCATAAACGATTCATAATTAGAAATACTCTGTGGGATCTAATGCTAAGTTACAAGTGAGGCAATAACTGCTGGAGTGAAGAACAGAAACACAGACTTGTGTTTTGTTTAGGAAAAGGAAAAAAGGAAGAGACGTCTGTCACACTGCTAAGTGCTGGATTAGACATTGTATGACATAAGCTTAGTGGCTGGGGGATCCTGATTCTGGAGTATAACAGCTGTGTTGCCAGGAGGGATCTAAGATACTTATAGGAAATTCTCTCTTCCTTAACATAAAGGCAGCCTTGATTCAGGAAAAGAACAAATTATGTTCCTAAATTATACAATTTCTAAGACACTTTGTCAAGTAAAAATGTACAATGTGGATTAGTATGTGTAGTATGTTAAAGTGAAATATCTTGTTATTTTGCACATGAACAAATATGTATGTGGGAATAATTCCTAGGAATGGGATTATTTGTACAGAAGCTATGAGTATTTGTAATGTTTGTAGATTTTATTTAACCGTTTGAGTCCCAGGGGGTATTGAAAAAACACTGTCGAAGAATCCCAAACAGCGCAACTGCGCTTTCTCTAAATGAGTAAGAAAAGACCCAAACAGCGTGATAGCGCTTGTTTTATTTTATGTCGAGAAATACCAAGCATGGGACTCAAACGGATATTAATTAAAAGGAGCTGTGTGATGTACTTGTGTCAGTAAATCTGAGCGCGCGACTTCGACAATCGGTAACACACCATCAGCTGTCCACAATGTTCGAAATGTGCTGGGTTTTCTTGACATAAAATCTCAGCAGCGCAATCGCGCTGCTTGGGACTCAAACGGTTAATTGATCTTCATAAGTATTGTACTTCATATACACTGCCACCAGTGGTGTATAACAATACTACGTTATATATCCAACTATTTTATCTTTGCCAGTGTGAGTTGAAAAATGGTATCCAAGGTTGTTTCAATTTGTATCCCTCTAACTGGTGAGATTGAGTATCTTTAAATCTATTTAAAAGTCATGTATGTAAAGTATCCATATTCTTTGCCACTTTTTCTACCAAGGTATTTCTTTTCCTTTCTTATTTATAGGAATTATTAATACACTGGAGGCCCAGTGCATGAAATTCATGCAAGGTTGTGTGTGTGTGTGTGTGTGTGTGTGTGTGTCCCTCAGCCCAGCCTGCACCCTCTCCAATCTGGGACTCCTCGAGGGATGTCCGACTGTCCATTTAGGCCTGATCCCTAAACGGGCAGTCAGACATCCCTCTCACAATCCAGGACTGCTGGCTCCCAACTGCTCGCTTGCCTGCCTGCCTGATTGCCCCCTAACCACTCCCCTGCCAGCCTGATCGACGCCTAACTGCTCCCCTGCCAGCCCAGTTACCCCTAACTCCCCTCCACTGCCGGCCTGGTCACCCCTAACTGCCCTCCACTGCTGGCCTGGTCACCCCTAACTGCCCTCCCCTGCAGGCCTGGTTCCCCCCAACTGCCCTCCCCTGCCAGTCATCTTTGACCACATGGGGGCGGCCATCTTGTGTGTTGCAGTGATGGTCAGTTTGCATATTACCTCTTTATTATATAGGATTAGAAAGAAGCCAGCCCTTTGTGATATGGGTAGCAAACCTTTTTGGAAAACACAGACCTAGAGATAGATATTTAATTTGCTGCTGACCCAATATTTTCTTAGTACAGTGATTACCAAGGGGATAGGCTGGGGTATGTCTCCTTTGAAAAGCATGTTCAATATTGTAGTTTCATATTTGGAAAGCACACAGAAAAAGTTTTATAACATAAAATGTTAAGAACGTAAAACTTGCTGAAATATTCTTTGCTGGTATGACAAGGTTAAAACCAATTGAAAATGTACCTAAGAATGTGGTTAATTTAAAAAGTTTATATACTGTTGTGAGAGATCACAAAGCTGTTTTAAAAAGAATGTCCTAGTATTATTCCTATTCTTTCCACTAGGTTACCACCAAAGAACATGATTTTGGTCTAGGGGCTCCAGTTTCCAAAGCTGGAAAATACCAGAATACTCTCCAGCTAGAACAACAAGTGAGAACTCAAGATAAATTCATCTCTACACTGAAATTACAGGTTACATTTAATTTACATATGTACTTATTTCCCTGAATTAATTTTGGCTGGGGCCTATTTTAAAATAAGAAGGCGGAGAACATTAATTCAGTGCTGGCTTATGGTTTTATTTTCTGGGTCTAAAATCATTTCATTTTTATCTTAACCGTTTTGATACACAGAGTCTGAGTCAGTGAGTGCCAGCTGTGTGCCAGGTGTTCTATGAGGTGCTTTCAAGTACATAATCTTACTTCATCCCAACCTTGTGAAACTGTCGTTACTTCTATTTTACAGACATGGAAGCTGAAGTTCCAAGAGGTTAAAGAATTATGGTACTGGACTAATGAATGACAGAGCTAGGATTTCTCTGAATTCCCAAGTTAGTTAGGATTTGAATGCAGTTCTCTGAACTCCAAGTTGAGCTTTGTTTCTCTTCTCCTGGTGCCTAATCTGTGGGGTAGCTATTAATTAAGGTCATTGAAAGAAATTGCCTCTTGTAGGAAGAAGGAGTAGACTTACTTTTCCATAATCCTCTTACTAAGTACAGCTAAAAACCCTGAACATTGTGTATGAAACAAGCATAGAACACTGAAAGGCAGGAGGAAGAAGGAAGACTGACTAGGGACCCCAACACACCAAGACTAGGAAAGGGACAACCTAGCAAGGAAGACTACTTTTAGACAGTAACTGCCTGCTCTAAGCAACACTGTGGAAAACCTATAGCCCTGTTTCTGCCCACAAAGACTAGGAGCCTAGCCGGTTATCCTTGCCAGGCTGTAACAAGAAGCCCCAGCTGCACCTCATATTCCCCTTTCCCCTCACCAACTTCTCCATCCCCACAAGGTGGTGTCAAAGAAGAAGGCTGAGTTGGGGACCAAGACTTTTGTGCCCACAAAGCGGTAAGGGACGTTCCCAACCCCACTTTGTGTGTGTGAAGCACATGGGGAGCCTACAAGCAGCTACCCCACCGGGTGGTGTGAAGTGCCTCCTTTCCTCCTTGCTGGAGTGGTGTCCGAGGAGAACATGCAGAGTTAGGGCTTTACCAGGACCCAGCACGAACAAGTCCACCCACCCACGGTGGCAGTGGTGGACATGTGAGAGCAGTAGCGAGGCACCTCTGCTCCATGCTCTTGTGGTATCAGCAGAGGCCCAGTGAGGAGCCTGAACTTCCATCCCTGCCCAGCAGGAACAAGGAGCTTCACCTTCTCCAGGTGTCCATGGAAGCCTCAGGTAAAATGGACTCCCCCCCGCCCCCCCCGAAGCAGGAACAAAGCAGTGTCCCTCCTTTCTAGCTGGAGCAGTGTCACAGGAAGCCCACTAAAACACAGGATCCAGAGTCTTAGAATACCAAGTTTTAATTAAAAGAAAAAATCACTCCTTATCCTAAAAATCAGGAAGATCTCAATTTCAGTGAGAAAAGACAGGATATGCCAGGATTGATATGAATTAGATATTACAATGATCTGACAAAGATTTTAAATCAGCCATCTTATAAATGCTTCAGCAAGCATTTTTTACATACCTGGGATATAGAAAAGAAAATAGAAAATCTCAGCAAAGAAGTAAAAGATATAAAGAGATATAAACAAGAACCAAATTGAAATTTTAGAAGCAACCAAATTGTTCTTCAATAAGTGAATGGATAAACTGGTGCATCCATAGAATGGAATTGTAAAAAGAAATGTGTTATCAAGCCACAACAAGACAGAAAAGGAACCTTGAAAGCATATAGTTAGGTGGAAAAAGCCAATCTTAAAAGGTTACATATTCTGATTCTAACTATGCAACCTGAAAAAGACAAAACATTGAGACCTTGGAGGGAGAGAGAGAGATGAATAGAGCGCAGGTGATTTTTAGGGTAGTATTCTGTCTGATACAATAATGATGGTTACATGTTAGTATACAATTGTCAGAAACCATAGAATCTACAACCCAAAGAATGAACCCTAATGTAAACTATGGAGTATAGTTAATCATAACGTATCAGTGTTGGTTCATCACTTGTAACAAATGTACCACACTGTTACAAGATGTAAAGCAAAGGGGAAACGGTGTGTGTATGTTTGGGTGTGGGGAAACAAAAGGCATGTGGGAAATCTCTGGAATTCCTGATCAGTTTTTCTATAAAACTGCTCTAAAAAATAAAATTTATTAAAAATGTACAGAAGGAAATGTTTGTAAATCATATATCACATAAGGGATTAATAACCAGAATATAGTATAGAGAACTACAACTCAACAGCAACAACAAATCCAATTCAAAAATGGATAACGGACTTGAGTAGACATTTCTCCAAAGAAGGTCTATCAATGGCTAATAAACATATGAGAAGATCACCAACCATTAAAGAAATGCAAAACCACAATGAGATATTACTTTACACTCATTAAGATGGATATTATAAAAAACAAAAACCAACCAACCAAAAAACAGAAAATTACAGGTATTGGTGAGGATGGGGAGAAACTGGAGCCCTGTATGGTTGCTGGTGGGAAAGTTAAAATGGTGCAGCCATGTTGAAAAAAGTTTAGCAGCTGCTCAAAAAGTTAAATATAGAATTGCAGTATTTTTCCAGCTATTCTACTCCTAGGTGTATCCCAAAAGATTAAAAGCAGGTCCTCAAACAGATACTTGGAAACCAATGTTCATAGCAGCATTATTCACAATAGCAAAAAGGTAGAAACAACCCAGATATTCATCAGCAGATGAATGGATAAACAAACTGGCACGTACATACAATGGAATATTATTCACCCTTAAAAAGAATGAAATGCTGATAGAAGCTACAACATGGATGAGCCTTGAAAACATTATGCTAAGTGAAATAAGGCAGGCACAGAAGGACAAATATTGTACAATTCCACTTATATAAGGTACCTAGAATAGGAAAATTCATAGAATTTGTTTAATGGGTACAGAGTTTCTATTTGGGATGATGGAAAAGTTCTGGAAATGGATATAGAATGGTTGCACAACATTATGAATATACTTAATGCCACTGAATTTTACACACAAAAATGGTTATAATGGTAAATGTTATGGTATGTCTATTTCATCACAAAAAAATTAGTTAAAACAAATGTAGTAACAGAATTAAAAACTCAGTGTTCTCAAACAACAAAATACACAGGGAGAGAGGAATGAATCAGTGAACATGAGAGCAGAAAAATAGAAATTACCTGAACAATAGAGAGAAAATAGATTGAAAAAGTGAACAGAGGTTTCGAACAGGTAGAACCATAACAAAAGATACAACATTTGGATACTTGGGGTCCAGCAAGAGAGGCAGAAAAGAGAGAGGCTGAAAAAGTATTTGAAGGAATAATGGCTAAATATTCCCCAAATTTGATAAAAGACATAAAACAGATTAAAGAAGGTGAATGAATGCCTACAGGGATTCTCCCAAAGAAACCCATGCCAATACACTTTCTATTTAAACCTGTGAAAACTCAAGACCACAAATGTTCCTGAAATCAGAGAATTCATTACCTAGAGGCAAACATCAATTCAAATTACAGCAGATCTGAAAACATGGGGGTTAGAAGGAAGTGGCACAACATTTTTCAAGGTTTGGAGAAAAGAACTGTCAATTCAGTATTCTGTATGAAGGGAAAGTCAAGACATTCTCAGAGGAAGAAAACTAAAAGAATTGATTGCCAGCAAAGAATAGCAAAAGGAATTTCTCTAACTATGATGGAGATAAAAGAAGCAAACTTGGAAGAGTAGAAAGAAAGAAAGGACAACATTTAGAGCAAAAATATGAATAAATATAATAGTTTTCTTTTTTTCTAGTTTTTTAATGTATCTTTTTCAAATATAGTTCTCGATGCATGTAGAGGATAATATTTAAGACAATTATTAATAGAGGAGGATAAAGGAACGTAAAGGGAGATAAGGATTTTACACTTCACTCAAACTGTAAAATGTAGGCTGCAATAAGTTGTGAATGTATAGGGCAACCATTAAAAAGTTATACAGCCCAGGCTGGTATGACTCAGTTGTTTGGGTATCATCCTGTGCACATAACAGTGAACAAAAAAGCCACACTTGAATTGTAACAAAAGTATTTACATTAAGTACATATATTACTTAAAAGATGGGAACTGACAGAATGGGTTAAAAAACATGACCTAGCTTTATGCAGTCTACAAGAAATACCCTTTCAGGATATAGCCAAGTTGAAAGGTTGAAAGGCACACAGACCTTGAAATGAAGAAATAAAACTGTCCTTGTTTGTAGATCACATGATCTTCTACTTTGAAAATCTCATAAATATATAATATAAAAGGCAGAACTAATAAATGATTTTAGCAAGGTCAGAATACAAGACAAACAATTAAATTTCTGTATATTTCTATATATAACGTGGCAATCAAAATTAAAAATGCATTACTATTTATAGTTACTCAAATAGAAAATGGAATGATTAGATGTAAATCTAATAAAGAAGCTATGAGTTTGTATTCTGAAAAGACAAAATGCTAATGAAATGGAAGATCTAAACAAATGGAAAGACATATGTTTATGGATTGTAAGCCTCAATATAGTAAAGATGTCAGTTCTGTCCAAATCAATATATTGGTATAATGCAATGTCCATCCAAGTTGTTAATCAGCAATAAAAAGGAATCTATTGATCTAAGTTGTTTTATTTATTTAACATTCTCAAATTCTAGCAAAAACAATTTGGAAAAAACAAAGTCATTCTTTTTTTTTCTTTATTGATTAAGCTATTACATATGTGTCCTTATTCCCCCACTATCCCCCACCCCCCTACTCATGCCCTCACCCTCCTGGTGTCTGTATCCATTGGTTAGGCTTATATGCATACATACAAGTCCTTTGGTTAATCTTTCCCTCTTACCCCTACCCTCCCCTACCTCCCCTCTAGGTTTGACGGTCTGATCAAGGCTTTTCTGTCTCTGGATCTGTTTTTGTTCATTAGTTTATGTTGTTCGTTATATTCCACAAATGAGTGAGATCATGTGATATTTATCTTTCTCTAATTGGCTTATTTCCCTTAGCATAATGCTCTCCAGGTCAATCCATGCTGTTGCCTCAGTGTAGTATTCCATTGTGTAGATGTATCACAGTTTTTTAAACCACTCATTTGCGGATGGGCAATTAGGCTGTTTCCAGATCTTAGCTATTGTAAATTGTGCTGCTATGAACATAGGGATGCATATATCCTTTCTGATTGGTGTTTCTAGTTTCTTGGGATATATTCCTAGAAGTGGGATCACTGGATCAAAAGGGAGTTCTATTTTTAGTTTTTTGAGGAAACTCCAAACTGTTCTCCACAGTGGCTGCACCAGTCTGCATTCCCACCAACAGTGCAGGAGGGTTCCTTTTTCCTCACGAACACTTGTCATTTGTTGATTTGTTGATGATAGCCATTCTGACAGGTGTGAGATGGTACCTCATTGTCATTTTGATTTGCATCTCTCGGATGATTAGTGACTTCCAGCATGTTTTCATATGTCTCTTGGCCTTATGTCCTCTTTTGAAAAGTATCTATTTAGGTCCATTGCCCATTTTTTGATTGGCTTGTTTATCTTCCTTTTGTTAAGTTGTATGAGTTCCCTGTAAATGTTGGAGATTAAACCCTTACTGGTGGTAACATTGGCAAATATGTTCTCTCATGCAGTGGGTTTCTTGTTGTTTTGTTGATGATTTCTTTTGCTGTACAGAAGCTTTTTATTTTGACGTCCCATTTGTTTATTTTCTCTTTAGTTTCCATTGCCCTAGGAGCTGTATTGGTGAAGATATTGCTTTGGCATAGGTCTGAGATTTTGCTACCTGTGGATTCCTCTAATATTTTTATGATTTCCCATCTTATGTTTAAGTCCTTTATCCATTTTGAGTTTATTTTTGTTATGGTGTAAGTTGGTGGTCTAGTTTCATTTTTTTTGCATGTATCTGTCCAGTTTTCCCAACATCATTTTGAAGAGACTGTTGACTCCATTGTATGTTCTTGTCTCCTTTGTCAAATACTGAGCATAGTGATTTGGGTTGATTGCTGCATTCTCTATTCTATTCCATTGGTCTATATGTCTGTTCTTGTGCCAGTACCAGGCAGTTTTAAGAAAAGTGGCTTTGTAATACAGCTTGATATCTGGTATTGAGATCCCTCCTACTTTGTTCATCTTTCTCAGGATTGGTGGAGCTATTCAGGGTCTTTTTAAAATTCCAGATGAATTTTTGGAGAGTTCGTTCTAGGTCTGTGAAATATGCCATTGGTATTTTAATGGGGCGTGCATTGAATCTGTAGATTGCCTTGGGTAGTATGGACATTTTGATGATGTTGATTCTACCAATCCATGAACATGGTATGTTCTTCCATCTATTTATGTCTTCCTCTATCTCTTTTTTCAGTGTCTTGTAGTTTTCGAGTACAGGTCTTTTACCTCCTTAGTTAAGTTTGTTCATAGGTATCTTAATTTTTTTGGTGCGATGGTAAATAGGATTGTTTTTTTAATCTCTCTATACATTCACTATTGGTGTATAAAAATGCCATAAATTTCTTGGTGTTAATTTTGTATCACCAAATCGCTACATTGCCGAATTCATTTATTAAGTCTGATAATTTTTGATGGATTCTTTAGAGTGTTCTATGTACAGTAACATGTCATCTGGAAATAATGACAGTTTTATGTCTTCCTTTCCCATTTGGATACCTTTTATTTCTTCTTCTTGTCTAATTGCTATGGGTAGCACTTCCAGTATTATGTTGAACAGGAGTGGTGAAAGTGGGCATCCCTGTCTCGTTCCTGTTCTTAGGTGAAATGGTTTTAGTATTTGACCATTGAGTATGATGTAGGCTGTAGGTTTGTCATATAAGGCTTTTATTATGTTGAGGTATGACCCCTCTATTCCCATTTTACTGAGGGTTTTTATCAAGAAAGGGTATTGGATTTTGTCAAATGCTTTTTCTGCATCAATTGATATGATTATGTGATTTTTATCTCTCAATTAGTTTATGTGATGTATCACATTTATTGATTCGTGAATATTGTACCATCCTTGCATCCCTGGGATAAATCCTACTTGGTCATGGTGTATGATCTTTCTGATGTAATGCTGGATCCGATTTGCTAGACTTTTGTTCAGCATTTTGGCATCTATGTTCATGAGGGATATTGGCCTGTAATTCTCTTTCATTGTGTTGTCTTTTATCTGGTTTTGGTATTAGGGTAATGCTGGCTTCATAGAAAGAGCTTGGAAGTGTTCCTTCCTCTTGAATTTTTTGGAATAGTCTGAGGAGGATAGATTTTAGTTCTTCTTTGAATGTTTGGTAAAACCCCTGTGAAGCCATCTGGCCCCTGGCTTTTGTTTGCTGGAAGCTTTTTGATGACTTGCTTCAATTTCTTCCATAGTTATTGGCCTATTGATATTTTTATATTCTTCCTGATTGAGTTTTGGAAGGTTGTATTTTTGTAGGAATTAGTTATTCTTCTTGATTCTATAACTTAATATGTAACCAAAGTGATAAAGACTATGGTATTGTTAGAAGATAGACACATACATCAATAATACAGAATAGAGAATCCAGAATTAGCCCACACAAGTACAGCCAAATGATTTTTGAAAGTGGTACTAATGCAGAATTGTGAGCAGGGAGAATCTTTTCAACAAATGCTGCTGGAGCAATTGGATATCTTTTAGGGGAAGAAAATAAGCCTAGTTCTAAACCGTTATCATATACAAAAATTAACTCAAAATTGACCATAGAGTTAAATGTAAAATTTAAAACTAGGTAGAGGTAACATAGGAGAAAATATTCAGGACCTTGAGCGTGGTGAAGAAATGGCACCAAAAGTATAAGTCATAAAATAAATTTTAAAAGATAGTTTCAACTTCATAAAATTTAAGTCCTTTGCTCTATGGAAGATCCTGTTAATAGAATGAAAAGATAAACTACAACATATATTTCTGCTGAAGGAATCATATCTAGAACACATGAAGAATTCATCAAAACTCAACAATAAAAAGCATATAATTCAATTAGAATATAAGCAAAAGATATGAAGAGATACTTCACAGAAGGATGTATGGCTTGACAAACACAAAAATATCAGGAAAATGCAAATTAAGACCATGATGAAATAATGTACACCTATAAGCACAGCTGAAATGAAAAATAGTGACAGGACCAAATGCTGGCTAAGATGAGGAGAAATTGAATCACTCATACATTCCCAGTGGGAATGAGAAATGGTACAGCCACTCTGGGAAAATAAGCCTACATTAACCATACAACCTAGAATGAAAACTTACCGTCCACTCAAGAACCTCTATTCAATTGTTCATAGCAGCTTAATTTGATATAACCCAAAATTAGAAACAATTACAGTTTCCCTTAATTGGTAAGTGAGTAAACTGTGATAAGCCATACTATGGAATATTAATCAGCAATAAAAAGGAATCTATTGATCTAAGTTGTTAACTTGGATAGATCTCAAAAACATTGAGCTGAGAAAAAAAGCCAATATCACAAGATCACATACTGATCTGTATCATATGACTTTAATTATATAACATTCTCAAAATGATGAAATTATAGAGATTAGTGATTGCTAAGAGATAAGGATGGTCTACAAACAATTAAGCCAACCATGCTCTTTTCCCCATGCAATGACTGTTGTTGCTTGTATGGGTTGCCCTAAGGGACCTTGGAGACAGCACTTTCCATTGGACGCTCATGCCTGACCTCATGCTGTTCCCAATCTATATGGATGCTTTTGGAAAGCCCCAGGACACAGTGGCCAGGGTCCATATTGGCCAAGTCACCATGTCCTTCTACACCAAGCTGCAGAACAAGGACCATGTGAATGAGGCCTTACACAGGGGCAGGTTCAAGTTCCCTGGTCACCAGAAAATTCACATCTCCAAGAAGAAGGCTTTACTGAGTTTAATTCGGATGAATTTGAAGGTATGGAAGCTGAAAAGCAGCTTATCCCAGATTACTATGGAATCAAATACATCCATAATCGTGGCCTCCTGGACAAATAGCAGTCCCTTCACTCATGAGAGCCTCAGGCTGATCCTTCCTTACTCATATCCACCAGTAATTCCTATTTCCTGTCCCCCAAAAGATAGTTAAAGATGGGGAGGGAGAGGATGTGACTTTAAAGGTGTAGGAGGGTGATCTTTGTGGTGATGGAATAGTTCTATATCTTGTCGAGGTGGTATTACAACAATATACATGGGATAAAACCATATAGAGCAATATGCACACATTATACCAATGTGAAATCTCTGGGTTTGACATTGTCTTATAATTAAGATTTAACCACTGGGGAAATGGTTAAGGGCACATAAGACCTCTCTGTACATGTTTACAACTTCCTGTTCTTCAGTTATCTACTTATATAAAAACCATGGGTGGTTTTCATCACGACTATCAGAATTGCGACCAAGCAGAAGGAAGTCAGTCCTGCAGGGTTTGTCTTGGCAAGGGCTGCTCCTCCCCTGAGCTGTTTCCTGGAGCTGTTCCCGGCAAGGGCGGGGTTTGAGGCAGGAACCCGCCCTCGGAGCGTGGACCCACTGAATCCTGGGTCCTTTTGCCAAGGGCTGTGCCCTCCCCAGCTGTTTCCTGTGTGGCCTGAGGGAAGAACCCACCCTCAGAGCACCAGGAGCGCCCAGCAGCAGTCAGTCCTGGGTTGCTGAGGTGGAGGCTATGGCGTGGTAGAACTCTGGGTCTGGCCCAACAGGGGTCGTGGCCAACCTTCAAACCAGACCCTGACAGTAGAAAGGAGGGAGCCCCATTCCTCACAGAATCCACTGTTGGATAGCTTGCTGTCAGTGGCCTGCCAGCCAGGAACCCCATTCTCCTGCACCCTGGACCCTGACAGGAAGGAGGAGGGAGCCCCTTTCCTAACGGAATCGACAGGTGGCTAGTTTGCTAATTAATTCCCTTTTTAAAAAATATTTATTTTATTAATTTTTTATAGAGAGGAAGGGAGAGGGATAGAGAGTTAGAAACATTGATGAGAGAGAAACATCGATCAGCTGCCTCCTGCACACTTCCCACTGGGGATGTGCCCGCAACCAAGGTACATGCCCTTGACCGGAATCAAACCTGGGACCCTTGAGTCCACAGGCCGATGCTCTATCCACTGAGCCAAACCGGTTAGGGCAATAATTCCCTTTTAATGTGCACAAATTTTGTGCACCAGGCTACTAGTTTTAAAATAAAAGGGTTTATTTGTTTGTTTAGAAAAACTACTTTTTGGGGCACCTATTATCTATCAGAAATTTCACTTGAACTTTTAAAAAATATATATATTTTATTGATATTTTACAGAGAGGAAGGGAGAGGGATAGAGAGCCAGAAACATCGATGAGAGAGGAACATCGATCAGCTGCCTCCTGCACACTCCCCACTGGGGATGTCCCCGCAACCAAGGTACATGCCCTTGACCCTTGACCGGAATCGGACCTGGGACCCTTGAGTCCGCAGGCCGTTGCTCTAGCCGCTGAGCCAAACCGGCCAGGGCTCACTTGAACTTTAATATCTCTTTATTTATTTATTTTTTAAAAAATATATATGTTATTGATATTTTCTACATAGAGGAAGGGAGAGGGATAGAGAGTTAGAAACATTGATCAGCTGCCTCCTGCACACCCCCCACTGAGGATGTGCCCGCAACCAAGGTACATGCCCTTGACTGGAATCGAACCTGGGACCCTTCATTCCACAGGCCGATGCTCTATCCACTGAGCCAAACCGGTTAGGGCTTAATATCTCTATATTGTAGATATTATCTCCATTTAACAGATACAACTCAAGAGGCTTCTATTTATTTTTTCTGAAGTCAGAATGTACCTCTTAGGATCAAGAAAATATGATAAATTGCCTGAGGTTAAGTTACTGGTGAAGGGCTACAGTGGGATTTAAATCTGCCTGTCTTAGTCCAAAGCCTATATCCTTCCGACTGCCTTAAACTGCCTCTTTCAAAGTATTTGTTGTCAGGAACCAATTCCAGCATAATTGTCATAATTTCAAGAGTTTCATCAAAAGATTGATGAAACTTGGGGACTCAACAAGGTTGAGTTACACATGTAGTCACCTGTTGGGAATGGCTAAAGGCATTTCCCCAAACCTGAATAGGAAACTGATTGTGGCTGCCAGACAGTTAAAGGGCATCTTAATCTACATGATATTGCCTCCTACTGGCCAAACACCTGAACAGCCATAGGCTATTCCCCAAACTGACAATGCTTCTGTATCCTTTGAAACCTTACCCTTTGAAGTGTATTATCTCCACCTTGCCTTAGGACAAATTGTGTTAATAAAAACAAGGGTCCTAGACAAGGAGGGAGTCTTCAGTTCCTTTAGCTGAAGGTCCTCTGACCCTCGATGCCTTTCAAAATTATATCTCGTCTCCAGACTCTTTATTAGTCTCTGGATTCCTATGTCATCTACACACAGTGCCTTTTCCAGATTCCTGAACCTTTCTTAATGCTGGGACAAGAACCCCGGCAATTTGTGTCTTGCAAATGTATGAAAGTAGAGCTTGATTTCAGAGGAGAGGGAAGAGTTTGTGCATTTATAATTCATTTGTTTTATTTATTCATTTAACAATAATTTATGTGCTAAAAATATAATGATACAAAAATGAGAATAACGTTGAATAAGAAATTAGAGACACAGTCCATTTAAAGTTGTTTATAATTTAGTGGAAGGGACAGGGAAATAAAAATAGTAATTATAACATATCTTATAAAATACTAAGATAAAACTAAAAGGCTTTATGGAAGCACGGAGAGGAGAAGCGTTTACTCTCTCCTGGTGCAGTGGATGGTTAGCGAGCATCTATAGTGTGCTGTAGTCGCTCAGAAATGCGCCCCTATAGAAATCATGAACAAAGACAAAAAGTTACATAGATAGATAAATTGAAGTTCATCTGTTTACTTACCCCACATCCCATAGTTTAAAAAAATACTAATAATGAAAATAAAAATAGGGGGAACTAAACGGTGAAAGTGTGAGATGAAAATAGCAGACAGGTTCATTGAACGGACTTCTGTAGTAGTTGCTCCAGATTGGCTTTACACTTCTAAGAGGCAAAGGCAAAAAGGAAATTGCCTTTGTGGACTGTAAATAATCCACAGTCCACAGAATAGGAACAATCCAGGTATCCAGAAGAACTCCATGTTTTCCTGAGGATTCTCATAAAAAAGGGTTCAGTGACAGTATATAACATTTTCAATAACTTCCTTAATACAGGTTTTAAAATGAGTTTAGTGAGATTGTTTCCTGAGTGTGTCTGAAGCTTAGGTCTGTATAGGGGATGGTGGATAGGCCAGACAGGTCAGTAGGGCTGGGATCACAAATGGCATTCTTTCATCTTATTCATTCTCAAGCACCCAGGTGTTATCTCAAATTTTCATTTTCAAAGAATTTTTAGCTGTGTATAGGAAAAGGCCAAAAGAGAAGAGAGTAGGACGTATTGCTAAAAATTCAGGCCAGTGTGATAAGACTTAGCTAAGAAGATATGTGCATTTGCAGTTTATTTATTTTTTAATTATTATTATTCACATTTTTCTTATTTCCTGGATTTGATAATTCAAACTCTTTACCTCTAAATCTGACAAGTTGTTGTGCACTTTACAAAATGCCAAAGGGAGCCCAGCTGGTGTGGCTCAGTGATTGAGGGTAGACCTATTAACCAAGAGGTCACAGTTCGATTCCCAGTAGGGTACATGCCTCAGTTGTAGGCTCGATTTTATGGTCCTTCTAGGTATGTATTGAGTAAAATAAAAGTCATTGTAGTATAGTTAAATATAACTCATAATGTTTAGGATACTTTTTTATATAGTGATGAATTATAGATAAAGTTTATGTTTTTAAAGAAAACTGTTGATTTTCATGGATTGGAAAGAACTGTCTCTATAGTTATTTGAAAAGTTCAAAGTCAGAGCAAGAATAATGTTAGAACTAAGAATTAGATGAGGGATTTAGCAATTTTAGATGCTCCTTAAAGACCAAGACTTTTTTCATTTGTCATCTCACACATTCCAGAGTATACTGAAACAGTGCCTTGAATATGTTGGTGTTCAATAAATATTGTTAAAAATACAACGAGAGTCAAATATTATGGGAAAGGATCTTTGTGCCACTACTTTATCTCATAGACATGTCTTTTGTGGCACTTCACATATTGTATTTGTATTTTCTCAAGTAAACAGTAAGTTCTCTGAGGGCAGGTACCTAACCTAGCTTTGTATATTTGGAATTTAACATAGCTCCCAACATATAATCATTGTCCACTGGATCTAACATATGTATTTTCCCCTTTAAAGGCATTTGGACACCTTCGTGATAGAAAGGCCCTTTTCTTCATCCCTTGATGGTTTGATAGTGGGCTGGGAAGGAAAGCTGTGGTCCTCCGTATTAATCAGCAAATACTTGATTGATCTGGTATTTAGCTTAGTCAAGTAAGTTATTGATATGTTCAAAAGGTCTTTTCTAAAGAATTAGCATATTTTTTAATAAATAGAAATTTAATTATAAAGAATGCCTATTGATTATATTAATTATTATAATTAAATAATTTTAAGACCATGGTTTCTTTTTGCAGATATAAATATTTGGCAATTTTTCTAATAGTTTGGTTAAAAATCAATAGTAATTAAGTTCTTTTTTATTAAACTGTAAATTATCTTGAAAGATATAGATCTTAATCTTTTGATTTTTATTTGTACTAGAGGCATGGTGAACGAAATTCCTGCACTCAGGGCGGGAGGGGGGGGTCCCTCAGCCTGGCCTGCGCCCTCTCACAGACCGGGATCCTTCAGGGGATGTCCAACTGACAGCTTAGATATCCTTAGCGCTGCCACGGAGGCTGGAGAGGCTCCCACTACTGCCACTGTGCTCGCCAACCATGAGTCTGGCTTCTGGCTGGCGCACTGACCACCAGGGGCCAGCTCCTGAGTTGAGCATCTGCCCCCTGGTGGTCAGTGTGTATCATAGCGACCAGTCGTTCCACCGTTTGGTTGATTTGTGTATTAGCCTTTTATTATATAGGATATTTTTTTCAGATAAGAAAAATATTCACATGGCACAAAATTCGTAAAGTAAAGAAAGATACATAGTTAGGTCTCCTTGCCAGGGAAGCAAATCTACCTTTTTGATTCCAGCCATCTAGTTGTTCTCCTCAGAGGGAAGCCAAGGACATATTTTAATGTGATTATTTTCTTTCTAATTATACAGATTGAAGATCTCAAGCAGACAAATCATGCCTTGAAAGAATATGTTAGAAACCTCGTGAATAGTAAGGAGGTGGTAAGCAATCAAATAGATAATTTAACCAGCCACAATGAGCACCTTTGCAAAGAATTGATTAAAGTTGACCAATTAGCAGAGCAATTAGAAAGACAGAAAAATTTTGTGGTGGATACTGCCGACAAGGAACTTGAAGAAGCCAAGGTATTAGACTTACCACTGATAGGTTTTTTAAAAAAAATTGATGTATAATTGACATATGACATTATATTAATTTCAGGTGTACAACATAATGCTTCTATATATATATATTGTGAAATGACTACAATAATTCTAGTTAACATCTGACTATTGATCAATATTTTAATTCTACTTTTAAATATCATGTAATTATTAAATGCAAAGAAAAAAGTGACATTCTCATTTATATCATTTGAAAGTTTTTTAGACTTGACATTATATTTAAATTTATGTTCTATGAATTAAATTGTTTTGTATCTTACATTTTTTTCTTTTAAAATTTTTGTTAAGAAAATTTCCTAAGATGTGTAATGGTAAAAACTTCAAGCAATAATAATGTTCTGTATGTCAAACATTTCTCCTCCTCCCTAGTCCTTCTCTCTACACAGATAGCTACAATCAAGATGTATGTGTCCCCATTCTTTTTTTCTGTTTGTATCACATCCACTGTATATTTCACACTTTAGAAAAAGTTTTTTTAACCAAAGTTTAAAATTTATTTGTAGTCATAGTTGTCAATATTTTGATTGTTTTATTTTAGAGGTTTCCTCTTCCTTTTAAAAATCTGAATAGACTTTATTTGTTAGAGCAGTTTTAAATTCATAGCAAAACTGCCCAGCAGGTGTGGTTCAGTGGTTGAGCATCAACCTATGAACCAGGAGGTTATGGTTCGATTCCTGGTCAAGGCACATGCCCAGGGCACATGCCCGGGTTGTGGGCTCGAACCCCAGTTTGGGGCATGGAAGAGGCAGCTGATCAATGATTCTCTCATCATTGATGTTTCTGTCTCTCTTTCCCTCTCCCTTCCTGTCTGAAATCAATAAAAATATATTTTTAAAACATAAATAAATTCATACTTAGCAGATGGTATACAGATTTCCCATATACTCCCTGCCCTCACACATGCATAGCCTCCACCATCATCCACATCCCCTATCAGAGTGGTGCATTTGTTACAATGGATGAACCTACCTTGACACATCATTTTTACATAGTTTACATTTAGGTTCACTCTTGGTGTTGACCATTCTGTGGGTTTGGACAAATGTAAAATGACATTTATCCACCATTATACTATCAAAAAGAGTAGTTTCACTGCCCTGAAATCCTCTGTACTTAGCCTCATGTTGACTCTGGTTTGGAAAGGCCTTGTCACTAAAAGAACTACAAGAATATTTTCTAAAGTTTTCTTTTAATACTTTTAAATAACTTTTTTAAAAAGTTATAATCCTTGAATTTTTTTGTTCAAGGATGAGGTAGGGTCAACTAGTGCTTTCTTTAGTCACTGATTTGAAGTGCCATTTTAGCAGCTGCTGAATTCACAAATGTGTGTGGACACAGTTCTGAGTGGGTTGGTCTCATTGATTCATTTGCTGTTTCTGTGCCACTGCCACATTATTCTAATTGCTGTAGCTACTTGACATTTTGGTAACATCTACTTGATTGAGATTTAATACTCTGCCATGAAATTTAGAAACTGGGATTTTCAACGCTATTATAAAATGACATTTTTGTTTCACATTGCTACTGATGGTTTACAAGCAAAACACAGAATGGATTTGAAAGCTGAAAAGCAACCTATTGAATTCTTAAATATCGTGTGAATGTGCTTGACTTGATTTTATTAGTCACCAAATTGGTAAACTGTGTCTGTAATAACATAGTTTCCCAAAGCTAAGTGTTGTTACATGTTATTTCCTTTTTTTAAATTTTTATTGATTTCAGAGAGAGGAAAGGAGAGGGAGAGAGAGAAACATCAATGATAAGAGAATCATTGATGGGCTGCCTTCTGCACACCCCCTACTGGGAGTCAAGCCCGCAACCTGGGCATGTGCCCTTGACCAGAATCGAACCTGGGATCTTTCAGTCCACAGACCGACACTCTATCCACTGAGCAAAACTGGCTAGGGCCATGTTATTTCTTAAACATCCTTTTAATGTACTCTTGGTAGCATATTATATACTCCTATCGGTAGCGTATGATAAAGCACTTAATTAAATGATTAGGCTGAAAACGTGTGTTATCGAAGGCATTATTTGTTACAGTAATTTGAAATATAACAGCCCAGTTAATGAACTCTAGGATGGTATTTTTTTATATGCAGTTATCGCAGTTATTTAGAAAGGATAAGTAAATCTAAATGAGTAAAAAGTCTATTTAAATTGTGATGTTTATTCCTTTAATGTAAGAACACAATCTTCTTTACCAATGCTTCCTTGAGGAGGTTCTTAGCACAGCTAATTGAGAGAGTAGATAAGGATGATATGATTTTAATTTGTTAATTATCTTGTCATAGATGCTGCTAAAGTATTTGAAAGACATTTAAAAACAGCTTGAATATTTTAAACATTTTTCAATAAATTCTTTTGTTTACATTGTTACTTTAAGAATATTATTCTTTACTTACATTTTAATGGTAAGTTGAGTTTAGACTCAATTATATAAATTATAAAATTAAAAAATGCTGGATTTATGTTTTATTATACCTTCTCTGCTTTTTCTTCAAATTAAGAATTTACTGCACTCTTTCCCAGACTCAGGGCAGACTAGTTGGCCAAAATCCCATGAAGAGAGTGCCCAGTTTAAAAGTCATCAGTTTTAAAATGTTTTAGGATCTGCATTCTAGAGAGAGTGACTACTCTGTCAGGGTAAATGCTCTGCTATCAAAGGAGAGTTTCAGGAATGGAAAATGTCAAAAATAAAAGAACTAGGATTTATCTTAAACTCACAGGTGGAAATTCTGCCTGGCTCACAAAAGAGTGTTTCTTGGAAATACATATCCATATATAAGGTGGAACATTTGGTATATTTGAGAATTGGAAAACTATTCGGGGTAAAGGTGAGTAGTGGTCTTAGAGCAGAGATAGCATTGCTGATGCAGGGAAAACATTGGAAAGTTGAAAAAGAGAGAGAAAAATGGATATAGGTCCTTCGGGTTGGTAGAATGCCCTGACCTGAAGTCATTAACCTCAGTAGGCGAGGGTTACAGGTACACGGGGAAATAGAAGATGCATGACCAATGTTGGAGAACTGAATGCTAGTGCCTGTTGTCCTCCTCCTCACATCACTGGGCGTGCAGTTCAGCTACCCTGTTACTGGGAGAGGTTCCTTGTCTGACTTGTGGGATGAGGTTTGAAATGAGAATTTCTAATTTGGAGAACTAAGAATATTTGGGTTCTTATACTCTTTGACATTATGCTCTGGATATGTGGAGGTAGAGTCTGATGTTTAAGCTACTGTTCGTTTATGTGGAATTGAGAAAGATGGTATTATATTTATTTACTCGGAAGAGATTACTTTTAGTCATTTTTTAAAGGTCAGCTTTTTAAAGAGGAACTTCTTCCATCATTTATTCCATAAAAATGTTTTGAGCATTAAGCATTGTATTATCTATTGCTATCATACAAATTACCCCTAAACCCTAATGGCCTTAAGTGACAAACATTTATATCTCGCAGTCAAATGCAGCTTAGCTGAGTGGTTCTGGTCCATGGTTTCTTAGGAATTATCATCAAGATGATGGTTCAGCCGCAGTCGTTGATTGACTGTCCTGGAAGATTTGCTTTTTCAATGCCTTACTCAGAGGGCCATTGGCTTTTGGCAGGAAGCCTCAGTTGCTCGCCAGGTGGACCTCTCCCTCGGGTCGTTTGATAGAGTCTTTACAGCAGCTGGCTTGTCTCCAAGCCTGCGATCCAAGAGAGACAGCAAGGAGGAGTCGGTAATGCCTGTGATGATCCACAAGCTGTGCACCAGCACTCCCACCACATCCTGTTCATTAGACATGTGTCACTGGGTGTAGCCCACACTTAAGGGGAGGGCAGGTAAGCTCCATTTTTGGAAGGAAGGAATATTAGAATTCGTGGACATTTGAAAACCACCACAACTATATGCTTCCTTTTATCTTCTCATTTTGAGTTGTTTGTCATTAATGTCTTAATAAGGTGTTTCCCAGATAATTGAACACAACATTTTGAAACATGAAGAAACAAAGTTGCAGTTTCACCTTTACCAGTTTCTTGATAGAATTTATATTTTAAATTCACATAGGGGTCATTATTAGACTGGATCTCTGGTAGCTTCTGTCATTATTTTTACCTTTGTATGTGATTCAGTCAATGAAAAATATTTCAAAACCTACCATGTGGAAGGCAAAGGTAAAGCTTATTTAAGTTTTAAGGCCCCCCCCCCCCACACACACACCCCTCTCTCTTTTCTCTGCTTGCTTTATTTTTCTCTGTATATTTTCCTACTACTTTATCCCTCCCTCCCTCTGCTCCAGCCACTCTAGTCTCCTTACTATTCCTTAGAATTTAGCTGACATCTTTTGTCTTTAGGTCCTTTGCTATAAGGCTGTATCTTCTGCCTGGAGTGTTTTCCCAGATTTTTATAAGATTGACTTGCTCCCTCCTTTAAGTCTTTGCTGAAAGGGCTCCTTTCATTGAGGACTTCCCTGATCACCTGTTTAAAAAATTCCAACCTGTTCCTTCATAGACATCCCAATATCTTTAACTCTGCTCTTTTTTTCTATATAATTTATTTGTTAGGTTTATTTTTTATTGTCTACTCAGCTGGAATGTAAGATCCTTCAAGAAGACCCTTCAACATTTCTTGTAATACTGGTTTGGTGGTGATGAACACCTTTAGCTTTTTCTTGTCTGTGAGGCTCTTTATCTGACCTTCAATTCTAACTGACAGCTTTGATGGGTAGAGTAGTCTTGGTTGTAGGTTCTTGCTTTTCATCACTTTGAATATTTCTTGCCACTCTCCTCTGGCTGAAAAGTTTCTGATGAGAAATCAGCTGACAGTTGTATAGGTGCTCCTTTGTCGGTAACTGCTTTTTTTTCTTTCTGTTTTTAGGATTCTTTTTTTTTGTCTTTAACCTTTGGCATTTTAACTATGATGTGTCTTGGTGTGGGCCCCTTTGGATTCATCTTGTTTGGGACTTTCTTCACTTCCTGGACTTGTAAGTCTATTTCTTTCACCAGGTAGAGGAAGTTTTCTGTCATTATTTTTTCAAATAGTTTTTCAGTATCTTGCTCTCTCTATTCTCCTTCTGACATCTCTATAATGCAAATGTTGGTACACTTGAAGTTGTCCCAGAGGCTCCTTACACTATCTTCATATTTTTGGATTCTTTTTTCTTTTTGCTGTTCTGATTGGGTGTTCATTGCGTCCTCATATTCCAAATCGCTGATTGGATTCTTGGTATCCTCTATTCTGCTATTGATTCCCTGTAAATTATTCTTCATTTCAAAATGTTAGTGTATCCTTCATTTCTGGCAGGTCCTTTTTTATGTAGTTGATGTTTTCACTAAGTTCCTTGAAGTTTTCATTAAGTTCCTTGAGCATCCTTATAACCATTGTTTTGAACTCTGTATCTGGTAGTTTGCTTGCTCCCATCTCATTTAGTACTTTTTCTGAAGATTCCTTCTATTCTTTCATTTGTGACATGTTTCTTTGTCTCCGCATTTTGGCTGCTTCCCTGTGTTTGTTTCTGTGTATTAGGTAGAGCTACTGTGTTTCCTGTAATTGATAGAGTGGCCTTGTAAAGTAGGTGTCCTATAGGGCCCAGTGGTTCACCCTCCCTCAGTCACCTGAGCTGTGTACTCTAGGTGTGCTCTTTGTGGGCTGTGTGCACTTTCCTATTGTAGCTAAGCCTTGATTGCTATTGCCATCACTGGGAGGGATTGACCCCCAGGCCAATTGCCTGTGAATGCCAGCTTCGACTATAGCTAAAGAGCTGCTGTGCAAGAGATGCCTCTATGGAGCAGGACTTGCTCCAGTGCATCTTTGGTGCTCACCAAGTCTGCTCCTTGAGTGTGCTGCTTGTGGATGTGATAGGGTTGTAATCTGGGGTGGTCTGAAGCTGATCACCAGGTACACTGGCTCGGAGGCCTCCTGGAAGGTTCAAAGTCAGCTACTGCCTGTGCCTTGTTTGGTGCCACCCAGCATAAGTTACAGAGTGATCTGCAGATGGCTGCTATGTGTGTCAGGCTTGGAGATATCCAGGAGAGACCAAGCTGTGAACCTTGGAATGCTGCTGCTACTGTGGGGCCTAGGGGCTCTTATCTAAAGAAATGGGGCATAGGGCCACTTCTTGAGTGGTATAGAGCATGCTGAGGGCAGCTGCTGCTTGTTTGAGTGATTTTAGAAAAGACTGAAGCCTGAGTCAGGACAGGCAATTCATATGGAAAAGCCCCTGCAAACAGCTTAGGTGGGGCAGGGCCTTAGGATATCACCAAGGTGGAGTGAACAGTATGGGCCAAGTTGATGAAGATACAGATATGGCTCCTGCCTATCAGCTCTGTGGTCTCAGCCATGGAACAGTGACCTCTGCCAGCACTTTTTCTGGGAGAAAATTGCCCCCCAGTTCTTGCCCTGATGCCAGATAATTTAGTTCCTCCCTGTCTGTCCTTGGGTCCTTTCAAGCTGCTGCCCCAGTGCTGGAGCTCAGAGAGAGTGGGTCCGAGTAAATCTGTGTGCAGGCCCTGTAAGAGGAGCTGCATGGGACTTTAGTAGTCTCTTTGTCACCAGACTGCTGGTTTATACAGCCCTAAGTTGCAGGGACTTCTCTTCCCGGCACTGGAACCCTGGAATGAGGGGTCTGGTGCGGGGCTGGTACCCTTTACTCCTCGTGGGGGTAGGGAGAGCTCCACAGCCAAGTTATCCCTCCCAGTGTTTAACTGCCGCTCCTGGATATTGGACCAGCTGTTCTGTGCCTCTACCCCTCCTATCGATTTCAATGTGGCTTCTTCTTTAAAAAAAAAATTAGTTCTACTTTTATTACTAGAGAGAGCTGTGCTTTATTTATTTATTTATTTTTAAACATTTTTATTGACTTCAGAGAGGGAGAGGGTGAAAGAGAGGGAGAGGGAGCGATAGAAACATCAATTATGAGAGAGAATTATTGATTGGCTGCCTTCTGCATGTCCCCTACTGGGGATCAAGCCCACAACCCTGGCATATGCCCTTGACTGAAATTGAACCCCAGGACACTTCAGTCCGCAGGCCGATGCTCTATCCACTGAGCCAAACCAGCTTGGGCTCAATGTGGCTTCTTTAATTCTCTAGTTGTAGGGCTTCTGTTCAGCCAGATTCCAGGTGGTTCTGAATGATGATTGTTCTGTGGTTTAGTTTTAATTTTGATGTGGTTATAGGAGGAGGCGAATACCATGTTTACCTACACTGCCGTATTGACCCTCCTATTCTATATATTTTTTGAATGACATACTCACTATCTGACATATATTTTACCTAATATCATTTGTTTTTCTGTTTTCAACCAGAATGTCAGCTCTGTGAGGGCAGAGGTTTTTGTCTGTTTTATTCACCACTAAACCAAGCATATAACACAATGTCAGACACATAGTAGGCCCTCATTAAACAATTGTCAAATAAATGACACTGATTAGCATCTTTTCATTTGGCCCATTTATAATTTTGTTTTTCAGAGTGGAATCAGCATTATGTTTTCTTACATGAAAACTAATAGATATATATTATTAAAATTTTCAGTCCAGGAGGTCATGATCTGATTCCAGGTCAGGGCACATACTGGGTTGCTGGCTCAAGCCCCAGTAGGGGGCATGCAGAGGCAGCTGATCAATGATTCTCTCTCATGGATGTTTCTAACTCCCTCTCCCTTTCTCTCTCTGAAATCAATAAAAGCATATTTAAATATATATATATATATATATATATATATATATATATATATATATATATATAATCTACCATAATCATACCTCGCTATAATTAAACATAATCTGTCTTCCTCAGTTTATATATTATTCATTTCCTTCTATCTGCATCTAGGATATTTGTGTATAAATTTATTTTAAGAATGTATTGTACTAAATAAAATTTTTGGCCTTGAGTTTTTATACTAATTTATTATCTACATCTTTACATAAAATTCAATATATACCCATTTTTTAGTGTCTCTATAATATTATAAATTGAAGCATTGAAAACTGTATCCAAATAACATATATAAGCTTACCCAAACTATACATAATTATGTCTTATACCATAGCACCCCTTAATATTTCATTAAAACTAGAAGGCCGATGCAAGAGATTCGTGCAAGAGTAGGCCTTCCTTCCCCCGGCTGCCAGCACCGGCTTCCCTCTGGCAGCTGGGACCCGGGCTTCCCTCGCAGCCCTTTCTTCGTCTGGAAGGATGTCCAGTCTAATTACCATATTATGCTTTTATTATTACAGATATCACTTCCAGAGAAATCTTAGAAAAGTACTTTGGTCAAAAGAACAAATGAGGTGCAATAACCCCAGAATATATTTAAAATATAGTACATTTTAAAATATAGTACATTTTAGGCCCTAGCCAGTTTGGCTCAGTGAATAGAGTGTCAGACTGAAGGGTCCTGGGTTTGATTCCAGTCAAAGGCATGTACCTCAGTTGCAGGCTCCTCCCTGACCTGGGCCAAGGTCAGGGCTCGTGCAGGAGGCAAACAATTGATGTGTTTCTCTTACATCGATATTTCTTTCTGTCTTTCCCTCTCTCTTTCACTCTCTCTAAAAATCATTGGAAAAATATCCTCGAGTGAGAATTAAAAAATAAAATAGAGTACATTTTATTTTATTATTATATATATATTTTTGGTACCAAATTACTTTATTTGAAAGAATGGTACAAATGGAAGACATGAGTGGATGATTTGGTACAAGTTATGGAAAAGGTAAAGTAACTCCAACATACACATATTGCTTTGGTGACCAGGGAAGTCATCCCCGTGGCTGTGGGAAGCAGTCAAGGCTTAGCTCTCCTCACTATCTCCCAGGTGTGCTTGTCAAAGAGATACTCTGCCATGTCAGTTTCAGGGGCCCCAACCTGCACAAGTTGGTTACCTGGTCACCCAATTTTTTGATGGATTTCACCTGCTCATTCAGGTAGTGAGTCTCAATGAAGTCACACAATTGAGGGTCATTTTTGTCAGTGGTCAATTTGTGCAAGTCCAGTAGTGACTGATTCACATTTTATAATACACACTCCATTGCATTCAACCCATTCTCCCTGTTGTCACGGTCAGGTTTTTTGATGTTCTAAAGGAAGATTCAGCCACCTCATTGGTTCTGCAAAAAATAGAGAGAAATTTATTAAACTAACTTGCCAACTTTTAGCAGAGAGCTTTACAGCTTTGCATAAAAACATAGTGACTGGTCTCTAGGAACATAAAATTTAGTTATATACTAAATATATAACTATGGGGAACTATACTATGAGAGTGGATGTGTTTGATATCATAAATCTGATAAAAAAAGGTTTCTGTGGGTTGGATTGAATTAAACTATTAAAAGAGTTCAGAGGAAAAGATAATCACTTCTGACCATGGTGATTTGGAAAAATTTTAAAAATCCTAGTCATTTATTTCTTCCACATTATTATCTTCAGGATTATAATTAGTATTAACATTTTTTCTAGTTTGTGGGGATTAATTTATAAAGTATAATCAATGTCTTATATAAGAGGAACTGTTATATATCATCCTAGGTTCTTTTATCAGCAAAGGTAGGTACACATAAAGTGGTACAATATAGTTTCTTTTGTAAAATATTCACTGTCTGCATGTTTTTATTTTTAAGTGGCTTGCTTTTTATATTCTCTTTTTCCAGTTAAATCAGTTTACATATTTAAAATCCAAATAATTTTTTTCTGGCTTGATTTTCAGATTGAACTCATTTGCCAGCAAAATAATATAATAGCATTGGAAGATACAATAAAAAGACTTAAATCTGTAAGTACATTTTTCTTAAAAATATATTCAGGAATAATTTTTATTCTGTTAGCATAATAAAACTACAAAAAATTGTACATATGTTCTGACTCTCATGATTTTGTGAACAATCAAAAATGTTTGTGTTCTACAATCAGCCCTCTGCTTGGTGCACAGGGTATTCCCATGTATAAGGGCAATGGTGTTCTTACTCCATTTCAGCGTTACTCCTTGCTCTCCTAGAGTTGGAGAGAACTTTTGGTTACTTTTATGAGTGCCCTTTGCTGTTAATTGATTTAAAATGATAACTGTAAGTAATTTAATTCTCAACATGTAAGATACATTTGTCTACATATTTACTTTAATTCTTCTTAGTAAGAAATATCTGTAAGTCAAATTTTGTTGTTTAATTCTAATATGTCTTTTAATTTAACAATGTGAAATAAAAACAGCTCTGTTTAGACATGTTAATGTTACTACTTAAAATAATTTGGAAGACCTTCTCTGTAAGTATATTTGTTATTTCCTCCCAATATAGCATTGTAAAATAAATGTTGTAAAAGAAATGTTTCTAAATATGCTAAAGCGAATGGGAATGCACTTTAAAGTTCTTATAAGTATAGAATATCCATTATTCCTTTAATTTATTCATTCCTTGGACAGTTATTGAACAAAACTATACAAGTTTTTCTAAGCAAATTAATTTTATTTTTAGGATTTATAACTACATCTTTAGATATTTCTGGCCTCTGAAATTTCTTTACCTTATTTCCTTCAAAATTATTGGGTAAATGTAGGGGTACTTTTAGTTAAATGAAAATGTAGAACATTCAGAAATGCTGGAAAGGAATGATATCTAACTGCTTTTTTAAGTATGATTTTTAAAAGTTATTTTTAAAATACTACATTTATTATTTTTAAGGATCCTATGTGTGTTCAACTTCATGTAGAAAATGATGCTGTAGTTTAGCTTGAAATAATGGCCTAATTTTTTTCTCCCTGGCAAGATAATTTTAGAGACTGAAAAAGCACAAAATACATCTCCTTCCAGACTTGATTCCTTTATCAAGACCTTAGAAGCAGACAAAGATCACTACAAGAGTGAAGCTCAGAAACTGAGAAAGATGATCAGAAATAGTTCTAAAAGTCCAAGACGCCTGTCCCCATCTTCCCGGGTAAGTGTTGGAAAGTGAGAAATATTTTGGAGTTTGTTGCTCAAACACTGACTTTTATTCTTTGATTTACCTAATCTGGTTGATTGGCATGAATTGGTATATCAAAGAGGTTGGGGAACAGAGGTCTCTTTGTTGGACAGTGGACCACTGAAATTGGTTCTTTAGCCTCAGCATTAGTCCTGGTTGGGAGGTAATCAGACAAATGTGGAACAATTTTGGAGGAAGCTGTTTAAAAACGAGGTGATTTTTAAAATTTATTTTCATAATTTCCTTTCATTATATCATCACGGTTGCTTAAGTAGAGACTATGAACGGCCGTCATGCAAAGAAGAGCTTCACATTTCTTATCCAATAATTGTAGGCTACACACTGTGATGTAGAGCTTTTGAAGACCACACGAGACCGTGAAGAACTTAAGTGCATGCTGGAAAAATATGAGCGTCATTTGGCAGAAATTCAGGGTAATGTCAAGGTTCTTACATCTGAGAGAGACAAGACCTTTCTTCTTTATGAACAGGTAAACTTGCTTATAACAAAACATGTAAGTAATAACAGTTAACTCTACAGATATGTAATTCTTTAGGTATGTTTAAATCTGCCAATCAAATTATTTTAACTACCAGTTAGGAATTACCTTTGACCTTAAGATATTTTTAATGAAATATAATATATTTCCCATACAGTATTTGTGTACACACACATATATGTTATCCCCATACCCATAAAAGGTCATATAAATGCACAGAAATAGTCTGGGCACTTTTTTTTTTAAATAATTAAATCTTTATTGTTCAGATTATTACATTTGTTCCTCTTTTTTCCCCCCATAACTCCCCTCCTCCCAGTTCCCACCCCACCTCCGCCCTCACTCCCCACCCACTGTCCTCATCCATAGGTGCATGATTTTTGTCCAGTCTCTTCCCGCATCTTCCACACCCCTTTCCCCCCCAAGCATAGTCAGTCCATTCCCTTTCTATGTCCCTGATTCTATTATAATCACCAGTTCATTCTGTTCATCAGATTATTTATTCACTTGATTCTTAGATTCACTTGTTGATAGATGCGTATTTGTTGTTCATAATTTGTATCTTTATCTTTTTCTTCTTCTTCCTCTTCTTAAAGGATACCTTTCAGCATTTCATATAATACTGGTTTGGTGGTGATGAACTCCTTTAGCTTTTCCTTATCTGTGAAGCTCTTTATCTGACCTTCAATTCTGAATGATAGCTTTGCCAGATAAAGTACTCTTGGTTGTAGGTTCTTGCTATTCATCACTTTGAATATTTCTTGCCACTCCCTTCTGGCCTGCAAAGTTTCTGTTGAGAAATCAGCTGACAGTCGTATGGGTATTCCCTTGTAGGTAACTGAGTTTCTTTCTCTTGCTGCTTTTAAGATTCTCTCTTTGTCTTTTGCTCTTGGCATTTTAATTATGATGTGTCTTGGTGTGGTCCTCTTTGGATTCCTTTTGTTTGGGGTTCTCTGCGCTTCCTGGACTTGTAAGTCTATTTCTTTCACCAGGTGGGGGAAGTTTTCTGCCATTATTTCTTCAAATAGGTTTTCAATATCTTGCTCTCTCTCATCTTCTGGCACCCCTATAATTCTGATGTTGGTACGCTTGTAGCTGTCCCAGAGGCTCCTTACACTATCTTCACACTTTCGGATTCTTTTTTCATTTTGCTTTTCCGGTTGGGTGTTTTTTGCTTCCTAGCATTTCAAATCTTTGACTTGATTCTTGCGCTCCTCTGGTCTGCTGTTGGGAGTCTGTATAATATTCTTTATTTCAGTCAGTGTATGCTTACTTTCTAGTTGGTCCTTTATCACACCATCGAGGGTCTCATTAGATTTCCTGTACAACTCATCAAGTTTATCGACAGACTCTAGAAGCCTCTTGAGAGACCTCAAAAGTGTGGTTTTGAATTCTATATCCAGTAGCCTGTTTTCCTCTGGTTCTGTCCTTTGTGGCCTGTTTCTTTGTCTTGGCATTTTTTTATGCTTTGCTGTGTCGATAGAGTGGCTTTCCGTGTTAAGTGTCCCAATTACCTGAGGTAGACACTCTTGGTGCACCCCCTTGTGGTCTCTGTGAGCAGTCTTGTTGTAGTCAAGCCTTGATTGTTTTAGGAGTCTGGGTACTTTTTTGTGTTTTTTTTTTTTAAATAAGAAATGGGGAAAATGTTCAATGGGAGGATTGAGTTCAAGGTAAAAATATTTGAATGTGGAGATTAAAAATAGTAACATATCATTTTGATGTATTATCACTTTAGAAACTTCCATAGAATTTGTTTAATTTCAGAGAGTAAAATCAGTTTATAGTTTATCTCTATTTTTTGCTTAAAATTAATAGCTTTATAACCAAATAGTTTCTCTATTCCACAAATATTGAACCCCATACATTACCAACATAATTTATTTTAAAAATATTAAATTTAATTAAGAATTACAGCAACTTTATGCTACTCTAAGAGAAAAAAATGATTAGAGACACTGTTAGTTTGGTTTTTTGAAGTTTTGAAGTTCACCTTAGTGGGTTTTATTATAATTTGAAGTGAAACTTTATCATCTGTTTTTAAATAACTACAGTGACTTGTATACCATGATTATGTGGCCTGTTTGTTTTATTTTATATATGGCAAGGCAAGACTAATTAGGTTAACTGCTTTGCCCAAGAATAGCAGGAATCAGTCCAGATTTTCTGACTCCTATTTGAGCCTGCTCTTTTCCATTTAATTAAGATTCTTATAGATGAATTGGCTAAGGGGGAAATAGATGTATCTGGACATATATCTTAATATCCTATATAATAAAAGAGAAACATGAAGATTAGCTGTCCCTCCACTACACTCAAACTATGGCTACCAGCCACGCCCACCAGCCGATTTGAGTGACTATGCAAATTGTCCAACAAAGGTGGTGGTTAATTTGCATACACAGGTGTCAAGTGCCCCAGGAGGCAAGGGCGGCAGTGGCTGCGGACTCCTGGGACTTTTGCTGGCCCCAGGAGGCAAGGCCGTAGCCACGCTCACAGGGTCCCGGGACTTTTGTAGGTCAGGGAGGCACGCCCACAGACTCCTGGGACCTTACTGGCGGAGAGTGGGAAGTTTAGAGCAGGAGACCACTGGACATAGAGCAGAGTGAGAGAGAGAGGGCGGCTTGGAGGGTGCGGCTCCCTCTGTCACCCCAGCCTCCTCATCACAGCTGTGAAAACTGACAGCAGAGAGGAGGAAGTCCCATCCTCACAGAATCAGCCAGAATCAGCCATTGGTCAGACAGCTCTCAGGGGCCTGATAGCCAGGACTCTTTCACCTGCATCTCAGACCGTGACAGTAGGGAGGTGGGACTATGTCTAAAGAACAACTTGATACAACATAGCTCTGCAGCTGAAAGATGCCGGCATTACCGACAAAAAGTGTCTGCAGAGCAGCGTGCATCTGATCTTGAAAGAAGGTGGTGCCTGCGACAGGATGTATCTGAACACCAGCTACTGGAAAAACATCGCTCTGATGCCGAAAAACACCATTGTTATCAACAGAAAATGTCTAAAGACCAATGTGCCTTTGAAGTTAAAAGAAGGCAGGCCGTGGTGACGACAGAATATGTCGAGAGAACAGTCATCTATAAGTACTACCAATACCGGTAGGAACTGCCTTCTCAGCGAAAATGGAGTACATGAGGATGCAATTCTCAAACATAGTTGCGGTGGAATGACTGTTCGATGTGAATTTTGCCTATCACTCAATTTATCGGATGAAAAACCATCCGATGGGAAATTTACTCAATGTTGTAGCAAAGGGAAAATCTGTCCAAATGATATACATTTTCCAGATTACCCGGCATATTTAAAAAGATTAATGACAAACGAAGATTCTGACAGTAAACATTTCATGGAAAATATTCGTTCCATAAATAGTTCTTTTGCTTTTGCTTCGATGGGTGCAAATATTGCATCGCCATCAGGATATGGGCCAAACTGTTTTAGAATACACAGATAAGTTTATCACCATACTGGAACTTTACATCCTTCAGATGGTGTTTCTCAGAAGTTTGCTCAACTCTATATTTTGGATACAGCCGAAGCTACAAGTAAAAGATTAGCAATGCCAGAAAACCAGGGCTGCTCAGAAAGACTCATGATCAACATCAACAACCTCATGCATGAAATAAGTGAATTAACAAAGTCATACAAGATGCTACATGAGGTAGAAAAGAAAGCCCAATCTGAAGCAGCAGCAAAAGGTATTGCTCCCACAGAGGTAACAATGGTGATTAAATATGAGCGTAACAGTGACCCAGGTAGATATAATTCTCCCCGTGTAGCCGAGGTTGCTGTCATATTCAGAAACGAAGATGGAGAACCTCCTTTTGAAAGGGACTTGCTCATTCATTGTAAACCAGATCCCAATAATCCAAATGCCACTAAAATGAAACAAATCAATATCCTGTTTCCTACATTAGATGCAATGATATATCCTATTCTTTTTCCAAATAGTGAAAAAGGCTGGGGAACAGATATTGCATTAAGACTCAGAGACAACAGTGTAACCGACAATAATACTAGACAAAATGTAAGACACAAGCCACATAAATGCAGTATTATGGATTTCATCTCTCTGTGCAGGACACATTTAATCCTATTTTAAATGCAGGAAAACTAACTCAATAGCTTATCGTGGATTCATATTAAAAAAATGGAGTCCAATCGGATAAATTTCATTAAAGCAAATAAATCTAAGTTGAGAGTTGAAGAATATAGTGGTTTGATGGATTATCTCAAATCTAGATCTGAAAATGACAATGTGCCGATTGGTAAAGTGATAATACTCTCATCATCTTCTGAGGGTAGTCCCTGAAAAAAGCAGCAGTGATATAGCAATTGTAACGAAGGATGCTATGGCAATTGTAACAAAGTATGGCAATTGTAACGAAGTATGGCAAGCCCAATTTATTCATAACCATGACATGCAACCCCAAATGGGCAGAGACTGCAAACAATTTACAACGCTGGCAAAAAGTTGAAAACAGACCTGACTTGGTAGCCAGAGTTTTTAATATTAAGCTGAATGCGCTTTTAAATGATATCTGTAAATTCCATTTATTTGGCAAAGTAATAGCTAAAATTCATGTCATTGAATTTCAGAAATGCAGACTGCCTCACGCTCACATATTATTGATATTAGATAGTGAGTCCAAATTACATTCCTCTAATTAATTCCCTTTCAGTGTGCACGAATTTCATGCACCAGGCTACTAGTATAAAATAAATGTCTAGAGCAGCCGTGGGCAAACTACGGCCCACGGGCCGGATCCGGCCTGTTTGAAATGAATAAAACAAACAAAAAAAAGACCGAACCCTTTTATGTAATGATGTTTACTTTGAATTTATATTAGTTCACACAAACACTCCATCCATGCTTTTGTTCTGGCCCTCCAGTCCAGTTTAAGAACCCATTGTGGCCCTCGAGTCAAAAAGTTTGCCCACCCCTGGCCTAGAGTCTATAGTGTAGTATAGAATCCTTTTGGTTCAATCACAGTACTCTTTTCTTTCACTCTAATCTCAATCTTGTTAATTATTTCTTCTCAGCAATATCTTAATAAGATTTTAGTATACTTAAAATTTAAAACATTATATTAGCTATTTAATGGGTGCTACGTGATATTCTCTTCTATAATAGCTTTCTTGTTTTTAGTTTGGACAGTTTAAATAGCAGCTACCACTTCTAAATGTGGGGGTTATTTCTGGGCTTTGATTAGAATTCCCTGGTGTCTGAAGTGTGTGTGGGATGACTACTGGGCTTTGATTAGAATTCCCTGGTCTCTGTGTCTGTATCATGAAACCTGAGTCAGTGTACATACACATGATTACAGAGCCAGGACTGCTTAGGGGCTGGAAAGTCCTTCAATGAGACATCTGTGTGCATGAGTGTAAGATGTGAGATTATTTCACAGAAGCCTCTGCCTTGAAAATCCTACACTTGTTTACATATAGTATAAGTCAGTGATTTTCAAAATTTTGCCTGTTCCTTTTCTTCAGACAGTTTTATATTGAGATTTGAAGTGTAAATTGGTTAATGAGAGCTGCTGTGATCCACCCAATCGCCTCATTAAGCCATGGAGTCCCGTGGAACATAGTTTAAAAACATTCATAGACACTGTTTTCTATGTTTGCAATCTTGTTGGGGAGATAAGGTATATTGTCTGTATTGGTGGCTATTTTTTGTTATTTTAGCAGAAGTAGTGGGTATTTTTCTTTCTGGTATCAAGGAAATCTTTACAGGACTATGTAGAGTTTGAGTCCTGAGGGCTGTATGAATGGAGTTTCTATAATTTTGTAAGGGATAAGAAGGAACATTTAGATTAAAGAAATGATGATAAAGGCAGGAAAATCACAGGCAAGTGATTCAGTCAAAGACTAGCATCAAAGGTATGTGACAGTGGAGGACAGGGGAGCCGACACTTGTGAGGTAGATTGAACTAGAGCAGCAGTCTGCAAACATTTCTGTGAAGGCCCAGGTAATAAATATCTTGGGCTCTGCAGGCCATGATCTCAGTCATAGCTACTCAGATGTTTTTGTGGTTTGAAAGCATCCACAGATGATATACAAATGAATATGTTTGCTCTGTTACAATATAACTTTATTTATGGACACTGAAATTTCATATTGTTTTATCTGTTATGATATATTTTTCTTCTTTTGATTTCTTTAAACCAGTGGTTCTCAACCTTCCTAATGCCACGACCCTTTAATACAGTTCCTCATGTTGTGGTGACCCCAATTTCATTGTTACAAATTGAACATAATTAAAGCATACTGATTAATCACAAAAACAAAATGTGTTTTCCAATGTTCTTAGGTGACCCCTGTGAAAGGGTCGTTCGACCCCCAAAGGGGTCGAGACCCACAGGTTGAGAACCGCTGCTTTAAACCATTTAAAAATGTAAAAACATTATCAGCTTCTATAGATCTACCAAAAACAGGAGGTTCACTGGATTGGGACTATGAGCCAGTGTAGTTTACCAGCTTCTGGACTATATAATGGAGCCTGTACACAGGGCATTACAAGGAGTTTATACTTTGCTTTATAAGCAACGAATGGATAGTTTTGTTTTGTTTTAAAGCAGAAGAAATATGGCAAGTGCTGGAGAGGATGCGGAGAAAAAGGAACTCTCATGCTCTGCTGGTGGAAATGCAGACTGATGCAGCCACTGTGGAGAACAGTATAGAGTTTCTTCAAAAAACTGAAAAGGGAACTCCCATTTGACCCAGTGACCCCACTTCTAGGAATATATCCCAAGAAGCCAGAAACACCAATCAGAAAGGATATATGCACCCCTATGTCCATAGCAGCACAATTTACCATAGCTAAGATCTGAAAACAACCTAAGTGCCCATCAGCAGATGAATGGATTAAAAAGCTGTGGTACATCTACACAATGGAATAGTATGCTGCTGTAAAAAGGAAGGAATTCTTACCATTTCCAACAGCATGGATGGAACTGGAGAGCATTATACTAAGTGAAATAAGTCAGTCAGAGAAAGATAAATAGCACATGATCGCACCCATTTATGGAATATAATGAACAACATAAACTGATGAACAAAAACAGACCCAGAGACAGAGAAGCCTCAATCAATCAAACCTCAGAGGGAAGATAGGGGAGGGTGGGGGTAAGGGCAAGAGATCAACCAAAGGACTTGTATGCATGCATATAAGCCTAACCAATGGACACAGACACCAGGAGGGTAAGGGCATGAGCGGGTGTGGGGGCAATGGGGGGGGGGGGGTAAGGACACATAAGTAATACCTTAATCAATAATGAAAATTTAAAAAAAGAAATATGACTAAAGCCACATTTTAAAAATTTTAACCTGCTAAGAATTCTATATTGTCTCATTTATCTCATGTACAATCTTTATATATTATCTTTTTTAAAAAAAATCCTTATTTTTGAAAGTATTACATATGTCCCCTTTTTCCCCCATTGACCTCTCCCACCCCCTTCCCCCCCACACCCCTATTCTCCCCCAGGCCTTCACCACCCTATTGTCTGTGTTTATGGTTATGCATATATGCATATGGCATATGAGTTCATTGTTTGATCTCTTCCCCCCCACCTCATCCTCCCCTGCTTTCCCTCTGAGGTTTGACAGTCTGTTTGATGTTTCTATGTCTCTGGGTCTATTTTAGTTCATCAGTTTATGTTTTTAATTAGATTCCATATATGAGTGAGATCATGTGATATTTATCTGTCTCTGACTGGCTTATTTCGCTTAGCCTAATGCTCTCATGGTCCATCCATGCTGTTGCAAATGATAAGAGTTCTTTTTTTTCACAGCTGCATAGTATTTTATTGAATAGATGTACCGCAGTTTTAATCCAGTCATCTGCTGATGGGCACTTATGCTGTTTCTAAATCTTAGCTATTGTAAATTGTGCTGCTATGAACATAGGGGTGCATATATTCTTTCTGATGAGTGTTTCTGAAATCTTGGGCTATACTCTTAGAAATAGAATGACTGGATGGAAATGGAAAGTTCCACTTTTAATTTTTGAGGAAACTCAAAAACTGTTTTCCACAGAAGCTGGACTAGTTTGCATTCCTACCAACAACGCACAAGGATTCCTTTTTTTCCACATCCTTGCCAACACTTGTCATTTGTTGATTTGTTGATGATAGCCATTCTAACAGGTGTGAGGTGATACCTTATTGTCGTTTTAATTTGCATCTTTCAGTTGATTAGTGACTTTAAGCATTTTTTCATATGCCTTTTGGCCTTCTGTATGTCCACTTTGGAGAAGTGTCTATTTAGTTCCTTTGTCCATTTTTTTAAATTGGATTGTTTGTCTTCTTTTTGTTAAGTTGTATGAGTTCTCTATACATTTTGGAAGTTAATCCCTTATCAGATGTTTCATTAGCAAGTATGTTCTCCCATGAAGTGGGCTCTCTTATTATTTTGTTGATGGTTTATTTTGCAGTATAGAAGCTTTTTATTTTGATGTAGTCCCATTTGTTTATTTTTTCTTTAGTTTTCATTGTCCTAGGAGATGTATCCATGTACATATTGCTATGATATACCTGAGATTTTGCTGCCAATGGTTTCTTCTAGGATTTATTTTTGTGTATGGTGTAAGTTGGTGGTCTGATTTAATTTTTTGCATTATATATTATCTTTTAATATAATGATTACAGGCCTGGTGCACAAAATTTGTGCACAGGTAGGTTCCCTAGGCCTAGCCAGCAATCAGGGCCAATCGGGGTCTTCTGGCTGCCAGCCAGGACCTTCTTTCATTCTGTGCCCCCCCCCCCCCCCACCACCACCTCCCCCGATCCCCTGGTGATCAGTGCACGCCATAGCGAGCGATCCAACTCTCAGTCTCCCAGTCTAATTCCCAAGGGGACACTTTGCATATTAGCCTTTTATATATGTAGATTTCTCCTTCAAAAGAACTGGAGAGAGAAAATCCATGGACTCTTTAGAAGGCCATTGTAGTAGTCCATACATGAGGCATTAAGGGACTAAGCTAGGATGCCATCAAGGAAGACTTGACCAGATTTGATTAGAGCCAAAAGGAGGGAGAATGGAAATGTCTGAAGTTCTGTTTTGAATGACTGAAGAAATGTGGTAATATAAAAAGAAATAGGGAAGTCATTGGTGATTTGATGGAAAAGATGTGTTTTGTTCAGACAGATGGAGTACATTCTGGTAGGAATGGCCATCAGGCAGTAAGAAATGTGGGATGAATATTTCTGTTTAGAAATCATCTGCCTAGAGGTGAGTTTTGGGCTTTCAGATGAGGTCTGAATGAGTAGATGAGGTCTCTGAATGAGAAAGCTGTAAATAGAGGATTGGGGGAAGTTTTATTGGATTGGAAAGAGAAAGAAGACAGGAAACCAAGGCAGAACAATATTATAAGACCAAGGGAGAGAGAAATATCAAGGAGGGAGTTGAAAACAATGTCAAATGTTGCCAAAGTATCAAAAACAAAAACCAAGAAAAGGCCATTAGATTTGGTGAGGTCATTAGTTGAAATTCTGCAAATAGTGCTTGTGGAAGCCAGGTTACAGTGGGGTGAGAAAGTGGGTAGTAAGGAACAGGCCATGGTACAGACACTGAAAACAAAGGAGAGTCAAAGGTAAATGGGCACAACAGGATTAAGTGCCAGGTTTTCAAGATATGGGAGCCCTGTGCATGGTTGAAGGCAGGGGAGAAAGAGCCAGTGCAGAGAGTGCTACTCAAAGTGAGAGGAAATGATTATAGTTGAGTCAGGGATATCTTAGAAGACACTTCAGGAGATGAGGTCCAGGATTCTGGTGAAGTCTTAGCTATGGAAATTGGGAAGTAACGTATTTTCTTCTGAGACTTGGAGACTAACTGAATAGATAGTGATTACAATAGAGAGGAAGGAAGATATGTGCTTAAACGCCAAAGTAGGATATGAAATCATCTGAAGGCATAGAATAGATTTAGAACCAAGGATGGTTGAATAGCATGTAGAGAGTATATTGGGTTGTCATTAAAGATTGGTGGGCCTTTCTGTCAAGGTAAAGACATCTAGTTCATGACTATGGCATATACATTTATGTAGAAAAAGACTGTAACACTATGATAATATTTATTCTACCTGAATTGTGCTGAATTCATGTTTATATCACAACATGGATGGAATATACCATATATATGGTATAATTTATCTTGTATTGACTGCCCCCAAATTAATTTTTAAAATTTTTGGGCAAAGATATTATATACCGAATTTCTATTTGTATATACCGTTCTTATTTGGGGGGCATCATTTGCATTTATTTGGAAAAAGTCACAATTACACAAGTATTCTCCATAGCTGTTGATAATATGTTTGGATTATAACTGGCTGGATGTAAATAGCTATTTTATGTCTGTTCTAAAGCTTGTTAAACAGGAGTCTGTCTGTGTATTTAAAAATAGGCAAAGGAAGAAATTGCCCGGCTTCGCCGAGAAATGATGAAGAGCTGTAAGTCTCCTAAATCAACAACTGCACATGCCATCCTCCGGCGGGTGGAGACTGAAAGAGATGTAGCCTTCACTGATTTACGAAGAATGACCACAGAACGAGATAGTCTGAGGGAAAGGCTAAAGGTTTGAGAGAATTTTATCTATGTGAACATTTGTGAAACACGACACAGTGACATTGAAAGTGCTTTGTTTTGTTTTTGCTTTTTTAACCAGATTGCTCAAGAGACAGCGTTTAATGAGAAAGCTCACTTGGAACAGAGGATAGAGGAGCTGGAGTGTACAGTTCATAATGTAAAGAAAAGTTACTTTTGCACTTTTGGCCGTAAACTGTCAGTGACTTTCCCTTTTCCTTTTTTACTATGTCCAGAGAGGTTTTTTTATTTTTCTGTGATACGGTTTCTAATCCTAAAATACTGAAGGTGAAGTTTACAATATATATATTTTACAATATCTATATCTATATCTATATCTTTATTCCTTTCAAAATGTGAGTATAATATTTTTCATGTCAGGTTGCAAAATGGCTTTAAAAAAAACATCAGGGATGCGTTCTCAGGGATTTTAGCACAATTTTCATCTCTGTATTTCATTAAAGAGAACATTTCCAGATACAGGGAAACTGGATTATTCTACCTAAAGAGTAGCTAGAGTAGAGAAAATGATGGTGAAATGAAAACGAATGAGAAAAATATATGTAAACTGAATTTAAATGTGAGGCATCACCTTTTTTATTAATGAAGGATTTGAGATGCTATATTTGAGATATTATGACTATATAAACAGAATTAATGGAATTTGACTTTCTGTTAGCAAATTTAATTGTATGCATTTATAAATTCATCTGTACTATGTTTTTATAATGAGTAAAAAATGCAGTAGATAGGGGAGCAGTAATCTTGTCATTCTACTTGTGTAGCTTGATGATGAACGTATGGAGCAAATGTCAAATATGACTTTGATGAAGGAGACCATAACCACTGTGGAGAAAGAAATGAAATCACTAGCAAGAAAGGCAATGGATACCGAAAGTGAACTTGGCAGGCAAAAAGCAGAGAATAATTCTTTGAGGTAAACTAAATGCCTTTGAACAACGAATGGTTTATTATTAATGACTCTGCTTTTTGTAGTATATTTTATAATGGTAATTAAGTTATTTGTTGACTTTAATTTTGGGGAAAATTATTACGAAGCAGTTGTAGAAGTCTCAGCATACATTAAATGATTTCCCCATGATCAAGCACAGATTGGTAATGCCACACCTAACCAGACTCAAACTTAGTAATCTCAGCTCACATAAGGAGAAAGCCTGAATGTTTAACTAAAATAGCTTTTACAAAGCCATTCTGGGCACAGTGCAATTTTCACTTTAGCATTTGATTACTAATTTACCTTTATAACTCAAATTATGTTCTGGGGTCTGAACAGTGTAAGAACACTCACAGCACAGGTTTGAAAGCAGCTTAGAATATAAGAAAAAGTCATAGCAGAGAAATAGGAACATGTAATGGAACTTATTAACTGAATGTGAATGACACTGCTTAGCCCATCCTACATACGGTGCATCAGCAGAAGACATTCTAGTAAAGCAGCCTGCAGGCAATAAATAGAAGGGAATCAGTTTTTGAGGACCTCTATTCTAGTAGGTTTTTGTTTTGTTTTTTACTTTTGGTACCTATTGATGTGAAAAATAGAGGTTGTACAGATTCAGTAAGGTTGAATTTCAGGGGATCTATTTGAAAAAATAATAGTTCATGTGAGTGTGCAACAAATTACTAAGTTACAGATAATACTTGGCTCATGTAAGAGCTCCCAGAGTCTTCTCTGTGATCTTTTAAGGGTCTGTGATGCCTATGTTGGAATCAGTTGTCAGGATAGATAATCACTCAAATTCTTCCCTTCACTTTTTCTTTAATTTCCTGCATAAAAAGACATTTGCAATCTCAGGTAAAATAAAAATAATAATCAAGCCCAGCCGGTGTGGCTCAGTGATTGAGTGTCAATCCAGGAACCAAGATGTCCCAGGTTCGATTCCCAGTCAGTGTAGATGCCCAAGTTACGGAATTGATCCACAGTAGAGGGCATGCAGGAGGCAGCCAATCAATGTTGTACCTCTCTCATCGATGTTCCTATTCCTCTGTCTTTTTCTCCCTCTAAAAATCAATGAAAACTTATTTTTAAAATGATAATAAAATAAAACAGCATCAACAAAGAAAACCTTGGGAAATAGAGAGAAGTGTAAAGAAAATTTAAATCACCCATGAGTCCATACCCCAGGGAAGACTTTTAGTAATCTACATCTGTTTCTAACCAGATATATTTTTACCTGTGTGTACATAACCTTTCGATGTAATTGACCTCGTATATTAAGTTATATGTTTAAGGAATTTCACTCAATTGTAGACCATAAGCATTTTCCCAGGTCATTAGAAGTTCTTTGAAAACATTTTAGTAGATTATTTTTTTAAAAAATATATTTTATTGATTTTTTACAGAGAGGGAGGGAGAGAGATAGAGAGTTAGAAACATCGATGAGAGAGAAACATCGATCAGCTGCCTCCGGCACATCTCCTACTGGGGATGTGCCCGCAACCCAGGTACATGCCCTTGACCGGAATCGAACCTGGGACCTTTCAGTCCGCAGGCCGACGCTCTATCCACTGAGCCAAACCGGTTTCAGCTTTAGTAGATTATTAAAATACTAGAGGCCTGGAGCGTGGGGTCCCTCAGCGTGGCCTGTGGGGATTGGGCTGCGGCAGGTGGTTGGGGAGGAGCCAAGGCCAGGCCGGGCACCACGCTGCCCCCAGTCACCTAGCCCTGCTGTGCCTACCGCTGGCTCGTGCCCAGTTAGTCCCAATCAGGAGAGGCTCAGCAGCGTTCGCCAGCCATGAGCCTGGCGTCTGGTGCCCGTCAGTGAGTTGAGAGACATTCCCACTGTGGAACCGCTGACCACCATGGAGCAGCTCCTGAATTAAGCATCTGCCCTCTTGTGGTCATAGTGACTGGTCGACTGGTCCCTTAGGCTTTTATATATATGAATAGATTCTAACAGATAGATGTGTAATTGGAGATTTTTTTGGTGTACAATTGTTTTACTGATATTGAAATTTCGTCAGATTTGACATCTTTATGTACCTTTAAAATGATCCCACAATTAGGATAGTAGCCCTAGCCAGCACTCCCAAAAGTTTCCTCATACCCTTCTATAACCTCACTCTACCTTGATAATCCCTAGGCAACCACTGATTTGCTGTCCATCATAAGAACTTGTTTGTATTTTTTAAAATGTTATATAAATGAAATCACAGAGTATACATTCTTTTGTCAGGCTACTTTTACACACCCTAACTATTCTGAGATTTACAATAAAGAGCTTATTTCTATTTGTCACAAAATAGTATTCCATTGTATGGATATGCCACATAGACATTTTCGTTGTTTGCTGTTTGGGCTAAACAAATATAATTGTTTTGAATGTTCTTCTGTGAGTCTTTGTATGGTCAAATGCTTTTATTTCTCTTGGATAAATACTGAAGAGTAGATAGAGTGATTAACTCATGTGATGGATATTTGTTTAACTTTGGAAGAATCTGTAAACTTTTTTCCAAAGTGGTTGCACTATTTTATTTTACATTTGCGCCACCAGTGTATCAGTGTTCCAGTTGTTCCATATCCTCACCATCACTTGGTGTGCAGAATCTAATGTTAGCTATTCTAATAGGTATGTATTGTGGTTAATTTGCTTTCCTAATGACTAATCATTTCATGCATCTGTTCATGTGCTTATGGGCTATATATATATATACTTTCTTCCCTTAGTATCTGTTTAAATCTTTTGCAGACTTTTATTGAGTTATTTATATCATTAGTAAGTCGTGAAAGATTTTTGGTCCTTTGTCAGGTATGTGTTCTGCAAATATTTTTCCCAGTCTCTGGCTTGTCTTTTTATTTTCTTAACAGTGTCTTTTAAGGAGTATATGTTCTTGATTAAATAAAATTTATTGATTTTCAGAAATTCATTTCTACCTTTCTGTGTTCTTTTAAAGAAATCATTAAGCCTAAGGTAACTGAGATTTTCTCCCATGTTTTCTTGTAGCAGTTTTGTAGTTTTAGTTCTTACATTTACATCTGTGATCCACTTCAAGTTACTTTTTGTGTATAGTACTAGATATACATCAAAGTTTACTTTTTTGCATATGGATATTTAGTTGAAAAACTATCCTTTCTACATGGAATTGTTTTCCACCTTTGTAGAAAGTCAGTTGTCCATATATGTGTAGGTTTGTTTCTTGGTTGTCTGTTTTGTTTGATGAACATATTTATATATCTTGATGCCAAATACAACACTCCTGATTACTCTGTTTTAAGTCTTCAAATTAGGTAATGCTGGTCCTCCAACTTTGTTCTTTCTCAAAGTTCTTTTAGCTATTGTAGTTACTTTGCATTTTAATTAGCTTCATACATATAAAAACAGCCTGCTTTGGAATTTGATTGAAATTGGGGAAATGACATCTAAAGAATATCAAGTGTTTCCATTCATGAACACAGCATGTCTTTTCTTTTCCTTAGATCTTTAATTTCCCATAGGTCAGTGGTCGGCAAACTCATTAGTCAACAGAGCCAAATATCAACAGTACTTCTTCAAAATAGACTCGCCCAGGCTGAAAACCGACTTCTGGGCATGGGCCACGAAGTTTCAATCGCACTGTACGCGCGCCCGCACGTGGTATTTTGTGGAAGGGGCCAAAGAGCCACATGTGGCTTGCGAGCCACAGTTTGCCGACCACGGCCATAGGTTATCTTATTATTTTTAGTGTACAAGTCTTAAACTTTTTGGGGTCATATTTTTCCCTAAGTATTTCCTATTTTTTTATGTTGTTGTAAATGGAATTTAAAATTTCACTTTCAGATTGTCTATTTTTGAATATGAAAATACAATTGTTTTTAAAATAAACTTTGTATTTTAGAACACTTTAGATTTACAAAAAATTGTGAGGATACTAGAGTTACTACATTCCTCATACCTGCAGCTCTCTGTTGTAATTCACAGTGATTATCCTTGTCTTCTGGTAGTGTGCTGGTTAGGAGAGGGGGAGGGAACATCTTCCACAGTCATATACTTACTAGTAAATCTCAGTCTTTTTTTTTTTTTTTTTTTTTTAATATGTTTTATTGATTTTTTACAGAGAGGAAGGGAGAGGGATAGAGAGCTAGAAACATCGATGAGAGAGAAACATCGACCAGCTGCCCCCTGCACATCTCCCACTGGAGATGTGCCCGCAACCAATGTACATGCCCCTGACCGGAATCGAACCCGGGACCCCTCAGTCCGCAGGCCGACGCTCTATCCACTGAGCCAAACCGGTCTCGGCAAATCTCAGTCTTTTAATGTATCTTTATCTCTGGGTCTATTATTACCTGTGTTTTCCAATGGTATAACTTTGATAATTTTTTGATCTACTTATGTGAAACCGGGAGGCTAGAGGTAGTAAAGTAGGAGGAATGTCCTTCCCCAGCTGGGATAAGCTCTGGTAAAGTCTTTTCACTTGAAGAGTAAGCCTTATTATGGGGAAGGCTCTGGGCATATTTTACAATAATCCCTCTTTCTATGTCAGAGGCACAAGGGATGCTTTTTCAGATCTTCACTGGGAGAACCAAATGGGGTTCCTGGATGTAAACACCCTGAAGTATGTGGCCCCTAGGATCTTCTCACTCTCATGTTATTGCACACTCAGCTTCTAGTAATGCATGATCACTATCATTTAAATGTTTTAATCAATTATGATTTAAGAGGCTTCTGCTCCAGGTGAGCATACCTCAGTTGTGACTCTGGATTTGCCTTTCTTCTCATATTGTAGGGTGCCAACACACTCTGCACCTCACTATCCTGATGTTTTTACAAAAAGTCTTTGATTTTCAGTTTAGTCATCTTTTTCTTCTTCTAACAACGGGAATGACATCTTCTAAGCTCTGTACATATCAGGGCTGTAACCAGAAGTTTTACAATTTATTTTTATATTAGAGGCCTAGTGCACGAAATTTTTGCCCTCAGGGGGGTCACTTAGCCTGGCCTGCGCCCTCTCACAGTCCGGGAGCCCTCAGGGGATGTCCGACTGATGGCTTAGGCCCGCTCTCCACGGGGAGCAAGACTGAGCCGACTGTCGGACATCCTTAGGGCTGCCTCAGAGGCAGGAGAGGCTCCCACCACTACCACTGTGCTCGCCAGCTGTGAGCCCAGCTTTCGTTGAGAGGCACTCTCCCTGTGGGAGCGCACTGACCACCACCGGACAGCTCCTGGGTTGAGTGTCTGCCCCCTGGTGGTCAGTGCACGTCATAGCAACCGGTTGTTCCACTGTTTGGTCAATTTGCATATTAGCCTTTTATTATATAGAATATTTATCTGGTATTCTACACCCTTCCTAAATTTACATGTTAGTTCTAGTGACCTTTTTGTAGATTCTGTTTAGTTTTCTACATAGTCAATTGGTCATCTGCAAATAAAGACAGTTTTACTTGTTCAATCTGCATGTCTTTTGTTCTTTTTCTTCCCTATTTCACTGGCTAGAACATCAAGTACATTGTTGAATAGAAATAAAGTGGACTTTCTTGAGTATTTTCACATCTAAGGGGAAAGCATTCAGACTCTCAGTAGTTAGTGAGGTGTTAGCTATACATCTTTCATAGATGACTTCTATCAGGTTGAAGAAGTTTCATTCTATTCCTAAATTAATGATTTTTTTTTATTTTGATTTTTTTGTGTGTGTATGTTTTCAGGAATGTCCTTTGTCAAATCAGTTAGGGTATGTTATAATTTTTATAGATTTCTGGTCTCAGTTAACTAATATTTATATAATTACACCTATTTTTATAATTGAAATTGGCCCACGATTTGCCTTATTGGGGTTTTTAAAATTAGCATTTGGTATCAAATAATGTAAAGCTTATGATAATCTTTCCAATTCATTTTGTTTTCTTTCAATACCTGGAACAATCTATATAATATTTGAATATTAGTACTTAGCAGTGAAGTCATTTGAGTCTGAACTTTCTCTTTGAGGAAGATTTTATTTATTTAGTGGATAAAGGAACAGTTAGACATTTCTTTTTATGTCATTAACTATGTGTTTTTTGATGCATATGTCCATTTTCTCAAAATTGGAAAACATTTTTAGAATAATGTTGTTTACCATATCCTTTCAGCATTCCAATATCACAGAATCTGTAGTGTTTTCCTTTTTCCAGTAAGTTTTTTTTGAGTTTTGCAGAAATGATTATTTTTTTCCATTTTTTTCTTTATTGATTAAGGTATTACATATGTATCCTTCCCCCTCCCCCTTCCATTACCCCTTCACCTCCCCCCCCCCCCCCCCCCCCACTCATGCCTTCACCCCACTGATGTCTGTGTCCATTGGTTAGGCTTATATGCATGCATACAAGTCCTTTGGTTGATCTCGCCTTCTTACCTCTGCCCTCCCCTACCTTCCTTCTGAGGTTTGATGGTCTGATCGATGCTTCTCTGCCTCTGGATCTGTTTTTGTTTGTCAGTTCATGTTGTTCATTATATTTCACAAATGAGTGAGATCATGTGATATTTATCTTTCTCTGACTGGCTTATTTCGCTTAGCATAATGCTCTCCAGTTCCATCCATGCTGCTAAAAATGGTAAGAATTCCTTCTTTTTTACCACATTCATTGTGTAGATGTACCGCAGTATTTTAATCTACTCATCTGCCGAGCGGCACTTAGGCTGTTTCCAAATCTTAGCTATGGTAAATTGTGCTGCTATGAACATCGGGGTGCATATATCCTTTCTGATTGGCGTTTCTAGTTTCCTGGGATATATTCCTAGAAGTGGGATCACTGAATCAAATGGGAGTTCCATTTTCAGTTTTTTGAGGAAACTCCATACTGTTCTCCATAGTGGCTGTACCTCCAGTCTGTTTTTTTAAGTAGGCTTTTCAATGGACCAACTTTTTGCTTTGGTGATCTCCTTATTGTTTGTTTTATTATTTCATTAACTTTTTGTTTTTTATTATTTTTTTCTATTTTCATTTATATCTATTTTTTTCTAATTTCTTCAGATGAATGCTTACATTATTACTTTTCGGGCTTTCTTTTTTCTCATATACATATTTAAGGCCCTAAAATTCCCTCAATATACTTCTTTGAATGTATCCTACATATCTTATATACTTCTTTCTTTATAAAATATTTTCTAATTCCCATTATGACTTCTTATTTGGTTCATTGGTTATTTATATGTGGGATTTTAAATATTAAAAAAAAAGTAACAAATTTTTATCTTTTTGTGGTCGATTTCTTGCTTAATTACATTGTTTTTCAGAACACATTGTTAGATTTCCGATTTCTGTAATTTGTTGTCCTCTTCTTTTCTGGTCGATTTTTTGGTAATGATCTGTGTATACTTTAGAAATTATAAATTAGGAAATAGTCAGGTATAATTTTTTATATTTATCCCTTAGTTCAGATTTTTAACCATGTTATTTAAATATTCTATAATTATACTAAATTTTGTAGCTTGTTTACAGGAATTTCATGGAAAGAGTTGTCTAAACTTTTGGTTCCAATGTCTCACTTTTTGTTTGCACTTAGACCTACTGTAATCTGCCTTTCTCCCCACCATTCTATCAAAACTATTTTAAAAGGAAAATTTACTTTCATGTTGCTCAATGCAGTGGACAATCCTCGATCTTCATTTTCTTTGACCTATCTGCAACATTTGATCAGTTGTGCTGATTTAAAAACTTTCTTCATTTGGCTTCTGACATATCATGCTCATTTGATTTTTTGTTTTTATTTCTTTGGCTGTCCTATATCAGTCTCTTCTGCTATTTCCTCCTCCTGTCCACAACCTCCAAATCTTAGAGTGTCCCTAAACGTAGTTTTTGAGAGGAGTTCTTCTCTCCTTTTTGTATCTGTACTCATCCCTCAGTGATCTCATCCAGCCTCATGTATTTATTCTTGATTCTCAAAATGTATCTTTATAGCCAAGAATTCTCTGTGGACTTCAAATTTGAATGTCCAACTATCTCCTTTTCATCTTCACTATGATATCTAATAGACATTTCAAACTTAACATTTCTGCTATCCATATCCTTTTTCCTCTAGTGCACGAAAATCTGCTGTCGTTCAGTCTTCCCATCTCAGTAAATAGAAACTCCATTCATATACTTGGCCTGAAACCTGTATTTTTATACACTCATATCCAATCCAATTGATCCTATCTTCAAAATGTATCTAAAGCTGAGTATTTCTACCACCTCTATTGCAGTCTTATTGATATAAAGGATATTTCAGTAGGTAGAAAATTGGAAAGGTTTGGGGTTATTTTCATTTTAACATTTAAAAAATATCCTTCCATTATCTTCTGACTTTCATTATTTTTGCTGAGAAGTCAGCTATAAATTTATTTTTAAGATCAATAACTTGTCTTTTATAATGCACCCACATTTATCATAGGTTTTCTATTTATATATACAAAAAACAAGAATTACAGAGAGACTACTTAGGACCTGTATAATCCAACTACATTCAATATAATTAAAATACTGTTGTTCCGGCTCTCCATTTTTTCATTTGATAAGAAAATTATAACTTTGATTCCATGCGTAAATTCTAATGATTAGAAGTTGAGTCCTGACATAGTTCAACACATGTCTAGATTTCAATATCTCTAAATTGAGTATTCCAGGCCAAATCAGCCAAAAAGAAATGCATCCATTGCTTTTCACAGCTTTTCACTTCATTGCTGATAAAGAACAAAATCCCTAGGGTTTCAAAACCAATACTCATTATTTGTGTTTTTATACTGCTTAAATAAACTTTCTTCCTAAACAGTGCTGTTTTATAAGAAAAAGCTGTAAAAATAATGTTATAGGGCATTTGAAGTGATTCTTCAGCTGGATTATAGTTAAATTTCACTACATTTTCAAAATTTTATTTAAATTGTTTTAAAATCCACATGTATTGATTTTAGAGAGAGAGAAAGGGGGAAAAAGAGAGGGAGAGGAATACTGATGTGAGATTAGGGATCAAACCTGCAACCTAAGTACATACCCTGACAGGGATTTAATCCACAACCTAAGTATGTGCCCTGACCAAAATTAAACCTGCAAACCTTTGGTGTACACAATGCTCCAACCAACTGAGCCAACTGGTCAGGGCAACTTTTTCTTATTGTTGATTTATTATGCTATCCTGCAGGCAGTGATTTTTTTCTCAGATGCATGCTGGATTAGGTGGCTAGGTAGGTTCCTGTAACAGTCCATGGTAGTGTACAGGCTATTGGTCTCCGTTGTCCAGAACAGCTCTCCACAAGAGCCAAATAAGCTTCTGTGGTAGCACCAATGTAACTCTATTGCCTTGCTTCCATGACCCAGGGGCACAGTGCTGGCTCTGCTAATAGGTTCTTAGTCAGCCAGAGTGCTGCCTACTTAGTTCTCTGTTGCCATAGGAAAATTGGTTATGTTTTTTATTTCTTACAGTATTTTAATCTCCCCATTTTTATACCTATTATTTGGGGGTATATATTATTTAGATATTAGCATAGTTTTCTTGTTTATTTTTTACAAATTTATTAATGTATAATTGATATACGATATGTAACTTAACTGCATATGTTTAAAAGGTACAATTTAATAAACTTTGACATATGTATATTAGTATACCCATCAAATTATCCCTATAATCAGTATAATGTAATTACATATATGTTTCCTTTGTAATCAAATGTTTCCTTTGTAATCCTTTCCTTATGCAGCCACCACCTGCCACCGTTACTCAGGCAGCCACTGATCTGCTTTCTTTTTTTATTATCTTGGGTTTTCTAGAATTCTATCTAAATGGAATTGTATACTATGTACTCTTCTGTTGATCTACTTTCATAGAGCAAATTACCTTCAGATTGATTAATTCATGTTGTTATGTGTTTTAGTAGCTGATTCATTTTTTGAGTCATATTGCATTATATTGATTCTAGAGGCCAGTGCACAAATTCATGCACCAGTGGGGTCCCTCGGCTTGGCCTGTGGGATCAGGCCGAAACTGGCTCTCCGACATCCTATGAGGGGTCCCTGATTGCAAGAAGGTTGCAGAGATGCGGGAAGTTGGCCAGTTGGGGAGGAACCCTGGGAGGGCTCCAGGGCATGTTTGGCCCATCTCGCTCAGTCCCAATTGGCAGGACCCCGGCAGCAAGGTAACCTACTGGTCGGAGCGTCTACCCCCTGGTGGTCAGTGCACGTCATAGCAACTGGTTGACTGGTCAACTGCCCCATGGTGGTTAGTGCACGTGATAATGAGCAGATGAGTGGCCTTAACATATCATTAGCATATTACACTTTCATTGGTTGAATGGATGACTGAACAACTGGACACTTAGCATATTAGACTTTTATTATATAGGATACCAAATGGACATTTGATTTATTTTCAGGTTTGGCTATAACAAATAGAACTGCAAATACAAATCTCTTTGTATTTACATGCTTTCATTTCTTTTGGGTAAATACCCAGGATTTGAACTTCTGAATCATATGCTGGATCTATTTTAACTTTTGAAGGAATTAAAAACTGTTTTCAAAAATGGTTTTGCCATTTTATATTCCCACCAGCAGTGCATTTTTAATTTTAGTGATACTAGAATTAGAGTGGGTGTTTAGTATTATATTTTGGGTTTAATTTGCTTTTTTCTAGTAATCAGTAATGTTGAGCATGCATTCATTTACTTCTTTGCCACCTATAGATCTAATTTTATGAAGTGTCTGTTCAAATATTGTCCATTCTTAATTGGGTTGTTTATTTTTTTATCATTAACTTATAAAAGTCTTTTATATGTTCTAATTACAAATTCTTTGTCAGATACATGTTTTGAAAATATATACTTCCAGTGTATACTATTGATGAACAAAGGTTTTTAATTTTGGTGAGGTACAATTTATTGAAATTAGTTTTATTTATAGCATGCTTTTCATGTTCTATTTAAGAATTCTTTGCCAAACCTAAGGTCACTAAAATTTTTTGCTGTTTTGTTCTAAAAGTTTTATAGTTTTAACTTTTGCATTTAGGTCTATGATCCTTTCCTGAAGTAATTTTCATGTAAGGCAAGCATATCAAACTCACGACCGGCAGGCTGCATACCTTGTCATGTGGCCCGCTGGCCACGAGTTTGACATGGTTGGTGTAAGGTATGAGATTAAAAGTTTCGTTTTTATGTGTGGACTAGTGGCCCAGTGCACAAAATTCGTGCACATTAAAAGGGGATTAATTAGAGGAAATATTTTAATATTGCTATTTGCCCTTTATAATAGAAATGTCAGACATGAAAGCAAATTAGTAAAATGTATATGAAAATCTTGCTCCTGTCAGACTCTGGGGCGCACCATGGAACCCAGAGTCAAGTCCCTGCCCATCCATGTGCGCCTCAAAATCGCATGAGACTCAGACCCGGCCAACCCCCTCCATTGGGCTAGATCCAGACCCGGCCAGTCCCACCCTTGTCAAGCCCATCTGTGCAGGGGGTGCAGCCTCAGGTGCCCGGGCCTGGCGCTGGGTCAGGGGGCACAGCCTGGGCGGGGGGCACGACTTGAGGTCCCCCGTCAAGCCCCGCCAGGTGGGGAACATGGCCTGAGATCCCCTGCCAAGCCCTGCTGGGTGGGAGATGTGGCCTGAGGTCTCCCAGTTCAGGGCAAGGGGAGTGGCCTGAGGTATTCCAGCCCAGCATTGGGGCGGTGGGGTGCACCTTGAAGTCCCCCATCAAGCCCCACCAGGTGGGGGGTGGGGGGGCGCAGCCTCCGTTCCCCTGGCCTGGCACCGGGGCGGAGGGTATGGCCTCAGGTCCCCTGGCCCAGTACTCGGGCAGGGGGCGTGGCCTGAGGTCCCCTGTCAAGTCCCACGGGGGCACGGGGAGGGCACAGCCTCAGGTCCCTGCTGATTGCTCATTAAGGCTCGTTACGGGAACTTGGCCTCCGCTGTGGGTGCAGCCATCTTGTGTTACAGAAACCTCCGCCTCTGCTGTGGGCGACGTCATCTTTGTGGCAGGGTGATGGTCAATTTGGGAATCCTCTTTATTAGGTAGGATCTAATCTAATAAAATACAAACATGCAAATTGACTGTACCTTCGCTACGCCTTAAGCCATGCCCACCAGCCAATCAGAGCAACTATATGCAAATTAACCCAACCAAGATGGTGGCTGGCAGCCACGGAGCTGGAGCGAGCAGGAGGATTGGTTGCTCCAGTGATGGAGGAAGCCAAGCTTCCCGCCTGCTGCGGCCCAGCTCTGAGCTCCACTCAAGGCAACAAACTTTCAATTATAGAAGGTAAATAAACCCCAGAATTAAAAAAAAAAAAAGAGGCCTGGAGCTTCCATCGCCGGAGGGGGGCCTTCACCAGCCTGAAAACGGCCCTCAGTCCCTCACCCAGACTGGCCAGGCAACCCAGTGGGGACCCCCCCACCCTAAAGGGGGTGTGGCAAGCCTGAAAACAGCCATCAGCCCCACACCGAGGCTGCCCAAACCTCCATGGGGTGAGGGTCCCCACTGGGGGGGGGGGGGTGGCTTGACCAGCCTGCAAACAGCCATCAGCTCTTCACCCAGACTGGCCAGGCACCCCAGTAGGGACCCCCACCCTGAAGGGGGTGTGACCAGCTGCAAACAGCCATCAGCCCCTCACCCAGGCTGGCCAGGCACCCCAGCGGGACCCTCACCCTGATCCGGGACACCCTTCAGGGCAAACCAGCCAGCCCCCACCCATGCACCAGGCCTCTATCCTATATAATAAAAGGGTAATATGCAAACTTACCCTAACAGCAGAACGACTGGGAATAACTGGTCACTATGACACACACTGACCACCAGGGGGCAGACGTTCAATGCAGGAGCTGCCCTCTGGTGGTCAGTGCGCTCCCACAAAGGGAGCTCTGCTCAGCCACAAGCCAGGCTGATGGCTGCCAGTACAGTGGTGGTGGTGGGAGCCTCTCCCGCCTCCTCAGCAGCACTAAGGATGTCAGACTGCAGTTTAGGCCTGCTCCCCATTGGCAAGTGGACATCCCCTGAGGGCTCCCGGGCTGCCAGAGGGATGTCTGACTGCCTGCTTAGGCCCAATCCCCTGGGGAGCGAGCCTAAGCCAGCAGGTGGTCATCCTCCGAGGGGTCCCAGACTGCGAGAGGGCACAGGCCGGACTGAAAGCCCCTCCCCCACCCCGAGTGTGCAAATTTTTATGCATTGGGCCTCTAGTAATCTAATAAAGAGGGAATATGCTAATTGACTGCCCCGCCCTCATATATGGCAACTCCTACACCCAATAAGGCAGGGATATGCTAATTTACTGCATGCCCTCAAAGATGGCGGTGCCCACAGCCAATAAGGAGGGAATTTACTAATTGACTGCCACGCCCTCAAAGATGGTGGTACCCACAGCCACAAGATGGCCGGCCAGGGAGGGCAGTTGTGGGTGATCAGGCCGGCAGGGGAGGGCAGTTGGGGGCAACCAGGCCTGCAGGGGAGGGCAAGTTGGGGGTGACCAGGCTAGCAGGGGAGGGCAGTTAGGGGTGACTGGGTCAGCAGGGGGCAGTTAGGCATAGATCAGCTAGCAGGGGAGTGGTTAGGGGGTGATCAGGATGGCAGGCAGAAGCGGTTAGGAGCCAGCAGTCCCGGATTGTGAGAGGGATGTCCGACTGCCAGTTTAGGCCAGGGATTGGGTCTAAACCAGCAGTCGGACATCCCCCAAGGGGTCCCAGATTGGAGATTGGAGAGGGTGCAGGCTGGGCTAAGGGACACCCTCCCCTCCCCCCCACTGCATGAATTTCGTACACCGGGCCTCTAGTTATATAGGATAGCCATTGTTTCTTATTTGTTAAGATTATCCCATTAACCCATTGAATTGCCTTGGTACCTGAAAATTTAATTGACCATATATGTGTGAGTCTGTTTCTGAGCTCTATTCTATTCCATTGATATATTTTTCCATGTTATGTTAGTATCACTTTGTCTTGGTAATTGAAGCTTCATAAAAAGTCTTGAAATCAGATACTAAGTCCTCCAACTTTATTCCATTTTAAAGTTGTTTGAGCTGCTTGTAGGTACTGCACATTTCTATATAAATTTTGGAATCATCTTTATTAGAATCATTTATTTACAAAATGTTGGGATTTTGATTAAATTAAGTTGAATCTATATGTCAGTTTTGGAAAAATTGTTGGTGAATATATAGAGCTTTTTAGTCCACATAATATCTCCCCATTTATTTAGGTCTTCAAAAATTACTCTCAGCAGTATTTTATATATTCAGCTATTTACATCATGTATTTTTTTAAAATTTCAACTACTAGATTTCTCACATTTGTTATATGTTTTTTCCCTTAGTTCTTTTTCATATCTTCTCCTTTTAATGTATTTACTAGTCTAATTTAATATTATTTATTTATTTATTCCAATATATCTGCTACAGTTGGATTCTGTAATCGGTGAGTTGGTTTTTTTGTGTTTGCTTTTTTTAAGTGGCTGGACTTCTCAAATGTCTTATAATTTTTGCCTGTGAACATATGTTTTCCCAAGGTATCACTTTTATTAGTTTGTATGTAAAAATATTTTCTTCCTTTAAATCTTTCTACTCTCCCCCACTATAATTGTCATAATAGACACAGATTTATAATTTGTTCTGCCCAGGACTTAAGTTCCCTTAATGTTAGTGTTCAGATTTTTTTTAATGCTTTTAGAGAGAGAGATAAAGGGAGAGGGGGAGAGAGAGAAACATTGATGTGAGAGAAACATATCTATTGGTGGCCTCCCACACACACCCTGTCCAGTGATCAAACCCACAACTTGGGCATGTGACCTAACTGGGAATAGAACAGGGGACCTTTCAGTGCACAGGACAACACTCAACCAACTGAGCCACACCAGCCAGAGTGTGTTCAGATTTTTCCTTCATGTTTGTTTAGTCTAAGATTTTATATATTATCCCGGAGGCCTGGTGCACTTCATGCACAGGGGGAGGGGGAATCCCTCAGCCCAGCCTTCACCCTCTCCAGCTGCACCCTCTCCAATCCAGGACCCCTCAGGGGATGTCTGACTGCCTCTCGAAATCCTGGATTGCTGGCTCCTAACCGCTTGCCTGTCTGTCTGCCTGATCACCCCTAACCACCTATGCCTTCCTGATTGCCCCTAATGACCTCTGCCTGCCTACCTGATTGCCCCTAACTGCTCCCTTGCTGGCCTGATCGCCCCTAACCGCTTCTGCCTTGCCACACACCTAGGACCCAGGAGTTCCTCCTCCGGCCAGTCGCAGGCACCCGGGACCCAGGCTTCCCTCCCTCTGGCTGGCCACAGGCACCCAGGACCTGGGCCAGCTTCACCTAGGCCGGCTGCAGCCACAGGGGACCGTGGGCGGGCGGCTTCACCCGGGCCACACCACAGGTGCCTGGGATTGTGGGACAGGTGGCTTGTCCCTCTCCAGGGCCGCAGTTGCAGGTGGTAATGCCCGGGACTGCAGGGCAGGTAGCTTGTCCCTCTCCCAGGCCACAAGCACAGGCACAGTGCTGGCACCCTGGACCACAGGGTGGGCAGCTTGTCCCTCTCCTGGGCCGCAGGCACAGCCGCTGGCTCCTGGGACTGTGGGGCGGGCAGCTTGTCTCTCTTCCGGGTCGCAGCCCGGCTGGTCCCCATTCCTCTCTCCCCAGTGTTGAGTGTCTGAAGCATTATGGCATGATGGCGTGAGGGCGCAATGACTATTTGCATATTAGCTCTTTATTATATAGGATTAGCTACTAGAGACCTGGTGCATGAATTCGTGCATGGGTGGGGTTCAGCTGGCCTTCCCCCAATGGGGGCCCATCCAGCCAGGCCTGCAAGGGGGAGGGGACTCAGGAGGTTGGCCAACTGGCCCCTGCCCCCAATTGGGGGGGGGGGGGGCTGCAGGCAGTCAGCCTACCGGCCCCATCCCAGAATGGGATTGGGGGTCTGATTAGCAGCGGGGCCGGCCAGGGCGGCTGACTGGGGGTGGGGTTGGCCAGGAGGAGGGGCTGCGGGCAGTTGGGGTCGCAGTGCACATCATAGCGACCAGTCGTTCCAGTCGCTTGGCTTTTATATAGAGAGATTATTTTTTGGAATATTGTGTTTATCCTCTCTTTCTGGAATTTTGATTAGGTGATTGAACCTTCTCATTCTGTTCTTTATGTCTTTTAGCTTTTCTCTCTTTAGTTTGTGCTTTATTATAGATTATTTCTATGGACTAGAGTTTTTTCAACTTACTGATTTTATCTTTTGCTGTGTCTGTTGTGCTCTTAAACTTGTCTGTTGATGTTTTAAATGTTTTTTATTTCAATTATTATAGTTTAATTTTTCTGAACTTTAGTTCTTTTTAAAAATCTGCTGGTTCTTTTTTCTTATGTATTTTATTACTTTATCTTTCAGTATTTAAATACAACTATTCTTGCCCAGCTGGCATGGCTTAGTAGTTGAGGGTCAATCTCTGAACCAGAAGGTCATAGTTCAATTCCAGGTCAGGGCACATGCCCAAGTTTCAGGCACAAGCCCCAGTGGGGGACATGCAGGAGACAGCCAGTCAATGATTCTCTTTCATCCCTCTCCCTTCCTCTCTGAAATCAATAAAAATATATTTTAAAAAATAGAACTAGTAGGTTTCTTTGAAAATACTACAATCTATAGTTCTAGGGGATCTAACTTAGTTTGTATGTCTTTTGACTCCCACTAAGTTTGGATTATTACTTAATGTGTTTTTAAAATTTGAATTGTGAGCTAATTTTCAACATGCCTGTATCCAACGTTTAGTTCTTAGCCTGGATGGAGGATATATCCCTCCAGAGAAGTTTTGTGTTTATTTCTGCCAAGTGCTCTAGCTTATACAAACACCCTAGAGCCAGATTTTATTTTGATTTATTGTCCTGAGATAAACAATACCCAAGAAAGATTTTTTAAAAATTATTATTACCCTGAGCCTAGCAGTGGTTGGTTGACAAACTGATTTTGTCTAGTCTGACCTTTTCACTTTTGTTATAGTCCTCAGTGGCTTTATGTGGGGGGGCCTTAGTTCTAATTCTTGTGTTGTAGGCATCTCTATGACCTCATCTTTTGTTTCTGAGTTAAGACCCTAGACCAGTGGTTGGCAAACTGCAGCTCGCAAGCCACATGTGACTCTTTGGCTCCTTGAGTGTGGCTCTTCCACAAAATACCGACTTCTGCGCATGGGCCACGAAGTTTCAATCGCACTGTACATGCGCGCCCGCACATGGTATTTTGTGAAAGAGCTACACTCAAGGAGCCAAAGAGCCACATGTGGCTCTCGAGCTGCAGTTTGCAGACCACTGCCCTAGACTAAGGACACATGTAATAATTTAATCAATAAAGAAATTTTTTAAAAAAGACCCTAGACTACTGAGACAGGCAAACCCCAATTATATCTAGCATAACATCAGTTCATAGTCTTACAGCTCTAATTTGGCTCCAGGGGGCTTCCCTTACAATTTCTTACAAGTGTAGCCACACATTTAAAAAGATGCTTCTTTATATTGTAGGATGCTTCTTTATATTAGAAGACTTTCAGATTATCTAGTTTCCATAATGCCAGAAATTATGGTCTGTTACTTTTTTATAGACTGTGAACTCAATGAGGACAGGACCAGTGCCCATCAAGTTCACTCTATGTTCCTCAGCACCTAGTACCTGGTACATACTAACTAGACACTTAATAAATGTGGAGTGAATGAAATGCTGTTCATTATAGATTTATTAGTAATAGGGAAAACGGAAATAAACCTAGATGTCTAATAATAGAATACTGAACTAAATGTTTATATTTACTTAAAAATAAATAGCTATTGCTCATATATATTTTTCAGGCAGAAAATGATGATTTGGAGGACTGTGTTATAGACTGAAAATTATTGAAGATTAAGTGTAGGTGAAAAAATCAGATTCAATTTTGAATTTATAGTATGGTAACTAAATATGCATAACACTGAATATGAAAAATATGAAAAAGCAGCAACACTGAATAATGAACACCAAAATGCTAATAGTAGCTTATGTTGGAGTGGTGGATTGAGGGTCCCTTTTTACCCTTTATTCTTTAAACTTTCTATAATGTGGCTTTAGGAAGATACTAAAAGAAAAATGTTTATTAGTGTCCCTAAAAGTTTTTAGATTTAAATACACTAAAAGGTTGATAAAAATTTCAGAATTAGTTTTATTATTAAAATGTTTACAGAGTTTTATATGAAAATACAGAAAAAGACCTTTCTGATACTCAGCGACACCTTGCTAAGAAAAAATATGAGCTTCAGCTTACTCAGGAGAAAATTATGTGCTTGGATGAAAAAATTGGTGAGTTATTTTTTCCTGTTATTACTTTTTCTTTACATCTGCTAGAAAAAAAGCTTTCTTCTCTCAGTTATAACAAGATAAACTTGGAGATAGGCCCTTCAATTAAAAGTTTATGATTCCAATCATGGAAACAAAATAGCAACACTTTCTAATTTATGATGGTCACTTTTAAATTTACAAGTTTCTGTGTAAAAATGTGTCTTGTTCATAGCAGTTTTAATGAAACATAGTACACATTTATATTACTTTTGGTGGAAAGTATACATATATTTGGCTATATCTATGATATTAGTTGGGTTCATAGAGAAAATTGTTTTTATAGTCTGCTGTTTATGTTTCTTACCATTTATCTCTATGAAAATATGGTCATAATTTAATATTTTTATAACTGTAAAGTAAAATTTTGATTATGACTATAAAAGAACCCATTTTAAAATAGAGGGAATATATGTATATATTGTTTATATTTTTATTGATTTCGAAGAGGAAGGGAGAGGGAGAAAGAAACATCAATGATAAGAGAGAATCATGGACTGGCTACCTCCTGTACCCCCACTGAGGATTGAGCCCGCAACCCGGGCATGTGCCCTAACCGGGAATCAAACTGCAACCTCCTGGTTCATAGGTGGACGCTCAACCACTGAGCAACACCAGCCGGGCAGAGGGAATATTTTTAACAGTAGTTCAAAACTGTCTGGCATAAACAATTAGATGGGTGGAGGTGCTTTTTATTGAGATGGTAAGTACTAAAATATAAATTTAAAATGGGAATATTGAATAACTCATTTTTGGATATTTTAAATCCAAGTAAAAATGTAAGGTAAGCAGTTAATAGATAAGTTTTTATCTCAGAAGTGAAACCTAATCTAAAAATATACATTTGGGACACATCAGCAAATAAATGATATTAAAACCATGAAATCATCTAGAGAAAATATAGAGAATGAGGAGAAGAGAGTCCAGGACTAAGTAAGAAGGAGCCAAAGAATTAGGAAGAATACCCATAAGTGAGTGTTTTGGGGGAGGCAAGAGAGCAAATGTTTTAAAAAGGATGGTAGTGTTAATTATCAGATAATTTGAGAAGCTAAGTAAGATGGGGATGAAGGAGGTGTGATTGGATTTGGTACTTTGAAGGTTTTGGGGACACTGACAAAGTTTGGATAGAGTGTTGGATGTGGAAGATGGGATAGGCTGAGGAAGACTGGGCAGTGAGAGTAGAGACAGAAGAGAATAGAAGTCTGTTAAGAAGTTTGGCTACCAAGTGTGGCAGAAAAATGGGGCGGTAGCTTGAGTGGGATGTGAGGTGGAGGATTGATTATTTTTAAAGTAGGAACTCCTAGAGCTGTTTCAGAGCTTTCATTTCGTTATTGTATGCCAATGGGAATGGACTCATCTATCAGAACACCCAAAACATGTGGTTTGCCTGAAAGATAGTAGCCTGGAAAAGGGAATTGATGTATTCTCAGGTACTTTAGATCATCCTCTTGGCATGGGATAGTGCCTCTCTTATGCTGCCCTGGATGGTCGTTGGCAGGGAGTAACCTAGAGGTCCAGTCTAGCAGAGCTTCCCTAGTAGAGCTCTAGACCAGAGGTTCTCAGACTTGGGTGTGGTCAGAATCCCCTGGAGGGCTAGTGCAGACCACTGGGCCCAGCTCCTGGAGTAGCAGATGGCCAGGGCTCTTGTGTCTTTTCCAGTTTGCTCAGGTGGGTCTCAAGCTGTTGTGCATTAGAGTCACATGGGAGGGTGCTTGTTAAGACATAATTGCTCTGGCCAGTCAGAATTTCTAATTCAGTAGGACTGGGGTTCCCAGGTGATGCTGATGGTGCTGGTTGGGAAACCACAATTTGAGAACCAATTGCATAGCAGTCATTTAGGCCTTCAGCATTGACATTGGCTTGTCAGTGTTTCCACAATCAAATCAGACGTCCTGGGATGATTTTTTTTCCAGGAATTTTTAGGAAAAATTTAGAGAGATCAGAGCAGAAGACATTTGACTCTGAACATGACTTAATTGAATATTTTATTAAGATCTGTTACCAACTTATATACAACAATGATTCTAGTTCAAAGAGAGGGGAGAAATTGGAGGGAAATGTTGGTTTCAGTATTTCACCCAACTTCATCCACCTATAGTCTGCCCTCCACCCCACCAGGCATGTAAATCTACTTTGAGAACTTATAATTTAGAGCTTTCCTTTGATATTCTTATTCAAATGTGTTAATTGTGCTTTTACATTTGTGAATCATTTAGAATTTCAAGATTCATCTTGGATTTTAATCACTAACAACAAAAGCCATGTTTTTATTTGGGATACTATACTTATTTTTAGGCATTGAATATAATATAGGAGAACTTACTTTGAAAAGTATTTCAATCCACTTGGACTGAAAAATTATCTTGATTAAAAATGCCTTTATGATTACATATTTAGATAATTTTACAAGGCAGAGTATTGCCCAGCGAGAAGAAATCAGCATTCTTGGTGCAACCCTCAACGACCTAGCTAAAGAAAAGGATTGCCTGCAAGCATGCTTGGATAAAAAGTCTGAGAACATTGCATCCCTTGGAGAGAGTTTGGCCATGAAAGTACGTTCTGAGAACTGTGGTTTAAAAGAAGTGTTTGCACTGGAATCTGAATAAAATAATAGGTTCTCTCAAAATTTTTCTAGAGAGCTGAAACTTTAAAATGTGATTTTGAAATATTTCAGAATAGTCTTAAAAAATGTGTTCTTTCTCTCACCAATTTGTTGTTAACATGCACGGACAAGAACTAATTCAAATATCAAATATTCAAATTAAAAAGAAAGCAGTGAGATTGATTTCTTTTTAGAAGCACACCAAAACTTATATCTCCAGGGAGCCACTGTGGGAGGCAATATGTTTATTCCATTAAAACTGCCTTTGTAAATGTGTTCAGAATTGATGCAGGTTTTTACATTGTCCTTAGTCATTGAGACTAGACCATAGGGCAGGGGTGAGGAACCTCCAGCCTGTAGGCAATAGACGTGCAACATCATTTGATCTGGCCCTGCCAACACAACTGCAGGCAGACTCAAAATTCAACAAACACAGGACTTTCTTTATAGCAACATAAAATTAGTGAATTATATTAAGCAAATGATATTATAAATATCCAAATGACCCTTGGCAGGAAAAAGGTCCCCCTCCCTGCCATATGGAGTTGGTTAATAAAGCTGGATGATAATCTCCATTCCTCAGGTTTTGTTGTTCAGACAACATAACAGGTGTTGCCAAAAAGGCAGGGAAATATTCATACCCTTTTCTTGCTTATAACGTGGTTCTGAAGGCAATTCCAAAACTGTTTTCCACAGATGTCATAAGCAAAACAGCATCATTGGAATAAGGCCTTGCCCCTCTGTAAGGGAACTAATTCCTTCATCTATCCACCCATAAAACAAGCATTTATTGACATGTACCAGGTATATTATATTAGCAATTGAGGAGGAGTGGACATGCCTTCCAAAGCCTGTAGCATAATTGGGAAAAACATAAAAAAGGTACTTTTATGATAGAATGTGCTGAGTGTATGCACAATGTGCGGTTCGAGTCTGGCAGAAGCACAGTTGATCTAACCTTCGGGTTGGATTAGGAGAGGAGAAGATCTAGAAAGCTTTCGAGAAGATGATAATGCCTGGACTGCCCTGAAAATTGACTAGGAGTTAGCCAGGAAAAGACTTAGAGAAAGGCTACAGTGAGAGGAAGGGTGTTCAGACAGGCAGAATACCTTTTTTTTTTTATTGCTTAAAATATTACAAAGAGTAGTATATTTGTCTCCTTTTTTTTTCCCCTTGACCTTCCCCCAGCCTCCTCTTCCCCCCTCCCCACCAGTGTCTTGTGTCCATTGGTTATGCTTATATGCATACATACAAGTCCTTTGGTTGATCTCTTACCCACCTCCCAACCCTCCCCAGCCTTCCTGCTGTAGTTTGACAATCTGTTTAATGCTGCTCCGGGCAGAATACCTTTTAGAGAAAGGGGAATCCAGACAGGTAGAGCAACTTACGAGAGCCCAGTGGCTTTCATCAGAGAATGTCACAGGGTTTCTTGATAGTTTATAATGTCCAGAGCATAGATTGCAAAGAGATAAGTATGGGGTAGGGATAGGTGGCAAAAAATGAGATGGGATAGGTAAGCAACAAATTTAAAAATGTATGTAATGTTGAGTTTAGAATAACATTGATATAGTGAATCAATGAAATAATATAAACAACATTTTACAGTTACATCTTTATTTTTAAAAATATTCCAGCCCTTGTTAATCCATGTAAAAGATGGATTATAGGAAAGTGAGAATGGTGACAAGGACACTAGTTAGGAGTAAAGTGTTAAGAACTGTGGTAGGAGAGTGGCAGTATCCATGAGAGAAATAGGTCTACGAAGGGAGTAAGATTGACAAGATGTGCTTTCTGACTGAGGAACCATGTGAACAGTTGCCACGTATGAAGTAGGAAGCACGGGAAACAGAGCAGGCTCAGAGAGGAAGATGATCCACATGTCTTTGGCACATGTCGTTGAAATATTCATAGGCTCTTGGATTTTTAAGTTTTGAGAGAAACTGGAACTGAAGTTAAAAGCTTTGGGAATCATGAGCCTAACTGAAGCCCTCAAAGTGCATAAGATAATAAATATTGGTTTACTTGTTTAAAAGGCTGACTCATCTCTATAAGCTATACCTTAATATTTTAAAAAAATGTTATGGCTTTTGGGGGTAGAATGTTTTTCTCATATTTAAACACTACTACTTGAAGAGTTAAACATGTTTTGTTTTTCTTTAACACTTAGAAACAAATTATTCAGATCTATCTGATTTTCCTCAGCTATATCTATATTTCACATTCCTTCCATTCTGCTAATTGTACCAACATTATCTTTTCCTTCACAAGGAATATTGACTTGCCAATCCATTTCATGATCTTGTATAAGTTGATGATCTTGTATAAGATCATGAACATAAACACATCCATCCTCTGAGGAGAATAAAAACATTTTAAAGCAATATTAGGCATGGAAAGAGGAAACAGTTTCTACAGTAATATTTTAGAGTTCAATTTATAAGTACCATACGGTGAAAAGCAGTACTCTTACAGTCTAATATGGAGATTACAGAATAAATTCCTATGGAAAGTCTATATTATAATGAATAATATGAAGTTTTTTCATCTTATTAGTAATTTAAAAAGATGTCCTACTACTTACTACCAGTTAAAGTTAGGAAACTCATTAGGAAGTTCACAGACTTTTTAGTAATAAAAGCCATAATTATTTGTGTAATATTTTAGTTTATTTATTTTTTCTATATAGATTTATGATCATCTTGTCCAGATTGAATTTTTAACAATTAACTTGAACCTATGATTCTAATTGGACAAACATATTGAGGTTGTACAGAAATGTTAAATTGACAGTGATGGCATAAATGTCAACAGTTTTTGAAATGCTGGTATTAGGGCAATATGAAGAGAAAATAGGGCTGGTAGGATATATTACTGGATTCTACCCAGTAATTTTGTTGCCCTGGATACTTTACAAAGTTCTTAGTATTAGATAGTCATACTTTCAAGATGAGTTTCTATTGATAAAAAAAAGTCCTTTTTAGGCTTATAAATTATATTTAAGTTTTACCAAGTAATGACTTTCAGAAATACTAGAAGTTCAATTTGTTTTTCAGAATTTAATTGGAAATATATTAAATTATATTTCAAAGGCATGTATAAACATTCTATTTTAAGCGGTATTTTCTCTTCATTGGCTTGACTTCTTAAAGGGGGTTAACTGCTTTGCTAATGGATATGTTAACCATATCCCAATATCCATCTGCACCATTCTATCAGGAGCAGAATGGGAAACCAGAGTAAAAGTACCTGGAGAGGAGCACATGAGTAAAGGGAGATAACACATACACATGCCCGTGCACACACAGCATGCACACCCGACTAAACCATCCTGATGAACAGGAACAGAACTGGTTGGAAATATGGGTTTAAGTTTTCATCTCGTTTCCTTGGTTACTTAGGATTTCAAACTTCAAAGGGTAAAGTGAAATCTAGTTATGTAGTGAAAGAACAGGGTTAATGTTAGCCAGAGTATCAGTGAATAGTATCTTTAGTTCACCATCAACAAGCATTTTCAAAGAAGGAAGTGTGGGAATAGTACTGATAGTGTGAAGATAAGCACACCTATTTCAGCCTTGACTGACTCATTATCTCCCTCAGCACACCCTTGAAAAGGGAGAATATCAGTAGCTTATTTTATTCACTTTTTGCTCTGGGCCTTATGCTTATTTAACTCAGACTTAAACTTAAAAATAGACTTTTTATTTTTTTATTTTTTATTGCTTAAAGCATTACAAAGAAAAATAGACTTTTATAAGTAACTCCGTTTTAGCAGCTACATGGATTTATGACCATTATTTATATTGATGACTAATATAAATAATATACTTGATCAAAGTTATTAGTCTTAAGAACTAAATTTAGTTTCACATCATTCACTTTCCTGGGTTTCATAACATGATGTGAGGAAGTGAATCAGTCTACTCCCCATGGAGAACACTGTCATGCAAACCACTGGTTTGCCTCCAGGTAACAGTGCTCCTGAGCTCTGGTGTTGCTGGGGGACTGCAGAAGCCTAACAGAGCATTTGAGACACTGATCTCATATCAATACACCCAAGTGTAGTCTTAACTCTAATGAGTGTCATCAATTATTTTTGTCTAGTACAAATATTGACATTGATATACTAGGCTTTAGTTTTAAAGTATAGGAAAGATGAATAGAGCATAAGTGTTTAAACCCAAATGTAAATGAAAAAGGGTGGGGGAAATTGATTTTTGTTCATTCAGTTTTAACAGAAATAACAGTTTAAGATAATTTTTATGTCATACTTATATTACTTTTCAAGGAAAAGACCATTTCAGGCATGAAGAATATCATTGCTGAGATGGAACAGGCATCAAGGTAAACCACTCGTCCAACAAGAATTTGAGTACATATTTATTAGGGCAAAGTACTATGTTAGGTACAAAGATAGTAAACGGGGGCTTAGTGTTACATAGAGGGTGGGAACTTTCTGATGTTGGAAGGAGGCCTAAGTCTGTGTAGGGAAGCAAGAGAGGATATGGTGTCTGCCAAGGAAAGGGAAGGAAAAACAGCAGAGAACCACAAGACCACAGGTAATGTTCAAGCGCCTCGTGAATGCAAGTAGGTGAGTGTTGGAACCCAAAGTGAGAGAGGAGGTGTGAAGGGAGGAAAGGCTAAACACAGAGGCCTGTGTTATAGACAAATGAGTCTTGGTTTTATCCTTTGGGAAATAAGAAATCATTAAGGAATTTTGAGGAGAATTTTGTGTTAGAAAGATTACCCACGTTGAAGAATGATGATAGATTGGGGTTGGGGAGTGTGGTCAGGGTGAGGTGCTTGTGAGGAAGAAAATCTAGGAAATTGCCAGATTTTGAGGGATGAGTACTGGACGTGTAGAAAATATGGAAAGCGATGGTTTTCCTCTGGATGGGAAGAGCCTTTGAGACCTTGCATATATGTCTCATAAGCAGTTAAATATAAGAGTCTGGAGTGTAAGGAGGAGGCCAAGGCTGGAGGTAATGATTTCAGAGCCTTCAGGGTATAGATGGGGTTGGGAGCCATGGATATGAATGGTATTTGTCTGAGGGAAGGCAGAGAGTAAGAAGAAACAGGAGAGTAAGAGTTGAGCCCTCAGAACCCTTAGGTTTTAAGAGGGCAGAGGAAGAGGAACCTACAAAGGAGACTAAGCCATGGCAGCTAGAGGTCAGATGAAAGCTTTCTTATATTTGAATGGCAGAAGTTTTGAAATACTTAGCTAATCATTGACTATTATGTATATTCAGCATCTTTTTTCCATAGTGAAATGTTGGCAACACAGAGAAACTCGAATGCACTATTTTCGCAGTATTTATTCGTATAAATTTAAATGTGTTTAAAACTTCTTCAAATGTTTTAATGCTAACTGTCCATCTTCTGTCATGTGAGAATTTGTTATTCTGTTTTGGTAAAATGTCTCTTCTGACGTACTGTTTGATTTGTGCAATAGACAGTCTACTGAAGCGCTAATTATGTGTGAACAAGACATTTCCAGGATGCGCCGGCAGTTGGATGAAACAAATGATGAACTGGCTCAAATCGCCAGGGAAAGAGATATCTTGGCTCATGAGAATGACAATCTCCAAGAACAGTTTTCTAAAGCTAAACAAGAGAACCAGGTATATTTGTCCTACTCTCTTTTTCTCCAAGAAAATACGTATTTCCTCTGAGACGTGGTTCTCCTTTCATTTTGTAAAAACCTCAGGCTCTTTGAAGCAGCCATTTTTTTTACCTCTGTTACACAATATGCCACATAATTTCTAAATGAAACCCTCAGACATAAAATGTTAAATATTAAGGAAAGAGGGAACAAGGAATATAATAGATATATATTCAACCTTAGAAATACTCAACAAATGAAGATAAAAGCTTCAGAAAATTTAAAAAATGGTAGATTTACTTCAGGGACTATTATTCTAAGTATGAGTGTATGTACCATTCCACATTTTTTGGTTCTCTTTAGCACTAATTCTTTTCAGGAAAATTTATTTTATAATTACTTCTTCTCTATGCCAATATACTTTATCCACATTTCTCATTTCCAATATCATTATTTTAATTTGACCATTAAAAACATTCTATTTGGAAGATTTCCTCCCCCCTGAAAATTCTTCAGTCCAAATGATATCCCCATGTACTGTCACTCTCAATATGTTTAGCTGCATCATAAAATTCTGTATTTTAACCATTAAATATTTTTAATTTTTATAAAGAGATATTAAGATGCAACATTTTGTTAATTATAAAAATTGTATATGTTAAAATGCTGTGTTCAGAGTTAATGAATAATGGGATCCTGGGACAGAAAAGGGACAGTAAATAAAAATGAAAAATACCTGGCCCTGATGCTCACTTAGTAAGAGCATCATCCCAATACATCAAGGTTGTGGGTTCGATCTCCAGTCAGGACACATACAAGAATCAACCAATGAAGTGGAACAACAAACCAGTACTTTCTCTCTCTCTCTCTCTCTCTCTCTCTCTCTCTCTCCTCTCTCTCTCTAAAAAAAAACAACAACATCATTATATAACATAAACTGATGAACAAAAACAGATCCAGAGACAGAAAAACATCGATCAGACCATCAAACCTCAGAGGGAAGGTAGGGGAAGGTGGAGATAAGGGAGAGAGATCAACCAAAGGACTTGTACGCATGCATATAGGCCTAACCAATGGACCCATACACCAGGGGGGGTGAAGGTATGAGTTGGGGGGGGGGGGGGAGTAGAGGGACAATGGGGAGATACGGGCACATGTAATACCTTAATCAATAAAGAAAAATAGGAGGAGAAACCAAGATGGCGGCATAGGTAAACACCGGAGATTGCTGCCTTGCACACCACTTCAAAAATACAACCAAAAGACGGAATGGACATCATCCACAACCACAGGAAGGCTGGCTGAGTGGAAATTCTACAACTAGAAGGAAAGAGAAAAGCATACCGAGACTCAGAGGAGGTGCGGTGTGGAAGTAAAATACAAGGGTACAGAGGCACATGCGGAGAGGGCTGGTGGCTGAGGACACGGTTGTCTTTTTCAATTGGGAGGGAGTCTTAAGTTCTGAGCTCCAGTTCTGGGTGAGTCTCTGGGGACCCAGACTCATACAGGAGAAACTGGACTGTCTGGCATCGGTCGGAACTCGAGGGAAGCTTTCTCTCGGGGGTGCTTGCAGCAATTGCCGGGACACTGAGAAGCAGGGCCTCTGAGGGCAGGACTGAGAGCAGCCATAACTGCGCACTCCGCCCTGTTGATCCCCTGGGACCCGGCCCCACCCAAGCCATGGAGGCTTTTGCATATGAAAGGCCTGGCCCTTTGCAATCTGATAATTACCTAACAAACTGCAGCTGGCCCAAGGCCCCAGGGCAACATGCATTGAGTCACAGCTGGCTCCTGATGGATAGCCTCAGGCAGAGGCTAGATTAGCACCTCCTTAGAGATCCAGGAGCCAGTGGGCCCAATGGTCAGAGTGGGACCATCCAGATTGCAGCTCCTCAGATTCATAAAGGACACACTCAGGGGGCAGACTCAATGAGCACCAAAGCCCCATTGAAGCAAGTCTTGCCCCGAAGGGGTGTCTCCAGCACAGAAGTTCTCCCACTGCAGACACAGCTGATTCTCACAGCCAATTGGCCTAGAGGTCTATCCCTCCCAGTGTTACCTACAACAATCAAGGGTTAACTACAACAAGACTGTGCACAAAGCCCATAAGGGGGTGCACCAAGAGTGTCTACCTCAGGTAATTAGGGAGGCTGAGCCACTAGGCCCTTTAAGACACCTAGTACAGAAAGCCACTCTATCAACACAGCGAAGCATAAAAAAATGCGGAGACAAACAGGTCACAAATGACAGAAATGGAGGAAAGGAAACTACTGGATATAGAGTTCAAAACCACACTTTTAAGGTTTTTTAAGAATTTTCTAGAAACCGCCGATAAACTTAATGAGACCCTCGAGGTTGTGATAAAGGACCAACTAGAAATTAAGCATACACTGACTGAAATAAAGAATATTATACAGACTCCCAACAGCAGACCAGAGGAGCGCAAGAATCAAGTCAAAGATTTGAAATACGAAGAAGCAAAAAACACCCAACCGGAAAAGCAAAATGAAAAAAGAATCCAAAAATATGAAGATAGTGTAAGGAGCCTCTGGGACAGCTTCAGGCGTACCAACATCCGAATTATAGGAGTGCCAGAAGAAGAGAGAGAGCAAGATATTGAAAACCTATTTGAAGAAATAATGACAGAAAACTTCCCCTACCTGGTGAAAAAAATAGACTTATAAGTCCAGGAAGCACAGAGAACCCCAAACAAAAGGAATCCAAAGAGGACCACACCAAGACACATCATAATTAAAATGCCAGGAGCAAAAGACAAAGAGAGAATCTTAAAAGCAGCAAGAGAAAGACAGTTACCTGCAAGGGAGTACCCATAAGACTGTCAGCTGATTTCTCAACAGAAACTATGCAGGCCAGAAGGGAGTGGCAAGAAATATTCAAAGTGATGAATACAAATAACCTACAACCAAGATTACTTTACCCAGCAAAGCTATCATTCAGAATTGAAGGTCAGGTAAAGAGCTTCACAGATAAGAAAAAGCTAAAGGAGTTCATCACCACCAAACCAGTATTATATGAAATGCTGAAAGGTATCCTTTAAGAAGAGGAAGAAGAAGAAAATGGTAAAGATACAAATTATGAACAACAAATACACATCTATCAACAAGTAAATCTAAAAATCAAGTGAATAAATAATCTGATGAACAGAAAAAAAGGAAAAGAAATAAAAAGTATAGTTAGGCTGAGAAAAATAATAAAAGTAAATCAATGAATAAAAATTTTTTAAAAATCTGAATAAAATATGGACTTTAATTAATAATGTATCAATATTTTGATAAATGTAGTATACTAATGTAACAAGTTAATGAAAGAGGAAACTGAATATAGAGTATATGTGGACTCTGTACTATTTTCACAAGTTTTCTATAAGTCAAAAACTATTCTACATTTTTAAATTTATTTAATAGCAATGAAAACAAAAAATGTAAATTTATAATTTTGTGTACTCTAAAGCTAGAGAAAATAGGCTAAAGGTAAATATAACCTATATTTATGAAAAAACTAGATTAGAAACTCATTTTCACTACCCAGAGTTAGCCTCCATTAACATATTTTTTACTAATTTGCAATATATTTTTAAAAATTTTTAGTTTTTACATGAACTTTTTATGTAGCTGGGATAAAACCACATGCCCCTTTACATCATGGTTTTCTACATGAGGGGGCAGTAGAATGGAGTGTTTAGGACTCACATGAGTTTGAATCCCCCTGCCTGGCTGTGTGATAATATCACTTAACTTCTCTGAATCTGTTTATCATCTGTAAACGCAGAGAGTGAGAATATGCCTAGAAAGCACTTATTAGAGAGTCCAGCATAATCACTTGATAAATATTTTGTAGGGACACTATAAGCATTTAACTGCTTTGTTAAAATTTTATAAACATTTTCTATAATCAGAAGAAAATTGGTAGGTATCATAGCAACTTTCATATTTTTAAGAGTAGTTTTTTTCTTCATTTGAGTCATAGGCCCAAGGGTAGAAGATGGATTCCCTCTGTGGAGGACAGATAAAGAACCCTTATCACAGAAGATGTGGAAAACAGAAGCCTTAAAAAATTTCACCCTCCCTAACTGGTTTGGCTCAGTGCTTAGAGCGTCAGCCTGTGCACCAAAGGGTCGTGTGTGTGTGTGTGTGTGTGTGTGTGTGTGTGTGTGTGTTTGTTGTTTTTTTTAAATAAGTTTTTATTGATTTCAGAGAGGAAGGGAGAAGAGAAAGAAATAGAAACATCAATGATGAGAGCAAATCATTGATCAGCTGCCTCCTGTACACCCCCACTGGGGATACAGCCCGCAACTCGAGCACGTGCCCTGACCAGGTATCAAACTACGACCTCATGGTTCATAGTTCAATGCTCAACCACTGAACCATGCTAGGCAGGCAAAGGTCTCAGTTTCAGTTCCCAATCAAGAGCACATATAGGGTTGCAGGTTCTATATCCAGCCTGTAGGGGAGTATTCGGGAGGCAACCAATCGATTGCCTCTCTCACGTCGATGTTTCTCTCTCTCTCCCTCTCCCCTCCCCATCAATTCTATCTAAAAGCAGTGGAAAAAATATCCTCAGGTGAGAATTAGAAAAAAGAAATTTCACCCTGAGCACCACAATTTTTAACAAATTGGGGTGAGGTATTTTTAGTGTTTTGTCCTGATTTTTTTCACTAACTATAGATGGACATTTTCCTCTGTTATGAAAAATTATTCCCAACATTTCTCATAGAAGCATAACATTCTATGTAGTTATATCATTATGTAGATGCTATTATTTGCTACATCATTCACTCACTGTGAATAAATATTGTTGCAATAACAAATTATGTCTTAATGAGCATTCTGTTTTGTTAAATTTTGTTAGATTTTCTTTTTTTAAAATTTTATTTTATTGTTTAAAGTATTACAAATAGTAGTACATATGTCTCCTTTTTTCCCCCCATTGACCTTTCCCCGGCTTCCCCCGCCCCGCACATGACCTCACCCCCCCCCCATAGATTTAATTTCAAATTGAATCAAAGCTTATTAAGTTTTTTTATTAGTATTTAAAAATGTCTCTTGATACATCACAAGATAGCAGATCACAGATTAGCTTTTTGCAAATATACATTTACTCCAATGATACATGGAAATGCCCATTCTTTGCCATAACAGAATAGCTTTAAATCATTGCTAATTTATAGGCAAATAGTATTTCATTATCTTAATTAGCATTTATTTGATTTACTAATAAATTTTTAACTTTTAAAAGTATTATCCACTTGTGCTTCCTTTTTTTTGAATTATCTATTTGTGTCTTTTGCCCATTTACAGTTTGGACTCACATTTTCTCACTGTTTTTATATGAGCTTTATGTATTAGGTATATTACTTTTTACTTATAATAAATATTTAGAAATTTATTCATGGTTTTGACACAGAGCAATTGTTTATTCGTTTCGTAGTTAAATTTAGCTATATTTTCTCATAGGCCCTGTCTAAACAATTGAATGATACTCATAATGAACTTAATGATATAAAACAGAAGGTTCAAGATACTAATTTGGAGGTTAACAAGCTGAAGAATATATTAAAGTCTGAAGTACGTATGTATATTTCCCCTCCTTTCTCATGATAGCTTAGTTTTCACTGAAGTTACTAATCAGTTACACTCATGGGGAGAGCTGAATCAAATCTTCCTTTAATGCACAACATCTTTTAGTGTTGTCAATGGTGGGTTAATTCTGTATTTAGAACACCACCAATGTCCAGAATCCTCCCAACTGCGTAAAGGACAGGGGACCAGAATCAACTTTGGTTCATTCATATTTGAAAATGGTAGAGTTCCAAGTACAAACTTGGACAAAAGAGGCTCCACGTTGTGTAGCAGATCAGAATTGATCAGGCTATTGTGGGTCCATTTATTTCTTAGGATCAGAAGGCAGATGGCTCTCCTTGGGACTTCTCTGTTAGTAACCATTTGACCAGGTGCATGGATGGTTAAAGTAAATTTCAGTGCATGTGTGACAATCCTGGAATAAACAGAGACCTTGATGAATGATGTTAGATATGTCCATTTAGCTAAATGCTATCTAAAATAGTGGAGTTTGGTTGATTAAAAAGTATGGTTGGATTATAATAGGTGTAGTGTTTGTTACCTACATACCACTGAAACCATTAATAGAAACTCACCCCAAGAAAATCTTTTTTCTTTATTTTATTTAACGTATTATTTCATATCAGTCCATAAATGTATGTAGAGCATTTATGTGTGGTGCTCATTAGATTGTTTAGGACGTTGATAGATAGTGTAAGGACTCCTAAATTGCAATCCTTGCTTTCAGGCAATAAAGCAGTGAGCTTACGTTGACAAAGCAGGCATTTCCCACACTTCTTGATTTTAAGATGCCAGCATGTAATATCATGAATGGACAGAAGCTCTGGAATCAGATAGGTCTGACTCCTCTTCTCCTTAATGGCATGGACTTAGGTAGGATACTCAACCTCTCTGAGTCTCAGTGTCCCCTCTGTAATTGGGAAGAACACCCAAGTCTGTCAGCAGATCTAGCACAATGATCCATTTAAGTCTATTCTGGAATAGGGCAGAATATAAATAAATGAACATCTTAGCAACATTGAACATAGTTAACGCTGAATTAGTGTAAGACAGTTCCCCTTTTCTCCCTACCCTGTCAGGTTAACTGAAATGTCACCATTAAGGATTGGGGCTTTTAGATTCTGGAGTTGTGTTTTCAGACATCACACATCAAGTTTCTCTTAGTTTTAGCATGCGAGTATGAGTTCTTTCACTGGGTTTCATTTCACAGCACCATTGGATGGATTCAAGCAACTCTTGCCCTAGACCAGTGGTCGGCAAACTGCGGCTCGGCAAACCGAGACTCGCAAGCCACATGCGGCTCTTTGGCCCCTTCAGTGTGGCTCTTCCACAAAATACCAGCTCTTCCACAAAATACTGACTTCTGCGCATGGGCCACAGAGTTTCAATCGCACTGTACGTGCGCGCCCACAGGTGGTATTTTGTGGAAGAGCCACACTGAAGGGGTCAAAGAGCCGCATGTGGCTCGAGAGCCGCGGTTTGCCGACCACGGCCCTAGACAGCACAAAGCACGACTGATAGCCTAGTAAGAATGGTCAGGTGCATTCTTCATTCACTCATCCATTCAGCATGCAGTGTGCTAGGTGCAGAGGTGCCAGAGATGAAAACTGAAAGGAAACAGAATGGCACCCCAGGCAGTGGGGACAATATCAGCAAAGGTGTTAGGGGAAATAGTAGTTCCTGTAGCTAGAGTGGCATGTATAGGTGGGTGATATCAGGTAAGAAGGACTTGTTTGAACGCCATTTTCAGGAAGCTTTTGTTACAACAAAAACACAGAAGTGATTTGAAGAACTGCCTTTAAGATTATTTTGGAGATGTTGGGAAGAATAAATCAGAAGGGTAAGAATATCGGGCGAGAGAGCAATTAGGAGAGGCTGTATGCATAATTCAGGCTGTATGCATAATCCAGAAGGGCAAGGGTTCCAGTGGAGGCAGTTAGCTTTGCTGTGGTGGAGTGTTGTAAGGAGCACAGGGGACCACCAGAGGGAGCTGTGGGGTACAGGGTTGGGGGTAAGACATCTTGAAAGAGAATTGGACAATACCAAGCAGTTTCACTTTCTTCATGCTGTTGCCTATCTTGGTCCCCACACTTCTCTGGCTTCTTTGGACAGATACAAAAAAGGGTAAATAATGGCCTCTTGGTTGCCACAAGGAAGGGGCCCTTGGTGGTTGGAGGGCAAGACGTTTTATGGCAATTCTTTTTTACCACTTAAACTTTGAACCTGTATTACATAGTCACAAAATAAATTTAATATAAAGGTTGGTTCCTATCTTTGAGGAATCCAAGTTGTTATTGGGGAGATTGTTCATCTGCATCTAATTTCCTAAAGCTGTAAGGCAGTTTTAAGAGAACGGCATAGACAGTGAGTGCTACAGAAAGTTAAAGAGGGTAAATTTAGTTTATGTATATTGTACCATGTACCCCTCAAGTACATAGTCTGTATACAACTGCTATTTTTACTACAATAATGGAAAACACACATCAGTTCCCTACTGGCACATTTGGTATATTTGAATCTTGAAAGCCAAAACAGTAGTTTGGCTTGTAAACTTGTTTTCTAACACTGCAAAGATCTTTCAAATTAGCCAAAGTACCATCAGGCCACAAGGTGGTAATATTGATCTAATTTCAACCAGACTTATGCATAATCATATTGTGAGGATTTAAATCTGATTTGAAAGCCTTATAGTTTATTGCAATTTGGTCATTTTATTTAGTCCAATGCTTCTAAATATGCACTTTTTATTAACAGGTAGGAGAGAAAGAGATCTAGTGCCTTTTAAATTTATTACCAAAACTATAAATTATTTTTTAGAATGAGTTGGCCAAACCATACTACTAAATATGTTTTTAAATATAGCCTCAAAATGATTACTAAATATAGAATATTATCTGTGGAGCTGACTTCTTTCCTCTAGAAATAAGATCCTACTTTAATCCGTCTGTTTTAAGGTTTTAAAAATGCGGTTCCATATTATATGCCCAGTATATACCTGGATGTATAGTTATGAATAGTGTTTATTGGCATAGGTTTGATTTGTAATTTGTGAGCCATTTCAGACAAGTTATTAGAGCAGTGAGCAAAAGTGGATCATAGCACAGTCCATGATGGAGTAACCTAAGGATGGGGTTCTGAATGAAAAGCCAGAATCAAACAGGAAATGCACCAAGACAGGAGAAGTACCAGATGTTGATGCTTATTTATGCCATCGGTCAGAAGCTCTGTAGCCAGTACAACTCAGAAAAGTGGTCAGGAAGAAGGGACTAGAAAGATACAAAAGGTCAGGCCAGGGCAGACGCTCCGAAACCAGGCCAGCAACTAGTCAGTAAGCAGGTACATGGGAAATTGAAGCTGTGGATTCTGTTTGAACAAAAGCAAATATAAGAACATATTCATCCATGTCCTAAAGAGGAGAGTAAGCAACTTCACATGCCTGGATGGGTGAGTGTGACTCAGGAGCCAGGGCAGATGCTGGTCCCACCCCCTTTTGTTAATTACAGGATGACCGATTTTCCAAACAGAGTGCAGGTGGGATTCCTCAAGGTTATGTTACAAATGATCCTTGTGGCAAGAAAATTATCAATGACCTGACAAATAATGTTTAATTATATGTTGAACATTTTATATCTTTTAAAGTATTACCTAGGATTTGCTTTTCAGGAATCTGAGAACCGGCAACTAATGGACCAACTCCAAAAAGCCAATGAAGATGCTGAAAATTGGGAAAATAAGGCCCGGCAAGCAGAGATAGACAACAATACCCTCAAATTAGAACTTATCACTGCTGAGGCAGAGGGTAACAGATTAAAAGAAAAGGTAGATGCCCTCAGTAGAGAGGTCGAGCAGGTGAGTTTGGGAAAGTGTGCTTGTAGTAAGTCCTGCATCATGTTGAAGAGTTTAGTTTGGCTTTCCATAAATTAAATATGTAAGCAAACTCTTAAATTATTTAAATTTATTGTGAGTTGTGGCCTGATAACTGTTCTTGTATCCACTCTGGTTCTCTTCTGATCGATTACCTGCCCTACCACTAGAGCAATCTTTAGCATTTTTCAAAATTAGGAACTATTTCAAATGTACCAAAAAAGTGCAAAAATCAAGTAATATAAAAGACATGCTTATATACCCCAACCCCATATTTAAGGATGCTCACATTTTGCCACATTTACTTCTAATTTTTCTTTATTTCAAGAAGCAAAATATTACAAGATCCAGCTCCTCATCCTTTCCTCTTCTCCCTCCCTAGTGGTTAGTGTGTATAAGGTTCCTGGTTGTATAACTCTTTTGCATGTTCATATTTTCTACATATCTCTCACCCTCAGATGATGCATAAAGTTGTTTTTTGTGCTGTAAGTTTTTAAAAGTGATAATACACTATAGGTAACCGTTTGCAACCTGCATTTTTTGCTCAATATTATAATTTTGAAATTTGTTAATTTTGACACTGTATATCTCAACAGTTGCATCTCTATTCATTGTATAAATCTTTTTAAAATTTATTCTTATATGGAAATTTAAGTGTCTTCATTTTTTAAATAATAAAATGTTACAACATCCTTTTTTGTTTCTCCTTGAATATATATTTCTCTAGATTTGTGCCTGGAAGTAGAATAACTGGATCCAAGATATGTACAACTTTAACTCTTCTTGGTATTATCAGATTGCTCTCTAAAGTATAACTCTTCCACCAGAAATCATGCAGTTATCATTTTCTCAAATACTAATCAGTACCTGATATTATCAGACATTTAATTTTTTCCCATACTTTTTGTTTCCTTGATTACAAGTGAAATTGGAGATCTTTTCATGTTTCTTCGCCATTCAGGATTCCTCTTTTATGAATTTTCTCTCAAGTTTCTGGAACAAATTTTCTTAAGCTCTCCTATTTGCTATGGAGTTGTTTGTCTTTTCAATATTCATTTAAAGGGATTACCTATGTATTCTTAATAATAATCCTTTTATCTGTAGCTTGTCTTTTCACTGTGCTTGCAATATAAACAGAAGTTTTAAATTCCTGTGCTGCTGTAATTAGTCAAGCCTTTACCATGTGGTTTATGCTTTTATGTCTTCTTTAGGAAATCTTTTGCTATCCCAAGACCAGAAAGATTATTTTCTTACATTTTCATTTGAAAGTTTTTCTAAAAATATGTGAAATTTTGATCTTCACATTTAGATCTTTAATTTACTTGAGATTGATTTTGTATTTAGTTTAAAATAGGTAATTTTATATTTTTGTGGATGGATTTCTGCCAACCTTACTTCACTGAATTATAAATCTACTTTGTCATAAAAATGTCCCTATACATTCTGCTCCATTGGTCAATTTGTCTATCTCCTTCCCAATGTATACTCTTGGAGCTTCTGTAGTTTTATTAAGTCTTGATATCTGGTTGGATTCATGTTCCCCAAAATATATTGACTATACTTTTCCCTTATTAGACTCTCAAATAAATGTTATAATAAATTGATCGCAGTCCATGATTTAACATGGCAGCTCTACACAAACTGTCAACAGGTGAATAAACAAATTGTGATATAGCTAGACAGTGGAATATTATGACAATATGAACTAATGAATGACTTCAAAACCATTGTGCTAAGTGAGAGAAGCCAAGACACAATGAGTACCGACTGTGTGATTCATAAAATTCTAGGGAAAGCAAATATAATCCAGAATGACAGAAAGCAAACCCGTATTTGTAAGGACTCACTTGAATAACTGACATATTTTACTTAGAATTGTGTTTTATATATTAATATAGCTATCTAATTTGTTTATTGTTGACGAAGTACCTGTGTATCTAATTTTTAATCAATTGTATTTAAGTATAATTTACATGAAATAAAAACACTCATTTTAAGAGTGTGATCTGATGAGCTGTGACAAATGAACACACTTGCACAATCATCACTACAATCAAGTTACAGGATATTCTGTCTTCTCCCTAATTCCCTCAGGCCCTTTTGCAATCAATCCATCCAAATTCCTAGGCAACTACCGGTTTGCTTTCTGTCATTCTGGATTAGATTTGCTTTCCCTATTAATTTATGTGAATGGAATCACACAATCAGTACTCATTGTGTCTTGCTTCTCTCACTCAGCACAATGATTTTCATTAGTTCATATTGTCATCATATTCCACTGTCGAGCTATATCACAATTTGTTTATTCACCTGTTGATGGACAGTTAGTTTGTGTAGAGCTGCCATAACAAAATACCACAGATTGGGGAGGCTTAAACAATAGAGATTTATTTTCTCACAGTTCAGGAGGCTGGAAGTCCAAGATCGAAGTGCCACAGGTTTGGTTTCTTCCGAGACCTCTCAACTTGGTCTGCAGATGGATGCCTTACCTCTGTGTCCTCACACATTCCTCCGTGTGTGTGCATCCCTACTGTCTCTCTTCTCATAAGGACACCAGTTATATTGGATTAGGACCCCCTCCTTATGACCTCATTTAACCCTAATTGCCTCCTTTAAGGCCCTATCTCTAAATACAGTCACATTTGGGGTTAGCCTTCAGCATATGACTTTTGAGGGGACCCGATTCAGTTTATAACAGGTTCTTTCTATTTTGGGCTATTATGAATAAAATTGCTGTGACCATAGCATGTAAGCCCTTGTGTGCACATAAGTTTTTATTTTTCTTGGATAAATAACTAGGAGCGGAATTGCTGGCCCTCATGGTAATTGTTCTGAACTTTGTAAGAAACTCACAAACTGCTTTCCAAATTGTTTGTTCCACTTTATACTCCCATTTGCATTGTATGCGAGTTCCAGTTGCTCTACATCTTTCCCAGCCCATGGTATTGTTAATAGATGTGTACAGTTATCACATTGTAGGTTTAGTTTGCATTTCTTTCATGACTAATGATGTTGAGCAGCTTTCCATTCTGTATCGTATGTCTGATCACTAATATGTCTTCCTTTATAAAGTATCCAGATAAGTTACTCATATTTTATTAGGGGTCTTGATATTAAGTTGTAAGAATTCTTTTGATTACTCTAGATGTTCCTATGTGTATTTTTTAATATTTACTTCCAGTCATTGGCTTGTCTTTTTATTTACTTAAGTCTTTTAAAGAGCAGAAGTTTGAAATTTTTTATGAAGTCCAATTTATCAGTTTTCTTTTATACTTTGCACTTCTTTGTCCTAATAAATCTGTGTAGATACTAAGGTGCATAGATTCTCTTCTGTTTCTTCTAGGAATATTATGCTTGTTATATTTAGATTTATGATATATTTTAAATTAATAGTTGTGTGTGATGCAAAATGGTCAAGGTTCATTTTCTAAAATTTATTTTTCAGTTACACTTGACCTGCAGTATTATATGAGTTTCAGGTATGCAACACAGTGATTAGACATTTATATACTTTATGATGTGATCTCCACAAATCTAGTATCCATCTGACATCACACATAGTTATTATACAGCTATTGACTATATTTCCTATGCTGTACTTTACATCCCTGTGACTAGTTTTACAGCTGGAAATTCGTAATTCTTAATCTCTTCATCTTTTTTACCCTTCCCCCCAATTCCCCTCTCATCTGGCAACCATCAGTTTGTTCTCTATGAGTTTGTTTCTGTTCTCTGTGTTATTGTTTTTTAGATTCACATATAAGTAAAATCATACGGTATTATTTGTCTTTCTCTGTCTGACTTATTTCATTTAGCATAACACCCTCTAGGTCCATTCATATTGTCACAAATGGCAAGATTTCTTTTTTATGTCTGAATAATATTCCATTGTAGATCTGAATGGCATCTTCTTTATCCATTCATCTGTTGATAGGCTACTCCCGTAACTTTGCTATTATAAATAATGCTAGAGTGAACACAAGGGTGCACATAACTTTTCAAATTAATGGTTTGTATTTCTTCAGATAAATACCCAGAAGGGGGTTTTATGGGCATATGGTAGTGCTATTTTTCATTTTCTAAGAAACATCCTATGGTTGCACCAATTTACAATCCCACCAATAGTGCACAAAGGTTCTCTTTTCTCTACATCCTTGACAACACTTTTTGTCTGTTTTATTAATGATAGCCATTCTGACAGGTGTGAGAAGATGATCTCATTGTGGTTTTAATTTGCTCCCCTCACCACTGAACTAAAAAGAATGAGGCCGAAGGACAGCTCTGCAAGACACTCCCATCTCTGCGCATCTGCTCTCAGCAGGGTGGGCCCAAAAGCTCTGCACAAACTTCAAACCCAGCAGGTTGGGGCCCAAAATCCTAGCCCGGCACAACTTGACTGTGACACCAAACCCAGATGTGCAGGACAGGCTGAGTGGTTCAAGAGGTGTGGGGAGGTGTGCCGGTTGTGCACTCAAGGTAGGGGAGACTTATCCTCTTTCCAAGCCACGCAGTTTAGATCTCCACCAAAAGCCTCCCCGCAAAATCTCTTCATCTTTTTTACCCTTCCCCCCAATGCCCCTCTCGTCTGCAACCATCAATTTGTTCTCTATGAGTTTCTCTTCTTTTGTTTTTGTTGCAGTTTTTCAGTCAGAGTTTCCATACCTCTTATTAGTCTGGAAAATTCTCAGATGTTATTTCTTTGAATATTACTGCCTCCAAATTTACTGTTTCCTTTAGCTTTTATAATACACTTTCTGAATCTTTTAGCCCAATTGATTATTAATATTTTTATCGTATGTTTCAGATGTTTATTTCTCTGTGCTATGATCCATCATCTAGTTCATTCTTCCCCTTCAAGCTGTACCATTTTGTTTTTTGATGCATTCATTAATTTTCATTTACTTTTTCTTTCTAGAAGTTCTATTTGATTCTTCTTCAAATAGAAGAGGAATGTTTTTAATTTTTCCTTAATGTCCTTTTTGAATTTTTTTAATGTCTTTAAAACTTTTAAACATATTTTCCATGCCTTCTAAACTATTTTGTTCCATAATTTGAAGTTCTAGAACTCTGATCCTGCTATGTGCTGTGTTACTCTGATTCTCACTATTTGACTGTAATCTCCTCTTGAGATGGGGTTTTTTTTTCTCCAATAAACTTGTATGGCCAGAGAGATGGGTGGGCTTCTTCAAACTTTATGTTGAAGTTTAGAATTTGGATAGGTAGTGTAAAGTCCGACTTCAAATTTGAGTGAATGCAGATCTGAGGTTTCAATTTCTTACAGAAGACATTTTTTTCCCATATCCAGAGACTAGATCACGATAAATTTTTGTTTGTATCTCAGTGAGGTTGAGTGGATTTTTTTCCCTCGGAGCCTCCTCTCAAGGGTCCCAAATTATGTACAGGTCTCAGTTCCAACTCTCCATTAATTCTACATCTTGTCTCCTATCCTTGCTTGAATGTTGAAATATAAGTCATTCACTGTTAGTGGCTCTTTCAACCCCCAACTCTTAGCTTCAGGCTTTCATTTGCTTCCTGCTCTGGCTTTGTTTTCTTTGTTTTTGGCATGTGAGGATTTTTCTTTCTTCCTTGAAAGCTCATCTATGAATTACAAAAATCCTTTTTGTTCTATTTTATCTTAGCCTATTTTATCTTTTCCTCTTAATCACTACCTTACTGGAATCTGAAACATACTGAGTGATATTTTCCAAACAAAACTATTAGTAATTGCATCACCTCCCTCTGTAGACCTTTCAGTGGATAAAGACCTAATTTTTAACCCACTGACTAGACTCTCTGTTTTGTGTACCTTTTCAGTTGCATCCTCTCTCACTCTTCCCTGTGGTCTCGGGGCTCCAGCCATACTGGCCCCCCTCTCTTCTTGGAGCATGTCATTTTCCTCCTTTCACATACGCCCTCCAAAGCTTTGCCCTTCGCTTTCCTGACTTAGAAAGATGCTCTCTCCGATACACACTGTATATATCTGCTCATCTTGCAGATCTCATTCACCTCAACTGTCATTTGTCTAGGAAAACCTCTCCTGACTCTCAGTTTAGGTCATGTTCCTTTATTATACACTCTTTTCTCTAGAAGTATTTGCTTAATATGTATTAATATATTCATTTGTTTATTTGATTGATGCATGACTCCTCCATAGTCAGAAAGTTTTAAGAGAGCAGAGACCATATTGTTTATCGTTGGTATGCATCTAAGCACATTGACTGAAACATAGAATATACAATAAATATAGAATGTATGGATAGAAGATTATTTAAAAATAAATGAGAAATAGAGTGAGTGAGGAAGGAAGGGAGGGAGAGAGAAAGGTAGGAGTGAATTGTGACCAAATGATTTATTCCAGGAGCAATTTTTGTGTACTTTGTACTTGTAAAAGCAGAAAAATGTCTTAATTTGCCTCTCAGTTTTGTTATCTTCACATAACAAATACTTCTCTATAGGTGGCAGTGTAATTAAGATTTTTTTTTTTTTCTGGAACATTATCTTGAATATTTGAAAATATTTATATAACTTGAATCTCATATTACCAGTTTTTTGTTAATCCTCACCCCAAGATATTTTTCCCATTGATTTTTCCATTGAAGGGGGGGAGGAGGGAGAGAGAGAGGGAGAGAAAGAGAGAGAGAGAAACATCGATGAGAGAGAGCCACATCAATTGGTTACCTCCTGCACGCACCCTGACTAGGGCCAGGGATCAAACCTGCAACCCAGGTATCTGCCCTTGACTGGGAATCAAACCTGCAACCCTTTGGGCCGTTGCTCTAACCACGGAGCAACATTGACCAAGGCTCATATTACCATTTTTAAAACATGCTCTTATTTCTCATAATGGATGTATTCTTAATTTATACTTGCCCAGAGTCTTTTTCCCTCAGGCACCAGTAAGTGCTAGAGAGTTGTCATCCTCATTTTACGATATTGTTGATATCAACATATCCTTTAAGAATTGGAAAATGGGTATTGAGAGTGTAATAGTGGCTAATGTTTTCTTTGTCACTTGTTAAAGACAACAATATTTATATTATAGAATAATTGAAACTGTGGCAAATATGGACAGAACTATAGACATAACATGTATATATTTCAACCAGCGTTGAGGCTGAGACTTCTAAGTGGGAGAAGTTGTTTTCCAAATATGACCAGTTGACCACCTTACTCATGGGCTTTGTGTATAGAAACTTGAAACCGAAATTTATGTGTCATAGTGTTTTGTACATATATTACTACCTATAGCATCTAAAGTTCCTTATAATATAAGTGTACTATCATTAAAAGATTTGCCCCATTTTATGCTCCATGTTGTAGTTTTTTCCAAATTAAAAACTATAATAATAATTTTATCTTTGTAGCACTTAAATGCAGAAAGGTCTTACAAGTCCCAGATTTGTACGTTGCATAAATCTCTTGTGAAGATGGAAGAGGAACTTCAGAAGGTTCAGTTTGAAAAGGTGTCTGCTCTTGCAGACTTGTCTTCCACAAGGGAACTTTGTATTAAACTTGACGCAAGCAAAGACCTTCTTAATCAGCAGCTGATTGCTAAAGATCAAGAAATTGAAATGGTATGTAATGCATTTAAAATGTTTTATTTTTTCATATTTCTAGTATATAAAATTATTACAAGATTAGAAAAAAGTTGTGTTTAATATTACATCAAGCCTGTCTCTCACCTTCAGATTTCTTTTTTAAGTCCCAGAGATTAATTTGACAGCTATATTCCAACAATTCAAGTAATTAACATAACTCTTCCTCTGAGCATTTAATTTATATTTACTTTTGGCTAGAAGAATGATAAAACATCTTTACATGCCAATCAGTAAAGAACCACAAGGTTGCTCTGACTGGTTTGGCTCAGTGGATAGAGCGTTGGCCTGCGGACTGAAGGGTCCCGGGTTCGATTCCGGTCAAGGGCTTATACCTGAGTTGCGGGCACATCCCCAGCAGGGAGTGTGCAGGAGGCAGCTGATCGATGTTTCTAACTCTCTATCCCTCTCCCTTCCTCTCTGTAAAAAAACAATAAAATATATTTTTAAAATTTTTTTTAAAAAAAGAACCATGAGGTTGAGGTCCATCCAGCTAAATTATAACTTTAATGACATTCTTTTAAGCTAAATTTACTTACTAATTGGGTTCTTTTAAACTGTAACTCAGTTGATTATATCCACCGTGTGCCTGACATTGTGTTTGCCACTGTGACTATAATGTTCAAAAGATACAGGCCGCTGCTCTCACGGACCTTTCAGTATTGGCATTGGGATGAATGTTCTACTAAGAAATACGGTTTAGAGAGGGAGATCCTATTCAATCTGTGGGTGTCGGGAGGGAGTGGACATACTAATGAGCACAGAAGAGATGAGGTGTTTCATTCAGAGGGAACAACAACATAGGGAATGAATGGAGGTAAAAGCAATTTCTTGCTTGAATAGTAAGTAATTTTCAATGGCCAGTGTAGCATGCATAGGTAACAATGGCTGGAGATGCGTCTAGAGAGACAGACAGAAATCAGATCCAAAAGTATATGTATACAAGTTGCATAGTGTAACTGAAGAATTAACAAATTTTGATCATGTATACATTTCTGTTATTTTAAAATCCTATTGAAATTTTAGTTTTCTTAGTCTACTAGTTGTTAGAACAGCGGTTCTCAACCTGTGGGTCACGACCCCTTTCACAGGGGTCACCTAAAACCATTGAAAAACACATATATAATTACATATTGTTTTTGTGATTGATCACTATGCTTTAATTATGTTCAATTTGTAACAATGAAAATACATCCTGCATATCAGATATTTACATTACGATTCATAACAGTAGCAAAATTACAGTTATGAAGTAGGAACAAAAATAATTTTATGGTTGGGGGTTACCACAACATGAGGAACTGTATTAAAGGGTCGCTGCATTAGGAAGGTTGAGAACCACTGTGTTAGGAGAATATGTTGCATTTGAGAATCATGTAGTAGCTGGTTTCTGTAAGAATTTACTGTTTATATTTTATGAATGAAGTATATGCCAGTATTGTAAGACTCTTCCTTTAATTATTTTTTATTTCAGCAAGTGCATTTTTTAAAAATATATTTTATTGATTTTTTACAGAGAGGAAGGGAGAGAGATAAAGAGTTAGAAACATCGATGAGAGAGAAACATCGATCAGCTGCCTCCTGCACATCTCCTCCTGCGGATATGCCTGCAACCAAGGTACATGCCCTTGACTGGAATCGAACCTGGGACCTTTCAGTCCGCAGGCTGACGCTCTATCCACTGGGCCAAACCGGTTTCGGCAGCAAGAACATTTTAATGATGAAAGTGACTCATAGATACTCACTTAACAATTTAAATAATATGTCCTTAATTTTTTCTTTAAAAATACTTTTTACTTGGCGTTTTCAAATTGGAAAAATAATACATGTAATAATTGAAACATTTGTTATTTGTAGTTTTTCTTTTTCTTTTTTTATAATAGCTATCCTCATAGTGGTTAAGTGGTCAGCCTAATGCTCATTGCATTTAAAAATACTCCTGACAAACTTTTTGCCTTGAAATTTAATTATGTTTATATGTTTTTTTCTATAATCTACACTAATAAAAGAGAAACATGGTAATTAGCGTACGACCGCTACCCTTCCCATTGGCTAATCAGTGAGTATATGCAAATTAACTGTCAGCCAAGATGGCGACCGGCAGCCAGGCAGCTGGAAGTGAACGTGAGGCTTGCTTGCTGCAGTGAAGGAGGACTCCAACGTTCCCCGCCTGCACTGCCGGCCTCTGAGCTGGCAGTTTGAAACTTTGTAACAAATATAGAAGCTAAACAAAACCCCGGGATCTCAGAGCTGGAGTTATACATTGTTTCGATTATAGAACGCAAACAAACCAGCGGAAGCCTCAGAGCTAGAGCCAGAGCTAAAGCTGACCCAGAATAAAATTAAAAAAGAGAAAAAAAGGAGCGGTTGGGAGCTTCAGTCAACAACCGCCAGCCTGAAAGCAGCCCTCAGCCCCTCACCCAGACTGGCCAGGCACCCCAGTGGGGACCCCCACCCTGAAGGGTGTGTGACCAGCTGCAAACAGCCATCATCCCCTCATCCAGGCTGGCCAGGCATCCCAGTGGGGTCCCCCACCCTGATCCAGGACATCCTTCAGGGCAAACCAGCTGGCCCCCAGGCCTCTATCCTATATAGTAAAAGGGTAATATGCCTCCCAGCACCAGGATCAGCGGAGCAGCGAGGCCTCCTGGCATCGGATCAGCGTGACAAGGGGCAGTGCCCCAACCCCCTGATCATCCCTGCTCTGTGGGTGATAGAGGGCGGTGCCCCAACCCCCTGATCCGCCCTGCTCTGTGTGTGACAGGGGGCAGTGCCCTAACTCCCCTATCGGCCCTACCCTGTGAGTGACAGGGGGGAGCTCCCCAACCCCCTGATCGGCCCTGCTCTGTGGGTGATAGAGGGCAGCGCCCCCCCCCCCATGGGCCCTGCTCTGTGTGTGATGGGGTAGAGCCATAACCTCCCCATTGGCCCTGCCCTGAGTGTGACAGTGGCAGCGCCCCAACCCCCTGATCGGCCCTGCTCTGCGGGTGATAGAGGGCGGCGCCCCAACCCCCTGATCCGCCCTGCTCTGTGCATGACAGGGGGCAGCGCCCCAACTCCCCAATCAGCCCTGCTCTGAGCCCGACCAGGGGTTGCACCTAGGGATTGGGCCTGCCCTCTGCCACCCAGGAGCAGGCCTAAGCCAGCAGGTCATTATCTCCCGAGGGGTCCCAGACTGCGAGAGGGCACAGGCCTGGCTGAGGGACCCCCCCTTCCCCCCGAGTCCACAAATTTTTGTGCACCGGGCCTCTGGTCTACACTAATAAAAGAGAAACATGGTAATTAGCCTACGACCGCTACCCTTCCCATTGGCTAATCAGCATATCCTTATGCAAATTAACTCTCAGCCAAGATGGCGGCTGGCAGCCATGCACTGAAGTGAGCAGGGAGGCTTGCTTGCTCCAGTGACTGCAGATTCCAACGTTCCCCGCCTCACTTGCCGGCCTCTCAGCTGCAACTCTAAGCAACTATGTTGCAAATATAGAAGCTAAACAAAACCCCAGAAACCTGCGTTAGTCAGCCAGGCTTCAGCCAGCCGGACCACAACATTGTATCAAATACAGAAGGTAAAGGCCAGAAACCTGCTTTCAGCAGCGAGGCCTCAGAGCTAAAGCTGGCCCAGAATGAAAAAAAGAAAAAGAAAGAAAGGAGCGGTTGGAAGCTTCAGTCATCCGCCAGCTGGAAAACGGCCCTCAGCCCCTCAGCCAGTCTGGCCAGGCACCCCAGTGGGGACCCCCACCCTGATCCAAGACACCCTTCAGGGCAAACCAGCCGGCCCCCACCCGTGCACCAGGCCTCTATTCTATATAGTAAAAAGGTAATATGCCTCCCAGCACCGGGATCAGCGGAGCAGCGAGGCTCCCGGCACCGGAATCAGCGTGACAGGGGGCAGCGCCCAAACCCCCTGATTGCCCTGCGGCTCTGTGTGTGACAGGGAGCGGGGCCACAACCTCCCCATCCTCCCTGCTCTGTTTGTGACAGGGGAAGGCACCCCAACCCCCCTCCTGATCAGCCCTGTTCTGTGCCTGATAGGAGGGAGCTCCCCAATCCCCTGATCGCCCTGCGGCTCTGTGTTTGACAGGGTGTGGCGCCCCAACCCCCTGATGGGCCCTGCTCTGTGTGTGACAGGGTGCGGCGCCCCATCCTCCCCATGGGCCTGCTCTGTGTGTGGCAGGGTAGAGCCATAACCTCTCCATCGGCACTGCCCTGAGTGTGACAGTGGCGGCACCCCAACCCCCTGATCGGCCCTGCTCTGTGGGTGATAGAGGGTGGCGCCCCAACCCCCCTCCACGGGCCTTGCTCTGTGTGTGACAGGGTAGAGCCATAACCTCCCCATTGGCCCTGCCCTGAGTGTGACAGGGTGCAGTGCCCCAACCCTCTGATCCGTCCTGCTCTGTGTGTGACAGGGGGTGGTGCCCCAACTCCCCTATCGGCCCTACTCTGTGAGTGACAGGTGGGAGCTCCTCAACACCCTGATGGGCCCTGCTCTGTGCGTGACGGTACAGAGCCCCAATCCCCCTGATGGGCCCTGCTCTGTGAGTGACAGGCTACGGAGCCCCAACCCCCTGATGGGCCCTGCTCTGTGAGTGACAGGGGGCAGCGCCCCAACCCCCTGATGGGCCCTGCTCTGTGAGTGACAGGGGGCAGCGCCCCAACCCCCTGATCGGCCCTGCTCTGTGCATGACAGGGGGTGGCGCCACAACCTCCCCATTGATCCTGCCTTGAGTGTGACGGGGCAGTGCCCCAACCCCCCAATCACCCCTACCCTGAGCGTGACTGAGGGTGGCATCGCAACCTCCCGATCTGCCCTGCTCTGTGCTTGACAGGGGCGGCGCCCCAACTTCCCAATCGGCCCTGCTCTGAGCCTGACCAGGGGCTGCAACTAGGGATTGGGTGTGCCCTCTGCCACCCGGGAGCAGGCCTAAGCCAGCAGGTCGTTATCTCCTGAGGGGTTCCAGACTGCGAGAGGGCACAGGCCGGGCTGGGGTACCCCCCTTCCCCCCCCAGTGCACAAATTTTTGTGCACTGGGCCTCTAGTCCTATATAATAAAAGCCTAATATGCTAAATGTCTAGTCGTCTGGTCATCCGTTCAACCAATCAAAGCATAATATGCCAATCATATGCTAAGGCTGCTAAACCACTCACTATGACATGGACTGCTGACCACCCAGGGCAGACTGTCATCCGGTCGACCAGTCCCTATGCCGTGCACTGACCACCAGGAGGCAGATGCTCCAACTGGTAGGTTAGCTTGCTGTTTGGCCAATCGGGACTGAGCAAGATGGACTGAACATGCCCTGGAGCCCTCCCACAGTCCCTCCCCGGCTGGCCAACCTCCTGCATCCCTCCCCGGCCCTGATTCTGCACTGGTGGGGTCCCTTGGCCTGGCCTGCACCTTTTCATAATCCAGGACCCCTTGGGGGATGTTGGAGAGCCGGCCAGGCCTGAGGGACCCCACTGGTGCATGAATTCATGCACCGGGCCTCTAGTAAGCTATAGTTGCAAGGGCAAGGACCATCTTACTTATCTTTGTATTTCTTTTCTGTTTTATTAATCCTCACTGGAGGGTATTTTTCTTTTTTTTTTCTTTTTTTCTTTTTTTTTAGAGAGAGTGAAAGGGAAGCAGGGAGGGAGAGAAAGAGAAAGATCAATGTGAGAGAGACACATCAATCGATTGCCTCCCACACTCACCCAATCAGGGCTGGGGATTGAATCTGTAACCTTGAGGAGTGTGGGCCGATGCTCCAACCACTAAGCCACAATGGCCCAGGCATTTTGTATTTCTTTATCTGTATTATGTGCTCAGTGGACACAAACACTTTTTAAATTTTATTGTAGTGACATTGGTTAATAAAATTATATAGGTTTCAAATGTACAATTCTATGATATAGCATTGCATATTGAATTGTGTGACCACCACCCAAAGTCAAATCTTCTTCTGTCACCAGATATTTGATCCCCTTTACTCTTTACTATTCCCCAATTCCCTTCCCTGTGGTAACCACCATACTGTTGTCTGTGTCTGTAAGTTTGTGGTTGTTTTTCTTATTTATTCATTTGTTACTTTCAGTTTATATTCCATTATGAGTGAAATCATATGATTCTTGACTTTTTCTGTCTGAATTATTTCGCTTAGCATGATATTCTCAAGGTCCATCCATGTTGTTGCAAATGGCAGTATTTCATCCTTCCTTATGGCTGAGTTATATTCCATTTTGTATAGCTACCACATCATCTTTACCTAGTCATCTATCTAAGGGCACTTCAGTTGTTTCAATGTCTTGGTCACCATCAGTAATGCTCCAGTGAACATAAGGAGTGCATATATCTTTGCAAATAAATGGTTTCAAGTTTTTTAGGTATATACCCAGAAGTGGTATTGCTGGGTCATATGGTAACTCTGTTCATAAGTTTTTGAGGAGCCTCCATACTATTTTTCATAGTGGCTGTACCAGTTTACATTCCTACCAAATAGTGAATGAGGCTTTCTTTCTTTCTACAATACTTTTTTTAAATTAAACTTTTGATTTTGAGATCACTGTAGATTCACATACAATTGTAAGACATAGTACAAAGAAATCCTGTGCATCCTTTACCTGGTCTCCCCCAATGGTAACATCTTACAAAACTGTGGTAGAATTTCACAATCAGGATGCTGACTCAGATTCGGGCAAGATTTTCCTGTTACAGGATTCATCATGTTGTCCTTTTGAAGTCCTATCTACTTTTCTTTTATCCCCAACCCCTCCTCAAAATCGGTTATCCATTTCGATAATTACATACAGTTATGTAACTTTTTGGATTGTTTTTTTACTCATCATAATTCTCTGAAGATTCATCCAGTTTGTTCTGTGTATTAAGAGTTCATTCCTTTTTATTGCTGAGTAGTTTTCCATGCAGTTGGTGTAACACAGTGCATTTAGCCATTCACTGATTGAAGGACATCTGGATGAGTTCCAGTTTTTGGGTCTTACAAATAAAGTTGTTGTAAACATTTGTGTACAGCTTTTTGTAAACATAGGTCTTAATTTCTCTGTAAATGCCCAGGAATGCAATTTTTTGTATTATATAATAGTTCCATAAGTTTCTTAGAAAAGTGCCAAACTGTTTCCCCAAGTGTCTGTACCATTTTGCATTCCTACCAACAATGTGAGTGATCCAGTTTTTCCACTTCCTTATCAGCATTTGGTGGTGTCACTATTTTTTATTCTAGCCATTCTGATGTGTATAATGCTATATCATCATCTATTTGTATTTCCCTAATGATATCTTTTTGGTGTGCTTGTTTGCCATCTATCTATCTTCTTCAGTGAAATATCTCTTTATGTCTTTTGTCTATATTCTCATTGGATTGTTTGCCTTTTTAATGCTAGTATTGGAGAGTTCTTTATATATTCTAGATTCTAGTTCTTTATCAGATACGTGGTTTGCAAATATTTTCTCCCACTATGTAGTTTGTATTTTCATCCTTTTATCAGGGTCTTTCTCAGAGCAAAAGTTCAAAAGTTTGATGAAGCGCAATTTATCAATTTTTCTTTTATGGATTTACTTTTGGTTTTAAGTCTAAGAATTCTTTGCATAGCTCTAGGTCCCAAGAATTTTTGCTATGTTTTATTTAATTTTTTTCTTTATTGATTAAGGTATTACATATGTGTCCTTATCTCCCCATTGCCTCCCTCCCTATCCCTCACTCATGCCCTCACCCCCCTGGTATCTGTGTCCATTGGTTAGGCTTATGTGTATGCGTACAAGTCCTTTGGTTTTTATATTTCACATTTAATTTCATGATTTATTTTGAATCAATTTCTGCATAAGGTGTAAAGTTTGGGTCGAGGTTCTTTTTAATGCCTATAAGTGTCCAATTACTCTAGTACCATTTGTTGGAAAAGCTACCTCTCCTTCATTAAATTGATTTTGTACTTTAGTGAAAAATCAGTTGGATGTACTTGAGCAGGTCTGCTTCTTGGTTTTTTATTTTTTTCCATTGATCTGTGTCTGTGCACAATTTTACAACACATCGTCTATACACAGTATTGTGTGTTCACCACCCCAAGTCAGGTCTCTGTTCATCACCATTTATCACCCTCATAACCTCCTACACTTCTGTCCACCCCACCTCCTGCTGGAAACCATCACACTGCTGTCATTGTCCATGAGTTCTTCCTCTATCGCTCTCTCTTTTCCCTCAATCCCTCCACCCTCCCAGCCCCACACCCTTAGCCCCTCAACAGTTGTCAACCTGCTATCTATGTATCTAGATAGACTCTGTCACTATTTTGCTTGTTAGTTCATTTTGTTAATTAGATTCTATATATGTGAAATCCTATGGTACTTATCTTTCTCTGACTGGCTTATTTCACTTAGCATAATGCTCTCCAGGTCCATCCATTCTCTTGTGAATGGTAAGACTTCTTTCCTTTTTATAGCAGCATAGCATTTCATTGTGTAGATGTACCACAGTCTTTTAATCTACTCATCTGTTGATGGGCACTTAGGCTGTTTCCAAATCTTAGCTATGGTAAATTGTGCTGCTATGAACATAGGGGTACATATGTCCTTTTTGATCTGTATTTCTGATTTCTTGAGACATGTTCCTAGAAGTGGAATCACTGGGTCAAATGGGAGTTCCATTTTTAATTTTTTGAGGAAACTCCATACTGTTTTCCATAGTGGCTGCCTCAGTCTGCATTCCCAGCAACACTGCATAAGGGTTTCCTTTTCTCCATATCCTCGCCAGCACTTGTTGTTTATTGATTTATTGATGATAGCCATTCTGATAGGGATAACATGATTTCTCATTGTGGTTTTAATTTCCATTTATCTGATGATTAGTGATATTAAGCTTGGGTCAATTTCTGGGTTCTCTGTTCTATTCCATTGGTCTATAAGTCTGTTATTGTGCCAGTACTGAGCTGTTTTGAGAACAGTGGCTTTGTAATATAGCTTGCTATCTTGTATTGTGATCCCTCCAACTTTGTTCTTCTTTCTCAGAATTGCTGCAGCTATTTGGAGTCTTGTTTTATTCCATATAAATTTTTGGAGAGTTTGTTCTAGGTCTGTGAAATATGCCATTAGTATTTTAATGGGAATTGAATCTATAGATTGCTTTGGGTAGTATGGACATTTTAATGATATTGATTATAATAATCCATGAACATGGTATATTCTTCCACTTATATCTTCCTCTATCTCTTTTTTCAACATCCTGTAGTTTTCTGAGTACAGGTCTTTTAACTCATTTGATAAGTTTATTCCTAGGTATCTTAAATTTTTTATTACAATGTTAAATGGGATTGTCTTTTTAGGTTCTCTTTCTGTGAGTTCATTATTGGTGTATAAAAATGCCATAGATTTCTGGGTGTTAATTTTGTATCTTGCTATGTTGCTGAATTCATTTATTAAATCTCGTAGTTTTTTCATGGAGTCTTTAGGTTTTTCTAGGTACAATCTCATGTCATCTACGAACAATGACAGTTTTACTTCTTTTCCAAATTGGATACCTTTTATTCCTTCTTCTTGTCTGATCACTATGGCTAGCACTTCCAGTATTGTGTCGAACAGGAGTGGTGAAAATGGGCGTCCCTATCTTGTTCCTGTTCTTAGGGGAAATGGTTTTAGTATTTGCCCATTGGGTATGATGTTAGCTATTGGTTTATCATATAAGGCATTTATTTTGAGGCATGATCCTTCTCTTCCCACTTTGCTAAGAGTTTTTATCAAAACAGGTGTTGGATATTATCAAATGCTTTTCTGCATCAATTGATATGATCATGTAGTTTTTGTCTCTCAACTTGTTTATACAATGTATCACATTTATTGATTTGTGGATATCGTACCAGCCTTGCATCCCCGAAATAAATCCCACTTGGTCAAGGTATATGATCTTTTTGATGTATTGCTGGATGTGATTTGCTGATATTATTTTGAGGATTTTAGCATCTGTGTTCATCAGGGATATTGGCCTGCAATTCTCTTTCTTTGTAGTGTCTATCTGATTTTAGGATTAGGATAATGCTGGCTTATAGAGAGCTTGGAAGTATTCCTTCCTCTTAAATTTTTTGGAATAGTCTGAGGAGGATGGGTTTTAATTCTTCTTTGAATGTTTGGTAAAACTCCCCTGTGAAACTGGCAGGACCAGGGCTTTTGTTTGCTGGAAAGTTTTTGTTTACTGCTCCAATTTCATCAGTTGTTATCAGTCTATTCAGGTTTTCTGATTCTTCCTGATTGAGTTTTGGAAGATTTCATTTTTCTAGGAATATGTCCATTTTCTCTAGGTTGTCCAGTTTGTTGGAATAGAGTTGTTTGAAGTATTTTTTTTTTTTTTTACAATTCTTTGTATTTCTGTGGGGCTAGTTGTTACTTCATCTCTTTCAGTTCTGATTTTGTTTATTTGGGTCCTCTCTCTTTGCTTCTTAGTGAGGCTGGCTAGAGGTTCATAAATCTTGTTTATCCTTGCGAAGAACCAGCTCTTGGTTCTATTGATCTTTTGTTTTATTTATTTGGTCTCTATGTCATTTATTTCTGTTCTGATCATTATTATTTTCTTCTCCTACTTACTCTGGAATTTTCTTGTTGCTCTCTTTCTAATCCTTTAAGTTGTAAGATTAAATCATTTATTACCAGTTTTTCTTATTTATTGAGGTAGGCCTGTAATACTATGAATTTCTCTCAGGATATCTTTCACTGTGTCTCATATCTTTTGTATTGTTCTGTTTTTATTGTCATTTGTTTCCAGGATGTTTTTTGTTTCTTCTTTGATCGCTTTGATAACCCAGTCATTGTTCAATAGCATGCTGTTTAACCTACAAGTGTTTTATTGTTTTTTATTGTAGTTGATTTCTAATTTTATGTCATTTTTAATCTGAGAAGATGCTTGATATGATTTCAATCTTCTTGAGTTTGAAGAGACTTAGCCTGTGCCCTAATATGTGGTCTACTAGGTGTACCAGTTAATAATGCAGATTTTGTGATCAAAGGAAACACAATAATTTCAAGAGAAACATCAAAAGTGCTTTATTCAAAGTAATGTCCATCGCTAAGTACACATTTCCCCCATTATTTGGGCAATTTGTGGATATCGTCCCAATAGAACTTTTCTTGTTTTGAGGCACACCATTCAGAGACCCAATTTTCCACTTCTTCATATGTTTTGAAGTGCTGCTCAGAAAGTGCGTATGCCATTGATCAGAACAAGTGCTAATCTGAAGGAGCAAGGTCTGGTGAATATGACAGGTGGGTTAATACTTCCCAGGCAAGATCTTTTAACGTGTCCTTAACTGGGTTTGAAGTGTGTGATGGTGCGTTATCATGAAGCAAAATTACTTTGCTGTGTCTTCTGGCACATTCTGGTCATTTTATGATCAAAGCGTGGTTCAAATTGATTATTTGTTGTCAGTAGTGATCAGTATTAATGGTTTCACCTGGTTTTAGAAGCTCATAATACATCACACCTTTCTGATCCCACCAAACGCAGAGCATTGTCTTCTTTCCAAAGGGATTTGGCCTTGCAGTAGATGTTGATGGTTGACCTGGATCAACCCATGATTTTGTGCGTGTAGGATTCTCAAAATAAATCCACTTTTCATCGGCAGTCACAATTCGATGCCAAAAAGACTTTCTTTGGTGCAGTTGAAGCAACATTTTACTGATGACTTTTCAGGTTTCCATTTGTCTTTTATTCAGTTGATGTGGCACCCATTTTCCTTTCTTTAAAATCTTTCCCATTGTTTGTAAACGATCGGAAGTTGTTTGCTGAGCAACATTTAATCTTTCTGCAAGTTGTTTTTGAGTTTGACACACATCTTTATCCAATAATGCTTGTAATTGTTGGTCTTCAAACTTTTCGGTTGACCTGGACGTTCTTTGTCTTTCACATCGAAATCATCACTTTTAAAGCATTTAAACCAGTGTTCACAAGTATCGAGATGGAGCATGTTCACCATAAGCTTCCCAAAGTATATGATAACTTTCAGCAGCATTTTTCTTCAAAATTAAGTAATGAATTAAAACTTCCCACAAATGCTCTTTTTTTTGGTACAAAATTCAACATTTTTAAGTGTAAAAATATCTATGATGTTAACCCTTTCAGCAAATTTGAGATATGAAGTTTTGAAGCTTGCTGTCAATACAACAAAATAGCATACATATCAAATCGCACATATATCAACATATGTGTAACTCCATCTATTGAAAAAAATATTATTATTAACTGGTACAGCTAGTATCTTTGAAAATGTGCCATGTGCATTTGAGAAGAGTGTATATTCAGTGGCTTTGGGGTGAAATGTTCTAAAGATGTCAATTAGTTCCACCTGATCTAATGAGTCATTTAGGATTGCTGTTCCTTTGTTGATTTTTTTGTCTAGAAGATTTATCCAGTGATGTCAATGGGCTCTTAAAATCCCCTACTATGATTGTATTGCTGTTGATGTCTCCCTTGATATTTTCCAGAAGTATTTTTATGTATTTGGGTGCTCCTGTATTGGGTGCATATATGTTTACCGGAATTATATCCTCTTGTAGTATCGATCCCTTTAGTACAGCGGTTCTCAATCTGTACTTTCACAGGGGTTGCCTAAGACCATGGGAAAACACATATATAATTACATATTGTTTTTGTGATTAATCACTATGCTTTAATTATATTCAATTTGTAACAATGAAAATACATCCTGCATATCAGATATTTACATTAAGATCATAACAGTAGCAAAATTACAGTTATGAAGTAGCAACAAAAATAATTTTATGGTTGGGGGTCACCACAACATGAGGAACTGTATGAAAGGGTCGCGGCATTAGGAAGGTTGAGAACCACTGCTTTAGTATTATGAAGTGGCCTTCCTTATCTCTTGTTATGGCCTTTACATTGAGGTCTATTTTTTCAGATGTAAGTATTGCTACCCCAGCTTCTTTTTCATTTCCATTTGCCTGAAATATTTTTTCCATTCCTTCACTTTCAATCTGTGTGAATCCTTTATTCTGAGGTGGGTCTCTTGAAGACAGCTTATATATGGGACATGTTTTCTTATCCACTCAGACACCCCATGTCTTTTGACTGGAGCATTGAATGGCAGATCCCTTGTAGGTAATTTTCTGTCTCTCTCTTGCAGCTCTTAAGATACTTTCTTTGTCGTTAAGGTTTGCCATTGTAATTATGATGTGTCTTCCTGTGGGTCATTTTGGGTTCCTCTTATTTGGGACTCTCTGTGCTTGTGCAACTTTTTCTCCCCAGGGCAGGGAACTTTTCTGTCATTATTTCTTCAAATAGGTTTTCTATTCCTTTCTCAGCTTCAACTCCTTCTGGCACCCCTATTATGTGGATGTTGCTTCGTTTTATATTGTCCCTACACTCCCTTAAACTCTCCTCCTGCTTTTAATAATTTTTCCAATTGCTGTTCAGATTGGGTGTTTTCTATACTGTCTTCTAACTCACTGATTCAGGCCTTGACTTCTTTTAGTCTACTGTTGAAACCTTCCATTGTGTTTTTTATTGCAGCTATGTCATTCTTCATTTCCACTTGATTCTTACTCATGTTGGTAAATTTCCCATCCAGACTATTGAGCATCCTTATAACCATTATCTTGAATTCTTTCTCTGACAAATTGCTTGCTTCTATTTCATTTATTTCTTTTTCTGGCGATTCCTCCTTTTCTTTCCTTTGGGGTTATTTCTTTGTCTCCCTATTTTTGCTGTCCCTTTGTATTTATTTCTATGTAATATGAGTTGCTGACAGTTCCTGGTCCTGGGTGACATGCTTGATGTCCGAGAAGTTGAAGCCCCTAGTAATCCAATGGTCTGGGACTCCTTAGCCCAGAGGCTGGGTCTGCCTTGAGCTTTATGCCTATAATGTCTCTGCTCTGAGTTGTATTCCTTTCCCCAATGGATCTGATCCCTCAGTTGTCTGCTACAGGTGCTTGGGGTTGGCAGGGACAGATGCAGAGATCCTCTGGTGTGTGACTCCCTGTGAGGCCCCAGAGTTCTTTGTCATGCAATTCACTGAATGGCCCAGGCATCCTGGACAGGGCAGTGCCCTAGAACCCTCTGGCTTGCCCTGTCAGCCTGGTCCTTGGGGCTGGGTGGGATGCCTGGCTGGGGTCCCTTCCCAGTACCATCTGTGCTGTCCTTGGGGCTGGGTGGGCACTGGCCTGAATGTCGTCCCTGGCCAGTACTGTTGGAAATGTCCTTGGGGCTCATCAGGCAGTTGGTTGGGCATTCCTTAAGGCTGGGCGGGTGCCAGACCAAGTGTTCCTGGCCAGCACTATTGGTCCTGGACTTGGGGGGCTGGGTGAGCACCTAGTAGGACAGTTCTTAGGGCTGGACGGGCACTGGGCCAAGTGTTAATTTACCGTCAGTGTTGTCCTTGGAGCTAGGCAGAGTGGGTGGAGGTTCCTGGGCTCAGAGCAGGCACACAGTCAGTGTGGTCCTAAGGGCTGGGCCGGGATGGGCATGGGATCCCTCGGTCTTGTACTCACTGCTTGGGGTCCAGTAGTGCCAGGTCTGGGAGTGCAGAGTCTGGTAGCACCAGTCCAGGAGTGCAGGCAGGAAGTCTTGGTGTGGTAGGTTTCTCTGGCCTGCGGTCACTGCAGGCATCTGGATGCCAGTGTCAAGGTAGGGTGCCACTCACTGCAGGGGCCAGGCAGTGGTCCCTCACATGTTATGGCTGGCGGGAGGCTCACTGCTCAGGTTAGGGGTGGTGTCGGAGGGCAGTCTGGGTGTTGGTGTGGCTGTACTTCTGGCCTCCACTGCTCCCCTCTTCAAGATATGGTGTTGATTTTTATAAGTTCTTGATAAATTTTGGATATTAAGACCTTATCAGATGTATTGGCAAATATGTTCTCCCTTCAGTGAGCTTTCTTTTCATGTTGTTGATAGTGTCCTTTGCTGTGCAAACACTTTTTAGTTTGATGTAGTCCCATTTGTTTATTTTTTTCTTTTGTTTCCCTTATCTGAGGAGATATATCAGAAAAAATGTCTGAGATTTTACTGACTAGGTTCTTTCTAAGATTTTTATGGTTTTGAGTCTAACTTTAAAGTCTTTAATCCATTTTGAGTTTATTCATGTGTATGATATAAGTTGGTACTCTAATTTCATTTTTTGCATGTGTCTGTCTGATATTCCCCACATAATTTATTGAATACACTACCTTTACTCCATTGCATGTTTCTGCCTTTTATGTCAAATATTAATTTACTATAAATGTGTGGGTTTATTGCTGGGCTCTTTATTATGTTCCATTGATATACATGTCTGTTTTTATGCTAGTACCATGCTGTTTTGATTACTATGGCCTTGTATTGTGGTTTAATATCAGGTAGCCTAATTCGTATAACTTTGTTTTCCTTTCTCAAGATTGCTGTTGTTATTTAGGGTGTTTTGTGATTCCATATATATTTTTGGAATATCTGTTCTAGTTCTGTGAAATATGCCATTGGTGTCTTGATAGGAAATGTGTCGAATCTATAGATTGCTTTGCATAGTATGGACATTTTAAAAATATATTTTTTATTGATTTCAGAGAGGAAGGGAGAGGGAGAGAGAGATAGAAACATTAATGATGAGAGACAATCATTGATCGGCTACTGGAGGTCAAGCCTGCAACCTAAGCCTGTCCCTTAACCAGGAATCGAATCATGACCTCCTGGTTCATAGGTTGACACTCAACCATTGAATCACACCAGCATGGCTAGTATGGACATTTTAATTGTATTAATTCTTTTCATCCATGAATATAGCATGATTCCACTTAATTTTATTATCTTCAATGTCTTATAATTTTCGGAGTATAGGTCCTTTACCTCCTTGGTTAAATTTACCCTTAGATATTTTATTCTTTTGAAGCAATTGTAAATGGGAATGTTTTCTTAGTTTTCCTTTCTAATAGTTCATTACTGGTGTATAAAAATGCATCTGCTTTCTGGTACTTTATTGAATTCATTTATTACTTCTAGTAAATTTTTGGTGGATCTTTAGTGTTCTCTACATACATGATCATATCATCTGTAAAGAGTAACAACTTTCCTTTTTAATTTGGTGTCTTTTATTTCTTTTTCTTGTCTGATTGCTATGGTTAGGACTTCCAGTAACATGTTGAGTAAGAGTGTTGAAAGCATATATCCTATAAGGGAATTGCATTTAGGATATGTATAAAGAATTTCACAGCTTAATAAGATCCCAACTGAAAAAAGGGCAAAAGATCTTGAGATATTTCTCTATAGAAGATACATAAATGGCAAATAAGTACTTGTAAAGATGCTCAACATTATTAGCAAACAGAGAAATGAAAATAAAAATTATACCATTTCACAAGCACTAGTATGGCAACAACTAAAAAAACAGCAGACAGTGACAAGTGTTGGCGAAGATGTAGAGAATTTGGAACCCTCATACATTGCTGGTGGGAATGTAAGATAGCGAGGCCACTTTGAAAACATTTTGGCAATTCTTCAAAATGTTAAAAATAGAATTACCTTAAAGCTAAAAAAATTCCACTCTTATCTGTTGAAGAGGAATGAAAACATTGGTCCATACAAAAACTTGTGCACAGATGTTCTTAGCAACATTATTTATATCTAGAGGCCCGGTGCACAAAAATTTGTGCACTTGGGGGGGGGGGGGGTCCCTCAGCCCGGCCTGTGCCCTCTCGCAGTCTGAGACCCCTCAGGAGATAACGACCTGCTGGCTTAGGCCTGCTCCTAGGTGGCAGAGGGCAGGCCCAATCCCTAGGTGCAGCCCCTGGTCGGGCTCAGAGCAGGGCTGATTGGGGAGTTAGGGTGCTGCCCCCTGTCATGCACAGAGCAGGGCAGATTGGGAGGTTGTGATGCCACCCTCAGTCACGCTCAGGGTGGGGCCGATTGGGGGGTTGGGGCACCGCCCCCTGTCACACTCAAGGCAGGGTCGATGGGGAGGTAGCAGCGCCACCCCCTGTCACCCACAGAGCAGGGCAGATCAGGGGGTTGGGGCACCGCCACTGTCACACTCAGGGCAGGGCTGATGGGGAGGTTATGACTCTACCCTGTCACACACAGAGCAGGGCCGATCAGGGGGTTGGGACGCCGCACCCTGTCACACACAGAGCCGCAGGGCGATCAGGGGATTGGGGAGCTCCCCCCTATCAGGCACAGAGCAGGGCTGATCAGGGGGTTGGGGTGCCTTCCCCTTTCATGAACAGAGCAGGGCGGATAGGGAGGTTGTGGCCCCACCCCCTGTCACACACAGAGCCACAGGGCAATCAAGGGGTTTGGGCGCTGCCCCCTGTCACGCTGATCAGGTGCCAGGAGGCCTCGCGGCTCCGCTGATCCCGGTGCTGGGAGGCATATTACCCTTTTACTATATAGGATAGAGGCCTGGGGGCCGGCTGGTTTGCCCTGAAGGGTGTCCTGGATCAGGGTGGGGGTCCCCACTGGGGTGCCTGGCCAGTCTGGGTGAGGGGCTGAGGGCTGCTTTCAGCCTGGCAATTGACTGAAGCTCCCAACCACTCCTTGTTTTCTTTCTTTTTTTTTTTTTTTATTCTGGGCCAGCTTTAGCTCTGGCTCTAGCTCTGAGGCTTCCGCTGCTATAATCGAAACAATGTATAACTCTAGCTCTGAGATCCCGGCTGGCTGAAAGCTGGTTTCTGGGGTTTTGTTTTGCAACATAGTTTCTTAGTGTTGTAGCTCAGAGGCCGGCAAGGCAGGCGGGGAACGTTGCAGTCTGCAGTCACTAGAGCAAGCAAGCCTCATGTTCACTTCCAGCTGCCTGGCTGCCGGCCGCCATCTTGGCTGAGAGTTAATTTGCATAAGGATATGCTGATTAGCCAATGGGAAGGGTAGCGGTCGTACGCTAATTACCATGTTTCTCTTTTATTAGTGTAGATAGCTAGAAAGTGTAAATAACTCAAATGTCCGGACATCTATGCAAGGGAATATTGTTTGGCATTAAAAATAATAAAGTACTCCTAGAAGTGGGATCACTGGGCCAAAAGGTAGTTCCTTTTTTTGTTTGTTTGGTTTTTTTAATCCTCACCCAAGGTTATTTTTTCCATTGATTTTTAGAGAAAGTGGAAGGGAGAGGGTAGGGCAAGAGAGAAAAAGAGACAGAGGAGAGAGAAATATCAATGTGAGAGAGAGCTATCGATTGGTTGCCTCCTGCATGTGCCTGATCAGGGCCAGGGACCAAACCTGAAAACCAGGTATGTGTCCTTGATTGGGAATCAAACCTGAGACCCTCTGATGTGTAGGCCAATGTTCTAACCACTGCGCAATGCCGGCAAGGGCCTGTAGTTCCATTTTAAGTTTTTTGAGTAAATTTCATAGTGGCTGCACCAGTCTGCATTACCCTAGTAGGGTTCCCTTTTCTTCACATCCTTGCCAGCATTTGTTGTTTGTTGATTCTTAAGAAGACCAAAACACCAATCAGAAAGGATATATGCACCTCTATAGACATAACAGCACATTTGTAATAGCTAAATCTGGAAAGAGCCCACGTGCCCATCAGTAGATGAGTGGATAAAAAGCTTTGGTACATTTACACAGTGAAGTACTATGCACCTGAAAAAAAAAGATTTCTTATCCATGTGACAGCATGGATGGATCTGGAAAATATTATGCTGAGTGAAACAAGCCACTTAAAAAAAGACAAATATCACATGATCTCACTTATAAATGGAATCTAATGAACATAATAGACTGACTAACAAAATAGGTCCAGAGGTATTGAGACATGGAACAGACTGACATCTCAGAGGGAACAGGGGGTGGGAGGAGACAGGAAGAGATTAACCAAAGAATTTACATACATACTAGAGGCTCAGTGCACGAATTTGTGGACCAGTGGGGTCCTACGGCCTGGCCTGTGGGATTGGGCCAAAACCCACTCTCTGGCATGCCCTAAGGGGTCCCAGATTGTGAGAAGGCTCAGGCCAGGCCAAGGGACCCCACTGGTGCATGATTGGGGCTGGAGAGGGACATGGGAGGTTGGCTAGCCAGGGAGGGACCATGGGAGGGCTTCAGGGCGTGTCCAGTCCAACTCGCTCAGTCCTGATTGGCTGGACCCTAGCAGCAAGCTAACCTACCAATCAGAGCATCTGCCTCCTGGTGGTCAGTGCACGTCATAGCAAGCAGTTGAGCGGCCTTAGCATATCATTAGCATATTACACTTCGATTGGTTGAACGGATGACCGGACACTTAGCATATTAGGCTTTTATTATATAGGACTAGAGGCCCGGTACACAAAAATTTGTGCACTCGGGGGGGAGAGGGGGTCTCTCAGCCCGGCCTGTGCCCTCTCACAGTCTGGGACCGCTCAGGAGATAATGACCTGCTGGCTTAGGCCTGCTCCCGGGTGGCAGAGGGCAGGCCCAATCCCTAGGTGCAGCCCCTGGTCGGGCTCAGAGCAGGGCTGATTGGGGAGTTGGGGTGCCGCTCTCTGTCATGCACAGAGCAGGGCGGATCAGGAGGTTGCGATGCCACCCCTAGTCACGCTCAGGGTAGGGCCGATTGGGGGGTTGGGGCACCGCCCCCTGTCACACTCAAGGCAGGGTCGATAGGGAGGTTGCGGCGCCACCCCCTATCATGCACAGAGCAGGGCCCATCAGGGGGTTGGGGCGCTGCCCCCTGTCACTCACAGAGCAGGGCCCATCAGTGGGGTTGGGGCTTCGTACCCTGTTACACACAGAGCAGGGCCGATCAAGGGGTTGAGGAGCTCCCCCTGTCACACACAGAGCAGGGCCCATCAGGGTGTTGGGGAGCTCCCCCCTGTCACACACAGAGCAGAGCCCATCAGGGGGTTGGGGCGCTGCCCCCTGTCACTCACAGAGCAGGGCGGATCAGGGGGTTGGGGAGCTCCCCCCTGTCACCCACAGAGCAGGGCCGATCAGGGGTTTGGGCGCCGCACCCTGTCACACACAGAGCCGCAGGGCGATCAGGGGGTTGGGGAGCTCCCTCCTATCAGGCACAGAGCAGGGCCAATCAGGGGGTTGAGGAGCTCCCCCCTGTCACGAACAGAGCAGGGCGGATAGGGAGGTTGTGGCCCTGCCCCCTGTCACACACAGAGCCGCAGGGCGATCAGGGGGTTTGGTTGCTGCCCCCTGTCACGCTGATCCCAGTGCCAGGAGGCCTCGCTGCTCCACTGATCCCGGTGCTGGGAGGCATATTACCCTTTTACTATATAGGATAGAAGCCTGGTGCACGGGTGGGGGCCAGCTGGTTTTCCCTGAAGGGTGTCCTGGATCAGGGTGGGGGTCCCGCTTGGGTGCCTGGCCAGCCTGGGTGAGGGGATGATGGCTGTTTGCATCTGGTCACACCCTCTTCAGGGTGGGGGTCCTGCTTGGGTGCCTGGCCAGCCTGGGTGAGGGGATGATGGCTGTTTGCATCTGGTCACGCCCCCTTTAGGGTGGGGGTCCCCACTGGGCTGCCTGGCCAGCCTGGGTGAGGGGCTGAGGGCCGTTTTCAGACTGGCGGGTGACTGAAGCTCCCAACCTGTCCTTTTTTCCTTTTTTTTAAATTCTGGGCCAGCTTTAGCGCTGAGGCTCGGCTCCAGCTATGAGACCTCCGCTGCTGAAAGCAGGTTTCTGGCCTTTGTTTACCTTCTGTATTTGAAACAATGTTGCGGTCCTGCTGGCTGAAGCCCCCGGTTTTCTTTAGCTTCTATATTTGTTACAGTGTTGCTTAGAGTGCAGCTGAAAGGTGGGCAAGGCAGACGGGGAAGCTTGGCTTCCTCCCTCACTGAAGCAAGCAAGCCTCCCTGTTTGTGTCAGCTGCCTGGTTGCCAGCCCCCATCTTGGTTGGCAGTTAATTTGCATATCTCCCTGATTAGCCAATGGGAAGGGTAGCGGCCGTACGGCTAATTACCATGTTTCTCTTTTATTAGATAGGATTATATAGGATATGCATAACCAATAGACACAGACAATAGTGTGGTGAAGGCCTAGGGTGGGGCAGGGACTGGGAAGAGGGGCATAAAGGAGGGAAGAAATTAAGAGACATCTGTAACACTGTCAACAATAAAAATATTTTTAAAAATGTTTTTAATAGTGAAGTACTGATAGCTGCTAAATCATGGATGATTCTTGAAAACATTAAGCTAAGTGAAGGAAGCCAGTCACAATAGACCACACTCATGTTTATTATTCCATTTACACGAAATGTCCAGAATAAGACAGATCATAGAAGCAGACGGTAGATTAGGGATTGCTTTAGGCCAGTGATGGCGAATCTATGACACATGTGTCAGAGGTGACACGCGAACTCATTTTTTTGCTTGATTTTTCTTTGTTAAATGGCATTTAAATATATAAAATAAATATCAAAAATATAAATCTTTGTTTTACTATGGTTGCAAATATCAAAAAATTTCCATATGTGACACGGCACCAGAGTTAAATTAGGGTTTTTCAAAATGCTGACACGCCGAGCTCAAAAGGTTCTGCATCACTGCTTTAGGCAGATGCTGGTGTGGTGGACAGTGGGTGCAGGGGAATCTCTAATGGGTACTGGGATTTATTTGCAGATGATGAAAAATTCTAACACTAGATTATGAGATTGTGGTATTTCATAACTCTTTTAATATACTAAAAAAATTAAATTGTGCCTTTGGAATGGGTGAGTTTTGTGGTATCCTATATAATAAAACCCTAATATGCAAATCAACCAAATGGCAAAATGACTGGTCACTATGCTGTGCACTGACCACCAGGGGGCAGATGCTCAATGCAGGAGCTGCCCCCTGGTGTCAGTGCACTCCCACGGGAGGAGTGCCACTCAGCCAGAAGCCGGGCTCATGGCTGGCAAGCGCAGAGGCAGTGGCGGGAGCCTCTCCCACCTCTGTTGCAGACAGGCAGTAAGGAGCTAGGGGTCCTGGACTGTGAAAGCCCCAGACTGCGAGATGTCCACCTGCCAGTTTAGGCCTGATCTCTGAGGGGATTGGGCCTAAGCTGGCAGGTGGACATCTCCCGAGGGGTCCCGGATTGCAAGAGCTCAGGCCTGACTGAGGGACCCCCCTCCCCTGAGTGCATGAATTTTGTGCACTGGGCCTCTAGTGTAAATTATATTCTAATAAACCTTTTACCAAAAAAAGTGACACTCCATTTTGTATTCCTGACAGCAGAGTGTATGAAATTATAATTGCCCATTTTAATGTTAATCAACACACACTTAGAAATTCACCAATTTGTTAAACTGGAACCGTGGCTCAACTGAAAGAGATTTTTGTCCCCCCTAGTGGACATCCAGCAATGTCTGGAGACACTTGTGGTTGTCACTGCTGGGGTGGGGATGCCACTGGCCTCTAGTAGAGGTCAGGGGTGCTGTAAGCACGCTGTGAGGCATAGGCAGCTCCCTACGCCACGTACTCATCCAACCCAAAAGGTCGCTACTGTCAAGGTGAAGATACCCCGAACTCGAAATAGCATCTTGTTTTAATTTATATTTCTTTGATTATTCATAAGAGTAAATTTTTCCACATGTTTACCAAATAGCTATATTTTATAAATTTTCTGTTCACATTTCTCATCAATTTGTATGAGTTCCTTATATTAAGATATTAACTCTGTATTTTATTTACTGAGTTTGTTTTCTTTCAGTTTTTTTCTGGCAAATTTTAAGTTTATATTGACCATCAGTTTGTTTTTGTTTGGTCAGGCATCATTTTTTAATTGTATCTAGTTTAGGAAGTTCTTCCCCCAGCTGCCTACCACTCCTCCAATAATCTCATTTGTTAAAGATATATTTTTATTGATTTCAGAGAGGAAGGAAGAGGGAGAGAGGGAGAGAAACATCAATGATGAGAGAGACTCATTGATCGGCTACCTCCTGCATGCCCCCCACTGGGGATCGAGCCTGCAACCTGGGCATGTGCCCTGACCAGGAATAGAACCTCCTGGTTCATAGGTAGATGCTCAATCACTGAGCCATGCTGGCTGGGCAATAATCTCATTTTTATTGAATTGTTTTTCTTAGAGTTTTATCTTATCACATTTACCTTTATAAAATGCACATATAATTTATTATAATGTGTATTATGAGATAATTTTAGAAATAATTTTTTTTCTAAATAGTAATGTCTGGTCTTCTTCCATTTGGAGAAATATTGGCTTACACAGTGTATTTCAGGTTCAAGATAACCTTCAAAAAATGAAGGTTTTCAAGGGTTTATGCAAGAGAGGGCATGTGTAATGACTCCTTATCTTCCTTAACAATGGAGTGCAATGACATTTCATAAGGTAGTTACTCGCCTCATACAGTAAAAGCAGTAGTCACGTGTCAGTCTTGCAGAAATATATAAGTAAATATCAACGCTGGAAATGGAAATTGTTTGCAGTTTGGAATTAATAATTCATTAGTTATTAATGAATTTTATGATATTAGCAAAGAGTTAGGGAAAGTGATTCTGTGTGAGTGTATTTGGTAAGAAGGAGGATAGTATTTCTAATCAAGAAATTAAAAGGGGTTGTTAGTTTATAACATAATACAGAATTTTTATGATTCTTTGATAATCTATCAGTTGAGTAAATGAATGGGAATACTTATAGATATCTTCCTATTGTTGTACAGATGGAGAATGAGTTAGATTCTGCTCGTTCTGAAATAGAACTCCTCAGAAGTCAGATGACAAATGAGAGAATCTCCATGCAGAATCTAGAAGCTTTGCTGGTGGCCAATCGGGACAAAGAATATCAGTCTCAGATAGCGCTTCAAGAAAAAGAATCTGAAATTCAGCTGCTTAAAGAACACCTGTGTTTGGCAGAAAATAAAATGTGAGTTTGTTAGCAGTATAATAACAAAGTCATATTCCTTAAATTTTTGATGCCTTATTGGTTAGTAGAATTTTAAAGCTGGAATTTATATAATTTAAGCATCCATAATTAGCCATTAATTAAACTGAGCACCAGAAATATTGTGATTTGCCAAAAATTTAGTGCTAGTTTCTATTATATGTTTAGCTAAATTGATTTAAATTTAAGTTCAACCATTGTGTTGGTTGTTTACAATAGAGCTTTGGGTATAATAAGATGTCTGGTCTAAAATATTGTCTTTAGGAAATATTATAACCAGATTAGAAAAATATACACTTCTGAAACCAGAAGAATTTTTTTATATATGAACCCACCTGGTATTGCTCCCCAATCTTTCCATTTGTCACACTGTATTTGCTTGTGTACCTATAACTGTACATACTAGGTACCTGCAAGGACTCCTGCATTCACAGAATACTGAAGACTTCCCTTAGAGCAGTGGTTCTCAACCTTCTGGCCCTTTAAATACAGTTCCTCATGTTGTGACCCAACCATAAAATTATTTTTGTTGCTACTTCATAACTGTAATGTTGCTACTGTTATGAATCGTAATGTAAATATCTGATATGCAGGATGGTCTTAGGCAACCCGTGTGACCTAAGGGGTCGCGACCCACAGGTTGAGAACTGCTGCCTTAGAGCATGATTGTGGCTGCTTCTTTCAGCATCCCAGCACCATTAGCAGCTTATTCCATGACCCTGCTGGAAGGGAGGGTGGAAATGCCTGCCTGGAGAATGAATGTTCTATTGTAAACTTGGTCACCTCTCACCAAAAACAGAGGCATGGGAACCCCCAGCCTCTGTTCTTACCTGTCTCCTCTATAACACTTTTTCATCCAGCCTCAACTCTGCCCTCCTTTCTGAGCTTGGGGCCTGGGGAGGGTCAGGAATCATGGTCTCTGGAATCAGCCACTCACAGGAGCCCCTGACTGAGCTCAACCTGCAAAGCCAAAGCCAGTTCCTTCAGAAACTGTTTCCAGGTTATGGCAGCTGTCACTGAGTCCTTCTTGGTCACTGCAGCTGGGCTGTTGTGCTACCTTTAACCGGTTCTGCCAGGTCACTTTCTCAAGCCAGAGGTGGAAATCTCTTAAGAATGTAACCCTTAAAGACTACCTTCTGTTTTAGACTGGCTGGTCAGTACTGTCCCTTACCCTGGTAAACACGATCAACTTGTGTGTTCTAGAGTGCTGTCCTGGGAACAAGCAGAGGGTAGAGCGCTCCGCACAAGCAGCATTCATCTCCGTCGTTATCTTCCTGATGACAGTGCGCCGCGTTATGGGGGTTTGTGGCATGGCTTAGCCCTAAAGGAGAGCCTGTTAAATGGAGGACAGTGTGTGTGGGAATATCAGATTTAATTCTGAGTGTACATAAAGCACTTGGTTGATCTAATATATAAAAGACCATGTGAATCATGGTGCTAGTGAATTCCAGTTTTGATTATTTGGTTATACCATTACTCAAGAGTACAATACTTTAAAGTACTTCTATAAAAATAATGTGCTATATATAGATAATAGAGATAGATAAGAGATAATATTACTCCATGTAAACACAAGGAAACTGACACAGAGAAAGTTGAACTAATTGAGTGTGATTGGCACACCTTAAACTTTTCAAGTAGGCTACCTGTACATTTACTACACCTAAAATTGGCATATACGTCCATAAAGATCACAGTTTGGCTTGGATCCAGCTGAGAACATTGCCAACATGGTTCAGAAGGTCTAGACTTTTAAAAGTCTAATCAACTCTCTCTCTTACATTCTTTTACACAGGGCCATCCAGAGTAGAGATGTGGCCCAGTTCAGGAATGTCGTCACGCAACTGGAAGCTGATTTAGACATCACCAAAAGACAGCTAGGGACCGAGCGCTTTGAAAGGTAAGTTGGTCTCTAGCCAGTATTTAGGCTGGGAGCATTCTTTCTTAGATAACAACAGATTCTGGTTATTCAATGATGGCTAGGTTTTAAAGTGTAAATTAAACTTCAGTTTTACTGGATTAATAATGTCACTGGATATAAAGTTTAAGAAGTTCTGTTTTAAACTTTTTTGCATTAGGGAGAGGGCTGTGCAAGAACTTCGCCGCCAGAACTACTCAAGTAATGCTTATTATTTGAATTCTACAATAAAGCCAAATATAAAATGTCATTCACCGGAACGTGCTCACCACCGATCTCCTGACCGAGGCCTGGATCGATCTCTAGAAGAGTGAGTGATTTAAGGGTCCATTCTCTGGGGACCATATAGCAATATATACAGTGACTATTTGAGGATGTAAGGAAACTCAGTAACAGTCTGTCAGGAATAGTGCTATTGATACATGATTAGTTATGTTCACATAAAAAGAAAGTATTTTGACTATTAGTTTTATATAAATATTCCAAAGTGAAAGATTTCTATTTTATCTGTTTACATAAATTTTATTTTTAAAATCTGGTTTTCTTTTTATTTCTACATCCATTTGTATTAAATTTTTATTGAATTTTTAGAGAGAAAGGTAGGGAGAGAGAGAGTGACACACACACAGAGAGAGAGACAACAATTTGTTGTTCTACTTATTTATGTATTCATTGTGGATCAAACCCACAACCTTGGCATATCTGAAATTTTACTGCCTATATTTTCTTCTAGGATTTTTATGGTTTCGTGCCTTACATTTAAGTCTTTTATCCATTTGAGTTCACTCTTGTGTATGGTGTAAGTTGGGGTCTAGTTTAAATTTTTTTTTTTGCATGTATCTGTCTAATTTTCTCAACACCATTTATTGAAGAGACTGTCTTTACTCCATCTTATGCTTTTGCCTCCTTTGTCAAATATTAATTGACCACAGAGACATGGATTGATTTCTGGGCTGTCTGTTTTGTTCTATTGATCTATATGCCTGTTCTTTACCAGAACAAGGCTTTTTAAAAAAATTACAATGGCATTGTAGTATAGTTTGATATCAAGTATTGTGATATCTCCAACTTTGTTCTTTCTCAAGATTTCTGAGGCTATTTTGGGGTCTGCTTTGTTCCATATAAAGTTTTAGAATATTTTTTCTGGATCTTTAAAATATGCCATTGGTATTTTAATAGGAATTTAGTTGAATCTATAGATTGCTTTGGGTAGTATGGACATTTTAATAATGTTAATTTTTCCAATCCATGAACACAGTAAATGCTTTCACTCAATTTCTTTCTTCAATGTACTATAGTTTTCAAAGTACAGGTTATTATGTTTTTTGTTGTAACAGTAAATGGGATTATTTCTAATTTCTCTTCCTGAGAGTTCATTATTGGGGTATAAGAATGCGGGCTGATTTCCTGCGACTTTGCCAAATTCATTTATTATATCAAGTAATTATTTGATGGAGTGTTTAGGGTTTTCTATGTACAATACCATGTTATCTGCAAACAATTGAAAGTAAAAAGTTTTACTTTCTTCTATCCTATTTGGATGGATGCCTTTTATTTCTTCATCCTGTATGATCCCTGTGGCTAGAACTTATGTTGAATGTGAGTGGTGAGAGCAGACATCGTGTCTTGTTCTTGATATGAAGGAAAATGCTTTTAGTTTTTGCCCATTGAATATGTTGGGTATGGTTTTGTCATATGTGGCCTTTATTATGTTGTGGTATGATATCTCTATTACCACATTGCTGAGAGTTTTTATCATAAATGGGTTCTGGGTTTTATCAAATGTTTTTTTCTGCATGTATTGATATAACCACATGATTTTTATTCTTCATTTTGTTTATGTAGTATATCACATTTATTGATTTGCAAATATTGTACCAACCATCATCCTGGAATAATCTTACTGGATCATGGTGCATGATCTCTTTAATGTATTGCTGGATTTAGTTTGCTAATATTTTGTTGAGATTTTTAGCATCTATGTTCATCAGGGATATTGATCTATAGTTTTATTTCTTTGTAGTGTCTTTATCTGGTTTTAGAATTAGGATAATGTGGGTCTCTTAAAAAGTGCTTGGAAGTCTTCTCTCCTCTTGAATTTTTTAAAATAGTTTGAAGAAGGATAGGTGTTAGTTCTTCTTTAAATGTTTGGTAAAATTCACCTATGAATTTTACCAGGGCTTTTGTTTGTTGGGAGTTTTTTCATTGCTGCTTCAATTTTATTAGTTGTAATAATCTATTCAGGTTTTCTGATTCTCCTGATTCAATTTTGGAAGACTGTATTTCCTAGGAATTTATCCATTTCAATTTGTTGTTCAATTGTTGGCATATAGTTGTTCATATTATTTTCCTATAATCTTTTGTAATTGTTACTTCTCCTCTTTCATTTCTGATTTTTTTATTGCATCCTCTTTTTTTCATGTTCACTCTGGTTAAAGGTCTGTCAATCTTTTTTATTGTGTCAAAGAACCAGTTCTTGGTTTCATTGATCTTTTGTATTGTTCTTTTAGTTTCTATGTCATTTATATCCACCATGATCTTTATTATTTCCTTCCTTCAATTTATTCTGGGCTTCTTTTGTTGCTTCTTTTCTAATTCCTTTAAGTGGATGGTTAGATTGTTTGTTTGAGATTGTTCTTGTTTCTTGAGGTAGGCTATCTTTGAGAATATTTCATGTGTACTTGAGGAGAATGTATATTCTGCTGTTCTGGGATGAAATATTCTGTAAATATCAAGGTAGTTTTCAACTACCCTATGTATTTTGATTGGAGTATTTAAGCCACTTATATTTAAAGTGATTTATTGATACTTACAAATTTATTGCCATTTCATTCTCTGTAATCTCCTCTTCCTCCTCCTCTTCCCCCTCCTCCTCCTCCTCCTCCTCCTCCTCCTCCTCCTCTGCCTCCTCCTTCTTCTTCTTCCTTCTCATTCTCTTTCTTTTTCTTCACCTTTAAGAAAACCCTTTAACATTTCTTATAATACTGGTTTATTGGTAATCAACTCCTTTCGCTTTTTCTTGTCTTTAAAACTCTTTCTCCTTCAATTTTAAATGATAACCTTGCTGGGTAAAGTAGTCTTGGGTATAGGTCTTTGCTTTTCATTATTTTGAATATTTGATGCCAATCCCTTCTGGCCTGAAATGTGTCTGTTGAGAAATCAGCTGACAGTCTTATGGGAGCTTCCTTGTATGTAGCTAACTGCTTTTCTCTTGCTGCCTTTCAGATTTTCTCCTTATCTTTAACCTTTGCATTTTAACTATGATGTGTCTTGATATGGGCCTCTTTAGGTACATCTTGTTTGGGACTCTCTGTGCTTCCTGGACTTATGTTATTTCCTTCACCACGTTAGGGAAATTTTCAGCCATTATTTCTTCAAATAGATTCTCAATACATCTCTCTCTCTCTCTCTCTCTCTCTCTCTCTCTCTCTCTTTCTGGTACCTCTATGATGCAGATGTTGTTATGCTTCATGTTGTCCCAAATGTCCCTTAAACTATCCTCGTATTAGAATTTTTTTCCTTTGCTGCTCTAATTGAGTTTTTTACTACCTTGTCTTCTAAATTTCTGAATCAGAGTCTACTTCATCCAACCTACTGTTTGTTCCTTCTAGTACAGTGATGACGAACCTTTTGAGCTTGGCATGTCAGCATTTTGAAAAACCCTAACTTAGCTCTGGTGCCGTGTCACATATAAAAATTTTTTGATAGCCGAAACCGGTTTGGCTCAGTGGATAGAGCGTCGGCCTGCGGACTGAAAGGTCCCGGGTTTGATTCCGGTCAAGGGCATGTACGTTGGTTGCGGGCACACCCCCAGTAGGAGATGTGCAGGAGGCAGCTGGTCGATGTTTCTCTCTAATCAATGTTTCTAACTCTCTATCCCTCTCTCTTCCTCTCTGTAAAAAATCAATAAAATATATTAAAAAAAAATTTTTTTTTGATATTTGCATCCATAGTAAAACAAAGATTTATATTTTTGATATTTATTTTATATATTTAAATGCCATTTAACAAAGAAAAATCAACCAAAAAAATGAGTTCGCATGTAACCTCTGACATGCGTGTCATAGGTTCACCATCACTGTTCTAGTATATTCTTCATTTCTGATACTATGTACTTCCTTTTTGACTGGTTCTTCTTTATGGTTTCTGTATATATTTTTATGCTTGCTATCTCTTTGTTGAAGTTCTCACTAGTTCCTTTAGCATCTTTGTAAACATTTTTTTTTTAACTCAAATTGCTTGCCCTCATTTTATTTAGCTCTTTTTCTGGAGATATCTCCTGGTTTGTTTGTTTTTTGTTGTTGTTTTTTTTACTTGGGGCATGTTTCTTTGTATCACTATTTTGTCCATCTCCCTGTGTTTGTTTCTATGTATTAGGTAAATCTATATGTCCCAGTCTTGGTAGGGTGAACTTATGTAGTAGGTGTCCTGTGGGACCCAGTGGTCCAGTCTCTTTCCTCTTCTGAGCTGGGTGCTCTAGTAATGTCCCTTGTGTGTGTTTTGTGAGCCTTCCTGTTGTGTTTGAGTCTTGAGCTTGCTATTGGACTGTTCATTAATGAGTTTGACACCCAGGATGGCTGACTATGAGGATTGTTCCTGATCACAGAGTATGAGGTGCTATGCAGGTGCTGACCACATAAAGTAGAATTCGCCTCAGCAGGGTCTGGTGCCTGCCAAGATCTCCCTTTGGATATGCCACTTGTGCAGTTAATTGGGTCCTGCTTTGATGTTGTCTGAAGCTGGCCACTGGGTGTGTTTGTTCTGGGGCATTTTGGGAGAGACTCTGGTGCAGGTCAATGTCACTGTGACTGGCTCAGAGCTACTTGTTGGGAGCTACCAAGTTATTCATAGTTTGTAGCTGCCTCTGCTGGGCCTTGGTGTGTGTGGAAGACCAAGCTGCACACCAAAGCCAGCTTCCACTAGCACCAAGCCTGGGGACATGTCAGCAAAAGTTGCAAGGCATCTGCAGTTCTTCCTTTGCCGGCCTCCACCTGCTGACTGCCTTCAGTCACTGGAATAGCCTCTTATAGTACTTGAATTGCATGCGGTAGGTTGTCAGTGAGTCACCATGTAGGGAAAGTGGTGTTCATCAGATTGATACAAGTTCAAACTCTTACCAGTGCTGGGTCAGAGACCATCAGCAAAAGTCCCGGGATATACAAAGTCTAGCTACCACCTGCAGGTTCCTGCAGACCTTTGTAGTGGGGCAGAGTCTCAGTGAGTGGTGAGTAGGGTGAGGCCAGCAGAGTTTTTCAAGCCTAAACAGACCAGCATTTGGCCAGTTGAAGGGAGGGCTCCATGCAAGAAAAATGGACCTCATCCTAGCCCAGGGGTGGGCAAACTTTTTGACTCAAGGGCCACAATGGGTTCTTAAACTGGACCGGAGGGCCGGAACAAAAGCATGGATGGAGTGTTTGTGTGAACTAATATAAATTCAAAGTAAACATCATTACATAAAAGGGTACGGTCTTTTTTTTTTAGTTTTATTCATTTCAAACGAGCCGGATCCGGCCCACGGGCTGTAGTTTGCCCACGGCTGGTCTAGTGTATCTCCCTTGATGGGAAGGCACCCATCAAGTTCACAGGAAAGTGGGGGATTGACTCCATCCCAAAGCCACATAACTCAGTCAAGGATACCCCTGAGTCTGCTGGGACCTCTGTACCATGGCCCAGTCAGCTGACTCCATGAGCTCTGCAGGGTGTGGCAATAGGGAATTGAGAGGATAGGGCTTTTGTATTCCCTCAGGCTGATGCCATAAGGAAGGGGGTGCTCCACCCAAGAAAGATAGCGTCTGCAGTTTGAGAATGGGACTCAGCACAGGGATCCTGGCGGCTGCCCCTTTGGCTCTCTCCCAAAGTTATAAACCCATCGCTCCTCACAGGCCTCTAGTCTGCTCTTCCCTCTCTCTGCTGGAATACAGGGTGACTGGCTGTGAATAAGATTTTGTGCATTGGTGCTCTAAGAGGATGTCTGGTTCTTAGAGGACCCCTACCTCTCCATGCAGGACAGAATCCCTGCTGGTTTTCACAGCTAGATTTTATGTGGGCTCTTCTTCCCAGTTCTGGTGCTCTGGGCCAGGGAGCTAGGTGAGGGCTTGAGACCCCATGCTTCTCATGGGGAACCCCCTGCAATTGAGATATCCCTCCAGAACCTCAACTGCCACCTGTGGGTGCAGGCTGGCCTTTTTCGTGGCTCTGCCCTTCTTACCATTTTTGATGTGGCTTCTTCTATTAATCTTTGGTTATAAGACTTCTGTTCAGCTAGTCTTTACTTGACTATTCAGGTTGTTCTATATTTAGTTGCAATTCCAGTTCTGTCCTTGGAGGAGGTGAGTGTAAATTCCACCTACTCTGCTGTCATCTTGAATCTTCTTACTTAACTTTTGCTGTTAGTTTTAAATGGTATCCTTTGATGGCCACCTATTATTTAGACAATAAATTTACTTAATTTGCTTTCCTCCAACCACTGGTCTGTTTCTTGTCCCTTTGCCTTTTTCAGGCTGTCATATAAATGAAATCTTATCATATGTAGCCTCTAATGGCTGACTTTCACTCAGCATAACATATTTGAGATTTCCTCAGGTTTTCAGGTGCTTCAGATGTTGTTGCATATTTCTTTTAACTGCTGAATGATATTCCATTGTGTGGGTGTACCAATTTTGTTTTATTTTACTTTTTATCTATATATATAAAGAGCCAGGGGCCGTCACATCCAAAACAACTGAACAGATGACCAAACAGGCTACGTGGGGTGACCAGGCCGGCAGGGGGGGTGGGCAGTGAGGGGCAATCAGGATGGCAGAGGGGGGAAGTTGGGGGTGACCAGGCCAGCAGGGGGGGAAGTTGGGGGGCGACCAGGCCAGCAGGAGGGGGCAGTTGGGGGCAATAAGGCCAGCGGGGGGGGGGGGCAGTTGGGGGCAACCAGGCCGGTGGGGGGGGGCAGTTAGGGGCAATAAGGCTGGCAGGGGGGCAGTTGGGGGTGACCAGGCCAGCAGGGGGGGCAGTTAGAGGTGAGTAGGCTGGCAGGGGATCCAGTGAGGGGAGACCAGGCCGGCAGGGGGGACAGTTGGGGGCAATAAGGCCAGCGGGGGGGGGGGGGGGGCAGTTGGGGGCAACCAGGCCAGCAAGGGGGCAGTTGGGGGTGAGTAGGCTGGCAGGGGAGCCAGTGAGGGGAGACCAGGCCGGCGGGGGGGGGGTGGGGGGGGGAGTTAGGGGTGACCTGGCCGGTAGGGGGCAGCAGATGGGGGCAACCAGGCCAGCAGGGGGGGACAGTAAGGGCGAACAAGCTGGGGGGGGGGGTCAGTTAGGGGCGACCAGGCCAGCAGAGGGGGGCTGTTGGGGATGACCAGGCTGGCGGGGAGGCCAGTTAGGGGCAATCAGGCAGGCAGGCAGGTGAGCAATTAGGAGCCAGTGGTCCTGGATTGTGAGAGGGTGCAGGCTGGGCTGAGGGGACCCCCGCCCCCCCCCCTCCCCCCCCCCCCCCCCCCCCCCCCCCCCCGTGCATGAATTCCATGTACCGGGCCTCTAGTTTGGAAAGAATTACAGTATAACTGGTAGGTGCAAAAATAGTTATAGAGAGTTACCCATGGCCTTCCCCTAGTTTACCAATGACAATATCTTACAAACCAAGAAATTAACATTGGTACAATGTTAACATAGGCCTTTTTCAGTTTTCACCAGTTTTTGCATGCACTCATGTGTGTGCAGCTTTTTTTACACACCACCCATATTTCATCACCACAATCAAGGCACTGAATTGTTCCATAAGCAACAAGGAACTCAATAGCTCGTGATATCCCTTCATAGTTAAAGCACACACCCACCACCCGGCAAACACTAATTTCTTCTCCACCTCTATAATTCTGTCATTTCGAGAATATTATAGAAATGGAATCACAAATACCATGTAACTTTTTGAGATAGATTTTTTTTTTATTTAGCACAATGTTCTTGAGATCCATTCAAGTTGTATGTAATAATAATCCATTCCCTTTTATTGTTGACTATGATTCCAAGATATGGATGTATCACCATTTGTAAAAACTGAGCAAAAGAAATATACACTGTATCTGTGTTTCTTCACAGAAGTTGGGAAAAATCTTAAGTATTCCTAAAGTAATATTAGAATATATTTTTAGACATGGTGAAATCTTTGAATTAAAAATATTAATGTGCACAATTTTCTTCTCTCTCATAGGAATCTTTGCTATAGAGATTTCTGACATGCGAAAAGATTCTTCACATCCTTGGGAAAGGTCAAAATGTTAAACTGATTTTTTTTTCTATTTGATTGCATTTATTTTTGAATCCTTGACAATGTTAAAGATATATATTAACTTTGTGCCTCTGAATCTCTGTTCTCATGTGCCATATTGCAGAGATCAGAGATGACTTACAAAAACAAAAATGCATGTGGCTTCTTTCTACCCATACAGTAATAGTGAGTGTAAAATCCACTTACTTCACTATTGAACACTGTTAACTATCTGGAGTAAATAAAGAAACTTATAAAAAAGAGGGAAACGTGTTTTTTACAAAACTGATTTCCTTACCTTTCTTGGTCTCTCAAATAATTGGTAGGTTATTTTTCTTTGTTATTTATCCTCTCATGGCTGGAGAAGTTCTGCCAAAATAGGCACAGTTTACTGATCCTGGCCTGGGTTCCAATATGCCACTTTGGACCCAGCCTGATGTAAATTCCAGGCCATAATCTGACTTCAAAACAGCAGATAATAGGAGTGTGTCAGGATTTTTAAATCCATAATATTGTACCACTGATTAACAGACATTTCTGCAATTGTGTTTACCATACTATTTTTAGAAAGGCAGGTGATGCTATATTTGTCAAGAATGTAAGATTTTTTAAAATCTGTATTTTTAATAAGTTTTCTTTAAAACATTAAAGTACTGCAATCAACTTAATTGCCATTTTATTTTTTTGCCTGTGGCAGGTGTTTGTTTTCAGAGTAACCACTCCATTGGCGCTTCCTTATTTCCCCTAAACCCCCCTAAATCTCTTATCTTTTCTGTCCATTGACTTTGAATTAAGAGCCTGAACACTACTGCATTTTACTGATATTAGCTATTTGTATTCTTGCCATTTATTTTTTAAAAATCTGTCATTAATAGTATTCATAGGATGTAGACAGTTTCTCATTATATACAGTCACTATTCAGTATGACTACAATAATGTAGGATGGGGACCTGGTTTAGGTCTTGTTTAATCATTATCACTCTGATATTTTGCCATAAGGCCATGCTTCATATTCACTTTAGTTTGATTTTTAAAAACCTTGAGACTTATTCATCTAGTTCAAGACACTCATTACATATTGGTTTAAAAATTGAATAATTTAAAATATGGTGTCCTTTTATAAACATTTTGGACAATAATATGAAAAAAGTCTTTGGTAAAAACAGTTGGTGCTAATATTAAATAATGTCTTAATAAATATGCAAAATTAACCTTTGCTAGTGATGCAATGACCTGAGCACTACGTCATTACAACATTAATTTTAATCTGTCCACCTCCTAGATGACCTGACAGGGAGCTGAGTGTCACCTGTCACACATACTTTACATGTTGTATGTGGAGGGCAGTATGTCGGGAAAAGGGCATGAGGTAAATAAGAATGAAGTATGTAAGCAAATATTTCCACACTTGATTAAAAGTATACTGTACTTGACTTGTGCCATTAGTTACCGAATATTTAAAAGGAAAATTATTTGGTAAGTATAAAGGGGCCAATATTATCCAAAGGTAGGGAAACCTCAACTGTATTCTATGTTAAAACTCAAAGAAAAAATTTTTTCTTATAGTAATATTTAAGGACATTCATTATTTTTAATAAGGTTCTAATTACTTAATGTGAATATATATTAGCCTATTGATGTAATTGGGATCACTGAATGCAATAAAATGCACAATACCAAAACTATACCAAACATATTCTTTCTTTGATGACAAAAATCTGAAAAAGAGTTCTCAAGTTTGAAATGTCATGTTTAATCCAAAACATCCATTCTCACCGAAATAAGGGTGTTTTGAAGAGAATTGTTAACGTTCTGAGTTAAATATCTCACAGGCACTAAGTCTCAGTACATCTAAACTAAACTCAACAATGTCTCCTCTTGCATCTCTACCCTTGTTTCCCACATAGAGTGTCACCAGCTACTGTATCAGATGCCTGAATCCTTAGCCCAGATGTCATCTCACAGGTCGCTCCCTTCCCTCCTCACTGCACAATTTTGTCAACCTAAATGTCACTTCCTCCTACATATTGAAGAAATTAAAGAAGACCTAATAAGTGGAAAGACACCCTGTGTTCATGTTTTGGAAGCCAAATATTGTTAAGATGGCAATATTCCCCCAAGCCATCTTCAGATTAAATACAATTCTTATTGAAATCACGATGGAATATATATGTAATCTATTTCAGAAATGAAAAAGCCAATCTTAACAGTCATATGAATTGCAAGGGGCCCAAACAATTTTGAAACGGAAGGACAAATTTGCAGGATTCTCATTTCCCAATTTCAAAAACATACTATTAAACTGCAGTAACCAAAATAATGTAGTACTAACATAAGGATAAACAGGGATCAAAGGAATAGAATTGAGAGTCCAGAAATAAATCCATGCTTCTATGGTGAATTGATTTCAACAAGGGTATCTAGACCAGTGGTTGGCAAACCGCGGCTCATGAGCCGCATGCGGCTCTTTGGCCCCTTGAGTGTGGCTCTTCCACAAAATACCACGTGCGGACGCGCATGTACAGTGCGATTGAAACTTTGTGGCCCATGAGCAGAAGTCGGTTTTTGGCCTGGGTGAGTCTATTTTGAAGAAGTGGCCTTAGAAGAAATGGGTGGTGTCTGTCGGGAGACAAGGTGCAGGCGGGCCGCGGGATACACAGCGCGGGGGAGGTGTGCGCGGTTCATGCACAAGTTGAGTGAGCCAGTCAGCAGTCTCATGTGCAGTGGTTAGTGCTAGTCGCATCCGCAAATTGCGCGTGGGTGACAAAAGTACCTACTCGAAGCATAAAGCTACCTGTATTTTTCCAACCAGCTGCAAATCCTACAGGTATTTTTGTCATCAATTTAAGAATTGTAATTATTTTGTGTTGGTGGCTTTATTATTATAAAATGAAACATTTTTAGCAAAGACCAGCTTAGGCGTGCCCTAATTAAGTTAATAACAATGTACCTACCTATATAGTTTAAGTTTAAAAAATTTGGCTCTCAAAAGAAATTTCAATTGTTGTACTGTTGATATTTTTCTCTGTTGACTATTGAGTTTGCCGACTACTGGTCTAGACCACTCAATAGGGTAAAAGAACAGTTTTATTGATTTTTTTTTTTTTTTAGAGAGAGAGAAAGGGAGAGGAAGAGAGAAAGAAACATCAATGAGAAAGAAATATCAATTGGCTGCCTCCCACACACCCCCTACTGGGGATGGAGACAGCAACCAGGGCATGGGCCCTGAGGAGGAATCTAACTAGCGACCTCTCTGTGCATGGAATGATGCCCATCAACTGAGCCACACTGGCCAGGGCAAGAACAGTCTCTTAACAAGTGGTGCTGGGACAACTGGAAAGTCACATGCAAAGGAATGAAGCTGGATCCTTACCACGCACCACATACAAAAACCAACTTAAAATGCAGCATTTACCTACATTTAAGTGTTAAAACTATAAAACTCTTCAAAGAAAACGTGGATTTCACTTGTTTCATGACCTTGGATTTCACTTGTTTCTTGAATATAACTTAAATGAAAACAGCAAAAATAGATAAATTGGCCTTCATCAAAGTTAAAAACCTGTGCATCAAAGGATGCTACTAAAAAAGTGAAGGATAACCCAAATAATGGAAGTACCTATTTGCAAATCATATATCTGGTAATGATGCAGTATCCAGAATATGTAATTTTATAACCCAACCACAAAAAAATCACTATATTTTAAAATGGGCAAAGGACTTGGACATTCTTCAAAGAAGAGATACTAACAGTTGATAAACACATGAAAAGATACTCAATGTCATTAGTCATTAGGGCAATTGAGATCAAAGCTATAACATAATCCCCCACACAGTAAGATGGCTAGAATGGAAAATATGGCAATAAGTATCAATGAGGATGTGGAGAAATTCATACATTGCTGATGGAAATATAAAATGGTTTGGCCACCGTGGAACACAGTTTGGCAGTTCCTCAATAAGTTAAACATGGAGTTAACATATGACCCAACAATTCAACTTCTAGGTATATACCCAAAAGAACTGAAAATGTGCTCAAACAACACTTGTACGTGGACGTCCATATTAGCTCTAATCGGAAACCGCCCACCCAAATGTCCAACAGCTGATGGATGGATCAACACAATGTGTTACATCCCTACGATGGAATATTATTCAGTCATAACTGTGAATGAGGTACTGATACATGGTACAGCAGGGATAGCCCTTGAACACACTGTGCTAAGTGAAAGAATCCAGAGATAAAACCCACATAGTTTGTGACTCCATTCATTTGAAATCTTCAAATAGGCAAATCCATAGAGACAATGCGGATTAGTGGTTGCCAGGGGCAATGGCGGGGAGGGGAGGGCTGGCTGCTTACTGGGCACAGGGTTTCTGTTTGGGTGGTGAATAAGTTATGGAACTAGGTAGTGGGAATGGTTGTGCAACATTGTAAATATACTTAAACCTTTTCAAGGTTTCTCTGATTTCTAGCATTGGTCTGACTGAATCAGGTTCTCCTGTAAAAGCATCCAGTATTTCTCCTTTAAAGGACTTATCACAGTTGTAATTAATTATTTGTGTAATTATTTGTCTAATATCTGTCTTTCCTTCTTTACTATAAAATTCATCAGGGTAAGGGATTATATCTGTCTTCACCATTGTATCTCCTAACGGTATAGCATAATGCTTTGATACATACTAGGTATTCTGAAATACTATGAAACAAGTAAAGGAAGGAATTACCTCCAATTCCTAACAATTAGAGTTTCTTCTAAATTTCTTTGAAATAATCTACTTTTCTCTACTCTCACTCTAATCCAGACCATAGTAACCTCTTAATCTAGAATGATGTGACAGTCTCCTATTTGCTCTCTCTTTCAGTCATACTTCTAATTCATTCTCCACACTGAATCAAAGAACTAGTTTTAAAACACTAATATGACCACACTTCTTCCTAACGGACCAATTTACCATTAGACTAAAGTCCAGACTCTTTAACATTGCCTTCCCCTCTCTGATTTGGCCTTTTATTTTTTAACTAGGGGCCCAGTGCCAACCTCCCGTGGTCCCTCCCTGGCCAAAGTGGCTCAAAAGGCATCTGCGGAGTGAGCGGGTTCCCTCTGGCATGTGGGGTTCCTCAGCCTGGCTTGTGGGTGTGGGGCCAAAACTGGCTCTCTGACATCCCCCGAGGGGATCTCACATCCCAGAATGTGAGAGGGCACTCTGCAAAGTTGCTGTCGTACAGGGTGTGGAACACAAGTGCAAGTGTGCAGTAAACCAGATTTGGGGCCAACAGTGCCCCAGCAACAACATAACACGTGGCTGAAGGTGGAATCACATGGCCCCACGAGGAATCAGGCTCCCTCCTCTCTGGTTTCGGGGTGTGTCACCTGAGAACCACCACTGCCAAGTCACTGCAGCTCGGCAGCTCCTGCCTTGAGCCTCTGCCCCCTGGTGGTCAGTGTGCATCATAGCAACCAGTCTGACAGATGGAGAGACACTTAGCATATTAGATTGCTTTCAATACCTGGAACAGTTTATTCTCTTGCATCTCTTGACCTTTACACATGCTCTTTCCTCTGCCTGGATCACTCATTTTTCCTCCCCCAGTCTCCCAGCCTGGAAAAGTCTTATTTGCCTAAACATTGCATCATCAGCACCTAGCACAGTGCCTGTCACTTAGTATGTGCTTAATAAATTTTTGTTGTGTGTTTTTTTAAATTAAAGTCTTATTTCTTGTATTCGTCTATTTGTTATAACTTCACTTATCCTGTGTGCTTCATTGCATTCTTATTGTATGGTCTTGTTTGTGAAACATACCTTCTAGGCAGTGAGCTCCATGAAAGACTGATTATTTATCATGGTACAGACCATGCCAGACTCATGGTGGCTTCCAGATTACATATATTCATTGAAAGAGTATGGGACAGAGGTGGGAACCTTTTTTTCTGGCAAGGGCCACTTGGATATTTATAATACCATTTGTGGTCCATACAGAATTATCAACTTAAAAATTAGCCTGCTATATTTGGACAAACAACTAACTCACCTCTAATGCCTTGGCAGGGCCAGACCAAATGATTTGGCTGGCCTTATACAGCCCACCCCTGGTACAGAGCATAGGTGGTTAAGATCACAGGCCCTACAGTCCCATTGCTTGACTTTACCTCATGTCTTTATATTCATTAGCTGTGTACTTGGGCAAATTAAGCTTTCTGAACATTATTTTCCTAATCTATTAAAGGTATATGTATAAGAGAACCTAACTTAAAATGGTATCATGTGGTTTAACTGAGATAATATATGCTTAGTCTCTATACAATGTCAGGTATAGAGTAGATAGTAGATATATTTATTATTTGTGGAACTAATACAGAAATCTATAGGTTTGAGAGTCAAGAGGGGAAACATAGCTGGAGAAAAGTTTTGGTAGTCCTCAGCAGGTATGGGTTAGGACAGTGGTTGGCAAACTCATTATTCAACAGAGCCAAATATCAACAGTACAACGATTGAAATTTCTTTTGAGAGCCAAATTTTTAAACTTAAACTATATAGGTAGGGACATTGTTATTAACTTAATTAGGGTACTCCTAAGGCTTAGGAAGAGCCACACTCAAGGGGCCAAAGAGCTGCATGTGGCTCACGAACCGCAGTTTGCTGACCACGGCGTTAGATCAAATAAATGAAAAACAAGATAGGGAAAACAAAAACCAGTTCAAGGGGGAGAAAATTAACCAAGGTTTACCAGATGGCTCAATTATAAATAGTGCTTCAGAGTCTTAATAATGCCTTCTATTCAAAACAGTGCTTTGTACATGACAGGTAGTCTTTAAATACATGTGGCATGGGTGACAGCGTATGTTACTAGGTCCCCATTTCATGTGTTTTTGCTGTTTCATCTAATATAATACAGGGACTCAGTTTTTAAATTTTTCCATCTCTCTTTTTTAAATATGCATTTTTATTGATGTCAGAGAAGAAGGGAGAGGGAGGGAGAGATAGAAACATCAATGATGAGAGAGAATCATTGATCGGTTGCCTCCTGCCTGCTCCTCACCGGGGATAGAGCCCGCAACCAGGGCTTATGCCCTGACCAGGAATCAAACTGCAACCTCCTGGTTCATAGGTCAACATTAAACCACTGAGCCATACCAGCGGGCAAGTTTTCCCATCACTTGCCATGCTGAAGATGTAAGCAGGTGCTTAGTAAATGCTAGAATGATTCAGAAGTGAATATCAGATCTCTCAATTTTGCACAAGATAACTAGATCCATCAGTAAACCAAACTAATTTTCCAGAGTTGTGCAACTTTCACCACAGCCTAATTTTAGAACTTTTGTTACCCTCCCTCCCAAAAAAAATCCAGCACGCCCATTAGCAATCATTCACTCCCATTCTCCTCCACATGCCTAATGCCCTGTCCTCGGCAACTACTAACCAACTTTCTGTTTCTATGATTTGCCTACTCTGGACATTTCACATAAAAGCAACTGTACAATATGTGGTCTTTTGTGACTGGCTTTTTCCATATAGCATAATGTTTTGAGGGTTTTCTATACTATAAGAGGTATTGCTATTTCATGCATTTTTATTGCCAAATTGAATGCCATTGTGTGGACATAATGTGTCTTGTTTACCTATTCATGAGTTGATAAACATTTGGTTTGTTTCCACCTTGTGGTTATCTATACATATATAAAAGCTAAGCGACCGAACAACCAGTCGACTGGTTGCTATGCTGCGCACTGACCACCAGGGGACAGATGCTCAATGCAGGAGCTGCTCCCTGGTGGTCAGTGTGCTCCCACAGTGGGAGTGCCACTAAGCTGCCCAACCAGTCCTGGTGGCCCACCAGCCCGGCAGCAGTCACTCACTTCCTCTGTGATCTTGCAGGTCCAATCTCCGGAGAATAGGCCAAGCACTGATGGACCAGTGCTGGCTGCACGATCCCAACAGCACCACTGGCCTCCTGGAAGTCAGCCTCAGGCACCACAGCCACTTCCCCTCCCTAGATGATCTACAAGGTAGAAACAATATAAAAGCGACCGCCAGGTGGCTCCTGACAACTGCAGTGAACATCAGAGGGACAGATCCAGATCCTGGGCCTGCGAGGGCGTCCCACTGCCTGCACAGAGGGCACACCCTATCCTGCCTCCCCACCCCCCAACCCCTTCTGGACCGGCACCAGATGCAGGGCTCATGATTGGCAAGTGCCGCTGCAGCGGCGCGAGCCTGTCCCGATCAGTACTGACTGGGTGTGAGCCTGTGGCAGGCGCAGCGGGGCCAGGATGAGTGGGAGTGGCAGGCAGGAGCCGCAGGCAGGAGTGGCAGGCAGCGTTGGACTGCCAGATTTGGCCCAATCCCTGCAAGTCATGCCGAGGGACCCCACCTGTGCACGAATTCATGCACTAGTCCTCTAGTTATGAATAATGTGCTGAATGTTCATGTGCAAGTCTTTGTGTCGATATGTTTCTATCCTCATGGTATGCACCCAGGAGTGAACTTCCTGGGTTATGCAGTAATATTTTTAGGAACCTCCAATCAGTTTTCCAAGCAGCTGCACTATTTTACATCAGCAACATATGAGGGTTCCAATGTCTCCACATCCTTAACAATACTTACCTTTTGTTTAATCCCGAGGTAGTAGAGTATGAAGTGACACTGTGGGATGAGCATGTTCCCAGTGGCTGTTGATCGTGAATATCTTTTCATGTGCTTATTTGCCATTTGTACATCTTCCTTGGAGAACGTCTATTCAGATCGCTGCCCATTATTGATTAGTTGGGCTAATTTTTCATTGAGTTGTAAGTTGTACTTATATATTGTGGATACTAGACCCTTATCTAATATATGATTTGCACACTTTTTCTGTATGTTGTCTCTTCATTTTGTATACGGTATCACTTACAGTACAGTTTTTAATTCTGTACTGTTTCCTTTTGTTACTTATACTTTAGGTGTTGAATCAAGAAATCATTTATGTCCATAAATTCAGGGACATTAATATTGATTCCAATGTTTTTTTCTAAGAATTTTCTAGCTTTAGCTCTTAAAAAAAATTTTTTAAACATGTTTTTATAAATTTCAGAGAGAGGAAAGGAGAGGAAGAGAGAGCTAGAAACAATGATGAGAGAGAATCAAGGATTGGCTGCCTCCTGCATGTCCCCTACTGGGGATTGAGCCCACTACCCAGGCATGAGCCCTAATTGGGAATCGAACCATAACCTCCTGGTTCATGGGTTGACACTTGACCACCGAGCCACACCGGCTAGGCCTAGCTTTAGTTCTTAATTTTATGTCTATGATCCAGTTTGAGTTATTTTTATGTGCAAAATGAAGAAGGTGTTCAGATTCATGCTTTTGTATGTGAATATCCAATTGTCTGAGCACCATTTGTTGTAAAGATGATTCCCCGCCCCCCACCCCACCCCCCATCAAGTTGCCTTGGCATCCTTGTTGAAAATAAAATGACCATAAATATGAGGGTTTATTTTGGACTCTCCATTCTGTTCTCTCTTTATGCCAGTACCACCCTCTTTTGATTACTGTAACTTTGTAGCACATTTTGAAACCAGTACATTGGAGTTTTCCAAATTTGTTCTTCTTTTTCAAGATTGGTTTTCAAGTTGCTTGCATTTCTATGTGGATTTAGGATCAGTTGTCAACATCTACAAAAAAAGGGACAGCTGGTTTTGATAGAAAGTACATTGAATCTGTAGATCAATTTGGGGAGTATTGCCATCTTAACTATATTAAGTCTTCGACTGATGATATAGGATACCTTTCTATTTATTTAGGTCTTCAGTTTCCTTTCACAATGCTTTGTAGTTTTCAGCGTACCACTTTTGATAAAATTATTCCAGAGTGTATTATTATTTTTGATGCTATTGTAAAAAAAAATTTTTAATCTTTGTTTTTGAAAGAATTTCAGATGTCCTTCTTTTTCCCCCTTGTCCCTCACCACCTGGTTCCTGCTCCAGCCCAGGCCTTCACCACCTTGTTGTCTGTGTTCACGGACAATGCATATAAGTTATTCGGTTAATCTCTTCCCACCCCACTTCCCTCTGAGATTCATCAGTCTGTTCCATGTTCCCATGCCTCTGGACCTATTTTATTCAACAGTTCATTGTGTGCATTAGATTCCACATTTGAGTGAGATCATGTTATATTTGTCTTTCTCTGACTGGCTTATTTCACTTAGCATAATCACCTCCAGGTCCCTCCGTACTGTCTCAAAAGGTAATAGGTACTTCTTTTTCACAGCTGCATAGTATTCCATTTAGTAAATGTACCACAGTTTTTTTTTATCTACTGATGGGCACTTGGGCTGTTTCCAGATCTTAGCTATTATAAGTAATGCTGCTATAGGGGTGCATATATTCTTTCTGGTTGGTGTTTTGGGATTCTTAGGATATATTCCTAGAAGTGGGATCACCTCACATCTTCCAGAATGGCTACCATCAAGAAATCAACGAACAAGTGCTAGTGAGGATGTGGAGAAAAGGGAACCCTAGTGCACTGCTGGTGGGAATGCAGACTGGTGCAGCCACTATGGAAAACAGTGTGGAGATTCCTCAAAAAAATTAAAAATGAAACTACTATTGTATAATTATTTCTCAACTTCATTTTCAGATTATTTTGCTATTATAGTGAAATAAAATTGATATTTTAATAATTTTAAATCTTTCAGTATCACTGAATTTTTGTTCTAATAGGTTTTTAATAGACTTCTTAGGATTTTCTGGGTACAATATCATGTCATCTGCAAATAGAGATAGTTTTACTTCTTCCTTTTTATTTTATTTTAATTTTAATTTTTTATATTAAATCTTTATTGTTCAGATTATATAGTTGTTCCTCATTTTTCCTCCCATAGCTCCCCTCCACCCGGTTCCCGCCCCACCCTCTGCCCTTACCCCCACCACCCACTGTTCTCATCCATAGGTGTACAATTTTTGTCCAGTCTCTTCCCACACCCCTTTCCCCCCCGAGAATAATCAGTCCACTCCCTTTCTATGCCCCTGATTTTATTATGTTCACCAGTTTATTCTGTTCATCATATTATTTATTCACTTGATTTTTAGATTCACTTGTTGATAGATGTGTATTTGTTGTTCATAATTTGTATCTTTTTTTAAAAAATATATTTTATTGATTTTTTACAGAGGGGAAGGGAGAGAGATAGATAGCTAGAAACATTTATGAGAGAGAAACATCGATCAGCTGCCCCATGCACATCTCCCACTGGGGATGTGCCCGCAACCCAGGTACATGCCCTTGACCGGAATCGAACCTGGGACCTTTCAGTCCGAAGGCCAACGCTCTATCCACTGAGCCAAACCAGTTTCAGCCATAATTTGTATCTTTACCTTTTTCTTCTTCTTCCTCTTCTTAAAGGATACCTTTCAGCATTTCGTATAATACTGGTTTGGTGGTGATGAACTCCTTTAGATTTTCCTTATCTGTGAAGCTCTTTATCTGACCTTCAATTCTAAATGATAGCTTTGCTGGGTAAAGTAATCTTGGTTGTAGGTTCTTGCTATTCATCATTTTGAATATTTCTTGCCACTCCCTTCTGGCCTGCAAAGTTTCTGTTGAGAAATCAGCTGACAGTCGTATGGGTACTCCCTTGTAGGTAACTGATTGTTTTTCTCTTGCTGCTTTTAAGATTCTCTCTTTGTCTTTTGCTCTTGGCATTTTAATTATCATGTGTCTTGGTGTGATCCTCTTTGGATTCCTTTTGTTTGGGGTTCTCTGTGCTTCCTGGACTTGTAAGCCTATTTCTTTCACTAGGTAGGGGAAGTTTTCTGTCATTATTTCTTCAAATAGGTTTTCAATATCTTGCTCTCTCTCTTCTTCTGGCACCCCTATAATTTGGGTGTTGGTACACTCGAAGTTGTCTCAGAGGCTCCTTACACTATCTTCATATTTTTGGATTCTTTTTTCTTTTTGTTTTTCTGCTTCTTTGTATTTCAAATCTTTGACTTGATTCTTGCGATCCTCTAGTCTGCTGTTGAAACTCTGCATAATATCCTTTATTTCAGTCAGTGTATGCTTAATTTTTAGTTGGTCCTTCTTCATAACCTCGAGGGTCTCACTAGATTTCTTGAGGGTCTCACTAAGTTTAACGGCGGTTTCTAGAAAATTCTTGAAAAACCTTATAATCGTGGTTTTGAACTCTATACCCAGTAGTTTGCTTTCCTCCATTTCTGTCATTTGTGACCTGTTTCTTTGTCTCCGCATTTTGGCTGCTTCCCTGTGTTGATAGAGTGGTTTTCTGTGCTAGATGTCCTATAGGGCCCAGTGGCTCAGCCTCCCCAATTACCTGAGGTGGACACTCTTGGTGCACCCCTTTGTGGGCTTTGTGCACAATCTTGTTGTAGTTAAGCCTTGATTGTTGTAGGTATCACTGGGAGGAATAGACCTCCAGGCCAATTGGCTGTGAGAATCAGCTGTGTCTGCAGTGGGAGAACTTCTGAGCTGGAGACACCCTTCTGGGGCAAGACTTGCTTCAGTAGGGCTTTGGTGCTCACTGAATTTGCCCCCTGAGTGTGTCCCTTATGGATTTGAGGAGTTGTAATCTGGATGGTCCCACTCTGACCACTGGGTACACTGGCTCTTGGATCTCTAAGGAGGTGCTAATTTAGCCTCTGCCTGAGGCTACCCAGCAGGAGCTATGGAGAGATTCCTCTTCTTTGTTTGGGGTTTGGAGGTGCCCAGATGAGGCCCAGCTGTGAAGCAATGCAAGCTGCTGTGGGGCCTTGGACCTTCTTTCAGAAGTTTTGGTTCTCTCTGATTCAGCTGCAGTTTGTTAGGTAATTTTCAGATTACAAAGGGCCAGGCCTTTCATATGCAAAAGCCTCTGCACACAGCTTGGGTGGGGCGGGGTCTCAGGGGATCAACAGGGCAGAGCAAGCAGCTATGGCTGCTCCCCAGTCCTACCCTAAAAGGCCCCGCATCTCAGTGTCCCAGTAATTGCTGCAAGCACCTCTGAGAGAAATCCGCCCTTGAGTTCTGCCTGATTCCAGACAATCCAGTTTCTCCCCATATGAGTCTGGGTCCCCAGAGACTCACCTGGAACTGGAGTTCAAAGCAGTCGGGAGCTTGAGACTCCCTCCCGATTGAAAAAGACAACCTTGTCCTCAGTTGTCAGTCCTCTCCACGTGGGCCTCCGTACCTCTGCACTTTACTTCCGCAACTTCTCTGATTCTCAGTGTGCTTTTCTCTTTCCTTCTAGTTGTAGAATTTCCGTTCAGCCAGCCTTCCTGTGGTTCTGGATGATGTCCGTTTTGTCTTTTAGTTGTATTTTTGAAGTGGTTGTGTGAGGCAGCAATTTCCGGTGTTTACCTATGCTGCCATCTTGGTTTTTCTCCAGGACTACCTCCACTTCTTCCTTTTTATATGGCTGACATTTTTGTTTTTCTTTCCTACCTCCATGGTTAGAATCTCCAGTAAAATGTTGACTAGAAGTGGTGAGAACAGATATCCTTGTCTTGTTCCTCATCTAAGGGGGAAAGCATGCTGTATTCCACCATTAAGTATGAGGTTAGCAGTGAGTTTGTCATAAATGCCCATGCTGAAATTGAGGAAGTTCCATTTATTCCTCTTAAATATGTTTTTTATTGATTTTAGAGGGAGGGAAGGAGATGGGGAGAGAGAGAGAAGCATCCATCTGCTACCTCCTGTATGCTCCCTACTGGGGATCAAGTGCCCTGACCAGGAATCTAACTGGTGACTTCTGGGTACGTGGGACCATGCTCAACCAACTTAGCTGCTCCCACCAGCTTCCCTTCATTCCTCTTTTGCTGACTTTTTCTTTTCATGGGAGAATGCTGAATTTTCTCAAATGCTTTTCTACCTCTAATATAATATCATATGTCAACTGTAATTGAAAAACAAAAATATTACAACAAATAAAAAACCTATCAGAATCCAGAAATAAAAATGCTTATGTGGTTTTGGCCTTTATTTTATTAATATGGTATATAACAAGAATTTATCTTTGGATATTAGACTAACCTTTCATTCTGGAATAAATGTATTTCCACTTGGTCATGGTGTATAATTATTTTTATAATCTTTTTTATAAGTTGCTAAATTTGGTTTGCTAGTTTTTTGTTGAAGATTTTTACATCTATCTTCATAAAAAATATTTTATTTTATTGTGACATCTTTTCCTGGTTTGAATCTCATAGAATTAGTTGGTCAGCTTTTCTTACTCCTTTCTTTTGAATGAGTTTGTTAAGGATTGATGTTAATTCTGTAAATGGCCTGGGTTTTCTTTGTGGGCAGCTTTATTTATAAATATTGTTGAAAGTATTACATATGTCCCCTTTTTTTCTCCCATTGACCCCTTATAGCTCACCCCCACCCAGGTCTCCACCATTCTTTAGTCTGTGTCCATGGGTTATGCATATATGCATACAAGTTCTTTGATTGATCTCTTTAAATTCACGTTTTAATTTCATTTAATCTCTTATTATAAATCTTACCAGATTTTCTATTTCTTCTTGAGTCAGCTTTAGAAGTTTGTCCTTTCAGAAATTTGTCCATTACATCTAAATTATCTATTTGGTTGGCATACAGTTGTTCATAAGATTCCCCTGTAATCCTTTTATATTTTTATTTTTTTAAATATATTTTTTATTGATTTTTTTACAGAGAGCAAGGGAGAAGGATAGAGAGTTTGAAACATCAATGAGAGAGAAACATCGATCAGCTGTCTCCTGCACACCCTCTCCTGGGGATGTGCCTGCAACCAAGGTACACGCCCTTGACCGGAATCAAACCTGGGACCCTTGAGTCTGCAGGCTGATGCTCTATCCTCTGAGCCAAACCAGTTAGGGCTCCCCTGTAATCCTTTTAATTTTTTTCTTGATTTTAGAAATTTGAGTTTTACCTCTTTTTTTGTAAGTCTATATTTTGTAAGTCTGGCTAAAGTTATGACAATTATGCTTATATTTTATAGAAATCAACCTCTGGTTTTGTTGGTATTCTCTGTTGTTATATTCTCTGTTTCATTCATTACTTTATTAGTTTCTTTCTTCTGCTTGTTTTGAGTTTGTTTTTTTCTTTCTCTTTTGCAGTTTCTTAAAGTGGAACGTTAGGTTGTTGATAAGAAACCTTTTTTAATAAGGTGCTTAGAGCTATTATTCCCCTCTAACCATATTGTTTTATATAATCACTTCTACAATTTTATTTATTTTTAATTGTAATAAAATATACATAACATAAAATTTACCATCTTAACCATTTCGAGATGATAGTGAGTGTAAGTTGATGAGGAGTGAAAAGGATCAGGTCTTATAAAAGCACATGCACTTAATGGCCACAAAATAAAAAGAACCCAAATTCTTTAATAATAGTTTATTTATGTGGTGGGAAAGTTCATCAGTATTTCTCTGTTGGGTTAGAAGAGAGATGTGGCAGGTGAATCCAACAAGTGGCCAGAAAGGGTGGGTAGAGCATTCTAGAGGCTCCTGAGGCAGAGGAAGGCTCTCCTTATGAGAAAGGCTAGCTCTTCAGCTGAGAAACATGCTCCTGGTGTCTTTTCTGAGTCTCATCTTCTTCTATGACTCTATCCTATATAATAAAAGGGTAATATGCAAATAGACTGAACAGCAGAACAACTGAACAACCAATCAAAGCAAAATATGCTAATGAATGCTAAGGCTGCTCAGCCACTCGCTATGACATGCACTCTCCACCAGGGGGCAGACAGTTGACCGGTCGACCAGTTGCTATGACGTGCACAGACCACCAGGGGGCAGATGCTCTGACTGGTAGGTTAGCTTGCTGCTGGGGTCCAGCCAATTGGGACTGAGCGAGATGGGGCAGACACTCCCTGGAGCCCTCCCACAGTCCCTTCCCAGCCTAATCGTGCACCAGTGGGGTCCCTCAGCCTGGCCTGCACACTCTTGCAATCCAGGACCCCACGGGAGATATCGGAGAGTCATTTTCAGCCCAATCCTGCAGGCCACTCCCTTTGGGAGGGCGCCAGATGCAGGGCTCATGGCTGGCAAGTGCTGCTGTGGCAACGCGAGCCTCTCCCGATTGGGACTGATTGGGCATGAGCCCGCAGCAGGCACAGTGGGGCCGGGATGAGCGGGAGCAGCAGGTAGGAGCTGCAGGCAGCGTTGGACTAGGGGTTTCAGCCCAATCTCTGCAGGCCACCCATGCACGAATTCGTGCACTGGGCCTCTAGTGTTATAATATTGGAGGGAACCCACTTCCTCTGTTTTATATTGAGGCATAATTGACATACACATTATATTAGTTTCAGATGTATAGCATACTGGTTCAATATTTATATACATTGTGAAATTATCCCAATAAGTCTAGGTAACATCTGTCACCATACATAGTCACACATTTTTTTCCCTGTGATGAAAACTTTTAAGATGTACTCTGAACAACTTCCAAATATGCAATACTTGTTAACTATACTCACCATGTTGGACATGCCATCCATGATGTATTTATTTCTAATTGGAAGTTTGTACCCTTGGACTTCCTTTATCTGTTTTGCTCATCTCCTATCCCCTACCTCTGGCAACCACCAATGTGTTCATTGTATCTATGCGCTTGGTTTTATAAGTGAGATAATATGGTATTTGTCTTTTTTTGACTTATTTCACTTAGCGTAATGCCCTCAGGCTTCATCCATGTTGTTGCAAATGGCAAGACTTTATGATTTTTTATGGCTGAATAATGTCCCTTTGTGTGTGTGTCTGCGTGTGTATCACATTTTCTTTATCCGTTTATCCACTGATGAAACCTTGGTTTGTTCCTTAATTTACAAATCTTCGCTGTTGTAAATAATGCTGCAGTAAACATGGGTGCATATATCTTTTTGAGTTAGTGTTTCCATGTTCTTCAGATGAATACCCAGAAGTGCAATTGCTGGGTGATATGACAGGTGTATTTTTAATTTTTTGCAGAACCTCCATTCTGTTTTTCATAGTGGCTTCGCCCATTTACTTGATAACATTGCCAACAGAACCATGTGTTTCCTATTCTTCATGTCCTCTTCAACACTTGTTATTTGTTTTTCTGTTATTAGCCTTTTTAACAGGTGAGAGGTGATATTTCATAGTGTGTGGGTTTTTTTAAAATCCTCACCCAAAGATGCGTTTTTGTTGATTTTAGAGAGAGGAAGGGAGGGGGAGAGAGTGAGAGTGCGAAACCTCCATTTGAGAGAGAAACATCAATTGGTTGCCTCCCAGATGCGCCCCAAATGGGGACGGACCCTGCAACCTAACCATGTGCCCAGACTGGGAATTGAACGAGAAACCTTTTGGTGCTCAGGGTGATGTTCCAACCAATGGAGCCACACAGGCCAGGGCTCATTGTGGTTTTGATTTGCATTTCCTTGATGATTTGTGATGTTGAGCACCTTTTCATATACCTGTTAGCCATCTGTATGTCTTCTTTGGAAAAATGTCTATTCAGATCCTCTGCCCATTTTTAAATCAAATTGTTTTTGTTGTTGTTTGTTTGTTTTTGCTATTGAGTTGCATTGAGTTCTTTATATATTTTGGATATTAACCCCTTATCTGATACATGATTTGCATTTTCCTCAATTCCGTAGGATGCCTTTACATGTTGTTAATGGCCTCCTTTGTTGTGCAGCATCTTTTTGTGCTTTAAATTTCTTGTTGCTATGCTCACAGGGAAATTTCGCATTTTATTCTTAAACTTTTAGAAAATGAAAGCCAACTCATACAGCTTCAACAAATAAGATAAAATATATAAATTCCCACTTTTGTCCTTCAGAAAATGAGGAATCATTATTTTATGTTTATTTTGCTTTTTCGGGTAATGTTAATTATATGTATGTAACACTGAGCTGGTATCTATTTAGGCAAGACAAATACAGTGTCCTGTTTTAGAGCATTAAGGAAAAAATCCATCTTCTGCTTAGTAACAATGTACTTGTGTTTTGTTGAGCTGGATTTATACCAGATTTATCTCAGTAGAAAGCAGACATTATGGTAATTATTCATGCATTGCATCATCTGATATAATAGAAATGTCATTTTATAATATTGTGAAATGGAAGATTTCAGACTTCTTGATATGATAGAAATCTCTTCTGCTTCCTCATTTTTCTTAACAAGTTGGGGAATCCCAGATTGTTATTAAAGGGCCAGTTTCTTTCATGGCTTTTCCATCAAAGTCGGGGCAATCGGAAGAAAGCCTGGCTCAAGGGCAGCTGGTTACTCCCTCTGTGCACCTGTGTACTTCGGATAACAGTCTCTAGACAAACAGGCCTGAGGTTTGGTTTAAGTCTGATGGGAGTAATGGAGAGAATCAGGATCGTGACTCATGGCTGTCTTGTTTTTGACTTTATTTTTCAAGGAAAATGTGGTGTGTGTTTTTAGTATGATTGACATTATATCAGGTTTCATACATGCAGCATAATGATTTGATACTTGTATGTGTTGCCAAGAAAAGTGTTATCCGTACTTAAGTATAAGCATAAGTTGGTATTTATTTTCATAATGTTCTTGCCATTCTTTTGGTGGACTGATGCAACATTCACCAATTCAGCCTCAAGCACCAGTGACTTTAATATAATAGATGTTCAATAAATATGTGTTGAACAAACACATGTATGAAACCTATTTTTACATTCATGAGGATGGAAGTTTTGTCTCAGTGCTTTTCTGTAACCCCAAGAACTCACTGACCTTGCAGTCCAGGGCAGCCCGTCTTAACATGGTTTCTAACGTCCGGGAAATGGCTGATAACATACAGGCCCATCCATTGGCAACACAACTGCTCTACCGAGGATTCTCCTGTTTACATTTTTGAAACATGGCCCACTTCTCTCCAGCTTCTAAAAATGTCTAACTAAATGAAACATAGCTTTACTAACTCTATGTCATGATTTATATAATCATTTCTTCAGAAAAGAAAGCAAGAAGGTCTTTGCAAAAGCGAGTTAAAGGCAGATCCGAAGATGGTCACAGGCAGGAAACAACTCAAGAGCTCTCACGTGGCAGCCAGAGCTGTGAAATCCAACGATCAGGTTAATCCGCGATGCAACAAGTCCCTTCGGCCATTTTCAGGACTTCTATTTGGCCAAAGACGGTTAATCCTCAGGTTTGTAGGCCTTAATACAAGGACTTGAGTGCCTGTATTCGAGGAAACCCATATTGGCTGCCTTTTTTAAAAAAAAACAACACACCTCTTAATGACAACTACACAGACTGCTGAAAACTTTTTAAAATAGGTAATTAAAAGTCTGGCTTTATATGTAAATACACATAAATGTATATTTTATATACCCACATAAACCCAAAACTTTTGATATTCTATTGCAAAAAAATGTTGATGCATTAAAATTTTTTCTGAATTGTATTTGTGACCAGAACCTTACGTTTGCTCCAAGAGAAAGAAGAAAGATATGTTTCTTCCAAATGTACCCTTAGTAAATTACGGCTACTGCTATAACTAATGGACATTCGACTGTTGCAGCCCCATTGTAACATTTTTCAAATCCCCCTGCTTATCCACCGATCTCTGTTATTTGTGAGGTTTGAATTGTTCGGAGACAAGGATTTTCAGTAGCTCAGAAGATAAATGACTTCAGGTTTCCCCAAGCCCCCATCTGGCATTGGGCTAGCCTTCAGAGGTTTTGAAATAAACACCTTGGCTGGGGAAGTGGGTAATTCATGCATGCAGCAATAGAATAGCATCTCCCTTTGTAGCAGTGAGTGGCAGATTTACACAGGTTAGTTCTTGATGAGGGAGGATGAATAGGGAGAGTCTGTCTGAGTAGTTTCCACAGATCAGCAAAACCAGACAGGGCGGACCGCCGCCCCTCCAGACGCCTCTCTGTACCCTGTCTGGTCCTGTTGCCCTCGTTCTGGAGCTCCCTGGAGTACACAGAGCAGACATCTCTGGCTCCACAATGGGAAGTAGGAGTTTTCCTTTTTTTCTGACAAACAATGTCTTTATGCCCAGGGTCTCATAGGATTGTAGACCTGATAGCTCATCTGCCAGATACACTGAGGCAGGCTGGAAAGAGAAGTCCCTTTAGGGATGAGGGAAGAAGTATGTGATCTCAATGTTTTATATTTTAATTTTAATTTTAGAAAAAAATCTAATAATAAATAAAATCTTAGCAATACTTCATAGAATGCATTTTTGTTGTTGTTGTAAAGAATTATCCATAAAGTACACAATGGAAATGTTTATTAAACTTAGTGAATTATCACAAATACCCATAAACCCATTCCCCGGGTCAAGGTATGGAGCCGTGAAGTATCTCAGCATTTTCGTTGGTGCCTCCATGTCAGTCACTATTCCTGGCCCCCTCCCCAGCCCCCCGTAGCCTCCAGATAACCAGTGTCCTGATTCCTAAGACTTACAACTTAGTTTAGTCTATTTGGAGAGTTTTATAAAAGGAATCATAGTGGATGTATTTTTATTTCTTTTTTTCCACTCAATATTCTGTTTTTGAAATATATCCATGTTGCTAAGTGTGCCTATCATTTCATTTCGTACCTTTTTGTTGCTGGGTATTGTTTTATTGTATACATACGACACAAGTTATATTCTCTGGTAATGGGCATTGGGCTGTTTCCTGATTTGGACTCTTAAGACAGATGTCACCGTGAACATTTATGTGCGCTTCTCTTGGTGCACGAGATACATCACTGGAGTGGAATTCCTGGGTGAAGGAGTACCATGTGTTCTGAGCAAACTCCACCAAACTGCTTCCCAATGCAACGGCACGGATACACACCCACCCGCGTCTCGGCGAGTGCACGATGCTCCCGGGAAAGCTCGGCGTGTCACTCTTGTTTTTGCCTTGAGGTGGGTGTGAAGGGGTGTCTCACAGTGGCTGTGATTTGCATTTCCCTGATGCCTTAATGCGGTTGAACACCTTCTCAGAAGCTTACTTCCCAACTGGCATCATATTTGGGAAGTTCATAGTCAAGTATTTTACTTACTTTTCGGTTGGTTTTCCTGACTTATTAGTTTATAGTTCTTATGTATTCTGGGTACAAGCCCAATAACCTTGCACTGAGCCTTGCTTTTTCATTCATTTAATGATGTCTTTTAATAAACAAGTTTTGCCCAGCCAGTGTGGCTCAGTGTTGCACGTGGACCCAGGCACCAAGAGGTCACCGGTGCGGTTGCTGGTCAGGGCACATGCCCAGGTTGGGGGTTCGATCCCCAGTGGGGACCATGCAGGAGGTAGCCAGTTGATGTTTCTCTCTCATACACATTTCTATCTCTCCATGCATTTCTCTCTAAAATCAATAAAAACATTAAAAAATAAACGTTTTAATTTCAATAATGTCCAATTTATCCATAATTTCCTTTATGAATATGTATTTTTTCTGACCTGAATAAGAAAGTTTTTCCTACCTTAAGGTCATAACGATGTCTCATATCATCTTCAATAAACTCTTTTCTTTTTCTGGTCAACTTTAGAACTATAGTCCACCTGGATTTGATTTTTGTGTACGGTGGAGGTAGGCACTGAGATTTTTTAAAAATTCCATAGAGATGCCCAGTTAACTCAGCACATTTATTGAAGACTGTCGTTTCCCCAGAGGTAGGCATCACTGCCTTGTCCTATCCGATGTCCAAACACGTGTGGCTTTCTGTTGGGCTCTGTTGCTGTGCTGCTTTTCTAACAAATACCTCAGTGCTTTAATTACTGTAGCTTTACGTCTTGCTATCCACTAAAGCAGGTTCTTTCATATTATTGTTGTTCTTCCAAAGTATCATGGCTATTTTTGCTTTTGCATTCCTATAGAACTTAAATCATTTAGTGAAATTCCATATAAAACTTATTATGATTTTCACATTTTGGATCAAATTTATGCATACATTTGGGGAGAATTAATATCTTTATAATATCGAATCTCCCAGCCCACAGATATTCTTTTATTTATTTTATTTTTCTCAGTAATATTTCATAGTTTTCTGCATGAGGGCATTGATTCAAAAATTTTAAAATATTTGTTACTAGGTATTAATTTTTTTGATGCTGTCATAAATGGTTATGCATCATTTAAAGTCATTTTTTTATTGTTGCTGACATATAAAAGTCATTTGAATTTTGTATTTTGACCTTGTACTATATTTAGCAACATTGGTAAAAGTCACTTATTCATTCTAATAATTTAGTGGTAAAGTCTTTTAGACTTTTTACATATTCAATTATATCACCTCTGGAAAATAACATTTTTATTCTGCCACAGTTCTTATACTTTTTATTATTTCTGGGTTCAGTGCACTGGCTAGGACTACCCTTATGAATTTGAGTAATGAAAATGGATATTCTTGTCTTTATCATCACAGAGGGGAACTTTTCAACATTTCACCATTAAGTATGATACTTGTTCTTTTTTAAAGAAATAGTATTTATCAGATTAACAAAGTTAACTTCAATTCCTAGTTTAAGAGATTTAATCCCGAATGGATGTTGAAATTTATCAAATGTTTTTCTCAACCTATTTTGATGGTCCTATTACTGTCTCTTTTACTATGTTGCTGTGGTCAATTTACATGGATTGGTTTTCAATGTTTACTTAATCTTGTACTCCTAGAATGAAGACAACTTGGTTTTTACACATGTTAAGTTTTTTTATATATTGCTACATTTGATTTGCCAATATTTTATTTGATATCTTTGTTCATGAATGAAATGAAGTTCTGTAAATTTTCATTCTCATAATGGCTTTATCAGGTTTTAAGATTAAGCCCAGCCTCAAAAGATGGATTAGAAACTATTTTCTAGAAGAATATTTTTAAAACCAGTTTTAGTATTTTAAATATTCTTTAAGAATTTGATCATTTAATTTAAACTTAAATTTTGTATTGTTAATTATGTCATACTTTATATACATTCATATGGATCTATTAAAAGATATCTATTACACTGATTTATGTAAAATACGGTACAAAGAATAAAAGGAACCAAAGTTGTAGCATTCATTCTTTTTATTTTCTTGATGACGTACTTTGAAACAGAAAAGTTTATGATTTTGATGAATTCCAACTTATCTTCTTTTTTTTTATCACTTGTGCCTTCAGGTGTCATATATAAGAAATCAATGCCTAACTCAAGGTCACAAAGATCTTCTAAGAGATTTAAAGTTTTAGCTCTAACATTATCTGATGTAAATAAAGAATCTAAATTTATTCTTTGGCATGTGGACTTCCAGTTGTTTCTGCAGCATTGTTAAAAGACCATCTCCCTGTCCCTACCCCCCACCAAATCATCTTAGTGTCTTTGTCAAAAATCAACTAACTGTATATATAAGCATTTATTTTGTGGCATTAATTATATCCCTTTAATATATATCTCTATCTTGTGCCAGTACCACACTGTCTTGAGTTCAGTAGCTCAGTAGCTTTGTAATAACTTTTGAAACTGAGAAGTGTGAGTCCCTCATCTTTGTTTTGATTTTTCAAGATAGTTTCGGTTACTGTGGGTTGCTTGTATTTCCATATAAATTTTAGGGTTAGCTTGTCAATTGCTGCAAAACAAAGTGAGCTGGGTTTCTGGTCAGCTTTACATTAAATCTGTAAATCAATTTGGGAAGTATTGCCATATTAATAACATAGTGTCTTCTGATCCATAATCATGGGGTATCTTTCCATTTACTTAGGTTTCCTTTAATTTCTTTCAACAATAATTTGTACTTTTCTATATATAAACCTTATGCTTCTTTTGTTAAAATTTATATTATGTATTTTATTATTTCTGATGCTATTATAAGAGGGATTATTTTCTTATCATTTCAGATTATTTATTGTTAGGGAACGGAAATACAATTGAATTTTATATCTTGATCTTTATATCTCAACATTTCCCAAACTTCTTTATTAGTTCCAATAGTTTTTAAGTGAATTTTTTAGGATTTTCTATCTACAGGATCATGTCATCTGCAAATATTATTTTACTCTTCCTTTCAAATCTAATGTCTTTTTCTCTTTTACTTGCCAATTACTTGGGCTGGTACTTCCAGTACAATGTTGAATGGAAGTGGTAAGAATAGATTTTTTTGTTATGTTCCTGTCTGAGGGGGAAAGCATTTAGCCCTTCATCATAAGGAACTCCCGTTCCATTCAGTTTGTGAATGTTTTTACCATGAAAAGTGTTGAATTTTGTCAAATGCTTTTTTCTCCAACTATTGAAATGTTCATGTATTTGTCCTTTATCCTATTCATATGATTTATTGCCTTGATTGATTTTCAGATGCTAAATCAACCTTGCATTTCTGGATAAATTCCACTTACTCATGGTGTATAATCCATTTTATATGTGGCTAGATTAATTTTGTTAGTTTTTCATTAACAATTTTTGCATTTTTATCCATATGGGATATTGGTCTTTAGTGTTTCTTTCTCTTTATGTCTTTCTATTTTTGATATCAAGATATTACACACCTCTTAGGTTGAGTTGGGAAGTGTCTCTCCAGGAATTTTCCATTTCATTAGACATTTAGTTTGGTGGCTTACAGCTATTCATACTGTTCATTTATAATCCTTCTTATTTCTGCAATTTGGTTGTGAAAACCCCTTTGCGTTCCTGATTTTAATTACTTGACCATCTTTATTTTTTTCCTGGTCATTGTACCTAAAGATTTATCAATTATATTGATCTTTTCAAAGAATCAACTTTTGGTTTAGAGATTTCATCAAACTTGGCAATTTTGAGGCCATTATTCCTTCAAATGTATCTTTAAAATTTCTTCTATCTCCATCTGACACTCTAATAGCATGTATGTTAGAACATTTAATCTGGTTGTACAGGTCCCTGAGGCTCTGTTTAATTATGTTTTCAGTCTAATTTCCCTGAGTTTTATTTTGAATAAATTCTATAGATATATCTTAAAATTTGCTCACTTATTTATTTCACAATATTTAATCTGCTGTTAAGCCCATCTAGTGAATTTTTAATTTCAGATATTGTTATTTCCACTTCTAGAAGTTCCATAGCCACACCCACAATGAGCAATTAATAGATGAGATAAGTAGAAAACAAACAGCAAGGTGGTTAAGTCAGTTCTCATCTACCAAGAATGAATGAAAGCTAGGCTTAGTCTTCTGTCAGAACTATTGAATGTGTCAATCTGAAATCAAATACCTTCCAAATGATCCAGTTTTCTCATTTTACTGGTAGAAAAGTGAAAGCTCAAGAAGTTTTTGAATTTTGCTGACAGGCAACTACTTCAGGACACAGTCAAGCCTAGGACAAAGGCTCTTTTCACTAATATCAACACCACTTCCATTTATTTGCCCCTTCACCATTTAGGTAGCACCTGCTCATGCTCCTGGATCTTATTTATTGTACAGCACCCTTGTTCTGTGAAGAGAGCATTCCCCCCTATTTAGGGGGAGAATCTGGGGAGATTTTTCAATACCTGTTTCTCGGAACCCCAGAATTCCTCAGCTGATGTTGCACCAACCTTAAGTTTAAAAAAATTATAGGAAAAATATCAAAGCACGTCTTCCTGTCTTGTCCTACTGCCGGCCAAACATTGGGAATCACAAGGAATATTTTGGGAAGTCCCATTCTCTTTCAACACTCAAGGGCTCAGAGAGGTCTTATTCTATCAAGGGGCCTGGAATTGCTATTGGTTTACTATTTAAGGAATCTCATTTTGAGAAGGCATGGCAAGGTTGGTTAGCCATTCTGCATGTAAGGTTTAGCATGAGTCCTTTGGAGTGTGAAGAGTAAAAGCAATTCATTTTGTTCTCAAGACTTTTTCCTTTTTCTTAGTTTTCTACTTTATAAGTTTGTTATCTTAAAGTATGTATTTGTAGATGTTAAAATTATAAGAGAGAGCATGTGAGGCAGGAAACCAAACCAAATATACAAACAGCTCATCAGACAGTAAACATTAAAACTGGCGGGATGAGGATGATGGGTTCTTTTCATGCAGCTGTTGCAGACAAGGCAACTGTCTGCAAAAATGAGGATGGGAGACAAGATACCAGTTCAGTTGCAGAACAAAGCTTGGACTTTCAGCTTTTAACGTATTTAAAAATGGCTGGCCCTCAAAAGCTTTTCCTGAATGGGCCATGGAGAGAAAGTCTAATTTGGTTTTTAATTCATCAAACTGCTCTCTGGCAGCGGTTCACGGAGAGACACCCTGTCGTGGGAGTACATCCTCCAGTGCGGTAACCCATTTGACCCCATGGACGGAGAAGACAACCGGGCTCGCTTGTTTGGGGCCGGCCTGTTAATCACAGAGGTTCCTAGATTAACCATTGGGTGACTATCCAGTTTACAATCACCCCAAACTAAGACATGGTCTTCAGACATAAAGCACTCTTCTCCAAAGTCTAACATCTCTTCTGCCAGTCCTTCAGAGAGGTCTCAGCTAGAGTCACTGGACCTCCTGAAGTTCCTGTTTTCCTCAGATTTATCAAATGGACATTTGGCTCTCTGATGTTTAGAACTGGTGGAGGCAATGCAGGTACAAACCGGCCATGCCATCTCCACCTACTTCAGGTTGCTGTAGTATTAGGGTCTGCGTATTACTAGTTTACTAGGGCTGCTGGACAAAGGGCCACAACCTGGGGGCTTAAACTACAGAAATGTATTGCCTCGCAGTTCTGGAGGCTACACGCCTGAGACCAAGGTGTCAGCGGGGCTGGTTCCTGTAGAGGCGGAGAGGGAGAAGCTGTTCCACGCCTCTTGCCTAGCTTCTGGGCGTTTGCTGACAGTCTGTGATTCCCTTGGTTTGCAGAGGCATCACCCTGGTCTCTGCCTTCATGTCCGCATGGTGTACTGCCTGTATGTGCGTGCCATGTCCAGATGTCCTCTTTTCATAAGGACATGCAGTTATGTTGGACTGGGGCCCACTCTCCTCCAGGATGACCTCATCTTAATTACAACTGCAACGACTCTTTGACAAGTCGGGTTATATCCTCAGATGTTGGGGAGCAGGTCTTCAACCTATGAATTTCGGCGGGGACACAGTCAACCCACAGCTCTTTGTTAGCATAGGTTTCGAGGATAACTAATCCAGGGGAGTGTGGTCCCGTTACCAAGGCGCGACCTTTCAGGGGCCTCCCAGCACTGTCCCTCTGGGTGGTCAACGCCAGCTTTCCCTCCATCTGTGCGAGCCCTGGGAATTGCTCAGCTTCCAACCCCCGGATGGTCCGTTACCCAGCCTTGGCTTTTCACTCTACCCATGTGCAGCCTGCACTCGGGAGGGACCGGGCTCCTGAGCTCTTTCCCATGGCTCTCTCCTTTCCAGAACTCCGCCCTGCAAATCCCAGCTTGTTCCGTCTCCCTGAAGCCCCAGTGCCATTTCCTCAGCTCATCAAGGCTGCCCCCGTCTGGATTCGTTCTCTCTGCCCACGCAGCCTAGCAATGCCTCAGGCAGGAAGGCAAAGTGACCAAGGATCACAGTCCTGTGCTGCCTGGAGTTAAAGGCCTGAACCCGATTGTTTTATATCTTTGTTCCAGTTTTCTGGTTAAGTCTGGTCCTTCTTACACCAGAGACCTAAGGGGCAGAAGTTTAGAACGAACTCTTCGAAGCTGAGCTATACATTCATCTGTGTTGATGTAAAACCCATGACTTTTAAATGCCTTTGGGGCACCGAATGCCGTGACGTCCTCCTTGCACGTCACGGCTTAGCTAAAAGGAGCGCACGGCCATCCTCAGGGAGGCTCACAAAGGCCACTCTGACCTTCACCGCAGGCCTTCTTCCAGCCGGGGCCCGTGTGTACCAGTGAGAAGAAATGTGTTAGTTTAGCTAAACCTGTTCTCGGGCCACAGTTGGGAGACAAGGGGTGCATCCCTCATCATCAGGCAATCCCAATCAGCTTGGGAGCCAACTTCGCCATGTAGAGCTCACTGGTGCTAATGTTATGCCTCATAGTCTGAAGAAACACACACTTACATTTCTACCAAACATTCGAGTTCAGAAGCACCAAATTACCTTGACCCAATGATCAGAACTTCTCCAAATGCTTTACAATAAAGAGGAGGAGAAAGCAAAAAAAAAAAAAGGAGGAGAGGCAACTTGTATTTGAGTTCATGTGTGTTAGGCCCATACTAAGTGCTTTGAGGTCAAACCAAGTTGGGTCTGAATTCTGGCTTCTCCAGTCACACACTCTGTGAACTCCGGCAAATCCTTCTGTGTTTCCTAATTCCTGACACGGAGATCTTTTTCTCAGAGGTGTGTTACGAGTAGTAAGTAGGAACATGTGTCTGCCATCGAAGCCTGCCATGCAACGGGCTTATGGGCAAGCAGATTGGGTTGGGTGTTGCAATGGGAAGTTACCAGAAACCTACACCCAGCATCTGCTCCCACAAGGCCCTGACCTGTGCTTGTTACCACCGGGCCTGCATTTTCTCTCTAAGGCTTTTTCTTCATGGTTTAAAAAATTACACATATCCCTATTAAATGGTGATAGAGGCAGGAAAATAGCAAGTCAGTGCTTGTCATTTGAACGGGTTGTTTTACTAGCATGTTGGTGTATTAGCTGAGGTTTATATAACGGGTACATGTGAGTGAGGCTGGAGGTGGGGGTATAAAATGGGGCCTTGCCTGGAGAAGGCAGGTCTAGGGCATCTGCAAAACAGGTTTGAGCTGCAAGAGGACTCTGGGTGCACAAAAAGCAAGCTTCGCCTGCATGCCAGCCTCACAGGGGGCCAGCAACCCCCATGCCGTTTTGCATAGAACCACGTACAATCAATAAAAACTGTCATGTATGCGTGAAGCGAATCAGAGTCCCCACTATAGAAGCACAGAAGTGGCAGGAAAATGATGGACAGCCGTTTCGGGAGTGACCGTGTCAGCATCACCATCCCATTTCTTGTAAGCGAGTCTCAAGCCCCCCCAAGGCCTCACAGGCCCAGCCAGCGGAGTCCTCCTGCCCCCTTCCCCACTTCTCCATGGAGACAATGAGGACATTATTCCTCATCCTGCTTGCTCTCCGAACACTATTTTTAGTGCTAGCATTTGCTATAGAAACATCCACTCAGTTCTTCCCCCTCAATGTCACTTCCCCTCGCTGACAGACGGGGAACAGAGGCCCCAGCAGTTTTCAGAAGAGAGTTGGGTCTTGGGCACCAAACCTATTTTTGTTCATAATTCAGTCAAAAATAAAGAACGTCCCCAAAATGACAATTATAAAATCTCTCTGTGATTAGAAAACCTGCTTGATGTTTACATTTCTTCCTTTACCTTCTTTTACTGATAATACCAAATGAGCACATGCTGCATTCCTATCACAGGAATAAGATTGGTGCTAATTTGTTCTACTAAGAAAACACGTTGTTCCTCAACATTTTGCAGGCGATCGCCAGCGTCCCGGGAAGCACAGCGGGAGAGGGGCTGGCAGGTGTGTCGCCCGCCCGCCCGCCCTCAGGGGGGCGTGGGGGCGGCTGGGCCTCCCTGTGTAACGTTGGGCGCGTCGCTCTCTGGTCCCCCATAGAGTTCCGCTGAAGAGCAGGATCTCTAGGTCCTGGAGGGGCCTGACCTTGCAGATGTGAATTGCAGTCACGCAGCACGCTGTGCTGCGGAGGCAGACAAGCCCCAGGAAGCGCCTTCTAAATGGAAGCCGCGGCCGGGTGCTCCGCGCCTCGGCTGTGCTCGTTGGCAGGGATCATCGCTCCTATTCAGAGCCTCCCGGTTGCACGCCCACACGTGTTCTCCTTGCTTCTAAATCCGTCAGTGTGAAGACTTTTTAAAAGATTAGCTGATTTAGAGCCACGTTTGCAAAAGGAGCGAATGGGCCAGCATGGAAATGAGATGCACGCTGGTTCCCTCTCCCCGCCCAGCAGACAGGTCGGGGGTTAGACTCCTGCTGTAGAGACACACGCAGTTCTCAGTCCCCGTCTGGGACATTGTGCTGTGCAAACACGGTGGACACTGTCTGGCTCTGCTCCAAAGCGGCCGTTCCTACTGCCCCCGTCCAGGGAGCTGGGAGCTGGGGACAAGCAGGCACTTGTTAGGCTAAGCAAGCGTTAAGCATGACAGTGCGCAGTTCTGTGGAAAACAGCGTTATTTGCTGAAAAACAGCAAATCTATGATTTTTAGATGGAGTAACAAGAGAGCACACCTTTTGAAAGAGGGGCTAATGAATGATAAATATTATAAAAGTTGGGCAGGGTAAACTGAAAGCATTAATCGAGTTGCCAGAAGATATACTGTTGAGGACATTCCTGGAAAGATCTGGAGGTTTCTGAAGGTTATTTAAATGGTTGCCCAAGGGTCCAACATTTCAGACTGTCAGTGTTTGGCATTTGTCAAAAAAAGAAAAAGAAAAACGGTGCCTAGAAGAGTCTTACCGAAGAGTCTGAGTCCTACTGGAGCAGTTTGACTGATAACCTCTATTTGAAATATGGAGCTCCTTCCGCTGGACTGAGACAGGGCAGGTCTAATGGGCCCCGGCTGTCGCCTGTCAGGGAGTGAGGATGGAGAAATGGGGTCTCCAGCAGTAAGTCCCTGGAGTTCTAAAATCCTGTATTAGTTTCCTATTGTTGTGGTAACAAAGTACCACAAACTTAGTGGCTTCCCACGAGGTGAGAAGTCTGATAGGTGCCTCATGGAGCTAAAACCAAGGATTGTGTTCCCGCTGGAGCCTGAGGGGAGCACACACCCTCTTGCCTTTCTGAGCTTCTGGAGGCCGCCCACTTTCTCTGGCTTGTGGCCCCTCCCTCCACCTGCCGAGTCAGCAACCCTGGGCTACCTCCCTCTTCCCACCCTAAGCACGATGGGCTCACCAGGATAACCCAGGAAAACCTCCCTATTTTAAGGTCAATTGCTTAGCGAACTTACCTCTATGCCTGAAAACATTCATTTTCTTTGAAAAAAAGAAATAAAACCGTCTGTTTGGAAGCGTATGATGAGGACCAGAACATACAGTGCATGAGGGCTAGTTGCTGGAGGGAACGGAGAAGAAGCTGCCGGGGGCACATGGAAGTATTGTCCACGTGTGTCATTCAGGCCACAGATCCTCAAAGCCTTCCCGGCCTCTGACTCGTCCAGAGCCTTAGACCACTCACAGCCACGGACCCAGAACCCCTCTTCCAGATCTCTCCTAGGGATGCAACTACACATGCAGACAAATCATGTGCACAGGCATTTGCCAAAGAAATGTGTGTAATACCTTCCGATTGGAAACAATGCAGGAGAGAAATGGTAGCAGAGATCATGATCTATCCACATAATGGATGACTAACCAGTTACTAAAATTTACATTTATGGAGACTTGGTCATCACAGGGGAAATGACTGATGTTACAATGCAGTTGAAAAAAATCAGGACACAAAATTTTATATTTGGCTTCATCTCAACCATGTGGAATACATTCGAGTTTCCAGGCTAACTCCAGGGCCTCTTTCAAAAGAAACAGTGGAAGGAAAAACAACAGAATGGCCACAGGGATTCCTCTGGGATGGAACTATTGGCGACCTTTCCTTCTTTCTTGTTGTGTGTATCTCAGGGACTGTCGAAGGGCGTTAGGCCTAAACCAGGTTGGAGACTATAAACCTTTGTGGCTTTAGTCCGCAGGGGTCTGTGATTGTCCTTGGCAGCGTGGAAAGGCCTGGCTGTAGGAACAGAGGCTGGTGTGAGTTGGGCCCAGGAAGACCATAGGGTGGGGGTAGGGGTGGGGGGTGCCAGTAAGATGGTACTTGGGGTGATGGCCATGAGATCCGGGTTAAGAAGGAAGTGGGGAGTGATGATTCAAGATAAAGGAGCAGTCAAAGAGCAGAACGTCCCTAGCAGGGAAAGAGCAGAAATTTGGGAATTGGGGCAAGACCGGGAGGAAAAGAATGGGGAAGAGAGAGAGAGAACTGCATATGGATACATCGGAGGGAGGTGCAGCAATGCAGGGTCAGAGGTCATGGTGGAAGTCCACTAATTAATAACTATTTTTCAAGCAGCTACTATGTACCAGCCCTATGCTGGGTGCTGGGTATACAACACTAATGCTCCAAATTGGTACAGCTCTGCCCTCCTGGAGTTGTCCTCTGCCTGGGGAATTCAGAAACCAAAAATAAACCACTACAAAGGGTGAGATGGACTCTAAAGAAAAGGATGGGGGCCAGTGAGGAATGCAGGCCAGGAAAAAAGACCAAAGCAGTGACACTGAAGCTGAAACCTGAAGGATGAGAGGCAGGCAACCGGTGAAGGGTGGGGAGCAGGGCAATGAGCAAGCATTGCAGGGGAGCGGCTGCTCAGGAAGAGGCTGGGAGGCAGGAGGGCGGTGGGGTGGCCAAGAACTGGAGGAGGGGCAGTTTGCTGGAGTGGAGTGAGCTGACGGTGGATGAGAGGAGGCCCAAAGGGAGGCAGGGGACAGATCAGGCCTCTTAAGGAGCTGGTTTTATCCCAACTGCACGGACAACAGGGTGAAGGGAGTTTGAAAGAGGGACATGACACGGCCAGTCATATTCGTGGAGGAGGATGGAAGGGACCCTGGCTGGGACCTGCTTCTGCGGGACAGCGCCTGTGGGGATTCCTCAGGAGCAGCGCGTGGGGGCCTCTGGGAGGAGGCAGCTCTCGCCCGCCTGTCAGCAAGGCTCTCTGGGCAGTGGGCCCGCTGCTGTGAGGACGCTTATTCATTTTAGTTGGGTCCTTGCTGGCCCCTGGCTCCAATCCCCTCCCATGTAGAGGCGTCTGTGCCTGTGGCGTCTGTGTTTTCTGAGCCCAAGAGAAGCCTGGCAGAGTGGGTGTCTGAGGAAGGAGGACCCAGAGCCGAATCGCGGGGAGCAGCAGTCCTGAACAGCCTCCTGGTGCCGGCCTGCCTAGGAAGCTGGTGCCTTTGGGGTAACCCTTTGCACCCCATTAATGGCAGCCCTCTGATTGGACAAAATAAAGAGTCAGGAGGGTGGAGACTAGATGTCAACACTCTTGCTTTCTGATATCCCAAAGGAGACCGCATCCTGAGTGTGGGAAGGGCTGGGTCTCATTTCGTGTCTAAACTAAAGGCGCTTTTCCATTTGCAGAATGAGATGCCGTTGTTAGAGAGGCAGCCTGCTCAGCACTGGAATGCCCTTTGTGGGTCCAAATGCTGCCTCTGCCACTTCCTCCTGGCATGACCTCAGGCTCACTACTTGCCCTTTTCATGCCTGAGTCCCCTCACCCACAGCGTGGAGATGCCAGGGGCTCCTCATCTGCGGGGAATGGCGGGGCCTCGCTGAGGGGCCTGCTGGGGACTGAGTTTTCCTTTGAACCTTTGGCAGAGCCTCACTTGCACATTTTGGCCAGTTCTCAACCCGACTTCGAGGTTTGGCCCCAGAGGCTTTCAGGAGAGAAAGAGCTCCCTTGGAGGCTATGTGTCAGGACCCTGGGGACCAGAGTCCTCAGCAGGAGGGTGGGCCTGAGGAGGGTGGGGAGGGACAGTCCTCCTTTCAACGTTGGAAAGCATGCAAGTGCTTGCTCTCCAAGCTCCACGCAATTCCCCGCGTCCTAGCCTCGGCCCCACACTGGCTATGTGGGATGTTGCCACTGTGTTCTCTCTCAGCTCATCATGGAGAAATCCGGGGTTTGTCCTCTCAAAGCCTCTAGGAACTTCAAAAGCCTCCACAGCACACAGAGATGAAGGCATCGGCTTGAGATCGTTTGGAAACAAATGAAATTCTCAGGTAGAAACGTGATTTAGGGCGTCAATGTGTGTTTAGTTGTCACAGCAACAAAAACAAATGTGGTTTTGAAAAGCCAGCAGCAGAGGGGCAGGTGGGAAAGGAGAGAAGGGTGCGGATTTGCTGAGGTTGCTGGGTATAGTTGAGGCTCCTTCTGTAAAGAGCAAACACAACAAAGTCGCCGATCCCGCCCTGTCCATTGCGGACGTGGGTTATGAACTTGGGGCTGTAGACCGATTCACAATACACTGAGTGGCCACATTATTATAACCGGCCAGATTATTATGACCACCCCATCAGTACTTCGTGGGGCCACCTTTTGCCTTCAGTGCTGCGGCGATTCTTCTTGGCATTGACTCCACGAGATGTTGAAAGGTGATGTGAGGAGTCTGACACCATGCCTAATGAATAGCACTGTCCAGTTCTGTGAGATTTGATGGTTGTGGAATCAGCTGCCTGGTGGCTCTTTTAACTTCGTCCCACAAATGCTCAATTGGATTGAGATCTGGTGATTGTGGGGGCCACCTAAGCAAGGTAAAGCCTCCCTCATGTTCTTGAAACCACTCCTGCACAATACGAGCACCGTGGCATGGCGCATTGTCTGGTTGGAAGAAGCTATCTCCATTGGGATACACCATCAACATGATAGGATGAACCTGATCAGCAACGATACTTAAGTATGTTGTGCTATTCAGACGTTTATAATAATCTGGCCCTCTGGCAACTTCAGCGGGAAATTATAGCTAATTTGCCTACAAATGTCGGGTGGTCACAATCTGGCCGCTCAGTGTATACTTGTGTTCTTTTCACCCAGAGAATCTAAAGCACTTACCTGTCCAAGGGGGCTTTTAAGTGACTAGCTTGTGCCAAGGGGGTCCTATAAGAGATGTAAAAGGGAACTTCTCTACATTTGCTTTTGAAGTGAGCGCTGGTTTTTCCCTCTTTCCTGGCCTGCGATCCTTCTATTTGGGACTTTGGTGCCTACGCTGATTGTGATCCTGTTTGCAGCCGCGGTGGAGGGCGGAGGGCGGAGGGTGGAGGGTGGAGGCCCTTCCAGGGCTGTGCGGCCCATTCTGCTCTCAGTGCGCACAGAGCTCGGCAGACCCAGCGCCCGGGGGGGTCCCCCACGGCACAGCGCCGGCGGGTCAGACTTGGGGGAATACTGACCTCAGCGTGTCTCTCGGCTGAGCGTGAAGGTTTCTCTCCTGTGAGCTGGTTCCTGCGGGAACACTTCGCACTCATCTTCCCTCCCTGCTCTCCGGGGCCCGTGTTTGGGGTGGAGGCGCCCCAGGCTCGGCGCGGGTCTCCAGTGGGTTGGCTGAGCGTCCCCTCCCCACACCCGGGGCAGCACGTTACAAAGCGCCTCCCCCGGGGACCAGCGCGTCGGTCACCGGAGCAGGGGCGCCGCGCGGCTGCTGTCCTCCCCATGAGTCACCTGGGACGGCGGCAGCTTCCTAACGAACCGGAGACGCTCGGACCTCACGGTCAGGAAACACCAGCTTTTACTCTAAGTCAGCGCGCCCTTCCCGCCGGGCGCCCACTCCCTCCCGCTCCGCCAGCGGGCGCCGGCTTTGCGGGCGGATCCGGAGCCCCCGACCCGGTGACCCGCGAAGGCCCAGGGGACCCCCGAAGTGCCCAGGGGACCCGCGATGGCCCCGGGGACCCGCCAAGTGCCCAGAGGACCCGCGAAGGCCCAGGGGACCCCCGAAGTTCCCAGGGGACCCGCGAAGTGCCCAGGGGACCCCCGAAGTTCCCAGGGGACCCGCAAAGTGCCCAGGGGACCCGCGACGGCTCTGAGGACCTTGGACGCGCGGCTGCGTCGGGGCGCGCGGGGGCGTCAGGACTGGGGGCGCTACCGACCCGTCGGGGCTCAGGTGGCCCCGGGCTGCGGAGGTCAGGGCCGCCCGAAGCCCGACAGCGCCGCTGCGCGGGCGAGTGGGGAGGTTCCCGGCGCGGGGCAGGGGCCGCCGCCGCCGCCGCCCGGGGCCCTCCCGCGCGTCCCCGCGAGCCCTGGGCCGACGCTCCCGGGAGCGGCTGGGGGCGGGGGAGGCGCGCGGCGGCCGAGCGAGCGAACGCGTCCGCCCCCGCGGAGCCGAGCGCGGAGAGCGAGCGGCGCGGGCTGGGAGCGCGCCCGGGACGCGAGCGCCGCCGCGGGAGGACGTGCCGCGCGGGTCGGACTCGGCCGTCGGGAGGCCGCCGCCACCTGCTGCGTCGCGCCCGCCGCAGGGCCCGCGAGGCCGGGGGGCCCGGGTCCGGGCAGCGCCGCCGGCCGTGCAGGTACCGGGCGCGGGACTGGGCTGGCCGCGGCGCGCGGGGGCCGGGAACCCGCGGCGCGGGGTGCGGGCGGGGGCGGCGCGGGCTGGAGTCGCGTCCCGGCGTCGGGCCGGGGGCGGAAGCGCCGCGGGCAGGGCCACCCGCCGGGTACTCCTGGGACCCCCGGGGGCTCGGTCCCCGGCAGTGCAGGGCCGGGAAGAGGTGAACCGGGAGCGCCCCGAAGTTTCCCGGGGCTCATGGACTGCACCTGGACCTGAGAGGCAGAGCCGGGTAGGTAAGGCGGTCGTGCCGGCGGGGGTTGCGAGTCCAGGAAAGATTGTGCCTCCTGTAGCCGAAGGCCCTTGCAGGAGAAATTGTGGACAGATTTATTCACCGTCTTCCTGATGCAGGGGCGATGGTTTATTTGTTAAACAAGTTTTGGGTTTGGAGCACAAGCCAGCAGTAAGGGACTCTGGGTTTGACCTTAGAAACGTTTAAAATTTTAATCAGCAAATATTTGTTGAACATACGCTTCCTATCAGACAAGGCTTTATATGAGGTTAACACATGTAACTTAAGTAGTTACTCAAACTGAGGCTTTTGAGATGCAAGGAGAAGGGGACGCCGGCGCCGGAATCGGACGTGTGTGTGTGTGTGTGTGTGTGTGTGTGTGTGTGTGTAGGCACAGGCCGGCAGCTGGCATCGTGTCACTGCTGAACACTGAATTTTGGGCCAGGAAATCCTTCAAGTGGGAGACAGTCAGCTGTGTGATCCTTCAGAGCCCACCCCGCACCTTCTCAAGCTGATGTCTTAAAATATCCTTCTCCCTTAACGGAGCCTGCGAGCTTCCTTCATTTACATAACGAACACATGGCCCCCTATTCTCCTTGGAGCTCAGCCACCCACTCACACCTGGGATGATGGGGCTTGGTGGTCACTCCTAAGCCGTCAGGGTCCTAAAAGGGAGGAGAAACATCCAGGGACAGTGCGGTTCAGGGACATCTGAGGTCCCTGGCGTTGAGGCTGGAGGAGAAGTTGAGCTGGGCTGGCTGCCCGGCTCTGCCCCAGTGCTGTGCTCATCCATGCTGGGGCTGGAGATCAGTAAGCCAAGCTGCTCCTGTCTTTGCTCTGTCTTAATGTTAGTGTTGGAAAACACAGCACTAAAACATTGCTCTCACAGAGTTTCTTGGTACCCCTTGCATTTTGTGCCTGAGGTGAATACCTTATTTGCTCACCCCGGTTCCAGACTTGCCTGCGAGTCAAGTTTCTTCACCCCCCTAAGCATATCTCCTCGTTCATAAAACAAAGCAACGGACCTCCCGTGGCTGCTGCTCAGCAAAGGCAGAGCATCAGGCCGCTGCGCGGGCCCAGGTGTGTGGGCTTGCTGAGGGGCGGCTGTCCTAGTGCGGAGTTGCCATTGAGCGTGGCCATCTCGAGCTTGTCGGCGAAGCTTGCTGAGTCTCAGGGCCACTCAGCAGAATGGGAGTGGTGGTCGCCAGCTCGCAGGGATGCTGTCGGGGTAAATGAGAGAGTATGTGTGAAAGAGCCGGGCCCGCCTGGTGGGTAGGTTTTCCTGATGGCCCCGCGGGCCTGGATCTGCCGGGTGAGCTTGCAGCCACCTGCTTTTCCTCCGAGGTGAGCCTCGAGCCTTGTCATGCACAGACACGTGAATTCTGCCTGGGGATCTGCCCCCCCCGCCTCCCCCCCCCCCCAGGATTGTTGGAATCAGCCCAGCTGCTTCCTGTCAGGTTTATCATGGAAGGGGTGGAGCTTACCAGCTACAAGTGGTCGTGTGCAACCTTTGTTTTGTTTTAAAAGAACTTAATTTTGTTGCCCTAAACCAAGGACTTTGCTTCCTTTGGTTATTTTTGGACCTAGCTCACGATTGTGATTCTCCTGAACCGAATTCAAGTGATATTATCTCAGTCACTGGCTAGTTTAAAGCAGCTTGGTCCCTGGAGAGCCACCCCCTCAGTCTGTGCAGGTCCCTGGGGTCCCTTCTTGCTGCAGGCGGTCTCTGGGCGCCGGGCGCAGGCTGCGGCCACATCAGGGTGGTGGGAGAGTGTCCTCTTGTTGGTCACCTGATCCTCTGGTGAGTTTCCCACCCGCCCCTGAGCCTCCTCCTGTTTCCACTGAGTGTTGTCCAGCGGGTGTCACGGGGTGAGCTGCAGGGGGGGACCTGCCTCCTGTATCCTCACACTCAGGTCCCCAGAGGTGAAGCAGGGGGTCCCTCGGGGGTGAGGCCGAACAGAGTCCTAACGAAGCATGCCCGACTCCGGGGACGGTTCAGTGACGCAGATCCAAGTTTATTGTGTGAGTGCAGCAACATATATAACATTCCAGACCAATCAGAAGTTTACAACATCCATAGGGCAACCAATAGTGGGAAAGATCAGGGTACTATGTAGGGGCTCTAGGGGGTCAGCTCAGGCGGGCGATGCCACTTCCTGGTGTGCCGAGGAAGCTTGTGCAGGCGGAGTGTGCTCACGCCATTGCATCTGCCGCAGCACTGAGATAAATCTCCTGAGCTCTTCCTACACAGAGGTCCTCACACTCTGGGTCCAGGTCCCTCCTGGGCACCTGAGCGCCCACCCAGGCGGTGGGAGCCATGCTGGACTGCCATCCTGCTGTCCTGAGTGGTCTGTTCCCAGCAGGACACAGGACAGAAGCTCCCCGTGCTTCCCACCCCCCCCTCTGCCTCCAGGGGTTTCTGTGCCCCCATCACCTCCTCCTCCAGGCCGGGTGCCAAGGGGAAAGGGGCTTGGTCCCTCCAGGACACCCCCTGCCCCATATGAGAAGAGCTTTTTCTACCTGGGGGCAGGAATCTTCCTCAGGTTGGGTCTTTTTTCCTCTGTATAATGTGGCTTAGAGTAAAGGTCTGGGCCAAAACTTCCAAGCTTTGCTTGTGATATATAAAGGGAAATTAAATACCTTTTTCTTTTTATTAATTCCCCATCCCTGGAGAAACCAAATGGGCCTGGTGCAGGCAGGAACAGGGGAAAATAGAGAGGCAGCTTCCTCCCCACCCCCACCCCCCTTCACCATCCTTCTGGGCTCCAGCCTGGGTAATGGGCACTAGAATTGTTACCTGAGAAGGACTGGGAAGCTGGGGTCGGGGAGCTTCTGGAGCAACCAGTCGGGGCTGGGAGGCAGCAGGAGAAAGAGCCGCTGTGAAGGGTTGGTGGGGGGTGGGGGGAGAAGACAAACGCTTTCTGCTTACACGGTGCTGAGCCCAGCCCAGTAAGTCAATTTCATATGGATTAACGTCTTCCAAACCATCTTTCCTATTCATGCTGCCGTGTCTTCATCATCAGAATGGTCTACTGTGTGTTTGCATTTCCTGAGAGCAATGGAGAAATACAGAAGAGTCCCAGACATAATTGCTTCTTCAGGGGGCTGAGGAATTACTCGGAGAACACAATCAGCCTTGTTTGAGGCCCAAAGCTGAATACCCAAGCCCTGGGTTTTGTTGACCATGGGTGGAAGGTGAAGTGGTCAAGGAAGGCTTCTCGGAGGAGGTGGGGCTTTAAGTAACATTAAGTCTTGGCCCAGGGACATGAGATGAAAGAGAACCTCCCATGAGAAGGAACTCTTGAACCCCTGGAGACAGAAGGACCGGCCCAGAGTGGCCTTTCGGGGCCCAGCTGTGTCTTGACTCTTCCTGGGGCCCTGCTGGCCCCTTTCCTTGCCCAGGTTGCTGTAAACCTGGTACAGTTAGTGTCCCCTGCAGGTAGGACGGCATTCTAAATTCCCATGCTTTCTCCTGACTGAGTGGAGATCAGAGGCATTTTCATTTAATCCTGTTTTTCTTAAAATATGTGCATCTGGAAAATCATTTCAAACCTTTTGGTCAGGTAATCGGTCTTTCAGACATGTTTGTGATTCTGAGGAATTAATTACCTGAGGATTCTGTGTGTGGCTTTAATGTGCTTTACCCCTTAATCCTGAGCTCAGTGGGTCTCAAACCGGAAGATGCCACGTGAGCGCTCAGCACACTGACAGGGGACGAGACATGTTTGGCCAGGCCACCGGGGACCCCCTCACCAGCGTTGGCCACTCGTTCTGTGCAGACCCTTGCACTGCTCCTGCTCACGTTCCTGTAGGCAGGGCTCGCAAATGTTTTTCTTACGCTTAAGGTGCCTGTGACAGAAATTACAAAAGATCCTTTTGAAGGGTGAGGAATAGGAAGTTATTTGTTTGCTCCTGGCCCTGGTGTGTGGGACCGGTTTTTAAAAGTCTTAGGTTTGAGAACTTCCAGGAACTTGCCTACCCTCTGAGGTCCGTACACCAAGCTCCGTGGTTTCTCCCCAAATTCTCCCCAAGCTCCGTGGTTCCTCCCCGAATTCTCACATCTGCGGGAGGATGCGCACATTTCCCAAGAAACACTCTCAGTGTGGCCGCGGCCAGTGCGGGATACGAAAATGTCAGAGGTGCTTTGCTTTCTTAAAGCAGGTGGTCCAGCAAAGGGGGCAGGCGGACAGTCAGGGCTCCAGTGCCCGCTCTGCCACTTAGAGGCCCTGTGACCTCAGACACCCCACTGAGTGGGGCTGGTGACACACACACACACACACACACACACACACACGCACACACCACCTGAGATACTATATCAGCAGAGAAAATGTTTCATAAATGATTTGTAGCTATTAATCTCCCATTGTCTTCTTAGACGGTGAGAGAGCGTTTATTATAATTCCCAGTGAGCAGCCCCTAGTAAAGTACCTAAAGCAATGGAGGGCCTGCACAGGGGAGCAAGTCTGCTGTACAGGGTGCTCCCGAGCAGAGCTACTGGGAGGTGTCAGGTGGGCGATGACCTTGGTGCAATTAACTAATTTATTTGTTTATAAAATATTGTATTGATTTTTAGAGAGAGCAGAGGGAGTGGGAGAGGGAGAGGGAGAGAAACATTGATATGAGAGGGGAACATTGATCAGCTGCCTCTTTCACGCCCCCTACTGGGGATCGAGCCAGCAACCCAGGCATTGAGCCCACAATGCAACCCGGGCATGAGCCTTGATGGGGAATTGAACCGGCAACCTTTCAGTGCGTGGGACAACGCCCAACCAGCTGGGCCACACCAGCCAGGGCCCTTGGTGCAATTTAAAACACTCAGTGGGAAGCAAAGGGAAGGAGATGGGGAGGTAACAGGCAGGAGAGGGTGCAAGTTGGTGGGAGACCCTCAGCACCTAGTCCAGGGGTTCGCAGCATTCGCATCCGCTCTTCCTGCTAATTTGAGGTCGCAGGGACCAGAATTAAAGTGCTAGCTGTGGGGCCATGGATGGGAGGGGCCGCGCCAGTGAACACACAGGTGTCCTACTGACAAGCGTGGGGACAGCTCCGTCCTGCCACCTCTGCGGCTTGCCGAGGACTTGATGAGCAGCCTTGGACTAGAGGCCCGAATGGGTGTCACCAGTGGGTAACTGAGCTAAGACCTAAATTGTATACTTAGTCTCATGAGCATGACCTTATGAATATTCAGTACCATTTCGGAGAGCAGTGAGCGTGCTGTGAACATCTACCGCCCGGCTGCCTGGGCGTGTGTGGCCTCCTGCACCTTCAGTGCCCCTCTGTCCTTCCACGGCTTTCTCTCTCTCTGATACGCGTGTGCTCTGCCTCCTGAGTATTTATGCTTAACTTAGCTTGTAAGAGTCAGCATTCCCTTAGCTCTCTTTTCCTCAGAATTGACTCTTTTCTGACAAGACAGCACTTAATTAGACCCTTAAACCAGTTTCCAGATTGGGACTATTTCTGCGAAGCCATTGCCCCGTTGACATGGGTGAGCTTGCGGTGCATGCTGACCTCTGGGACCGGGAGGTCTGCACGGGCTTTGTGGCTTGTTCACACCCACTTCAGGTTCGCAGATGGACACCGAAGTGTGCCTCCAAGGCTGGGTTCTGCTCTCAGCTCCTCGGGAAACAAGTGACCGTGGAGAATGGTCATTAGTCCCGCCAGACATGCTGCTATGAGCCTTGTGCTAGGCAGGCTCCACTCAGCTCTTCGTGGTCTGGTGGCCGGCCTGTGGCCAGGCGCAGTGTCTGCACCTGGCAGGTGTAGGGACAGGTGCAGTGGGTGTGGAGGCCACACTTCGTCGCAGGGCAGAGGCTCAGACCTGGGTCTCTCTTTTTTTATTGAGTTTCTTGGGGTGACATTGGTTAGCAAAACCGTACAGGTTTCAAGTGTCCAGCTCCACAAACATCATCGCACACCGCACCGTGAGCCCATCGCCCCGAGCTGTTTCTCTGTCCCCTTTTATCCCTGCTTTGCCCTCCCCCACCTCCCCAACCCCCTTTCCCTCTGGCTATCACTATATTGTTGTTTGTGCTTTTGTGTTTTGGGGGTATATATATATATATATATATATTTTGGCTTAATTCCTTCACCTTTTTTTCACTCAGCCCCCAAACCTCCCTCCCCTCCGATAGCTGTCACTCTGTTCTATGTCTCTATGCTTCTGTTTCTAGTTTGCTATTTTTGTTCATTAGATTCCACATATAAGTGCGATCCCATGGTCTCTGTCTTTCTCTGACTGGCTGATTTCAGTGAGCACAATCCTCTCCGCACACCTGAGTCTCCAGAGTTCACTGCTCTGCATCGCATGGGACATGCAGTGCGCCGCTCCGAGGTCCCGTCTCCACGCTGCCCCCGCTACTCTAACCCGGGTTGAATTCCTAACTCCCAATCCCGAGGGCAATCTTGATTCCGTCCCTTAATGACTCATGTTTTCCCTCACGCCCTCCCCACAATGAACTTCTCCTGGGTCCTTCCTGAGCAGACTCTGCTCCCAGGAGCAAGGAGGAGGACCGGGTTGTTGGCGGGTGAGACCCACCCACTTGGCATCTGAACCACGGCCACACCACTCCACCTGGTGACTCATCCCCTGTGAACGGGGATCATTTCCACGGGAATAGAATTGGTCACGTATTTTTGGAAGGTTGTTGGGTGTCAGCTGCATGCTCCGTCGGAAGTCAGATATTTAAATCGTCACGGGTCAGCATTTCCAGTATACTCTCTGGGCGAAATGGGCTCTTCACATAGGCACACACGCGCTCAGAAGACCTGAGTCATCCGTTTTCCAAGGCCTGGCCAGTGTCATCTTGTCCCTGTGGCTTTCATGAGCAAATCCGGGACTTGGAATTGAGTAGGCAGGGCTTATCTGGTACCACATTTAGAAGTGAAATTACCGGGTGTGTTTCATGGGCCCTGGGGCAGCCCGGGGGATCTCTAGGTGGAGGAGGAACCGCTGGGACAGGAAGAAAGTGAACTTGGCACAGAGCAGGCCTGCCTGCCGTCTGGGGCTGGGACCAGGGTGGTGATTTGGCTCATTCCATCCAGTCTGCCCTTTGGCTGGTCCCTCGTGTGGCTCAGGGCCAGGTGCCACTGTAACAGACGTCTCTGTGTCCAGCACACCTGGGGCCAGAACATGAGCAGGTGTCTCGGTAACATTTGGGGGCACATCTTCCAAATGTCCTGTGCTATACCGAATATTCACATATGCATGTATGTACAAACGTATATATTCAATTATAAAGGTCACGCCCTGGCTGTGTGGCTCAGATGGTGGGAACATCATCCCATGCACCAAGAGATTGCAGGTTCGATTCCGGGTCAGGGCACATACTTAGGTTGTGGGTTTGATTCCTGGTCAGGGTGTGTATGGGAGGTGGCTAATCAATGTTTCTCTCTCACATTGATGTCCCTCCCTCCCTCCCTCCCTCCCTCCCTCCCTCCCTCCCTCCCTCCCTCCTTCCCTCCCTCCCTCTTTCAAAATCAATAAAAACATGTCCGCAGGTGAGGATTAAAAAATAATAAATAATTAAAACAAAAGCGGGCACGTCGAGATTGTTTTGTGGATTGCCCTTCACAATTAGTAGTGCGTGTTGAGTCTCATTTCCACATTATTAGATAACCTTCCGTAGCAGCAGCCCCTGTGGCTGTGAGGAGCGCCGTCGGATGGGCAGGCCTCCGCTGACTCACCCACGCCCCTTTGGATGGACACTTAGGGAGCGCATTTTCATCCTTTTGCCATTTAGTAACAGATGACAGTGACCGTGCCTGTCCGTGCCCTTTCGCACATTCCTCTGGCTGGTTCCTCTGAAGTCCCATCCCCTCCGTAGATTTCCTGTGCACATACAAGCCTCCTCCTCGGACATGCATGTTCTCCCTGAAATGATTTCTTTCACACCAAGGTTTTCCCCATGAGATTCCTGCATCTTGGTCGACAGCACCGTCAGCATCTGGCTCTTCAGGATTCCCACGAGTTCCTTTGGTAGAAGAGGATGTAATGTGGAGGGAAGCCGGGAAGTGGAGTCCTGGGTGTCCCCGCCTCCAGCAGGCAGTGAGCAAACCAGGTGGGAGGAGCTTCTCACCTGTCTCTCTTCTTTAATTTTGTACTTTTTATGTTATATTAGATCAGCGGTTCTCAACCTGTGGGTCGCGACCCCTTTGGCGGTCGAACGACCCTTTCACAGGGGTTGCCTAAGACCATCCTGCATATCAGATATTTACATGACGATTCATAACAGTAGCAACATTATAGTTATGAGGTAGCAACGAAAATAATTTTATGGTTGGGTCACAACATGAGGAACTGTATTTAAAGGGCCAGAAGGTTGAGAACCACTGGATTAGATGCAGGCAGAGTGAGAGCCACTGAATTAGCCAGGGGTATGGTGGGCCTGGTCCCGTCTCACTGAGTCAGCCTTTGGTCGTCCTCAGAGCTCTGTGACGGAGCCCCGACGCTTTCCTCTGCAAAACCAGATTGGGAGCTTCTCTAGCCTGAGCTCCAAGCAGGCAGACGCGTGGTGGGACCCCAGGCAGGGGTCTCTGCAGACTGGCCCTGCCCCAGACCACGGGGTGCCAGTCAGCCCCGGGCCTGCCTCAGCGGGAGGGCCTGGCCTGGCAGCCTGGCTGTGTTCTCCCCACGTTGGCAAACCCTGTGTTCCTGCCCCTTTCTTGGCGGTGTCCTGTGAGTGTGGAATAGTCCCCCTCACCAGGCCGGGGTGGGAAGCAAGAGCTAACATCCTGCTAAGTTTAAGTTAGTGGCCAGTTTTTTTCATGAGTTACAATTGTTCATCAGTCAATTTGTGAACAGTAGTTCTCCTCAAACAGGCTTTTGTGCATAATTACTGTGAATTCAGGAGTTTCTGCGGTTGCAGGCCCCCCTCTGGGTGCAGCTCTCTGCCCTCCCCGTGCTGTGCCGTGTGGTGGGTGGTTTTACCCTGGTTCCTGTCAGCTCACACGCCAGGTGCCGTGCTTGCCTTATCCCTCACGGAGGAGGGCCCTGAGGCCCAGGAGGTTATGGGGCTTCCCTACGTCACCTGTACAAGTGGAGCAGGGTTTGAACCGGGTCCTTGCCTGTCACCTGCATTTCACCTGTTTTGAACTGTTAACTGAAATGCTGGAAAGTGTCCGCATAACTTGATGGGAGTGAACACTCTTTGACATTTTCCTCCCGGAGAGTCCACAGGGCCTGGGCCACCAGAAGGGCTCCTGCCTCTGGGTCAGCTCCCCCCAGAGACCTCCTCCCTGACTTCGCCCCGGGAGTCTATGCAGAGCCCTCTCCTCCCTCTTGCTCCGCTGCAGGAAAGGAGGAGGGGAAGGTCACAGGGGGCCCTGGCAGGGGGACGACGTGGACGGGAGGCTGGTCTTACCTGGATCCACCCTGGTGGCCTGGCTGGGGGGTGACCTGGGTCACAGCCTTGGGCTCTCTTCCTCCTCTGCGCATTGGGGTGCTGAGGTGCCTGCCTCCCAGAGTTGGGAGAAGCAAAGGCAATACTTCCTGTGGACATGGCCGATGTACAAGTGTGAGTTCAAAACATTTCATTATAATTAAGCCTTACGTCCCACCTCTCCCTTTTTTGGTTAACACTTTCCTAGTTGAAGTAGAATAAGGCCTGTGGCTGGAGCCCTGGATGCAGCGCCTGGCCCTCCTGTTCTCGGCCGTGCGGCCTCTCACGGCCTCCATTCCCACCTGGAAAATGCGTGTGGTTCTCACAGCCACGTAGACCCTAGGTCCTAGAGCGTTGCTGTGGGTTAACGGGAGGATGGTGTGAACAGTGCATGGCCCAGAGTGAGCCCGTAACTAGCCCTTCCTCGCCTTCTGGGGGAGTAAATGTTAAATGGCTGCCGTCTGTGAGAATAAAAGCCGAAGGGGGACTTGAGGGAGGAAGGTTTGGAACCAGTGGCCTCAGCTTGTGTGTATTCCAGCCACTATCGGGCACTGAAGGAATACATGATCCCGCTAATTCTTGGAATAACCTTGAAAGGTGAACTGGTTATCACTGTTGGAGGTGAGGGAGTGAAGGTGACTTGCCTGTCCCCATCCAAGGAGACCTAAGTGGGGCGGAGAGGGAGGTGGTTCCCTAATGTCCCTGAGGGGGTGGGGTCTGCCCCGGGATCCTGACTTGGCATTGGATCAGCGGTGGCGGCCTGAGTGTGGTCCTGGGTGAGCATGATCAGCTGAAGGAGCAGAGACTTCCCAAACATCATCTGTTCTTGTTTCTCCCCGGCTCCCAAATAAACACTGCTGTTGTATTGCAGTTCTTTGCTCTTCTGACAGACGGACTTACAGTCTCTGTACAAGGTTGCCGTGGAAGCTCCTCCCTGGCAGCCAGACTGAAATCCCATCTGAATTCACCTTAAGGCGCAGTGTCCAGGAGGGCCTGCCGCGGTGTCTGGTTCTTTAAGGCTGTGGGCTCTCCCCCTAAAGCCCTGGTCTTTCTGAGCATGAGGGTCCCTTTGTAGCATCCAGCAATTTGGGGAACCTTTCACATGAAAGTGATTATGTTTTCACGCTCTATCAAGGAGGAAAATGTATATAAACAGAAGGACACTATGGATTTTGAGGTTCTTTGAGATAACATCTACAAATATTGAAATATAGTAACCTGTCCGTGTCTGTGGCATCATATTGGTCCCACTTTCACATAATGATTGTGCATCAGGGATTGGCATGTAGAAAACTAAGGCCCGATGCTTGTAGAGGTAATACTTGTAGCCCTTCATAAATATGGGTGTGCCCTTTAGCAGTTTGCTGTTCCCTCCAGCGGACTTTGCCTGCAGTTTGAGCAGGTTCCACCGGGGGTGCCTGGGATCATAATGCTTCTGCAGTGAGGCTTTTTTTTTTTTTTTAAATATATTTTATTGATTTTTTACTGAGAGGAAGGGAGAGAGATAGAGAGTTAGAAACATCGATGAGAGAGAAACATCGATCAGCTGCCTCCTGCACATCTCCTACTGGGGATGTGCCTGCAACCCAGGTACGTGCCCTTGACCGGAATCGAACCTGGGACCTTTCAGTCCGCAGGCCGACGCTCTATCCACTGAGCCAAACCGGTTTCGGCTGCAGTGAGGCTTTATCCAGTGAGGAGACCAAGGGTGGTTTTCTACTCCCAGATGTTTTCTTTTTAGGACAAAACTACTTTAATACAAAAAACAAACAACACACACACACACACACACACAAAAACACCCCATATGAATGAAGAGAATGTGGTCTAAAAAGTAACCAACCCGGATGCCTGTGGCTCAGTGGTTGAGTGTCAACCCATGAACCAGGAGGTCACAGGTTCAATTCCCGGTCAGGGCAATTCCCCAGTAGGGGGCGTGCAGGAGGCAGCCGGTGGATGTTTCTCTCTCATCTATGTTTCTATCTCTCTATGCCTCTCCCTTTCTCTCTCTCTAAAAAGCAATAATAATAATAATAAAAGAGGTAACCAAACACAAAGACACATTTAAAAGATGTAGCAGGGTCAGTAACACCAACGTTCCAATGACTAAGGACTGCCTAATTTTCTCTAATTCTGCATTTTTTCTCAGCTTTCAGGCACCAAAAGCAATCCCAAGCATCGGCACTGCTTACAAGTCAGGTGAAGTGCCATCGCACAGCGGAGCCATAGCATTAGATACCTCAGTCCTTTCAGCCTCGCAGGGACCGTGAGCTGCTCCAGACCCTCTCTTCTCCCCGGACCTCGGAGAAGGCTCTGAGACTCTGCGGGCATGTCGCTCCCCTCGTGGGCGAGCCTTGAAGGCACCTTGGCTTCCTAGGCACCTGTGGGAGGAGCTGGAGTGGAGTCGATCTGAATATGAGATATTTGGCCGCAAGAAAACCAGACGAGAGCCCCTCACACAGACCTGTCAAATCAGCCAGTAGTTTCACCGTAAAAGTTCACTTCTGCTCACCCTCTCCCGTGTTCTTCCGCACACATGAACCGAGGCCCCTGTGGAACTCACAGCTAAGCAGTAGCTGTAGACACATCATCATAGTGCAGGGAGTGTGACGGTCAGGGCAGCAGGTCCCTCTGGAGCAGGGCTGGGGGATCCGGGTCATAGAGGTACTGGCTGTACTTGGGCTGGGTCTTCCATGGGGAGTGTTCTGGGGACCACGAGGGGCGGGGCCAAGGGCAGGGCCAATTGTCCCCTAGCAGGGGAGGCACAATGCCGAGCGTCCATAATAGTTTCAGGGATCCACAAACATGTCTTAATTTACTTTAAAATGAGAAGGGAGACATGAACTTAAGGTCAGAGAAAGTATCTTAATATATAAAAATATGTTCATCTTTGTACCGATGCAGTTGTAAAATATACTTTTTATTTTTAATCGAAGGAGGGGCCCATGAAGGCAGAAGTGCACAGAGCCCAAGAAAGTTACGCACTGGCCCTGGCTGGGAGTGTGACAGGGTCCTCCTGGCCTGTGGAACTGCCTGAGCAGTCACAGAGGTGGTCAGTGCGGGGGGAAGGGGGGGACCCCTCGCTGGCCTGGCTTGGCAGTGCCCGGGCTGAAGGAGAAGCAGGGAACCTGAGAAGACTGCAGCTTGCGCAGCGCCCACTCAGTGAGGCAGGCTCAGGGCCAGTCTCCGGGCGCCTCGGGCTCAGGCACCCCTGAGAGGCACATGCTGGAAATGTGAGGACTTTCAGTCTTAGCTAAACCAGCCAAGGTTGGAGTTCTCAAATATGGGTGTTAGTTTTTGTTTTCCTTTGTTTGGGTCCTAGTCCCAGCCTGGTCACTGGTGATGAGACTCACACACCTGGGAATGTTCCAGTTCTCTGAGTCGGAGCAATAACTCATCCCGGTTGGCTGAGGGGATTAGACCCTATGTGTCAGGGAAGTCCAGTGCCTGGCCTCTAGCCATTGTCAGATGTCGGTTTCCTTCTTCTTTGCTTGCCCACATTCCTTATCCAGGGAAGGCCAGAAGGTGGAGGTGGCTTCTCTGGGCCCTGCCTTGGCCGGGTGCACCTCTGCAGCTGCCTGGCCTCGCCTCCCCGGCTGACTCAGGAGGTTTGGACGGGACTGGAGTTTGTGTTTAACAAGCTTTGCAGGCCAATCTGCTGTGTGGCCGGGGCTGACAGCTTGGCCTTCACCTGAGTGTGTCTGGGCCAGTTTTGGTTTCTAAGACCGGGGCTCCCACCTTCCTGCGGGAGGGAGGAGCCAGGACCTTGTCTGGGGAGATTCCAAGGGTGCAGGGCTGGGCTGGCTCGCACCCATCCGCTCCGAAGAGGCACAGTCACTCCTTTGTCCTCGGCGGCGTCTGAGTACTTCTTCCTCCTGGCTCGGGAGTGAGCAGGGACTCGCTCCACATCCGTGGTGCGCGTTCCCAGTCCCTCCATCCAGGTGGTTAAAACGCTCTTGCTGCAGCCTGAGCGCTGCCCTGTGACTGGAGGCAGCGAGGCCCACGTGTGGCCTGGCCTCCACAGTCACCTGAGAGGGCGCAGACGTGTGAGCAGCTCTTATCATAATTAGACTAAGATCAGGGCCACTCCGCAAAATGCACACCCCGTGGGATAATGAATTTGTTTGATGGAGTAGCATGTGAGTGGATCTAGAAGAGTGCGCGTCACTGCGACAGGCAGGAAGCACAGAGAGAGGCATCTCCATGGAGGACGGCCGGGCCTGCGTAGGACGGGCCATGTCTGGTGGACAGGACGTTGACCGTGAGGAGGGCTTTCGAGGGCAGAGGCGTTTCAGAGGAATGGGGAGGCCCTGCATCCTGGGGGAAGTAACGGGGCCAGGGCCCTGGAGGCCCGGAGGGGTGACCGCTCATGAAGGCCCTGAAACCAGGTGTGCTCGGGGGGGAGGGTGCAGAGACAGTGCCTACACGCCGAGGTGTGTGCAGTGCCGCCTCTCTGCCCGTAAGAAAGGCAAGAGGTATGACGTGTGATGCGGCAGCTGTTCGCTCAGGGGAGAACCAGAGCTGGGACCGGGAAGGTGCTCGCAGGAACTGTGTGGAGAGCACAGGCGCGTAAGAGCGTGTATGAATGGAGAGATTCTGCATGTTCCTGGATGGGAGGGGTCAATATTTTAAATATTTAGGTCATTCCCAAATTAATTTATGGATTTAATGCCATCGCCCACCAGAATCTGGGTGGATAACCTTTCAGATGTGAAAACATACCATAAATTTATCTACACTAATAAAAGAGAAACATGGTAATTGGCGTACGACCGCTACCCTTTTCATTGGCTAATCAGTGAGTATATGCAAATTAACTGTCAGCCAAGATGGCGGCCGGCAGCCAGGCCGGAATCAGCGGAGCCAAGCGGCCTCCCGGCCCGGGATCAATGGAGCCGAGAGGCCTCCCGGCCCCGGGATGGGCGGAGCCGAGAGGCCTCCCGGCCCCGGGATCAATGGAGCCGAGAGGCCTCCCGGCCCCGGGATCGGCGGAGCCGAGAGGCCTCCCGGCCCCGGGATCGGCGGAGCCGAGAGGCCTCCCGGCCCCGGGATCGGCGGAGCCGAGAGGCCTCCCGGCCCCGGGATCGGCGGAGCCGAGAGGCCTCCCGGCCCCGGGATCGGCGGAGCCGAGAGGCCTCCCGGCCACCTGAATCGGCGGAGCCGAGAGGCCTCCCGGCCCCGGGATCGGCGGAGCCGAGAGGCCTCCCGGCCCCGGGATCAATGGAGCCGAGAGGCCTCCCGGCCCCGGGATCGACGGAGCCGAGAGGCCTCCCGGCCCCGGGATCGACGGAGCCGAGAGGCCTCCCGGCCCCGGGATTGGCGGAGCCGAGAGGCCTCCCGGCCACCTGAATCAGCGGAGCCGAGAGGCCTCCCGGCCCCAGGATCGGCGGAGCCGAGAGGCCTCCCGGCCACCTGAATCAGCGGAGCCGAGAGGCCTCCCGGCCCCGGGATCGGCGGAGCCCGGGGATCGGTGGAGCCGAGAGGCCTCCCGTCCTCGGGATCAGCGGAGCCGAGAGGCCTCCCGGCCCCGGGATCGGCGGAGCCGGGAGGCCTCCCGGCCCCGGGATCGGCGGAGCCGAGAGGCCTCCCGGCCGCCTGGATCAGCGGAGCCGAGAGGCCTCCCGGCCCCGGGATCAGCGGAGCCGAGAGGCCTCCCGGCCCCGGGATCAGCGGAGCCCAGAGGCCTCCCCGCCCCGGGATCAGCGGAGCCCAGAGGCCTCCCGGCCGCCTGGATCAGCGGAGCCGAGAGGCCTCCCCGCCCCGGGATCAGTGGAGCCCAGAGGCCTCCCGCCCCGGGATCAGCAGAGCCTGATGGAAGCCCTGTGTGTTTATGCACCCTGGGGGTGCAGAGGTCCTGTCCTAGGCAGAAGCCTATGGCGAAAATTTCGACTCTGAGAAGCAGCCTATGGGCTGGAAGGCGGCTCCTCTGACCTCAGTGCTGGAGAAGACCATTAAGCAGAAAACTAAAGAAACTGATTTTACATCATTTCCCAGGTGGAGAACAGTTGGCATGTAATCCCCTGACCAGTGCCCAGCCTCTCCTCTGTCAGTCTATCTCACTCTTAGGTACCATGTTCTTTGTTCTGTCTTAACTGCAACTCATTTTTAAACTAGATTGCTTTTAAAAGAAGACTAAATAAAGTTTCCCTTAAGTTATTTAGGTGGTGCTGGGGCTGCTGGGGCTGCTGGGGGCCTGATAGAAGACACAAACATGCAATGGGGGGCCTGTACCCAGCAGCCCCAAGGCCCGCCACCTTGGTGCTGGGGCTGCTGGGGGTATCAGAGACACAAACCCGCAGGCCCGGCACCCAGCAGACCCAAGGCCTTCGTGGCAGAACTAAGGAGCAGCAAGCCAAGCCGTAGGAAGCAGCAAGCAGGTGGGCAGTAACAAGGGAGGGGTCCCGGACTGCAAGAGGGCACATGCTGGGCTAAGGGACCCCCCACCCATCCCCAGTGCACGAATTTCGTGCACCGGGCCTCTAGTCTATATAATAAAAGCCTAAGCGACCGTTACAGCAGAATGACCAGAATGACCAGTTGCTATGATGCGCACTGACCACCAGGAGGCAGATGCTCAATGCAGGAGCTACCCCCTGGTGGTCAGTGCCAGAAGCCGGGCTCATGGCTGGAGAGTGTAGCAGCCGTGGCAGGAGCCTCTCCCGCCTCCGCAGCAGCGCTAAGGAGCAGCGAGCCTAGTGGTAAGGAGCAGTGAGCAGGCGGGTAGTAAGGAGTTAGGGATCCTGGATTGTGAGAGGAATGTCTGCCAAGGGGTCCCAGACTGGGAGAGGGTGCAGGCTGGGCTGAGGGGTCCCCCAACCCCCACTGCACAAATTTTGTGCACTGGGCCTCTAGTAATAATATAAACATTTTGGTATTGGGGTGGGAGTAGAAAGCCTATCCATGGAACAGACTAGAAAATCTGGAAGCCCTGGCTGGTTTGGCTCAGTGGATAGAGCGTTGGCCTGCGGACTGAAGGGTCCTGGATTCAGTTCCGGTTGAGGGCACGTGCCCAGGTTTCAGGCTCCATCCCAGTGGGGGCATGAAGGAGGCAGCCAATCCATGATTCTCTCATCATCGATATTTCTATCTTTCTCTCTCTCTCCTTCCTCTCTGAAATCAATAAAAATATATATTAAGAAAAGAACAGGAAAAAAAAGTCTGGAAAACAGAAGTGAGTAGATTTAGTTAATATTTAACCACTTGGGAAACCATCAGGTTTCTCAATATCAAACCCCGAAATATATTCCATGTGCATTAACATTTTAAATGCAAAAAGTAAATCATTAAATTCACTTTAGGTAAGGATTTAAGATACGGTGGGATGAGAAACATGATACTGGAGGCAGAGGCCACAAGGCCAAAAATGTTTTGATAATTCATCAGGGGGAATACGACCTTTAGAAAAACCCCAAACACAATCAACAGTCCCCTGATCAAATGTGAAGAAATGCCCGCAACCTTTGTGACAAACCCCCTCTCGCCTAAAGAACTCTGAAAATTGATATGAAGAACTTGTTATAAGAGAACTCCCAGTAGGAGGGTGAGTGAAGGGTGTGCATTAGGTCTCACAGGAGGAACAGTGGCAGTGAGTGTGAGAAGGTCCCCGCATGGCAGCAAGCAGGTGCGCCTCCGAGGAGACACTGTCCTTGCTCTCGGGGATTGTTGGGGGTGATGGCACTCAGTGCAAGTGGAAGGGCGCACGGACGCTCATGTGCCCTCGGGAGGGGAAGGCAGCCTTCTGCCAAGCAGTTTGGCAAAATGTCCCCAAATCCTTAAAAGAACTCCTCTCTTTATCATCCTGCTTCCATGTTTAGGAATTTCCCCCAAGGGAACAGCTGAACCTGCGGTCCAGGGAGTTCTGTGCAGGGATGTTCATCACAACGTTATTTATAAAGGTGGGGATTTGGAAGCGGTTTGAACACACAGTGATGGGGAATGAGTCATTCATCCGCCGGAATTCGGTCTAGCCCTTGAGAGCTTTTGTGAAGGAAGGATGCTCAGTCACAAGGGAACTTCGTGATCAAAGCTAAATGAGGAAGCAGGAAGGATGGCGGCCAGAGCTGGAGGCAGAGAAGGAGACGAGAGATAGGGCCAGGGGCCGAAGTGAAGACGGGACATGTTGGGAGAATGGGCCGGTCTTTGTGTTTTCAGTGAGTTTTGATTGATCAGGTAATAGGAGCCAGATGCGGTCATTTAGGCTGGATTCAGAGAAAGAGAGGTTAGGGTGGACTGAGCCACAGGAGGGGTGCTGACACCGGACAGGCCTCCCCAGGGGTGATAGACACCCTGCCGCCTGTCCAGGGCCCACCCAGCCCCTCCAGGCAGGCTTTGCCTTGGGGACTCCTCCCCCTCCTGGCCGCTCACCCTCCCCTGGGAGCTGCCCTCCCACCCTCTATTCTCCGTGTGTATGAAGGATCGGCATCCAAATCAAACAAAACACCCAGGACATACAACTTGGAAAGAAAAGAAAGTTCGTATAACATAAACCTTTTTAAAAGAGGAGTCCCATTCTACATTTTTATATTTCCTACTCCCATCCCAATACCAAAATGTTTTATAAAAATAAATTTTTATGTGTGCGTATAGGGAAAAGGTTGGAAGGAAACAGAAAAATGTTATTTCTGGTAAGCTGTGATATGATTGTGGGAGATTTAATATTTTTCTGTATTTTTCTAATCAGCATGGATTACTTTTTAAAAAGGTTTTGTTGAGTTATAATTGGCATATAATCTGCATACATTTAAAGTGAACAGTTAGGCAAGTTTTGAGATACGTGTACTCCTGTGAAAGCAACAATACGTTCAAGATACTGAACATATTATCAACCAGAAGTACCTCCTGCTCTTGGTAATCTCTTCCTTTCACCCCTCCCCTCCCCTCCCCTGCCCCATACAAGACAACTGCTGGTCACTCTCCGTCACTATCCTTCAGTTTACATTCCCTAGGATTTTGTCTAAATGGAGTCATACAGTGTGCACTCTGGCTTCTTTCAGCCTGTACTTATTTTGTGATCTGTCCATGTAGTTGTGTGTATCAGTGGTTCATTCCTCCTTATTGCTGAGTAGTGTTCCATTGTGTGGATATAGCACAGATCTTTTTTACAACCTAATGAGCTAATTAGGGACCTCCCCGTTTTTCTAAGTGTACCCTGAGATCGGGTAGTGTCGTGGGAGTTTGGGTCCTGATGTCCGTCCCTCTCTGAAAGTTTGGGGCTATGTTTGAGGCCTGGCGATGACTTTGAGGGCAACAATCTGGCCAGCCCCGAGGGGCCACGCGCTGTCATTCGCCAAACAGAAGGCTTGGCCTTGCTTCCGAACGCTGGAGCTGTGCTCGGGGTGTGGGTTTGGGTTCCAGGAGGCTGAGTGCTGGGTAACAGACATTATGAAGGAATGCCCTTGTGTTTCATTTCAGTCTGAGGGTCGGAGAAAGCCTTGTGGAAGGACCTTGACCTCTTGTCACCAGTTGGCATTCAGTGTGACTTGCATGCATCACGTGAGCCCCAGCAGTGCCGCTGCCATCGGTGCCTGCCCACCTGCCCAGTCCCAGGCCTGGCCGGCACTCCCCCGGCCCAGGAGCCCTCTGTGCAGAGCAGTTCTCCTCTTCACCGGCCCAGCGCACCCCCACCCGTCTCCCCGCAGCTCTTGTCCGTCATCGAGGGGAAGCTGAAGGCCTCCTCCCTCTGCTCCTGGGTGGTTTCCCACAGGGTCTTCCCTGTCTCCCGGGTTGGCCCACACCCAGGCAGGACTCCAGACCCCCAGGGCTCCGGGCGGTCATCCTCAAGCATCCCTGCCCCGTGGGCACGGCCACAGGCTTTGGCATGCCCCGCCCCCTTATTGCCCCACACACTCTGGGGTCCCTGGAGGTGCCTCTCGGGTGCTCAGGAGCGAGTCACCATGACAGACTGCTCCGGCTCCTCCTGGGCCCTCCTGGGCCCACAGGAAGGGCTTGGCCACCATGGAAGAAAGGGCGGTAGGGCGGCCCCTCTGCCGCACTTTGTACCCCCTTGACCTTGGGCCTGAGTCTCCTAAGGTCTGTCACGTGAGGTCCTTTTTATTATCTCTCCAAGTCAGGCCAAGAAATGGACACTCCCGTCCTGCTGACCTCCCTCCCACTATGTTTTACCTGAGCACCCTAGGGCCTAGGCCAGTGATGGCAAACCTATGACACGTGTCAGAGGTGACACGCGAACTCATTTTTTTGGTTGATTTTTCTTTGTCAAATGGCATTTAAATATATAAAATAAATATCAAAAATATGTCTTTGTTTTACTATGGTTGCAAATATCAAAAAATTTTTATATGTGACACGGCATCAGAGTTAAGTTAGGGTTTTTCAAAATGCTGACACGCCGAGCGCAAAAGGTTCGCCATCACTGGCCTGGGCCAACCCCTCACCAAACCACCCCCTCTGCAGAGACCCTGATGGAGCAGGGAGCTGACGCCTGTGCCTGCTCTACTGCACCCTTTGCCCACTGGGCACCTGCCACTGCCAGACAGCCCAGCAAGTGCTGGGACCTGGGCTGGGAGCAGCCCTGAGGCTGAGACTCATCCTGCCCTTTCTTCTCTCTCAGGGCTTTAGGAGGGAGGGAGGCCAGGCCTGCCAGGGAGGGGCACTGACCCACAGGCACCTGCCCCGGGCCACCCGGCCTCCTGGTGGGAACAATGCAGGGCAGCACCTCTGCGAACTCGGAAATCGCCTCTCCCCAGTGGGCAGTGGAGGGGCGGCCAGGGCTCCTCTCTTCCCAGCAGGGACTCCTATTTTTAAAACGTCTCCTTCAAGAAGGAGGGAAAAATAGTAGCTCCTTCTGGCCCAAGTCCGCCCATGTGATCTTAGAGCCACGGTGGCAGGTCCAGCATCCGTCCGGGGCAGGGGCAGGCTGGGCAGCAGAGGCTCCTGAGGAAGCCCGGTGGGCTCAGCCCAGGGCTGTCTGCCCCACGCCAGTCACATGCCTGCTGCTGGCCTTGCACAGGAGCTTGGTCCTGCTGGGGATTCCGGGGCCTGGGGACTCGGGAGCTGGGCCAGGGCCTGGGGGTGGGCGGAGTCCTGGAATGGGCCTGGGGGGGGAGGCTGTCTGCAGCAGAGGGTGGGCAGGACCCTGCTGGGTTGCTCAGGGGGCCCCTCCTTGTGTCCCAAGGTGCCTTTTGTGCATGTCTGTAACCACGGGACCCACTTGTAGGTGCTGCGAGGCCATGTAGAGAGGGGAGCCCTCCCCGGAGCCCCAGCTCGGTGGTGCTGCCTGCTGCGGGAGGTTGAGAGGCTGCTGTTGAACTGGTTGGGCGGCTGGGTGACGCTGGAGGAGGCGGGAGGAGGGCCTGGCTGGTGAAGTGGAAGGTCCCGTAGAGGAATTCCGGGAACAGTTACCGGGGCACTTCGCTCAGCGTCTCCTCCCCGGGAGGTTTCCTGACTGTTTCTGGCTCCTGATGGGGCGGGGCACCTGGGCCCACGGTCCCGGGAACGACATGACGGTAATAAAAGCAGCAACGGAGGCCTGATTTCCAAGCCTGTTAACAGGCACAGGTTCTTCCCGTTCTCCTCGAGGAGGCAGGGGCTCGGAGGGTGAAGTAGCTGCTTCTAACCCCTGAGCTGGGGTTTGGCCCCACCCTGTCTGGCTCTGAACCATGTAGTCCCCCAGGATGTCCGTCCTCCGACGCACGGCAGGTCAGGCCGCAGGCGCTCACGCAGCTCAGCCCATGTCGTCCTCATACAGCCTTCGAGGGAGGCTGCTCTCACTGCTGACTTAGTGTTCGAGGCTCAGAGCGTGAAAGGAACTCGCCCAACCTCATACTTGGTCAGGGTCTCTCAGCTCCTGGAGGTCACGCTCTCCGTGCCCCCCTGGAGGCCAGTCCTGCCCTGTGACAGGAGGTGTGCTCCTCGGTTACTAAGGTGTCAGGCCTCCGAGTCTGACCTGTGTCTCTGTGTCTGGCCACTCCTGACAGTTGCCCCTCCCCTCACTGCCCACAGGTTCCAGCCTCGATCTTCCTGTTCTGCAAGCATCCCAAACGCGTAGGCCTCAGCCCTCAGCCCTCAGCCCTATGTCCTCACCGCCCACTTGGTCGCCCGGCAATGCCCCCAGGTCACCTTCTCCCTCCCTCACCCCCTGGGCAGAAGTGCTGTTCCTGGTCACTTCCTCTCCGGCACTCACACAACTCCACACAAGGAGACGGTGACAGTGCCTCCCACACCCCCACTGAGATTTCTGGAGGGTGCAGAGGAATCTAGACTAATAAAAGCGTAATATGCTAATTATACCGGAAGACCTTCCGGACAAAGCTGGGGCTGCAGGGAAGCCCGGGTCCCGGGTGCCAGAGGGAAGCCGGTGCCGGCAGCTGGGGGAGGAAGGCCTTCTCTTGCACGAATTTCGTGCATCGGGCCTCTAGTAACACATAATAGGTGTTCAGTAAACGGCTATTGAATCTGGTTGAGTTGAGCTTTTAGATACAAATATTCTCCCTTCTTTTCTGATCTAATGCCTCTTATGTGTGAGAACTTGGCAATAGGGTGAGAATTTTCCACATGACAGAATGGGTCTCGGTGGGAAAGAGTGATACCGATTTCATTTTTAACTCCAGATTTTAACTCCCTGATTGTGTGCTGCCAGTATATGGCTGGATGTCTCAAGAAACTCATGGAGTTTGCAGCGTGGACTCATCTCCTCCCAGCGTGCTTCGGCTGAGGTGGTGAGAGGCCGCAGATCTGCCCCCAGGCTCCGCTGAGGCGAGGACCTCGGGCCCTGGGCGCGTCCCAGGGTGCCGGTGGGTGCCTTGCAGCTTTCCCCTGGGCCCTGCTTCTGGCGCCTCAGAAATGAGTCAGGACATGTGCGGCGTGGGCTTGTGCGGGTGGCAGGGAGCCCAGAATTAGCTCAGCTGTGTTTCCTTCAGCGGAGGGGTGGCTGTGCCAGGTGGGGGGCGGGCGGGGGAGAGGCAGGGGCAGAGGCAGAGGCAAGCAGCCCCGAGCCTCGCGGAGGGCTCTCAGGGCTTGGGGGGCAGGCTGCTGGGTGCCTGGCACATACCCAGTTGTGCACGAGCAGTGGGGCGAAGGGGCAGACCTGTGCAGCCCAAGCTGGTGTGACCCAGCACGCCTGAGACAAATGTGGGGGGCAGATGGGGATGGCCATGTCACCCCCAAGGAGCAAGTGGCAGGCAGGTGTGGGCAGCGCCGTGCTCGCCGCCACCTGCCACCCAAGCGGGCAGAGCCGAACAGACCTGAGCTGACCTGCCCCTCCTGGCCCGCTTCCACTCCGCAAGCCGCCTTTTTGCTCAGAGGGCGGGAGGGTTAGCGTGGGTATCTTAATAAATTGCAAAACGTTTTGTCCTCTGTTGCCCTTTTCTGCTCTCCCCAGCCTCTGGCACAGGTGCGCTGCCGGACACCCGTGGTCGGCACCCAGGAAACAGGGCAGGCTTCATGCCTCCTGGGGCCGGGGGGAGGCCGGCCCTCCTGTCGCCCTGTGAGTCAGCGAGGTGGGACAGTAAGATACTTAATCCTGAGCGTGTCAGTGTTGTTCCAGATAAAACACTTGTAAAGGTTTTGGTGTGCGTGCAGCACGGGCGCGTCCCCTCTGCGGTTCCCCGTTGCCATGTGCCCCGCACGCCAGCAGAGGGTGGTGCGCTTGGGGTTTCCGTGGGCTTAACCGTGGGCAGAAAGCACTGCGGGCGGAAACAGAGCATCGGAAGGTGCCCGGGGAGCCCAGCTCTGAGGCTCAGCAGGTGGTTTCTGCCTTAGGGTGCTGGCCTGGCGTGCTCACTAGCCTGTGGGTGCAGGAGGCCATGGTGGGCTGGCTCCAAGGGTAGCCGGCAGCTCCCTCCCAGCAGGTGCCTCCCTTCTTGCCCTGGACCGACGCCCCGTTTAGAACTGGCCATCCTCACCCCTGTCTGTCACAGGGGATCTCACACCTGGACCTGCCACAGAATGGGGGCCCCTCATCTGTGGGAGCTCGAGAACTTGTCAGCTGGGTCCCCCCAGCGCCTGACCTAGTGCTCTGCACACGGAGGGCCAGGACCCTCCGGAAGTCCTGTGGACTCACACCCTTCCCACGCCCCTCGCTGGCCCCCGGGGTCCGGGCCCGGGGCCATTCGTGCAAAGGGCCCCACAGTCTGGAGACTCGTTTCCGTGGATACAGCCATCTGTTCTTTTAAAGGCACAGCGTGTGCCTCACAGTCTTGTTTGGGCCCCACGTGAGCTGTGAGGTGGGCAGGGTAAGAGTTAACATGCCCCTTTGAAGGAACAGGTACCCGGGGCCCAGAGAGCAGAGGGGCGGTGCCTGTGCCGGGACCAGAACCATGGGTCCCCGCCTCTCGATCCCGCACTTTGCGCAGGTGCCTGGCTTGGTCCATCAGGACATCCCTCCAGGTCCCCACCCAGGACGCTGGGCGGAATGACCCCTCGGTGAGCCTCAAACTGGAGAATCTTGGAGCAGGAGTAGATCCAGAGATTGGACAGCATCCGAGCGTGGGTGTTGCACGCTTGTTTGCACCTTGTTTGGGGGTGGGGGGGTTCCTCAGAGAAGCAGTTTGGGAAACAAGGAACTTGTCAGAATCCATTTTCAGAGAAGATGCTGCTGTCCACTGTTCTCGAAAGGCATGTGGGGTGTCCCTCCTGAGGGCGGTTGGGGGGCAGAATTCCCCACGTGTGACGTAGGGGAGGAGGGACACAGCGAGGAAGCTGGTGTCTAACTGCTCCATGTTTTCTTCCACCGGAGGGTTGAGAATCTGCCCAAAATGCAGCAGTTTCCTCCTTCGGGATTAAGTGACCCCTTTTCCAAAGCTGCCAGAGCCCTGCTAGCCGTTCCTTTTGTTGTCATCTTCTCTCCGCCAAGTTGTTGGCCCTTTGCCATGCCCCCCGGTGGCTCTGGATGGGGGGGCGGGCGGGGGCGGGCAGGCTCTGTGAGACCACAGGTGGTTCAGGAGCAGGATTCTTCTGGCCAAAGGGAGCCAGGGAGAAAGAGCAGCTGGCCCGGTGGCTTGGGGTGTGCCCAGATGGAGCATTCAGTGCCAGGCCCTGCTCCCCGAGAGGCAGGCCTGGGCGTCGGGTTTCAGTGGGCCTTGGCAGGTCAGCCGCAGGAATGCCCGGGGGAGGAAATTCCACTTTGCATGGCGGGTGTGGGCTGGCGCCCTGCAGCCTGACAGCTCAGCTTGCATTTGCAGGTTTCATGAGCCGAAGGTTGCTGACGGTTGCTTGGGTCCAAGTTACATGGAAAACGTTCTCAACCTCCTGTGGGATCCTTCATCGAATAGTCACGACTGCTTTCTCAGACACTTAATAGGGATTTTTCCATACCTGCCCACTCACTGCTCCTTAAACGTTACAGCAGTGACAGTGCACAGCTGCTACATGTAAATTAGAAGAAAATGGAACCAAATAAAGAAAATAATTTTACAAATAAGTAAGTACCCCTTGAGCAGCGCAGGAAATCTGATGCAAATATCCTAAGGGAAATTTAAGCATTTGCTCCTGCTACCGAGGGCTCTGGAAAAGACGGATTCCGTGGTATGCTCAGAAACTCCGCCAATCTTCTGAATTTTTAGTGGTGTCTCTGAGGAGCGCAGCTTCTGAAATGCTGATTCACTGTGTGAGGTTTAAAATCAGGACCTACTTACTCAGCCCCTATGCTTAGCATTTGCATTAAGCCTTTAAACGCGGGGTTGGGGAAAACAGGTTTCGGGCGATGGCTCTCGGCCAAGTCCTCCGAACCTTTCGGATGCTTCTGGCTAGTTACACAGGGACTCAGTCCAGGTTGAGAGAAAACGGGGGAGGTGTAAATGAACCGCATTTCTGTACCCGTCGAAGCTGCATGAAATCGCGAGGCCAAGTCTACTTCTCAGGTGCAGACCGTGGCCTTGTGTGGGTGCTGAATGTTGTTCCAGGTCTGGGAGGAGGTCATTGGATCCGGAAGCCACCGTGGAAACCCGAGCTGCAGCCTGCTGTTCAGGGCAAGTGGCAGCTTGTACCAGGGAAGGGAAGGGACGGCTCCTCGGGTCTTTATCTGCCTGATAGGCATTCCCCGCGATAGGGTGAGTGACTCGGAGTTTGGGTTTTTATTTGGGCTGATAAGATCTTTCTGCTCACTGACAAGCTGTTCGGTTGACAAGCTGGCTGCAGGCCGTGTGGGAGAAGCTGTGGAATCATCCAGCTGGTGGTCAGGAGGACTGCTGGCTCTCCCCCCACCCTGACCCCTCCTTGCAGTGCCAGGGGCAGGCCTTTGCTAGGAAAACAACTTTGGTTGGAGGGATAACTACGTTACGGTCCTGCATCTGCAGGAAAGACTGCGTGCGATCCATTCTTGCCTCCCAGCTGAGGATTTGGAATTGCCCAAGAGAGACCCTATACTTGAGAGCGACCTCAGCGCTCTCTAGGTCACACCTTTCGATTCCTTTCCTTCTGTGGCTGGTTTCCCAGGTGGGAGTGCCCGTCAGTCCACTGGCTGTGGCCAGCGCCTGCTACCGCTGCCGGTGGGCTCAGCCAGAAAAACCGTGGGGGGAGGTCCTCCGACTCCAGCTTCAAAGCGTCATGTTTCTCCCTGGTGCCAGAGAGGAGCAATGGCCTCGTATTCCCAGGGTTTCTCTGAAGGCACACATTTCACTCCTATTTTCTTGCCTGATTGACACAGTGTTTAACAGGTCAGAGCATTACCATGTTCTGCTTCAAGAATAACATCGTCCGCCTTTTTCATGTGGTCTTAAAGTGGGTAGTTCATTTTGCAACCTCTTCCGCACAGCAGCCAGTCACCTGTTAGAATATAATCAGTCTTCGCATCCCAGCCATGATGGGATAATACGTATTGGATTTACTCTCCTTTCCTAAACAATTATGATATTGGACAAAACATATGAAGCAATGTTTCCAAGAATGGAATGAAATTCAGGGCAGGTCTGGAATCCAAACTGAAGTGCGTCAGGCAAGCCCCACATTCATCCTGGCTTTCTGTTGGGGAGTGTCTTCAAAACCAAAGTACCCAGAAGCAAACGCCAGCAGAGAGTTGAGCAAAAGAAACAGATCAGAATTGGGGCGGGGGGGGGGGGCTGCCGAGGCAGCTGGAATTTGGGGGTCAGGGTACTGAAGAGAAGCGTTGTGAGCAGAGGAGGGACTTCAGAAATCTTCAAAGTGTTCCCCTAGAATCTTGCCTAAATACTGGGACTCAGCTGTGTTCACACAGAACGAGACTCTTTGAGGCTTGGCAGAAAACAACAACTGGGGATTGGGGGGAGGGGGGGTGCGCTAGTGAGCTGGACAGAAATTCTGGAGGTCATGCAGCACTGGGAGATTTACGTAGTTTTAACCTGCCAGAGTGAAGAGCGAAGAGACCTTGCTGAACACCTTGAACACTTACCTGAGACCACAAAAAAGCCACACCTCAGGAGCTGGGTTACCCTAGTTCAGAGTAAGGACCCTGCTAAATACACAATAACAAAACCTAAAAACAAGCCTGTAGGGATAAAGAGGATATGCCAGCCCACTAACAGGCTGCCAGGATAAAACTCAACACTGTTTAAACAAAGTATTAGTATGTGCATATCCAGCACACAATGAGAAATCACCAGACACGCAGGACAATATGACCAATAACAAAGAGGAAGGTCAATAGATACAAACCCACACAAACATCGGAAACATAAGGAATTTCAATAGAAGAATGGAACTTTAATAAACCAAATGGAAACTCTAGAATTGCAAAGGCCAGTTACCTGAAATGGAAACGGCTGGATCTCACAACAGTTTTGGCTTGTGGAAGGAAAATCAGCGACCTCAACGACATCAACACAAACCGTTCAAACTGAGGCACAGGGTGGAAAAAAAGGAACGGGGCCTCCGTGACGTGTGAGGGCTAATAACAAATAGTGTGAAATATGTGTAATTGAAGTCCTAGAAGAAGAGAGATAGGGCAGAAAAATATTTGAGGAAATGGCCCTAAATTTGATTTTAAAAAAATATCTGTCTACAGATTCCAGAATTCCCATGAGCCCCAAGCATGGTAAGCCCAAAGAAAAGCACACGTAGGCACACCAGAATTAAATTCTTAAAGCAAAGTTGTAATTGCTGAAAACAAAAGAAAAATAAAATATCAAGGCAGCCAGAGGAAAGAAGGTATGTTACATATGGCGGAACAAAAATAAGGACATGACTGACTTCTTATAAAAAAGTAATGCATTCCAGAAGACAGTGGGACAGCACCTTTAAAGTTCTGAAGAAAATATCTTTCAAAAATAAATATGAGATAAAGACATTTTCAGGTTAATCAAAGTTGAGAGAAATTGTTTTCTGTAGATCTAGAATATGGGAATCATTAAATGAAAGTCTTCAACCTGAAGGTAAATAACGCTAGATTGCATATAGATCCATATACAGGAATGAAAATGCCAGAAATAGGAAGTATGTGGTAAATATGAAAATTTATTTTCTCACTTTAAAATTTCTTGAGAAGATAATTGATAGCTTACAACAAAATAATAGCAATTAATTGCGGAGTTTCTAATATATAACCGTAAAATGTGTGACAAATAACAAGAGGTGGGTAAATGAAAGAATACAGATGAGCAACAGAGAAACATCAGTGAACACAAAACATGGTTTTTTAAACAGATGAATAAAATTGATAAACCCCTAATCAAGAAAAGAGAAAACCAAACTGCCAATATCCGGAATAAAAGAGGGCATATTACTATACATTTTATAGACAAGTGTATGCGCCCCAAGCATGGCAAGCCCGAGGAAAAGCACGCTCCGCACACCAGAACTAAATTGCCGAAACAAAAGATAAAAATAAAATAGTAAAGCAGCCAGAGGAAAGAAGGTATATGACATATGTGGGAACAAAATATATGTTAAAAAGTTTAATAAATGAAATGAATAAATTCATTGAAAGAGAAATTATCGAAATTGATACAAATCTGAATTGACCTCAATTTGATTTTCTTTAAAATAAATTTTGTAATCAGAAATATTCCCACAAAGAACACTCCAGGACCAAATAGCTACACTAGTGAATTTTAGGAACAAATTTAAGGAAAAGATGGTACTAATCTTACACAAACTGTTTCATAAAGGAGGAGGAGGAAAAAGGAAACACTTCCCAAATTATTTTATGAAGCCAGTATAACCCTGATGTGAAAAAAGAAAAAGAGGTTGTTAACCAATATTCCTCATGAACATAGGGATTAAAGAAAGAAGTAATATTAGTATATGGAATATAGCAATATATAAAAGTACCTCATGACCAATTGGGGTTTAATCCCAGAAATGCAAGGTTGGCTTAGCATGTGAAACTTAATGAATGTAATGCTCCACATTAACCGAATAAAAAGAAAAACTATGATCTGATGAGTAGATGCAGAAAAAAGCATTTGACAAAACTCACAGCTTATTTATGATTAAAAACTCTCAACAAACTCAGAATAAAAGGAAAATTGCACAATCTGTTAAAGGACATCTCCCAGAAGTACAGAGCTAAAATCATTCTAAAGTGTGAAGCAGTAGATGCTCTCCCGCTTCATCAGGAATAAGGCCAGGAGGTCTGCTCTGACTATAGAGCACAGTACTGGAAGTCCCAGTCAGTGCAGTAAGGCAAAAACAACAAAAAAGAAACATAACGCATAAAGGTTGGAAAGGAGGAAGTGAAATTATCTTTATTTACAGAAACATAACTTTGAAATAAATGCAACTAGGACTAATAAGTGCGCTTAGCAAGGTCAATAGGCAAAAAGTAATCATATTTTTATATGCTAGCTAGAGTAATTGGAAAATGAAATTAAACTGTCAAAAATCTCAGAGCGAAGCGGGAGGGAGCTGGGAAGAGATTAACCAAAGAACTTATGTGCATATATGCATAACCCATGGGCACAGAAACAGTGTAGTGAAGGCCTGGGGGCGGAGGGGGGGGGGGCGCGGAAGCGAGGGGAGGGTTAATGGGGGAAGAGATGAAGTACATCTGTAATAATTTCAACAATAAAAATGATAACTTAAAAATATCAATACTAATAATAGCCTAGGTGGTTGTCACGCCCTCACGCATCACGCCCTAACGTCACAAGATGGTTGTCACAAGATGGCCACGCACACAGCAGAGGCGGGGCCGGTGGAGGAGGTGGGTCGCAGCAGGGGAGGACAGTTGTGGGTGATCAGGCCAGCAGGGGAGGGCAGTTGGGGGTGATCAGACTGGCAGGGGAGTGGTTAGCGGGTGATCAGACTGGCAGGCTGGCAAGCGGTTAGGAGCCAGCAGTCCTGGATTGTGAGAGGGATGTCTGACTGCCTTTTTAGGCCCACGGGATTGGACCTAAACCAGCAGTGGGACATCCCCTGAGGGGTCCCAGATTGGAGAGGGTGCAGGCCAGGCTGAGGGACACCTGCCCCCACCCCTGTGCACGAATTTCGTGCACTGGGCCTCTAGTATAGAGATAAAGATAGATAGATAGATAGACAGATAGATAGATAGATAGATACTTGTAGATAGATGTCAGATTGTGCCAGCCTTCTGCCTGGAACCCTAATGGCATCTTCACTCAATAAAATTTAGTCTTGCCCATGTGCACTCCCATCCCCATAGCACCCAACATGTCTCTGATCTCTCCCTGATCTCCCCTGGCTCCCTCTGCTGTGTTCACGGCCTTGGCATTTGCTCTCTCCTGTTCCTGCACACTCTTCCCCCACACACCCCACTGCTCACTCCCCACTCATTCAGGTGCATGCTCAACTGTCGCTTCACAGAAGGTCTCCCCTGATCACGTTATATAACGTAGTACCTCCCTTACCTCACTCTGGTTTTTAAAGCCCTCGCCACCACCTGGCGTGTTGGCTCCCTGGTTATTGGCTCTCTTCCCCGTTAGAACATGAGAACAAAGATGTTGTCTGCTGCGGTTGTTGAGGGCAGAATCTGCAGCGCCTCGCACAGTGCCTGGGACTGGGCGGCTGTCCGTCATCCTTTGTTTCAGGAGATTGAACAGATTGTAGTGGCGCTAGGGACAGGCGCAGGGGTAAACACACCGAAATGGAAGTACTTGGCGAGGTAGCCTCTTGGTTTGCTTTCATCTTTTTTGAAAATCTATGTAATTTTACTGTGAAAGAAAAATTTCAGTGAAAAGTTGTGATGTTTTGCCAAGTCTTGAAGTGGGACAGGGCACAACTGTCGCGCTCCTGTAGTTGGCGTGGCACTCCATCACTTGCCAAGTGCTTTCTTGGGCACGGCTGCGGGATCGCACCGGGCCCAGGGACATGGCAGGTAGGATGGTGAGGCGGAGATTCGGTTACCTGCCTACAGCTCTGCGGGCGAGCCGGGTCCTAAGCGCTGGATCTCAGTCCCGCGTTTCTTTCCCCTGCACCCGTGCTGGGAACAGGCCTCGTCACGGAGAGTCTGTGTGGTCACTCGGGCAAGGCAGCCCCCCCCCCCCCCCCCCCGTCCCCCGGTTCTGTCTTCACGAGGTTAAATGTTCTATATCTCGGTCTTGTGCACATGTGCTGGGGCTGCAGGTGGAGCTAAAGGATTTTCCAGATTTTCGAGATCTGTTTGGAAGGAAGGTCTGTGGGAAGGGGGGCTGGGGCCAGCCTGGCATCAGTCAGGGCCACGTTTTCCCTGGGTAGGGAGGCCCAGGAAGGGCTCTGCTAGTCCTGGTGGAGCGGGGGCCCCACAGACCTGGCCCTGAGGGGCTCCGGCCTAGGGACCGTGGAGGGGCCTGTGGGTGTGGCCCGGTTCTTGTCACATGTGCCACCCTGAGCTGTATGTGGATCAATGGGTACTTTTCTTCTCTGATTAAATTCGTGTCAATAAACACTCATAGGTTCATTGCCATTAAAAGCTCGGCGAGCATGTGCCATATCTCATTGGATCATCAAAGTAGACAAGAACACACCACCTCCATCTTCTCAGATGAAGAAAACAGGCAAGACGATCATGTGAGTTTCCCAAGGTCAATCCCATTTGAGGTGGCACGTCTGCGACCAGGGCCCAGGTCAAGTACTCTTGGGGGGCGGGGGGGACTCCAACCGAGAAGCCCTGTGCCTTGAACAGTCACTGCGGGGTGCCGGGACAGAGCACTGTATTGTGCCGATCAGGCCATCCTGACGCAGGGGAGGCTTCCAGGCGTGCTCTCTAGGAGAGGATGGGTGAGGGGAACCTAAAGCAGGCTGGGGATCGAAGTGCTCTCTGCGAAGTGTGTGCAGCACACGGCCCCTCGCCTCTCATTCCTTTGCATTCAGCGTCTGCTTTCTCTGTGGCCCTCACCCGTTACAACGCTCGCTCCTTTCTCTGGGGATCATTTTACCTCCTTCCTGGCGAGAGGCTCTTGCTCCACCTGCCTGAGGGGAGCTCAGAGGACCAGGACCGCTGACAGCTGCGGTGGGGCTCGGGCTCTCCCACACGAGGCTGCCCCCGTTGTGCAGATGTCCTTCCGGGCACCTGAGATCAGACCAGGGAGCGGCACCTGGACCGGGGACCAAGAAAGCAGGACTTTGAGGGCAACAACTTGCTTATTACAGACCACATTCCTGTGTGTGTGTGTGTGTGTGTGTGTATGTTTGTTCGTGCGCGTGTGTGTGTGTGGTGTGTGTGTGTGGTATGTGTGTGGTGTGTGTATGTGTGGTATGTGTGGTGTGTGTGTGGTGTGTGGTGTGTGTGCTGTGTGTATGTGTGTGTGTGGTGTGTGTGTGAGTGTATGTGTATGTGTATGTGAGTGTGTGTGGTGTGTGTGTGTGGTGTGTGGGGGGTGTGTGTGTGTGTGTGTGGTGTGTGTGTGTATGTGTGTGTAGGGATGATGCTGGAAAGTGCATTTTCATCATCAGAAATAAAATTACTGCTAAGATCAACTTGCAGAAGGGGTATAGGGTGAGGCCGAGTAGGGATGCAGAGCTCATTCTCAGAGTTTGGGTTATCAGGACACAAATGCTTTTCATCGTTGGTATTTGTTGCTTTACCAGTGGTTCTCAACCTGTGGGTCGAGACCTCTTTGGCAGTCGAACGACCCTTTCACAGGGGTCACCTAAGACCATCCTGCATATCAGATATTTACATTACGATTCATAACAGTTATTCAGCAACATTACAGTTATGAAGTAGCAACAAAAATAATTTTATGGTTGGGTCCCAACATGAGGAATTGTATTTAAAGGGCCAGAAGGTTGAGAATCACTGCTTTAGACAGAAACCTCTACTTGATTCAAATGTTGGCAGTAGGCCAGACCTCTCTCTGGTGCACGCGCCTGCTGAGACACGGCTTCTTCCCGCAGGTGGGAGTATTTAGCGTCCTGTGGGACAGCCTCGCAGACTTCGACCCCTTTATTTTTTCTAGATGACATTTTTAAAAGTAGGGGGGAAACAAAATGGGTTTTCAGAGTAGGGAATTGTCTTGGAGAGATGACCTATAGTCCAGGCTGTGTCCTCTGGATGAAGAGGTGACTGTTGGGCCAAGAATACTGACCCCAAGTTCAAGGGTGACTCGGGGTCCATCCCAGAGTTCTGGGAGGTGGGCGTGGTGGGTTCCTAGTTCCGGCCTTCTCAGCTGCATCTGCCTGATGAGGAGACCCCTCCCCAGGGCAGGACCCTTGGCCCTACAGACCTTTCCCTCCAGCTCCATGGCTGACCAGGCCCAGGCAGTAACCAGGGCCCCCGACCCCACAGCTCCAACGGCTTTGAAAGCCTGAAGCCTTGAGTGAGGAGAGGGGTGTGGTGCTTCTTTCCATGGGACCTAGTTCTGTCCCCCTCCGTCCGGCTGCCACCATCATAGACGACGTGCCCGGCAGCCACCACCGGACGCAAAGTCGCCAGCCCTGAGCGTCTCCTGTGCTGGTTTGCTCTGCCCAGCAAGGCTTCGGAAGGAGTAGCGGCCTCTCCCTGGCCGGGCTCCGGCCCTCACATCACTTCTCTGTTGACATCAGTGGGACAAGTGTGTAGTTCTCTTGGGAGGTTGCCCTTCTCTGTCCCACCCTCTGCCCCTGCCCCACACAGACAGTCGGACCCTGCATCCCACTCTGCTCTTTCTCCTGCTCCCAGACCCCCTGGAAAGTCAGGGGGAGGCGGGCGCTGGGGTAATCGCCGCTGAGCAGGTCTGTAGCCTGGCTCTGGCTGCAGAGGAGACCAAGGCAACCCCGCCCTGAACCTCCAGTCCATCCTTGGGTTCTTGTTGTGCCAAGATTTCCCCACACACACATCCCGAGTCTCACCTACGCCCTCCATCGTCAAGTCTGCACCAGCTCTTCAGCCTCTTTCCTCCGTTTCCTCCTTGGCCACATTTTTCCCTCTGGCCTGATTGGGCCAGTCCGTCTGTTGACCACATCTTACCCTCTTGCTACCACTGCACTGTTCACTGCCCCCCCCCCCCAGTGCCACCCCAGTCCCCATCTCTTCACCTGGACATACTGCACGTGTCCCCCAGAGCTTGTCGGTGGTCCCAGCTTCAAAATGTCCCCCAAGGTGCTCCATGCCCAGCGAGCTCTCATCCCTGGCCTGCCCACTGGGCGCCTGCTCAAGCTCTGCCTTAAGGACATTTTTCTTCTCTGTAGACTTGTTCCATTTACTGTCTCTCCCACGAAACTACAAGGTTGTAGGAGAACTTTCGTATATTTTGTCGCATTGGATGCTTACTCAGTATGTTAACTTTGAAAGAAAGGATTAATGCCTTGAGGTCGAGACCTTGTCTGACCCCTTGGGGTTGCCCCTGGCCAGCATCGTGCTGGGCCCTGGGCCACTTCCTGGACAGCCTGTGTGAGGAGAGAGGCTGTGGAATTTTGCTGGGATTTGGGGTCTGCGCTGAATGGACTGGCTCATACGATGGCACGTGAATTCACTGTTGGCTGCCATCCCTTGGCCTGGAGGACATGTCACCTCTATCAGGGCCCTCTTTGGCGGACGAGACAGCAGGTGTGTTTCTGGTGTCCTGGCTTTGGGGGGCCCGGCAGCCGGGGACTGACACACACAGGGCTCTCGCGTCACCACAGGCCTGGGTTGTGATGCCTCTGGACCTCAGCCTCTGTCTTCCTGCTTTAGGGAAAAAAACAAACAAACATCCTTTCTGGCAGAAATTAGTGCGGCCTTCTGCTCCTTCTGGCAAACAGTGCTCACTGTCCTGTGTGCAACCGCGTCAGCCACCCAGCAGGACAGCCTGCCCTCGCGCTCTGTGCGTGCACGGGTGGCGTTTCCGTAGCATCCGCCTCCCCGGTCCCCGGTGATGGGACACAGGCCGCCGTTTCCTGCCAAGCTCAGGACTGCGGGAGCCATGGCAGGTGCTGCAGGTCTGGGCAGAGGAGGCCCGGACCCAGGAGGTCCGCTCGGCTCCAGCAAGCCCGTCCGAGCCAGGGGCTGCCCTGAGCCCAGAGCAGGCTCTCGCTGGCCGGGGAAGAGGGCTGTCGGTGTGCTGGTTGGCATCCTGGCCTCCCTTTTAGTCTTCCTGACATTTACCGTCTGAGCCCCTCATGGGCACTAAATATGTGGCGCCATGCCCTGAGGCTCTTGTCCTGGGTACCTCTTCTCTCCCCTCTACCTAGGGAGGTGAGGGCTGGGTGCTGAGACCAAGACCCACACGTCGCCGACCGCGTCGATGTGCACGTGGCCCTTTAAATGAGTATTGATTGTTGACTATAAAAGCAGTAAAACTCCCACAAAGCTCCACACTCCAGCCAAGTGACCAGTGGAGAGTTTTCCGCCAGCTGACCCCATAGTCTTTGTATCTTGATGTTTACAGTAGCTAAGCCCTGACACCGTCAGCTCTGGATGAGTTATTTGTGAATTCACCTTTTGGGGATCATAGGTGACAAACTGTAAGCCGCATCTCAGCTGCGGGCAGACGGTGGGGCTCCCTGACCCCCATTGATGGGGAAAGCTGGGGGAGCACCGTGATTTCAATGGGAAACCACTGTCTGAGGAAGCCGCCCCGCGTCACTGCGTCCTGGAGCATCCCTGCTTTAGGAGTGAAAAGTGGCCCAAAAGCTGTGCGTAAGAGAACCCGAGGGCTTCCATGTTTTACTGACTGTTCATAGCAGCCGCTGATTCCCGCGTGCCGCACAGCAGGAGCCTGGTTGGCCGCTCTCGGGCGCCCGTGGGAGGCGATTTCCCTGGTCCGTGAGCGGGAGGATGCAGGTGGTGAGAGGAGCAGAGAGCACGTGCACGTGCAGGGCCGCCAGGGCCGCGTTAGCGCCAGAAGGTAAAAGCTGCAAACTACACGCAGCAGATCGGATGACTCTCGGAAGCCTCCTGCTGAGCGAGAGGAGGCAGTCTCACAATGTTACACGCTGTACCCTTCCATTTTTTGTGATTTTCTCAAAAAGAAAGGACTGGTGACGGGGAACAGGTCGTGGTTGCCAGGGAGTCGGGGGCGGGCAGCGTGTCTATAAAGGAGCAGCCGGAGGTGTTGGGGATGGAACCGCTCTGCATCCTGGCTGTGCTATCTACACACGTGTCTGAACTCAGGGGCCGGGCACAAACACAAGCCCGACGGACTGTGTGATCGTCTTAAAATAAAGTCATGCTGGAAGTGCCTACGCTGAGTCTCTGGCAACAGGCTCAGGCCCCGCCTCTCCCAGAAGTCACCACCTCTGTGCTGAGAGGCGCAGGAAGGTCCCCAACCTGGGCCCACTTCAGTGTCATCAGTGCCGTTGGGCTGACGGCTGTGGGGATGCCCCAAGGCTGTGATCTGGTTCTCTCTGCTGCAGAAGGGAGCATGGGATTTGCCCTCTGCTCCAGACTCGCCCCTTAGGCTGGAGTGTGGTGCAGGTTGGGGTGAATTTTTTGGCCACTCTCAGGATTTCCTTGTGTAAGTGTTTATAGGATTTATATGTAAGTGTTTTTATGAATGTAGGTTTTCATATAACATTAACCCATTTAGAAGTTACTCCTTTTCAGCTGTTGTGATTTCTCTGCAATGTTTTCTTCTCTGAAAGCATGCTCGTGTTCTGACTGTGGATGCATCTTCATTTCTCTCTCCAGCAAAGCCGAGTCTCTGGCTCAGGAGTGACGCCATCACCTGCTCACTTGCCCAAACTTGAAACCTGGGCTCTATCCTTGTTATCTCCTCCCAGCCCTACTCTCGGTACCACGTCTCGTATGCTGTGTCTCTTAAAGGGCCCTCGACTGGTCCGTTCCTCTCCACCCCAGGCCACCTCCCCGGTCTGCCACACGCCCACGGCTCTACCCTCCGGCCAGGAGTTCTTTCTCACACTCACATTTATTTGATCGTATTTTCTGGCTGGAAACCTTGCCCTGCGCTCCTTGCCGAGTCCAAGCACCTTACCATGGCTTCATGTTCCTGAGTCGCTTACCTTTCCTCTGCTGCTTTCTCCAGCTTAGTCTGCTTACCCACCCCGTCCCCACACGCACACTGCTCACAGCCTTGGGCAGTTCATTCGGCTTCACAGAACGGTATCCCCTGCACTTGGTGCCGCGGCCCCAGCCCTGAGCACACACAGCGTCTGCCTGCACGTTTTCTCTTCAGCGACCCCTCCTCAGCCCAGCTCTCACCCTCTCCTGGCTGGGCATTCTCCCCTTCCGGCTGTGGCGTAGCCAGTTCTTTTGTCCTGCCAGTGTGTCACCATGGCCCCCAGGTCTTTGTCGGGAGGGTCCTCCCTGTGTCGTCACTGCCGGGTCCTGGGCACCTAGGACTGTGCCTACGGCTAGAAGCTGCTGAGGGAAGATTTTATGATGAATGGACAGTCACCTGTAAAATCTCAGAACAGGAATTAAATGGCTACGAGGCGCCAGCCCCTGCCTTCTGAACTGCTTACAGCCTGACCAGGGAAATAATAGCTCTGGAAATAGTTGAATCATAATTGGGTTAAACCATGTGACGTGGACTGTACCTGGGAGCCGAAGGGGTTGAGGCTGCTGCAGAAGGTTTCACGGAATGCCTTTCCCCACATCATTTCTCTGCCTGTTTTCTCACATCATATAGACTCCCCTCCCTTCTCACACTGCACAGACTGCTGAGGTGTGGCTGAGCGGCTGCTTCTCTGCTCTAAGTAGCGTGGAAACGCACCCAGTTCGGCCTCTCCTAAGCTCTTCTTCTCCCGCAGAGTGTCCTGCAGCCAAAGAGTGTATAGAGAAGTGGGGGGAGCAGGGTCCTCTCCCCTCTGTCTCTTCTCCCTCCTCTTCTCCCCTGCACCTGGGAGGATGGCTTTTGACATGGAAAACACAGTGTCTTGAATCAAAGTTTGAGCACACATGCTGATGGGAACCTGTCCTGTGGTGGGTCTCTCATCGCTGTCTGTGTCTTGCCCAGGGTTCTGCTCGTAAGTGGCTGTGTGCAGGGATTTCCGCTTGGGCTGCGCCTCCAGCTCACCTGCCCAGGCCTTAGACCCAGGTGACGGGGGCAGCTGGGCTGGGTGAGCACCTGTGTCCCCTAGGCAGGGGAGGGCTGTGCTCGTGCACAGGGCTGGCTGGGCACATCTGAAGTTGTGTCCAGTATGAAGCTGAGCAGCCTGCCTGCCTGGCCTTAGGGTTCCCTCAGGGAAGTTCTGCCTTGCACCTCACAGCCATCAAGGCTGCCCAGGGGAAGGGCCCCAGAGCTGATGACCTCTGCAGCTTCACAGTTGTGCCAAGGTCAAGGGCACCTACCTGTTCTTGTTTGAGGCCTTGTCTGATTTCCTGACGACAAACAAACCTCCCAGATCCGGGACGCCTTACACTCGTGGCTGCGGGCACTGCCCGTGTGCAGGGCCCTTGGTTGGTCCTAGCTCCCCACTGACCAGCCCGTGTGGCACAGGGACAAGTCCCTGGCTTTTCTGGGTCTCTGTCTCATCTCTCAAATGAGGGGTTTGGATGAGGTGACCACTGTGATTCTCTCTGCGAGTTTGACTTAATCAAGTTACTATTCTGGGAGTTAGCATTGGGGATGGTGGACTAGGCACACACACTCACCTGCCACCTTCTCTGGGTCCCAGTGAAATGATAAGCAACGAAGTAAAAAGAGGTGAAGCCACAACACCCTCAGCAAACCAGAAATGCAGAGGAGTCCCTAGAAGGTAAGAACAGATGGGGTTGCCAAGGAAACCAGAGCAGAGGAAGCTATAGCCTAAGACACTACAGAAAGTTTTTCCTGGGAGCCTTGGAGAAGCTCCAAGCTCCCTGTGGTTAAACACAAGAACTTGAACTTGATGTGCAGCAACTACCTCCCCCACACACCCTCCCCCGCCCCAGGATCCCCTCAGCAACACCCTGCAGAGTGCAGTAGCCCAGGGCAGGTGTTGCCTGTGGGGAACCCTAGGAGCATCCCTGGAGAAGGCGGGCAGCCTGGGCAGGCTCAGTGTGGTGTTGGGTCCGAGAATCATTGCGCAGCCTGAGGTAGTAACTTCAGACCTGTGAGCAGAGTTGGAGGTGAACAAAACGAGGAAAGATGAGGATGTCCAGGCGTCAGACACGTCACATGCTTCGTGCCAGGGCCAAGCTGTCTTGATGTTGGCAGTGGTGAGAGAGTCCCGGGCTGCCAGCATGTCCCCCTATCCCGCCAGAGCCACGGCCAGCCTCCCATTCAGAGGAGAGGCCTGGGGGAAATACTTCTAGCAAACTTCAGGATTCAGAGGGTAAGGAAAATATTGTTAAAACTTCTGCCGAAAGACAACAGAATCAAACTGGCAGCAGACTTCTCATCAGCACGACTTGAAGCCACAGTGGGGCGAAGTCTGCCAGGTTCTGGGGAGGGGATCGCCACCCTGGAATGCTGCTCCCACTAAATTATTCACCAGGCGTGAGGCCCAGTAAAGATAGGTTCCTGCCTGGAGGACCTCGGAATTTCTCTTTTATATGCTAAGTGACAGGGGGAGGGGGGAGAGAAAGATATATCAGAGAGGCCCTCCAGATAAAGGGGAAAAAACAAAACACGAAACAAAAACAAGGATTGCATGGTGTACAAAACAACAGTGGCAACTGAGGATTCACAAGCGAAGAGAGCTGTGGAAACGGAAATGCTTTCGTTACACTGACTCCTGAAAGGTTCTGGGGTCCACAGGATGCATCTAAAACTTTAATGCAAACCTGCAGGGAGCATATCTGCTCCTTCGTCTGAATATCTGTGCCTCTGAATATTTCTGTGGAGTAAATTCCCAGAAGTGGAGTCGCTGTGTCATAGGATGAAGACATTTAAGATTTTTTTAAAAAAATATATTTTATTGATTTTTTTACAGAGAGTAAGGGAGAGAGATAGAGAGTTAGAAACATCGATCAGCTGCCTCCTGCACATCTCCCACTGGGGATGTGCCCGCAACCAAGGTACATGCCCTTGACCGGAATCGAACCTGGGACCTTTCAGTCCGCAGGCCGACGCTCTATCCACTGAGCCAAACTGGTTTCGGCTAAGATTTTGATGGAAACTGCCAAATGGCTGTCCAGAAAGTGTGGATCCGTTTAACTCCGGCAGCAGCGTGTGGGAGTGCCCAGTTCTCACATGCGGCCGATGAGGAAGAAACCTACCTTTACGTTTCCCAGCAGTCTCATTCTTACATTTGGTTGCTAGTGGGGTGGATCATTTTTTATATGCTTACTGGCTATCCCCTATCGTGTGAATGGATTGTTTTTACATATCCTTTGCCCACTTGAATTATTTGCATTTTTCATATTGCTTTATAAATCAAGGATGAATATTTCCTTTCTTATATATATTTCCTCCTAGTTTGACTCATGTCTTTCAGCTTCATTGGAAGTTTTCACAGTGTAGAAAAATGGTTTGGAAGAGAAGAAATAGGAAGTCACCTATTTTTTAGGATAAAAAAAAGGAAAGGGCTTACGATTCACATGCAACCTTTTAAATAATGTCCAACTTTACCAAACAAGAAAGAAGAGTCAGGAATGGCATTGTTATAACTGTTATTAGATGAATTTTGTTTCATTTTTCTCCATACTGTTTATATAATTGAGATGTAATTCACAAATCTCAAAGCGAGGTTGTGAACTATCACCACAGTCTAATTCCAGAACATTTCGTCACCCCAAAAAGAACCTACTTGTCCGTGAGTGGTCTTCTTTAAACCCTGGGTAGAATTAAGCCGTGAAGCCATTGGGGCCTGAACGCTTCTTTGTGGACGGCTTCAAAATTCCTAATTCAATCTCTCTACTTGTAATAGTCAATTCATAATCTTTTCTTGAGTTAGTTTTGGTAGTTTGTGTCATTCTAGGAATATGTTCATTTCACCTAGGTTACCTAGTCGGCAGCAGACAATTGTTCACAGTAGCCCCTATAATTGTTCTTACTTCTGTAAGGTCATAGGGATGGCCCCTCTTTCATTCTTCATTTCAGTCTTCTTGGTTTGTGGACTGTCTCCATTGTTTTGCTATTCTCAGTTTCATTATTATTTTCCCACAATCTTTATTTTTCTGCTTGTTTTCAGTTTCGTTTTCTCTTTCTCAAATTTCTTAAGGTGGGATGTTAGATTATTGATTTGAAATCTTTCTTATTTTTAAATATAGGCATTTAAAGCTATAAATTTCCTTATAAGCACTGTTGTAGCTGTATGATTTCATTTTTTTTAAGTGCATCGAGATTTGTTTTATGACCTAACAAATGGCCTTTCCTGGAGACTGTTTCACATGTTCTTGAGAAGAATGTGTTTTCTACTGTTATTTGGGCGAGTGTTCTGTAGATGTCTGTTGGGTCTAGTTGATTTATCATGTTATTCAAGCCTTCTCTTTCCTTGTTGATTGGACATCTAGCTGAAATGGGCAGTGAAGACTTCAACCATTAGTGCCTAATTATCTATTTCTTCCTTCAATTCTCTCAGTATTGCTTCATGTATTTTAGGGCTCTGTTATTAGGTGAATATATGTGTATAATTATTCAATCTTGATTGATTGACCCTATTATCATTATAGTAGAGGCCCGGTGCATGAAAATTCATGCACTGGAGCAGGGAGTCCCTCAGCCTGGCCTGCCCCCTCTCACAGTCTGGGAGCCCTCAGGGGCGGGAGGCGACCCAGTGATCGGGGAAGGCGATACCCCATCACACCTCTGCTGCTGCCACTGCTGGCAGCACAAGCCTCAGCCGGCCCTGGTTACCTGAGCCTCGCGCGGCCCTGGGCGGCTGGGAAGCTGACATCTGAGGCTTGCCTGCGCCTCGGGCATTGGCTGGGCAGCCACCATCCAAGGCTTGCCTGCGCCTTGGGCTGGCCCTGGGCGGCTGGGGGACTGAGGGGACTGGGTGACTCCAAAGGCAAGAGTGCAGAGCGGCTGGCAAGGCTGATTGGACTGGACGCCGCCATCTTGTGGCTGTGGGTGCTGCTGTCTTTGAGGGCGAGGCAGTTAATTAGCATATTCCCTCCTTATTGGCTGTGGGTGCCACCATCTTTTGCGACGGCATGAGGATCAATTAGCATATCCCCTCTTTATTAGATAGGATAACGTCTCACTTTGTTTCTAGTAATTTTTGTCTTGAACTCTGTTTTGTCTGATATTAGTAGAGCCACTTCATCTCCATTTTGAGTACTGCTTGCATGGTACATCTTTTTTCCATCCTTTTACTTAATTTCAAGCTATTTGTGTCTTTGACTTTAAAGTTTGTATCTTGTAGACAGCATACAGTTGGAACATTTTAAAAATCCATCTCTCAGACTCTTTCTTTTATTTGAAGTATAATTATTAATTATTATTAAGGTAGGATTTACAACTGCCATTTTTCTTTGGTTTCTGTATGTCTTAGGCCTTTTTTGTTCTTCTATTCCTCCATTGTTATATCCTTCTATGTTAAATAGATATTTTCTAGTGAATCATTTTAATTCCCTTGTCATTTCTTTACCTTTATAAAAAACTAGGGGCCCAGTGCACAAATTCATGCATCTTGAAAGGAACTGTGGGCCAAGAGGCTGTGGTGGGCACAGTGGCAGGTCTCAGCTCATTCTCCGTGCCCCTGCCCGGCCCCTCCCGCCATGGCCCCTGGTCCCCTGTCTGCCAGCAGCCCCGCTCCCGCTGGGCACCTGCAGTGGGATGGTGCCAGCTGCATGTGTGAGTGGGGCCAGCACCGGCAGTGGGTGTGAGCAGCAGCTCCAGCGCTGGCAGCAGGTGCAAGCAGGGCCAGCGCCGACAGCAGGTATGAGCGCCTGGCAAGACTGCGGCACACAGGAGCAAAGATTTTTTAGTGACCTCCAGAGGCTCGCCCCAATGACAGCGACTGGCGCCTTGCCTTGGTCTGGCATCCCCGCTCACCTGCACCACCATTCTGCCACGGCCACTGCCTGCCGCGTTCCGCACTCTGCCACCTGCTGCCGATGCCGGCCATGTTTTATGTGAACCCCCTGGTGGTCAGCACATGACATAGCAACTGGTTGTTCGGTTATTTGCATATTAGGGTTTTATATAGAGAGATTATTTTCTTAGTAGTTGCCCTTAGGAATTACAATTTTCATTTTAATTTATAATAATCTATTCAGATTAATTCCAACTTAATTTCTGCAGTATAAAAAAAGTTTGCTTTTATATAACTCCATTCCCTCTTCCCTTTTCTGTGCTGTTATTATCACACAAATTGTATCATGAACACTGATTTGTAGTTACTGCTTTATGCAGTTTTTTAAAAATTAGATAGATGGAAGAATTACAAACAATAATATATTTATACTCTCTTCTAATTACCTATGCAATTACCTTTAATGATACTCTATTTTTTCATGTGGGTTTTAAATACTGTCTTGTTCCAATAGTATAATGGAATTTTTTCTTTCATATTTGAACAGTTTATTCCACTACCTTTTGGTCTCCAGGACTTTTGATGAGAAGTCAGCTGTTAATCTTTTTAATGACCCCTTATAGGTGATGCATTGCTTCCCTCTTGCTGCTTTCAAGATTTTACCTTTGTCTTTGATGATTTGATTAGGATGTGTCTAGGTGTGAATCTCTGAATCTATTCTACTTGGAGTTTGTTGAACATTTTTTATGTATAGGCTCATGTTTTCCTCAGTTTGAAAGTATTCAGCTGTTAATTCTTCAAATATTCCTTCTAAACAATTCTCTCCTCTCCTTTTGAGACTCTAAATATGGATGTGTATGCTCAGTGGTGTCCCACAGGTCTTTGAGGCTCTGCTCATGTTTCTCATTGTATTTCAATTGACCTGTCTTCAAGGTCACTGAATCTTTCTTCTATCACTCAAATATCTGCTATTGAGCCCCTATAGTGATTTTTTAAAAAAGAATTTCAGTTATTGCACTTTTCAACTCCAGAATTTGTATTTGGTTCTCTTTTATAATTTCAGTCTCTTTATTCTTAGTTTGTATTTGGTGAGACATCATCTTCATACCTTTCTTTATACATGGTTTCCTTGAACATATTTAAAATAGCAGTTTCTTTTTCAATTTGTCTAGTTCTATATCTGCACTTCCTAAGTATGGATCAGACATTTTGTTTCTTTGTAGGTCTTGTAATTTTTTTGTTGAATATTAAAAATATATATAATGTGGCAACTTGGGGTGGCAGATCTTCTCCTGATCCCCAGCATTTGTTGTTATTGTTGGTTTATTGACTTTACTGAACTAATTCTATAAACTCTGTATTTTTGTCATGTATGGCCACTTATGTCTCTGTTTGGCTAGCTTAGTAATCAGCCAATCATTGGACAGAGACTTTCTTAAACACTTAGAACCAATAATCCTCTCAGTTTTTGCTGAGGGACTCTGTGTGTTGGGGGCATTCCTTCAACACTCATCCAGGCATTGAACAGCAGTGTCTAAATCCCCCTTCTCACTTGCACAGAGCCTCAAGGTCAACTAGAGGTGAGAATATAGGGCCTCCTCAGGTCTTTCCTGAGTATGTGCACAGCTCTCCATGTGGTCTAGATTCCCAGAAATGTATTGGGGTTTTTCTTTTAAGCATTTCAGTTAGTCTGTCACTGTTTGTCTCAATGGTTATCCACTGCCTCAGTGGAGTTCAATATTTGCCTTTAATTGTCTTCAATAAAGACCTCAGTGGGAGGAAAGGATTTTCTTATACTGATTGAACTTGGGCTCAGGTCAGGGTGGGGTTTCCCCCTTGCAGTTGGGTTCTTCTCGGGAACCATTGGACAAGTCAAATAATGACAGTTCTCTGGGAATGGAGATTTGAAGAGGCTCCAACCAGATCTCCCCCCCATAGTGGTTGCCAGGTTGCTGATTTACACAATAATTATGAAGCTGTGGTTTTCTGTTGCTGCTGAGCTCACTATTTTTACCAAAATTCAGCCATTTCTCCATTAATGCTGCAGACCTTTGGTTAATTTCCAGAATGTTGACAAAGTTGATTCTAACTTTTGTGTGTGTGCCCATTTTCTCATTGCTTTGATAGAGGAGAGATTTTATTTTTTTTGGGGGGGGGGGTCCCTTATGCCACCATTTTTTGCTGATGTCACTGCTTTTGGTTTTATTCTTAACTAGAGGCCTGGTACATGAAATTCATGCACAGGTAGGGTCCCTAGGCCTGGCTGGCGATCAGGGCCGATCAGGACCTTCCAGCTGCCAGCCGGGGCCTCCCTTCGTTCTGCACCGCCCCCTGGTGGTCAGCGCACGTCATAGCAAGCGATCGAACTTCCGGTCAAACTCCCAAGGGAACACTTTGCATATTAGCCTTTTATATATATAGATAGTGTTTTGAATTCCATTGCATGTTTGGCATCTTACTATTTGCTTAACTAAGAGAGCTCAGTTTTGCTACCAATTCACTGTGTCCCAGGGCAAGTTACAGACCCTGTCAATCTCAGTTCTGCTGCTTGAAAAGTGATGGATTGCCAAGTGAGAACTCCAGTTTTTACCACCTCTGAAATCCAGAGTTCCTAAAGGCCATATTTTCATCTGCATTTTCAATTCTTCCTTTTGCACCTTTACTGAATCAATTTTAAAAAATGCTTAACACATGCTAACAATCATATTTTTGTGGTAAGTTTTCATTCTGAATTGTAAATATTCTTCCAATAGCATCACTGTGGTGCTTGGCTGTTTTTTGTTCCGGCTGAGAAACTTTGAAAATGCACTTGCTATGTATTTTACCATCATAAAAAGATGGGATTGCTCTTCCCACCAATGCCCCCGCCCCCCACTTTGGTTTAGTAATTCCTTAGCACATAATTGAAGAACAGGACTTTCAGTTGGCCCAGGACAGGGTAATGGTGTCAAGGCTGGAGGTAAGATGCCATACTCGCTGAGCCACCCATCTTGTGCCCCCTTTGAGAGTTGCTGAAGAATTGACCCAACCGCAGGTTTCAGCCACTCCCTTAACTATGTCATCTCCGTGACCCGCGGCCCTGAGCTGGGCTTCAGTTCCCTCTGACAGGCCTGTGGTGAGATGGCTGATGGCCACCCTCCCCACACCCCTGCTTTCTGTGCCAGGTGCCCTCACTGTCCTCCTTGTGAGGGGAAGCCAACTCGGTGGCCGCTTGTCCAGGGTGCGAGGAAGGGGCACAGAGCTGCACCCCTCTCTGGGAGGCCCAGACGCATCTCCATTTCTCAGGTCCCTGAAGGTGGGGGTTGGATCATCATCCTTGCTTCCCTGTCTCCATGGCAGTGGGACTGGGTGGCGGTGATGGGGCAGGATCTCCTGGTGGTGAGGCCCGGCGGGCTGGCTTTCCATCATGTGGAGGAGGGTGGGGCTCAGGTCCAGCCCCACCATCTAACTCCTTTTTCACCTCCTTCCAGCCCTGCCTGTTTCCTTGCTGGAGACCTGCACCAGGGTTGTGATCAGTCATTAGCTTTGTCTTCCCTGCCACGCCCTGCCCCGGCTCTCTGAGCTGTGCAGGCCTCTATTTGCTGCGGATCCAGACGCTCTCAGACTTGGTGCTGCTCCTCCCGCAGGAAGGGGCAGGTGCTCCCAACAGGAACAGCAGGGTTATCTTGCACTTTCATTGCCTCCTTAGCACCAGGTTCTAACCCACAGTGCCCTTGCGCCCTCTGCTGGCCAGGTGGGTAGGGCACCTGTGGGTTAGCTGCCCTTACCTCCCAGCACTGGCTGCTAGCCAGCCAGAGGTCATCCCCTGTGGGCGGCCTATTTTCAGTTCTGAGTAAATTGGGGATGAGTAAAGGATGAAGGGCGAGGCCTGGGAGTGAGACAGCCCTGGTGGAGCTGAGCAGGGGCACGAGGGGTGCTTAGGAACGCCGCCCTCAGAAGACTCAGGTGCTGCTGTGGGCCCATTGTGAGCGGAGAGACAGGGTGACTCCTGTGCTTCTGGGTGGCCGAGGGTGGGGCAGTTCACAGGCTCAAAGGGACCACAACAAGGGAGGACTCCTCCAGAGCAGGAAGCCAGCACAGGCGCGGAGGTGGTGTGGGGTGTGTCCCTGTGCTGCTTTCTGAGAGAAGCCAGAAATAGCAGTGAGCAACCCGCTCTCCTCTTCGCTCCCCTCTTCCTTTATGCCTTATGTCATCTCAGTGGCTCCTTCACAGCAGCCTGTCGACAGGTCTTGTAATAGCTGAGAAACAAGGCCCAGCTGGGGAGTGAGGACTGGGGCTCCCAGGCAGACAGCAGCCTGGAGCTGCTGTTCTGTGCAGGCCCAGGGTAGCCGCCTGCTTGGATGTAGAGAGAGTGTTACCACTTCTGGTCGGTCGCACAGTTGCACTTGGTGCTAGTGTGTACAAATGCGTTCTTCCCAAGGTGCACAGGACCGTGGGAGCAGGTGCTGCCGCCTCTGGTCCAGCGCCTGCTGTGAGCTGGGCCCAGGTGCAGGTCTCAGGCCACCGGCGGAGGTGCCTGAATACAGCTCGGTTCTTCTCTGACTCAGCTCCATTCCTGCTTGGACCTGCCTGTGGTCGCTGACCACCCGTCTTGAGCTCAGCCCATGTGAAGTTCCTTCCAGCCCTCAGCACCCAGTGGGTAGCACATCGGCTCTGGGAGACGGAGGCTTGGCATCTGGATGGGAGAAATGCTGCCAGGTCTCAGGTCTGTCAAAACCTCCATCCTCCCGCCTCTGCGCCAGTCACGCTAGATTGGCATTGCATCCTCCCTTGTGGTGCCTTTGAGCTTGTGAACTGTCCGCCCTAGGCCACCCCTGAAGCACAGCCTGTGGGCTCACACTGGGCCCAGGACGCCATGAGAGACATCTGAGGCTGGCTTTCCTAACACCGCTTGCAGCTCTTCCTCCACCTGGGCTGCCTCACTCTCAGGCCTCACCCTCCTGCCTTTAGCAGGTTGTCTCCCCCTCATGGAAGAAGTGAGGCCATCAGTCACCCCAGGCTCGGGCAGGGACTGGTTCATGGCTTGGCGTTGGCTCCTGCCGGTGGTTGAGCTGTTCGTGGGGGCGCTGAGTCTGCGAGGTGGGAGGCTGCAGTGAGCATGTTCTTCCCTCACTGACCCCGCCTTACGGTTTGCCCTTCTCATCTGTGTGTCGGTTCGGCTGTCCTGAAGGTTGACCAACCTCCTTTGCTCTATAGATCTAAAAATAGAAACCAACAAAGCATGTCCAGGCAGCTCCAGAGGCTCAAGTGGTGTGATGTCACTGGTGCAGCCCGTTTGCTCAGGGAATTAGCTGGGACTCTTTCCTTTGCGTGCGAAGACTTGTTTGGCGTTTAAAACGCCAGAGGACAGACCTTGTGGCTCAGGTAACTGGAAAGCCAGGCTGACTTCAGGAACAGCTGGATCCAGGGCTCTAAACAGGAGTCTCCAGGCACATTTGCTTTTTCCTCTTCACCTCTTAGCACTTCTTTTCTCTACCCTCACATCCTCTCAGACCTCACAGAAGAGAGACCTTCTCTTTCAACAACTGCATACAGGCCCTGAACCTCACTCTTCTTGGCCTGAGCTGAGGCACACACCGGTTCCGGAAACAGCCACCCTTGCCAGAGGAGGAACTGCAGTGACCAGCTTGGGCCATGTCTGTAGCTCCTGTCTCGGCCGTGCTGTGTATTGAGACTCGGGCCTTGGCCAATGCTGAGCTGGGCGGACAGTTTCCATCCTGCTGGAAGAATGGCCCCTCTGCCCAGTAGTGCTGGGAATGGAGTAGCTGTCTGGACCCCCCAGTTTCAAGCAGGGGCAGCCTAAGTAGTCTTCAACCTCCGAGCGTGGGTTCCCATTCCCATTCCTAGGAGGTGGCAGTCTCTCAGTTCTCCTTTGCTTGATTTTCCACTCTCTCTAAAAATCAGTGGATCCAGAGACAGCGAAACATCGATCAGATGCTCAAACCTCAGAGGGAAGGTAGGGGAGGGTGGGGGTAAAGGGGAGAGATCAACCGAGAGACTTGTATGCATGCACATAAGCATGGCCAATGGACACAGACAACAGAGGGTGAGGGTGAAGGCGGGATTGGGAGGTTTGGGGCGGGGGGGCAATGGGGGGATAACCACACATTTGTAATACCTTAATCAATAAAAAAATTATAAAAAATAAATTGAAAAAATCAGTGGAGAAAATATCCTCAGGTGAGGGTTAACAAAAGGAAGGAAGGGAGGGAGGGAGGAAAGGAAGGAGCCCTCTCCCCACCAGTGATGCTGTGTGCCCAGCTCCTACCGCGAGGTCATGGGCCCTGGAGGCCATGCGTGCTTCCACTGCCCGGCTGGTGCAGGCACCAAGCTCATGGCGCTCCTTGTGTGTGGGTGAGCACTGTGCCACTATATAGGGGGAGTGTTCCCACAGATGCCCCAGCTGCAGGCTCACCTAATGACAAGAAGCCACACTCAGAAGTCTTGACTTGCCTCCAGAGCAGTGGTTCTCGACCCTGCAGGCATTCTGACATCACCTTGTGGGGCTTTATCAAACGCTGACACTCGGGTCCCTGCTGCCGGCAAATGGGCTGAGGCATGACCTGAGTACCAGGAGTTTTGAAAGCTCTGACATGTACCCAGGGTCGAGAACCACTGATCTAAAGCCTGGTTCTCAAACTTGACTGCCGTGGAACCCCCTGCAAGCTTGTTGCAGTGGGACTCGGAGTCCATAGTCCAGGTGGAGCCCAGTGTCTGCACCTCGACCAGCTCCAAGGTAGCACTGGGGCTCTGGCCCCCAGCCCACACTCTGAGTGGCAGGGGGCCTGGATTCCGTCCTGAGGCCTCTGGACGTCGCGTGGCAGGGGGCACATGAGCCTGGGCCAATGCTCGTCCCCCCCGTCACGGGAAGCAGAGCCACAGCCTCCCAGACAGCTGCCCACTTGGTTTCAGGCAGGTGCCAAGACTGCCCCACCTGACATGTCGGCCATAAAGCCATTGGGGTCCCTGAAATAGCACTGGCAGCCGTCCTGGGGGTGAGGCACTGGTCCTCCAGCACTCTCCGTTATCCAGAGCACTCAGTGGGTTTTCCTCTCCCGGGCAGTCAGCGGGGCCGGCGGTTTCCTCTCGTGCATGTGGCTGGGTGTGTCAGAGTTGGCCACCATTTCGGGGAGAGATGAGCTGGGGGCTCTCCGGCGCCTTTGCCACTCTGAGTGGCTACTCACTGCAGCACTCCTGCCCTCGGAGAGATTTGACTAGAAGGAGAGCGAGAGAGCCTCCCAGCGGTGCGCCCAGCCGACCTTGCTATCGGAGAACTGGAAATCCTATTAGGACCTCAAGAGCAGGCAGCCGGCAAACACTCAGAAACAGGGGTCCCTCCCTGGTCCCCAGGCTCATGGATGCCAGGAGACCTCGGGGCTCCACCTACCCCCTACTCTGTGCCCACTGCCACCTGGTGACTCTGAGTCTTTGTTGACAACTCAGAGTTGCCTGGTTTGGATGAAATACCTGTAGCATCCAGTGCCTCTAACAATCAAAGAGTGAGTGTATGTGAAACATTGACCGCAGTTCCCAGCATGTGGTCAGCTACCTCCTGCTTTGGCTCCTAGGAGGTAGAGTGTGGGAAATCTTCAATGTCCTCCTCCGGGCTCAGGATCCACCTGATCACCGCAGCCTGCCTCCCGGGCCGCCTTCCTGCACGAAAGCTGACTAAGGAATTCGTGCAATGCCCAGTGCTGTGTCCACAAATGACCCTGGCCAGCAGGAGAAGTACATGGCTTGTGTCGCACCGTGTTAATCACAGTGCCTTTATTAAGCACCGACTGCACACTGGGCAGATGGGATATACAGAAATAATCACATTCATTGTATTGTTCTCAGACCTCAGAGTCTAATGAGAAGGACAGCTAGGATGCACGAGACAACCCAAAAGTCATTAGGTGTTAAATGGTGTGGGGCATCCATATGGAGCTGTGTAAGAACATGGGACTTTGCTGCCTTTTCACATCTCTCAAATACAGAGAGGCTGGGATAATTTGGGGTTTTGGTCTTTGCATAACCAACCAACTGCATGTTCGTATTACTGCATGTCCTCACACTCCAAATGTGATGCCTTCGAGTTACAACATGGGAAGATATTTGTGAAACCCAGCCAGCCCCCGCGTCTGAATCACACTGGAGCACTTTGTTAGAGAATCTTACCAAATGGCTCAAATAAAATCAGGCGCTGGAGAACATTTATTTTCTTGACCTTCTGAAGAAAGTTAATAAAGTAAAAGACCTTTGTAAAAGTGATTTGTTATCTAATGAGTGCTACCCTCACATTTTCTAAGCATGGGTGACAAGGCTCACTCATTTATAAAATACTAGAGGCCCAGTGCACGGATTCATGCACATTGAAAGGAAATTAATTAGAAGGTGGCCAGCGGGGCGGGACTGGGCCAGATGGACACACCCTGGAGCCAACGTCCCATGGTCCCTCCCTAGCTGGCCACACCTGGAGGGGCACCAGAGCTCAAAGGGCATCTCTACAGTGAGCCGGGTCCCTCAGCCTGTGGGGATCAGGCCAAACCAGCAGTCCGACATCCCCTGAGGGGTTCCAGAGTGCAAGAGGGCACTCTGTAAAGTTGCTGTTGCTCAGCAGCTCCTGTGTTGAGTATCTGCCCCCTAGTGGTCAGTGTGTGTCATACCTACTGGCTGGTGTGTCGGTTGCTTAGTCTTTTATATATACTAGAGCAGGGGTCCTCAAACTTTTTAAACAGGGGGCCAGTTCACTGTCCCTCAGACCGTTGGAGGGCCGGACTATAGTTTAAAAAAAAACTATGAACAAATTCCTATGCACACTGCACATATCTTATTTTGAAGTAAAAAAACAAAACGGGAACAAATACAATATTTGTATTTGCATGTGGCCCGCAGACCGTAGTTTGAGGACCCCTGTGCTAGAGACCCAGTGCACGAAATCTGTGCATGGGTAGGGTCCCTAGGCCTGGCTGGCGATCAGGGCCGATAGGGGCCTTCTGGCTGCTGGCCCGGGCCTTCCTTCTGGCTGCCAGCTGGGACCTCCCTTCCCTGGCTGCTGGCTGCCAGTTGGGGCCTTGGGGCCTTCCTTCCCTGGCTGCTGGCTGCCGGCCGGGGCCTTCATTCATTCTGCGCCACCCCCGGGTGGTCAGCACACATCATAGCGAGCAATCAAACTCCCGGTTGAACTCCCAAGGGGACACTTTGCATATTAGCCTTTTATATATATAGATAGATTTACCAAGCACCTAGTGCAGGTATTAGGGCTACAAAGGGGAAAAGAGGTGGTGTCTGCCCCCAGAAAGCTCAAGGTCCAGGAGGAGAGATGTAAGAATAATGTGGTGGGCGGGCAGGGGTTCAGAGTGGGGAGTGCAGGGTGCCCAGCAAGTGCAAAGATTTCTCAGGGCCAGGGTGGTGGTAGAGTTGCTGGTGTGTGTGGGTGTGGTGAAAGGCAGGCATTCCCCGCAGGAGGCAAGCATGTTAGGTGAGGCTGCGTCCAGAGGGGCTGGTGGGAGGTGGGTTTCTGCGGTATTGGTACCATTGCTGCTTCATTTTTCTGGATCACAAACAAACAGTACATTGAAAACTAGAGTTTGGAAATATATTTTCAATATATGTTGTTCTCAGCTCAAATATGTTTTTTTTTTTTTAATGTGTTGACTCAAATGTCTACCCAGAAAAAGAAGTTGTACAAACCTTTATTTTTCAAAAGTAATCTAATAGACTCTTACACATCAGAGTCCACACCATTTGCACCAGAATTGAGATTGAGGCCCAGAGAGGGAAGCAGTTTGTCCCAAGTCCTTCAGATGGTTAGTAGCTAGTTAGTGGTAGAACCCAGGCTAAAACCCAGTTCTGTCAACTTACTGCTATTTCTACCAATGGTGTCGGCAGGCTTCTAGCCAAGTGCTACTCCGAGCATCTGGCAGGGCTGCCTAGAGTACTGTGTGGTGAGCACTTTGAGAATGATGCTGTGGCTGACTATTGATGTCTGCCAAGGGCTGCGATGGGAGCGAGACCACCATGTGCCATTCCGCCTCGTCTGTCCTTGTGATAGAAATGAAGCATCAGGAAAAGCAGAAACTGCAGTTAGTGATGACTTCAAAAATTAGACTTCTGATACATTCATTTAAGTCAGCAACCATTTTTGAGGTCTAATACATGCTACAGTGCTGTGAACACACAGCCTGGATCTTACTAAGCTCACAATCTTGGGCAAAAGCTGGGATCAGCAAGGAACGTCACCAGGGTGTAACAGAATGGGGAAATGTGAAACGTAATCTAACAGTAGAGGTACGCTCTGCAATGCTCATGTCTAGATAAGCTATTTTTAAGTGAACTTAAAATTAAAACGAATACCATTTTAGTTACTAAACTAGCAAGGGGATTTCAGACCTATAAAGGCATTAAAATAATAATACCCGTATTTTTACTCAATTAAAAAAAATAAGGCAGACAATTACAAACAGAATTTGTTTTCAATATTTCATAATTTCCTCATCTTTTTACGTCTAATCCCAAACCTGCATATCCTCCTAGCTCAGGCATATTCCTGGAGCACCTGGTTTTTCTTTTGAAAAATAAAGGTCTGCACAAATGGCACAGACTTCTCTTTCAAGTACAGGAAGCCACTTTTCGGGCTTGTGCCTAACTGGGGTCAAGCTGGCCGATGAAAAATCTGAGAGTTGACCAAGGCAGACTGGCCACCTTTATGGAGTGCCATACGGAGTCATGCATGCCCAGATCTCCAACAGGCCAGCCCACCAGGGGAGGATGTGTAATTCCATTTGTTGCCTGGTCCTTCTTATGTTTATTTTATTTTATTTTTTTTCATAAATGCAGATACTTGGTCTTTGCGGCACCTGTTTCTTTCTGTCCTCAATGCCACAGCCTAGTCTCCTGCAGCATGTCATTTCCCGGCGATTCTCGATGCTCCATGTTGAATCATTTATATGTGTGTGTTGGGCCGCACAGTTCTGCGCAGTGCCAGCCAGGCCAGAGAATGTTGGGGTTACAGCCCACTCTCTCAAACATCTTCTGTTCTCTTGTGCCTTCTCTCTGTCAGCTGGGACCCTCTCCTCTTCCCTCTCTCCAGGTTGCAGGACCCATGTGCGTAGCAGCTGACACACACTGCTGTGTCATCTAGGCAGCACGGCATCTGAGATGGCACCGCCAGTAGTCATTATGTGGATGGGCTGCCTAGTGGAACTGGGTCCTATGTGAGGAAGAACAGAGAGCTAAGAGTTTAGAGGTGAGGCATCTAGTTGTGCCTTTGCCACTAACTAGCAGCTGAGTCTGTCTTTGCCTCTGTGTCTGCATCTGCAGAGTAAGGGACTGGTCCACTCTCTGTCCTATGGCTTGTGCTGTAAGTGGACTGGGGACCATGCCCACCCCTGACAGTAAAGTGCATAACTTAGATAGCTGTGCAGAGTGAAAAGCATTCTGGGAAACAAGGTTGTTGGTATTCATGCATATGTGGTTTGATCTCATAAGATGCTCATTATGCAAACTGTGTTTGTTCCATAGTACAACAGCCCCAGGTGGGACTGAGATGAAGAACAAGGCATTTAGCCAGTCCTGGAGAACAAGAGTGGAGTTGTTACGGGGAAGATACCTTGTTGTCCACCCAGGTGGGCTGAGAGACAGTTGCCTTAATGAGCGGAAGGTCTGAGTCAATGATCTGCATTGGAAACAGCACTAAAAAGTAGACAGGATGAGCCTTTATAGAAAACACCAGCATCTCTGCCACCTCCAAAGGTGGGGTGATGACTACAACCAAGACTACTTTACCCAGCAGGGCTACCATTTAAATTTAAAGGAGAAATAAAGAGCTTTCCAGACAAGAAGCTGCTAAAGGAGTTCATTACCACCAAACCAGTATTATAAGAAGTGTTAAAAGGCCTTCTAAAGAAGGAGAAGAAGAAACAGAGGAACCTAATAAAAAGAATTAAATGGCAATAAATATGTATCTATCAATAATCACTTTAAATGTAAATGGCTTGAATGCTCCAATTAACATAGGGTAGCTGAATGGATAAGAAAACAAGACTGATATATATATACTGTCTACAAGAGACCCACCTCAGAACAAAAAATATGTAGAGACTAAAAGTAAAGAGAAGGAAAATGATATTTCATGTAAGTAGAAAGGGGAAAAAAGCTGGGGTAGCAATACTTATGTCTGATGAAATAGACTTTAAAACAAAGGCTATAATAAGAGACAAAGAAGGACAATATAATGGTAAAGGGAACAATCCAACAAGAGGATATAATCCTTGTAAACATTTATGCACCCAGTACAGGAGCATCTAAATATGTAAAACAAATCTTGATGGACATAAAGGGAAAGATTGACAGTAATACAATTACAGTAGAGGAATTTCACACCCCACTGACATCAATGGATAGATCTTCCAGAAAAAAATAAATAAGGAAACAGTGCCCTTAAATGACACACTAGATCAGACTGATTCATTTATTTTTTTTAAATCAAATCTTTATTGTTCAGATTATTACATTGGTTCCTCTTTTTTCCCACCATAACTCCCCTCCTCCCAGTTCCCACCCCACCCTCTGCCCTCACTCCCCACCCACTGTCCTCATCCATAGGTGCACAATATTGTCCAATCTCTTCCTGCATCCCCCACACCCCTCCCCCCCACCCCCGAGAATAGTCAGTCCATTCCCTTTCTATGTCCCTGATTCTATTACAATCACCAGTTCATACTGTTCATCAGATTATTTATTCACTTGATTTTTAGATTCACTTGTTGATAGATGTGTATTTGTTGTTCATAATTTGTATCTTTACCTTTTTCTTCTTCTTCCTCTTCTTAAAGGATACCTTTCAGCATTTCATATAATACTGGTTTGGTGGTGATGAACTCCTTTAGCTTTTTCTTATCTGTGAAGCTCTTTATCTGATCTTCAATTCTGAATGATAGCTTTGCTGGGTTAAGTAATCTTGGTTGTAGGTTCTTGCTATTCATAACTTTGAATATTTCTTGCCATTCCCTTCTGGCCTGCAAAGTTTCTGTTGAGAAATCAGCTGACAGTCGTATAGGTACTCCCTTGTAGGTAACTGATTTTCTTTCTCTTGCTGCTTTTAGGATTCTCTCTTTGTCTTTTGCTCTTGGCATTTTAATTATGATGTGTCTTGGTGTGGTCCTCTTTGGATTCCTTTTGTTTGGGGTTCTATGCACTTCCTGGGCTTGGAAGTCTATTTCTTTCACCAGGTAGGGGAAGTTTTCTGTCATTATTTCTTCAAATAGGTTTTCAATATCTTGCTCTCTCTCTTCTTCTGGCACCCCTATAATTCGGATGTTGGTACGCTTGAAGCTGTCCCAGAGGCTCCTTACACTGTCTTCGTATTTTTGGATTCTTTTCTCATTTTGCTTTTCTGGTTGAGTGTTTTTTGCTTCTTCGTATTTCAAATCTTTGACTTTATTCTTGTGATCCTCTAGTCTGCTGTTGGGAGTCTGTATAACATTCTTTATTTCAGTCAGTGTATGCTTAATTTCTAGTTGGTTCTTTATCACAACATCGAGGGTCTCACTAGATTTCTTGAAAATCTCACTACATTTATCGGTGGTCTCACCAGTCTTTTCGAGGGCCTTACTAAATTTATCGGCGGCTTCTAGACAGTTCTTTAAAGACCTTAAAAGTGTGGTTTTGAACTCTATATCCAGCAGTTTGCTTTCCTCCATTTCTGTCATTTGTGTCCTGTTTCTTTGTCTCGGCATTTTTTATGCTTCACTGTGTCGATGGAGTGGCTTTCTGTGCTAAGTGTCCCAATTACCTGAGGTAGACACTCTTGGTGCACCCCCTTGTGGGCTTTGTGCACAGTCTTGTTGTAATTAAGCCTTGATTGTTGTAGTTATCACTGGGAGGAATTGACCTTCAGGCCAATTGGCTGTGAGAATCAGCTGTGTCTGCAGTGGGAGAACTTCTGTGCTGGAGACACCCCTCTGGGGCAAGACTTGCTTCAATGGGGCTTTGGTGTCACTGAGTCTGCCCCCTGAGTGTGTCTTTTATGGTTCCACGGAGCTGCAAACTGGATGGTCCCACTCTGACCTCTGGGCTTCCTGGCTCCTGGATCTCTAGGGAGGTGCTAATCTAGCCTTTGCCTGCAGCTATCCAGCAAAAGCCTCCCAGCAGGGCTTGGGCGGGACAGGTCCCACAGGATCAACAGGGCGGGGCTAGCAGTTATGGCTGCTCTCAGTCTTGCCCTCAGAGGCTCTGCTTCTCAGTGTCCCAGTAATCGCTGCAAGCCCCTCGGAGAGAAAGCTGCCCTTGGGTTCTGACTGATGCCAGACAGTCCCGCTTCTCCCATATGAGTCTGGGTCCCTAGAGACTCGCCTGGAACTGGAGCTCAGAGCCTGAGACTCCCTCCCAATTGAAAACGACAACCGCGCCCTCAGCCGCCAGCCCGCTCTGCATGCACTCCGCACCTTAGTATTTTCCTTCCGCACTGCGCCTCCTCTGAGTCTTGGTATGCTTTTCTCTTTCCTTCTAGTTGTAGAATTTCCACTCAGCCAGCCTTCCTGTGGTTCTGGATGATGTCCTTTCCATCTTTTAGTTGTATTTTTGAAGTAGTTGTTTGAGGCAACAAACTCCCGTGTTTACCTATGCTGCCATCTTGGTTCCTCCAGACTGATTTAATTGATGTCTTCAGAGCATTCTACCACAAAGCAGCAGAATATACATTCTTTTCAACTGTGCATGGAACATTTTCTAGAATAGATCACGTTAGGACACAAAACAAGTCTCAATAAATTTGAGAAGATTAAAATCATATCAAACATCTTCTCTGACCATAATGGTATGTAACTATAAATCACAAGAAAAAAAATGAAACTGAAAAACACAAAAAGATATGGAGGGTAAATAACATGTTCCTAAACAATGAACAGGTTAACAGTGAGATCAAAGGTGAAATCAAGAGATACCTTGAAACAAATGAAAATGAGAACACAACAACCCAAAAGCTGTGGGACACAGCTAGAGTAGTCCTAAGTGCTCGCTCATCTCAGAAGCCTGCTGCAGCCTGCGCTCCCCCTTGCAGTATGTGGGCATTCTCTGTGTCAGTATTTTTGTGAAACATGATTTTTTAGTGATTATATAACTTCCCCTTGCATGCGTGTGTCCCAACACCTAACCGCGCTCCTGTTTGTCTCCTGTTCATGAGCCAAGTGTCCAGGTGCTGTTATAGGGATGCTGGGTGCTCTGCTGAGGACAAATTCCCAAAGCAATTGCTGGATCAGCACTGGTTTTGAAGGCTTTGGATACTTGCTGCCTGTTTGCTGGCCCAAGAGGATGTAATTTGACCTGTCACTCGAACTTTTGGCTTCTTGGGAGGCAGGTGCCCGTGTGGGGCAGAGTGCGCTCTTGGGTGAGGCACAGGCCCTGATTGGAACTTCAGATCTTCCACTCACTGGCTCAGAGATCTTGGACTGCTTGCTCAACGCTCTGCTTCTCTGTTGTCCCACCTGCAAAAAGGAGATGCACCATTTAATTCAGGGGTGGTGGTGAGCATCAAAGGAGAGAGAATGTAACCCCTGGGACCTGGGAGGGCACGGCACAGGCGTGGAGCAGGACAGGCCATAGCAAGTGGCAGGGCAGGCTCCAAGCTCAGTGCAGTCGACTGAGGTGACCTCCAGCAGCAGGTGCTGTGGGCCTTGTCGGCTCTGGCCTGCTCAGGCCTCTGGGGTGACAGTGCTGCTGGCTGGCACCCTCCTCACTGACATCAGCCTGGGGCCTTCCTTGCCCCTTCTATAGCTTATTCTCCCATGTGGGCCCCTGAACTGCCCCACCAGAGAAGTGGAGGTTGCCCCACCCGGGGTTGCCCCTCTCCTGGGAGAAGGCTGAGTGGTTAGCAGCCGGCTCCTCCCACCTGCAAGCGGCAATACATTGGCTATGCTCTGTTATTTAATTTATATACCATTTGACTAGAACTCTGTACAGATGCATTTTGGAAGACAGAATTACAAGCAAGGCCTTCTGTAGAGCCATCCTCAAAGTCCCCCTTTCGCCTGCCCCATCCTGGGTCTCAGCAATGCAGAACACACCTGCCACCCAGAGCCTCTGTCGTCCCTCCCGGCGATGCCTGGAAGCTGCCCGTGTCCCGGTTCTCACTCTTAGACTCGGGACGAACTCGGGTCAGGTGGGGCGCAGTGGTGCTCGCAGGAGTCTGCTCTTTTGAAGGGGCAGCTGCAGGAAATCAGAGCGGACGTTACCAGGGAGAGCCGGGAGCCTGGCCACGCCAGCGGTGGTTTCCGCCCAGGGGTAGGGCCTGTGCACCTGCCGTGTGGTCTCAGGCAGGGTCACTGCCCAGCGAGCGGGGTGAGCAGGTGCCCGGCTGCAAAGAGCAATTGGAAGGTCCCAGGAATGCAGTTCACAGAACATCCAGGCCCTGAGGTAACAGGATGGGCCTTTAAGAACAGATGACAAGCCCTAACCGGTTTGCTCAGTGGTTAGAGTGTCAGCCTGTGACTGAAAGGTCCCAGGTTCAATTCTGGTCAAGGGCATGTACCTTGGTTGCGGGCACATCTCCAGTAGGGGGTGTGCAGGAGGCAGCTGATCGATGTTTCTCTCTCATCAATGTTTCTAACTCTCTATCCCTCTCCCTCTCTGTAAAAAAATCAATAAAATATATTTAAAAAGAAAAGAACAGATGACAAGAAAGCTGGAGCTAAGGTGCCAATGTGCCCGGCAGAGGCACCTGTGCCCATAATGCCCCGCACCGCAGGTGCCCACAACCTGGAGGGCAGGACAGACGCACAGGTGGTCTTGGTGGGGAAGGAGAGGGTGCAGGACCTGGCTGTGTTAGTTCTCAGCATGAGTCTCTCTTCCTGGGATCAGCCCGACGCACATGGGGTGCAGCCCCCTGACCGTTGCCCTTTGCGGCCTGGAGTGAAAGAAGAGCGTGTGCTTCCCAGGCAGCTTCAACCGTGTGCTGCACACCTGCTGGGAGCTCGTGTGGGTGCTGCCGGGCCCAGGGGGGCTGCTTGGTGGGGAGACGGGACGAGGGCCCCTGCTCGGCACCCCGCGGTGTCCCAAGCGCCCTAAGCCACTGTGGGGAGGACAGGGAAGGCCGCTCTTCTCCCTGCAGTGAGCTCCCTGAGGTGAGCCTGCCCTCTGGGAGCACCAGGGCGGCCAGGCCACACCCCCTGGGGCGCAGCGTAGACTCGCATCTATTGTCCTGTGTTCCAGTATGTTCATGCCTCCTTCCTTACAGTCATTATTTTATTTCCTTGGATTGTGTGGATTCTGGAACAAATTAATGATTTTCTTTGTGACACACACATATAATGAAAGAGAAGGGGGAGCGGAGGGTGGAAATGGGGCAGGAGGGGAGGAAACGAAGGGAAGGACAGGGAGGGGGCAGAGAATTGGGGGAAGAGAGCTTTTACTCTCAGTATCTCATGCCTGTAACTTGGGTCCACAGGGCGCAGTCTGTATAGTTGAGTGAAGGGGAGAAAGCAGAGGTCAAAGCTGAAGGCCATTAGAATAATTCCCTTTCCTAACGATCAGCACCAAAGGGCTTGCTCCTCACTGACAGCCTCGCTTGTGGGAGAGGCCAGTGACCCTGCACAGAGCCACGCGCCCTGCTGCGTGGCCTCTTCCCTGGAGGAGTGTGGCTCTCGGTGCGTTTTGATTCTGTCCCAGTAGATGGAGTAAGTAGAGCTGGGGTGTGATTTCAACCCCGTGGCTCAGCATAAACAGTCTGCATGTCTCGTGCACCAAATGGAAAACTCCCAGAAGTGGCGGCCGCTCTCGGTCCAGGTGATTGTCACATCCGCACATCACTCAGGCTGCTGGGTGGATGCTCTTGGGGAACTGATGTTGCACCTACGGCAGCACACACCCTGGCAGTGTGGGGGGTGCTGAGGGCTGGGGCAGGCAGTGCCCCCGACGCCAGCCTCACTTTCTTCTGTTACATAGAGACAGTGACCCAACAACCTAAGGATCCCTGTGAACACAGGCTTTTATTCTAAGTGAAGCCTTGTGCGTGGAAGTCATCGTCATTGTTACTGTTTCATAAACATTTGACTAATAATTACTCAACCCCATTTTCTGACTCTGCCTATTTCAGACGGGTCAGAATAGGGTGGTGGTGTTGTCGTCTTATGAATAGGCTTTGCAACACGGCTTCCTACTGCCGAGCTGCCAGTCACGTGTGGAGCATCCCAGGTAAATGAAGCCGTAAGGACTTTCTTTGTGGGGTTGTTTTTGGTATAAATGCATAAAAAGGGTGTTTCTTACCTCAGCGAACTCATGATTAGCAATAAGCCAGCCCAGTGGACTTCCCTGGGACCCTGCTCCGCTGCCCTGCGTCACGCGTGTGTGCAGCCGTCCGCACGGCACAGCTCTCACTCCGAGATGACAGTCTCCGAGTTAGATCACATCTTGGCCTGATATCCCAGCGTTAGAATGAATTTATGCTATAGTCTCCCAAGAATTATGCAAATGCAATTTCTAAGTTAAGCTCACAAAGTTTGAAGTTCTTACGCTTACCTGTTTCTGAAACGATGGTTTTGTAAGTCTCTAATTGATTTTTTTTACTCTATAACCTGAAAATGTCTAATGTTTTTCAAATCTCACATGGAACCCTTCACTCCTGGATGAGAGAGAACAGCGTACTCCCTGGCAAGCTGATGTGCATTGCAGTCTGACACCGTTTTATTGAGCCCCATTCATGGAGACCTAGTCACCTGTGGGAGCTCAAGTTCTCACGTGCATGTGTATGTGCTTAAGTGCTGCATCCGGCAGCTGTCTGCATCCCTTGCTAAGTAACTTACCAATTTGCCCATTCACACAGACCCCAACTGCCCAGGAAATCAACTGTTTATCTTACATCAGATACTATTATGTGCTTGTAAATCCTCCCATTTATCTTGTTGGTGACTGGGTTCATTTGAATGAAGCTCTGTTGTTTCTTTGCGGAAAAGCATCCTAGTGAGCTGTGGCCCTGTGCCTTGCTCCTTCTGGCTGTTCTCACTGTCCCCGCCGGGCCCGTGGCCAAAGGGAAGCGTAAGGATGAGAACAAGGCATCTGGGCAGGGACCGCCCCTGCATCTGTATGGCTTCGTTCCCAGGGGCCATTGGACTTTAGCTCTGCGTGGCGTAGGGTAGGTCAGGTCTGAAGGAGGGCAGTGGATAAAGCAAAGCCCAGGCTAAGGAAATGTGACACAGTTTAGCTAAGTCGTGGGTTTGGAAGGAGACAGTGGAGTGCTGGGTGGCCTTGGGAACTATGATTGGGTAGCTGATGCTGTCTCATTCTATTAGGAGGGGATTCTTTTGTCTAGCAAGTGTTATAAGTGCCTGTGGTTCATTTGTTTGTTCATTTATTCATCCATTCCTTCAACAATATTTATTGAGCACCTCTTGAGGGGCAGTACCATGCTGATCCATGTTCCCTGACCTCAATCAGTTTCCAAGTTTTATACACTTAGCCAGATAGGGTATGACTCACTCTCCAGTCCATGCCTAATGTTAGTTTTTTATAAGATAAAAGATGTCTAAAGTAATGTTTTTTATAAGATAAAAACAGGGCATTAGGAAATATCACCACTGACCACCCGCCAAGTTCCTCTACTCTCCCCTCTTGCTCAGAGCACTCGGACTCAGCATCTGAGTTGCTGGTTTCAGCCCTGTGCGTATGACACTTCTTTGCTTTCTTTTCTCCATATGTCCAGTAGATCTATCCCTTTCTCCTCCCTGTCTTTTCTGACAGCTAGACAGAGGTTGTGCGCGCACACAACTAGGTGTCTGCATCAAAGGGCAGGAGGTCCTCTGGCTCCTTCAAGGAGAAATGGTTGGTGTGATGAGGTCCAGTCTCAACACCCCCCACTATGAGTCAGGTGCAGAGGTCAAGTCCTCTGCTCTCGGGGAAATAATACCTATCAGGATGCACTCAGCTGGCGCAGCTTCTGAACAGGGAATTCTCACAGGACCTTTGTGAGCATTGCACATTCCATTGGCCTCAGTAACGTGAAACTTACTTTTCTAAAAAAGGTACAGACAGAACTTGGCGTGACTCACTAGAGAACAACAGTTAAGTCACTGCTTATTTTCTTTTTTCCAAGAAAAGGAAAAATTGATTAAATGTATAGGAAGTGCAAGCAGCCTCAAATCTATAAAAGGGAACTGGATCAATGTAATGCAAACTTTGAGATGATTAAAACTGGTTAACTTCTATGAACAAAAGGTGCTGGGGTTCTCAGTGCATTGTGGGAGGTCCTAGCTCATCCTGGGAGGGCCTGGCTCTATGGAGGGCATATCGGTCTTCTCTGGGAAGTGGAAGTGGAGCTATCTGAAGGATGAGAAGGATTTAATACAAGGAAAGTGGAGCATGAGGGCAGGGAACAGCATCTGCAAAGGCCCTGGCTGGAAGGAAGTGGAATACTATGGGGGAGGGGAGAGCAGGGCCAAGGCACATGTGTATGCCAGTTGCGCACAGGGCCTCTGAGTGAAGTCCAGATGCCTGCTCATCTCGTCCATATTTATTTATATTCACCCGCATATCTGTTGTTCTCCATTCCTACCTACCTCTCCACACTTCCACCTGAGAGCATATCCTTCTTCCTCTAGCATTTGTTTTAGTGTGAGATTGCTGGGGACAAAGTGTGTCATGTCTGCTTTTCCAAAAACATCTCTATTTCACCTGTTTTTCTCTTAACACATTTCCAGCAGCTTTATTGACATATAATTTCATACCGTAAAGTTCATCTTTTTAAAGTGTATAGTCAGTAGGTTTTACTGTATGTACAGAGTTGTGTGACTGTGAACATAATCTAATTTCAGAGCATATTCATCTCCCCCAAAAGAAACACTGTGGCCATTTGCAGTTACTTCCTATTCCACGTCTCTTCCCCTAGCAGCCCACTCCCCTACCCAGACAAACACTGGTCTGCTTTCTGTCTCTAGGGGGTTGCCTATTCTGGATACTTGCATAGATGCTAATAATTATTATATTTTCCTAATGGATTAGCAGCTACCTCTGGAAGGGTAATAACCATCACTGACCCGGAAGTGGGTGAGTACAGAGACCCTGGAGAAGGTGGCCAGGATGGATGCAGGGCCCTGCCAGGACAGAAGATGGAGGGAGGAGTGTTCGAGCGGGAGGTGGTAGGACACCAAATGAAAGGCTTTTTACATTGTCTTCCCCGACTAGGCCACCGCCTCCAGCTGGCCAGGGAAAAGGGAGCTGAAAGTCACTGCTGGTCTCCCTCAGCTGTCTGAGGTTGGGTGAGCTGATATTCAAAAATCCCAGTCAGGATGCTAAGACCCACTGACCTTGGATATTATGAATTTAATAGGTATTTCGATCAGCAAGGATATTTGAATATTCTGCCCCGCAAAGCTGCTTTCCTACCATCTACATCTGGCATATTACACTTGGTTACTGATGTGCATGTTTACTTCTCTGTGGCTTCGCATCCTGGTGCTTGGGCGTTTGGGGTTGGCACGTAGGCCACCGAGGCCTCTGCCCTGCTCTCCCAGGTCGAATGTGCCCTGCACTATGCATTGTTTTCCCTGCCCTGGCCTCTCCTTCCTCGTTTTATTTTGTGTTCTGGGGAATAGTTTTGCCCCCGGAGCTTAGTGACAGACCTTCTGTGGCGACAGACAGACTGTTGGGCTGAATGTTCATAGTCAGTTAGGCTTCAAGGACATTGATGAGAGACACAGTCACTGATCAGCAGGCAACTTGGCAGAGGTGGGAGCCTGACGCTATGAAGGCCATCGTAAACACGCGCCTTCCTGGGGGTGGGACGGGTGTGTGAATAGTAGATGAAAAGCTGGTTTGAGGTAGATTATGTCTTCAGACGGTTTGAAGAGAACAAAAGAGCAGTTGCCGAAGTAAGAGGCCAAGAATGGTCTTCAGAGGTAAAATTGCACAGAAGTGATGGCATTCCTGTGCAAATTGGTCTTCAGTCCGAAAGCTTTATTCTACGTCTCTTCCCCTAGCAGCCCACTCCCCAACCTAAAGGATGTGAGTTTAGTTATTGTTCCATTTTCAGGAAGGCAGAATCCACCTTCTCTCCCCCCCACAAACACTCACACCACCATGCACGCTCAGACACGTGCATTAAGTGGGGTCTGAATGGCTGTAAAGGTAGGGTCTGTTAGGTGTCTGTTGTTGAATATATGTTAATATTCAAAGAATGGTCATTGGGCTCATCGACACTTCTGAAGTTCAAGGACAAGTGTGTTACACGGCATACCTGTTCACTCATTCTGCAAATGTCTACAGGTACCTTTTGTGGCCAGACACTGAGCCCCATGCCCAGATGGACACAGTAGAGGCCTTGCCCCCAAACACTCCCTCTAGGAAGAAGAGCTTGTCCTGAAACTCAAGGCTGTCAGTGCTACCCCACTTGGAGAAACAGTGAAAAGTGAGATCCAGTGATTAAATGGTAGTTTCAGTTTGGGTGTCTGCAATTGGTGCTGGGGTCTTCAGTTGATTTGGCACACAAACACTGGTATTTAGATTTGCTTTTATTTGCTTTTAAACAAAAAAACTGCATTGATGGATCTGTGATCATTTGCTGTTACTCTTCTTAAAAGGTACTTCACATAGACTTGGTGGAATCAACTCTCTCCAGGACGCGGGGACTCCACAGCCAGCTGCCACAGGCACTGCAACACGCATAAGAGAAGCATTTAGGTTATAGCTTCAGGTTGAAATGCCATCACTTCTGTGCAAACTTACCTCTGTTTTTTCATCGTTTTAAAGTTGTGCTGCTCCCATAAAGAAAATAAAGTTCTTTTCAATAGACGGAAAAGGGTCGCACGAAAGATTATTTGCTTTTTACTAGTCAGGTTATCACAAATCTCCTGGAGGACATCCTCTGTCTTAAATTGGTTTGTAAAACTAGATGCATTTCTAGAACATAGTCGGTGACTTTACTGCTGGTTTTCGTCCTGTTTGTACCATGTTGATCATCTCCAGAAGCCCCAGGAGTTTTGTCATGGGTCTAGTGCTCAGTGCCCTGCTCCAGGCACTGTCCTTGGTGCTGATAAGAGAGCCGTGGATGAGACCGGAATATAGCTGGCCCCACCAAGCACAGCCTTAGAAGGGAAGGGTACGTTAGGCAGGCACCTTACAAGGAGTCCTGGCTGGCAGCCTTGGTGAGCATTGTAAGGAAAGGTACGGGGGCTGAGAGAGACTGCCACAGGGATGTGACCAAGCCTTTCATGCATAATGACATGCTCAGAGGTATGTAATCCGGTTACAGATGGGATTTTTTTTTTTGCATTGTGTAGATAAACATAGATTGAAACTGTTAAAATACCATATTAAAATCTATTCTTGTTCCCCACATGAATAAGCTTTTGTAGGACTTTTCAATATGAGCTGCAACTGATGATGGCATTCTTCCAATAAGCTTGGAAGCAGCCTGTGGTCGCAGGGAGGGTTCGGGGGGAGGGAGTGGGACAGCCCCACGGGGCCTTCTTTGGAGGAAAGTCTCTCCTGGTTCTGTAGGCGCCCAGATCCACACGGAGGCGCACAGGGCACTGCAGGCCCAGCGCCTTTGTGAGTTGATTAGAATCCCTGAAGAGGCACCTCAGGTGCAGATTTGAAGACCAAGTGTTTCTGTATTTGAACTTGAGCTGTCAGAACAATAGGGGCAGGAGGGTGGGGGGCAACCGCTGGTGGAGGGGGCGTTGGGGCGGCCTGCCTTGAACTTCGAGAAGCAAGGGGTGCTGAGAGAGAGTGGGAGATTTCTGACTATGGTTTTCCCTGAATGTTACTTGGGTGGGGGGACATGTTTCAGAAAGGGCAGGTTATTGGGCGCCATGGAGAAGGCTCCCCACTGTAGCCGCATGGAGGTTTCCACCCGGAGTGTCCGAGCGAAGGGCTCAGTCCATCTGCTCCCTCCACCTCTCAGAGGGCTGCTGTCCCCCAGCTGACCCCGCCCCGGGAGCCTGGAATGTTTTCATTCCTTACTTGGCAGCAGTTTCACCCACTGCCATCAGACTGCGGGGCCTGGGGAAGCTCAGGGCCCATCTTCCAATCCAGGTGTCTTCGTCTTTGACCGATCACAGTGACTCTAAGGGAGCCGTTTGTATAGGACACTGTGTCTTCGTGAGGCAGACGGACACTGCTGCCAGGCGTGCCGGTGCGTGCTCCTGTCTGCGTTGGTGCTGACGTGTGAGCGCGTGGTGAGGAACAGGCTGTGGAAACCACCCACGGTTCTCAGCGAGTGCGTGTCTGTGCTGTGTTCTCCGCCCCGGGCAGTTCCAGGGTTATTGTCCCTGTTTTGTAGATGAGGAAACTGAGGCTCCGCAAGAGTAAGTGGGGGGCTGAGGATTCAGTCCCAGGGCAGCCTGACTTCCACGTCTTGGTCCCTTTCCTCTGCACCCAGTTGCAGTTTTGCTCGTGTGAAGGTGTTTGGAACATGAAACATGAGCAGGTTTTCAAACCTTCCACATGAGGTGAGCTAGTCTGTCATCCCTTTGTCTGTGGAGTGGCTTTTGCCTCCGTGTGTGAATCGTTAGCAGCCTGGGCCTCTGGCCATGCTCTCTGCATCCGGGCCCAGCAGGATGTCCACATGCATACAGCAAGTGGAGAGCGGGCCGCCTCCCACCCTCCCCCACTCCTCAGCCCTCTGACGCCTGCGGCTTTGTCATCCATCCCAGGAGGAGCAAGGGCGAGCTTCCGGTTCTCCTGGTCGCTCAGTGGGTGGAGCGCCCTTCAACCCACCCACAGGGCTAGTGCACACACACTCACATACACCTCCGCGTTCTCAGCACTTCCCAGCAAAGAGCGTTTGATTAAAATGGCCAGAGGTGACCGGACATTTTGAAGGTAATGCCATAGTGACTCAGGAGTGTTAGGTGACATATCAAGGCAGCCGCAAACCCCTTCCCTCAGACCCAGGGACCCTGTCAGACTGATCTTCCGGGAATGTCAGCCTCAGGCCCCTGGCCTCACCCTGGGGACATCTCAGGACTGTCCCTTCACTGGGTCAGCGCCTGCGAGAGGCTGCTGACATCGGTCTCATCCATCGCTGTATCCCAGGCCTTGAAGGTGCTTGCCCATGCTGGGTGTGCAGTCAGTATGAGGACATGCAGTCAGCATATAGTACCGGCACCAACCTATGTCCAACATGAGGACATGCACTCAACATAGTACCTGTGCCAACCTATGTCCAACATGAGGACATGCACTCAACATAGCACCTGTGCCAACCTATGTCCAACATGATGGCATGCAGTCGACATAGTACCTATGCCAACCTATGTCCAACATGAGGACATGCACTCAACATAGTACCTGTGCCAACCTATGTCCAACATGAGGACATGCAGTCAACATAGTACCTATGCCAACCTATGTCCAACATGAGGACATGCACTCAACATAGCACCTGTGCCAACCTATGTCCAACATGAGGACAGAGGGCAGCATGTCTGCGTCGCTACTTTGGGCCAGTTAGTAAGCCTGTCGGCTATAATATATGGTCTCAATTCCAAAAGGGGGAAACTAGGAGCTCTTGAGGATTAAGCGATATGCTTCAGATGGTATGTGCGTGCTGGGTCAGTCACTTCCAGTTCAGGCAGTAGAAAGCTCTGGCATTCGTACTTAGCTCAGAAGCAACTGCAGAGGATGGTGCCCAGGGTCCTGGCTGGTGACTCTGAACCAGTCCTGACCATTTGCACTCTCTGGCTTGCTCCTCATAGTTTCCTGCTGTCCCTTCTCTGGCCTCTTTCTTCACATGTCCTGGTGGCTGCTCCTCCCAATAATGTCACTGGGCAGCAGGATACTATGGGACCAGGGATTTCGACAGGATTGCGTCGATTCATCATCACAATATTAAGTCTTTCAATCCATGAACATGAAATGTCTCTATTTCTTTGTGTCTTGTTTCATTTCTTTCAGCAACACTTTGTAGTTTTCAGTGTGCAAGTCTTTCCTTGGTTAAGTTTATTCCTAAGTATTTTATTCTTTTTTTGATGCCATTATAAATGGAACTGTTTTCTTACGTATCTTTTCAGATTGCTCATTGTTAGTATATAGAAGCACAACTGATTTTTGTGTGTTCATTCTGAATTCTGCACCTTTGCTGCATTCACTTATTCTAACAGTTTTTGTGAGGGGGGACCTTTAGGATTTTCTACGTATAAGATCATGTCATCTGTGAACAGAGATACTGTTACTTCTTTTCTTTAACATGGATGTCCTGTTCCTTTTTCCTGACTGACTGATCTGACTAGGACTTCCAGCACTACTAGTCTGTTGAGTAACAGTGGTGAGAGTGAGCGCCCGTGTCTTGTTGCTGATCTTAGGGGAAAAGCTCCCCGTTTTCTCTGTTTAGTATGAGAAAAGCTGTGGGCTTTTAGTCTATGGCCTTTGTTATGTTGAGGTAGTTTCCTCCTATTCCTAGTTGTTTTTAGTGTTTTTGTCATGAATGTTGTTCAGTGGTTTCTGCATCAGTGGCGGTGATCGTGTGGGTTTTCCCCCTTTCGCTCTGTTGGGCAGACATTTTTATGGAGCTAAATTGTATGAAAATAGAGAAGTGAAGCTGATGAAGCTTTGTTCATCTTTTTAAGGAATTGGCTGGTGGGGAGAGGGACATTTTGACGTTAATATTAAAGGAGACCGAAACATGGGACCCGACCCTGCCACAGACCTGTGACTCCTTTCCCCTGTCAAAACGTGTCCCATTGTGTGCTGTGCATAAGGGGCAAGTGTTAATTGGTTAATTAAACATCTGAGCCCCCCGTATAAGGGAGGATTCATAGGAACTGCCAGTAAGGAATAGCTTTCCGAATAAATGGTGCGTTAGGGAGTGGGGTAGAGTGCGCCATTCACAGGTCAGCGGTGGGAGGCAGGCGTGCGGTTAGGTCCGTGTTCTGCAGCAGGGAGAGCGGCCAGCAATCATTTATGTGATTGCCGTGAAGAGTCAGAGGCATTTTATTCAGGAAGAAGACAAGTACATGTGGATGACAGGATCATATCTGGGATGGTTTGCTTTGAAATAACCTAGTGGGAGTTGGAGGGGGAGAAGGCGTAAAGTTGAAACTACAGCGACCATATGTTAAGTTCATTATATATTCTTTGCAATTTTGTATTGGTTTGAAATTTGTCATAATGAAAAGTTCAAAAAAGAAACACAGTGTAAAGCAATGATGATGTGGCTTTATATCAAAATTGTATGTAGCCATTACAGTACACTTAGGAAGAATTAGCAAGAAAATCAGGAAGTCAGTTTTCCTAATGTGGTGTGTGTGTGCAGATACATACAAATATTTGCACAGAAAATACTGGGAAGGAAATACATTAAAACATTAATTGTGATTATCCTTGGCTGGTAGGACTATGGGTGGTTTTCATTCTCTATATCTTATAAACTTTCTACAGTGAACAAGAGAAAAACATAATTTCTGAAAACGTTTTTTGCTGTTGTTTTTTGAGAGAAAGGAACCAAATCTGCATTCTGTAAACTAGTTAAAGGATATTTTGTTTTATTTCAGTTTACATTCAACCCCATTCTGTATTAGCTTCAGATGTACAACAAAGTGTCCAGAAAATCACGTGCTCTACACAGTGGTCCCCCACTGTCTCAAGCCCCCCCTTTCCCCCCAGCCCATACCATCTGTCTTGATATCATTGACTACATTCCCCATGCTGTAATCCACATCTCTACGGCTGTTCTGCAACTAAATGGGTGAAGCATTTGTTCCTGCTATCTGTTTTCTATGCAGTTGCTCTGTCAGCGAATGGTTAAATGCCTGTGTGGTTACTAATCTTGAGCTGTCGATGTTTTTTGGGCTGTACTGTCCCATAATATGCCATAGAATCTGCCTTTGCTGGTGTGGGCAGGCGAGGTCATAGACAGAAAGCAGTTACCACCACCACTTTTCTCACTGTTAACTTCTGTTAAACATGTTCCTTTAATGTGAATTTCCATCTGGTTTTAGGGAGCTGGACATGATTTCCACACGGGTGATGGACTTCAAGCTTCGGGAGGCTGCCGAAGGCCTGGGGGAGGACAGCACAGGTAAGGCCTCACTTCCCCTGCTCTGCAAAGAGTCCTCACTGGGTTGTGGGATGGGGGGAGGGGCTGACGGAACCAGGCCATTGGGGTTCTCTGCATGGAGAGTGGGGGTTCAGTTCACAGCATGCTCAGACACCCCCTGGGTCCTTCATACCGAGGCCAGAGGACCTGCAATGCCGGGGGTCTTCCTTTGCTTCTGTCAGACATGGAGGGTGAGTTAGAGTCATTTTCCTCATTCCCATCCCCATGTTTGATTGACTTGAGGGGTGCAGTGGGATCGTTTATTGTCCAAGAACATCTGAAGGTACCAGCAGGAGGTTGGCAACGTATAAGGTAGCCTGATCGTCCAGAAGAATAGAATAACAAAGCCTTTGAATCCTCTTTTATGGCTACTCTTTTTCAGGAGACCTTATTATATCCTCTACTGAGTTAAATGCCAGGCCCATGAAGCACCATCTCACAACATGTCCTGATTGGTTTACCACTACTCATATATTGCTATTTATGTCTTGATAGAGTTGTAAAATTGACCTTAAAAATCATCGATCTTCCTACAATGTACCTTTTCCATAGATTAGCCATTTATACTCACCTTATTTTGGTAACAAAGGCCTCCATCTCTCTCTCTTTAAAGTCAGAATGCTAGTAGTCATTTTTAAATATAGTTCAGGGGAAATAGCTTCAATAATATTAAATTCTAGCTTCCGATTATTAATTCTATTAAAGACTCTATTTCATATATTTTCAATAGATTTTTCTTATTCTAAATTAGGACTGCTTTTTCTCTGTCACATTTCAATAAATATCATATAGGTAGATTATAGATAGCTTTTTCTTATTATTCCATGTTAGAACTACTTTTTCTTTATCATAATTGAATAGGTAACCCTCCCCCCCCCCCCCAATACAGATAATAAGGTGGGGTTTTTTTTAGTTAACCCTGAGAAAAAGTGAGTTGCAAAATTTCACATTATGGGGCACTAAATTAGTACTGATTTTAAACAAGAAAATACTGTTTAAAGAAGTAGTTCATTCACCTGAAACTACATCCATAACTACTAGTTTGGGGTACTTACCGAGGTCACCATGAAGAATTTATTTTTAAAAAGAAAGAGAGAAACTAAGTTTTTTTTCCAAATAATAGTGAAGCAAGTTATTCAACCTCTTCCCATTTAAAATGTAAAATTCTAGATAAGAGCATTCTTTTAAACTCCTTTGAAAAGTACACATAAGGAGTAATGAGCCCAGAATTAGAGAAAAATGGGAACCTGAGCATAGAAGCCACTTTGCCCTCAGATCATTTACCAATCTTGGAAATTTCGAGTTTCATTTTTGTCTTCATGAAGTAGTAGGAGAGGGAGAGGGTCAAATGTCAAGTACAGACCTGTACAAGGTGGGCCATCTACTAGAAGACCTTCCCTAAAACCAGCTGGGGGCCTGAGGAGCCACAAAATTTGAATAAGTGTGAACCAGAGGTCGGTCATAGTTGTGTGGATTTATAGCGTGCGTTTGCATCACTTGGGTAATTCAAAGACTCTCAAGCCTTGAGCTTGGCTCAGAGTATTTCTAGACTGAAGGTGGCCTGAGGTACCTTGCGGAAGGAAGCAGTCTTCTCTAAAGGAAGGTGCCTTCTATCTAGACTCCACGTTACTACGTTAGTAATTAGTACTGTCAGTTCTATAACACACTTGTCAGTGATAACCAGGCAGATTGGGCAACAAGCACCATGAATGAGAACCAACGTGTTACGGGTTGAATTGTGTGCCTCCAAAATTCATATTTTCTAGTCCTGACCCCCAGGACCTCAGAATGTGACCCTATTGGGAAACTGGGTCTTTGCAGAGGTAGTTGGTTTAGACGAGATCATACTGGAGAAGGTGGGCCCCCGATCTACGGTGGCCGATGTCCTTACAGAAAGGGGAAATGGAGATGTAGGCACACACTCGGAGAACGCCACGTGAAGATGAAGTCAGGGATTAGGGTGACGGCAGCTACAAGGCAAAGAACGCCAGATTGGCAGCAAACACCCACAGTTAGGGGAGAGACACGGAATAGAGTTCTCCATCATAACCCTTTGAAGGAACTAACCATGCCAGCGACACCTTGATCTCAGACATGTAGCCTCCAGAACTGAGACCATAGCAGTTCTGTGGTTTAGGCTTCCAGTCTGTGGTAGTTCATCACAGCAATCCTAGCGAACTGATACACAGCAGAGAAACAGGCACACAACGGCGCTGAGTATCAGAATTATCAAATACGTGCTATAAAACAATCACCACACTATGTTTGAAGATAACAAATAAAAGTTTGAAAATATATGGAAGTAACAGGGAACCATAAGAAGTCTCATAGCACCCAGCCAGTGCCATGAGGCACGAGAAAGAAATAAAGGGGATCCAGGTGGGAAGAAGAAATAAAACTCTGACTATAGAAAATATCAAAAAGTACCTAGAACTCCTAAGCAAGGTTAGCAAGTTGGCACTAAATACGTGGTCAATATTTTAAAAACTGTAATTTTATATACTAACAATGAAGAATTAAAAATTGACATGTAAAAAAGGTGCCATTTACAGTAGTACTAATCAAAGAAATACTTAGGTATATATCTAACAAAGTATATGTAGGATCTGTAGACTGAAAAATATAAAATATTATTTGAAGAAAGCAACAAAGACCCACATACGTGGAGAGATGCACTATGTGTGATGGACTGAATGTGTCCCTCCAAAGCTCATAGGTTAAAATCCTAACCGCCCGAGGTGGTGCTGCTTGGAGGTGGGGGCTTCCGAAGGTAATTAAGTCTGGAGGGTAGAGCCCTCGTGGATGGGATTACTGCCCTTACAGGGTGAGGCCGGAGAGCCACTCGCTGCCTTCCTGCCATGTGAGGACACGACGGGAAGTGGACAGTCTGCAACCCAGCAGAGCGCTCTCAGCAGCACCCTCCACGCTGGTGGACTTGTTTTTATTAACATATCAGCCATTACAGTGAGCGCAAGGAGACTAATTACATTAATTGTTCCACTTAGAAGTTAAAGATCATCAGATTGAATTTCTAAAACGAATTCTCTTAAACAAAAGGACAGAAAAACATGTACGTTGCGAATACTGGGCAAAAGGAAGCTGGTGTAGCTCTATTAATAGCAGTCAAAATAAAATTTAAGGCAAAAAGCATTACTAACATTAAAGAGGGCATTTCACAAAAGATTTCATTTCGGACCAGATAATAATTTTACCTCTCTATGCACCAACATAATGTCAAAGGTTATAGAGTAAAAATTGTAAAAATTGACAATTAAATAAAGTAGATGTAACCTACAATCAGAGTGGGTTATTTTTCGTATAATTGTATCAGTAATTCATAGAACAAATGTATTTAAAAATTAAAGATATAAAGTATTTAGACAACACAAATAAAAAGACCTTATCCTACTTGACACATATAAAACATTGAAAACAATACATTATTTTTCCAGCACATGAGGAACATTTACAAACTTAAGCAAGTCTCAACAAAATTGAACAGATTCAGACCATATGGAGTATATTCTCTGACCACAATACAGTTAAACTAGAAATCAATAACAGTAAGATAAGAAAATTCTGAGGTGCTTAGAAATTACCTAAAATTAATAAATTGCCTAAAAATTAACAAGCTAAATATTCATCTCATGAAATTTAAAAAGTTAGCAAAGTAAACCCAAAGAAAGTAGAAAGAAGTAAAGAATAAAGAGAGGAATAGAAATTAATGCAAATAAAATCAACAAACCTCTGATGCAGCTGATCAAGGAAAAAGAGGAGACACAGATCATTAACATCAGGGCTGAGAAAGAGAACTTTATTACAGACAGTGTGGATGCTAAAACAGTAAGAGGATATTATTCATAACTACATGCCAATAACTTTGAAAATTTGGAAAAAGGCAAATTCCTAGCAAAAATGTAAATTCATAAAACAGATTCAAGATGTAAAAACCTCCCTTTCTAATACTTTAAGCAATAAAAAAAATAAATAATTTTTAAAAAGATGTAAAAACCTGAATAGTGCTGGTCACCATTAAAGAACTTAAATTAAAGAGTCTAGCGGTGAATACATGTAGCACAGACAGGGCCCGCGTGGATGGCTGCCGAACCATGCAAGGCAAACGCAAGTGCTCAGCCGCATCTGGGTCTGTGCGGCCCCTCACCCCCACTCACTAACCAGCAGCGGCATCTTTTTCTTGTTTGTTTTAATTTATCATTCTTGTTGAAAGTATGACAGATGTCCCCTTCCCCCACATTGAGCCCCACCACCCCACACCTGCCACCCCCCCAGCCTACCACTGCACTATTTTATATTTATTTTATTTTTTTCTTTATTAAGCTATTACATATGTGTCCTTATCCCCCCGTTACCCCCCCCACCCCCACTCATGCCCTCACCCTCCTGGTGTCTGTATCCATTGGTTAGGTTTATATGCATACATACAAGTCCTTTGGTTAATCTCTCCCCCTTACCCCCGCCCTCCCCTACCTTCCCTCTGAGGTTTGACGGTCTGATCGAGGCTTCTCTGTCTCTGGATCTGTTTTTGTTCATCAATTTACGTTGTTCATTATATTCCACAAATGAGTGAGATTATGTGATATTTATCTTTCTCTGACTGACTTATTTCACTTAGCATAATGCTCTCCAGGTCCATTCATGCTGTTGCAAATGGTAAGAATTCCTTCCTTTTTACCACAGTGTAGTATTCCATTGTGTAGATGTACCACAGTTGTCTAATCCACTCATCTGCTGATGGGCATTTAGGCTGTTTCCAAATCTTAGCTATGGTAAATTGTGCTGCTATGAACATAGGGGTACATATATCCTTTCTGATTGGTGTTTCTAGTTTCTTGTTATATATTCCTAGAAGTGGAATCACTGGGTCAAATGGGAGTTCCATTTTTAATTTTTTGAGGAAATTCCATACTGTCTTCCACAGTGGCTGCACCAGTCTGCATTCCCACCAGCAATTCACAAGGGTTCCTTTTTCTCCGCATCCTCGCCAGCACTTGTCCTTTGTTGATTTGTTGATGATAGCCATTCTGACAGGTGTGAGATGGTACCTCATTGCCATTTTGATTTGCATCTCTTGGATGATTAGTGACTTTGAGCATGTTTTCATATGTCTCTTGGCCTTCCTTATGTCTTCTTTCGAAAAGTATCTATTTAGGTCTGTTGCCCATTTTTTGATTGGGTAGTTTATCTTCCTTTTGTTAAGTTGTATGAGTTCTCTGTAAATGTTGGCGATTAGACCCTTATCGGTGATAACATTGGCAAATATGTTCTCCCATATAGTGGGCTTTCTTGTTTTGTTGATGGTTTCTTTCGCTGTGCAGAAGCTTTTTATTTTGATGTAGTCCCATTTGTTTATTTTCTCCTTAGTTTCCATTGTCCTAGGAGCTGTATTGGTGAAGATATTGCTTCGGCATATGTCTGAGATTTTGCTGCCCATGGATTCCTCTAATATTAAACATAAAACGGGAAACCACCGCACTATTTTAAACACACAATTCCTATGCTGCTGGTTACTCTTAAAGTTAAACATTCCTCACTGCACTTCATAACATATTTTGCTATGTGTACTTAGGAATTAGACAAGAATGACTAAACTGTTTTTCTCTTTGACCTTCACTACTGTCGACTCAGTTTAGTCCATTTTTATGTCATTTGAGAACATTGTAAACATCATCCCAGAGGAGCAGCGGCGTCTTTGACTGTGAAGGACCGTGAGGCCACATGTTTGCTCAGACCTGCAGGGGTGTGTACCTGTTTGCTAACTAGGCAAAGGCCAGATGGTGACCTGGTAAATGCAGAAAACTGTTAAAAGCCTTTCCAAATAATAGACTCTCTTTGAGAGCCACCAACTAGCAACATAATTGTTTTGTGATTATAAAGGTAGGAAACTTTCATTCGATGGTAAGACGTGGCTGAACAACTAACTCCCCTCTGGGCAGCAATTAGCTCCCCCTAAGGTACTGCAGGAGCTCCTACCAGACTGATCCTTAATGATTCTCCACATTAGGGCAATATCGGGCACACGCCCTAAGGGAGCGTTAACATAAAAGATAACAATTCCATTTGTTTTTTAAAGAACTCAGCTTACAGAATTACATATAAACTCAGGAATCATTTGAGTAGATTTTTGGGGTATGTCAGACGGCATCCTGCTCATCCACAGTGTTGCATCCTTCCATTGTTAGTCCTACAGTAGATTCGGGAGGAAAGCAGGGAGCTCTGCTTAGCTACTAATGCGCCATCACAGGGCCCGGGTGTGATGGGATTTGTGGGTGAGAAGGCAGGAGACATCGTGTTTGCAAGGCTGTGAATTCTGTCACCCTGGGGGCATGGCGGTCGGGCTTTGCGCGGCCACCGGCACATGATTTTTCCCACGGGAAGCTGTTAGGTCATCCTGGCTTTGGGGCTCCCGCCAGCACCTCTTGCCCATGAGGCTGGCCCTCCTCTGACTGTCATGGTGCCCATGTCCACACTAACTGAAGCACTTAGGATTATTTTGGGGGAAAAATGGGGTTCTGACATGGTCTTTTCCTCATCAGGACTTTTTGCTTTTGACCCTGTATATGACAGAGATTAAAACTTGATTTCAGGTGAGAGGAAAGTTGTTCATGCTTCGATGACGCTCCAGCACTTGGCTCTTTTGTTAAATGTCCAAAATAGGCAGAAACCAAGCTCTGTTTCCAGGTTCCAGAAACGGGGTGCCAGGTGCCTCACGTCCTGCTGTGTGGTGAACGGGCTGTTGAGGAGCGAAGAATTGGGTGCATGGACAGCAGTCTTGCTTTCTCCCCTTCTCCTGCATGTCTCACACAGGCTCGGTAAGCACTCACGGGCATTCCTTCCACACAGGAAAGAAAAAATCCAAGTTCAAAACGTTTAAGAAGCTCTTCGGGAAGAAGAAGAGAAAGGAATCGCCTTCCTCCGCAGGAGGCAGCGCCTGGAAGCAGAGTCAGGCGAAGAGTGAGCTCATTGCCATCGAGGCGGGGCCAGTGGGCTACGACTCGGAGGATGAGCTCGAGTAAGTTGCTTTTCACGGCCTTCAGGAGCGGGCACGGGAGGCCCGAATGCTCTGTGTCGTTGTCATGGTAACCGGCTGGGTTTCTGAGCCTGCATTCTTCCTAGGTAGTTCCACAGCAGGTTCTCCCACAGAAGTTGTGCTTCCTGTCTTTTCATACACGGAGAACGTTGGGGGGAATCCTTAGGGGCCTGCTGTGTACCAGGTGCTGCATATATTAAAATTCTGGGATAACTGTGGGGCAGGAGGTGAGATGTACCATTTTATCAATGAGCAAACCACGCTTTAGCAAAATTTTGGAAAACTTGCCCAATATGCTACAGCTGAACGTGGCAAGATTGGGATATGAGCCGATTTAATTTGACCTAAAATTCTTTTGAGGACCTGGATACTATACCAGGAAGTACATCTCTTTAAGCTTGAACTTTGAGTAATCTAATAAGAAAGTTTTGAGAGAGCAAAACAGAGACAAGAGAGAAGGGGGTAGGGAGGGTGGCGCTTTTTGCTGTTCCATCTTAGAAAAATCATCCAAAAATATTGTGAGGCAGAACAGACTCAATAGGTAGGACAATTTGGGGAAGTCTACTTATTTTCATAACTTGCATTTCACCAAAATATAGTTGTAATATATATGCTCAGTTATTCCAGCAGCTATATCTGTGAGTAAAAAGGGGGGGAAACACACAGATTTGTTGCCACGCCAACTTTTATGTTTTCTTTTAAACAACATTGGCCCTTACCTTGAAGGCATAATGACCCTCGGGGTCAGAGAACAGACCACCCTGGGGTCGCTGTCAGCACCCAAGGACATGTCCTGCCCTCCCTCCTTCTCACCAGTCTCCTCGCCAGGGTTTAACAGAGTGGAAATTACACTGACCACTTGGGGGCACCAAATGACTGAAGAGGAAAGGCTCAAGGCTTTTCCAGTTGGCTTTTTTGTTTGTTTCTTCCGGCTGGCAGTGAGCATGCTTGCCACACGGCGGCGGCTTGTGGAGCGCGGAGAGGGTGGACCGAGCGAGGTGTTGTGGGTGGTGTGCTCCAAACTCGGGGGGAAAGACATCATGTAACATTGCTAAGTATCACACGTTTTCTTCTCTGGGCCAGCTGCAGGGAAACGGCAACACTCACCCCACACACCCTCTTGACTGGAACACAGTCCTGGCATTGGGAAGACAGGCCTGGGAGTGTCCCCCTCTCCCCTCCTCCCCCCCACCCCCAGCCATGGGACAGCACCATAGCAGGAGGGGCGAGCTGGGGTGAAATAACCTGTCCACTTGTCCATCTCCTCTATCACCGGAGCCCAGGGGAAGGTGGGGACTGCGCCCTTTTCACCTTTATATGCCCAGCACCTAGCAGGGTCCTCATTTACTGATAATAGTTTGCTGGATTGATGCAAGGAAAGGAGGCCCGAGGGTGGACTATGATGAGGCTCTGGAAGTGCAAATAATGTTTTCAGAGAGCAGCGTGGAGGGCAGACAAGATCTTAAAGGCACTTAGCTAATGCAAGAGTCGGCGTGTCTTCTGGACCTGAGCAACTTCTCACCGTCACCTTGGCCAGAGGAGTTCCACCTGCCAAGACACATTGATGCTGGCAAACTCTGTGGGACCCTGTGGGTTTGAGAAGTTGATGCCCATTTATTGTGTGGTTTTGCCTCTTAAGTCTCTTCATCTGTAGCAACCCTCCACCCCCTTGGTTTCAGGCCATTGATCTGCTGGAAGAGCAGGGCCGATTGCTCTGCAGAACATCCCACGTTCTGGCTTTGCTTTCTCTTGGCATGACCGAATTCATTCCTGTAGTCTCTGAAGCTCTTGGGAAGTGTTAGGTAGAGCTAGATATGAATTAGATTGAGGTGGAACTGGATACTTGCTGTCACTTCACAGGCACATGCTTTCTGGTCATCCTACTTCTAGTGACTAAGACTGAGCAGTGGGTGCAGGGGGTTCTCAGTGCGATTCCTCCACTTGTCTTCACCGAATGGTCTTAACACCCACTGAAGGTCATGGCCTAGACCCGTGGTCGGCAAACTGCGGCTCTCGAGCCACATGCGGCTCTTTGGCCCCTTGAGTGTGGCTCTTCCTAAGCCTTAGGAGTACCCTAATTAAGTTAATAACAGTGTACTACCTATATAGTTGAAGTTTAAAAAATTTGGCTCTCAAAAGAAATTTCAATCATTGTACTGTTGATATTTGGCTCTGTTGACTAATGAGTTTGCCAACCACTGGCCTAGACCCATCATTTCATTGCAAAATGGTGGTTTTTCTAATTGTGCCATTTATTCTGCATGAGCCAGCTGGAATCTATATATATATAAGGCTGATATGCCAAGTATCGCTATGATGCGCACTGACCACCAGGAGGCAGACGCTCAACACAGGAGCTGCAGAGCTGCAGTAACTTGGCAGCGATGGTTCTGGGTGACGCACCCTGAAACCAGAGAGGAGGGAGCCCGATTCATCGTGTGGGCCCCGTGACTCCACCTTCGGCCATGGGTTATGTTATTGCTGGGGCACTGCTGGCCCCGAATCTGGTTTACTGCACACTTGTGATTGCATTCCACACCCTGTACAACAGCAACGTGGCAGAGTGAGTGTCCTCTCACACTCCGGGACCCCTCAGGGGATGTCAGAGCCAGTTTTGGCCCAGTCCCCACAGGCCAGGCTGAGGGACCCCACCTGCCAGTGGAACCCCGCTCATTCTGCAGACACCAGGAAGGGACCGCGGGAGGTTGGCTTCAGAGCATGTCCAGCCTATCTTGCCCAGTCCCGCCCCACCGGCCACCTCCTAATTAATTTCCTTTCAATGTGCATAAATCTGTGCACTGGGTCACTAGTTCTTCTATGAAGAAGACCTTTTTCTTTACTTCATCAGCTCCTTGGTGGCTCTCAAATACAGTTTGTATAGGAAGGGCAAGGTAGTGCTTAGATAATGATCCTTTTATTGATCCACCTTCAGAGTGATGACCTGGTACCCGGTCACCTTCTAATACTGACCAATGAATTTTGTATTTTCTTGAATATTATTATTAACTAGAGGCCTGGTGCATGAAATTCATGCACTGGAGCAGGGAAAGTCCCTCAGCCTGGCCTGCGCCCTCTCATATTCTGGGAGCCCTCAGGGGATGTCCAACAGATGGACATCCTTAGTGCTGCCATGGAGGCGGGAGAGGCTCCCAACAGTGCCGCTGCGCTTGCCAGCCGTGAGCCCGGCTCAGGGCTTCTGGCTGGGCAGCACTCCCCCTGTGGGAGCGCACTGACCACCAGGGGGCAGCTCCTGTGTTGAATGTCTGCCCCCAGGTGGTCAGTGTGTGTCATAGCGACTGGTCGTTCTGCCATTCGGTCGATTTGCATATTAGCCTTTTATTATATAGGATAACTTGTATTTCACCAAAGTATAGTTGCAGTATAGATGCTCAGTTATTCCAGCAGCTATATCTATGAGTAAAAAGGATAAAAAACCCACAGATTTGTTGCCGTGCCAACTTTCATGTTTTCTTTTAAACAACATTGGCCCTTAACTTGAGGATAAAACTCTTCAGAGGCATAATGACCCTTGCGGGTCATTATTATTAAGGCATGGATTTTTACATATTTGATTTGCTTTAGCCCATGACAACCTTTATTCATCTTTATGTCCCATGGGAGTGTCTTCAAATGAACTCCTGGGGTTTTTTTTAATGTTTTTATTTTTTTTTTTAGAAAGAGAGGCAAGGAGAGAGAGAAACATTGATCGGTTGCCTCCTGTATGCACCTCAACCAGGGATCAAACCCGCAACATGGGTATGTGCCCTGACCGGACACGGGACTGGCAACCTTTCAGCGCACAGGATAGTGGTCAGCCAAGTGAGCCACACCGGCCAGGGCAGCTCCTGGGTGCTTTTACCACGAGCCCATTTGTTTTGAAAGCTTCTTTGCTTTCTTGCACAGCGAGAAATCTCAGGGTAGTTCGCACAGTTCCTGCCCTCGACCTGTAATCAGCCATTTCTTCACAGGGCTCTAGTTCCTTTTAGTGCAGATGGCTTTAGGAGACCACAGGCTGGTTGCCAGGGGTGATGATTGCTAGGTAGCCGGCTGTCCTTGCTTTTAGACCTTTCCAGCACATATACCTAGGAAAGATGCTTTATTTTTTTAAGAGAAAAAAATAAATTATTAATTCACTGATATTTCCAGTTTAAATTTAATAGGATAAATATTTTACTTTTTGGATTTTTTATTTGAATTTATTTTTCTCTTATACTGGATATCTTGGTTCATAATGATATTCACAAAATTATTTCTTTCCTTCATCGTACAATATACTTATAATAACTTTATTACTCTCCTTTCAGAACAAAGGTTGTTGTATACTGTAAAGATTGTTCTGTACTGTGTTTTTAAATCAGTGTTGTTACTAATAAGACTACCAAGTGCAATTTGATATCTTTGTGGGTTTTGTTCTTAGAATTTGTCCTATTACAGATGTAGAGTCAAAAGTCACTTGGAAGTGGAGTTAAAGTCACTCAAAATCACTTTTCTCTGTGTGGATATGCCAATAACGTGTTATAAAATTTTGCTTGTTTCAGGTTGTCTAGTTTTAGAGATTGTTTTATTTCCTTCTTTGTTTGATTTTGTCTTTTAACCACGTAAAACATTTACATAGTTTCAAAGGCAAAATTGTACCTATAGGTACCTTGGCACCCTGTCTCCCATCTTGTTCCTTCCCCCAAAGGAAATCATTTTTATTAATTTGTTACTTATCCTTTTGTGGGGTTTATGTTTTGTTTTGTTTTGTGGGGGTTAATCCTCACCTGAGGATATTTTTCCATTGATTTTTAGAGAGAGTGGAAGAGAGAGGGAAAGACAGAGAGAAACATCGATGTGAGAGAAACACATCGATTGGTTGCCTCCTGCACGTGCCCCGACCAGGGCCCGGGCGAGGGAGGAACCTGTAATCGAGGTACGTGCCCTTGACCAGAATCAAAGCCGGGACCCTTCAGTCTGCAGGCCGATGCTCTATCCACTGAGCCAAACCAGCTAGGGCTTTATCCTTTTGCTTTTAAAAAATATAAGCAAATATGCACACAGGTTCACGTATGTCCATATACATCCAGGCCCCTTTCCCACGCTGAGCTAACACCGTAGTGCTGTTCTGCTCTGTGTTTTATTTCCCTGAGTGTAGACTGGTGCTGCCCGTCTCAGTTTACAGAGATCCTCCTCCCCTGCTGCTCAGCTGCAGGTCTGCAGCGTGTCTTGGTTACCTCCTGAGGGACACTTGGGTTGCTTCCGGTCTTCCGCTTCCATAAATGCTGCCGTAGTGAATGGCCTTGTGTTTCCCCCAGTGTATCTTTGTGGAGGTGGTGCAGCGATCATGGTTACAAAGGGTGTGGCCCAGCTGCCCCCTGGAGGAGGGAAGCCAGGTGTGCCTGTGAACTCTGTGGCTTGGGCCGCCGTTGGTGGGAGGGCCGCCTGGTGCTTGCACTTGGCCCTTGGCCCTCCCAGAAATGTGAGGACACACCCTTCGGGGAGCCGTGGGTTCCCCCCTTGCGAATTCACAATTGCAGACTGGAGGACAGGGCCACACCTAAGAGTCCCGATGGCCTCACAGAGGACAGGATGCGGGGCGGGTGGTGTGGGGGGTCGTGGTGTACAAGACGGCCAGTGTCTGCCGGGGCCGGCTTTCCTTCCTTCATCATCGGGTCTCAGTCACCTCCTTCCACCTATTGTTCAGCAGCCACTGCTGCTAGGAAGAGCCGACGCTAACTCCCACATCCTCTTAGAACCTCTGCACGTCCTGTGGGTTCAGTTCCAAATGGAGCCTGGAGCTAGGGAAGGGGCTGGCGGTGATGACAGGAGGGGTGGCCATCTGCACTCCAGGACCTAGGCGCACAGGTTGCCCTGCACGGATCCGGTCAGGTAGTGGCGAGAGTGTGGCTTTGCAGATGTGCGGTGTCATTTCACAGCCAGCGTGGAGGTGAACTTTAGTCCCTGAGCTGGGCAGGCCCTCCACCTGCTGTGCAAACACAGCCTCCAGCCCACCCAGCGGCAGCGCATGGGCCCGCAGGAGTGACCTCACCCTCCCGACAGCGCTGCCAGCAGCCGAGGCCCCTGTCTCAGACCTCACACCTAGTCAGGCCTTGGCTTTTCCATTAATAAAATAAATTTCACACAAACGTCAGATCTGTTAGGAAAATCTCTATCTCTGCCATGTTCCTAGTCGTTGACTGCGGTGTTTGACAGGGTGGGGATACACTAAAGTCGGGAGCAAATAAGAAACGCACCAGCCGCGACCGGTCGTGTGCAGGGCCACCGGCCCGCGTGCCCCCAGCTCTTCACCCGAGGACCCCGGGGAGGGGCCGTGCGCAGTCTCACGGAGGCTCTCTCATCCTAGGGAGTCGAGGGGCGCGCTGGGCGGCCGGGCCCTCTCACACGACAGCATTTTCATTCCGGAGTCGGGACAGGACCCTGCGAGGCCCGTGCGGGTGTTCTCCCAAGAAAACGTGTGTGACCGGATTAAGGCTCTGCAGGTAAACCCCTTGGCAGCGTCACCTGGTATGTACGGCAGATACAAATCGAGATGTTTTTAAGTCCCCGCTTGGCTTATTTGATATATTTTAAAGTACAGTTGCGTGCACATCGCAACTTTCCCAAGACACGCCCGGTAGTTACAGCTGGATCGTGACTCGTCTGCGTGGTAATGGCTCGCTTTAAGGTGACGGCAGAGCTGGCGGCAGACAGGCCTGTCTGCCCAGCGGGGAGATGAACCTCCCACAACCTCGGCCAGGCGCTGAAACGTCTCCCGAATGAGTGAATTGGGGCGGGAGGGTTTGTTGATAAAGTCGCTGATGAAAACAAGAGCCAAACGTTCTTTATTCCAATCCAGTTAAAAATACAGTGCAATGTGAAAATGGGGCCGCCACCCGCTCCGGGGGGCCTGCCCACCAAGCGGGGAGATGACGCCGGCATGAGTTCTGAGGACGACGGGCTGCCCAGGAGCCCCCCAGAGATGTCCCTGCTGCACGACATCGGTCCCGGCACAACCATCAAGGCAAGTACAGCCTGCGCCCTGCGTGTCCACCGCGCCCACCACGGAGGGCAGCGGGGCTGCGGGGGCCCCGTGCGAGGCCGGTGGTGGGTGGCCGGGCTCGGTGCAGTGGGAGGTCTCCCAGCGCAGGGCACTGGCGCCCTCAGCCAGCACTTGTTTTCACTCTTTGAGCAGGAATGCAGTCTCGCTAGGCGATAGGGTCTGGGTCGCGTGCTTCATGATGGGAGAGATCTGACACAGTGGGCTCTACCTCGTCTTTCCTGTCGAGCAGATGACCAGATGGGGAGGAAGCACCTTTGTCCCGCTCTCTGTTGGCCTGACACTGGGCTGGAGGGAGAAGGGAGTGGTCAGCATAAGTGACCTAGTCCGGGTGGTGGCATCTGAATGGAGGACAGTGAGAACCGGTCAGGCGGGGGTGGGGGTGGGGGCAGGGCGTGGTGCTGGTAACAGGGCAGCAGGGAGTTGGCCGGCCGGAAAGGCGGCATGGCCTCCGCGGGCGGGGGAGCTCGTCCTGATAACGCCCTCCCCTGAGAACCCACGGGAAGGACGGGCCCTGCCTGCTGTGCCAACTGCAGGGCTCCCAGGCCGCCCTTCCACCCAGGCCACGTGATTGTACATGAATGCCCATGTCCCCTGGCACACAGCTTGCTGAGGGCTGGGCAGAGGGGGGCTATTCGTGTTATGCTGGCACCTGGGTCCATCTGTACAGCCACACTCCCTGGAGCACCCTGGGAGCAGCACTGCCACCTGGGCCAGGGCTTCCCCATGGAGGGCTCCGGTTTCATCGTGACTCAGAGGCTCAGAGCCTGTGCCCTCTGAACCCCAGGAGCCCTGCAGAGGCTGGGAAGGCAAGCTGCTCAGTGTGTGTGCAGCTCTGGGCGGCCAGAGGGTCGCTGACGACGGGAAGGCTGTGGTGTGGCCGAGGGAACTAGCCCAGCACCCTCAGAGCTCCACTCCAGGGGCGCCTGTCCCCGCTTGCTCCACACAGGCCTGGGGACAGTAGGCCACCCCCCATGGCTCTCCCACCTGGCGGAGAAGGAAGAGGGGGCAGGGGGATGGTTTGCCCTGTTTCTTGGACTTCAAGCCACCCCCATGACACCTTAAAACACCGGAGGAGAAGTTGACACAGGCTTGTGCTGCTTATGTTTTAATTATCATGTGATGGACACATCGCTGCACCCTCAGGTGTGCAGCTTCAGTGTCCCCCAGCCTCCGTGTCCCCCAGCCTCCGTGTCCCCCAGCCCCCGTGTCCCCCAGCCTCCGTGTCCCCCAGCCTCCGTGCCCCCCAGCCTCCGTGTCCCCCAGCCTCGGTGTCCCCCAGCCTCGGTGTCCCCCAGCCTCGATGTCCCCCAGCCTCCGTGTCCCCCAGCCTTGGTGTCCCCTAGCCTCCGGGTCCCCCAGCCTCCGTCTCCTCCAACCTCGGCGTCCCCCAGCCTCGGCGGCCCCCAGCCTCGGCGGCCCCCAGCCTCGGTGGCCCCCAGCCTCAGTGGCCCTCAGCCTCAGTGGCCCCCAGCCTCAGTGGCCCCCATTCTCGGGGCCACGTGTGACCTTGTGTGTTTGTGGGGCGGGTCTCTCGCCAGCCATCGTTGACCCTCTCGCCCACCCATCACAGAGCAGTGTCTGACACTCACGGCCCGCAGTGCCCTCTGTTTAGTGGGGACACAGCACAGAGACCCCTTGTTTCTAAGTCCGTTCACTCAGGAGTGAGCCCAGCTCCAAACTCACCAGCACCACGAAGTGCAGAGGCCACAGTTGGCTGAGTGGGAGCCACTCGTGCTGGGCAGGCTGACCTCGTCCTCAGCGTCCAAAGCATTCTGGGAAGTTATCAATTCTTGGGTAACATGAACAATCCTCTAGTCATAGGAAATCAAAACCTGAGCCTTTAAGGCTTAAGAAAAGTAATCTTCAGATTGTGGTTTTGAGGACACAGTGATCGTATTGTGTGCCCTGGCAGTGCCCAGACTCAGTGGCCGGCCGCGAGGGGCCGTGCGCACCTGCGACGCGTTATGTAATGTGTGGAATTGGATACAGTGGCGCCTTCCATCCCAAGCACAGCGCTGTGAACTGTGTTGCTCTCTCCTGCCGTGACCGCGCACAGGCCTGCATGCGGGCGGAGACCCTCGAGGAAGATTCCTCCGAACAGAGGTCTGCAGTAACTGTATGTGATGTCAGTGCCAAGGTGGTATCCTGGCAGAATGAGTTTTCCAGGAAATACCGGGAATTACTTCTTAAATTTTATTAGCATGCGAGCTGGCAACTAATGAAACCTAACTTGGTGATCTTGAAGGTGAAATTACATCTAACTAGTCATGTGCTAGGCTTCCTGCCACTAAGAGGGACCACTGGCTGGCAAACTGGCCAGTGTGTCTGCTGCAAGAGATGAGGGAGGTCGGGGGGACACAGCTCTGGTGGCAAAAGGGGGACGTGTGTCCACCACTGCAGGGCTAGACCCCAGGCAGGTGCTGTCACCTCTAGGAATCTGTCCTCAGGGTTTGGGAGAGAATCAGAGGAGACCTTTCCTCACGGTGAATGCCCCGGCGTCCGTCCCACCACCCTGCTCCGCATCCGCGGCTGCTCCTGGGTGCACCGCCCTCAGCCTCTCGCCAGTGGCTGAGCCCCTCTGTTTGAGGACAAACATTTTAAAGCAGCTGTCACCCACGGTCACCCCTGAACAACCCTCTCATCCCAGGCCATTTCCGCATGGCCCTGTGAGCCACATCCCCCAACATAGGGCCACAATTAGACTTTTAAATCATCCCCTTGGAGAATCATCCAGAAGCATAGATTTCAGAAGAAAAGTGGGTGCCTGGGAGCACGCAGTGCCAGTGAGCATGCCCAGATGCTGCTGGCCCACAGATAAAACGCGGCCAGTGTTCCTGTCCTCCTCCCCTTGGCCCCGCCCCACCTCTGCAGCTGCCCCAGTGACCACGGCAGGAGATCATGCTTCCCCTGGGCCTGAAGGGATCGGTCTTTCCAGACCCAAGACCTCAGCCCGCAGCGGAGAGCTCAGCTCCCAGCAGGAAGGCCCACGGTGACAGGCAGCACAGCGCCTGTGCAGGACAGGGGGCCTTGTTCAGTGTCAGGGAACTGAGGCTCCTGGGCAAGGGCAGCCGAGGGGCCAGGGGGGCGCCCTGGAGGAGAGGAGACAGGCATGCCTGTCCTTTGGGTTTGTAGAGGGGTGACCAGAGACCCTTCGTCTCAAAAGTAATCCTTCTCATTCCTGGACTCACTGCATTTGCAAAGCTCCTCATCTTCTGTTCTCTTGAGTCCCAAACGGTCAGCAAAAACAAGCCAAGTGTGTATTACGTCTAGACAGGGGCTGGTGCAGGATTCTGCATGGTTTTTTTAAAAAAAATATATATATATATACATATATATATATATATATATATTATTGATTTCAGAGAGGAAGGGAGAGGGAGAGAGAGATAGAAACATTAATGATGAGAGAGAATCATTGATCAGCTGCCTCCCGCACGCCCCCCACTGGGGATTGAGCCTACAACCCGGGCATGTGCCCTTGACTGGAATCGAACCTGGGACCCTTCAGTTCGCAGGCCGACGCTCTATCCACTGAGCCAGACCAGCTAGGGCAGGATTCTGCTGCGTCACCCTTAAGGAGGACTCCTTAAGGAGGGCAAGAGGGAAGGAAGCTAAAGCCACCGGTACAGAGGAGGTTGTGGCCAGGAGTCCTGTGGTTTGTTTTAAAAATAATTTTTCTTGCTCTGTTTCTGTAACGCCTGAGTAGCTCAAACGAGAACTAAAATTGATTACATCCACTTACAACCTTTCCCTCGTTCAGTGCCCGTCTTCTCCCGCCTGACAGAAATAGGGTTCTGCTTGCCTGAGAGCATGTGAGGGGCCTTCATAGGAACAGGGAGAGGCAGTGCCCTTGGGGGCGGTCCCTGCCTCAGAGCCTGTCTCTGCAGCAGTGGCCTCCCTTTGCGCCCCACCCCCTGGGTTAGAGGAGGCTGCTGGCCCTACTCTGCGTGGGGCTCCAGGGTTTGGGAAAAGTAGCTGAGCAGGATGTACCCCTGCCCTCTGAGCCCGCTCTCTGCCTCCCTCTGAGGGCTTACTAAATCATTGAGAGAGACACAGAATTATGTCTTAGGTTAAAATGTGCACCTGACACCACCTCACCCATTAGGATGGCTACTATAAAACATATAAAGAAAGAAATAAGCAAATAAATAAATAACACGTTTTGGCGAGAATGTGGAGAAATGGGAATCCCAGCTTGGTGTTAGCAAAGTCAAAGGGTGCAGTCACTGTGGAAAGCAGTATGGAGAGTCCTCAGAAAACTAAAATAGAACTTGCAAACGATCCAGCAATTCTCCTTATGGGTATCTACCTGTAAGAATTGAAAGCAGGTTCTCTAAAAGATATCTTTACAGCCATGTCCATAGCAGCATAATTCACAGCAGCTAAAACGTGGAAGCACACAGGTGTCCGTCCCCAAGTGGCCAATAGACAGACGGTCGGTACCCACAAAGGGAGGGAGCTCTGACCCGGCTGCAGGGGGGTGGGCCTCACAGACACTCCGCTCAGTGAGATAAGCCCGTCACAAAGGGGCGAATACTGTGAGATTCCACTTACAGGAGGTGCTGTGAGAAAGCACATTCGTAGAAACAGAAGTCGAATTGTGGTGCCAAGGCTGGGAGAGGGCATGGGAGGAGAAGTTCGGTGGGCACAGGGTTTCAGCTTTCCAAGAGAAGTTCTAGGGGCAGATGGTGGTGATGGTTGCACAGTAATATGAATGTATTAAATCCCACTGTACTGCACACTTAAAAATGGCTGAGATGCTACATTTTCTGTGTACTTTACTACAGTTAAAAAAAAAAAAAATTGGAAACTAAACAACCCTGGAAAAACCACGTAAGCTTGACGCTCTTATTGAGCACCAGGCTAGAATAGAGAGTTTGTTTGCAGGTGACAGGGCAGTAGCTCAAGCCAGCACCTCCCAGCTCCCCTCTGCACCTCGCTGGTCACCTGGCTGCATTTGTCATGCTGTGCAGTGGGCGCCCTCTTTACGCTGACACATCTCTGCAGGGGACCCACTCGGGCCTCACTGGGTGGAAGAGCTTGCCAAGTTCAGTGGGCAGGGAGCTCAGGGCGTTGCCATCATTCTTGCGTGTGACAGCCAGACTCCCTGGCAACACTTTTGCCCTTAGCTGTCAGTTACTCTCTTCTGAAGTTTAAATTAGTGAAATATTGTAACTTAACAGATGGTAACCTAAACCAGATTCTCCAAGAGCATGTGTAAAGGCACAGAAACCGTCTAGGGCAGCGGTTCTCAACCTGTGGGTCGCGACCCTTTGGCAGTCGAACGACCCTTTCACAGGGGTCGCCTAAGACCATCCTGCATATTGGATATTTACATTACGATTCATAACAGTAGCAACATTACAGTTATGAAGTAGCAACGAAAATAATTTTATGGTTGGATCACAACATGAGGAACTGTATTTAAAGGGCCAGAAGGTTGAGAACCACTGGTCTAGGGTGAGCAGCCCAGGCTCCAGTGATGGACTGCCAGGGGGGCTTCGCACATCCTGTGCCCCTGCCTAGAGGTCACACCGCTGGTCACCCCAGCTTCCAGAGACAGGACCACGCCCGACTCTGCCCTGGGGGAATGGAGCTGCCTGCGTCATCAGAGTAGCTAGCTCTGTCTGAGTGCCTGTGCCTGCGGGAAGGGGGGGGGGGGGGGGGGTGCCCGCAGCGCTGGGAGGATGGGGGGGGCGGGGTGCCCGCAGCGCTGGGAGGATGACGGCAGTTGTCTGCTGAGGGGCCTGGGGCGCAGGTTCCCTGTGTGGCCGTGGAATGAGTGGCAGGCTTCCAGGCAGTGGCCCAACACTTAACCCTCCCTGTTGAGACTCTGGGGAAGACGGGGTGGTGCAAGCACGAAGTCGGAGTGTTTGCAGCACCCGTTTGTGTTGAGAATTAACATTGCCGTTTGCTCCTTCTCTCATGAAGGTCTCTTTGGTTTCCTCGTCCCGGCCGCCTTCTCCAGACCAGCCCTCCTCCAGGCCCCCGAGCAACGCCCCCGCCTGCCCCCGGACCTCGGCCAGCAGTGTGGCGCCGGTGGCTGATTTCAGCTGCCCCCCAGAATCCTCCTCCTGCCTGGACAACTCCGCAGCCAAGCACAAGCTCCTGGTTAAGCCCCGCAACCAGCGCTCCAGCAAAATGAGGCGCCTGTCCTCGGTAATCGACCCCCTCCCGCCGCCTCTCCCCCCCGCCCCCCCCCCCGGCCTCTCTCCCCCCAGGGCCAAATGCCCCCCAGAGGGACTCCCACGGCCCCAGGGACAACATACATTAATATGTCTCTCCCCTACATAAACACTTCCTTCCTTCATCCTTCCTTCATTCATTCACTCACTCTGCAACCCCTGTCAAGGACCTGCTTGCTGTGTGCTGCCTCTCCTTGCCTTCCCTCTGCACTCAGCGAAGTCCACACTCTGCCTCCCCCTCCCGCCCCCCCAGCCTGCCTCAGGCTTCCTCTTCCTCTGCCTCCTCCTGCTCCTGAGCTCTCCGAGCTGCCTCCGGCCACAGGCCTTGTCCCTCCTCGATCTCCTGGCAGCTCCTCCTCAGCCTCGGGGTCTCGCCTCAAGGTCCTCTCCCCACGGGCTCACCTGAGCGGGTCTGCCTCCCCCGCGGTGCTCACTTCCCTCATAGCACGGGCTACGCAGGGCGACCTTTGGAAATGCATGCTCACTTGTTTACTGCCTGTCTTCTCCGAGGCCTTGTCCCAGCTGTACCTCCAGCCCTGGGGCTCGGCTCTTCACAGAGCTGACCCAGCAAACATTTGTTGAATGCATGAATGAATAAACACACAGGGAATGAGTGATGGCAGAAGAAGCCACTAGACTGGACCGCCCCCTCCTTGGGTGAGCACCTGCTTAGTAGCAGAGGAATGGTGCCCCTGTAAGGACAGTCCCTCTTGGGGCTGCGGCCTGGGCAGGTGTCAGCTCATAGCCGTGGGAGTCGAGAACTCGCTCGTGGTCCCAGGGAGTCACGGTCCATGCAGGGTGGGTGCCTTCTCCCCAGCCTGGTGTGCGGACACTGCCTCACCCGGAGGAGCTGAGGCCAGGCAGCACCCAGTGCTGAGAAAGAGGTGCTCGCTGACCAGCGTTCTCTCCCTTCGTCCCTCGAGACAAGATGGGGCTGACAAAGGCCCCGGGACAAGCTCGGTGCTTCAGCTGGAGACGGTGGTGTGGGGCCACTCGGGATGTCGGCGACCCCCTGAGACAGTGGGTTCCCCTTTGGGCATGTGGAATGTGCTTCTGAAGCTCATGCTGGAAGGCTTGGGATGGGTTTTAAAGGTTGACTTTTGAGGGGACCGATGCTGAAGAAGGAAGTGAGCTGTGGTTGCCTCCGGGGCACTGTGCCCTCACGGAGCCGGGGCCTCGGGTGTGCACAGGCGCTTGAATATCCGGGGCATTTACAGTGAGAGGCTCTGAGCTGGGGGACGTGCCAAGGCCCAGTCGCTCTGGCCTGCCCGTCCTCGTGCTGCGTGGCGCCCAGGGCAGGGACGCAGCAGCTCCCGCTGGCCCTCAAGGTGGGCTTTATTCCCAGGGATGTCTGTGGCCCTGCAGGGGAGCAAGTCACCAGCCCGGCCAGACTTGGGCCGAGGGCAGCCGGCTCCTGCTTCAGGGGAAGGGCAGCACCCCCTCTTTCTGCCCCGGGGAAGAGGAGCTGTGCCTCTTTCTTTGCTCTTGAACTTGACTTAGCTCTTCACCACATTTTAGAACAACAAGAAGTCTCATCCTCCCCATCTGGGTAAACAGAGTCTTTCCTTAATTTAAACTGTCATGTCCTCTCCTCTCCTTCTCTTCCCTGGTGGGAGCAGCATGGATAGGTTAGGCTTTGCGTATTTTCCTGACTGGGCAGAGGTATCCGGCCTGTGGTCACCAGTGTCATTGCTTGGTCCTCAGCAGGAGGCTTCTGTTCTTCCTGTCCACAGCGCCCTTTGCCCTTTGGCCATGAGGTCCCTCTTCCCAACCATGAGGACATTTCTGGTACCGGGGGCCCCCCTGGGACTCAGCTGCTTTCTGATGCTCCCATCCTGCTCTGTGGGTGGGGGAGAGCCACCACGCTGCCCCCCGGCTGCCCTCCTGACCCTGCGTGTCCGTGGAGGTTCACTCCCCTCTGGGCTTTGCGAGACAGTGAGGCCAAAGTCGCCCCTGCTTTTCTAATAGCTGGGACTTCTTTCTCCATCACCCACCCTCCCCCACCCTGGGATCAGGCGCCTGCAGAGCCTCTAGTCTCTTCCTCCTGCTGCCCAGGCGCCTTCCTCCATCTGGGCAGAATGGCCGTCCGTGCCAGCTGGGCATCCCTGCTCGGTCCAAGTGGGGCACACTGCCCTGCACATCCCCGAGGCTCTGACTCGATCGAGCTCTGGAAGAAAGCGGAAGGGCTTTCTTACCTTCAGAGCCCAGTCGTCCACGGTCGGATGAAATCCTTGGCTCTCAAGTAGAGTTTCTTTCACGGAGAAACGCATCCCGGTGGGCATTTGGCTGAACCTGTCGGCCTCCGAAGCCGAGGGCAGGAGACAAGCGCAGGCTGTGCCCTCAGCTTTTCCCGTCCGTGCAGAACGGCCCCGTGGGGCTCCAGCACAGACGGGGAACCCCAGTGAATGTCCGCGTGCCCCTCCCCACGGTCAGTCCGCTCCCAGCCCGCAGTGCCAGGAGCAGGGCATGTCATGAACTCTCCCGGGAACAGCAGGGTGACACGGCTAGATCAAGGTGGCATGGCTGGCAGTGCTGCCAGCTGCACGCCCGGGTCTCTGACAGCCTGGCACCTCCTCACCCCACACTGCTCATTGGGGGGCTGCCGCCTGCAGAGGATGGGGATCTGCCCCAGGACTGGTGCCGGTGAGAGGAGGGGGAAGAGCAGCAGCCGGGATGGTCTCCATCCCTGTGCAGGCTGAGCAGTGGGTCCTCTACTCCGCTCTCCGGGGAGGCCAGAGGGGGGAGGGCGGGGAGCGGTGGAGATGGGGGGCACACGCCTTCTGCTGCTGTGCCTGACCCTCTGCTCCACGTCCGAGTCCATCCTCTGGGGTCCGTGTTCCATGCCCGCCTTCGTCCTGCCGCCTCCCCCTGGGTGGGCCCGTGGAGCCTGCTCCCGCTCCAAGCTGACTCAGTGTGGGCTCCGAGCATTTTAAAGGTGACCCACATCCTAAAGAGGTTTCAACGTCCATGATTTCCTGTGACAGCAAAAGGCCAGTGATGCCTTTGTACCAGCAGCTTTTGAAAATTCTGCTGTAGGTTTCCTTACACACCTTCCCCTTTGTGTGCCCAGAAGAGTAGGATTGTGCATCTTGGCCAGAGTTCAGCTGAGGTATTGTTCAAACATCCCAGCGATCCTGTGTTCTTTCAGCGAGGAGATGCTGGCTGGAAATCGTTAAAAATAACATCCACAGACAACAGAAACCTATTGCTGACATCCGGGGTGTTGCCTAAAGGGGAGGAGAAAGCTCACAGCAACAGCCTGATGACTCCAGGCCCCATGTCAGAGTTTTTCCAAAGATCAGTCTCCACACCACAGCCTTTGGGTCATTTTCACATTGGGCTTTTGAATGATAAGTGATTGCCTTCCTCTCCTTTCCTTCGGAAGAGCGGGGGCTGGCTCTGTGTACGGCAGGAGGACCCGCCCCAATTCCAGACCTTTGAGAAGAAAACTGCCACCAGGCAGCCCAGGTGTCAGGAGAGAGGGAGAGTCAGAGCCTCGGGGAGGAGGCCAGGCTTCTGTCAAGTGGGATTTGAGTTGTGGGGTGCTGGTAGAGTGCCCTGGCGGTGTGGGAGGGTCCGGACAGCAGGGGGGCTTGGCTGGGACTAAGGAGGGAGCTGGAGGAACACCGAAGCGCAGAGACTGTAAGGCTGAGTTGAACTGAAAAGTGTGGACTTTGCCCTGTACCCTGTGGGCTACTGTTGATCTTGTTTGACATGCTGTGAATCCCGTTTTAGGCAAATAGCCTGCCCTCGCTGGGAGCGGGCGCTGAGGGGAGGATGGCTCCGTGGAGCCCCAGCTTCCCTCTGGGCTCGGAGCTCCGCGGGCCAGCAGGTGCCCGGCTGAGTCTGTCACCAGTGCACAGAGGGAGTGACGATCCTTCCCGCGCTGGGAGGCATCGGGAGGAAAGCAACAAGCACAGAGCACAGACGTGGCAGCCCTCCGCCTGGTCGTGGTCCCTTTCCATGGCTTCGCTCCGTAGAGCGCCCTCCACTAGGGCTTGGCTGGGCCACGAGAGCCTCAGGCGACATTTACTTTGAGGGCATGGCTGCCACTGTTCTGCTGAAAGTGAGCTTGCGAGGCAAGACTCCAAACTAGAGCCGTGAGGGAGGGATTAGGAAGAGGCTCCTGGACGTGAAGGTCCGAGCGGGTGCAGCCTGGATAGGCGGGCGGGTGGCGGGCCTCCTGCTTCCCCTGCAGTGATGCTGTGTCCTCTTCCTCTCCCAGCGGGCGCAGTCTGAGTGCCTGAGCGACCTGACCTGCACCCCCGAGGAGGAGGAGTCCGACGAGAAGCCGGTGCCCACAGTCAGCACAGAGGAGATGCCCAGTGCTGGGCAGCAGGCTGGGCCCGGGGGACCGGCCCCCGTGCTGCTGCCTGGGAGGCCCCGTGCCAGGCGGGCGCAGTCTGAGGCCCTGGGCGACTTGACCTGCACCCCCGAGGAGGAGGAGTCCGACGAGAAGCCGGTGCCCGCAGTCAGCACAGAGGAGACGCCCAGTGCTGGGCAGCAGGCTGGGCCCGGGGGACCGGCCCCCGTGCTGCCACCTGTGGGGCCCCGGGCCAGGCGGGTGCGTCTGCAGCACTGCCCCGCACTCAGCGCCAGCGCTGAGGAGGAGGAGAGCCCCCCCGGGGACGACCCCTCCAGCCGCCAGGCCACCCCGAAGGTCACGGAGGTCACAGAGCCCGTGCCAGGCCCAGCCCCCTGCTCGGAGTGCCCACTTTTGCCAGAAGACTCCCCACACCCTGACCCCGACAGCAAACGTCAAAGGGAGGAGCCACCCCTTGAAAGCGCACGTCCACCCTCCGAGGACACAGCTGGAGGGGGGGGGTGCGCTTCTGGAGACACTGAGAGTTCATCGCCCCACGTCCCTGAGGAGGACACGGCACCGCCTGGGACCGGCCCAGCCGTCCCCTCAGAGACTCGCCCTGGTCCGGACGGGCCAGGCCACGCTGCGCAGGAGCAGGTGGGGCTGACGCTGGCAGTGCCCGGTCCCAGTCCCGAGGGCGCAGAGGGCTCAGAGTGCTCGGAGGACCTCGCCCCCAGCCCCCCAGCCTCCAAGAGCTGCTTGAAGCACAAGGCGCCGGCGAGCAGGAGCCTCAGCGTGTCCCCCACACCGCCCGCCTCGGAGTCACCTCCACAGGAGCCCACCCCCTGTGCCCTGGACAAGGAAGCCGCCCCCCTCCAGTCCCCCAGGGCTGAGCAGGGCGAGTCCCTGCAGGGGGGAGCCGAGAGGGAAGCCCCAGAGCCGAAACCCGGGAGAGGAGGCAGCAAGCCCCGGGGCGGGAAGAAGTTCTCCGTGGCCTCGGGCCGGGCGTGGCCGCACACAGGCCACAGAGAGCGGCCGGCGCGCCCAGGCCCCCCGGGCCCCCCTGCTGCCCCCTCCCCTGTCCGGCTGCCCCTGCTGAGGAGCAGCGCGGCCTGGAGGAGCGAGGCCGCCCTCGATGACCTCCAGGCGCCCCCGGAGCACCAGAACCCAGAACTGGAGCCTCAGGAGCCACCGTCACCCGCTGAGCGTGGCTCTCAGGGCTCGGGGAGCAGGGCGGCCAGCCAGGCCGGGCCCGGGCAGAACCCCCCGGAGGCAGTGGCCACACCGGCCACAAGAGAGCCCCGCCCCTCCGCCCAGGAGCCGCGCCCATCTGGGGACAGGAGCCCCTTCCCCGTCAAGCTCCGGTCCACGTCTCTCTCCTTCAAACACAGAGACGTGGCCGTGCCGGAAGGGAAGGGAGTCAAGAGGTACAGTGCTGAGGTCCGGCTAGAAAAAGGAGGACTGGCTCTGCTCTCGAAAGATGACAAGTGTCACGTGGGGGCGGCCCCCACGATTCGGGGGACCAGGCCCCCCAACGGACAGGGGAAGGGGAAAGCCCGGTCATCGGAGCAGCCGGGCTCCAAGCCGCCCCTGCCCAGGAAGCCGCTTCTGCAATCCCTCACCCTCCCGTACCCGCCCGCAGGCCCCGACGTGAGCCCTGGAGAGCTGGACAAGGTCACACCACCCCCGGGCCCCAGAAAGGAGAGTCGGACGGTGGAGAAACGGTTGCCCCGCCGGGGAGCTGGTAAGAGCCAGCCCTGAGCATGCTGGGGGTGGGACAGCGCAGGCAGGCAGTGGGAGTGCCTGCTGGACATCCACCAGGGATATATGGTGAACACGGGGGTAAAGGCCTTGCGGCAGGAGATTGGCAGTAGAGTCAACATTCCTCATGGTGCCCTCGCGTGTTTGAGAGTTGGGCATGGAGACCGAGAAGGGGGAGCAGATGCCAGGAGGTTGTGTGAGTTCAGAGAAGTCAGGAATTGTCCACACTCGTTTCGCAAGGCCTTGTTTCCTAGCAGGTGGCCCCTGGGGGCTCATGCCACCCCCACTGCTTACCTGGGAGCTCGGGGAGGCCCCGTCCGGCCCGTGCTCTTGGTGGAGGCCCTGGGCTGGCAGCACCTACGTTCTTCTTGGTTTTAAAGGAAGCATCTGGCCCCTCTGACCTTCACCCCCAAGAAAGTGGTTCCTCTGTCTGATCATTGGGCTCACGGGCCCGGGTGCCATGCAGTCACAGCCTCTGTCCAATGTGAGCCCCTCAGCAGGTGGGCGTGGGCTCCCTGTCCCAAAGGGAGCCGGTGTTAAGATCGGGCAGAGTGCCCGAATACTCTACAGCAGCCGTCTTCTAAACGAGAGACAGACGACGGGGTTCCTGCTGGTGACGTTTGTCACTGTTTACGCGTAGTGTTTCAGACAGAGCGGCCGTCTGCTGGACATGGGTCGCCGCCATGGAGCGGGAGAGAGAGCCCATGACTGGCCGTTTCTTTCCTTGATGCAAATCACGGTGCCAGCAAAGGAAGCGCCACAGACCCGTCCTGACCCGTGTGACGAGGGCCCTGGGGAGAGATTTTTCATGGCAAATTTTATTTTAAAAAAAAAACCTTCCAGGATATTTTAAGTGGCTACTCTAAGTCCAGGCTCCACTAAAGTACTGCATTGTGGGACAAAAGACAGCAGAGCCCAGCTGTTCTCTAGGGACCTCACATCCCGTGAGCAAGATGAGGGCACACTCAGGAGGAAGAAATGAGCTCTCACACAGAACCCGACAGAGGTGAGGCTCTCGTCTTTTCTGTCCCCTGTTCGAAAGTTAGCGGGACGCAGTGTACAGTGCCTTCCGGTCCTAAGGGGACACCCCAGGATGCAGACGGTCCAGGGAGAAGAGCCAGGAAAATGCTCGCTCGCCCTGGCCCCTGGCTCCACCGTGATTTTTTCGGACCGTCCGTGGGGGAGCTTCGGGGAGGCCGTAGCTCAGCTACCCTGTGCCAGGGCCCAGCGAGGTCACGGAAGCTGCTGTAGAGTGACCCAACACCTTCGGCTGAAACAGGAAGGCAGGAGGGGGCTTGCTCTGACCTCAGCACCGTCCCCCCTCTTGACCTGGAACTGAAAATGTCCCTCAAGGGCTTGCTGAGAAGGGACCTTAGACGCAGGACGCCCAGGCTCGCGCTGAGAGCTGGGAGTGAGCTTCAGGGAGCGGTGCTCGGCTCACTGATGATCCTGGCTTCCTCCGCCCGGGCCAGAGAGAGGCTTCCCTCATTGCCAAGTGCCTGCGTTGGGCTTTTTTCTTTGATTTATAAAATACAATACTGTATTTATTTACTAATGGCTTCGCTTCAGTAGCAGAAGAGAATTGTCTTGACAGTCTGTGTGTATTCATAGTCTCTGAGCACAGAAATAACCCGTTGGGATGCATTCCAGGGTGGAAGAAACTGGGTGAGGGGGCGCTGTGGTGAGTCTCATTTCCTTGCAAAGACAGGAGGGAAAGAATTACCCACACTCTTTGGGGAACTGACCCTCCCAAGGGGATGGTATTTGAGGGGAAAGTGCTAGGAGAGGCTGTGGCTGCTGCCTGGGACCCCCGGGGCCTCGGGGCACAGGCCTGCCTCATGCAGAGCCGAGCAGGATCTCAGCGAAACAGCCTCTGACGCTTGCAGACCCTGGGTCTGCTGGTGGTTTCGTTCATTATTACTTCCGCCGTCAGCCTCATCGCTCCCACGTGACAGCGGCTGAAGGCAACTCAGTTTATCTAAAACGTGCAGATCATGCAAGTTTTAATCACAGTATTCCTCAGAAAGTCCTCATTGCTGCTATTGGTGGTGGGCCCTTACCCGAGGCCCGGTGGGTTCCATCTTCCTGTCCCCCTTCCAGGCACAGATCATGAGGTCAGGTACGGAGGGTCCCGGACAGTGCCCGCTCTGCCTCGGGGACTGCAGCTGCCTTTCCCCAGCACTCCCGCCAGCCGTCCTCGCCGCTCCACACTCTGTCTTCCTTCCTCGAAGGCCTGGAGAAACTGCCGCCAGGGAAGCTGGGAGAGTTCAATTTTGTTGCAATAAACCCAGGAGTCCGGCTTGCCAAGCGGGCCAGGCCTTGCAGGGCCACCTCCGGGAGGGTGCGGCAAGCCCCGGGCGCGGTTGTGTGCATCCACCACGGAGCACCCGTCGGTCTGCTGACGGGCCAGGGCAGGCGAATGGCCCGGGGCATCAGACTCGTTCAGGTGTGCAGGACACACCTCCTCCCGTCGGGCTTGTCCAGCCAGAGTCTAAATTACAGGATTAGAATTAGAAGAAAGCAGTTGGAGGCTCTCGTGTAGAAAACTGATAAAATACAGAACGCCTAGAGAAAAAGCAATCACCTGTGAGTCCACTCTGTAGGTGTGAGACCTGTTGGACTTTCCTTCTAATGTTTCTGTGTGTGCGTGTGTGTGTGTGTGCGTGTGTGTGTGTGTGTGTGTGTGTAATTTTCTGTAGAGTTGTGGTCACATGGCAGATATTTGGGACAGTAGCTGGGGCCTCATTTGATAACCAGCCTCAGCCTCCAATCCAGCTCATTCCACCCGGCCCGGCCTGGTGACAATGAAATGATGCAATCAGACTCTGGCCTCTTTCCCTGGACGCGCGGCCTCACTGGATCATGCTTCATTCATTCGGCAAATACTTCGTGTGCTCCTACCACGTGCAGGGCACGGCACTGGCCCAGCGGCAGTCGGAAAGCACAGGACCTGTTCCCCAAGCGGGGGCGGGGCGGGGGAGTGCGTCACAAGGGAGTGAGGGTAGAAGCCCATCTTACCTTTGGATATCAGGGACATTTTTTGGAGAAAATGAACTCAGAGACTCACTTAACAACCTTTATTTCAATGTACTTAGATTCATTTGAATAGAATACAAGGGGGCTGGATATTTTTGCTATCATGCTAAGAATATATTCATACGTCTTGAATTCTTGAAGAAAACCAACTTTGTTCACACCTACCCTTCCTTTTAGCCTGTCCTTCCCTTCACAGTCCCTTCCTGAGCGAGTGTGGTCAACACTCTGCGGCGACCCCCCACCTTTTCTGTGCCGCTCCCTACACAGCCCACCTGTGTCCATCTCCCACATCCGCTTCCCACAGCTCAAGTCTGCAGTGGGTTTGCCCATGACTTATATACGGGCCATAGTGGATAGCTAATGACAGCAGCAGCTGATGTTTACTTAGCACTTACCACGTACCAAGGGTCATAGCAAATGCTCTACAGTTTACTCTCCAACAACAGTCTTACTTCACAAAGGGGAGAGCTGGGGACCATAGGCCCCCTGTGGCCGCCCCTCACTGTGGGCTGTGCCAGGGTGGTTCTGGGCTGGGGCGAGGGAGGTGCTGCCAGCATCCAGTGGTAGCAGTTAAACATACCACCGTGCACGGGACAGCCCCCGCAGCAGAGAATTATCCAGCCCCAAAGCTCAGCAGTGCCCAGGTTGACTGACAATTGTTCGCCACTCACTGATGGGTGATAATGGGGAGGGAACAGTGTATAGGAAAGTTGGGGGTCGTACCCCTTAATATGAGATGGTATGTGACGAGGTGAATGGAGACTGGAAATCAGAAAGCCTGTGTTCTGATGCCCCATCGTTACATGTTGGCCAAGTGACCCTGAACAAGTCCTGTCCTTCAGAGACTCCATTCCTGTCTCTGAAATGGGGATTGAAAACACCCTGGCATTACAGAGACGTGTGAGGCTCATTGTGCACGTGACACTGCTCTGAACATCAAGGCCAAGTACACCTCAGCTGTTTGCATGCCTTTGGTCGGAAGAATGTCCCTGTCCATCCGGGAGTCGGGGAGGGCGAGGTGTAATGAAGGAAGGGAAACCCGCTGTGGATGGGCGCCACCCTCGAGCTCACGACTTACTCTCCAACGGCCACTGAGACAAGCTCTTGTGGGGTCCGGCTATTCCTGCAGGCCCGCCAGGAAGCCAAGGCAGGAAGCTGTGTACATTTTGAATCGTAAGAGGTCGCCATGTAATACAATAGCGTCACTACTTTTTCTCCTTCCTCTGCTGTAGCTCACAATTACATTTAAATTAGAGGCCTAGTGCACGAAATTCATACACTCGGGGATCCCTCAGCCAGCCTGCACCCTCTCACACTCGGGAAGCCCTCGGAGGATGTCTGACTGAAGGCAGTCGGACATCCTTAGTGCTGCCTCTGAGGTGGGAGAGGCTCCCGCCACCACTGCTGCACTCGACAGCCATGAGCCCAGCTTCTGGCTGAGCAGGGCTCCCCCTGTGGGAGCTCACTGACCACCAGGGGTCAGCTCCTGCATTGAGCATCTGCCCCCTGGTGGTCAGTGCACGTCATAGTGACTGGTCGTTGCGCTGTTCAGTCGATTTGCATATTAGCCTTTTATTATATAGGATACCAGTGCCTTTCCATCCCAGATACTTAGAAGATCCGATGTATCACCTGGCGGGGAGTGGAGGCCAGCTGCCTGCTCTCAGAGGACACGGGCACTGCCCTCCCCCCTCCCCCAGCTCTGAGCTGCGTGGATTGTGCACAATGGTGGCTGAACACGTGCACTTTCAGTCCAGGCTCCTCAGCCTCAACTCCGTGCCCTGGAGCCAGTCGCTGGCTCCCAGGCTCCACCATGAGATGCTGGCCTTGGGCTGGACAGCCCTGGGACGCCTGCCAGTCTGGCTCCCCTGAGGGCTGGGCTCCACTTCTGTAGTCAAGCAATGGTCAGAGCATCTGACCCTGGGGCACCCAGTAACGTGCCTGCGTGGGACCAGCCCACACGTCCACATCCAGACCTGACACACGTGTTGATTTTTCTTTATGAAGTGTTTTTTCACAAAGAAACAGAGCCCTGGAACAGTGAGAGTTGGTACTGTAACAACCAACAAACAAGGGAGACCCCAGTCCTCTTTTAGGGAAAGACCCCATAAATCCCTACCATGGAGTCCTGCACAAACCCCACCCAGGGACAAGCACTGTCCGCCGTCCCAATGAATGTGCTGCGTTCTCAGGCGCCGGGAATGCTGGCGGGGACACCACTGACGCCATGGCCTTTTCCCCGGGCCAGGATCAGTTAGAAAACCATGACGTGCTGATGTTATCAGCGTCCTTTGCCTGAATGTACCCTGTGCGGGTGAGCAGTGCGATGCCTCAACAGTGTCGGTGATACGGGGAAGAAGAGCATGGTCTGGGCCTCACCTGCTATGACATAAACACTCTTTCAGGAACGGTTAAAGCAACAGCGGTGTCTTTTTCCTGACGGGCATTTGCAGGTTGTGAGGGAGGAGAAGTGTAGGTCGGGAAGGCGGTTTCAGAGGAGCCGGGTGAGGAGGTCGCGGCAGGGCCCTCTGACTTGGGGTAGGGAAAGGAGGTAGGACCCTTGGCCCTGGAGGCCGCGTGCTGATGGCTGAGACGAGGGATCACTCTTGAGGCTGTGAAGTGAGTCTGTGACCAGAGAGGGAGGCTGTCTGCCCTGCTGATTCTGGGGTCTTCTATGGGGGAGGAAATGGATCCAGGGGAAGCCGTCACAGAATGGCGGGAAGGGGAGACCAGGTGGGCAGGGGAGCAGCAGTAGGAAAGGCAGGTGGGCCCAGGACCCAGGTGCATTTGAGGGCAGGGAGAATGAAGAGGATGGAAAGGGCCTGCCACGGAGGGAGGACGTCCTTAGGAGAGCCACCCCCATCCACCCACCCCCCTCAACCGGCAGCAGCCTCACCTACGCACAGTATGGAAACAGCTCCATGGTGCAAATTTGCTCATTTCTCTGTGTGGACAGAGTTGGTGCTGTAACAATGAACAAACCAAGCAGACCTCAGGTCCCCGTTTGGGGAAAGACTCACATAAATTCCTACAGCGGAGGCCTGCACCAACCCTAGACTCCTCTCCTGGTCGCTCTCCATGCCCAGAGTGAGTCCTGACTGTCTTAGAGTTGTTGTTTTTTTAACTTTTTATTGAAGAATGATACACACGCAGAGAAGGGCACAGACCCTGTGTGTGCATCTGAGTGGGTTTTCACACACTGAACACACCATCCAGGAGACAGTGAGGCAATAGCCAGAGGCCCCCCAGCCCCGCTTCTGGCAGCTCTGGAACTCGTTTCTGGGCCACGGACCTCTCCATCCGTGGGCACTCTTGCAGGAGAGCGTGCATGGTGCACTGGAGAGATGTGTTAGATAGGAAGGTCCTTCCCTCCATGGTCTCAGCGTGCACCGTGGGCCTGGCCCGGGGGCACTCACCAGGCACAGCCGGTTCTCGTTGCCTGCAGTCCTTATGCTCTGTGACATCAGAATGAGCCGCTGCTGAGCCATTGCTCCCGGGAGAGGCAGGGTGAGGTCCCTGCAGCCTCCGGCCACATTTCCACCAGCTGGTCCGTGGTGACCGTGCTGCTGTGCACGTGTCTGCAGATGCCCATGGCGGGTCAGGAATACAGTGGGGCCTTGACTTATGAGTGTCCCGACTAATGAGTTTTTTGAGATACCAGCTGTCTCTCGGAGGATTCTTTGCATTGAGTTGATAGAGTAATTTGAGTTAACGAGCTCCTTAACGAGCTCCTTAATGAGCTCGGTCTCGGAACAAATTAAACTCGTAAGTCAAGGCCCCACTGTATTGATTTGGGGTTTTAAGTACATCTTAGCAAGTAGGAACATGCTCAGATGTGGAATTCACAAGCAAGGAGGCCCGGCTGCATTTGTTGAATTGGTAAAGGAAGGAATGGTGGTACGGTTAATCTGGAGGTGGAACGAGGACACAGCCCCGTGCGCATCGTTACGAACAGGAGCTTGCTCTGGGAAAACCCTCGCTGAGCGGGGTGTTGAGATAGGTGCGCACGAGCGCTGCAGCTGCCCGTGGTGGGCACACAGCCAGGCTCCGGACAGGACCCGCAAGGGGTGGCTGCAGACTGCCAGCGTGTATCGACCAGGAGCTGTCTGTGTAAGCCGAGACTGACAACAGATCAATACACGCTTTAAAAACTCAACTTTCAAACAGGAAGTCAGACAGAAACGCTTGGCATGGGTGAGGCCCCCCACCCCCACCCCAGCGATCCCCTTAGTGCCTGCGCACGCACCGTGTTGCTCCAGGTTGAGCCCGGGCAGAGGACCTGGCAGCCAGGCTGAACCAGGAAGATGCCCTAGACGCCCGGAGCCACTGCTCTGGCTTCGGCTCGTTGGGGCAAGTGTGGGTGAGGCACCCACTTTAGACCAGAAATCCTCGAGGGCAGGCTTGCGCCTCTCCTTGCTCAGAGGCTGTTTTGGAGGACGGGGGTTGCGGGGGTGAGCTGTCGCAGGGGAGTGAAGATGACACAGCAGAAACTGGTCGGGAGGAGTGTGGCCGAGTGCACAGCTCTGCCGGTCGACTCACGGGGAACATGTCCAGCGGCTCCCAGAGTTTGTACAATGTGCATGCGACTTTTATAAACAAGGATGGCATTTTATGAAAGGGAAAAAATTCTTAAAAATTACTGCTTCAGCCTATACCAAGTTTTTAGGGGCTCAAGAATCCTGCCACCCTGCTGTGTTAGCTTAGGGCAGAGTATCTACTTTGTTTTCATTTTAATTCAATTTATTGGGGTGACATTGATTCACAAAACCATACAGGTTTCAAAAGTACAAATCAATAAAACATCATCTGCACATGGCATCGTGTGCCCACCGCCCCAAGCAGAGTCTCTCTCTGTCCCCATTTCTCCCCTCTTTGCCCACCTGCACCTACCCCGTCCCCCCTTTCCCTCTGGCTATCACCCTGTCACCACCCTGTTGTCTGTGTTTATGTGTTTTATATATATGGGGTTTTTTGCTTAATCTCTTCACCTTCTTTAATCCAGACCCTAATTGCTCCCCCCGAGGCCCACACACACACACACCCTGTTCCATGCCTTTAAGCCTCTGTTTCCCTTTTGTCCGTCAGTTTATTTTGTTCATTAGGTTTCACATATAAGTGAGGTCATATGGTACTTGTCTTTCTCTGACTGGCTATTTCACTTAGCGTAATACTCTCCAGGTCCTCATGCTGTCACAAAAGGCAATATTTCTTTCTTTTTTTTACTTTATTTTCTTAGCCAAAGGGCAAGAAACCGTGGTAGTTTCTACGGCGCCGCTCAGGCCGCGCTCTCAGGAGCCACAGCTGGGTCCTGCCCGCCGTGTGGGGTGCAGACCACCGTTAGTGTCCCACCATCAGTCCCTCCTCCTGTCATTATGGGAGTTTTGTGAATGAAAGAAACAGCACCTTAAGGCTGAATTTGAATAGGTTCCAAAAAAAACGAAACAACAAAAAAGCCACCACCAATCAGTAAGTCAGAATTACGTGATAAGAGTCATCTCTCACAGAGGGTGGTTGCATATCCAGAAATGGCTTAGCGTGAGGGCTCTCTGAACGGCTCATTTTAGGTCTTCCTGAATACACATGACTGTTAGAATTGTGTGTGGAGACGGAAAGAGGTAAACGAAGTGTTTGCATCTCCTCTTATGTAACCTGGTGCCGCCTCGTATGTTATCAGGAATTACTGACACTTTGAACATGCTTGATCTCAGAAGCTGTTTTATGGTGTAACCTTGACCCTGAGTGTTCCTGCTGTGAGGCTGTCACAATGTAAGGCCTCTGGCCCCTGAACTCGCCTTATCTTGCACATTACCTGTATCTACTTCCTTCCTTTCTCGTGCCCTCACACACCCCACAACCCTTGTCCCTGCTCTGTGCCAGGTGCAGGGTGTGGGGCTACAGTGGCCACTAAGCTAGCAGAATGGCTCGTCAGCCAGATGTTCTGCCTGTGCCCACCTGGGACAGGGACTTACCTGGAGGTTACCTGAGGCTCCGAGTGGAACCTCAAGCCTTTCTGAATCATGGTTGGGAGCCATTGTGTTCTCCCTTCTTCCTGGTGTGTGGACCCTGCCCACCACCTGCACCATCTCCCCATGAGGCTGGCCTTTGACAGACCCTGTGAAAGGGTCTGGGGGGCATCGGGCTCTGGCCCAGTTGCATTCCTGACAAGGAGGAAGTGAGAAAGCAGAATACAGAATACAAGGAAAGAACACCCCTCAGGAAAAAGGAGAACCAAGAGAGAGAGAAATGGTTGGTGAGAGATCTTGGCTGTGTGCCCGCTCCAGCACTTGGCGACACGGCCACCGCAGGGAGCCTTATCCCACACGGCCCAGCCTGGCCCAGCTGTGGCGCTGACTCCCTCTGTGGGTCTTCCCATGAGCCCAGACATATGGGCTCACACTCGCATACAGGCAGTGCAGCCAGTGGCCCTCTCTGCTTGCGGTGAATCGGCCAGCGCAGACATGGTGGCAGGAGAGAAAACAGCCACCCTTTCAGGATGAACCTAGTTGCTTGTTGACGAGGCTGCAGTTCCCAGGAGCAGACTGGGAGGAGAGAATAGGCTTTGCCTCAGGTGTGAGCTGTGGGCCTTGAGCACAGCCCCAGCCTAGGTCCACCTTGGCTGCAGCCTCATCCTCGGGCCTCGTCCCAGCGCCATCCCAGGAGCACTGTGTGTGCCCTGTTCCATAGAACTCTCCCTAGGGAGTGTTAAGCACTCCTTTTGGCTCAAAGAGGGGAATCCGATGGCATGGCGTAGGACCTCACCAAGGCTATGTCCTGTGCCCTCGAGTAAGAGTGACATGTCCAGTGCCTCACGCTGCACACACAGCGCCTGGAGAGGCAGCCAGAGCCCCCCAAGACACTGGGCTGCCTTGGTGTTTCACAGCTGCCATTCTGCTGGTGGATTAAAACCCGGATGAAAATTTTCTGTCCAGATACACTTTGTCTTGACCGAATTACTCAGAATATTTTGCTGACTGAGGTAATGTGCTGGGCGCAACTGAGAGGACGGCACGGCCCCACACCCTGGACCACACGGGAGCAGAGGATACAACCAGCGACTTCACTGAGAGTGAAGAAGAGATTGGAGAAGTGAATTAAGCCTTTTAAGAAAAGTCCAGTAGAACCAAGATGGCAGTGTAGGTTAACGCCTGTACTCACCGCCTCCCACCGCCACATCAAAATTACAACTAAAACACAGAACAACCATCATTCAGAACTGCCTCAAATCTGGCTGAGTGGAAGCCCTAAAACTAGAGAAGTAAAGAACACAGCACACTGAGACTGGTAGGAGAGGTGGAGGCATGGAACAGGCTGGTCCGACACCCACATGTGGCATTCTTTTAATTGGGAGGAATTAAAAGAATTAATTTCTTGCTTCTCCAAGGCCTTCCATGAGAAGCAGGGAACCCCAGCTCAGGGTTTCAGAGCTGGGAAGAGAAGTCCCCATAACTTGGAGCTGTAAAAACCAGCAGGGATTGAGGCTGAGTGACATAGAGGCTGCTGGAGTCCCAGGTGTTCCTCTTAAAGGGCCCATGCATGAATTAACACTGTCCCACTTCCTCTGAGCTCCAGTACCAGGCGGCAGCTTTCGGGAGGAATCCAGGGACATATAAAGAGGAACTAGACTGTCTGGCATAAAGGCAGGAACTCGGGGGCAACTTTCTTCCAAACAAGGGTGCTCACAAGGGTCATTATTCCTGTGCTGGGACCTTGTTGTAGAGATGACTGGCAGCCATATCTGAGTTTCCATCAGCATGGCCCACACTGTTTGCTCTGCCCTGGTGATTCCCTAAGACCTCGCACCATCCAATTTGCAGCCCCACCCGAACTGCTTGTAGTTGGTTTCCCACATGAATGGCCTGTCCTGGCTCAGACTTCAGACTTTGCTAAAATCTCTCAAACAAGCAGCACTGGCATCAGCATGCCCCATACCTATCAGTAAGAGGCCCAAGACCCAACACTAGCACCAGCCTGCCTTGCTTCACAGCTGGGCCTTGCATGGGCACTTCCTAGCCCAATACTAGTACAAGTAGCAGCCATCTGCAGAAATCTCTGTAGCTCCTGCTAGGTGGCCCCAGGCAGTGGCTGACTTTTCACCTCCTGGAGGACCCAAAGCCAATGAATCTGGTGGACAGCTTCAGATCATTCCAGATTACAACTCTGCACATCCACAAGCGACACACTCAAGAAGCTGACTCAGTGAGCTCCAAAGCCCCAATGAAACAAGTCCTGTTCCATAGGGGTGTCTCCTGCACAGCAGTTCTCCCATTGTGGACACAGCTGGTCCTCACAGCCAATTGGCCTGGAGGTCAATTCTTCCCAGTAATGCCAACAGCAGTCAAGGCTCAACTACAACAAGACTGTGCACACAGCCCACACAGGGGTGCACCTAGAGTGTCCAGCTCAGGTGACAGGGGACACTGAGCCATTGAGCCCTACAAGACACCTAATACACAAGTTCTCTCTACCAATTCCAGGAGACATAGTAGCTCTACCTAATAAATAGGAACAAACACAGGGAAGCTGCCAAAATGCAGAGAAAGAAATGTGTTACAAATGAAAGAAATAGAAGTAAACAAACTACTAGATACAGAGTTTAAACTAATGATTATAAGGTTGCTCAAGGATCTTAATGAGAACTTCAGGGGACTTAGTGAGACTTTTAAGAATCTTGGTGAGAATGTCAAAGACATGAAAAAGGACCAGTCAGAAATTAAGCATACACTAACTGAAATAAAGAATAATTTACAGAGTTTGAACAGTAGAGAAGAGGAGTCCAAGAATCAAATCAATGATTTGAATATGAGGAAGCAAAAAACACTCAATTAGAAGAGCAAAAAGAAAAAATAATCCAAAAATATGAAGCTAGTGTAAGGAGCCTCTGGGACAACTTCAAGTGTACCAGCATTCCCATTATGGGGGTGCCAGAAGGAGAAGAGAGAAAGTAAGATATTTGAAAACCTACTTGAAGGAAAAATGACAGAACACTTCCCCTATCTGGTGAAAGAAATAGACTTACAAGTCCAGGAAGCACAGAAAGTTCGAAACAAGAGGAACCCAAAGAGGCCCACACCAAGACACATCATAATTAAAATGTCAAGGCTTAAAGATAAAAAGAGAATCTTAAAAGCAGCAAGAGAAAAGCAGTTAATTACCTACAAGGGAGTACCCATATGATTGTCAGCTGATTTCTCAACAGAAACTATGCAGGCCAGAAGGGAGTGGCAAGAAATATTCAAAGTGATGAATAGCAAGAACTACAACCAAGATTACTCTACCCAGCAAAGCTACCATTTAGAATTGAAGGCCAGATAACGAGCTTCACAAACAAGAAAAAACTAAAAAAGTTCATCACCGCCAAACCAGTATTAGGTGAAATGTTGAAGGGTATTCTTTAAGAAGAGGAAGAAGAAGAAGAAAAGATAAAGAATATGAACAATAAAATGCCAATAAATATGCACCTATCAACAATTGAATCTAAAAAACTAAACAAGAAATCTAATGAATAAAATAGAATCAGAGGCATGAAAACATGGAACAGACTGACCAATCTCAGAGGGAAGGGAGTGCAGGGGGTGGGAAGAGATTAACCAAAGATCTTATATGCATGGCATTACCTATGGACTCAGACAATAGGTTGGTGAAGGCCTGGGGTGGGGCAGGGTGGGAACTAGGTGGAGGGGGCAATGGGGAGAAAAAAGGGGGGGGCATCTGTGATACTATCTTCTATCTATATATATAAAACCCTAACATGCAAATAGACCAAACGGCAGAACAACCGAACAACTGTTCGCTATGACGTGCGCTGACCACCAGGGGATGTGCCTGGAACATGGCGGGTGTCAGCAGCAGATGGCAGTGTGTGAAACATGGTGGGTGTTGCCATGGTGGGATGGTGGACCAGATGAGCGGGGGCACCAGACCAAGGTGAGGCGCCAGTTGCTGTCATCAGGGGGAGCCTCTGGTGGTTACTGAAAATTCTTTGCTCTCATGTGCCTCGGTCCTGCCAGACACTCGCACCTGCTGCCGGAGCTGGCCCTGCTCGCACCCACAGCCAGCACCGGAGCCGCCCACACCCTCTGCCAGCACTGGGTGCTGGTCCCAAGCGCTCGGCGCCGATCCCAGTCGCTTGGTGCCATCAGCGGGTGCAAGCAGCAGCTGCAGGCCCCAGTCGCCCCTGAGGGATTCTCCACCTCCCCCTGCTCCTGAGGGGTGATCGGGCAGTCAGCAGGTGTGAGCAGGCCGGCACTATCATTGCGTGGGAGCAGCGGCCGAGGGAGTGGGGCTGCCAGCCAACAGGGGACCGGGGGCTGCAGTGGGAGGGGCCAGGTGGGGGCACGGAGGATGGGCTGAGACCCGCCCCTGTGCCCACCGCAGCCTTGCGGCCCACAGTTCCTTTCATGGTGCACGAATTTGTGCACTAGGCCCCTAGTCAACAATAAAGATTGAAAAAAGAAAAAAGACAAGTCCAGGAAGATAGCGTGAGGACTCTGTGAATGAGGGATTAATAACCAGGAATGAGAAGTGTAGACTTTCTGTAAAACAGACAACCACCCAGCTTACCTTTCGTGTGCCAGGGTCTGGACAATAAATAACATGTAAAATTATGTCATAAATGGGCTGCCTTGATAACAGGACGTGGTGTGTAGTCTGTGTCATGCATTTGTTAAATAAGTTCTAATGACCAGAAGCATGTACCAGTGGGGTAGAAAGTCAGCTAGCAGACATGTCTAGCACCAACCACTGGGGCAAAGGTCTCAGAGAGTTACAGAAGAATTAAGAGAAGGAGAGAATGTCCAGCTGAGGAACCAGGGCAGGCTGCATGGAGGAGGTGGCATCTGGGCATGGCCTTGTTAGACAAGAAGGGGTGGTTCTGGAACAGGGCATCCAATCCCTGGTCACCTCTCTGAACTGTGACACAGCCCCCCTCCTCGTTCCCCAGTCAGAGGTACTCCTCACACAGCCTCCAGATGTGACCCTGAATTGACCCCTGGAGGCTTCCCATGTGGACAGGGAGAAAGCCAGAGGGCCCCTTTTCAGTTGGCCTCCTGACCGGGCCGGCCTGCAGGCAGCTCTGCCTCTGCCCCCTCCACCTGGGTGGCCTTCCTTGCCCCTCTGCTCAGCCTAGACCAGTGATGGCGAACCTTTTGAGCTCGGCGTGTCAGCATTTTGAAAAACCCTAACTTAACTCTGGTGCCGTGTCACATATAGAAATTTTTTGATATTTGCAACCATAGTAAAACACTTATATTTTTGATATTTATTTTATATAATTAATGCCATTTAACAAAGAAAAATCAACCAAAAAAATGAGTTCCCGTGTCACCTCTGACACGCGTGTCATAGGTTCGCCATCACTGGCCTAGACGCTTTGCTGTCCTTCTCCAGGCCCCAGCCCCAGACAGCATCCTCAAATGCTGCCCACTAGCTTAGGCCCTGTCTACACAGCATTTTATAAATTGTAGCATTTTCCAGTTTCCACCGTGGTTACTTGTGGGTAGTCTCCCGCACTAGACTTTGAGCTTTGTAAGGAAGGGAGGGCGAGAAGAAGGGGAGTGGAAACGCTGGACTGGGCCTGAGAGTAGGAACTAGGGCTAGATTATACGCTGGAAAGTCATCCAAGCCGATCTGAGTGCTGAAATCAGGGGTGGAACCGAAGGAGAGATGAAGGCTGGGGGTGGGAACGAGGAAGAATCTCCAGGTTCGGGAGCGAGTCTGGCAAGGGCCTAGAGCAGGAGCACCCAAGGAGGAAGGTACCTAGAGCGGTTCCGTGGTCAGTCGCGGGTGAGCAAGTGGAGGGTGGGAAAGGCATCCATACATCTGGTTCAGCGGTGGGCACGTCCAGCACTCGTGTGTGGCTGGCTAAGGAATTGGCTGGAGGGACTCAGGCAGAGGCCACAGGTTGAGGGTGGAGGGGAGTGGGGAGCTGGGGCTTCAAGGGGCCTTGAGCCTCAATGGAGACCATTTTCCTTGGAGCTGTGGGAGACCCAAGCTTTATGCAAGAGCCTGCAGCTGCAGGAAGAGACAAGGGATAAGACAGGCAGATGGAGCGGGGCTCCCAGGGGACAGGAGCGTGAAGGCCTCAGGGGCAGCCAGGAGCAGAGCAGGGGCCGTCCCCAGCGGCCCAGGCCGGAGAGGCCCTTCTCAGCTGGCCGGAGACAGGTGCTCAGTGGCTCCTGTCCCTCACCCCTCTTTGGTGACCAGGTTGAACTGGAGGCAGAAACAAGAACAAATAGAGCGATATCCCGAACACACCAGAGCAGGGGGCGGCATGTGTCAGAGCACAGAGAACAATGACGCTACCTGCCCTGGGGCATCTGCTGTGACGGATGCTGCCTCACCTGGCTGACCCAGGTGCTCACGTGGGAGGGGGACAGGCATGTGGACATGAAGTCGGTCTTTGTTCCGTGTGCTGGAGGCAAAGGTTCAGAGGGACAGGCTGCGGCAACGTTTGGGTCTCGTGTACTTTAGAGAGAAAGGACTTTTGAACCTGTGAGAAGCCGCTTATTTCACCCGTATGTTTCCTTGAAAAAAACAAATAAGATTGCTTCCTTTTTCTCTTAATGAAGGTAATAAATTCTCGTTGTAGAAAATATGAAAATACAGAAGAGTTAAAAAGGAAGAGGGGGATGACCCCCAGTCGTAGCACCCAGAGATCGCTGTGAATGTGGGAGAAAAGTCAGCAGAACGTGGTGGTTTTAAGGCACCATTTCTCTTCTCTCAGAACATGGGGAAGGCAGCTGTGGCTATTTTGGGTGTCATTCTTTACAAATGGAAAGGCATGCTTACAATTTTTAAAAGAAAAATAAAGGAAGAAGAATGTGTCTACAGTTTCCAAACCAATCAGGAAGTGTGTAAAGTGATGGTCTTATATTCCAGAAACCTTATCTACTTGTGTACGTCTGTGTCATTCCAGAAAATGTCCCTACGAGGGAGGAAGTGGGCTCTAGGATGTGTGTACAGGAGCAGCTGCATTTAAGTTTTTGTGGCTCAGACCAGAGAAGCACAGTCTCTTTGGTGCACCCATAAATGAGGATGCAAAGTTCCCTCAAGAAAAGGAATTGTCCCCCCCGGGGAGAGGGGCTCCCAGCCGTCGTTCCCCTCCCACCGCACCCTGCTCCCCTCGCCCCTCCAGCGTCCTGGGTGTGGGAGCCACAAAAGTGAGACTGAAGAGGGACCGGGAGTGTTTTGACAACCTGTGTCTCTACCCACAGAGAAGGGCCTGCCTCCCGCAGCATCGGGGCCTGGAGCCGAGGGCCAGTCGGGGCCGCCCTGGATCACCATCACCCCACAGAAGCGGCGAGGGGCCCCCGAGCAGCCACCCAACCGGGAGGACAAGCCTGGGGCCCAGACCCTGAAGCCCGAAATAGGAAGGGCAGCCAGGGCACCCGAGAGAGCCCAGGTGGGTTCGAGAGCACAGCCTTCCTGTCCCTGTGGATGTGGGAGGGAGCAGCTGGCCGGGCTGGGGTCCAAGGTCCCGCAAGGACCACGCTTCCTGCCTGGTCAGTGCAGAGCCCGAGGCCTGGGATGCTGGCTGCTGGCTGCCCGGGTGTGTGCGGGGCTGTTAGGGAGGCAGAGGAGCAGGTGGATCACTTAGGCGGGAGAGACAGCTCTGGGCTCCCTGCCTCCTAGGCAACGCACGCAGCATCTGGAGACACGGAGCAGGGTTAGAACAGCTTCTCAGGCAGACGCGGCGGCCATGTCAAAAGCTGCCTCTCGGCTCGGGGTGGACCAGCCCCGATGTTGCTGCTGCCGGGTGCCTGCCAGTGATGCCAGTGCAGGTCAGGGTCCCTTTCTCCCAGACCCGGGCACAGCGCTGCACCCAGGGTCCATTTGCAGTCTGGACTGAGAACAGCTTTTTCAACCCCAAACAACTGTGCTTGGAAGCAGGCTGAGAATCATGGCGTCTGCGGTCCCCCAAATAGCCACTACAGTGAAGCCACAGAGTGTTTCAGCTGGGGAAGGGGGGTGGGGGGTAGGGGAAGGCATAGGGGGAGGGGGAGGCATAGGGGGAGGGGGAGGAGGCAGAGCCAGCAGCAGGACCTGCTCCCCTTCATCTTAACCCAGATCTCAATCATCCCCTGAAACCCTGCGTGCAGACAGCATTTATAAACAAATACTAACCAGCGATCTGGTTTGGGGCATCTGTGGCAGACCAAGTGTCATAAAAACCTCAAAACTACTTCCAAACACCATTCATTTTGACTTTCTGATGGGATCCCTGCCGTCCAGTATCGGGGGCTGAGGCCAGGGGTGGGGACAGGGCAGAACCCAGGACGCCTGTGTGTGCCCAGGAGCATCCGAGCTCCTGGTTCTGAAGGCTGGTGCCCGTGAGTGCACAAAGCAGAGCCCAAGACAGCGCCAGCCGCACGCTTCCTGTTGACAGACCTTGTGGCTTGTACCTGGGGTTCTGCTCAGACCCATCTGAGCCTCAGGTGACGGACAGAGTGTGTCTTTCTTGTGTCCTCACAGGAGCCCGTGAGGCAAGCCGACTTCATCCGCAGCAAGTCTTTCCTGATCACCCCGGCGAAGCCCTCCGTGGACCGAAGGCAGGGGACCAAGCTCTGCCTCCAGGAGGGGCTGCAGAGAGGGATCTCCTTGTCCCATCAGAACTTGGGTATGAAACCTGCAGACAGTCCCAAGCACTCGGACATACGCTTCTGGGGCGGGCCCCACGGGTTTTGTTTTTTGGCGTGTTTGTTTGTTTTGTTTTGTTTTTCTGAATTATTTGACACATTGATTTGTTAAAATAGCTTTTATTGAGATATTGCCATAAAACTCACCTGTTTTAAGTGTACAATCCAGTGAGTACTAATTGACAGTGAGTATATATATTTACTGAGTTGTCCAACCAGCACCATCCAATTTTAGAACCTCACCCTAAAAAGCAACTTTGTGCCCATTTACAGGCACTCACCACTCCAGGCAACCACGAATCCACTTTCAGTCTCTGCATACTACCCTTCTTAGACACTTCTCATCCCTGGAATCATAAAATACGTGTTCTTTGGTGTCTGGCTTCTTTCACGGAACATTCATCTCTGACATTCCACATATCAGTACCTTTTAAATTTCTTTTTAATTCTGTAAAATACACATAACAAAACTTACCACCTTAACCATTTTTAAGTGTGCAGTTCAGTCATGTTAAGAGGATTCACACTTGTACACCCAGTCCCCCAGGCTGCAGTTTTATTCTAGAAGTTTCTCTCTCCTCACTGCATGGGAGCCTCCTGTCGGTCCTTTTGGCACAGAAGTTATTCTGGGCCTAAACCTTCTTCACGTTTTCGCGCATTAAGGATTTCATGTTTGAGACCACAGTTAAGACCTCGATGCATATTTTAAAGAAATGCAGAGGCTTGAGTGAAAATTGAAACGCGTTGCTAGTGTGTGTGTGTTTGTGTTGTCTTCATCCCAGCAGCTCAGTCTGCAGCGATGGCGGAGAGAGACCTGCACCAGCTGAAGAGAGCCAGCTACGCCAGTGCGGAGCAGCCGTCCTGGATGGAACTCGCCAGAAAGAAGTCTCAAGCTTGGAGTGACATGCCCCAAATTATAAAATAGGTTGGCAGCGTGTGACAAAACGTGTCCACCACCTTGACGGGTCCCTTAGTGAAAAACGGCCACTAAAGGCAAAGACACTGAAACGTAAGAGTGATTTTTATCATCCGGTTATGGGAGGGCGGGCTTGGGGCGGAACGAGGCAGCCAAACAAGGACAGACACACAGCCACAGGCCTGGCCAGCAGGGCCCGAAAACAAGAAGACCATTGAAAAGGTGTTCAGGGAGCAAGGCCCGGTGCCCAGAGGCCTGAATGCCAGTCTTTCAGAAATCCCTTGATCAAAGGAGCCCTGACACGGAAGAAAAAGGCAATGAAACGCAGATGCAAAACCGGGACCTGGAGAACGTGTGTCTGTGCCCCCAACTGAGATTGGCTTGTGTCTGTGGCCGGGGTCTTGCTGCGGATCCTGTCTTCTCCTCTCCTTCCCGAAGGGGCATGATATTTATGGGCGTAAGGATGCCGCTTCCAAGAGCAGCGCTAGAGCAGCCGGTGTTCCTGAGGACAGTCCCTCTGTGAAGGGGCGGGAAGCACACAGCAGGCGCATCAGCTCACATAGACCGTTTCCAACAACAATTTTTAAATTTTTCCACGAGGCATCTGTGTCCTTAACCATTGCACAACGCATTGCCTGTTCAATAAAAGGGTTCAAACACGCTTCTGTCGGGTGGTATTTCTACTCACATTTAGAGAACGCCCTCCAGCCCTGAGTTAAATGCAGAGTATAGTGGTTCATTTAATATACGTCTCGATTAAAATCTCTATTGGGTGGATTTTGGAGTTTGGGTTTTCCTTAGACTTTTTCTCTCAATAAAATTTTGGTGTTTATTTTGTTAATTCCCCTTTTTTAAAATATATTTTATTGATTTTTTACAGAAAGGAAGGGAGAGGGATAGGGAGTTAGAAACATTGATGAGAGAGAAACATCGATCAGCTGCCTCCTGCACACTCCCCACTGGCGATGTGCCCGCAACCCAGGTACATGCCCTTGACCGGAATCGAACCCGGGACCCTTGAGTCCACAGGCCGATGCTCTATCCACTGAGCCAAACTGGTTAGGGCTGGTGTTTATTTTGGAAACCAGAAGTTCATATAGGTTTTTTTTCCTCTTCTCATCTATTTGGTACAACATATAAAACTATGAAATTTCCCAAAATGTTACAATTCTTTATCATCAAATTAATCTAACTTGCATATTTCTGTTTAAAACTAGGTTTTCAATTATTAGCCAGGATGGTTCATGAATACAGAATGTGGAGAAGCCAACAGAGAAAGAGCATATATTTTGGGAATCTCAGATTCATGTCTCGGTTACATAATACCTCTATTTTTAAAAAACATTTCCAGTTTGTTCTTTTGAACAAGCTAATCTCCATGGGAATATGTATATAGCTGTGAACATTCAGCCATCAGAATTAGTAAGACCTCATACGCTAAGTTTTGATACTTTTACTGCATTTTTTTTCTTTATGAATAATTGTTTTTCTAGCTGTTGGAACTACACGATTGAATCAGGTCTGCCTTCCTTGTGAATGTCCTGGGGTAGTTTCTTTTCCCCAGCCACATTGATGTATTAATTCCAGTGTCTTAGCATCAGTACGGAATGGCAGGGTGAATGCTCTGAAGAAGAACTCCAGCCATGCAGGCTTGCTCTAAAAGCTTGGGTATGAATAGATTCAACTAGAAAAAATGTCACGTTGGCTGTTATTACCTGAGACCATCCTTTCTCCCTAAGGCTACAGGGACTGTCTCCAGCTCGAGCAAGGCTGCCAATCTGAGGAGAGCAAGGCTCCCTCACCCCCACGGAGGAGACGATGCTCACCTCCTTCACAGCAGAGAAATCGTCAAGAAGAAAAACACTTGCGCTAATAGGGGTGCCCCTGCAATTTTAAGAAAAATGCACTCCATGGGATGGGCCCTAGATCTGCATCAGTTTTCAGTGGGAGACGGAGGAAGAAACACGGGAAAGGCAGTGATCTTTGTACTGGATCCTAAGAGAGGCGATAGGGACATATTTCTGTGGCAGCCTGCAGTGGCTCTACATGTGCCACAAATGATCGGACAGTCCTCGCTTCAAAAAGGGGAGCCTAATTTGCCTTCCCTGGTTGTGAGACAGACTCAATGCTCATGTCTAACTCCGGCAGGTAGCAGAGCTGACCTGTGTGACTTCTGAAGTGAGGTGATGAAGGCGTTGCTGCCCTCACCCTGCACTCTTTAGGGCTGTCCTCTCGGAGAGAAGTCAGTCGCCAGGGCTTGAGAAGCTATAGCAGCCTGTGCAGAGGCCCAGGTGGGAAGAACGGAGACCTCCTGCTCTGGTCTAAGTTGTCTCCCCCCGCCCCCCACCCCATATACAAATTATATGTGGGCCTAACCCAGTGTTTCAGAATGTGACTGTATTTGGAGACAGGACCTTTCAAGAGGAAATTAAGTTAAATGAGATCATTAGGATGGATCCTAATCCAATATGACCGGGGTTCTTATGAGGAGGAATTTGGCACAGATACACACAAAGGGAAGACCATGTGACAACATGAGGAAAACACAGCCATATAGCAGCCAAGGACAGAGGCCTCAAGAAATCAACCCTGTCTGCCGAAACCGGTTTGGCTCAGTGGATAGAGCGTCGGCCTGCGGACTGAAAGGTCCCAGGTTCGATTCCGGTCAAGGGCATGTACGTGGGTTGCGGGCACATCCCCAGTGGGAGATGTGCAGGAGGCAGCTGATCGATGTTTCTCTCTCATCGATGTTTCTAACTCTCTATCTCTCTCTCTTCCACTCTGTGAAAAATCAATAAAATATATTAAAAAAAAAAAAAAAAGAAAAGAAATCAACCCTGTCAATATCTTGATTTCAGACTTTCAGCCTCCAGAACTGTGAGACAACACATCTCCGTTGGTTAAGCCCCTAGTCTGTGGTACTTTGTTATGACAGTGGGAGCACAGTAATACATCTCCTGTCAATCGCCAGCGCCAACTTGCCAGCCATGTGAGTGAGCCCCTTAGAATTGGCTCCTCCAGCCCCAGTCAAGCCTTCAGATGAGTGCAGCCCAGCTGACATACTGACTGTGACCTCACGAGAGATCCCAGGCCAGACTGCCCAGCCAGGCTGCTCCGAAATCCTGACCCACTGAAAATGTTAGGTAATGAATGTTTGTTATTGTTTTAAGCCACTAAGTTTTGGAGTCATTTGTTAATTAGCAACAAGTATCTCATAGGGCAGTTTTATGTTCTTTTTCTGGGTCATAAAGTGAAAAGGCCTTACCTGTTTTCATATTAATATTTTAGTTGGGGTTAAGAGCATAACCATATGCACAGTCTGAGAGAAATGTATTTAACACCTCCCAGGCTACAATCTGTCTGAGGTTGTGGAGCAGAGATAGCTAGGGGGGCACACCAAAGACCTGTCATCGCCTCGCATAATCTGGAAGCAGAAGTCCAGCCAGAGACTACATCTCCAGCTGCACCCACTCCCAGCCAACCCACACCCCTGTATACGTGGGACCCAGCCACCGAGTTCTGGCTGACGGGCTGAGAGCAGAAGTGACGGGCATCCCATATACAAAGCTGTGTCTAGAAGGGGCCAGGGAGGCAGCCAAGAAGACAAGGAAGAGATTTCAGAGAAAGGGGATGTTCAGCTCAGAGAGGCCAAAGGGAGACCGGAGAGGTTCCTGCAGGCGCCTGAAGGAAGAGGGGAGAATTGACTTACTCTGCATAACTCCACAGGGAACAAACCAGGACCAGAAGGGGGTGTTCCAGAGGAGGACAGAGACAGGCTTACCTGTTAGAGTTGCCCAGCATGGAGCGGGATGCTGGCCAGCAGTGAGCTCCCTGACGCTCCAGGTGAGCAAGCTGTGAGGGTGGGTGGCCAGCCCAGACGGAGCCACTCCACATCTACAAGGCAGGGCCTTTCACTTTCACTTTGTAATGTAATTACATTATGTGGCTCTTAATACTAATTATAACCGAGAAGTAACCATCCAGAAAATGATCCAAATGGGCTTTTATGCGGACTGTGGTTGTTCAGAGTGCTTTGAAAGCTCTTTATTACCAGAAGGAAGCCAGGCAGAAGCAGCCAGTCAGCAGATGGGCCTGCCCAGCCCCCTCCATGGTTGTACATCAGGGGGGCTGGGGGAGGATGGGGAGGCAGGGAGCCGATCTGCTTCCCCGCCCCCGCCCCTGCCCCTGAATCTTCTGGCGGTCCCGCTGAACTCCCTGGCAGAGGGAATAGTGATTTATTCCCTGGGAGGTGAAAATAGTCTGCAGTGAATAGATTTATTAGGATCAAATAGCAGAAATCGCACGCTGCTGGTTTGGGGAAGTAGCGCAGGTGCTGAGCAGTGGCTGGCTTTTGCTTTCCCTGCCTTGTCTAGCTTCCTTCCTGCCAGCTCCTTGGGGAAATAACCGTGAGCGTGGGCGCATGGGAGAGCTGTGCTGTGTTGCCCAGATTATTAGCGACAGCAGCACTGGGGCTGGGTGTTGGGCGCGTTCCAGTTTGCGTGTGCACCCCCCCCCGGCGAGCACTGGAGGCCCCCACACCGGCCCCTCGGCTACGACACGTGCAGAAAAGCCAAGTCAACACTCAGCCCGCTCTCCCCTAAAGAACAACTTGCCTGAAGGATTTTCCTACAGGAAAGGGAATTCTGGTGTTCAATGTAGGAAAATGCAAAATTGCTACCGGGACAGAGGAAGTGAGGGGCAATTCACGAGGGAGTCCTTTAGACAAAATAAACCCAATCTTGCAAACGCTGAAGCCTTTAAACTCGGGCTCTCCATCTTCCTTCCCGAGGGAGGGTGAGGAGAGAAGTGATCAGAGGGTTTTCACTGCTGCCCACCCCGCACTTCATCTGTCAGGTCCTCTGGAAGGATCAGGCCTGTCCCCTGGGGCACTGCCCAGGCTGCCCAGGCCTAGCAGGAGGCTGAGGGCGGCTGCCACCACCACGCTAATGGCAGGCAGCTCCCCAGAGCCCCGGCCTCACACCGCCCTGCCCCGGGAGCGCTGTCCTCTGGTGCTGCTGAGATGCTGCAGCCCAGGACACATTGGTAACGCATGTGGGCGAGGCACTGAATCAACGGTGGCCAAGTTGGGAGCCCGCTGTCCTGGCAGTGGCTGCAGCCAGGTCCTGGGTCACCTGGGCACCTTGGACGTTCCAGGAGCTCCTGCCCTTCCAGGCCACGGTTCCGTGCATCCCCGAGGCCGCCCACTGGGCGCAGCAGGTTCCGCAGCTCTCTTCTCCTTGGGGTCCTGTCCCCTGGGTGCTGGGCTGCAAGCGTGTACAGGCTGGTGTCCCCCACATTCACCTGTTGCAGTCCTAACCTCAGGATCTCAGCGTGTGACTGTATTTTGAGAGCGGGCCTTGACAGGGTGATTAGGTGAGATGAGGTCACGAGGTGGGTGGTAATCTTAGGATGGGGTCCTAACAGGAGAGGAGCGCACAGACACGCAGGGAAGACCCTGTGGAGACAGAAGGCCAAGACGACTCTCCGCACGCCAAGGAGAGGGGCCTCGGAGGAGCCCGCTGTGCCGACACCTTGATCTTGAGCTTCTGTCCTCCAGGGTTACAAGAAAGTAGGTTTCTGTTGTGTAAGCCATCCCGTCTGCGGTGCTCTGTGCAGCCGGAGCGAGCGAGGCACAAGTCTGGTGTGGCCTGCGCAGGGTGGGGCTGCCTCTCTGATTCTGGCCGGGAGAGGCGGCCTCATGGGCGCCCCTGACTCGGAGCCTTGTGCTGAGACACAGGAAAGGTCAGCTTCTTTTCCTGAGCAAAAGCTTTGATACTTCTGGCCGGTTATTGTTTATTGAGGAAAAGAGAACAAGCCCCAGTTTTTAGTGCTCTCTCCCTGCTTCTGATAACTTCAGCCTCTGAACCGCTCATGGGCGGTCAGGACATGCCTTTGGTTCCATGCGGAGAAGGCTGTAGGCTCCACTTGCAACTCACCCATCAGCCCTGGCAGCACTGCCTTTCCCTGGTGCCTGGATGCCCTCACCAGTCTCCGGCACAGTGGTATACCTGGTGCACAGTAGATGCTCAGTTAACTCTGCTGAACGGATGCATAAATAAGGTATTTAGCAACACAGATGTTTCCACACAGGAACAGTCTATAAGAAAACATCATTTCAGTCGCATACACCTCACCTTCCTTCATTTCCTGCTGGTCCAAGTCCAGCCCAGAGGTTTTCCTGGGGATGGCAGGGCAGGGGCAGATGGAAAGGAGGCAGAAGGGAAAAGAATCAGAAACGCCTGTGGAGCCTTTTTCAAGTCAGCCGACCCTGCTTTTCTCTGGTGTCTCAGACAAAAACTACCCGGGACCTGGAGTGCGGCCTTGGCCTTGGCATTCAGTGGCACGGAACACGGTGATTGTCCTCGGTCAGTGTCCCATGGGCACTCGGGAAGTGCTACTTAAGTCAAGTTGGTTGACAGTGTTGTTTGAGTCCTTTGTGTCCTTACAATTTGGTGCCTACTTGTTCCGTCATTTACTGAAAGAGGGTGCTGAACTCTCTGCCTCTTGTCCATGTCTCCTTTCAGGTCTGTTAGTTTTGGCCTTGGATACTCTGCAGCTCTGTTGTTAGGTGCCAACATGCAGAATTACGTCTTCTTGGGGATTTGGCCTCTTATGAACTGTCCTTCTTTGTCCCCAATAATCTCCCTTGTTCTGGAGTTTACTTTAAAATTAATATAGCTGCTCCACCTTTCTCTCAGTTAATGTTTGCACAGTATATCTTTCTCCAACCTTTTACTTTAGACCCAAGTACCCCTTTATACTTAAAGTAGATTTACTGTAGATAGCATAGAGCTGAGGCATGTGTTTTGTTCAAATGAGTGTGATTGTGTTCTAGTAAAGCTTTGATTTACAAAAACAGGCAGCTAGCCTGTTGCTGGGGTCCAACCCCAGCGGGTCCAGGGGTCCCCAAAGGTGTGGACGGAGTTGGCGAAGAAGGAATGACATGGAGGCAGCGTTCAGTTGATCAGCATAGCAAGGTTCTCCCGCCAGATTCTAGCCCGGATCTCCAGTCAGGCTCTGTCGCTAGGTACTAGTCAGATTCTCTTGCCATGTTCTATCTAGGTTCTGTCTCTAGGTTCTTCAGCCAGGTTCTCTTGCTAGGTTCTATTTCTAGGTTCTGTGTGTAGGTTCTGTATAGGATCTCCAGCCAAGTCCTGTCTCTAGGTTCTGTGTTCTGTTGCCTTGTTACATCTGTATTTATACCAGTTCGCAAATGCGTTTCCACAATATTTGCTTATGGCCTCTGCATGGAAAGCATAAACATATTGCCGAGAATGTTACTTAAAATAGGAAAGAATCAAAAAGCATTTTCCCTTTTCTCTGTAATGCACCACTGAACTATCACCTGCAAATTGGAACCACTCAGCTGGCACTTTCAGGACAGAGCTGGGCCGCGGCCAGAGCAGCAGCTCCCGGGGCCACACAGGGACACGCCCGGGTGGACTTGGTTTTAAAAACGCCAAGCGTGTAGGTGCCCTTTCGTTTGCATTTTGTGATGGTGCAAAGTGGACGCTGTCTAACCTTGTTTCAGACACTTAGAGGGGAACACCGCCATGGCAACCATGATGGTTGATTCTGTGTGTCTCCTTTACTGGACCACCGGGTGCCTAGAGAGCTGGCTGAACTTTATCTCTGGGTGTGTCTGTGAGGGTGTTTTGAGAAGGGATTAGCAGTTAAACAGGTAGACTACGTGAAGCAGATGGCCCACCCCAGTGTGGGCATCATCCAATTTGTTGAAGGCCCAAATAGAACGAGGAGGCAGAGGGGGGCTGGGCTTGCTCCCTCTCTCTGCCGAGGCCCAGCCCGAACGGAGGTCTCCTCTCGCTGCCAATCCCCTGGCTCTCAGGCCTTCAGACTCGGACTGGACTCTGCACCAGCGCCCTCAGCTCTGCAGCCTTCCAACTCCACCGGCCTCCTGTGCCTCCCGCCTGCACATAGCAGATCATTGAACGTTCAGCATCCTGTCCCGTGAGCCATACCTTGTAATAAATCTCTTCATATGATTCCTATCGGTTCTGTGCTCTGGAGAACCCTGACTAATACACCACCTAACCGTGATTTCGAACGTCACATTTCAAGGACAGTGACTGTCTCGGCTGTCCTCGCACATCTTAGTCTGCAGTGACACTGGGACATGGTTGTCTAGGCTGGTGATTCACCTGCTGTGATTCGCCCCCTTCAGAAACAGGTTGGTGGATAAGAAAGTGCGTTCACTGAGGGAGGAAGCCGCCAGGGATCGGGTATGGGACGGGGCTGTGGGGGCAGGAGGAAGCTGGGGAGACTGTTACCTTGTCTCCCACTTTGAACCAGAGGCAGAAGCAAGGCTGTGTACCTCGGCATTGGCTCTGGTTCTCAGTCAGCTCTGAGGACGGTGCAACCCCGCCCATGCCAAGGAGACGTCCTGATTGCATCCTCCAGCCACTTCCAGGTGACAGCCCCGTGCGGGCCTGGCTGGGGTAGGAGGGCCGGCGGGGTTCCTGGTCCTCTTCCTGCTTCCCAAGGCCATTCTCATCCCGAGGTGCTCCGAGTCACCCTGACTCTGAGTGAAGGATCCAGTTTATGAAGAACAGGTCAGGCATTTCCTGTTTGGTTGCACAGGTGATCCCTGGCTCCTGGAACCTGACAGGTTCATTGCTGTCCTCACTGCTGCAGCCTCCCTGAGGGATCCTTGATTTACCCCAGGGAGCCTCATGCCACCGGTGATCCCAACCAGCGACATTGCCTTCTTGCCAGAGCAGTGACACTCCAGAAGCTGCCACGCGCGTAAAGGGGCAGATCAGCACCTTGCCGCATGTGACTGGGCCGTGAGTGGAGGTTCGGTGCAGAAATAATGAATTAGAGCTCGCACTCCGAGAAGATGCGTCTGGGAGCAGGAGGGACAGGCAGCAGCGGCTGTGTATTTACCCAGGGCGGGTCTGGGGAAAGTCTTGTGGAGTGGCCAGGCTTTCGAGACTGGACTGAAATGTGGCCAGAAAAGGGGAGGCTGACACTGGAGGGGCAAACAGCACGTGCTCCTGGCACCCCTGCGAGCCT